>NC_143054.1:133212500-134462500 GCF_052426305.1 Pelodiscus sinensis | reverse complement strand
ACCAGTTGCAATTTATATACTATTTTTGGATGTTTTTCTATATTTTGAAATATATTGATTTCTTTTACAACATAGAATGCATACTGTATGATGCTCACTTATTACTATTTTTTATTACAAATACTTGCATTGTAAAAATTACATACAAAAGAAACGCAAAGGAGGCTAACAGTGTGAGATTTCTAAAAATAAGTACAGCACTCAATTTGCTCTTTAAGAGTATGAAGTGCTGTCCAAAATCTGAGAAGGACAGGCTGTGGAGCAGGGAGGTGAGAATATAACTATGTAAAGGTTAACTAATGAGCCATTTTCAGTGTAGATTGGAGACATAAAAACATCACAGTACTTAGGGATGAAATTACTTGTATTGATTGTGCCTTTTGCAGTGTTATACTAAAATGTTGAAAGAGTAAAAGCTTTGTGCTCCCATCCAAATTGTTAGTATGGAAAAGCGTCTATATTCTTGGGCGGGGTGGACAATATTTTTTGATGGGGTGCCACTCCAAGAATTTGAAAAGCTGTTGAGGGGCACACTCTTCCATATTAATGGAGGAGGTGCGTGTTCTGGAATGGAGGTTGGATGCAGAAGGAAGCTTGTAGTAAAGTACTGGGGTTCAGGAAAGGGTGTGGTATTGCGGAGGGAGGGAGTTGTGACCTGGGTTAGAGGACTAGGGTGCAGAGGTTTGGGTTGTGACCTTGGGCAAGAGGCAGTTGTGACTTGGGGAAATGGGCTAGGGTGCAGGAAGGGTGTGGGCTGTGACTGAGGGCTGGAGGCGATTGTGCCTTGGGCAGGGAACTGGGGGGCAGGGGCTTGGGTTGTGACTAAGGATGTTAAAATTAGGTTATTTTAGTAATTGAATAGTCAATGGATTTTTTTTAATCGACTACTTGATTACTCAACAGGAGAAGGCAGCCTGGCTCAGTCCCAGCTCATACCAGGATCAAATCCTGCTGTGGCTCTGCAATTTAAAAGCAGTAGGAGCTGAACAGACAAGCTGCCCAGCACCTACTGCTTTTAAATTGCAGAGCCACAGCAGGGTTTGGTCCCAGCATGAGCCAGGACTGAGCCGGGCTGCTGCTGGAACAGCCCCCCTGCCCACCCATCCCTGCTGCAGCCTCTGATAGAAGCGACACAGGCTCCTGCTCTGATCTAGAGGCAGCAAGTGTGTGTATGGGGGGGGGGGGGGGGGAATTCAAGTAATCAACTCGACTACTCTCTTACATCCCTAGTTGTGACCTGGGGCAGGGGATTGGGATGCAAGATCTGGGAGGGTATATGGAGGCAGGATGGGGGCAGAGGGTTTGGGGTTATGTGGGGTGGGGGACAGTGGGGTGGGAAGACTTACCTGCTTGACTCCCAGTCATCAGCCTTCTCAAGCAGATTCTCTGCCTGCCCCTCACTGGCTGCAGGGGCCATGTGGTTTTTGCCTGTGAGTCTGGGGGTTGCTTTGCAAGCTGCCTATTGACAACTTGGACTGAAAATCAAACCTGGTTTCTGGCCAGTGGGATTATGCTAGTGGTGGGAGCTGTGTGTGAAGCGTCTACCACCTCCCCATGGTGCTCAGCTGTTCAAACCGAGCCCCGCAACCGCCGCATTTCTTAGCAGCATGAAGGGGGCAAGCATGGAGTCTGCCTGAGGCTCCCCACTGCATCAGCAGGTCAGATCCAACAGTTTAGCAGGCTGAATTTGATCTGTGGAGGGTATTTTGCCCAGGCCTGCTCTTGGGGGACAGGATATATGCTCAGTACAAGTCTGCATGTTACAAAGAGCTCTAGTCCCTGGTAAATGAGATTAAGACAATCCCTTTTCCTCCCATTAGCATAAATATAAAGAGACATTTAGACCATTGGCTCCAGATTGTCACTAATGGATTTTCACAGTACTTGCTTTTGTGGGAAGTCTAGCACTTCAAAATAAGATACTGAATTTAATAAAATGTTGTGCTTTTAAACTATACATTTGTGTATGGATCCGGTCTTTCACATTATATTTGTAAAATATTCAAAATGTTGTGTTAAGAACTTCTGGATTAGATTTTCATTTTTTCCTCTTGCTTTTTGTGCTTTAGGAAAGAGATCCTCATATCCCCTAAAAACTCTAAGGTTTTTCTCTGCCCCGCCCTCATTACTAACCTACAGGGCTGGTCATCACCCAGAGAAGCCTGTTATTTTTTTTGGATTGTCTAGAAGAGATTATTTCTGAATGTATACCATGCTTCCTTTATGCTAAAAGAATTAGTGAGTAGTTTTGTCAGTAGTACTTAGACTGAAAATCAAACCTGATTACTTATATGGCAAAGCAGTACTCCTAGTGCCTCTAGCTGGCTTTATCATAGAGAAACTTATAACTAGAATATATCGTATACTAATCATTCTGGATTTATAACTTACTAATTAAACCCAATCTTTAAAAAGCTTTTTGTTTTACTTAGGGCTACATAGAAAGGATTAAACCAATGGTGAGAGATGGTGTTTATTTCATACATGAGGCTCTGCATGGACCACCAAAGAAAATCTTAGTAGAGGGTGCAAATGCAGCATTACTGGACATTGACTTTGGTAGGTGTGACTTTTTCTGAGAAATATGGTAGCATGTATGTGCCATGAAGGGAAAATGTCTAGTGGCTGTGCTATGCATAGGTGCTTTTGTGGAAAATGTGTTTTCTGTTATGAGCAAACACTATACTTGCTGTTTTAAGTCAGATTTTGACTCCATGTTAAGATTCTCCCTCCAAAAAAGTCCTTGCTAAATTTTGCATGTGTTCCTTTATAAGCAGACAATATTTTGAAGTGACCCAATTGAACTACTTCTTGAGATTTGGATCTCAGGAAAAAAGAGACGTTAATTAAAATTAGGACATTCTTGTAACGCTTTTTGGAAGTCATAAAAGTATGCACAAATTAGGTCAGGATTTGACTCTTGATTTGATTTTTAAGGAATATGTGTTGAATGGTGTTATAGTTGACTAAACCAGTCAACTGCAATTTACTAGCTAATTTGCATATTGCAGTCTTGTTAAAAAGCTGATTAAATTACTAAGGCTTAAAGGTTCTAACGTCAGGTAAGTTTTTTTGTTTTCCATTTAAATAATTGTTCAGTGGTGGGACTGGAGATGTGGGGTTCAGTGTACAGGCTGCATCAGGGAGAGAGGACAACCCCAGCACTTTCTCACCGTAGTAGCTTGGGGCCAGGTGAGAAACACCTGTCCATGGCTGCTGCAGCTCCAGCACATACAGCAAAGGGAGGAGTGTCTGTCTCCTGGCTGGGGGACAGACACATAGGTAACTCTCCAAAATATATAGTAGATGGCTGTCCCGTTCTCCACCCCTTCTGGCCCAATGGAATTATATGTATCCCGGTTCTCATTTCTGGCCCTTTACTTCCCCCTGTGGTCATTCCTGCCAGAGCCCTTTCCATTTTATGAGAAATAATCTAGTTCCAGGCACATCCCATTGTCCTGTCACAACCAAACCCTAAGCTTGCTTTAAGTTATTATAAGAGGAAGCTGTATACCAAATTTGGTGGTCCTAGCTCTTAGCATTTGGGAGGAGTTCTTGAACAAATGGACTCATGGACAGACACACATTTCTAAAATATATAGTAAGGTTTTACAGTATGAAAAGATATATTTACTGTAAATTAGTAAAATACTTTGAAATATGCAATATTACAGGTTATCATGAGCTTATAAAACTAAAGATAGTGTCTTATATACATGGTTTATGAGCTACCTCCTTGAGATGTCTTTCTCCATACTATACTGTTACATTTGAGATTTGTAAATCCTGTATTTTTGTGGAAGTTAAAGGGTTTTTTCCCCCCCCTCAGTGTGTACATCTATGCTGAATCTCCTTAAGCAAAATGTAGAGTACCTACACTGCATACCCCCTTAGCACAGGTATAAATAGTAACAGACAGTGAGACATTCCGTAGGCAAGAAGATTGAAGGCGCTCCTAAACCTTTAGCATACATATCCTACACACAGCTCTGCATGCATTCAAACCACCCCCTAGCAGTGTAGCTTTTCTCTGCCTCTCCACCTCCGGGAAAGTGGCTGGAAAGGCTCCAGCAGGTCCCTGTGGCGTGGAAAGTTTTCAGAAATGGGCAAATGCTAGAGCACGGGTCGGCAACCTTTTCAAACCAAAGAGCCAAACTACATCAAAATTCAGAACAAAATGTCAGAACAAAATGTCAACAAAGAGTTGTATAAGAATGCCCATTTGGGAAGACTGAAAATATACAACTTAATATTATTGATAATTGACATGATTAATAATAGCATAAATGAAATATTGTACTCTTGACTTTATTTAATGGGACTTCTGCTGCTGCATCTTTTCACACATTTCTTTGAAGTTTACATCATAATTGGTCAAATTCAGATTCATGCACACATTCAAGCTGCTTGAGTAATTACATGTTTTTAAAATTTTGAATTAATGTTTTCATTTGAATTTAAAAAGTTGCATGCATTTTAGGAATGACAAAAGAGCCATATTTGGCTTGAGAGCCAAAGGTTTCAGACCCCTGTGCTAGAGCTTTTCCCCACCAACTGCCCTCCATCAGAGCCTTTCATCACCATTTGTGGATACCGCTTGTTTTACACTATAGTTTGTAGCTACATGTATGCTGATGCCTGCGGTGTGCAATACAGACATACCTTCAATCTCCTTTCAAAATACTCATAGTTTTGCTATGAGTGAATGCACTATGTAGTAGAGAATCAGATAAATTTACTTTCTGGTGACTCATGACAATTTTTGGCTTGAATGCCCCTTGTAAGTTGCATTACTATCTGGTTTCAATCTTGTGCCAGTTGATGTAAGTAATAAATCTCCTGTTGGTTTCAGTGGGATACATTGCACAGAAGAAAATTAGGAATTCATTAAATATGAAAAAAGCGCTTAACTGCAAATTGTATTTATTTATTTTGGTGTTCTTCATAGCTTTACAGAATCCACCAATGAGCTCTTTCCAAAAGGTATGAAATTATCCTATATATGGATAAATTTCAAAAATAATTTAAGGTCCAGTGCATTTTTCTTTTTCAAGTGCAATTGCATGTTTCAGTTTTCTTTTCTTCTGGATTTTCTTTTAAATTAGGGACGTACCCTTTTGTGACCTCTTCAAATTGTACAGTTGGAGGTGTCTGCACAGGATTGGGTATGCCACCTCATAATGTTGGGGAAGTATATGGAGTTGTAAAAGTATATACAACTAGAGTTGGAATCGGTGCTTTTCCTACGGAACAAGATAACGTAAGCATTACTTGTACGATCAACAAGTGGGGAAAATAACTGTCTTTGATAGATTTAACCAATAATACATTTGACTTTCTTTAATCTGGCAATCCTGGGAAATGGTATGACAGATTAAAGATTTTGCTGGGCCAGGAAGAGTTCTGGAGGGTCTGGGCATGAAGGGCTAGGGATGGGGTCATACATGGCTCCGCTCTCCCCACTGCTTCCAACCATCGCCCCCCCTATTGCTATGGAAGAGTTGGGGAAAAACCTTGGGAAGCAGCTCTGCACGCTGCCATTCTCCCCAGCTGAATGGGGAGCGGAAGCAGCAGAGTGAAGAGCTGCTTCCTCCTCCGTGCCTTGAGTGTTCCCGAATTAGGGACACACAAAGAACAGAGGTTTAAGTGTACTCCTTAAAGTTAAGGGCATATTGCAGCCCATACAAAACTATCACCAGCATCAGATTCTGCATGAGATTTAGTGGCATTGCTTGCCCTAAAGTACTGCTATTCTCAGAAAAGTAACTCTCAGTTAACAAATCTGTTGCCTGGATACAGTGATCCATGTGTGCTTATTTTATAAAATGAATGCTGTCAGAGGAAGATGAATTTTATTCTGTTACATGCACCAGCCGCAAAATGGCAAGTAAGGTCATGTTGCAAAAAGGCAAGCAACTTGACTAAAGATTCTGCACCAAAAACAGCCTGACTCTTTGATCCTCAGTAGTATTTGCAGCATTGGCAGCCTGATTGCCAAGTATTTACAACTTAATTAAGATTGACAACATTGTCACGTAATAGGTTAGGCATTATATACAGTAAAACCTGTGTTATCCAGCATGCTCAGAGATTAGGCCATTCATTAAGCCAATCATGGTAAACCAAGCCAGGCCTGTGTACCTGAAGATGTGACAGTATTGTGGCTTGGGTAAATGCTGGTTAACAAAGTTTTCTGGTTAACAGGGCCAGATAACAAAGGGGGGTAATGTATGCATACCGAACTTGCTAATGAAGCCCGGGATTTGAATTTCCCGGGCTTCATTATCATAAGCATAGAAGCCTAATCCGAACTATCTAGTCTGTGCCGCGTGTAGCCGCGCTGCACGGGGTTCGCACTAGCCGGCTTTTAAAAATGGCGGCGCCGGCTTTATGCTAATGAAGCCCGGGAAATTCAAATCCCGGGCTTCATTAGCAAGTTCGGTATGCATACATTACCCCCCTAGTTTGAACTAGGGGGGTAGTGTAGACATACCCAAAGGTTTTACTGTAGCTGAATGAAAGTGTAGTGTTGAGAAAATGGCTTGCTTAACTAGCATTCTTGCATTTTAAAAAAAAACTACTGGCCCACTAAGGGTATTTGGTGTGTGTGTTTGTGTTTTTTTTTTTTAAATCTTTGTGGATATTTTTGTGCATCATGGGGGACTTTAAGATTATTACAGCATTCTGTTAAATGTGCTAAAACACACATCTTCCATCAGGAAATTGGAGAATTGCTGCAGACACGAGGTAAGGAGTTTGGTGTGACCACTGGTAGGAAAAGAAGATGTGGCTGGCTGGATCTTGTGTTACTCAGATATGCCCATATGATTAATGGATTTACTGCGTGAGTATTCTATAAAGTGCTGACAAGTTGGCCTTCATATGTAACATAATGTAGATTATAGCAAATTACATAGTTCCTAGGAAGTAACTCTTATAAAATTGTCATTAGCATTGGTAGAAAATGGTACTATTCAAATGAGCGCTAAAAGGTTTAATCAGCCCCAAAAGTTACATACCTTGGGTGTTAGATGGTAGGTCATACTGTAATTAGTTCAAGATTCCACCTCTTTTGTGTAAAGTGAATTGTGAACCATATGTATTCCACCTCCATTTTCCACATATGTGGTTCTTAAAGAGAGAACTCGTATATGACACTTTCCATTTTTGAGTCCAATGTGTTGTTTTAAGGTATATTTTAAACGTACTAAAATACTTTAAATATTTGCACTAAAATATTGTGTAAAGGTATAAAATAAACTCTGTCTATATTCAAAAATGCATATTTTCTAAACTTGTTTCCAGCTTTTGTACGCCATGAGAAATTAATATTAAGCACATTAATATTAGTCTTACTTGTTAAGAGTGATATTTCCAGTGTCTTCTGGCATAAGCACTTATTATACACTAATTTGCAAGTTTTAAAAAAATATACTTGACTATATATCTTGCCAGTCTCAGATGGGATGAGTAATATTCTGAACACATCTTTCACTTTTCTTCCTATCCCCACTATTAGAAGTTGCTTCCCTATGACATTGAATTTAACACATGACCAGCAGCAGAAATGGCTTTGTAGTTTTTCTGTACATGAATATTTGTAAAGAGGTTAATTCCCCTTTCTTTTGGAATTTGTGTTATCTGTTTATATTTCGGTGATTCACATACTTGAGTTTTTTCCCTGCCTTTCTCTCTAATAAAAGTACATAGTGACTCACTATTCATGCAATTCCAAGAACTATTTCCCTTTGTTTCTCATTACTTAGCACTTCTCTCCCTCTCTTCCCTCTTTCAAACAAACAAAAGTTCCTGAAGGTTCTTCATCATTCCGGAACTGGAGAGCCTTAATATATGACAGCTAGTGGTATTAGATGTTAACGAGTAGATTTAAATGAATACAAACATTTCAATTTAAAACTCTGCAAATTACTATTGGAAATGTGTGATTGGTTGTATGTTTTTTTTTTTTTTAAAGAGCAGTGGAATAAAGCTCAGATGAAACTATCTAGCTTAAGAAAGAAACGATTATAGTTGTAAATCTTTATTTAAATTTTCATGCTCCTTTTCTTTGCCCTTGTCTGCTTTCGGACAAGTAACCAAATCTGGGAAACCTTTTAAATGTTATCTGCTCATCCAGTTACATCTTTGAAGAGTGCTTTTAATGTTTAATTTCCACTCTGTTCATGTAACAGCTTGCTGAACAAATACATTAAAAGCCATTGATTAGATATACCTCATGACTGTTTTATTTCATTTGAACTAAATTTATGCAAAATTGGTTAATGCCCACACCACATACTTAGCTCAGTTTTTTTGTGGTGTTTTTAATTAGCATACTACATTAACTCCCAATTTGTCAGTCACATATGTAAAATAACAAAATATGGAAGTGATCATGAGATCTATTGTTTTACACATCTTGGCTCTTTTGAATGAGATGAAAAGAAATGCTGAAAGCAATTTATGTAATTGTTCTGTTGCTTTCTATTAGAGGTGTTAATGAGACTGCTAGAAATCAAAAAGTCTAAACAGAGCAACCTACATAATTAGAATTGTTTCATTAAAGCAGTTTCATTCTATTTGGGGGGGGCGAGCTGTCCCTTAAATTATGATCTTTTCATATTTGTGTGAAATTGGGCATAATTCAGGATTTGGTCCAGACTATTGATGTCAATAGATTTTGTGTCAATCCAACAGCTGTCTTGTTGTCTTTCTTTATTGTCTTGGACTTTGTTTTAAAAATATGAAAAATAGAAATTTTAAATTCCGACTTCAGTTACTAAACATATAAAATTATTCCTAATTTGATTCATAGCTATTTTGGAGCTAAACTTTTCATGCAATAAGTGGAAAGAAATGTAGTTAAGTTTTAGACCAATAATTCAGAGCATATAAAATGCCATTAATAAAGGGCTTGTTTTTTTTTTCTTTTAATAGAGTGGCTGTTACCAAATTGGATATCTTGGATGTATTTCCAGAAATCAAAGTTGGCGTTGCTTACATACTAGATGGTGAAATCATACCTTATATTCCTGGTGAGTCTGTTTTATAATTACTATGTTGAGAGCAGTGTTCCCTTTAAGCTGCATAGCAGCACAGCTTCACAAGTGATTAATCAGCCCTGCCCAGTCAGAGGCTCAGGGTTATGTGCACTGAGCTGACTGGGTGGGGCTGATTAATCACCTGTGAAGCTGTGCAGTAGTGCAGCTTAGAGGGAACACTGGTTGAGAGATCAAAGTGTTCAGTGCTTTAAAAGGCATGTAAATAAAAAACTTCTATGCCTCATGAGTTTGCGACTGCACAAATGCCAAAGCGATACATGTAATCTCAATGAGTGCCAAATGACATTTATACTGCATCCTGGAGCTCTTATCTGTCAAAAAACTTATAGGATTTTTTTTTTTAACTCTTGATACTGTTATTTTGTAACCTTTAATTCAGCCTGACTTATTACATCAATCTAACCGTACAAGTCTCAGAGGGAGGGAGAAATTCGAACTAAAACATTTAAATTCAAAATAGTATTTTTGCCATGCATAGTAATATTGCAAGGAGCAGTATGTCCAGATGGATGCATCTATCCCAGGAATGAGAGCGCTACATTTTTTCACTTTCTGATGGGTCTGTAGTTCTAATACTAAAGAGTCACAAGTTATTACCTGAAGATATTTAAATCCCCACTTCATTAGCAATTTCGGTTGGCTACATTTGCATCCCTATCTCGAGATAGGGAGCAAGTGTAGACGTACCCACAGAGAATCCCATAGTAGCCAGATTGCTTGAAGCATACTTCTGGTTAGCCAAGCCAGCTGTTAAATCTTTTTCCCAAATGGGCCACTTGTATTGAGTGCCCTGACAAACGGTTCCATGGTACCTATGACCTCAGTATCCACATTCGATTTGTCCATCACTACTTGATTTCTAATAGCCATTGTGTCCATCAGACAAATGTTGGAGCTGTCAGTGCACTCTATGCAGGAATCGTACTGCATGTTTCATGAGGACAAGATGGCATACAGAACTCAAATCATTATTCCCTCAAGGTGCAGTGGTCTTTCTATGTTTCCAAAGAGGTGCTTCTACCGTCACTTTGTACAAGGCCATAGCATCTCATTAAGGAGATGTGGCACACCTTACCTGCCCAAAGGGCTCTGAAAATTTACCTCAAATGTATGGCATCCACAAGGAGATCAGGTGTCCTGTTGGTATCCTTTGTCAAAATTCCATGGACTCATTGCTTCCAAGTTCTTTGTTGCTTGGTGGGTTAGGCGATGCATTATGGAAACATACAAGGCATCAGATTGAGGGTCTAGAAGGAAGCAGAGCACAATCTGAGACCCTTGATTAGCTAGTGGGTAGAAATAGGTAACAAATCCACAATGGAAATTTGTATGGTGGGCCACCAGATCAAATGCTGCCACCTTTATCATGCACTGCACATCCTATCCTCTGCAGAAGCATTCTTTAAGCAGGAAAGAGCTGCAAGAACTTGCCCAGATATGATTCTGTTTTTTTAGCAAATATTTATGGATGGGTAAAGATACAATTTTTCGCTGTTCTGATATGTTCTGTAACCCTCCCTACATCTGTTACTTCCCAGAAGTCAGGAATTATGGGAGATGCGGAGATGAGGAACACACAATTTCTTACTGATCATTTCTTTTCTAGCTAGCAGTCTCTCGCATTTCTATTCGCCATGAATGGCTTATAAGTCAAGAGTCAGGTATTAAGCAGAATTTTTACCATAAGGCCATCTTTATTGGTCAAATGTACATAGTTACTTTGTTTTCTCAAGAATGTTTAACAATGGTATGAAAGCTTTACAGTTTGGGAATAGCTTATCTGGAGGGAAGCAGGATCTAAGAGGGCATGGCTAGAATATGCAGGTCCAAAACTCTGATCTGCCCCCATGAGCTGCAGTGAGAGGAAAGCAGCCCAGAAATCAAGAAATGTGGGAGACATTGCTCGTAGAAGGGAAATTATCGGTAAGAAATTTACTTTTTTAGAGAACAAAGCAATAATTATGGTGGTAAACTAGTAAAATGTACCTATTTAGAAATTGAGCTATTGAAGGCATTTAGTTAGTGGGGTTTTTGAAATGCTGTTCCTATAGCACATTCTTATTGATGTAGTTGACACACGCTATCTTCAGTTAGCTTTGCTGGATATTTGGATAGGTCAAAGGCAGTTGGCCTGCCTGGGTAAGATCTGGCTGGATCGACACTGAAGGGCTTTCGAAAGTGCTCCACGTTGACCTTATTGAACTCTTCTGAAAACCTGGGAATACATGATCAGTTCTTTAAAATGTACTTTTTCTCCAGAAAGCATGATATTCTTTTAAGTTGGCCTATTTTGACATCCAGAACTTCCCTATCACTTAACATTCTTTTATTCTGAAATGTTGAGTCCCAAACATGCATTAAATTCACTACACCTTTATTCACCTGGGAAGCTGGGTTCAGACATGGAAAATAGGAGTATTGCAGTAGGTTCTAAATGTTAACGGACTTTGACTCTTTGAACTTCATAGGGGAAGTGAGTCTCTGAGATGAGGGCTCTTCATTGAGAATGTCTGGCCTACAGTCTTCTCCCTTTAAACCAGAGGGCTACTAGTTCGGGTGCCTCATCTGATCTCAGTTGCAATGTGTCTCACTATAACTCAGGGGAGTTCCTCTGGCAGTCCCTCACATCAATGAAGATTAATCCCAATATTTTGCAACAATATACAAATCTGTTTAATACCTGTACCATTGTGAAATACTGGTATATACAGAATGGTGGTCATATTAAATCTGCATTTTGTTAGAACAGGTTAGCTTCCAACATAACAGAACTTTCTGCCATTAATAACCTCTTGAGAATTCTTGAACAAGACACCCATGCTTTAAAATAATAGGCAAATATCTGACTCCATATGAGAGAGCGCCATTGAAATCTACACCTGACTAAGAGAATTCATTATTTCACAAGCTTAGACAATCTCCTTTTATGAGGTCACCATTGATAGAACAAGATGCTTGTTAAAATGACTTTTAGTTGTGTGACTGGTTCTGTAAAAATATACAGATCTTCTGGATAATTTAATATTCACTGTTTAAATACTTCCTCTGTTTCTGCAGCAAACCAGGAAGTCTTAAATAAAGTAGAGGTTCGGTATGAGACACTTCCAGGCTGGAACACAGACATATCAAATGCAAGAACATTTGAAGAACTGCCTATAAATGCACAGAACTATGTTCGCTTCATAGAAATGGAGCTTGGTGTTCCTGGTAAGTAAAGCAAACTTTCATGCTTTAGGAAACCTATCTATCTGAAATAGAAATAACTTAAATTTAATTCCTTTGACCTTTTGAGTCAGAATATGATTTAAAGCACCCAGTTTGCTAGAATGCTGAGTTTTAAAGTGTCTTTCGTACTCTGACATTTTAATGCTTTTGAGCTTCATTTTAGCAGCAATATCTAAGAGATCAGCCTCCTAAAATGTTTGCAGCATATTTTAGTCTAACTTTACAATGTGAGTTATCATAATTTGCCAACCGATTTTAAATACTGGCATACACACTGTCCTGTTTGCATGTTTGCTTTGTTTTTTAAAAAAAAAAACAGCTCTTGTGCAAAAAGTCCTATTTGTAGGAGTTTGGGGAAAAAAAGCGGAATGGCATATTTGATTAGTCAAGTAAGGACTCGTTTCTGCCATCCTTTTGTTCGGTTACTACTGTTTTAGTGTGTGAGTAGTCTGACTTCATTGGAGATTTACTAAGAAGCAAAACACTAAATCAACCTAGGAGTGGCCGAATATTGTCCTAAACTACAGGTCGACCCTTTCTAGTCCAGAACCCTTGGGACCTGACTAATTCCGAATGAGAGAATTTTCTGGACCATGAGAAGTTAATATTGTCTAGCAGCATTACTGTGCTGTTAGAGGACATTTAGGGGTAAATTAGAGCTAAATAACAGCTCAGAACACAGAGCCAGGACTGCTGGCTGTAAACAAACCATGGGACCGCAGGAAACTTGGCTACACTCATGAAAAGTGTACATCCCGCTAAGTAAAATCATTCTGGATGTTTCTGGATGAGTGTGTTCTGGATTAGAGGTTCAACCTGTAATTAGTTTTACGATTAAAAGATAGAACTGGAAGTTGGGAGATGTGAGTTATAATAGAACTAAGAATACAGAATGTTATCTTTCAGCAAATTGCTTGCATTCTGTATGCTTAGTTTCCTCATCTGTAAAACATAGTTTTGAAAGGATTTTGAAAATTTAAGGCCATGCTCCCTTTGACTCAGTAGCACAAGTTCAGGCACTTCATAGTGTTTAAAGATCTGTGACTCTAGTGGTGCTACAAAAATGCAAAGTGTCATTATCTAATAACAGTCAGTACTATTAGTGCAGCTTATTCTGCTATATTGGTCATAGAACTTTTTTCCTTTATCAGAATGTCATGCTTTGATTTAATTCATATATGGTAAAACAGTGCACATTATTTTGTTGTTGTTTCTTTTTTTGCAGTTCAGTGGATTGGAGTAGGGAAATCCAGAGAGTCAATGATCCAGATGTTTTAAAGATTTCAGATGCGTGGAAGAAAGCACACTTCTAAAAAAACAAAAACAAAAAACCCCCCCCAACAACTGCTTAGTCTTACGTGTATTAGTAGTAGTCTACAAATTGCAAAAAAAAAAAAAAAAAAAAAGTTGGAAGGATAGATCTATGGAAGTGTTAGACTTGGCGTATCAAACGGATTGCTACTCCTGAAAGACTTTGACCTGTACCTTTATCAGCTCTCTATCCAACTGGCAATATCTCCAGGACACTTACCATTACTGTTACATATGGTGCCACCAGACTTTTCTTTATCATCTACTATTTACTTCATAACATAATCCTTCATGTTTGAAAATGGAAGGTATCATTATTTTCATGACTGTCTTGATTGTCGTATCCATGCTTCGGGCGGTGTTTTTTCCCAGAAATCTTCAACAGTAAATATAATGCAGTTTTGCACAAATGGTTTTACATTCTCATTATTTGTACTCCTAAACTACTTGTATTCTTTATGACTGCTGTTGTAGTGAGTGATTAAAGAGGGATTCTGAGGATTTTTATAATACTATAACCACTGTCCAAACTGTGTCTTTATTAAATATTTATGATTTAATGGGAACATGCAAGGACCTCTTACAACACAAGTTTATTGAAAATGTGCAAAAAAAATCTAAGTTTGATATTGTATAAAGCTCATTTACAATTATTGAACTATTCTGATTTTTTATTAAGCATTTTAGAACATTTTTCTGCACTTCTACTTTGAGTGCATATTACAGTAAATCTCTTGCTACTTAGAAGGAAGCATATTTATTGATAAGTTTAAAGTTCTCGGTGGCACTTTACATTTCCTCTTAGTAGTAGTAAGAATTATTTTTGACTTCACAAAACCAGGCAAAGGTACTATAAATTTTTAAAAAATAACTATAAATCAAAATGTACAGTAGAGATTTAATGTATTCTGATTCAGACAGGGAAAGAATAATCAGAATTCACCTTCTGACACCTATTGAAGGCAATGGATTTAATGGCATTGGACTGCATCCTGGAAGGATGTCCAGGGATAATCTTGAAGATGTGAACAAGTGAAGGAGACTGTTTGTTTATTTTGACAGTGTGGTATGTAACATTTATTTGATCTAATACCAGTCTTAAAGCTTCTAATTTAAAAAAGTGGCCTTTTAAAGCATGCTTTTATTCTGTTTTATAGGTAGGTACACACACATACACATTTTACTGTGAAGTTTGTGTACTCCTCTGTCAGGTGGGAAAAATTTATTTTCAAATGACAAACTGGTCAAATTTAGATACTGACCTTGCTGTAATTAATTAATATAATCAGTCTGCCAAGGTGAATATAGGAAATTTACAGCTGTGAAATAGAACAAAAAAAAGCCTTCATAGTCTACCTGTTTAAATTTTGTGAAAGAATGTATTCCTTCTACTTGTAAATACTTAAACATTCAGCCCGATATGGTAAATATATTCAAAGTTGGTCACAAATGTTAAATGACAAGATTAAATGTGACTTATCTGGAAAAGGAGAATAATTTGTCTCCGAGGAAAGTTAGTGGGAACAAAACAAAATTAAGTTAAATATTAAAATGTAAATTTCTTTATCTATTACAATAATACTGAGAGATAAGGGATGGGTTATATGTTGAACATTATGGTATGGGAAGGAATTTATGGTACAATTGAAGTCATGAAGCATTCTTGCTAAGCTGTTTAGACTACATAGAATCCCTAGTGAGTATATAGGAGGGAAGAAATCATAGCACGACAAGACTTGGAAAAAAAATACAGAATGAGAGACTGAAACATCAAAACCAGATACCCAAAAGTAAAAGGGCCTCTTGTTTCCTCATCTCACTTGCAGTCTTTCCTCCTTGTATGGCAGTGAAGTTTATAGCAGTTTAATTATTTTTGCAGTACAGAGGAATGATGTGCCTAACTTTAGCCCTGCAGATAGAATTAGACCATCCTGTAAAAGTGAATATTGGGGAAGGAGAAGGCATTTTGATACTTAAAAACAACACCCTCCCATTTTGAAGACCGTTACAACAGTTGCTGATTACATGAGGAGGCGGCAATTGATTATACAATGAGCAATAAGTGCCATTTTACAGCCTTAAAGCACTTTGAAGGAACAGTGCCCTGAATGCACAAAAGGAGTGAGGCACTTGGGAAAATCACTGAGATGCAGAGACAGGCACACCTTAGACAGCAGCTCACAAACACGAGCATGCTACATGGAGAACCGCCTAGCCATCATTAGTAGAAGCCTAGGTCAAGACTGCACGAAGGAGCCCATTTTTGCAATTCAGAGATGGTAACCCTCTTTGGAATTAGTTGTCTTATGCCATTTTAGTAAAAAGCCTGTGATGAGAAAAGTAGTTCGTCTCCCAACTTTTAGTCTTGGGATTAGGTTACTCACCTTGGACATGGGAGATCTTGCCCCCTCCCCCCCCCCCCCCTACTCTAATGCTTGTTTATCCATAGTACAACAGTGTCAACACTCCTGCTTGAGGAAGACTATCCCAAAGGTAGTGGTTAGAGCAGTTAAATGAGAACTGGCAGGCTCCAGTTTAATTACATTCCTGCTTTCAGGAAGAGGTGGGACTGGAACCTCTTCAAGTGGAGTGGGTATAATAGCCACTGGGCTGAAGGACTGCTAGAGGCTTTGGATGATAGGTATGCTTCCCACTTACCAGGAGAAATGAGGGGAAGTGGTCTCTTACCACAATAGATGGTCTAATCTTGCATTAAATGTAACTAAGGATATACTATGTTTTCCAAAGTGCACCCCTAACAGGAACATACAGTGGGAATTCAATTGTCTCCATTTCCCACTCCAGTGTACAAGGTAATCCATCTATTCATATTCAAATTTTAAAGTTTCCAAGCAGCATCACCAATCGAAGTGACAGTGTAAAATGATACAGTATAACTTAACAGAAGCAGACTTCTGAAGGTGTCATGTAAATGAGATTAACTTCAACAGGTTGCTTTTATTGTCTTAGCTCAGTTGAAATATTTCTCACTGTCAAGGGCAGGTTATGTTTTTTGGATCAGCAATACTCCTCCAGATTGTCAGTGGCCCAGGATCAGTTCTTAGTGTGTATTTATCCTCAACTTTGTCTGAAATTAAAAAAAAACAAAAACACTCAGTCCTGGTGATCCAGTTCAGAAATATTATCTTTATAAAGCTTTCTTGTTGCCCTTACATGATACCCAACATCTTTTCCTAAGAATTTCTCCAAAGATGAGCTTTTGGATTAGCAGGTTATCACAATCTGTCCCTGCATTCTCCATTTTTTTTGGGGGTGGGGGGGGGGAGGCTTAAGCCTCTTTTTCTATTTCCTCTCCTCCCCCTTCATTGTGGATAGTGCTTGGGGTACAGGTGTTTAGTTTACTCTGCAAGGCTAGCATTTGTTCTCTTAAGTGAGCTCAATGTTGTGAAAGCCAAATGGCACAACTTGGTTGGCAAACTGCTTTTTGTACTTGTAGCCCTGTATGCGTGAGCCATTCTTTGGACTAACTGTACTAAGAAATATCACAAAAGCAAAAAGATGGGGAGGGGATTTCCAGAAATTGTTTGCAGCATTATTCACAGCAACATATTTGCAGTGCATGTTTTAAGTACAGGGAGGATCATGCAACTTTCCTTTAAACCAAAACAATAAAACTTCTGCATGATTATGCTAGTCTGCCTGTAACTGGTCTATTCTGCATGGGAAATGCTCCAGAACTATCTGTATAGTCCACAATAAGCAAGCTGCAACAAGAGGGAAATCTTGATGTTTTAAATAAAACAAAGCCTACCCATCTCATGATTCTGGCCCAACACTGTTTTCCAAGAGCATGGGTCAGTGGCAAAGTGTTACCGTAGGGTGAAGAGCAGTTCACTTGGCCAGAAAGTGAAAGTAGGCACTTTATGGGAGTTAGGGTATGAGACAAGATTAGGCAATTGTCTGACCTGACAAATTGATCACAGAAGCGTTACCAATTACTTGCAGAAAAAGCTGCATGACTAAGGATATATTTTCTACATTTTAATTATGAAAAGTGAATGACTTTATTTGAAAGTCAGCAACTCCTGCCATTTTCTTCTTAAGAAAAAACAGAGGAGGGGGAAGCATCTGCACACTTGTTTTCAATCTTGAGTGCAGCAGAAGGCCTGTCCCTCCTAGAATGTTTGTATTAAGGATATTAAAGACTGGTCGACTATCCAATAAGCATTTGCTTAGTTGATAGTGGCAGCAAAGGGGTGGAGGGAGAGTTACCGCTGGGGACTCTTGTGCATTTCAAAGCAGGCATGCTGTGTTCAGCCTGGAGTCAATGGGACTTCCTGCTGGCCCCGGGCTGTACACAGCATTCCTTCTTTGAAGCCCCTAGTGGGGCTCTTGTATATTTCAAAGAAGGAATGCAGAAGTGCCTATCGACTAGTTGATGGAAATGCCATCAACCGCATTTTAACATCCTTAGAGTTCGTATACCACAATGTGGATGCTAGTTGAAGTAAATAGCTTGTTGTCTGCCTTCATTCTCTGAGCTATTACTGCTGCTACTTACACTGGGCCCCTGCCTAGTTTTGGCCATATTGACACTGTTCCTTGCCTCTTACTGCACTGTAATATCTGGTTGCTCTTATGGTTTTGTTTTGATAGGAATCATGTAGGACAGAAGAAACAATTTTATCCCCATGTCTTTTGCAGATGGAATTTAAATTGAAAATCCATGATCTAAGTTAAAACTGGGTCATTTCACTCCACTGTTGAGGCTAAACAGCCTATGCTTTCACAAAAGGCACGGTAAATTCAAAGGTGTTGGCCTGTGTCTATCATAGGTACTGCTAAGATTTTTTTTTTCCCTAAGGGGGGAAAAAAAAATCTTCCTTCCCTCTTAAGAGGCCATCACCCCTGGAAGATGCTTTGTACCACAAGAAGGGATCTTCAATCTCATAGCTCCTTTTTAAAAAGAGCAGTAAGTCTTTCTGGCATGAAAATAACTTAAGTATCCAGTACATTTCTGCATATAGCTTTGTACTTGCTCAGTTCAGAACAGGAATCTCCTTATTTGACATGCATCTTGGCTTCTGTGAGATTCCAAAATGAAACCTGTTCATAGGTTGCATTACACATAGATCAAATGCCTTTTTAGCTTAGTGTGGCTATGTCTAATAACAAACCTAAAATCGAACTGGGTTATATTTAATTCAGTGCATTTGAGCAGCTGTCCTGTATACAGATTGAAGTCTAAGTGTAATTTGTCTGATTCCAATTAACTGGTTGCCTTCTGCCTACCTATTTGGGACTGAGCACATTAATTGTTCATTCGGGCTCTTCACCTTGTGTAGACAGTGTCTGTCAGTTCTTCCATACCATAAAATAGAGTTAAGACTTAACAAATCCTTACAGCATCCCTGTGGGAAAGTTAATTCGGTTGAATATGTAAAACAAAGACTTAAGTAGACTAGGGTGAATCTTCCTAGCAGACGAAAAGGCTTTACTAACTATATAAATCTTACTTACCAATATTGTAAAATGGCAGTGCAAATTCTTCTTTGTACGTGGTTTGCTTGTACCAGTCATTAGTTGCCTTCTGCATTGTCCTTTGAAAATGGACATACTTCTTAAGAGTTAAATTGTCAAAGTCATGTTGGTACTGAGTTTCAACTTCATGCTGCATTGGAGCCGGGTGCAGTTTTATGAAAGGTCTAGATGAGAGGCACAAATTGTTTTGTAATCTCATGCTGACACATGGTATGTAAAGAGCACTGGCTAACCATAAGGGTGGCCAACATAATAAATGATCTTTCTAATCTCCTGTTGAAATGAAAAACCTCAGTGTAATGCTGTTATAATCTCATAGGTATTAACAGCATGACTACATACAGTAAAACTCAGTTCAGTAGTTCAATTGGCTTCAAACACACTTTTGAAATTAGAAAGTAGGTCTGAAAACTGCAGTTAACTAGTATAAACAATGTTAATTCTGTTAAAATCAATAAAAAGTGCTGCTTTCAGTATCCTGGTTAGCAATCTCCATTAACAAGCTAAGGCTCAAAAGGTGCTGGAAAAAAGAATCATCTGTGTCTTCTAGTAGCTTTTGTTCAGAATTCCCAAACACTGATGAATTAATATCACACACAGATAGACCACAATGGGGATAGAACCCCAATTTCCTGACTCCCAGTCTTGTGCTTTGACCAGTAGACCATTTCCTGTCTTCCTTGATTCTTCTTATTCCCATGTTAAATTTGAAGGGGAATATCTGCAGGGCACCCCTGATAGTGACCATCTCTCCCCGTAGTGAATTTGAAGGATAAAAATGTCAAAATAATGCTCTTTTAGAAAGTTTGTATAAAGCCATCCTCTTACCCAGGAGCTGTTTCGGGCATGCATGCCTTGTGCACCCGTCCTAGTTGCCCAGGATAGAAGCCTTGAATGACTGTTCCTTGACGAATAACATTGCTAGTAAGTAGAATACGCACACATACAAAACAATTTTGTGACTTGAGAGTTACAACAATTAAAGTTACCAGCAAACATTCCTAACATTCTTCCCCATGAATTACATTTCATTAGGAAATAAGCATAAACTGAATCAGTTTGCAAACTGCTTTATTGGACATGTAGCACAAAAGTTAGTAGGTAGAGTAACTGAAGGATGTAAACGGAAGTAGGTGGAAAAATGGAAGCCCAATTAAGACAGGTTTTGGTTTGAGCTGCATTTGGTACATGGAAAAATTGTCAAAGGTGCCTTAAGTGATTAACGATTGAGACAAGTATGCATGATCTCCTTTTTGATGAAAGCCTTCAAGCTTGGATTGTCTCAGCTAACCAGAAGGTTGAACAGATTGTTTGTATAGTGGGGGCGCTGAGAGCCTTGTAAACCTTGTGTTTGTGTTCATTTGAGACTGGAGCAATTGGGATATTTGATGCCCTAAAGGAGCCACATATGTTTATCACAACATGTAATGGAAGACCCATGATCTTGGAAAGGTATGTTTCACTTAATCTGTTCTACTTTGGATTTAGCCAAGACATTGAGTACTTTTCTCTTACCCACAGACCACCTCTGGAGCTCAAAAATCAACAGAAGTTGGTCCAATAAAAGGTGTTACCCACCTTGTCTCTCTAATATCCTAGGACCAACATGACTACACCAGTACTGCAAATATCTTCACTGCCAAAAAGTGAAGCCAGACATGTAGTTTATATCTGAATGTAGCTGGGCAAGGTCAACCCAATAGGTGCTTTTGAAAATGTGACCCTTAATGGCTGGAAGAATAGAAAGAGGAAGGAGTAGAATTGGGTGGGGGATGAGAAGAGAAATACATTTTGTATTTAAAAAACCCCACAACAATGTTTGGCAAGTTTCCCCCAAGGTAAAATTACAATCTGCATGGAACCATGACTTGATTCTTCAGTTCCATCCTGTTAGCACTGATTCCTTTTATGTGTAATTCCAGACTGGACACAGAAGGAGGTGAGAATAGTCTGCTTGGCAGATGAATCTAAGACTGAGTAATTCTAAAAGAGGACACTTTTGATCATGTATTGCACATACTAACTGTATTTACAAAGGGTATGTCTACACTTGCACCCTATTTCAAAGTAGGGATGCAAACGCAGCAATTCAAAATTGCAAATGAAGCCGGGATTTAAACAGCCCATGCTTCATTTGTATAATCCCGTTATGGCGCTATTTCACGTTAGCGCTATTTCAAATTAACAGACGCTGTTTAGACGCGGTTATTTAGAGAGAAAACCCTTCTCTCAAAATAACTGTTAACCCTTATTCCTCATACAATGAGGTTTATTTTGAGAGAGGTTTTCTCTCGAAATAACTGTGTCTACACAGTGTCTTAATTCAAAATAGCGCTAACTCGAAATAGCGCCATAACAGGATTATGCAAATGAAGCATGGGATATTTAAATCCTAGCTTCATTTGCAATTTCGAATTGTTGCGTTTGCATCCCTATTTTGAAATAGGGTGCAAGTGTAGACATACCCTAACATACTTGAAGGAAAACAGAATTTACTTGAAGTCTTATATAGAACTTGCACTGAAATGAATGACCTGAAACTAGAAATCTGCAGACTAAAGTATTTTAACTTGCAAACAGACTCAGTGCTTTTACTTGTAAAACAAAAGGTGTATGTTGGACAGGCTTTCTATTTTGACAAACATCCTTTCCTAAATCACAAGAAGTCTTAAGCAGAATATTTGTCCCATGGTGATATTTTGGCATGTGACTTTTCTATCTCCAAATACTTTACCCTGGAGGGAGGTAGGGTGTTGGCTCTATAAATTGACGTAGTCTGATGGCTATGCACGACATGGAAAAATCCTGGAGAAGAAAATGAAACTTAGAATCTTAGAAAGGAGCTTTTGAAATATTTAAAACAATTTACTTTCATGTTCAATAATTCAATCTTTGTTAGGGTACACACAATTGAAATTGAGAAACTGGAGGAAAAAGGGATAACTGGAGGGAACAATACGACGTTGTTCTTCAGTATCCAACACAAGTAAGTAATGAAACGGTTTTTTTTTAAATGTGGGGGATTGTTTTAGAAGTACAAAAGTTCTTCCCTGATATTGTTCTATGACACTTCCCTTAACTACCTCCATGCGAGTATCTCACTGCCGCCTGTCCTTAGCAGGAGGAAGTTGTGTCTATACCCTCCAGTAATCTGCTCCCTGATTTCACTATCCACAGGCAACACTCTCATTTCATGCTCTATTTTGTATTACTCACCTGCAATGGTAGTCTGCCACTGACCACCTAGAGTAGTGCCTGGCCCCTTATCCTCTGCACACTCAGAACTACCAGATGCTCTGCTCCCAAAGAACTTCTGTGATTCAGCTTACCAGTTACATCAAAAGGAAGAACAGGCACGAGGAAAAGGGAGGTGGTGTTGACTTGTGCATCAGAGGTATGCTCATGCCTGGAGGTTAAACTGGAAATAGGAGACTGATTTGTTCAAAATCCCTGGATAAGAATATAAGACAGTGGTGATACCATGGGTCTAATAGAGATCAATTAACCTAGAAGAAGTGGATGAAGTTTTTTTTTTAAACTATTTACAAAATCATCCAAAGCACAGGATTTGGGGGGGTAGAAAGGAGAGAAGGTGTGGGAGGAGACTTCAGCTGCCCCAACATCTGTCAGAACAATACAGTTGGGCACAGATGCAGCTCGTTCCTGGAATGTATTTGAGTCTGCTTGTTATTTCACAAGGTGGAGAAAGCAACAAGGGGAGAGGCTGTCCTAGGTTTGATTTTGGAAAAAAAAAAATAGAGGAATCGCTTATGAATTTGAAAGTGGATTAGGTGAAAGTAATCATGAAATAAGTTCATGATTAAGAAATGGTAGGAGGAAAAGAAGAGTGACTAGATTCAAGACAGCAGACATAAGCAAACTCAGGAAGTTGGTAGGTAAGATCTCATAGGTAGCAAGTCTAAGGGGAAAAGCTATCAAATCTTTCAGACAGTTTAAAATATTAAGGGCCCAAGAACAAAACTATCTCCTTGTGTGGGAAAGATTAGAAATATGACAAGAGATCACCCTAGCTTACCTAAGAGTTCAATGATCTTAAAGTTCAAAGAGCTTTACAAAAAATGGCCAAAATTAAATATGAACATAACTCAATGGCCATGCTGGGTCAGACCAATACAGGCAGTCCCCGGGTTACATACAAGATAGGGACTATAGGTTTGTTCTTAAGTTGAATTTGTATGTAAGTTGGAACTGGCTCCAGATTCAGCTGCTGCTGAAACTGATCAGCTGCTGACTACAGGAAGCCCTAGGCAGAGTTGCTCTGCCCCCGGCTTCCTGGAATCAGCCACTGATCAGTTTCAACAGCGGCTGAATCTGGACTCCTGGGACAGAACAGCTTGGGCACTGCCAGGTAGGTCCCTGCAGGACCAACCCGGCAGCACCCCAGCTGCTCTACCCCAGGCATCCCGCAACAAAAGCCTGGTCTGCTGGGGGGGGGGCGCACTAGCTGCGCCCCCTCCCCCCCCAGCAGACCAGGGAGACCCGAGCAAAGCCGCGGAGGCGCAGAGGTCCCGCCGCCTCTGCGGCTTTGCTCCTGTCTCCCTGCTGTGCTCAGCGAGACAGGAGCAAAGTCGCAGAGGCGGGGGACCCCGCCGCCTGTGCAGCTTTGCTCGGGTCTCCCGGCTGTGCTAGGGAGTCCCCCCTAGCACACCAGGGAGACCCGGAGCAGCTTTTCTTGCCCTGGAGGATGCGGTGGCAGGACCGCTGCGCTCTGCGCGGTCCCGCCGCCCGCGAGCTCCGGGGCGATAAAAGCGCCGTTCGTAAGTGCGGATCCAACATAAGTCGGATCCGCGTAAGTCGGGGACTGCCTGTAGTTCATTTAGCTCAGTATCCTGTCTTCTGACAACATCCAGTGCCAAATTCTTCAGAGGTAATGAACAAGTCAATCAAGTGATCCGATCATCCACTCCCAGCTTCTGGCAAGCAGGACAAAGAGCATAGGGTTGCAGTCCTGGCCCTATTGGCTAATAGCCATTGATGGACCTATCCTTCAAGGAATTAGTTTAGTTCTTTTTTAAAATCCCATTACAGTTTTGGCTTTCACAACATGTCTTGTTAACAAATTACACAGTATTCCATGTGAAGCATTTCTTTAAAATCTGTTGCCTAGTACTTTTGTTGTGACTCCTAGTTCTTGTGTTATGAAAAGGAGTAAACACTATTTCCACACCAGTCACAAATTTTAGAGACCTTACATTCCTTATCTCTTTTACAAGCTGAGAAGTCCCAGTCATTTTATTCTCTTCACATACAGAAGCTGTTCCCTGCTCTTGAATTGCTGTTGTTTCCATGCTCTGTACCTTTTCCAATTCTAGTATTTTTGAGATGAGATGACCAGAATTGCACACCAAAGTATGGATGTAGCATTGATGTAGATAATGGCTTTGATATTTTCTTCCTCATCACTTTCCTAAGAGTTCTTAACATTGTTAGCTTTTTGACTGCTGCTACACATTGAATGGATATTTTCAGAGAACTATCCACTATGCCTTCAAGATCCTTCTAAAGCAGCAACAGCTAAATTAGACTCCATCATTTTGTATGTGTAATTGAGATTAATGCCCATTGGGAAAACATTTGCACATACAAAAAGAACACAAGCAAGTATGGACAAATTTAGGAAGGCCAAAGCACAAAATGAGATTAAAAACCAAGAAAACATCTTACAAATACAAGAGAGGGCTGCGCCTGCTGTTTGCTATGCTCACAAACCCCTCTCTCTCTGATTGCTTTCATGGCCAGAGAGCCTGTTAGTCTTGCACTGATTATATAGAAAAGTGAACAAACAAAGCTGTCTAGAAAAAAAAAACCTGTTAATTGGTCTATTGCTCATGTATGACATGTTACAGACCGAGCTACAGCCAGATCTGTTTCGCAGTTGGTTCTGATTGAGGTGCAAGTAAGCGAGATGTTGAGATTCTGCTTTCAAGTAGGCTGATGTCATCTGTCACGTGGCAGGAAAAGCTTTTATATAGAGAGATGAGAAGCAAGAGGAAAACCAAGAATATATTAATCCTGTTAGTGAGTGGGAAAAGACAACAACAGAAAACACTTGCAATTGGCAGAGTGCTGAATATCTGTTTTCACCAAAAAAGTTATTAGTGATCAGACGTCCAACAGTGGTAATGAACCAGTGAAAATGAAGTAGGATTTTTGGCTAAATAGGGTAAGTTAAAAGTTACTTAAATTAGTTAGTCTTCCAATCACCCAGGCATGATGAAATAGCTACTTGAATATTCTAGCATATAACTCAGGAGCTCTAAGATACTAACGGTTGTCTTCACAAACTCATGGAAGACTGGTGAGAATCCAGAGGACTGGAAGAGGGCAAATATAGTGCCCATCTATATAAAGGGGAATAAGGGCAACCTGGAGAATTAGGCCATTCAGGTTAACTTCAGGACCCGGAAAAATAATAAAACAAATAATTGAGTAATTTGTAGACACCAGGAAGATAAAAGGATAAGTAAGAGTCAACGTGTGTTTGTCAAGAACAAATCATGTCAAACTAAGCTAATAGCATTTATAAGGTAACAAGCTTTATCCATAGAAGGCAAGTGGTAGATGTGAAGTATCTTAAATTTAGTAAGGCTTTTGATATTCTTATAAACCTCAAACAAGGGAAATATAGCCTATATGTACAAGGTTGCAAGACTATTCAGAGAGTAATCACCAGAGGTTAACAGCCAAGCTTGAAGGGCATATCAAATAAAGTCCTATAGGAATCTGTCCTAGGTCTGCTTCTATTCCATATCTACATAATTTATGAAAAACACAGATGAAACATTTACGTTTTGTGGGCAATACTAAGCTGGGAGAGGGGTTGCAAGTGCTTTAGAGAACAGAATTAAAATTCAAAATGATCTGAACAAATTGGAGAAATGGGCTACAGTATATAGGATGAAATTTGATAAGGACAAATGCAAGGAGTACCTCACTTAGGAAAGAATAAACACTTGCTTGTACAAAATAAATGACTATCAAGAAAGTATTGTAGAAAAGAAAGAATGAGTATTATAGTCAATCACATGCGAAAATGAGTCAATGCAACATCGTTGCAAAAAAGCAAACATTCTGGGATGTCTTACATATAATACTCCTGCTAATACAAGATTTCTTCTACTCGATTTTGTATTGATAAGATTTCAGTTTGAATACTGTGTCTGTATTGAATACAGTTCTGGGTGTCACATTTCAGGAAAGATGTGGACAAATTGGAGAAAGGCCAGAGAAGAGCAACAAAAGTGATTAAAGGTTTAGAACACGGGTTCCCAAACTTTTTGACACGGGGACCAGTAAATCCATTCATGAACTTTTGGAGGACTGGTAACATTCATTTGCATATTCATTAATCAAATGATGAATATTCAAATAAGTTGTTTCTGGTCCTCCCAAAGTCCCCAGTGCCAGCTTTAGTAAAGCTTTTGATATGGTTACCTACAATATTCTTACCATCAAGTTAAAAAATATGGATTGGATAAATGGAGTGTAAGACAGACAGAAAGCTGGTTAGACCAGGGTTTCCCAAACTTTTTACTTTAGTTGGAACCCTTTTTTTCCCCCAGTACTGTTTTTTGCAGCCCAAAAATATAAACACATAAAAAACAAACTGAGAAAATACCAGACATATAACATGTCTGATATTTTCTCACTTGGTAAGTTTTATTATTACGAGATGTATCAATTTGTAGTTTCGAACTGCCTGGCTGGTAAATGTGCTTAGGCTGCATGAGTGTGTCTACCAGCCAGACAGTTCATAACTACTCGAGTGGGTGGGGGGTGGCACAATAGAATCCCCAGGCCTGACTCACTCATGCTTTGCGGAGGGGGCAGCCGGGGGGGGAGGGGGGGGGGGGAGAGGAGCAGCTCCCAGAGATCTACATGTGGCCTGGTCAGTCCCGCTTTGCCTCTGGCCAGCCTCACTTCCCCCAATCCCCTCCGGGACAGCCAGTTCTCCGCCGCTTCTCCTCCCAATCTCCCTTGGCCAGCCCTAATGCCCACGTCCAGCCCTGCTTCCGGCTGCGACTTCTCTCTGCCCTCCCCCCCCCCCCCCCCCCGCACATCTTCCCCGGCCAGCTCCCTACCCCCGACCTTGCACTCCCCCCCCCCCCCCCCATCTCTCCCAGCCAGCTCTGATGCCCAAGGCAAGCCCTGCTTCCAGCAGCCGCTTCTCCCCTACTCCTCCGGCCAGCCCCCTGCCCCCCGCCAGCTCTGCTTCCATCGGCTGCCCCCTGCCCCAAATCCCACCTATGATTTCCCCTGTCCAGTGCTGCTTCCGGTGGCCGGCTCTCCCCTCCTCCTCCCCCCTTCTGACCTCCCCTAGCTACCCCTCTGCTGGGAGCCGGAACATCAGGCTGCAGGTTATGCCCAGGCTGGCCAAGGTCTTGGAGGACCCAGTGCCACTCGGGGAGCCGGGAACACCCCGTCAACCATGGTTTGGGAAATGTTGGTTTAGAAAACATGACCAGGGGGGGGGAGAGAGAAGGGAAAGGCCGGTTTAGTCTAGAGTAAGACCAAGAAGGAGAACATAAGTTTAAATATATCAAAAGTAAAAAACATGTTTTCCTTAACCTCTCTGGCTAGAAGCAGCAGTAATGGGCTTAAATTGCAGTAAGGGCAGTTTAGGGTGGATATTAGGAAAAAATTTCAACTGTCAAGGGTAGATTAGGAATGGAAAAAATTGCTTAAGGAGAGAGTGTGGTATCTGTCATTGGAGGTTTTAAAGACCAGGTTAGGATAAACAACTGCCTACAGTGTTTGAATTATTGCCTCAGTTTCTTTACTCATTTCTGTTCCCTCTCAGACCTGATTATAGTTTAATAAGTCTATCCATTTGGCATAATTAAAGCAGTAAATTTACTCTGTCCATTCAAGGAATGAAATTTGGCTGATTTGTACAAACATTAACTCATCATTTGGAAGGAATGGTATATGATTTTCTGTGTTTTGTGGCCTTGCAACAGCACTAGTGAAATATGCTTTGGTCTTACCATGGCATCTACTCCACTAGAGGGTGTTTTAAGCCTGCAGTTTGATTTCGAGATTAAAACATCTGCCCAAGAAACTAGCTTAATCCCAGATTCTTATTTTGGCTACTGTCACGACCTGTTCTTAAAAGTTCCATTGCTAATATTGCATCCTCACCGCTTTAATTATAGGGAATTTTACTTGCTGCTATCAAGCTTAGTCTGTGAAAGACTTTTCATGTCTTAGTTAATTTTAGTCAATCTTGGAAAATGTAGCTATACAACATAGAAATGTGACAACTCCAACACGCACACACAATATGAGCTGTTGAGATTCACTGTTATATTTACCAACATTTCCATATCCCTGTCAGCCAGTTCTGCATAACTGTTGTCTTCATTGTCAGCAGCAGCAATGTCGCTTTCGTCTCCTTCCTTCCCCCACTCTCTCCATTTGCAATTTTTTGTTAGTTTTAGCCTTCATAAAGCTGCTAACACATAAATTGCACTTCTGCTAGGGAGCTAGATGATGATGAAAGGGAAGCTTATTTTCCTCTTACTAACTGGGGGTATTTCAGGGTTGGCACTGACAGCTTATCTGGGGCAGTAATAGTTACTTTGACC
This sequence comes from Pelodiscus sinensis, assembly GCF_052426305.1. Taxonomy (NCBI): domain Eukaryota; kingdom Metazoa; phylum Chordata; order Testudines; family Trionychidae; genus Pelodiscus; species Pelodiscus sinensis. The sequence goes on along the minus strand of NC_143054.1, from coordinate 134,433,792 downwards.
TAGAAATCTTCATTCCTGCCATCAAGTTGGTAGAAATACTGTTCTGTATGCACATTATTTCAAAAGGCTTCCTCCATGTGTGTACACAAGTGCTTACAAACTCATAGTTTAAGCCTAATCACTTGCATGCGCAGATGATGCATTTTATGTGTGCAGTTTTCATGTGTAGGGTTGGTAGTCCGTCAAATTGGTCATAAATTGTCCTTCCTTTCCCTGAACTAGGAATGCAGGATTGGTTCCTCAGGGGTGAAACATTTTTACTGAAGTTGTGCTATAGGGTTCCCAGTGGACGAAGTACTGCACAAACATACAGAGAAGCTCTGACCCAAACTGTGTACAGTGTTATTAGAGGAGACATTGAAAGGGATCAAGAAAGGAAACATTCCCTTCCTATAGATCAGGAATCAAGGCACAGATTAAGTGAACTGCCCAAAGGTCTCAAACTCTAGCTCCAGCTGTGAAGCTTGGGCTAATGATTTAATATCATCCAACCTCTAATCTAGATCTTCAACCTAAGTTATCAAATATTTGTCAGGCTACTCCACAGATATTCCAACATACCTTATTCTTTAAACTGCATTATCTAACTTAACAATGAAGGAGGCTTTTTTTTTAAAAAACTCTGCAGTTTTTCTGGTTCACAAAGGTTATATATACAGTCTAATAAGGTCTTAACCTTCACCACCACACATACACACGCTTAACTGCAAGTGAAGTCTATACCTTTAGCAGGCTTACTGAAAGAAATTTAGCAAATGTGAGACTGGAGTCAAAACAAGAAACATCTGAGTAAAGTTCCTTCCCCCTCCAGGGCAAGACAGAGAAAAATAGAAAGCTTTCCTTCTGTTTGCAAGACCAAGTTGCTTACATCACTAGAAGGTGCTTTGTGATGTTCCATTCTGGTGGTGTCATAAATGAAACCCAGTCCTGGGTAGTTTGATGCAGGCCCAGAAACTTTATTCTTAAAAGACAAATCAGTATGTCTATCCAGGATACAATGTACTAATGCTGAAATATTTTCAATGAAACAACCTGTGGGGATGTTTGGGTTGGGAGGAGAACCTGACTTATCACCAGATCAACGGGAAACAGGCCTATACTAAAACCGTGGAGCTGAACACTGCTAAACTTTGGTGGATACTAAGTTACACTTTGAACCTTGAGGTTCCCTCACCCCTCATCTGTGTAATAGCTGCTCCTAAACCCTGAGGCTATGTCTGCACAGCAGAGTTTTGTTGCGCAAAAACTCACCGAGTGTCCACACTTCAACCATGTTTTTGTGCAAGAAAATTTACAGTGAATCGAGAGAACAGAGGGGTTTTGGCAGTATAGGTATCCCTCTTTCTACAAGGAGTAAGCATTTTTGTGCAAGAGCTCTTGTGCAAAAAGGTATGTGTGGACAGGAAATAGGCTGTTTTTGTGCAAAACCCCCACTGAAAGAAACGCTGGTGGCCATTCTGTTAATGGCAATCAGAGCTTTCTTGTGAGAGAGCGTCCATGCAGTCTGAATGCTCTGTTGCGCAAAAGTGCATCGCTTTTTGGATGCGCTTTTGCAATGTGGACACACTTTTGCATGTTGTGTAGTTCTGAATCTGGCCTCGAACTTCTCCTGACAGGGGAAACTTGAAGGAAGGATTCAAGGAAGAAGATTCTGCACAGAGTAAGGGCACATTACACAGCAAGCCTGTTATTTCAAACTAGTTTCTAAAATAACAGGCTTTTTATTTTGAAATCTGTAACCCTCATTTCATGAGGGCTTAGCTATTTCAAAATATGGTGTGTGTCGACGGGGCTTTAAAATTAAAAAGATTTCATTGTTTCAAACCAAAAAGTCTTTATTATATTTGCAGGAGAGGGTAGGGCAAGGGAAGAGGGGGTGGGGGAGGAAAGGCACAGAGGGGTAATGCAGAGGCTCCTTGAGGGAAGGCTGGGGAAGAATCTCACAGTGTTCTTGTCTGAAACTCTTCCCTCCTGGATGTGCACAGCCCCCAATGTGCAGGCTGAGTGGCAGTGGTGCATGGCTGCTTCAGAGTTCTGGTGAGCCTCTTGTTGGCTGTAAGTTAGAATATTAAGATCAAGGACATTATAATCAAAAGGACACTAAAATCAAAATGGAGTCTTGAGTTTTACACAGAGATCAAAATGGAACCCAAAGGTCTAAAAGACTGTACCGCCGAAATTCATCATCTGCACACAGGACATGGCGGTGCACACCGCACTAAAGTCTGCACCAGGAATGCTAATCTGCACCTGACACTACACCTTGTGCACAGAGACACTCCTGCTGTTTTCCTGCCTTGGGATCTTTATAAGCTCCTCCCCTGAAGGGATCGGGTTCTGCTGTTCTGTTCTGCTCTGCTTGCTCTCACTCTGCTCCTGGTGAAGAAGAGCTGTGGCGAAGGCCAGGACCTACTTCCCAACAGACCAGACCAGACCAGACTCTTTTCCACCGCTACCTATAGGGTGCATTAGCTCACTACTGTGACAATTGCCCAGCGTTGTGGGTTATAGCTACCTGTAGCTCCGGACCGAGAGCAGGTGCCTATCACCCAGTTCCACTCCAACCATTGTGGTGAAGGCCCTATTCTGGAGCTGAAAACTGTTTACCATCGAGTGCTTGTGTAACCTCATACCAGCAACAAATCATCAATTGGACTCCTTACTGTTCCTCCCCTGAGACTGCCTATGCCAACGGGTTGAAGGTCCTGAGCCTTGGCTGTCATCTGACTCTAGTACAGATGGAGTATAGCGCTTCCTTGTTCAGTTATCTTCTATTACTTCTGGGGTGAGGGGTTGGTTTATGCAGTGTTATATTCTGGGGTTGTTCTTTGTGTTGTTACCTGTTGTATTCAATATATCTTTTAAATTTGACATTCTTGTCTGTGTTTATTTCTGACAGGAGAAATCCGCCAGTGATAGATATGGTGGTTTTCAGGTCGGACCACCTTCTGGGACAAAGGCATTTTACATCTATTTGACCCCACACTAAATTTAGTTTAGTTCAGGACTGCAGGGTCCAAGGGATGTAGTGCAGGACTGCAGGGTCCAAGGGATGTTCTGGTTGCTGAGATCCAGCTGGGTGAGGAGACAGTGAAACCTCACTTTTAAGCAGCCAAAGGTGTCCTCCACCACGATGCAGGCCCTGCTAAGCCTGCCATTGAAACATTCCTGTCGGGGTCCAGGTGTCGGCTTCATAAGCCAGGTGAGCAGAAGGTAGGCTGCATCCCCCACGATGTTCCCGGGCATGTCCATGTCCCAGTCGTGATGGTGCGGTCAGGGAAAAAAAGTGCTGGCGTGTATCTTCTGGTAGCGGCTGGAGTTGCGGAAGACGTGGCCGTCATGTGACTTCCCTGACATTAATGCCCGTGAAGCAGCCAGTGTGGTCCACAATGGCCTACAGGACCATGGAGAAATACCCTTTCTTCTTCAAGAGACGTCCCTGTGGGTGCTCCACAGCATGTGTCAGTGCGTCCCAGTGCTGCAGACTGGATTCTTCACAGCAGTGCATGGGGACGGGGGGAGCGGGTTGTGCATGCACAGCAGGAGAGGCACGCAGGTGTTGCTTTTCGCATGCATGGCCACTTTCCCCTCAGTTCCTTCTTACCATTCCTGGCTTAATACGGAGCACGGCTGTGCTCTTCATTGCTTCATTAATCCTGTAGGGAAGCAGGAAATTTTTCGGTTATTTCTTCCTTAGTTACCCTATACCTTATCCAAGTTAGTCTCAAAACAACCCTCTGCTTTTTCTCCAAGTTAATCTCCCACCGCTTGTGCTCACTGCAATGCCAGGGTCACCAGGTTTTAAATGTAGCTCAGCCTGTAATGATGTCATGCCCATCTTCAATGGACATGCAAAAATGTGTAAAATGCCTTGGAGTCCCATGTTCAACTGGACTGCTAGCACTGCACCAAACTCGAGGTGCAAATACGCAGAGACAAGGACCTCCACCTGAAAATGATTGTTACAAAAGGTGCAACATCCCTCCTCGGACCCTGGCATGCAAGGTTTTGACAAGACGAGACCTGGAAAGGGGAAAGATCCCCAAAGAAACATGCCTCTTCATTACCTCACAAGGGGCAGTTGCCTAAGCGACACACAACCAAAAGGTTTGTACTGAGGGCTGAGAGGCTGTTTCACCTCAGCACGTAAGCCCTGTGCACTTCTGGCACCGATCAGACCCTCTCCAGGCACAGTACCCACCTAACGGCACCATATCTACCTCAGCACCACAACCCACATTGGTGCTGACTGCAACTGCACCAACTCTGATACCATTCATGGTACCAATGGCCTCAGTACCGTCTACTCTGACACCAGGGAGACCTCACCATGTCATTTATGTTTAATTCTCCATTCCTTGGTACCAACATGTCACTTCCGTCAGCGGTACCAAAACATGTCTCATCACCTACGCTTTCATCCAGCAATGATGACGAAGAAGAAGGGCTATAATTCTCACCCCAGTTATCACCCGGTACCCAAGTATCTGTGTCTTCAACTCATCCCAGTGTTAGGCATCCATTGAGCATCCCCCCAGGGGTCCACACCCATGGATGCCACCGCCCATGCCTTATGCTGCACAGTAGCAATACTGGAGCCCATAAGCTTATGACTACAAAGAGAGAGATTCAAAAAAGAAACATTACCAACCCACACCCTCTCCTCCACCTCAACTTCCGTTACCACAGAGGAAGCAGCAGGAAACTGCTGATCCACAATCTCACAAGTCTGGCCCGATTACATCCCCAGATACAAAGTCATCTTCCTCACCTAACAAGGCAGTCATGCCACCATCTTCAGCCATGGCTGATGACTTTACTCCCTTTCAGGATCTCTTTAAGAGGGTTGCAGCTGACCAGTATATCACTATGAAGGTGCAAGAGACACAGCATGAGCTCACCAGTATCCTCCAGGCCAAACCATAGGACAAGATTCCTTTGCCCATTAATTCAGCAATCATGGAGCCCAACAAAACCATGTGGCAGACTTCTGCCATAATCCCCCCAACCTGTAAGAGGGCAGACAGGAAATACTGTGTTCCCCCGCAAAGTGTCGTAATTCCTCTTCACTCACTCACCACCAAATTCTCTGATGGTGGACGCTGCCCATCAGAGGAGCAAGCAGCATCAGCCTTGATTCACCTTGGCTGATAAAGACAGCAAAAGACTGGATTTGTTTGGCAGGAAAGTCTACATCTCATTCACATTGCAGTTCACAGTTGCCAATTACGCCGCATTCCTTAGTAAATATGATTAACAGCTACTCAAAGTTCAACACCTTTATTGAGGACATACCCAAAGCCAAAAAGAAGCAATTCAGGGCAGTCATTTTGGAAGGCCACGCAATATCAAACAGCTCTATAAGCTGCTCTCAACACTGCAGATACCACCACCAGATCAACAGAAACTGCAGTTGCTATGAGATGGGTCTCCTGGTTTAACTCTTCAGCATTTCCTTGGGAAATTCAGGCAACCCTGGAGGATTTACCATTCAAGGGTGAGAAGTTCCAGGTGACACTCCACTCTCTCAGCATCTACACATCTGTAACCAGAAGGAGGCAGTATAGAGATCAACCATAAAAGAGACAAAATATCCGCCTTACACCTACCAACACCAGAGACAGGACCATCAACTACAACACCACAGTCGTGGCAGGCAACAGTGTAGACTCGGTCAGAGCAGCGCTTCCAACCAGACACACCAACTAAATAAGCAAATTTGAGTCATCCATTGAGGGACCAAAAACAATTCTACCTACTCCAGAATTGTCAATTCTACCTACACCCATCATCTTCTGCCCTTTTATACCAACTAGCAGAACACAACGTGAGAGAGGGGGACTACAAACAATCCTATCAGGATACACCATCCCTTTCCTCTCTGTCCCTCCCTCCCATCCCATCTCTCTTCAGCGACCACTCTCATGAGGCCACCTTGCAACAGGAGGTTGAGCACCTCATCCAATTGGGCACTATAGAAGCGGTCCCATAGGAATATCAGAGGAGTGGATTTTATTCCCATTATTTCCTCACACAGAAAAAGACTGGAGGACGGCGTCCATTTTTTGACCTTAGAGCCCTTAAATTCATGAAGAGACAAAAATTCAAGATGGTAACATTGACTACCATTATCCCTTCTCTGGAGCCAGATGATTGGTTTTCATCTCTCAAATTACAGGATTCCTATTTCCATGTTACTATTAATACTGTGCATACATGATTTCTCCATTTCATCTTACATACTCAACACTACCACTATACTGTCCTACCCTTTGGACTCTCCATGGCACAGAGTTTTTTCCAAGATGCTAGTGGTGGTTATGGCCCACCTCAGGCAACAGGACATTATCACCTACCCTTATCTCAATGATTGTCTCATCAAGGCAAGAACTGAGTACAACTCTCATTGCAGCACTTACCTTGCCCAAGAATGCATTCAATCTTTGGGCCTATTAGTAAGCAAGACAAAAATCAGTGCTCACACTGACTCAATCCATACAATTCATCGGAGCACAGCTCGATTTGACTACCGCCATAGCCTCTCTACCACAAGACAGGTTTTTAAAGCTGCGCCTATTGCCACGTGTCACCATGCATGAATGTCTTCAGCTTTTAGGCCACATGGCATCCTGCAACCCTGTTCCAAATGCTTGTCTCTTCATGAGATGCCTTCAGGGTTGGCTCAGGTCAGCCAACAAGCCGAATCTCCACCCTCTAACTAAAACTATGTTACTGTGGGAGGAATAGACAAGTGCAATATTATGGTGGACAAAACCAGAGAATCGATGCGTAGGCATCCCCTTTCATACTCCAGAACCCACAGTGGTCATCACTACAGATGCCTCCCTTATGGGACTGAAGGGTGCACATGAAAGACTCCATGACTCAGAGCCTATGAACACCAGCATAATGGGCCCTACACATCAACTTCCTCGAGCTCAGAGCCATTTGGCTTGCCTGTCAACATTTCCTTCTTCACATACTTGGAAAACACATCAGAATATATACCAGCAACATCGCCTGCATGTTTTATATAAATAGGCAAGGTGGAGCCCGATCCCATGCCTTATGCCCAAAGGCTATTGCCCTTTGGAACTGGTGCCTTACCCATGCTATTTCCATAAGTGCATGCCACCTTCCTGGTGCCTTAAACACCGTCGCTGACACACTAAGCAGAATCCTACCTCAGAACCACGAGTAGCAGATCGATCACAGAGTCCTCGCTACAATCTTCAAACTTTGGGGATACCCCTGGATAGACCTCTTTGCCACAAAAGCAAACAAAGTGTCCCCAGACTGTACTGCTCCAGAGCCAGCATTATCAAGGATTCCCTTGGAGATGCCCTCGTTCTCAAGTGGATCCATCATCTCCTATATACCTTCCCTCCAACTCCCCTTCTCAATAGGACAAGTCTCAAATTAAGGAGGAACAGGGCAAGAATCATCCTCATAGCCCCTTGTGGGCCACAGCAACCATGGTTCTCCTTCGAGTGGTGTCCCCATGGGTGCTTCACTTTGGATGCTGGTACGTCCTCGCGTCGGCAATCAGAAACTTTTCTAGCAGTTTCCACCGTGCCACATACGTGCTGTGGCACCCCCTTGTGTCGTTTGTGTCCATTAGGCAGCCTCGCGGGTGATCCCTCAGTTCTTTCTCTATCATCCTTGGCAGCAGATGGAGCCTCTCTCTCCACTGTCCTATAAAAAAAAAACAACAAAAACCCCTGTTACTACCCCTAGTTACTTTACTTCCCAAGTTTTAGGTCCCTACCCTACCCTAGTACAAAACAAACAAACCACACCAAATATTTTTTCTTCGCAGTCCGCCGCGCCTCATGCTGGGATCCCCTGGGGTGTGTCTAGACTACATGCCTCCTTCGACGGAGGCATGTAGATTAGCCAGATCGGAAGAGGGAAATGAAGCCGCGATTAAAATAATCGCGGCTTCATTTAAATTTAAATGGCTGCCCCGATCTGCCGATCAGCTGTTTGTCGGCAGATCGGGGGAGTCTGGACGCGATGCCCCGACAAAGAAGCCTTTCTTCATCGACACAGGTAAGCCTGGTTTCACGAGGCTTACCTGTGTCGATGAAGAAAGGCTTCTTTGTCGGGGCATCGCGTCCAGACTCCCCCGATCTGCCGACAAACAGCTGCAGATCGGGGCAGCCATTTAAATTTAAATGAAGCCGCGATTATTTTAATCGCGGCTTCATTTCCCTCTTCCGATCTGGCTAATCTACATGCCTCCGTCGAAGGAGGCATGTAGTCTAGACACACCCCTGGTTTCAAAAGGTGTGAGTCATGCCAGGATTCCATGCCTGTTTCTGATGGGCACTCCAAGTGTATAAAGTGCCTTGGGGAGTCACACCAAACACAAAAGTGTCCCCACTGCTTGAAATTGACAGCCAGCGACCGAGCCAATAGGCTGAAGACCTTATTGTATGAGAAGTCTCTCCAACCATCTTCAGAAGATACCCCAGCGGGCCCAAAATCTGTTCCCCAGCTGAAAGGTATGGACAAAATGTGTCCCTCTACCTCTTCTGGCACAGCTCTCTCAAAAACGGGTCTGTCTCCAGCCCGATGTCTACCCTCGGCACCGACAGCTGCACAAATTAGCACCACAGATAGGACCGGCACATCGGGCACGGCATCGTCCATGCCAGCACAGCATGAGAGAACTACAGCAGAAAGTTGAGGATTTACCCTTCGATAAAACTAATCTATTCGCTGCAAAAACGGATGAAGTACTGCATTCCAGGAAGGACTCCCGTACCACCCTCAGGATTCTGGGAACGTGAACGTATACTCCCCCATTTAAGAGAACCAGGTATAGCACTTACCAAAGACCAAGGGAACTGTACAGACAACCTCCCAGGTACAACTTCCGCCAAAAACAAAGGCCGCAACGTTGCAGACCACAACACCAGCAGCAACACCACTTGGCATCTACCCAACCACTGACATCCAAACAGCAGATTTGAAGATATGGTCAAGAGCCAGAAAGCCACCTCACTTATAATCACATCACGAACCAACTGCCCACAATTCAACCACCGCCCTTTTTTTTCCCCAGCAGTGGGCTCACATAACATCAGACAAATGGGTCTTAGAACTCATCCAACATGGCTACGCTATCCCCCTTTACCTGTCTGCCTTCCAACCCTTCCCTTTTCAGGGACTCCTCTCACAAGACCCTCCTCGAGCAAGAGGCTCTTCACCTCCTATGACGAGGTGCCATAGAACAGGTACCAAGAGAGTTTCAGGGTCAAGGGTTTTACTCAACCTATTTCCTAACACAGAAAGAGAGCGGAGGATGGAGGCCTATACAGGATTTAAGAAAACTCAACAAATACGTTGCTTACCACGGATTCAAGATGGTAACCCTAACAACAGTAATCCCTGCATTAGATCAAGGAGACTGTCTTTCGGCTCTGACCTCCGGGATACGCACTTCCACATTACAATTCACTCCGCACACAGACACTTTTTATGATTCATAGTGGGCCACCAATATTATCAATATCGAGTGTTTCCCTTTGGCCTTTCAACAGCCCCCAGAGTGTTCTCAAAAACTCTAGCAGTTGTAATGGCCTCACTATGGCGTCAGGGGGTCATGATATTTCCAGACACTATGGTGGCAAAAGCTACACTACCCGCACACAGGTTTGATACCCTGTGCAACCTCATTGCAGTGGCACGGGCGACCCCGGCCATTATAGTTCATAAATGCCTGAACATTCTCGGACACATGGCATCCACAACGTACATCGTCAGGCTAGCAAGGCTCCACATGAGATGCCTATAGTCTTGGCTAGCCATCCAGAGACCCACTCTCCAAGCTAGTTACCATTCAACCATGGGTCCTCAACTCCCTTCAATGGTGAACAAACCCACACAATGTGCTAGCTGGAGTGCCATTCTAACGACCTACCCCCAAACTTGCTATAATGACCAATGCATCACTCCTTGGTTGGGGAGCCCATTCGGGAACCATCACAGCCCAAGGCAAATGGTCCTTTACAGAGCAAACGTTTCATATCAACCTTCTTGAACTATATGCAGTACGGTATGCATGCCATGCTGGATCTCAACTGCATCAAAATGTATTACTGCCGGTCTCCGAGTTGCGAACGGTCGATTTACGATCGTTCACAGTTACGACCAAAACTGTCATAAATGGCAGATCCTGAGTTACAAACGCGATCTGTGCTTACGAACAGTGCGGTCACGTGTAACTATGGGGTCCGACTTTCGAACAAACCTAGTTACGACCAATTGCTTGGTCCGTAACCGGTTCATAAGTCAGAGAGAGGCTATACAACCAAAACCAATTACCACCATCTACTTCAATTCATGCACACTCCACCAGGGCAGTAGCCATGATAGTTGCTTACCTGTGCAAGGTCCCTATTGCTGCTGCTACACGGACCTCAGACCAAATCTTTGCCCATCACTATGCACTCTCTCAGGGACCTCTTTTCTTTACCAGCATGGCAAAGGCTGTCCTGTCAACAGCCTACTTACCTGATGCGCATTCCCGATCTTCCTAAAACACATTGCTTTCCAGGCACTTGCTGTGGAGCACCCACAGAGACCTCTCTCGAACAGGAGCCGGTTACTCACCCCGAGCAGTAACTGCTTATCTTGGAGATGAGCATTGCTGTGGATGCTCCACTACCCTCCCTTCTTCCCCTCTGCTTTAGGCTCCTTTTTGTTATCAGGCTAGGTGTCTGGGTAGAGAAGGAACTGAGGAGAAGATGGCCATTCATGTGCGGTAGTCCAAAGCGGTGCCCATGCACCTCCCCTGCCGCATATACGTGACCCCCATGCACTGCTGTGGAGAATCCAGTCTGTGGCCCTGGGACACATCGACATCTGCTGTGGAGCACCCACAGGGATGCTCATTTTGAAGAATATCGGTTACTGCTAAAGGTGAGTAATTTCCTGTTCCAGTTGATGTAACTAGATGCCTGGTGGTTGGGGGCTGTCAATGCCCCCTCCCTCGAAGGGGGGGAAGCTCATGGCAGCAAAGCCAGTGATGATGGGGTCCACATCACCCAGGAGGATGATCCTTTTGCAGCAGTCCACCACCACCTGGAGAAGGAGACAGGGAATCAGACAGCCCTTGGGAAGTACCCGAGCCCAATCCCTCTGCCCCCACACACCAGGTATGACCTCAACTAACCCCATCCCCCAGCAGGGCTTTGTGAAGCTGGGACTAGAAAGCCTCTTAGGAAGGGAGCTTCCATCATCGCCATCACCACCCTTCCCTAGGGAACCCCATTCCAGCTGTTCACCACTCTCCCAATAACATAGAGTCATACCTGTATGAGCCCAGCCCCAACGGTCAATCGCCCCATACTGAACTGGTTCCTGAGAGCAATAATGGTCCAGTGTGGTGAACTTCCAAAGGGCAATGGCGAGACACTTCTTGAACGGAACAGCAAGTCGCATGTACGTGTCCTATTGCCTGAGGGCAGGGGCGAGCTACTTGCACACCTCCAGGAAGGTGGCCTTCCACATGCAGAAATTCTGGAGCTACTGCTGCTTGTTCCACTTCTCCATGATGATGTGGTCCCAACCAGTTGAAACTGGTGTCCCATCGCCAGAAGCGGGGGTGGACAGTGTGCAGGGGAGAGTGGAAAGGGCTATGCTGCATGAGCAGTGTCTGGAGAGAGGTGAGGAGGTGCCTTGCAGAGAGCAGCGGGTCCTGGCTCAGCAGTGCCACGAAAGCAGCCTGAAAACTGCACCGCAGCTTGTCCAGCTCCATGGTCCACAAGGGCAACCAGAGCAGGCAATGGAATGGGTTTGCTGTCCCTCAAGGAGGTAGGCAAAGATGAAGAGCCTGAGGTACAACTGTAAAGGGGGCGGGGGGGTCCCTTTAGCACTAGTGTTAGTCAGCAGCTCCAGGAGTGACTGCTGTCCTGATGCCTCTGCCAAAAGCGCTTCCGAGTGGCCTTAAATGCAATCGAGACTCCAATCAATCAGTGCAGATGCTCTATTTCGATGGGCATTTGCAGTGTGGACATGCTATTTCAAAGTCAGCTATTCCTGAGTTTTTATTCCGAAATAGCTTATTTTAAAATAATGCTGCTGTGTAGACGTACTCTAGGAGATCTGCGATAAGAGCAAGGAGGTCAGAGAAGAGTCCCAAAGTCTTTCTGGGAATAGGAGCTTGAATGAGGACCCTGAAGTTGAATGATGCAGGCTCAAATCTTAATGCATGTTTGCGTGGTGATGAAGTTCTGATATTTCTGGAATTGGAAACCAATTTGAGCTTGGTATTTGTAACATTTGTTTGCCACAACGGCTGCAATCCATGTGGCACAGAGCTAGTAAAGTTTCTCCTCCTGGTCCCACACCCGATTGCTGAGAGGGAATTTGAAACTCTGAATCCCTGTGAGCTTTAAGTTTCAACAGAATCCATGCATTGCCCCTAGTTGGGGTCCCTAGGCACACTCATGTGGTACATTTTATCTACCATCCCTATTGAAAACTGGGATCTCACTGTTCAACTTCCGAGCTGTAAGGGCGAGGATATCCTTGTAGCTTATGCACACCCCTTCCCAGAACATCACCGTTGTAGTGCTCTGGATTTTCAGGTTAACTTTTTAGAAGCACATGATATAGTTCATAAAAATACACTCTCCTTTCCCCCCTGCTTTGCACAGGATTCTCAAACACCATGGCTCTTTAAGTAAAGGTTAAGCACAAGTGAGTGCAGATAACTTAGAAAAAACACACACTTCCTGAATGCACTGCCAATCACTAGCTTTCCCTTCCCTTGAGAGTCCTTGGAGGACTGTAAGCATTCAGGTAGGTGGGGCAGGCTCCTCCCACCTCAGAATCCTGCAGCAACTTGTGCCAGCTTGGTCTGTGAAAGTAACTGAAGACCCTGAGCAGAACCACTCCTTTTTCAAAAACGTGTCTGTCCTCTCTTTCAGGTGACTCCGAGGTCAGCTGCATCTGGTGATCACAGACACCTGCCAGGTGATTTCATTGCCAGTCTCTTCTCTTGACAAACCAGTTCTCTAGGGTAGGAGCCAACCTGTTGTTTAGGAGATGTGGTATTTGAATTAAAGAATCACCCCTTCCTTGTCAGTCTCTTTCAATTGCAGTCCAACATGGAGGTAAAGGGCTGCACATTCTAAACTGATTTTGCAGCTTGGTGAAGTTACTTACAGCGTTCCTAGGCTCGTTCGTAAGATGTACAGATTTCTCAAATGCCACAGGTGGAGGAAACGAAGATACCTTGCTTTGCCCGTGAGTCATACCTAAAAATGTTACCCTGTTGGATACACCGCTGTGAAAAAAAGAAAAAACAGGAATGTATGCCCTGGCTCTAGAAATTCATGAATTAGTCTAGTGGTTTATCCACTGGGTCACAAGAAAAAAAAAAAACTTGAAGAAAATTGTTGGTATCTGTGACCCAACATAAATAGATCTTTTGACTAGAGTGCAGTCTCTGGGGTAGGGCCAAGGATGAGGGATTTGAGGTGTGTGGGTGGGAGAGAAATGAGGGCTCTGGGGTGATGCGGGATTTGGGTGCAGGAGAGAGTTCCAGGTGGTGGTGGGGGGGGGGGGGGGGAATAGGATTTCAGAGCGTATGGGAGAGGGCTGAGGCAGGAGAGTGGGGTACAGACTCCATCTAGGGGTGCAGGTTCTAGGGAGAGACCAGGGATGAGGTGTTTGGGAGGCCTTAGGGCTGGAGGTGGAAGGGTTGGTGCTTAGGGTCAGGCGTGGGCATGGGCTGATCTCTTGTGGCTCCCGGTTAGAGGTGCTGTGGAGGTACTAAGGTAGACTGCCTGTTGTCCTGGCACTGTGGACAGTACTGCATCCCAGAAGCGGACGGTAGCTAGTCTGGCTCCTAGGCAGAGGCATACAAGTGGTGCTGCATGCTGCTCTCACCCCCACACACTTCCCCACCAGCTCCCATTGGCTGGGAACTGTTCCATGAGAGTGCGGAGCTGGTGCTCAGGGTGGGGGCATCGTACAGAGCCCTGTAACTTCGCCCCAGCCTAGGAGTAAGGTCTGCTGCTGGCCACTTCCTGGTTGCAACGCAGACTGCAGTGCCAGGAAGCCTGCCTTCGCACTCCCACTGGACATCCTACATCAGCACGGCTTAGTGCCGGATATACCATGACCCAGTACTGGATTGCAACCCATAGTTTGAAAGCCACTGAATTAGTCTGTAGCTTTTCCTCTTAGCTATTAAATCCAGAGTTAGTTACATTGCTGTGCTTTGGCAAGATAGGTGTACTGTGTGTGATACTGCATACGGAACAAATATGTCTGATCTAAAGAGGACTAGACACCTGGATGTAAGGATGGTTCTGTTCAGAGAAGTGACTAAAAACTGCATCATTCCATACATATTATATCACTCATTTTCATTTTATAAATGTGCTGAATGATAGGCACAAAAGTGGGCTTTTCCTAGGTGCCAGCCTTGTAACTTCACTCTGGACTCAGAATAAACCCAGCTTGCCTATCAATCTCGCCATCACCACCACGAAAAGATTCTGCAATCCAAGTCAGGTCCTTGGCTACATCTTTGTAATCCTCTCTCTTCAGAATAATTCTTCCATGACACCTGTGCAAACCCCAAAGCCTTCAGTGTGTTTGAACAGGTGTCCTTGGAAGAAGACTAAAGACAACGGTATTATACAAGGATTAATGAAGCCATAGTTTCGCCATTGACTTCGTTGCGGACACGTAAAATAGAAATAATGCATCTTAAGTCTCAAAGCCTAGAGCTGGCACATTGCCTACCTTGTTCCATAGCAACTGTGCACTGTTGGGGACAGATCCATAATTTTAATTTACAGAGCGAATATAGAAAAACTTACAAAGTCACCTTTACAGTCACTGTCAGTAAAGAATGCAACAACAACCGGCTTTGGGCAAATGTTCTGTTACTGATAATGACTAAGTGAGAGGGGGTCTATTCTTTATGATTTCATTCTTACTGGCCTTCCTTGCAGCACATCCTTTCCTCAAAAATCTTTCAGATATATTAGACATGAGCCCAAAACAAAAACCCCTCTGATCTAAATACACCAAAGCATGTATATTTTACTCTATCCCTGTCTATGGCTGAAGAGCCTAGCAAAGTGCCTTGCAAAATAATACCAATACTTAGTACTTTGACAGCTGGAGAAAGACAGACAAGGGAAGTGACATTGCAAAAAAAGGGGAGGGTGTGGCAGTGACAGGGCTGGAATTAGAAGGCAGGATTTCCTGACTCCCAACCCAGCACAGACAGCACTGTGTTCTCTCTACCACACCATCTATGTTTAAGGTGAAATAGGGTGTTGTTCACTTAATTCCTGAGTGGGTCTGTTCTGATCAGGGTAAGATAAAGAAAACCACATTTGCATTTTGGGATTCAGTGGAGAAAACTGCTACAGGTTGATTATACTTTAGGGAGTGGGGAAAGGATGCATAAGTCTGCATATACCTACCTGTTGTCTTATTTTATGAAGAGAATAAGCTGTTGATGATAAACTCTATCATAATTTATCTCCACTTACCAGGAGTTCGATGCTGTCGAGATCCAACTCTCCATGCTTGATTTAGCAGGTCTAGGACAGACATTAAATAGACTGCTGATCTTCCTCATCCCCCTCAAATCAACTCCAGTACTCCACCAGGTCATGAGGAGAAAGGGAAGTAGATGGGAGGAAGTTTCTCCTATCAACCTACTGCAGTGGTGACACCACAGAAATTCAGTTTAAGCTAGGTCTACTTCAGCTATGCTATTCACATAGCTGAAGTTGTGTGTCTTAGTTCGACTTTGTCCCCTAGTGTAATGGACTAATAGGACAGTTCATGGAATTTCCAGGTGATTCTAGGTCTATACCACAGAATTTGCTAGGGGAGACCAGGCTAAGGGTCTGAGTTATGCAGAGCCTGAAGTTGCTGGTGGAAATGTAACTATTCTTATTTACTATATTGACAAAATCCTATCATTGCAATTAAGGGGATATGTAATTAACTGTCTTAATTACAGCAGCTGCCACTACATCTGAACGCAGTAATTTGCAAAGAAATTGGGTGAGATACTTTAAATTAATGGGTGTAAACAGTGAAGAATCACAAATGCAGTATAACATAAATTACTCCTGACGGACAGAAAGATACCTCCAAAATAGAAGTTGCTCCCCTAAAAGCTGTTAGGGGAGGGAGAATGGGTTTACAGTTAAGGCATAGGTCTGAGTCAGGGAATCTGGGTTCTACTCCTGATTTCTTGTGTAATTGACACTCATGAAAGATAGGTGCTTTTGAAAACCCACATAGGCAAAAAAATGCCTTTAAAAAAATCTGGCTTTCAACTGTTCTGCCTCAGTTTCCCCATCTGTAAAATGGAATCAGTGATACTTATGAATATCACAAGACGTTAAGTGTTTGGATATCCTTGAATGTAAGCAACTAGGAAAGCATGAAGTCTGATTTGTTACAAGATGTACATTTTTAAAAATGTCTCTCACATTCCTCAATAACCGAATTAAAATTCAGACATTATTTGTTACTTGTTTTACCCACTAAGGGCTTTACTACATCTAGCTTTGGATGAGACTGGCTTAGAACTGAAATGTCTGAACCACATTTTCAAATATTTCAGTTTCCAAGTGAGACTCTCCAGAGTTGACATTAGGAATAAAGTAGATTTTTTCCCCAGTGATTCACAGAAAAGATTTTGTTCATCACAGACGCTGGATCTTATAAAATTGCCTACATAGGTGCAAGCTGCCCTGATTTCCTCCTCTTCCTGTACAGCTTAGATGCCCACTTTTTTGCCAACCTTCTGGATGAAATGACCTCAATCCTTTTTACAGGAGTGAGGCAGGTCACAATAGTCTTTTTGGATAAAGAAAAATTATCCCTGATTTCTTAAAAGAACAGTTATCCTACCCAGTGGTTAAAGTATGGGCAGGACAGGTTGTGCTACTTTTTGCTCTGTCAGTGACTAGAGTTACTGTTTCAAGAGGAGTCATTTAACTTCTGTGGCTCGGTTTATCCATTTGTAAACTGGTTATAACAATACTGTTCTGAACTCATTAATATATTCAGCTGGCCAGCACCCTTACATTTGTAAAATGGCTTCAGCAAGTTGAATGAAAGAGATCATATGACTGCTATATATTGTTCACTGATAAACTGCATCTTAACATCTTTTCCACATACTATCAGCAGCAGTTGGGTGAAATTCCATAAACAGTCAATTTAAAAACAAACAAAGTGCTTAATTTCCAAAGGCCTTGAACATCTTCAGCTCCCTTGGATATCATTTATAGGGTAACTCAGTTTAAGACCTGATGGTAGGTATTCAGGTTTGAAAATACTGGCCAAAGATTCCATTGTTGTGTAAGTGTCCTTAGTAATTAAAAAGAAAAATCCAGAAAGTGACAGTGAAAAAGAATAAAATTTTACTTCAAAGTTTCCATTACATACAATTTTACCATCTTATTAAAAAGACTATAAATTTCATGGATATATTCCATGAGCAAACCAATATAGTGAGATCTTCCAGCAACTTACTTTACGGGTACTTTTTTTCTTCCCTACCTAGAAATAATTGTTTACTTTCCTGGTTTTAAAACTGCTTTATCTCCTTCCATAGATAAACAAAATTGTGTTTAAATTATTCTGTTAACATTCCAGATATCTGGTAGTCAAAAGAGAACTTTAAGTTGCTGTTACAGTTTGACAAATATTAGCTGTTTTCAGTTCATTAGCAGTTTCACTCATTGTGTGAGAATATTGTTATTCCATAACATTGTCTTCTATCCTTTGGAATTCTGTGTTAATCTTTGTTTTCATGAATAAGGGACTAAAAAGTATTGATAATAAGGGACTGGATTAAAGGAACACAGGTGTTGTTCAAGTTCTCGATATGGTTTTGCAAATGCATCTCCGTTCTGACATGCAACATCCTTACAATTCAAGTTCTCAGCCTCTCCTCACTCTGAGCAGAGACTGCCATGTGTGTCTAATTTGGTGATCTCATTTTAGTTCCTAGTGGTCCTTTGTTCACATCATAGAATTTATTTAACCTATTCAAAATTTGAGCCTAAGTCCTCTGAGGTGAAAGCGACCGTCTTAACCCAGTGCAGTGCCTACTCCAATTCCGATCAATTATTCAGGGCACCAGGAAAGTGCATGTTTCGTTAGAGGTCATTTTTCAAAACTGTCTGGGCAAAGAACTCTGAAACAGAGAGCAGTGTTTAATTTTCTAATAAAATGTATTTGCTCAACTTTGTAATGGGAAGGAATATTAAGTGTCGAAGTACCTCAATATTTCTATTGTTCCCATCACTGTGGTAGCTCACAGAAAAAAACCCACTCTGACATTATGGTTAACTGCATTAATGCACTTCATCCAGAAGAAAAGAACATTTATCCTCCCTGAAAGATAGTGAAGTCATTGGTTTAAAGTGACTTGACCGAAAGCTGTGCCAGTCACCCAGACGGAAAGTTTCCCGATACAGACCTGTTTTATAACAAACAGGGAAGTGATAGTAATGCAGGGCTAGGCAAGGTGCGGCCTGCCTAACATTTTGATCCAGCCCATGGACTGCATTTGGCCACTTTCCAATTATATCATGTTGCACATGCCACCGAATTTCAAGGTAGTGGCTCAGGCAGCGGGATGTTATTTAAGTGGCTCATGGCTCCCAGACTGGCAGGGGCCAGAGCCATGAGCCTTTTACATAGTTGCAGCAATCCTGGTTGGCTGCCAGGCAACATAGTAGCAGTGGGACCAGGAGCTGCAAGCCCTTTCTGTTTTTACTTGAAAGCCTCTGGCCCCAGACAACTCGGGGGCGGGGGCTGTTAGTCCACAGCCTTGCTCCCTCCTCCCCTGGCTGGTAGAGCCGGCCCATGACCATATGCAGTGGAGTCTGGATTATCCGACTCCCAGTAATCCGACACTCTGCTTTATCCAACCCTGCAGCTCCTGGGGATACAGCTCCCGGGGTTGGATACAGCGCGGGCGGGGACAACAGCCCCGCTTGCTGCCCCGTCGCTCTCTTGGAGCAGCTGCTGCCGCTCCTGCCCGGGACAACGGGGCAGCAAGTGGGGCCATTCTCCCACCCCGTGCCCTGGAGCTGCTGATGCGTCTGCTCTGGTAGCAGCGCATCAGCTGCTCCTAGAGAGCCTGGGGACAACTGCTGCTGCCACGGCTGCAGCAGCTGTCCCTGTGCTCTCTACGAGCAGCTGATGGGGCTCCTACCGGGGCTGCTTCTTCCCTGGCAGCAGTCCCTATCATCCGACATATTCGGTAATCCGACCATGTGTCGGTCCAGTTTACGTCAGATGATAGGGACTCTACTGTACCAAAATTAAGTGGCACCCCTGAAAAAATTGCCCACCCCTGGAGTAATGTGTCTGTGCTTAAAGCAAGATACTTCCCTCCTGCTAATGTAAACCCAGAAACAAGCCAGAGGAGATATGCAGCAGGTATATAAACAGGGAACAGTCAGGATGGCTGTGTGTGTGTGTTTCTCGTGAAAATGCCAAGAGAAGATGGGCCGCTAAGGGGTATGACCATGGATTATACCAAATGGTACATGGGAGATTAGGGTTCAGCAGACTTGTCAGTTCTGCAGAGAGTACAGCAGTTCTCAAATTGTGGGTCAGGCCCCCAAAGTGGGTCACAGCCCCGTTTTAACAGAGTCACCAGGGTTGGTGTTAGACTTGCTGGGGCCCAAACCCGAGTCTCAACACTTGGGGCCAAAGCCGAAGTCCCACAGCTTCAGACTCAGGCCCAACAACAGGGGAGAGGGGAGAAGTTGCCCTGGGGTCCAGGACTCTGGGCTGCTGCCACTGTGGCAGTGGCTGGAGCCTCAGGCCTTTCAAATCAGTGCTGGAGCACCATGCGACATGCTCAGGGCAGCTCTCAAAGCTGCAGAAGGAAGGGGGGGGCCCCACACTGCAGTCTGGGTGGTAGGGAAGGCTGGCTGCCCCGCCCTCTGTGCCTGAGGCCCTATTTCTTCCAGGAGCATGGAGCCGGGCACACCCCTTTTCCCTCATCTTGCCCAAGGATCCACAGAGGCTGCCGACTGCCCTGAGCTCAGGTTACATACTCCCTGCCTGGGACTGAAGCCCTTTGGCTTAAATTCTCTTCACTACCACCACCCCCAACCTGGGGTGGCAAGGCCCACACGCACTTGGGGTGGTGGGCTCAGACTTGGGTCTCCCCTTCTTGGGTCATGTAGTAATTATCAGAAGGGGGTTACAGTGCAATGAAGTTTGAGAACTCCTGGAGTAGTAGGATGCATTTCCCAGAAGGCACACTCCAGCTTCAGCGGGAAGGAGAGAAGTTACACATGAACTCAGAAATGCAACTCAGTTACAGAGCAATAGGTGGTATTTATGATTTGGGCCATGCACATACAGTCCTCCTTATAGCTGTATGAGGAGGTGGGGAAGGGGGAAGGGAATAGGATCACATTAGGACCAATATTCCCTCTAATCTCTTCCATCCATATGTGGAATATATTTTTATGTGCACCAGGGCATGTGCTAATGTGCACTACCAGTAGAAACACAAAGCTGTTGATGCTCTGCTAACCAAGTGGATGGTGGGAGAAATTCAAACAAGCAGCCACAAAAGCACACATCTTACAGAGAATACTGATTAGGACCCCAGCCTTTAGAAATCAGGTGGGAGTCAGTTTTCTGACTAGAACTGTGTGAAAACAAGCAACTGGATTCAACATAAACAAGCTGATTTACAATTTGTCTAATAAAGATGCTGTTCCCCCTTTGGTGCCATCACAACAACGAGCATATACATTTTTCTAGTCCCAGGAAGTGTGTTCAGTGCTTCATAGTATCCTGAGCTTGCTTTGTATTAAATATCTGCAGAGGGCTTCTGGGGAATTAACCGAGACTGTCAAATGAAACCTCTCCAGGCTGACAAGTCAGAATTAGAGACCCATCTTTAAATCTTACTGGGATTTTTGCTTTCATCACCCTAGGAGTAAATTTCTGTTTTTATGAGCCTTCTAATAAAAAGACTGCAACACTACTTCACTGCTTTGAAACATACAGGGTGAAATTCACCTCTGTGCAGAGGGGCCAGCAAAAGGCCTCTGCCTTATAAGCTTAAATAGGACATAAGTAATGCATAGGCCTTATGCTGGCTCCCTAAACACACAAAAAAAAGCAAGGGGCCCTGCAGGCATTATGACTTAACACAGGAGGAACTCTAGCCATTCAATTACTACCTAAACAGCACACACATTTAAAATACTACACAGCCATTTTTAATAAAAGCAAAACCCCCTCTATTCATACCTAGACATGGACCCAATCTGCAAAATTCAGATTTGGGACAAAACTTTAGGAGTTTGGTTCTGCCTATCGGGTAATGAAAAGCATGGCTCCTCATCTGAACTTCAAATGATTGGGATGGGAATTAGATCCTTCTCTACCCAGCATTAAAGAAATAGTTGAAACACTGTGTAGAACCACTCTTCAGCAGTTCTAGCTATCTCTCCTACTGAACAGGCTGGCTTGCTTGGCCCAATTTCCCAAGACAAAGAGAGACATGATTGTGGTTCATGAACCACACTTTCCCCCCCCCAGTGACGGCAGCTGAGTATGGTGGTGAGGAGCACACTTTCAGGGTGCCACCAGACATGTTGGGGTCCCACTGGCCCTACCAGAGCAGGTTTCCCTTTCCACACACTCAGGCAAAAAACTATATCCAGCTGCAAACAGATCTGTTTGAAAGGGTTCAGCTCAGAGATCTACCCAGCATTCCAGTGCACACATCTCTCACCCACCATGATTTTATTGTTCCCCTTTTATATTTTCTTCCCATTTGCTGGAAAGCTCTTTTGCTTCACCTGCATCAAACAGTTCCCAAGTGTCAGGCTCTCAGAGGTTTCTATAGTACACTGTTCCAGGGAGGGGAGGGAAGGGGGAAGAGAGAGAGAGGATGATTTTGTTTCCTCAATAGGCATTAACATTGCTTGGTCTTTTTACTGCTATACCTGAAAGGCTGCTTGTGGGTTATTTTGAACCTCACACTGCTTCAGTAACACACACACACAGCCAAACTTCATAACTTCCCATATGAGAAGACATGCACTCCAATGAGATATTACTGTCTAGCAGATCAAGACTCTTACAGTGACACCTTACAAGTCATACTTTGTACTAAAACATATCCGAATTGCATGACAGTGGTGAATACTGGGATGTCAGGGTGTCACAAATGACATTTCCATTACTAAAATGCCAAGAAGCTGCTGGCCCATCTCACTGCCTCTGTTTCTGCCATCTGTTCTCCAGTAACAAGGAAATATTTTACTAGATAAGGAGACTGGGTTACTACATATGCCATTCCATATCTGCCTTACCTGCCTGCACCATTTTCAAATGGCTGGTATAACGAAATGGACGATACACAGAGAGTAGGTATCAGCATATATGAATCTTGTCGGTTTCAGCACACATCCAGCTCACAATATGAAGGCTGATTTGAGAAAGGGGTATATCCATTTGGTCTTGGCCTGCAACTATCGTACACAAAGGCATACATATCCATGAATGTATCAAACCCAGAAGAATGGTGCAGAAGTCCTGCGATTTAAACATACCTGCAGCAATGGTCTTTGAGAGTTTCTAATTTTTTCCTCAGAAGAACATTAAAAGAGAGTAAATGTGTTAAACTTCTGACAGTCAATTTAAGATCTCCTCCACAGAATGCGATTACTTCACCTCATTCTCCAGCAAGAACAGCATAAAAAAAATCTTTAAAAAAATAACTGGGGCAGAAATGATGCTTATGATCTGAAATAGGTCAAATGTGACTTGACACCACATCTGTTTAACTGTGATCCCCACAATTGCTACTCTGCCTCAGTATTGATTATCTGACAATTTAAAAATGCCCCCAAAACCTTGTCTCATGTCCTCCCACAATTGTATTAAGGAAGTAGCACTGAAATGACCCTGTGCCCTTTTAACTCAGAAATCCAATTATTGTCTCTTGTCTCTGTAATCCAGGAATACAGAAAGGGCAATCCTGGAGCACAGATGGTCTGTGATTAATATCACGAGTCTTGGGGTTAGGAAAAATTCCTGATAGAGACTACACACAGGCTTTTATTTTATTGGACCATTGCAAATGAAGTGTGAAGTCAAGGTCATGACCACCTGTGGCCTTTAAAAGATCCTATAGCACTTCTTGCAGGATGATGTTAATCTCAGTGTCCTGGCTGAATTCCAATTTGAGTAATTATATTCTGCCTTCTTAAATTCCGCTAGCTGATCAAAAAGCAAAAGGCATTATTTTATCTCTCGTGTCCTGGGCTCTGATGCAGTGTTGTTGTGCACTCTTAAATGGCTACCACATTCTACCCTAGAACGGGATGCAATTCACCCAAAGATCCATGTGTGGTATTATTTTGTAAAGTGTTTATGGCTGGGAGTTCTCTGGAAGAGGCAATTCAAGAGTGAGATGTTCTTGAAAAAGACAAAGTTGCAAGATAGCTTGCAACATATCTAGGAGTCTGGCCAGAAAAATGGAATATTAACAAAACAAATGCACTGTTAAAAGTCACAGAATTCCCATTAACAATTCAAACAGTCACTTGAAAGGGTAGACTATTAGGAGAACGAATTGACACACAACAATGGGGAATTACTGGCAAGCTGAATTGTGTCATGGCTCAGTGCTGCCTTGATTTGTCAGAAAGAGACAAACATACAGACTTAACCTTTCCCCGCTGACACTACTTTTATTGAGTGAAAACAAACACACACTCAAAATTAGACTAGAAGAGCTCTCGCTTAAATGAAGAGACTGTCAACATTTACAGAGCAGCCCAAGTTCCCACACACAGCTCCTTACTGAGCCGCACAGGAATGTGAGAGTAAACCGAGTGTGTTCTATTCACTTTCTGTCCCCTAAAAGAAGTTTATATGGGAAGAGCCTGATTTTCTTTTTCAAAACTTTTTTTTTTAAATTGCGCCACATTTGTCCCAGCTACTCCCATCTAGTTTCTAGAAAGCCATTCCATGATACTTCTGACCACAGTCATGAGTACTGATAAAAAGACTATATTAAGGATATGTTTCTCCAAACATTGTAGGAGAGGAGTTTCCTCTCTAATTCCAATGTTCATAGAAAATGAAAGGCTGGATTAAATGCATAATAAATATTGATCGATCATAAAGGTTTATAAACAGTGTATTTCCTAAAAGCTGAATTGGTTCATATTGCCCAAAGACTTGTCTAAAGCATGCCTTTTAACATTAATTTCTCTAATAATTTCATGGCTTTGAGGCAGACAAAGTTTATTCTTCTAGGTGACTTGAATTCCTTATAAAGAAAGAATCTCAGGATCTCCTGGCTATATGACAAGCGTGGGGTTGCCTTTGGTAATGTCATGCTGTACTAGCAGGGCTAAATTCCATTCATATTTATACTGCTGGAAATCTAGAATAATTCTACCTAAGTCTTTCACCTTCCCAGTCTCTCTGCTCAATTAACTATTTCTTAGCCCTCCTTGCGTTCTGGCTCCCTCTGTTCTCCCTTTAACTACATCCTGACAGAGAGTTAACCATCCTCTTTGTAAGGCCTACTCTGACCTTGCTCTGGGACTACTTTGGCCATTGCAGAGCCCAGTCCACCTGGCATCACTATAAAGGACACAAAGCAGAGAGAGGCCCTTTTCCCACAAAAGCTCTGCTGTGCTCCCCCTCTTCTTTTGGGCTGTTTGTGCAGCACTTCAGCTGGAGGCACCAGAATCACCAAGATTCAAATAGCTGCATTTCCATCCAGACTTCTGTCTAATAATACACTCTCAGATCACAGTGTACTTTACAAAGCAGGTTTAGCATTATCATCATCTCCAACTTACAGATGAGGAAGCTACAGCTCAAAAACTTGTTAAAACTTAAAAAACGACAAATAGTCTAGTAGCACTTAAAGACTAACACAACACGTAGATAGTATCATGAGCTTTCGTGGACACAATCCACTTCTTCCAGAAGTGCAGACCCAAGAATAAATAAGGGGAGAAGAAAGGGGGGGGGGGGGGCAGGAAAAAAAATAAAGGTGACGATAAGTAGATAGTTCAAATAGAGGATCTACACGACACACATCATTTCTCAAGAAAACTAAAAGTCTAACTAACTAGACTTGTGTTTACTAAGAATTCATTTCCAATACCTGATTTTAATTTGAGCCACCCCTGTCCCTGGCACATACTTCTCCCCGCCTAGATGAGTAGCTCACCAGCTTCCTACCATCCCGCCCCACTTACAGCAGGTAAGCTTGGAACCCACCTTCACAAGCCCAGGAGAAAACAGCCAGCTTCTCAGAGCACCAGCAGCCTAACCCACTCCCACACTGCTGGGAGAGCCCTTACCTGGACTGGCCTCAGGGGGAGTGAGATTCTTTCTGGGTCTGAAGCAGAGACAGGGGAGGGGGTAGTGCAGCTGAAAAGCCAGGGACATGAGGCTTAAGGGAGAAGGAGCTGGGATGGGGACAATCCTGTTCCTTCCTCAGCCCTTGCCTTTCACTATGGCCCCACTCCCAGCCCTTCCATTTAGAGTCCTGCCCACAAGCCAGCTTCCCAGCTCTGTTCCCATCCGTCCCTCGAACCTCTGTGCCTCCTGCACACAGCTGGTCCATGCTCCTGCATCCCCCCCTCCAAGCCAACAGAATTGCAGCAGGTAGAGCCATTAGAGTGCCAGGCACAGGCTTCCTGTCCAACACCTGCAGGGACAGATCCCCTTAGACAGCCCTTCAGGGTTCCCGCTAAGATTTTCCATCTGTGAGTGGAGCGAGTTTTGTCTTGTGCACCAATATGCGTGCGCTTGTTCGGGCGTGTACCGCTCAATACTGGTGCTGGGCCCTTAGAGACACTCTCAATGCAGAGATGCCAGCCCCAACCCCCTCACCCCCTTGCTGGGACCCCAAGTCCTGCTCCCAGGCAACTGCCCCCTCCAAACCTGGTGGGGAGAAGGTGAGACCTGCCCACCTTCTGGGGAGTGCTCCTCCCAGGGCAGCCCATGTGCAGGGCAGGGGCTGTCCCAAGCTGCTCCCTATGGGGCTGGCTATGAGTCCCTGACGGGGGCAGAGGGAAGCTGTTTCAGGGAATGGGGTGCTTGGGATGGGGCAGACACATGTGGGGAGCCAGGAGGAAGGGAGCCTGCAGGGCGTCTGAGAGCCAGAAGGCAGTGAGTGGGGAAGAAGGGGAACAGGAATGCAGGAGGGCCCCGGCCCCAGCCCCAGGAGCAGCCACACAGCAGCTTCCAGCCACCATGTGGCCCGGGCCACTGTTGGGCACAGGGCTGCATGGTGGCTGCCCAACTGCTCCTGGGGTAGGCCGCACAGCAGACCGCTGCCAGAGCTGGGGCCTCAGTGCAGCTATTCCCGTGGTTGAGATGCTATTTGGATCCTTCTGCAGGAGCAGCCACACCCTGGCCCTAGCTCCTGCAACCACTATGAAGCCCACCTGATGGTAGCTCCAGCCCTGGGAAGTGCTGAAGTTGGGGCCAGGGTTGCATGATGGCTGCCCAGTTCCTCCTGAGGTGAGGCATCCACCCACCATATGGCCCCGTGCGCCAGGGCCGGAGCCAGAACCAGGCTGGCTCCAGCCCCGACACATGGGGCAGTCACCTGCCATGCAGCCCCACCTTGGGAGCAGCTGGGCAGCTTCTCTAGCTTTCCATTCTCCCACCAAGCCCACCGCCAGCAGCAGCTTACCTTCCATGTGCAAGAAAGGAAGTACTACTGTATGGGGTTAGAATTCTTGTGCATGCCTGCACAGGGAATTTAGCAGCCCTTCTAGGTAGTTGGGGCACACCCAGGAGTCCAACAGACAAGCCTGGGCTACTGCTGGCATCCCCTTACTCTCAAGTTTGTAAATAAAAAGCTCCAGACAAACTCAGCAAGTCCACATAACTAGCATCCAGGACTTTTAAAAGAGCTGAGGAGCTCGCTAGACTATTATTTTGACTGTCAATAAGTTTGGCTTTTCTCAGGGAAGTTCCAGAGAAAAGCCAAATTAAAAAAAAAAATTTTTTTACAACATTGAGTGACCTGGGTAATCGTAAGCCCGTCAGATGGCCATTGAACCTGGGCAAGATAATAGAGTTGTTGGTACAGGTACTGACTAACAAATAATCATGGGTTTATAGAAACTAGATCCTGTTTAAACTAACTGTGTTTTTTTGAGGTTGCATATTTGCTTGACAAAAATAATAGCATTGAATCACTATACTTAGGTCTCTGTAAAGTGTTTGACTTGGTGCCACATCTTTTAATTAAAACCCTCCCTAGGATTAAAATTAACACGGTATACATTAAATGGATTAGGAACTAGCAGGTCTCAAATTGTAAACAGGGAATGATCATTGAGCAGGTAGGTTTCATCTGGGGCCCAGCAGATTCTTAGCCCTACACTGTTTACCATCTTATCAATGACTGGAAAGGAAAAAACTTAAGACCACCACTGATAAAGTTTGTAGATAAAACAAAAATGTGTGGCGTGAAGAGGACGACTGGATCACTTGGTAAACTCGATGCAAGCAGACAATATGCATTTTAATATGGGTAAATGTATGCATGCAGGAACAAAGAACATAAGGACACACATAGGGGAGGAAGGCTCTTCTATTTCATAGTCACTGCTTCTTTGATTTGGGGGTCATGGCATATAGTCAGCCAAAATGTGTTTTCAGTGGATATTGTGGCCAAAAGAGCAAATGCAGGTGTAGGGTGCATGAACAGGGGATTCTAGAGTAGGACCGGAGGGGTTATTTTAACCTTTGTGTTCGGCACTGGTGTGACTGCTGCTGAAATACTTTGTCCAGTTCTGGTGCCTTCAGTTCAAGAAGGATGTGGGTAAATTGCAGCTGATTCCAAGAGCCACCACGGGAACAAATAAATGATTAGAAAACATGCCTTACAGTGATTGTTAAGCTAGATAGTTAGATTCTAGGAATTCAAAGGAAAGGTTAAGGGGTAGACTTGAGTGTAGTCTATTTTAAATATTTGTTCCCCATGTAGATACTTAATGGGCTCTTCAGTCTAGTAGAGAAAGGTGCATCATGATTCAATGGCTGGAAGTTAAAACTAGGCAAAATTCAGACTGGAATTTTGAGTGTTATTAACCATTCGAACATTTTACCAAGGGTCACAGTAGATTCTCCATCACTGACCCATACAAGCGTTATTTTGTGGAAGTTTCATGGCCTGAGTTTCGGAGGAGGTTAGATTAGATAATCACTGGCCTCAGAATCTGTGAACAATATTTCTCCCTCAGCCATTTGAGTTATATAGGTACAAACAAAAGACATGGAAAAAAAAAAGAAAAAAGAAAAAACCCTCAAAAACAAAACTGCACAACAAAAAGGAAAAAAAAAATCAGATCACTTCTCACTCACATTTCATTTGCTTAGTTCCTATGATATAATAATCCCACATATCTGGATTCTTCTGGGAAAAAGAGGCAGACAAGACTTTAATTCTTAATGTAAAAAATAAATGAGTGCCCCCCCCAATAATGCCAAACAATTAATTTAGTCCTTTATATAAAGTAAAGAAAGTTTTAAGAAAGAGCATAAGTGTAACCCACATGCATATGCTGCATTCTTTGCATTTTTAAGACCAAAGAAAGAGAAGCAAGAAGGGAAGACAGAGACTGAGCAGCAAGGGAAAAAATTTCCAGATGTTCATTTGAGTGTGCCAAGGTAGGTGCATCTCACACTGATCCAGGTATCATTCATTCCCCTCCAAAAAGAAAAGCAATCTGGCTATACTGCAATCTCATGTGGACAAAATAATTGTGAAAGTCTCCAATCATGTGTGTTTTCTTCCAAACCTTGTGTGTTCTACCATACCTTGTGTGTTCTAAACCCTCCTATAGCTATAGTGGCTATAGAACATGGGAAAGCCCCTCAGTCTGAGTAGGATAAACAGTCCATCTGCATGTGCACTTGAAACCTCTTCCCTTTTGCTCTGCTGCTGCTTTTTAGAGTAGCTCATGGCAGCAGCTGCGCCCAGAGACAGGGCGTGAATGCAAAGTATAAGAGTGCCAGGGACACTGAAGTATTTAATGAATGGAGAGCAGTGTCAAGAGCCTCCTTTATCACACAAACCTCAGTCTGACCAAAAAAAAAGTTCTAGAATTTCCCAAAACAGCTGTGCAGAGTGGTTGTAATACAATGAATTTTTCTCTTGGTTGTTGGCTGAGTCATTATATTTGAAATGTTTGAAGTGCAGACAGCTGTGCAAGTACAAATTCAACAGGAGTATTTTAGAAGCAGCAGAAAAATACCATAGACATCAGATTTTTCAGAACTGGACATGAATGTTACATATCCTCTAGCAAGCTATTAAAACATAGGCCCAGATTCTCAGCTGATGTACATTGGTGTAGTTTTGACGGAGTGATCACTTTTTATACCAACAGTCTGCCCTCATTGTCAATGACCTTAAAATGTTAACAGCCTAATCTTGCAAAATGCAAAGGTCCTCCTGAATGTTCTGTCAGCTCTTAACGGCATTATTATTTATACTGTAGCTCCATTGTGCTGTACAAACCTAGCGAAGATAGGATCCCTGTCCCAAGAGATGTTATGCTTTAATGCATTATTAATTTCTTATCATTGCCCACAACCTACTAGTGCTATACTAGAACCAAACTTAAGTACAGGGACTGTGTCCATCCACTCACAATTTTATATCAAAGGGAGCTAGCAGCTTTCAGCATCTTACAGGATTGGATCCTGTATATTAAATAAAACCACTCACATACATTTTTTCAATAAGCAGCACTCTCTTCTTTCCAGTGAAGTGCACAGAAAGTTAGACATTGTGGGAAAGCCTGAACCTTTGGACACAAAATTAATTGAACAAAGGGCTGGCTATATCAAAATTAGAAGCCTTGAGGTCTAATTTCTTTGTTCTGGCCTCAAGAACATAATACTTGTTAGTTAATCTTGCACTCGTTTGTTAAACTTGTTAGAGGAAAAACTAGAAGTGTAGCCCATGTTTGATCACCAGATGGCAGAGCAGCCTCAGTGATGGCAAGAGAAGCTTTGTTCCTTACATCGCTAGAGGGCTCTAGTCATACGTGAGAAAAGTACTCTTTATACTAGTGAAACTGTGCTGGAGTTTAAAAAAAAAAGCTGAAAGTTCAGACAAACTACCCTTTTTATCTCCTTGTATGCACTCTGAACACAAGGTCATCATTTGGGCTAGACTCCTCGCCTACATTATTCATCTGTCCAGTCCTGGAACAAATGTGAAGAAATGAAGTAGCTACAGTAGCTAGAAAACAGTGTTGGTATTGTTGCTAGTGTTGGTTCTATTTGCCAACAAACATAAAAACATACTTTGGAACACGGAGTAGTCCTGTCAGAGAACTTTTGTTCCATGTTGTATCTGGTGAGTTTCCAGATCTAAACCATGCTGGCATTTGAACTTAGGCAGGCAGGGAAAGAGCTTCATTCAGTTCTCATTGACCTAATAGGAAGAATGAGCTGCAACTTTGATCTGATTATAGACAGACACGTTAACTTTGTAGGTGACAGGATCCATGAAAATCATGACAGGGAAGCTCAGGACAAATTCTGAGTAGTGTGGCAAGTTAACATAAGAGTTAGAAAAAAAAATCACATTTATTTCTATGGCACACCATATAGGCAGCGTTTTCAACCAACTTCAAAACTTCTGCACACAAATTTTGCAAGTGCACGAATAGGAGATCTGCTGAAAATCTGAGCCTCCATAGTGTCATAGGGTCTCTGTAGATCTGTTATAAGGGTTTCACTAGCTTATGCTTTGTTTTATTATTAAAGGTTGAACCTCTCTAGTTCGGCACCCTCGGGACCTGACCAGTGCCAAACCAGAGAATTTGCAGGACCCCAGAAGGCCAGTATTGTCTATCAGCATTACCAATACTGTACTTCAGCTGCTTACTGGGCTCTTAGAAGACATCTACAGTAATTAGAGCTAGACAGCACAGAACACAGGAAACTTGGCCACACCCATGATAAGGAGGCATTTGGCTAACTAGCATCATGTCAGACCACAGAGCACCAGATTAGAGATGTTCAGCCTGTACTCTGTTTACCACACATAATTCATGTTTCATATTAGGACTCCTCTAGTGCAGTGTTTCTCAACTTCGTTTTTATAAAGTACCCCTTTACAAAAATTAAGTACTCCCAGTACCTACAGTTTTCAGACAACTTGTTTCTACTATTGCAACACATTTGTTTAAACAACTTAATCATAGCTGGTCGGGCGATGAAATTTTTGGATGTAAAAAGTAAAAAATAATAAAATGCTGTAACACTTAACTGAATTTGTTTTTTCTCCAAATTTCAGTTGTGTTGTGATGTACCCCCCAGATGTCTCTTGAGTACCCATAAGGGTACTCATACCACTGGTTGAGAAACACTGCTCTAGCGTACTTCAAGGGGGAAATAATAATGGATGCTCTAAGCAATGGGGGGGCGGGGGTGGGGGGGTGGGGTAGAGTCTTAACTAGGTTGCCTGCATTAGAAATGGGCCCAAACTGCAGAGTCTGGGTCAGAGAACTGGATCATGAGCCAAAGACTGGGAGCAGAAATCACTCAACAGTTGGGTCACAGGCACTCCAGGAGTCTAAAATATTTTAACATCATTCCATTTTAGAAACCATAGAGGCAAGAGAGGAGGACAGTATGCAGGATGCTTCCAAATGAATCCCTCTTACAAATAGATCCTGTATATTTATAAGATCTTGATTAAAAATGTCAATATGAACAATGTTTAATGACCAGTCTAAGCTCCACTGCATTATATATCTGCTGCAAGAAGGTAGAGAGTGAGAGATGGACAAATATTTTTTGTATAGTAGATCAATACAATGAACCTGTGGCAGAGAAAGAGAAAAGGAGAGCACTACTATTTTTTCAGACCAACAAGAGCACCCAGCAAGGATGCTCCCCTTCTCCTTTATGGGTTGTTATTTTCCTGACTCCAAAAGGCACAAAGCTAAACTTTTTTTTTTTTTTGGTGCTTTTAACAAGTTTTTTCCCGGCTCGGAAATGTGTTGGTTTCTAAAGTTTTCCAGCTAGTTAAGTGCCGGATAGCACAGGTTTTACTGTATGTTGGTATTCTCCTGAGACGGAAACACATGACCACTCAGAAATCTCTGTTAGTGTTCAGTCCTATGGATGAAAAACTTTGATTTGGTTCCGAGTACCAAATTGAGAGCACAAAGAATTTGGCCTAGGCCTGTTATAAAAAGCATTTCCAGTTATTTAGGAGATCCAGAGCATCCCTTTTCCATGCAGGATATTGCTCCCTCCCACCCCCAACCTCCGATCTCACTCAGCAAGGCTCTATACAGGTGATGCTTTTGGGGAGGAGCAAGATGGGGAATTGATGGAAAAGGAAGGGGAAGTAAAGTACAATGTTCACACTGCCTGATCCTGTGAGGTATTGAGTGCATCCTGAGAATTATCATCCATTTGTGTTGAGGGAGTACCTAGGAGCACCCATCTTGTACCAGGACCCCGTTACGTTCGCACTATGCAAAACAGAACAAAAAGTTGTTTTCTGCTCCAAAAAAGCTTACGACGTAAGCACTGCACGCTCTTGGCTCCTGTTGGAGCCGAAACTCAGCCAGCATCTCTCAGAGTAGCATCTGGCCTATTAACAATATTGAGAGTTGGGATACAATACCTGGCAGAATTGGATCCATGGAGATGAAAAGAAAGAAATACCTCCTATTTGTATTGTCCCAGAAAGCTCAGAGACAGAAGAGACTCTATACTAATCGAGAAGGATGTAGGCAAATACCAAGGGCTTAGAGCTGTATGGAACTAGGCTTGGGACCACCAGATCAGGTCTGATGATGTACACCTGATGATCAGATCATTTGACAGAACAGCTCAACCTCTCCACAAGGCAGATACAGCATTGCATGGGGGCAACAAAAGGAAAATGTCACATATCAGATGAGGGGGCAAGAATTGGGGGGATACTCAGAATCTCATTAGCTTTCAGGGGGGTCAAATATTGGAATAAATTGCCAAGGAAGGTGGTGGAATCTCCCTCTCTGGAGATATTTAAGAACAGGTTAGATAGACAGCTGTCAGGGATGGTCTAGACAGAGCTTGGTCCTGCGTTGAGGGCGGGGGGCTGGACTCGATGACCTCTTGAGGTCCCTTCCAGTCCTATGATTCTATGATATCACCAAGACAGTCAGCCATTGGGGAAGATTAGTTCTCGTGCTGTCTGATAAACACCAGAGAAGCCACTGAACATGTTTTACACCTCAGTGATGGTTTTTCCTGAGCCAAATTGGGTACATTGTAGAGTAGAATGACTATGAGGGACCAGGGAGGGTGGTGACTATTGATGCCATTATGTTTTGGGTCTTCAGGGGGGACGGGGAGGGAGGTGATCATCATGCTCTCACTGAGTCAAAAAATATCCAAAGATTATTTTTGAAGGGATGTGGATAGGAATTCAGAACAGATGAATGCAGCACTTTAGAAAGCATGGCATAGCCAATATACCTATTCAACTTCACAGAATCTATTCTATGATTCTTGAAAGGGCAAATCTCAAGAAAGCAGCACCAATCATGCTAATGTACTTCACTTAATCAAGTAAAACATAATAAATAAAACATCCACAGGCATCTCCTAAGGGTAATGGATAGCATTTATCTAGTCAGAAATCTGACTTTTAAAACTTTGAACTGGAAAAACTCCTTCATCCCAGTACATTAAGTAACTATTTTGGTCTTGAACTGTTCCACGTAAAAATTACCAACTAATCAGAAGTTTCTAATCCTCCTTCATCCTTTGTCTTTTCATCCCTGTGCTTGGATTTTATTACAACTCAGTGACTGGAGAATGTTAAAGATGAAGTCTAATTGGATACTTTCCTGGGAGCAGGATCAAGACATAAACATATATTTAAATGGATAACATTTTTAATGTTGTATTAATTCATATTACCTTCATGCCTAGGAACCTCAGGCATAGACTAGGACCTCATTATGGTAGGCACTGTACAAACAGAACAAAAAGATAGCCACTTGTGATCCTTTCCAGCTACTCTACTATGGCCTTATAAAGCAGAGGATATGCAACAGTATTTTATTTGTTTATTGCAGCTGGTAGTGTGTTATTTTGAGAAGTTTTCTGAAGCCAATATTTTCCCTTTGACAGAATAAATCTTTTAAGTTAATTTGTCTGCCAGGTCTGAAAAGACCAGGGGAGACACATGGGTACAGAGTAATTGCACCATTTGAGTCTTGAATCTGTAGGAGGCTTGGATTATCTCAGAAGTCCAGAAAGTGGATGGATGTAGTAAATATGTGCTTAGGAAGGCATGTAGATAAGAGACACCAACTACTGACTGAAGCAACGGATCCAAAAGATTCAAGAGCTCAGGGCCCATATTCAACAGGCACTTCCTGTTGTGCAAATTCATTGGTTCTTTCCCTGTCTGTGGTGTGGTACAATGCTATGTGTACAGAGGGAGGGAAATGGCAGGTGTTCTGGCTAGCTCCCCCCCACTGGATGTGTCCGTGTTCAGGCAGAGGTGGTAAGTACAGATCACAGGAGAAACTCTTCGCTCAACGGCAGAGGAGTTAGGAGCGCTATAACACACAGACCCTGTGTAAAGGCATGGAAGTGGTTTGAGGAACCCAGTGTCAGTCAGTCACATGGAGTGGCTAGCTAGATCACTATTAAATGACTCAAACCACTAAATAAAAAGAGTTCACTAAATCTGGTGTGCTCCCAACTAGCAGTGGCCAAATAACTGATTTTTTGGTTCACTAGCCAAACTGAAAAATTGAGAAGATTGTTTCAGGTTGCCCTGAAACAAGTCTCTTCTCCCACCCTCCCCCACCCCCGATATTTAAGCCAAGCCTTTTTGTTGGACTCAAAACCAAAAAGTGTGGCTTCATTGTTGAGGGGTTTCTACCCACTTTAAAAAAATTGGGGTAAAATTTTACATGAAAAATTGATTTGAATTTCAGTCAGAACGTATGTGGAAAATGCAACATTCTGTCAATAGACCAGTCTGGGGTATACAGTCAAAGCCACTAGTTAGTTTTAAGGCAAGTAACCCTACTGGGATAATAATTTGGGGATCTTGAAAATTCAGGGAAGCTGATGCTATTTGTTTGGAAAAGGCTATTTTTTTTTGAAAGCTCTAATTCAAGGGTCTTGTATTGGTTATTAAATGTCAAACCCACAGTTCTGTTACAGGATATTGCATTTTTTGATGATGCATTTAAAAGGGCAACTCATTTGTATAGCATTTTCATATGCTTGATCTCAAAACGCCTTAAGGAATCTGGACTGTGTATGTTCTGAACTTGCTATCTCACTACTTGTCTAGCATTCCTACCACTTATATTCTCTCTGCTGGCACAAAAGATCAACTGTCACCAAACAATGTATCGATTCACTTTGAAAGTGGTATTGGCCAAGTTGGGGAAGCAGACTGAAGGGTTAAAAATATTACATTGTCCCGAAGTGTTTTTACTGCTTACTCCTGGCATCTGACATGGATATTCTAGGCAAAATTTTGAAGACATATTCAGATGCTAAACATTAATGTTCTTCTTTTGATGGTTAAGCCACTATTAAAATGTTTATTGTTTAAAATAAAGCATCTGGAGCCAAATGTTTAAATTCTCAGTTACTGGTCATTTTCTTAAACAGAAGAGATAAACTGAAAGCTGCTAAGAAAAAGGAGAGAAACCAGAGTCCAGCTGAATGATTCTGAGCAGCTCCCTTGGACAAAAAGAAGCAGGATGGGGGAGGGGAGGGGAGAGCAGCACAGAGAAGGGAGAAAAGACCAGCATTATGTACACAGCAGTACGAGAGGGGCTGTAATTATCAAATACACCAATATTGTCTGTTCCTCTTCAGGAAAACTTAGCACACAAAGAATTTTAGGCACATGCTTGAGTCCAATTGACTTCAGTGGTATTTCCAACATGTGCCTATACTCAGCAAGTGCTTTTGCTGCATAGTGACAGACTTGGACATGTGTTTGCTCTGCTACTACATTATCACCAATAAGAACACAAAGTTTTTATCCACTGCAATGTAAATCCATCTCCTTTCTCTGAGACCACCACCACAGTTATGCTTGCTTCTGCTAATGAGGCCACCAAAACCCATTGAAAGGAATCCGTGTTTTTATAGACTTTATCAAAATGGGAGTTTATAACTTTGCTATTGTTCAGTATCACCAGCAAGTGAGAAAAATATTTGCACATTAAAATCATTTATGCTCCAAATTGCAAACTATTAAGCAGTGGTTGGAGACTAGTGCAGAGGCGGGGGTGGAAAGGGAACAGAAATTGTGGGCAAAAAGACACCAAATTGAGCACCTGGAGCATAAAGCGGGGTAAAGAAGAGGACGAGACAGAATGGAGAGACGAGACCTTAATTTTCTATATTTGAGTAATGAATGCAATTCCAAAAATTTATTTTTAATTAAAAGTTTCAGTTCCATCAGGTTCTGTTGAGTTGACAAGCTAGCCAAGGTCCGGGCAGCCTTCTCATGGCGGTGTGCAGCTCAACTCAGAATATAGTTAACAAGTTTAATCAAGTCTAGAAGAATGCCCCTCTTCCAGTGAAGCTTCCCAGATGTGTGTGAGTCTAGCAAACAGCCCATCAATATTTAATGTAGACTATTTTATGAGAAATAATAGGGAAAACAGACCTCTGTTTAAAAAGGCAGCCAGTGACTGAAAGTTAAACACCTTTTTAAACCAACTCAATTAACCCTTATGGAAAAGTTCCTTAGAATTTAACAGGGATAAAACTAATAAGGATCTGTAGAACCTGAATAGGATGCTATGGAAGTTACTCCAAAGTCCTCTGAGTCCAATCCTCATTTCATATAAATCGTATGGGACCATTCAAAACACTTAAAGAAAAGTCCTATACCATTCAAACAGAAAATTATAGTCCTTCGGTAAGAGTGGGTTTGGTTTCTCTCCTTTTATCTACCTTCCTCCCTCATGCAACTGGCTTATTTGCAACACTTTTGCTGCAATCCTGCAAAGTTTCATTTAACCTTTTTAATTGAGAAATCAAAACCTGAAATTAAACCCCCCCCCCCATACTGAAATGTTCAG
Organism: Pelodiscus sinensis; assembly: GCF_052426305.1. Classification (NCBI taxonomy): domain Eukaryota; kingdom Metazoa; phylum Chordata; order Testudines; family Trionychidae; genus Pelodiscus; species Pelodiscus sinensis. The sequence continues at coordinate 134,396,647 of NC_143054.1, read as the reverse complement.
TAGCAGGTACAAATTACACTTTCCCCAAGAGCAAAGAAAACAATATTTTAAGTTCAGAGCACTGTCATGGAAGCTGCAAAAATGACATTCAAGTAATGTGGGACAACGGGGAAAATATTTTTGGGGACTCAACTACAGATTTAAAAAAAATGAAAATCCAGCTGCAGAAGAAGAAACAAGGGGAAGAAGTGCTCAGGTAAGAATCTCAGGAGGAAAATTTTACCAATTGTTCAATCTTAGATTAGAGGGTAGAAGTAAAATGTAAAGTCCCTGTATTCATATATTTCTACAAAAGGCTATCCAGGGTTGCCAACCCTCCAGGATTACATTCCTGGAGACTCCAGGAATTAAAGATTAATCTTTAATTAAAGATCGTCATGTGATTAAATCTCCAGGAATACATCCAACTAAACTGGCAACCCTACAATAGGGCGATACATGAAAGGAGGCAACACATGAAAGGAAGCAACTTGCATCTACTACTATGGCTGCTTAAGGGAACAACTCTGAAAATGCTACGATGGAATTTTCTCTTGCAAGAGCCCCACTGTCCTTATTTACGCTGGCATTTGGCTTCGGAGAATGCATTGACAGAGATTTAGCTGAAGCAGAAGAAATTGCAAATGGCTGTGCCTATGTTAACATTTTTTCTTAATAAAATTCCCTTCCATTGTACTATCACTGGTGTAGCTGCAGCAGGGTCAGACTATAGGCAGTCAGTGGTCTTTTATCTGCTACCTAACATGCTCAGAGCAGGGTTAATCAATGCTAATTAAAATACCAGTTCCCCCGTAAAACAAATCACTAAGATTTGTACCTAGGCATATATATTCGAGTGTGTCTGTCTTTAAGCCTTGTTACAGAGAGGATGCTATCAAAGAATATTAAAGCAATGGTGTATCACAATTCTTTGGGTATGCTCCACAATTAGTCAGATCAGTGGCTCTGAACCATTCAAAAGCCTCTCATTCGTATTTTGGGAATCTGATGAGTCTTACATACCCCCAAGTTTCACTTCACATAAAAATGACTTACTTTTGTATTTTTATCTGATTTTGTAAGCATCACAGCATACAATTACTGAAAAATGCTTACCTTCTCTATTTTAAGATCTATTATAAAACATGTCAATTGGAATAGAAATATTGCATTTGCATTTCAGTATCTAGTATGTAGAACAACAGGAACAAATCATTGTCTGTATGACATCTCAGTGCGCACCGACGTCACTAGTGTTTTTTATGTCGCTTGTTAAATCAAATATCTAGATGAGTTGATGTACCCTCTGGAAGACCTCTGCATGCCACCAGAACTACACATTAACTCTGGTTTTCAACTATCAAGTATAGTGAACCAGAGTCAGTCCTCAGTTAAACCCATACACTCTTACTGTTTTCAGATTTTTAGGACTTCATAGTGCTTCTGATCCTGTCCCATTAAAGTTAATGGAAGTGCAATACCATGCTTAGGAGGCCAGGCAGCTTAGTAATTAGTGCACTTTGCTTCTGGCCCCTGACACCTCTGACCAGACAGCAGAGGCACCTGGTGTCATGGCTCCTTCCCCACTCTGGCATGATAAATGCAGAAGTGGGGGCCAGCAAGTGTACCCCAAAGCCTTATCTACCAGGCTTTGGTATAAAACTTCCCCCAAAATCTTAAAAACCTAGATCTTGGGAATAAAACTTCCGCTGCCACCACCCAAATGTTGATAAAGAAATCAGGGAAGAGATCATTTGGGAAATCTCACCCCTAAAATAAAAGTCAGGGCACACAATTAACCACTGCCAGGTTAATAAAAAGAAAAGAAAGGACTTTTATTATTACAACAATATTCCGGTTGCAAGCATAATGACTAGATAGGAAGGTAACAAAATATACTCATGGAGAAACTCCATGGGCCTAGAACTTAGTTACAAATAAAAGCCAAAACATCTTTTAACCAGTGCCAGATCTCAGATCCCATACCCAACCCTTAAAAACAATAAAGCCTAACGAAACTACCTAAACTTTACCCTACTTACATAAAAGGAAGAATGGTGTCTTGGAGAGAGAGAGAGAGAGACATGCTTCTCCCTCTCTGTAGCTGCAGAGAGCACACACCGAGACACAAAAAGGGAGAGGAAAAAAACCCCCAAATTCCTTTGTCCCAGTTTGAAAGTCCCACCTACATTCCTACTGGTCACTCCACCTGGCTAGGTGTAGTTAACCCCTTAATTCCTAGGCTCCTGGCAAACCCTCATAATCATGACACCTGGTTCCTGACCTTAGATGAGGAATCATCTGGCTTCCATCCACATGTGGGCCTCATGCCTCCAGCCATAAGAGGCATGAGGGGGTGTCTCATGCCTCCAGCCATAGGAGGGGGATCCTCAAGAGGGGGGGAGCTCTACTCACTGCCCATGTCTATGGCCAGCCCAGGCCATTTAAAAGGGCCCAGCAGGGTCCCCAGCTGCCATTTTAACAGTGGTGGCTCGGCCCCCTGGGCCTTTTAAAGTCAGCCTGGCCCCTGGGCAATTGCCCCCTTTAGCCCCTGTCCACAGTTCTGCCTAGAAGACAGTTTAGTCTACGGCCTTTGGCTACTTCCTACCTGTGCCTCTTCAGTACGGTGCCAGGCCCTGGTTAGTCCTTCTGGGAATCCTGCAATTGTACAGTGTAAAGTTGCAGAATCTCGCGAGAACTACATAATGCAGACAGTATGGAGCAGCTCACCTGGGATAGCACTTCCTTGTGGATCTTGTGCAGCATCTGTCATGGCCTCAGGTACAAGAGTGGAAAGGCCTAATCCCCAACATCCTTAAAGTCAAATAATACAGCTCATTCACTGCTGGGTAGTCCTCTTAAACTAGGGACGTGGTGGTCTTCCTCCTCCCCCGACAGGTTGTCAGGCTTGTAATAACACTCCTCTCATGCAGAAAGGCAATGATATGTCTTGCCCCACCATCAATCAGCCCACAACTAACCCACGTGCTCTCCCTTACTTCCCCCTTTAGGCTTGACATTGGCTGCAGGTGTAGCAGGGTGGGGATGGCTGGGCTTTTAGACTTTCTTTAACTTCTTTACTGCTGGTGTGAGGTTTCTCTGCTCCACTGCAGGAAGCTTTGATAACCTTAGTGGAAGCAAGATCAAATCCTGGGACTGCATGGGTCCATGCTAACCTGGACAAAATAACTCCCTGATGCATGCATGTGTGGGCTTTTAAAAATTTGCTTTTTTCAAAATTTTAACTTGTTTTTCCTCTTCTAAATTCTCTTTAGCATCGTGGAACATACCGTGCAAATGGAATGGAGTGATGATGAATATGAACAGTATAGAAGTATCTCCATATTGGGTTTAGTTGACCGATTAATAGATAAAACAGATTAGATAATCTGCACCTGCTCTCATTGACGTCAATAGGCATTTTGCTATTGACTCTCTGAGAACAGAATTGTGCTCAAATACTGTTGCACTTACTGCTGAAATATTGTCAGGGTGGAAAGCATGAAAACCCTGCAAATCTTGCAGGTCTGGATTTCCAGCTGGTGAGATGCTCCAGGAATTAATTCAGAAGAGCTATATTTTGTTTCTCCCCCGCCCACCTCAGCCAGTTTAAATTTTAAAAGGGCCACATTCTATTCCCTTTGAAATCCATGGAAGTTTTGTCATTCTTTTCAATGGGAAAAGGAGCAGGCCCAATGTGTGTAAAATATTCTGTTCTTCCTTGACAACTTGTGTGCTGCTTGTTAACACCAAACACTTGTCACCAAAGTTATTCTGACAGAAATAAAAAAGGATGGCAAATCAAGAGCACAGCAAACCTCCTGAGTGCTTTGGGGAAATATAAGGCAGGGATACAGCAAAGAGAACCTACGTCATGCTACAAGTGACAAATTTCTATGCCCATTAGTAATGAGCCTCTTGATAGCCACTGGTCTCCCCATAATGTGAGAGTCACGTAGGTAAGACAATTAATCAGGAACGTACAAATATTTCAGTCAGATAGTCAATACTTGGATTAAGCAGCCAAATTCTGGTGTGACTTGGCCCAAGCTTACAATCAGCTTTTAGCATCATCACTGCCACTGTGTGAAGAAAAGAAACACGATGTGAAAGGAGATGGGAGAATATTAATTAGAAGGAAAACGTTGCTTTTAAAATTCAGCTGTGGCCTTATTTTCTTCTAATGGGTCCTTTTCCAACCCACCCTTAGTAAAGCAACTGGCAGCAGCATGTGATATATGCATTGCAGATGGATCATGTGTCACCCATACAGCTGCACATATCTTGCACACAGGTGTTTGATTTTGTGTCTGCCAGCTGCCCAGCAGCAGCCAGATATTTTGTGGCCAAGGGACAAGAGGGGAGCAAAATCTTTGCACTTGTTTGGAGAGAGAGAGAGAGAGAGAGACAGACAGAGTGGTAAAGGGAGAGGGTTGGGAGGCATTAAACCATCTCCATATGTACATGCTGAGGGCCAGATTTTCCCCTTCAGATTCTGCACTGTCAAAAACAGGAGTGTGAGACTCTGAAAATCCTGCTCCCCAGATCATTGTGTAGAAGGGACCCTTGGTGTGTAGATCTGTCCTTTTCAGCCCTGTAACCCTTGCCCTGGGTTCTGCAAATGGAGCTCGGGGACTTGCACATGTGCCATGAACAAAGGGTAGGGAAGTGACAAGGGAAGAGATGTAACTTCCCCAAGCCTGTTAGGCGATACTCCAAAATATAAATTCAGTGTTATGCCTCCTGTGGGTCCCTGGAAATGTGTGTGGGGATTATAGAAATCTACAGGTGCCGGCTAGTTCTTGAGTCTAACAAGGAGGAGGCAAACTTCTCAGAATGATCCGAGGAACATTCTGCATGGCAAACCTTCCTTTCTCCCTCTCCGCTTTTGCAACCAGGGATTTTCGTAAAGGAGGGGTCAATCTGGTACTAGATTCATTTTACCATAGACCTTAGTTCTTCCTGTTCCAGGCAGTCCAGTTCCTCCAAGTATCAGATTTGGAGTAACATGTGACCCTTCCAGGGTATCCAAGCATCATATCGTTAAAGACTTTCCTCAATTGGTGAGAATCTATGGATTCCCACCTTCTTCCCTGTAGGAACTTTTGCTTTCTTTGGTATTCTGAAGGATCCCAGACATTCTGCTTGTTTCCTTGTTTTACTGAATATGTCCAAGTTTCATAACCTCCCATCACTAAAACTCTCCTCTTCAAAAACACCTTGACAACAGCCAGGCCGTTGAAAGCAGTAGTCCCAATACACTGACATTGACCAATATTGCTTTCTCTCTCTCTAGGGTTGATGTCTCTGGATAAGCTAGAACTTCCTTAGTAAAACCAGGATAACGTGTTGTATGAAAGTCTCAGAAGGGTAGCCATGATACATTATCTGAATGAAGGCCACCCTTTAAAAGTGGCTTTATTTTGTATTACAGTGACTATGCTTCCTATAATAGTGAACATTTAAGCACATCTTTCTTTGAAGTGGTGCTTGATTAATATAGAACTACCATGGAAAAATCTAAATTGGCCTTGGTAGACTCTACTTTACCATGCATTTGGGAAGTCCATTTTTGTCACCATTTTTCTTCATTGGCATGTGATCAACTGGCAACCAACAAATATGCAATCAAATATTTTTATTGTGAGACCTGCCTTCAACTGTAGTTTTATCAGTTACTCCTTTCCTGTTTGAAGAGGCTGATGAAGTTTTTCAGTTCTTCATAAAGTGTAAATAGAAATGACTAGGGAAATCTAATTTTGGTCAATTGGTTTTCTAATTGTTAGAAGAAATTAGTTAGCACTGAGAAGTATTTTTGTCTTAGATCTAAACCCTAGGCATTTCCTTTACCATATGCACACTGTACTGAAGTCCTCAATACCCTTTTTTTGAGTATAGCCCCTAAATCTATTCAGTGTCTGGGAGGAATAGTAAGTATGCTGGGAAATACTGTATTTCCTTCAGTCTATCTACCTCCTCTTAGAGGTTTATATACCACCAATTCTCAGGGAATCTAGGTGGTGAATGTCAAGGCAGTTCAAAGATATATTTCTACAAACCACAACTCAAGAAAAAGATGATCTTATTGACAACACCTGTTTCTTTTGAAGAGTACTGACCCATTCCCATTAAAATGCCTGTGATAGTGAAGTGTCTTTAGTTGTGCCTCTTTGAGAAAGGGAGGAATGTTTAATATTTGCAATTGGAAAATCCCTATTTCTCACCCCAGTGGGAAAGGAGGAAAGTAAACGATCCTAGCAGGGTTATTTCAATATATTTCTAAAGCATCCTTCAGATCAAAGTATCATAAAACAAAGGAAAAATCATATTCTTTTGTTTTCAGTAATAAGATCAGCATAAGTAAATAATCCCTGAAAATAGTAGCAGTCTTGGTGCTACAAAAATATTAAACAGTTGATTTATCTTGTGCTACACAATATTGCATCTGAAATAGCCTCATGGCACCACTTAAAGTAGCACAGGGCCCGTTGTATTGTTTTTCAGGTTTGACCATCAACTATGGAATCCCGAAGCACCCTTACACTTAAGGAGAAAATACTTTTTCCGAAAAATTTAGCAGCTCTAAACGGTCTTCATATTACTGGTGACATCATCTATTTTTTCTGCTTTGGATGGCACCACATCTGCTGCTGCTTTTAAGAGTATGTACTGAGATTCATTTCTGTGGATAGGATTGCTAAAATTACATCTGTATCATACAGTTCATCTTCAATAAATGCGGTAAGAGCCCTGCTAAGAATTTGTTCCTCTTCAACCCTGTTCAAAGCACATATTTTCTCTGTGCTTAGTCTCTGCATTGGCCATTGCTGCTACTTTCCCATCCCATTCCTCTGAAAGGCAATTTATGCACTCCATCTGGATCTCACAGTTTGCAGTAGAAAAATCAGTATTTGTTTCTGCTGCTCTTACCTTTTGATGCAATACTCTACATACCTTTCTTGAAGTGGCATTTGATGTGATAATGGAATGTTGTATGGACGGAAATATTTGGGTTAATGCAATCAGGTTCGCTCCTATCCATTTTGAGTTAGTGCACTTTACTGCCAAGTGTAAGCCCTGTGGCCTGCAGCCTACTAGAAGAGAATGGAGGCAACCAAATAAGCTTTCTATTTGCATCTGTTGGAGAGCAGAGGGAGTTGGCAGGGTGATGCAGTACTTCATTTACACAGTAACTGTGTTTTTTCTCCATCATCTACTGGAGATGAAGTGGAGTGAATGGAATAAGGCAGTACCTCATTTTCAGACTGTAAATAGTTTGGGTTATAATTTGGCTAAATTTTGTACTTGGGGCTGATATTTTGGCAATTAACTTCCTAAGAACTGCCTGGGCAAAGCCTGAATAATGACTGGATTTGGGGGGGGGGAAGGGGGGGCAGAGGTCACCCTAATGAAGACTAATGTTTGCTGAGGTTGGGAAAGAGGGCCTGCCCAAAACCAGAGTTTGAAAAGAGGGACATTGCACGTTCTTGACCATCTACATGAAATACCTCTTTGCATGGTAGGGATGCTAGCAAGGTTCTTAGGTCCCTCGTGTCCTTGCACCTAAAAGACATGAGCTGTGAGCTGCAGTTGGCTCAGCACTAATTCCGATCATTTATTCTGTGGCAAATAGAAAACAGAGCTTAAGAGCAGTTCTGGTTACCTGGTCCACAGGTAGAGTAAAGAGGGAATTCGATTCACCTCCAACACCATCAGGACAGCAGTGGGCAGCACAAAGCAGGAGTTGGTATATCCTTAGCCTCCAACATGAAAATAGCAGGCTGAGAGCAGTTGTGTGAGCTATGGTGGGAGCACATGTGTGTCAGCAAAAGTCTATGCTGGCCTCAAGGCTCTGCTGAGACCTTCCTGTTGTGGCTGCTGAAATAACTATAACAAGTCAGAGACCCAGAGAAATGGGAATGCTGATTTTCCTAGAACCACAGGCTGTGAAAAGTTGGGGACTCACAAATGGTGACGATGGTCAGGGAGGTGGCAAGACAGGATCAACCACTTAGGTCCAATTGTTTGGGGCTGTGACCTGTGCTCCCTGAGTTTACAGGCAGTAGAAAAATGTTATATTGCAAAGTGTGTCCCAATTCATCCTGTCCTTTCCTAATAAAGTTCTTTAATTTAAAAGCTCTGTTGAATGTGCTTTTAAGTGAGTACAGGTTTGCCCAAAGGCACTCAGAATGATATAGGTTCCCAGATTTCTGGGTGGGGGCTTGAGCCAAAACAAAGCAAACTGTAGATAAGAACCTGGCTTTTTCTGCCAGAGGCCTTTGCACCAACAAAGTTATACATTCAACATTTTCACTAACACTAACTGCTTCACATACAGGTTGTACCTCCCTGGTCCAGCACCCGCAGGACCTGACCAGTCCCACATGAAGGATTTTGCTGGTCCAACACAAGTCATTTTCGGTCCCCCACTACCACCAGCCCTGGGCCAACCACTGGCCTCTCAGCCACCTCCCCTACTGCTGCTGGTACTTCCACACACCAGGCTCCCGGCCTCACCAGATGTCAGCCTTCCACCAGGAGGCTCTGGTCCTAGAATATCCATGGTCCTACTGGACCACAGATGTTGCAGGCCCAGAGTCTCCTCGTTTAGAGAGTTTCAACCTGTAGTTTCTCATCTGTGTCATGTGTTGAAACCGTGCTTAATGGATGCCCTAAGGTTTCCAGCTGGCCTTGGGCTCCATGTGGCGCTGCTGCTTTAAAACGCCACAGGAACCGTAAGGCCAGAGGAGGACTGCTTGAGTTCCCCTCTGACCCCTAGGGCGGTTGCTACACTTAGAAGTTGGAATCACCCCTATCAACTAATCAATTAATCGATGCAAATTGTATCAACTATTCAAGTATCCAATTAATCTAGATTTAACATCTCTAGATTCCAGCCCACAGACTCAAAGGAAACAGTCAAGTTCTACACAGTGCTTAATCTTAATGCTTTATCTATGCGCTACTTCCCACCTTGCATTCTCACAGTGGCTGTATATTTCTCTCTCTGCAGCTCCTAGCTGTTCCTAGCCACTGGGCTTTGTATCGGTCCCTTCTCTTCCTCTCCACTTGAGTTTTGTCTAATTAGTCCTTGCTTCCTGCCTCCTCCTCCAGATGCAGTCTAGGCAGTTAATTGGCTCACTGGGCCACTGTAATCCTTTAAGACCGTGTAGGGGGAGGACACTTCTTCACGAGGACAAAGTCTACTTTTACAAGGAGTGCCAGATTTTCATGATTTAGTTTCTTTCCTGGCATATGCAAGTCTGAATTTAGCTCACAAAACTGTTTTAAGTACCTGGCTGTGCTCACAAATCAGCCTTCCAAATGGCTAAAATTCACACCCACCAATAATTCTGACTGCAAAACCAAAGGTGAGAAATTGTGCATGTTAAAAGGGAAGCTTCTTTAAGCCTAACTGAAAAAAAAATCAGGTCATTCACATCTGCTCAAGGCAGTCCCTGGATGCCAATAATTTTGGATTGCCAAATTAATCTTATTAATAGAATCAAGGTGTGATGCAGAGGTGTGCAGGTAAAATGAGTCAGGATGACAAAAGTTCATACCCACATCAAATGACAGGTATCAGTCCCCACTGTCTACTACTGCAATTACAGGCAGTCCCCGGGTTACGTACAAGATAGGGACTGTAGGTTTGTTCTTAAGTTGAATCAGTATGTAAGTCGGAACTGGTGTCCAGATTCAGCCGCTGCTGAAACTGACCAGCAGCTGACTACAGGAAGCCCGAGGCAGAGTTGCTCTGCCCCTGGCTTCCTGGAATCAGCCGCTGATCAGTTTCAACGGGCTGAATCTGGACGCCAGTTCTTACATACAGATTCAACTTAAGAACCTCAGGCATCCCCAAGTCAGCTGCTGCTGAAACTGATCAGTGCTGATTCCAGGAAGCCGGGGGCAGAGCAACTCTGCCTCGGGCTTCCTGTAGTCAGCGCTGGACAGTTTCAGCAGCGGCTGACTTGGGGACGCCTGGGGCAGAGCAGCTGGGGTGCTGCTGGGTTGCTTCAGTAGCACCGCTCCTCGCTCCTCGGCGCTACTTGACCAACCCAGAAGCAACCCAGCTGCTCTGCCCCAAGCGTCCTGATTCAGCCACTGCTGAAACTGACCAGCAGCGGCTGAATCAGGATGCCTGGGGCAGAGCAGCTGGGGTGCTGCCGGGTTGGTCCAGTAGTGCCCAGAGCGGCGCTACGGGACCAACCGGCAGCGCCCCAGCTGCTCTACCACAGGCGTCTGGAGAAAAGCCTGGTCTGCTGAGGGGGGAAGGGCGCACTAGCTGCGCCCCCCTCCCCCCAGCAGACCAGGGAGACACGGGCGGCGGACCGAGACGCACCGCGGTCCCGCCGCCCGGGTCCTCCGAGGCTTTGCTCCCCGTCTCCCTGGTCTGCTGGTCTCCAGCAGACCAGCAGACCAGGGAGACGGGGAGCAAAGCCTCGGAGGACGCCGGCAGCGGGTCAGCTGCGGCGCATCTGGGCTGTCCCACTGTCCGCATGCTCCGCGGCTTTGCTCAGAGTCTCCCTGGTCTGCTGGGGGGGGGGGGATTCCCCCCCAGCAGACTAGGGAGATGCGGAGCAGCTTTTCTCGCCCCGGAGGACGCGGGTGGCGGGACCGCAGCGCATCTGGGCGTCCCGCCGCTCCCGTCCTCCGGGGCGAGAAAAACCCCGTTCGTAACCGTGGATCCGACATAAGTCGGATCCGCGTAACTTGGAGACTGCCTGTAGTAATCAAGATCATAGTACTTTCCATGCATAGGATCCTGAAGTACTTTACACACATTTTAAGCTTCATAACCTACCGGGGAAGAAATGCATCCCCATTTTACAGATAGCTAAAGAGCAGATGTTATGTGGATTGTATAGTAAGTCACAAGTGGGACTAAAATCCAGTAGTCCTGAAATTACCTTCCCTGTTAAAAAGATGACAGTGTAGACAAACGGAAAGGACAGAAACAACAGTGTGATTTTTGCATTTTCAAAGCAGCTATTTCATTATACAGAAGCAACAGTTAAACTGGATTAAACAGCCCTGTCTGGCACCGGCTAGGGTGGAGAAAGTGAGCTGGGTGGATTCTGAACATGACTGACTGGCTGATCCGAGACCTGCCTGTGCCGCAGATGAAAAAGAACCAGATCTGGTTTCAAGCAGCTTGAAATTGACCTAAGCACCCGCTTTTAGATGAGCAGCAGTTCGGCCTTATCATTTCAAGCCATTACAGATGCAGGTTGGCACAGCATGTTTTGGAACTGTGAATAGATGAGGCATAGGAGAGAAGCAGAGAAAAGGGAGGGAAAGGGAAACGCATGGAGAAAGTACAGCCATCGAAACAGTGAAGGAGGAAGTGAAGTCAGAATGGTTGAATAAAAAAAAAAAAAGAAGTAAACCGTGGCTGTGGGAGAAGTGAGGGGGAGAGGAAAAGCAGTGGGGGAAGACAAATAGTAGGAAAAGACAAACCACACAATATAAAAAGAAACAGACTGAAAATATATAAAAGAAAAAGGGAAAGACGAACTTAAAAAAGGGCAAGGGAAACAAAGATGTTATTTCACTACTCTTCATATTGCACCCATGTCTGTGCAGCTCCCTTTTTAACCTGTCCCTGTAGTGCCTGTGGCAGCTACTATTAGTAGAGCATAGCAACATTCAGAATTTCAGATACACACACTTCAATTTGTGTGTGTGCACGCGTGTGTGTGTGTCCCCCAAATCAGGACAAAAAGTTGGGACATGGACTTTTTCGCAGAACCTAACATTCCAAAAGTTTATATTTAGAATTGATATCACACTGCCTATCATCATGTACAATCAAAATGAAACATTTCAGCATTCCCCAAATTGAGATGTGTTCTGGTTTGTGAAAGTGACCCAAGAAGCATCATTTTCCCATTGTGGGACAGTGCCAAGGAGGAGCTGGGCCAGGCTTCATGGCTGGATTACATCTCCCATATACATCCAGAGTGATGTGATTTACATAGGACACCATGCAGCTTGGATCAATGGAAAGGCTCATGTATGATAGGAGGGAAGAGGAGTGCTCATTGCATTATGGGAGATGTAGTCTTCCAGGAAGCCATTCCACAGGAGAGGATGGAGGAAATGAAGACCACCACCCATGGGGCAACATGCTGCTGTAGAGAAAGTAAGTTTAATGTTGAACTGAATCAAAACTAATGGGTTTGGATCATTTCAACAAAACATTCCAATTCCATTTTGTCAATTGAAAAAGGACAATTTTGGGGGGGAGGGGGGGGAAATGGAAAATTCCCAACCAGCTCTAATCAGAAGGTTTCAGACCTCCTGTGGTAGGAAGGGCTTGTCTGCACTGTGGTAGAGGATCCTCCCATGTGACTAGCCCCAAAAGGGTTTGTGGGCTGCTAGGATCCAATATAGGTCTGGGGCTAGGCAGGACACAGAAAACAAGTCACAAGTTTTAGATCATGCATCGTACTTCATTTGCCCTTCTAATTCAGTAAACATGTTTAATATATAAGTGTTTTAATAAAATATCTGTGAAATGTAAGTTATCATCAACGGTACTAAAAGCATTTTCTTCAAATACTGGGAGTATTAGTGCAGCGGACAATGGAGGGTTTAAGCAGAAAGCTGGGATTCTTGGACTTATGGCTAGGAGGGATCCAGACACAGCAGTGAGTCTGGAATCCACAAGAGCTGCCTTGCCTGGTGGGCCCCAGACACAGCAGTGAGTCAGTGAGCAGACGGAACTGAAGAACACAAGCCGCCAGCTAGCGCTCAGGAAGGAGGCAATGCCTCATGGGCCTACCAGTAGCTCTCTGCAATGTAATCTAAGGGAAGAGTGAACTTTATGACTCAGTTGGCATGTGCAGCACGTTAGGGGTACACAGCTGTTTCTTCTGGGGTGGGGATGAGGCATAGAGTTGGATTCAGTCCCAGCATAATTTTAATTTCCCTCTGAGGTGTATGTGTTTGTAGGAGAGAAATGGGGTTTCACAAATGTTGTTTGATCCAATAAAACAAGTGGAAAATGGGTATAAAAACAGGTTGAACCATTTCTGGTGTTGAGCCATGATATAGCAATGGTACAAATATCCCTTATAACTTGAACATTGAAAAAATGATCTAGACATTCATCCTGAGGGCTAGTATCCACTGACGTCAATGGAGCTACCCTAATTTGCGCCATTTGAAGAACTGGCCCTGTACCCGCAGCACAGGGCGGGCATGATCACAGTGCCACTTTCTGACAAGGTGTGAGTGTGTGGAGCCCTGAGAGATATGGATGAGCCAGACACTTTGGGTACATCTCCACTACAATTCAAAATCTGTCACTGGCCCATGCCAGTTGGCTTGGACTTGCAGGGCTCAGGCTGCAGGGCTGTTTCATTGCAGTGTAGGATTCTAGGACAATTTCTCTGTCCCCAAAGCTTGGGCTGCAACCCTCGCCTGGAAGTCTACACTACAGAGGGTGCGGGCTGAGGCTGCTTCCATGCGCTCAAGTCAATTGGTCTGGGCCTGCCACAAGTTTTTAGTTGCCGTGTGTGAAGTTTGAGAACGGCAGTTTGATTCTTGGCACCCTGTCTGAATGAGAATTCACAACAATGTAGAGCTGCAGGCTGCCAAAACTCAATGCAGCAGGCAAGACTAGATTCATCTCTAGCTAAAAGCAAAGAGTGTAGGGCCCTTCATTTTGGAAGGGAGTTAACTTGGCAACTGGAATTCACACTTTTGGCATCCACTGGTGTCGTCAGTCTGTCTTGTCTTCTCCTGTTCCCAGTAGCGGTTGCATCTTTTACAAGGGAAATATTCAACATACAATGTTTACTCTTCTACCCAAGCTTCCAGAATACCCAAGCGCCAGCCACTGGAATTGGTGGTCAGGCATGTGAAGCCTGGGATCATGGAACTGCTGCGTTCCCTTTACTCTCCAGCCTGAGCTGTCTCTCACAATGCTTTGCTAGTGAGAAGCAGTAAACCCCACCAAGAGCGGTTATCACTCAGCACCACCTCATGTGGAACCCCACATCCAGCTAGATTGCTCCCAGAGCCTCTCATGGATCACACAGAGAAAGGCTGCAGCCAAATCCTCCCAGCTCTCAGCTTTGGTACCTCAGGAATACACTGTCTTGCACTGCTCCAGATGAGCAATGGAAATATATTAATTGGTTTGCAAATTCATCAGTGGGAAGAGGATATGCACCAGCCTTTCTAAACCTGAGCAGATTTATCAAACACTTCAGGCAAACTCATTGGCAAAGAGAGGGAAAAATATATATTTACTACCAAAGATAGATTTTAAGTGACAGGCAAAAATTTCAATGTGGTTATCGAAATAAAATAGTCTAAACTCTCACCCCTATTAGCCTGGGCAACATCTATATTAAGCAGCTTTTCTCATCCCACTGGATATTGCAGTACACAGGTATCACCCTTGAAACCTAGTTGCCTCAGTGTCTTTGCTTGCAGTATAGGTGGGTGGGGAGAAGAGAAGAGCCAAGCAGGGGCATGCTGTGTTCTGATTTATACCCTAATCCATGTGCTTGGGGAAACAAGTCCAGGATTGTCTGATGGGCATTGCTGAGTCCCCAGGCAAGTTTGAACAACTTCCCTGCCGAGGACTTATGCATAATCATTGAATTGTGACTCCTCTGCTGGACAATGGCTGGAGACATCTGTTCAGCACCCACCTGGGCATTGGTTACCTTCTTTGTCATTATCTCTGGAGGGCTAATATGTGGACACTTCCCAAACTCACGGCATATTTTAGTGAAAAGGCTACAACACAATCCTCATAATTTCATATGCATTAATGATATACATATTTAGATGGAACAACGGGGTTCAGCAGATTATAACCTTTCCCAAGGTACCTCACATGGCATGCTTTATATGCAATAACAATGATTTGTAAACGAGGATGGGGGTTTCCCGGATTCAGGGTCTTACCCCACCAAGATATATAGAACACCGCAAGAGCCACCAGTTTAAAATAGTCGGGCCAAGTAATGTTGAAGACTCTAAGATGAATATAATCCCCCTCTCATACACAATAAATTTTAAAAAACAACATGTTAGTGTTAGAGTTTTCATCCTGGCTCTGAAAATGACTCTGTTTATATCTTTGGTTATGTCACATAGGGGCAGCTTGTCCTCTCTCTGGGATCACAGGAAGAAAATCCAGAGGCTATGAGATTCTAACGTGGGTCAAGGTCAAAACAGTCCCTTGAAAACTCCAGGATAGGGTGACGTGCAAGAGGACATGGAGTCACTGTTTCCCTCCTTTCTGGGTCCACTGAGTTCTTTTCCAGAATCTTTTACTTTTGTTCTCTCATTCTCAAGGTAAAATAAATGTCATTCAAACTAAAAGTATCAGATTGCTCCTCTGTATGGGAAAATAGGACAGTCCCCCTGATTATAACATGTCAGTTACCTTAAGAAAATATGGCAAATAAAATTTAAATATGGGGAGAAAGACACACTGATACAATGGGTTAAACCTGAGTTTGCACTGGGAGCCAACACAGGTAAGTAAAAACTGCTGCGAATACACAGTAGCCTTTTGAAACGTTACCTATTTTATTCTGTATCAAGTGAATTTATAATGTGCCCATCGCTAAAGTGGCACCCCTCTGTGCCATAGCTTAAAATGCAATATTAATCCAAACAGATCATGTCCCCAATCCTTTGTAGATTACCTTGTTTTTGAGGGAGAGATGCTTTTTGCATATTTCCCGGGAAACTGCTGTCAATCCTTCTGCAGCACGCATTATTGTGGCAATGCTTGCGGGAATACAAAAGTCCTGTTAACTATTGTAAGAAGTACTGTGATATTAACTAATATTTTATCTACACCTACATGCCTGTGTTTGTGTTCTTAAGCCTGATTTTCAGTCACACTAAGGCTATTTTACAGTACTCGGGCAACGAAAAAGAGCCTTGAAGTGGACTTAAGTTACACTGACACACTCTTTATGGCTCCTTTTCAGTGCTAGAGATGGTGTAAAGGGTCCTAATGTAAATGAGCATCAGGCCCTGAATATTTTAGTCTTTTGAGCTGCAGTTTGACTCCACTTAACTGTAATCGTTAAAGACGATATGTCAGTGGTCTACATACTTGATATATATCCTGCAAAATCAAATATAGCAAGGCTCAAGAACACTCTTTGCATAATGTACATATGTATTTCATTTATTTTTGTAAAAATTCTGTTTAAGCATATGGAAAAGAAGGAGTGATAACACTGCCTAGAGGCAGATATAATGCGGTCAGGCAATGTGCAAGCTCCCTCACACAGCTCGAGGAATGAGCCTCAGTTCTAAATTGCTACATGAGTCCCGGACCGTTCCTTCGCAAATGCAAGCAACTAAAACAAACAGCATGACTCTGACATGGGCATTTTCCAGCTAGGACTGGGAAAAGACCTCTGCATGCATTTCACTTGGAGGCTATGGGCAATAGATTTTAAATCAGTGCTATGAAGATAAAAGACTGACGTTGAATTTTTCAATTTTGGGTGCTTAAAGATATGCATAGAACTCCATAACCTAAATATATGTATTTACCCAGCAAATTTTGGTTTAGTGATCTACCAAAGAGATTTCTAAAGGACAGCACCGATGCAATACTAAAATATCAATCCCTACATCTAATTGCAAAGAAGAACAAGTCATTAAGAAAAAAATTAATGTTTTAAGGATAATAAAAAAAGACTGACCATTACTGACGTTATTCCGAATCTTGTCGGAGTGACAACAGGCTCCTGGGCCTGACCCTCAGAGATGCTGGGCATCTGCACATGTTCAGGAAAGCCCATGCTTTTTTAACCTTAAAATTTACATGAGGGTCTTATACTTATGTACATTTTACTGACGTGCAAACGAATATATATTTCAACCAAAAATAGCATTGCTCTTGCTAGATGACTAGGGTAAACTATAGTAGCTACAAATAAAAGTAGGAAGTCATAATATATTTGACATTCATTTAGATATTTAAATGGTTGGATGCTTCTCCAGAACAAACATGAAACCTTTGAGCTTCCCTGGTCCATACAAAATGTGTAGTTTTGCTGTGTTGAGTCTGACTTCCTGCCTGATGTGACAGATTTGCTTTTGTGCAGTCAGGCTACGTCTAGACTGGCATGATTTTTCGGAAATGGTTTTAACGGAAAAGCTTTTCCGCAAAAGCACTTTTTGTGGAAAAGCATCCGTAGCCAATCTAGACGCGCTTTTCCACAAAAAAGCCCCGATCGCCATTTCATTGTTCATTGCAATGAAATCCATGAGATTACTGGAGTGATTAAAGACATGCCAATGCCTAAGTGCTTGCAGGATCAAAGTGTTAATGAGGGGCTTGGCGAACAAGTGAATTGGTAACAAACACTGACCGGGAGAGATGAGGAAGGCTGCGAGTAACAGAAATAGCAGTATGTGATCACTCAGTTCAGACATACATATGTATTAGTGGTTTAAATGATTGCGGGAGGCTGGGTTATTAGAGATGGCAATTCTCTTACTAAAGTAAAAACATTATTTTTTGGTAGGCTGTTCAGCAGATTCACTCGAATGAGGCGAGTATAGAACAGGGTTTGGGAACCTTTTTTGGGTCAGGGGCCACTGACCCACAGAAAGATCAGTTGGGGGCTGCACACAAGGAGAAGCCAAAACACAAAAGAACAAAAACCAACCCTCATTGACATGGCCCCTGAATGAAGAGGAGAAAGACACTCCCCTCACACACCAGAGCCTAGGGAGGCCCAGGCTAGTAGATTGTGTGCCCCAGCTCTTTGGGGAGCTGGAGTACCAGCACAGGCTCCCCAATGATGCGGGGGGAGCCCTGAGCTTCAGGGGCCAGATCAAGGCAAGCTGTGGGTAGAGAGGGGATGTGCATCTTGCCCAGGGTCCTTAGGGTTTCCACCCCAGTATAGAGGCTCGACAGATTTTGCAGACAACTATCTGAAGAGGAAAAAAAAATGGTGTTTCATCTGTGGATGAGTAACTGTTGGCTATGTGACGCGCATTGAGTTAGCTTTGGGAAAAAGAGAATTAGCCTGAGAAAGTGGGCAGCAGAAGCAGCAACACCCAAGAGCAGAATACATTTCTCTATTGCCTGCTCTCCCTCACGCTCACCTAGTGTGGCCAACTTTCCACTGAAACAAAACCTAACATCCTTGCTCTGCCCCCTGCTCCAACCCTCCTCAGTGGCCCTGTCCCCTCTCCCCTCACTCTCTGGCAACTGCTCTCTCCACCTGCACTCACTCATTTTCACCAGGCTGGGTCAGGGGACTGAGGTGAGAGGGGGTGAGGGAAGTGAAAGGGGGGGAGGGCTCCGGGGGTTGGGACGAGGATGAGGGGTTGGAGGTGGAGAAGGGGAGAGGGGTCTGGGCTGAGGGGTGAAGCCAAAGGATTCAGTGAATGGGAGAGAGCTGAGGCAGGGGCTTGGGATGTGAGAGGAGGTACAGGCTCTGGGGTGGGATGTGGATTCTGGCATTGAGCCAGAAACAAGGGGTTCAGTGATGTGCAGGCTCGGATGTGGGTGCACGGCTGAGGAATTTGGGGTTCAGGAGAGTGCTCCTGGCTGGGACTGAGAGGTTCAGAGAGTGGGAGGGGGATCAGGGTTGAAGCTCGGGGTGGAATGACGACTCTGGCTGGGGTGCAGGCTCTGGGGAGGAGGGATTTGGGGTGTAGTCAGATGCTCTGGGCTGGGATCAAGGGATTTGGATGGCAACAGGGGGGGATCACAGCTGGGACTTGCCTGGGGCAAGGCATTGGGGCTTGGGATGGGGGCAGGGCTGCAGGCTCTAGGTGGTGCTCTCTCAAGCAACTCATGGAAGCAGCGATATGTCCTCCCTTCAGCTCCTATGTAGTGGCTCTGTGCTCTGCCCCTTCCGCATGCACCACTCCTGCAGCTCCCATGGGCCATCCCATGTGGATGCCCCTGCCTGATCCTATGTGACATAGAGGAGCCCAAGAGGGGACATGCCCACTGCTTTCCAGTGTGGCAGTACTAACTAGATAGCAATAGCCCGGTCAGAGTCGCCAGGTTCCCTTTTCAGCCAGGTGTTCCAGTCAAAACCCAGACACCTGGCCACCCTACTTATACCCAGTACCAAATTATTTTCTTGTTTCACGTAATTCCACTGAAATCAATGGATTTAATATAGATTTAGACATCTGTAACTGAGTAAAAAATTAGACCCTGTTTCTTAATTTGGGCTCTAGCCTAGGAAGCAATTATGCATGTACTTAACTTTGACTTCATTGGAACTACTCTGTGAGCAATCAGAGGCTGTGTCTACACTGGCATCCCTTCCGGAAAAGGGATGCTAATGTAGCACTTTGGAATAGGAAAATCCGCGGGGGATTTAAATATCCCCCACAGTATTTGCATTAACATGGTTGCAGCTTTTTTCCGGCTTGGAGATAAGCCGGAGAAAAGCGCCAGTCTAGACTTTCAAGTAGGAATAAGAGATCCTCCAGAAAAGGCTTTATTTTCCGGAGAATCACGTCTAGACTGGCGCTTTTCTCCGGCTTATCTCCAAGCCGGAAAAAAGCTGCAGCCATGTTAATGCAAATACCGCGGGGGATATTTAAATCCCCCGCGGATTTGCCTATTCCAAAGTGCTACATTAGCATCCCTTTTCCGGAAGGGATGCCAGTGTAGACACAGCCAGGCTACGTCTACACTGGCCCCTTTTCCGGAAGGGGCATGTAAATTTCACCAGTCGTCGTAGGGAAATCCGCGGGGGATTTAAATATCCCCCGCGGCATTTAAATAAAAGTGTCCGCCGCTTTTTTCCGGCTTTTAAAAAAGCCGGAAAAGAGCGTCTAGACTGGGCCCGATCCTCCGGAAAAAGCGCCCTTTTCAAAGTAGGAATAAGAGCCTCCGGAAAAGGGCGCTTTTTCCGGAGGATCGGGGCCAGTCTAGACGCTCTTTTCCGGCTTTTTTAAAAGCCGGAAAAAAGCGGCGGACCTTTTTATTTAAATGCCGCGGGGGATATTTAAATCCCCCGCGGATTTCCCTACGACGACTGGTGAAATTTACATGCCCCTTCCGGAAAAGGGGCCAGTGTAGACGTAGCCCCAGAGTGTTCCCAAGCTTAAAAGTTAAGCAAACGCTTAAGTACTTTGCTGGATGGAGGCCACACAATACTCAAAAGTAAATGCCAAAGGTGGTTGCTAACCCTTCTCCATATCAGCCTGAAATATTGAAAGCAAGAAATCTTAAATCAAAGACAACTTTTCACACTGAAACATTGTGACAATAAGAACAACTGGTTATCCTGACATGGCTCCAAAAATAGCATTACTAAAACAAAAGGGTGACAACTTTTGCAAAGGATTGCTCCACAAAAAAAGTTTACTACTTCCACACAGCTCTACCTTGTCCACTGATATTCTGAATGCATAGCTTGAGTCCAGGAACTAGACGACAATATTTGCATAAGAGACTATGATTCATTGCCTCACAGACTGTACATCAGAGGAGGGTAGGATTTTAATTAATCCTATTAATTTTAAGGGAAATAAAACAGAAAAATATGCAATGGTTTCTTTGCCCAAAAAGCTCTGAAATGTCTTTTTATTTTTAGAACATGCTGCAAATGCTTTTCATAGAAACATATAGATATAGATATATAAAAAAACCCAGTTCCGGTGTATTACTCACTGAGAGACGGTACTTTAAAAAGACTGACATTTACTTTTTTGTGAAGGATTTTTGTTTTTAAAGAAAGAATTGTAGCTATGTATCATAAGTATTCTTGTTGGGCCAGTTTCCGATATGCTTATTATGATGAATAGTATCTTAATTTATTCATAGTCCCTTAAACTATTTTTGAATAGTGATGGATGTTTAAGGAAGTGCTTAAGGTGTGACTGCTCAAAAGGAGTTGGGTGCTATGACAAGGCTGGACTTTCAATTGCCTGTAAAATACAGAGGAACACCACTGATTCACCAAGTCTAAGTTTGGTGCCTAATATTTTGATATGACAACTAGGCAAAGCTAGGGGCCTCAGAACTGGGTTAAAAAAAAAAAAAGCTAGCATTGTAGGCAGGGGAGCTGCCTAAGCTAGCCCATTAAAAATGCTAATGAAGGAAGCAAGTGCTAAGTCCTGTCCTTCTCCTGGAGGTAAGCACCTAAGTCCAAGCTGCAGGACAGCATCTATTTCTGCTTGCGATTCATACCTGGGAACCCCTCGTTGGAGTTAGGCACCTATGTCATTTCGCAAGAAGGTGATGATGGTGGTTTTCATCTCTCAACTTTTAGCCCAGTGATTAAGCCCCTGTGTGGAATGTGAGGTACCTGGGGCTCAATTTCCCCTTTCTGACAGAGGAAGAGAAAGGATTTGAATGGAGGACCCTCTCTTCTCTCACACACACGTGCGCCCAGCAACTATTCCATTGTGGATGAATACAAAGAGACATTGGGCCAGAGAGGCAGTAGGCATGACTTAGGGTACGTCTAGACTGCAAGCCTCTTTTGAAAGAGGCTTTCAAAAGTATCTTTCGAAAAAGCCTCTTTCGAAAAAGAGCGTCTAGACAAGAAGATTTTTCAAAAAAGCGGCTCGCTTTTTCAAAAGTCTAGACACACTTTAGAAAAATCCCTGTTTTCATGCAATAGCACCTTTTTTTGAAAGATGACTTTCAAAAAAGGCATTACTCCTCGTAGAATGAGGTTTACTGCCATCAACAAAACCGCCGCGTTCTTGTGATTTACTGTCAACAGAACACGGCAGCAGTCTAGACACAGGTACAGTTTTTTTGAAAAAAGGCCTATAGTCTACACACACCCCTATAGTCCAGTGGTTTGGGCACTCAGGTAGGAGACATAGGGTTCAGCTCCCCTACTCCAGTCACTCTTTCATTGTTTATCCACAGTAGAACAGCTTTAGCAGGAGAGACGGAGGGAATGTGTCAGCAGAATATCCATAGCTCAGTGGCCGGGACACTCATGAGACACCCTAGTTCAAACCCTTCCTTCCCCTCTGGCAAAGAGCAGACTTTACCCCGAGTCTCCCACAACCCAGACAAGTGTTCCAACCATAGGCTAACAGGTGGCACCTCCTCTTCTTGGCTGGGTTTTCAATGGGACCTGGTCTGGTAGGTGACCTCTTGAGCATGCCTACCAGACTCTGCCCTGTTCACAACATAGGTGGCTGAACACCTGCCTTCTCCTGGTTTGTAATTCACTTTGGGGTTTAGGTGGGAAACTGGTACCTGAACACTCAGGCTACATCTACACCGCTTCCCTCTTCCACAAAATCCTATGCAAATGAAGCAGATTAGCATATTGCCATGCTTTATTTGCATAAATCAGGAGCCATTTTTGCACAAGAGGTTTTTGCATAAAAAGGTGACATCTACACAGCACCTTTTTGTGCAAAAACCCCCTTTTGCGCAAGAGCTGTTTATCCTGAAAAAATGAGGAAGAATGGCTCTTGTGCAAAAATCTCTTGTGCAAAAATTGTTCCTAATTATGCAAATTAAGCATGGCCATATGCTAATCCATGCTTCATTCGCATAGGCTTTTGCGGAAGAGGGAAGCTGTGTAGACATAGCCCTAGAGTGAGGCATCAGTGTACATGCCCAGAGACAGAAACCTAAACATGGAGGGACTTTTACCCTGAAAATACAAGCACCAAAGTGAGTAAGTTCAGACAGGACTTTCGTGCATCACAGAGAAGCTGAAACTGGTTCTTAGGTGCCTGAAAATAGGGGCTTAGACACTTACCTCCTTTTGCACATTCAGGCCCAAGTGCTTTGCTGAACTGGGGCTGTCTCCTCTGCTCAGCAGACTCTAGTTAACATTCAAGGGCATTTAGAGGAACCAAACAGAAATCTAGTCTAAAAATTATCTAAGGTTTGTACAATTTAGATGAATTGAATTCCCTAATGCAGGCTACATTTCATGAATATAGAGCTTGATTTACCAGAAAAAGTGCTAGGATTTTTTATGATTTAGCAATCTGCCCTCCACCCCCACATAAGCAGAGCTCCTAGTAAAAGTTACATTTTGCACGTGTAATTGTGATTAGGCTTGTACAACCCGCTCAAAGGATAAAGTTCTTGTGCTTGGTATTGTCAGGGAAACACTCCCAATTCCCATTTTGGTCTTGGCTAGACAATATCCCAACCGTGTATTTCTTGCCTGCTTAAAATGTCTAGTGAGGTCAGCACAGATGACACCAGCAATAAGTCAACAGGGAGTTTTGGGTGTGCAGAGAATGCCATGATGATGGTGGAGGGTTTTTGGGTAACTTTCTCCATGGCAGCAGTATGACTTTCAGTCTTGCCGGTAATGAATCAGTGCGTGACTCCCACGGACTGCTTCAGTGCAAACCCATCTCTTATAAAGGCATCAAAACCAGGAGTGCAGCCAAGAATTCTTTAGACTGGATTTTATCCTGTGGTTCGGTTAGCAAGGATGTGTATTACCTAGGCGCTGAAAAATCAAAACACAAGCTGATACTTATTTCTTTGCTGCTGAGAAAGTGACAGCACGAGAGCTGGAACCAGGCAATTCCAGGGGCCCTGCCTCCCATTTTTAAGAGGAGAAACATAAATGCAGCATTTATGTCCCATGCAGCTTATTTTTCCCCAGCAGAACAACAGAGTCTTCAGGGGAGGGGCTGCACTCATTCCTTTTGCCTACCATAGACTGCTGTGGTGCCAGAAGAAAGGGCAGCTGGCTCACTGCTGGAGCAGCCAGCCGTGGAGAAGGAGAGGGCACTTTGGCCTTGACTCCCTCCCCCACTTCCACAAAGATTCCTGCACTCTAGAGTAAATTTTCTATTCAGCCCAAATCCTAGGCCCAGCATGTAACAGGGCTGTGCGTGAAGGCCAGAGGTTAAGTCTGCCTCACTAGTTTATGAATTGTTGCTGCTGTGCAGCCACTATGTAGATTCAGATTCCAAGGGTCAGCCTCTCAAAATACAGGGGATTGAAAGGAAGTGGTTTGGTTCTAGCCCCTCTATACCGAGGGGTAATACATTCAGCACTCAACCTGACATTCCAAAGCGTTTGCTGTTTCTAGAAGCGCAATGGCTTTTTAAATGGAGTTTTTGCCTGCCTGTAAGTTGTCTTGTTTACACAGATTATGAATTTGCTTTTCACTGGAAGTAGAATGTACTGAGTGCTGAGGGAAATGGAAAGGAACTATATTACACCCACATTGTATACTCTGTAAGGAAGGGAGCATCCTGCTGTGCCAACTACTGGCTTCTATGCAGCTGCAAACACAAGCTTGATAGAACAGAGGCAAAGGTAATGGATAACGGACATTGATTTTGCAAAATGCAATTCTGCAGAGAGCCACCCTTATCCCCAAGGAAATACTGAATACTAGTTGTGTGTTCAAGGGGCATCCCTGATTTGTTTCCTTGGATTTTAATTTAGCTCAGGGTTGTCACATCATGCAGAGCGCCAAGCTGCCTTCGGTGGATGATGTCAACCACCGGCTCAAAGGAATAGCTTTGTTAGGTATAAATATTGTGTATTTATGAAGATTAATGAAGGAGCAGCCAGCGTGAAGCACAGCTAGGTAATAAAAGCAGAGCTGTAATGTCCTCTCTCCACAGGACAGCAGACCCCGAGTTGCTGGATTTGATGCATGAGGAACTATTACTCTTGGCCGTTGGTTTCCACTGGGATTCCAGCACAGGATGGCAGTCTGTGAGGTGAAAGTTAACAGCCTCCATGTTGTCTGCCTTCTCTGACTATTCATTCTTTCTGCTTAAAACAAAGACCCCAAACAAACAAAAACAACCCTTACATTTTTGGTGCCATCACTTGCTGGGGGGGGGGGGGGGGAAGGCTGAGATAAATGGATACTTCTTTCAAGGGCATTAGCTTGTGGAGCTCACAGTTTATATCACTCTGCCAGAGTTCTGCTTGGAAAGGTTATAAATGTTTTTCTGCTGGAGCAGGGAGCTCATTGTTGGATTTTGGATCCTCTGCTTGGCTGACAGTGAAGAATCAGAATTCTGGTAGAGTACAGCCCTCCCTCCCTTCCTCCTTCCTTGAGGTTCTTTTGTATATACGTTTGCAATATAAAGCAACAAATCTGATATATGATTGAAGAGCCCAAACTGCCTGACCAACAGAGGTATCAGCACCAAACTACATGCTGGGCAGCAGAGCTTCTTGGCACCTTACCAAAAAAAAGTCAAGGTCAAGTGTTGTTCCGTATCCAAGAAAGTTACCTGAAAATGACAGCCTAGAGCTGGACCAGCTACTATCTAATCAGCATTCAACACCATGGACCCCAGAGAGGAGAGGGAGCAAAATCAGAAACCTGAGTTGTATTGTGATGGGGGGTGGGGGAGGGAGAAGGCCTCCTCTACATGTGGCAGATTTCAGCACGTGCACATGTTAGTCCACTCTGTATCAAGCTTTGGGCAGAGGGCAGGATTCGACCTCCTGAAGTCTCTTCCAACCCTCTGGTTGTATGATTCTGTACACACCTGTGCTTTGCAGATGGATCATCTGCCACATGTTGGCAGCTGAGCCAGTGTGGTGGCACACTGATATTTTCTCCTATTTGCTCTCTGGCCAGCCAGCATGCTCTTTATTTTTTGTTTGAATGAATGTTACTTCCCTCTTTTCATGATTTCCCAGCAAAGAGAATACCCTGCACCGTACCTTGCCTCCTGGGCCAGACTTACCCTCTGAAGAATTAAAAGGTGCAGAGGTGCATCCTGTGATAGTTTTCCAATCCAGCTTTCAAACAGGTGAGAATCTGATGCTTTCTGCCTTTAACATTATCAGTCAGCAACAGCACTGAAAATAGGCTCTGTAAGTACGTACTGGATGGTAGGCAATAGAGGAAGTTGTTTGACCTGGCCACTGCTAGCCCTTTAATTCTCAGTAAAGTCAATAGTCATTAACCCTTCTTTCTCTCTCGATCTCTCCCTTAATCTCCCTGGTATTAAGTGGGTACCTATTTCCAGGCCACCTAAGATTGACAGCCTTCCTACAGATGGAATATCTGACCATTTTACTAGCATTACTGAATTTGCTTTGATAATACTGCTTTACTCTTGGGTGATGAGATGTGAAATGTACCACAGGCTCCAACTCGTTCAGAAAAGCTGTGGATATACTAGTGGTTTTGGATCAATGTCACAAATTGACATGTGTAGGCAAGTCCTGATAGGAGATGCCCAATCAGTCCAGAAGTTACATACCAATATCTGGGAGACTCCAATTGACCAACTTCCCTGGTGCTAAAAGTGCAAACTGATCTCTAAAATAAAGAATTTTTGTTGCCATTTAAGTAAGCAGAGAGATATCTACTAATTCTACAGTAGCCAAAATAGTGATCAAGAACCAGAGAACAGTACTGAAAGTGGCTAGTTAGGGGAGGATATCTGAGATTACAGCCTATTTATCCATGATCAGACAAAGGTGCTGCCTCAAATTCTGAGTGCTGGCCTAAAGTCTCTTTCTGGTAGGGGATGGACTTAGTTCTCAAGCTACACTCAAAGTCTTCTCCTTCCAGGGCAAAACAAGAGTGCCAACAAAACAAGTCCCATCATCCTTTGGCTGCAGAGGTTTCAAATGGTCCCTTTGCCCCTTGACTACAGGAATTTCCACTCAGTGCTTCCAGGTGCCAAGGTTAACACTAGAGATGTTAACTGACTAACCATTTAACTGATAAGCTGCTGCACATCTGTTAATGACGTTGGTTATACTCAGCCAGCTCTGGGGGAGGTGGCTTTAAATAATAAAGCTTATTTAAGCGTTATACTGCAGAACCCGCAGTGTGTAACCGCTGGTATTGTCAGTGGTTACACAGTTAACTATGTAACTAACTTTTAATAGCCTTACTGAACACCCAGCCCAGGTTCCATGCAGCAAAGCAGCTGTCAGCAACAATAGTCGGTTCCACTCTCCCCCTCTCAACTGTGGCGTCTCTGGCTCAGCTGCCTTTTGTTCTTCCTTTCCTGATGGTTACACACTCTTTTCCCAATTTCTTTTCAGCTGGGGATGCAGTACAGGAACTCTGAACCTTGAATCAACGTCTCAACCAGTGGCTTTTACTGTCTCCAGTAGTATCTCCACACTGAGGTTATGTCTTCACTGCAGGCTTCTTGAGCAAGACCTTTTTGTGGAAGAGATCTTCTGCAAAAGCTTCTTGCGCAAGAGCATGTCCACGCTGCCATGTGCTTTTGCGCAAGAGAGTGTCCACTGCCATGGACACTCGTGCGCAAGAAAGCTCTGACGGCCATTCACAGAGTGGCCATCCGAGCACCTGTGCTTTACTCATAGGAGTTTCTTGTGCAAGAAACCCCTATTGTCTGTCCACACACATTTTTACACAAGAGCTCTTGCACAAAAAGGCTTGTTCTTTGTAGGAAGAGGAATAACTCTTGCACAAAAAGCCCTGTCTTCTGGGACCTCCAAAGACAGCCTTCTGCAGACGTTTTAAATTGTGTAAAGATTGCATAATGGATCTCTATACAGATTAATTACACAATCATAAATTTTGGAAGAAGACAGAGCATGAATTACCAGTGCAGTGCTTTTCTAGTTATAAAATGGTAATCAAATGTACTGAGAATAGCTATTATATTGTGTTTGGAGGACAAAAATTGGACAATTATACTACAGTTTCTAAAAGCCGTGTGGTCTCCATTGATCTGTGGATCTCAGAATGGGATAGAATGCATGAAATCTGTTCCAGTTATTAAAAACCTCTGAGTTAGGGGTTTTTTTTCCCCTGAAATCCCATTGAATTTGCATTGATGTGACTGAGACCTTTGGTGTTTAAAATATTTCATTTTGGAAAGTTTTGTGATGTCCAATTCTGAATCACAAAATTGCTAAAGCTGTCAATGTGTTTTTAGTCTAACAGTGTCAGTTTGGATGACCAAATATCTGGACAAATAAACCTTTAGAAGTACAAAATCAGAGTCTAAAATAAAGTGGGAATGGATGGGCAGATTCAATTTTATAAAGCTTTCCAACTTAATGTTAGTCAGCAATAAATTAGGCAGGTATAAATTCCATGGAACATTGTTCAGTAGCAGAACCATGGTTCAGGACTAATGTCATGAAGAATGAAAGAGATATTTTAAGACAAACAAATGGAGCCAAGGAACTGTGAAGGAGAACAGATCCAGATATAATTCACTGGGTTCATGTGTTGATTAGGTCTTCCCCTAGTGACTGGCGTACAAAAACTATCACAGTCTGCTACTTACTCACAGCTAACAGAGCTACTCTTATAGCTCAAGTCGTTCTGGTTTAGTTTATGTTCAGAATGGAACCCTAAGGACTTCCTAATGGACCATAGCCTAGTGGCTTTGTGTCATGCATACGATCCAAATGGAAACTGATTGTTTAGAACTAAATAAACACAACACAAGATGGTCCCTTCAGGCACATGTGTCATTCATGCTATGAAAAGCTCTGAAATTGCTTGTGAGGGGAAAAAACCCAGAAGGGCTGCCTCAATCCTGTGTCCCTGCCTGAAACTTGACTAAAAATGCTGCTGATAAGAAGCTGAGATTGCATCAGGATAATCATACCAAACACATTTGTAAATCAGTCATACTGCTAAGCTGAAGTCAAGACAGTGGTTTAACAAATAACATGGGTTCAGGGAAAGTTTCTGGAGTAAGGGGAGTCACAATTTTAATGCTGACTAGAGTGAGAGATACAGGTGTGATTGTCTTCAAAGGGCGTAAGAAGCAACCACAGCAAAGCAGTTTATAAACAGATGAAGTGAACTGATGCTGCATAGGTGGGAATCCTATCTACACCCTTCTGCTGCTGTCCCTTTACTCAGAAAGGGAATTAAAATGGACAGTGACTCCACCTGGCTGGCCCCATAGAGTACTTGGCAACCCCCAGGAATAACCCTATCAAAATAGTCATGCTCAGTGTTTCTCAAACTGTGCTCTGCCTACCCCAGGTCTCCGCGAGGTAGGCAAACTGGAAACATCGATAGGTACAACACATACGATCAGTGGACTGCTGGAGCGCCGCATAAATTTTTACACATATAAAGGGCTCCGGAGCCCAAAAGGTTTGAGAACCGCTGGTTATGCTGGTCTGTGTCATGAGGGTAACTCAAAAGAACCAATGATAAATAATATACATCCCATATACTTAGATCAGAGCTAACACTTTTACTTCACTTAAAGAAACAGGGCATAAGATTAAATGTCACTACTAATTTAAATCCACCTGCCTATCAACCAAAGAATACAATCCTGCCCTACCTGGGTCACTAACCTAACCAACTACAACCACCTGGCCTTGGATAATACTCTGAAGCTTACATTTTGGCTGTTTTAGATCAAAGGATTGAAGCAGCATTACACAAAACCTCTTGTTCATTTGAAAGCTGTTCATCAGGCATGCTCACCAGAACATCTTTAACACATTTGGATAGCTCAAGTTCATGAGTCACTTCAGTAGCAGCTTAGATAGCATCAGATAATATTATTGCACTGCACAGAACAATGGTAGACGTGCCTTGTACAAGCTGTGCATGGAATGAAATTGCAGAACAGTGTTTTTCTAACCTCTCTTGTAATTTGCTACTGGAAGAGTCTGTAGTTTCTACCTCTGAGGGAAGTAGAGATTTATATCTTCCTAGCAGCTTGGACAGGACACAAGCCTTGTTGGACCGAAGACCATTTCCTCCATCAGTTGGAAAAAAAAAAAAAGGCAGTGTTATGTGGGAACAGTGCTGTTGTAGTGCAATGAGATGGTTTTGCTTTACGATTCATTTGACTCAAATATGGAGAAAGGCAAAGGAGACTGGTCAGGGCAGACCGGGGGTAGGCACCAGTCATGTGACACTTCCCCCCACCTATCAGCCTGGAGAAGGACTGAGGCCTAGCACACGCCAGCAGCAGTGGCTTAAGTGGAGCAAGGCGGTCCCAGCTACTTTGCTCCCCTGGCTACATTGCTCCACTTTCCTCCAGGGAGTATGGGGGCAGTCCCTCTCCCTGCCCACCCGCCCCCATCTGGGGCAGTGCAGTGAGGAGATCAAAGTAGCAGAGGCCACCTTGATCCACGTTCCCTGCTTCAGCCTGTATGGGAGGAAGGGCAAACCCCTTCCTGTGGGCTCCAGGCTCCCCCACTCGTCTTTGCCCCTCTCACCCTTAGTATTTGGGGCAAATGACCCCACCTGTCCCTTCCTACACATTGCCCCCAGGGAAAGGCATGTTGGCTACGTCTAGACTGGCATGATTTTCCGCAAATGCTTTTAATGGAAAAGTCTTCCGTTAAAAGCATTTGTGAAAAAGAGCGTCTAGATTGGCACGGACGCTTTTCTGCATAAGCACTTTTTGCGGAAAAGCGTCCCTGCCAATCTAGACGTGCTTTTGCGCAAAAAAGCCCAATTGCCATTTTCGCAATTGGGGCTTTTTTGCGGAAAACAAATCTGAGCTGTCTACACTGGCCCTTTTGTGCAAAAGCTTTGCGCAAAAGGACTTTTGCCCGAACAGGAGCAGCATAGTATTTCCCCAAGAAACACTGATTTCTTACATGAGATCGTCAGTGTTCTTGCGGAAATTCAAGCGGCCAGTGTAGACAGCTGGCAAGTTTTTCCGCAAAAGCAGCTGCTTTTGCGGAAAAACTTTCCAGTCTAGACACGTTGAGTAATAGACTTGATTGCTAAAGATGAAGTTTTTCCACAGATATTCTGTGCATCATCTCCTCCGTGAAGTGCTGCCTCTCAGACTGGTTAATCTCTCAAATGTTTCTATTTTATCATGTTCTTGTTTTTCTTCTGGATTTTTTCCCCAAGCAAACAATGCAACGGGACCAAATGCTGGAGGATGTGTTTGTTCCAGTGGCTATAGAAGCAGGTGAATGTGATGCTCCCTGATCAGAGTCAGTGTTTTCTTTCCTGGTTTCAGTACAACTCAGATGTGTGCCAAATGTGACTTGCATGTGTGTTTCTGAAAGCAACCCCTGGGATGGAGTACTGGTGGCACATCATCTAAACTAGAAATCTCATCCAGTAGCCGTCAGTACAATTCATCTTTCCTGGCTTCTGCTGCCAGAATCACAGACTTCTGTCCAGCCCTGGTGGCTTTTGAGAGTTTTACATTCTTTTGATTTTCTTGACAAATGTCACTTTTTTCAAAGTTTGCAAAGAGTCTTTTTCTATTTGATGTAAACTTTAAGGGGCTCGTCTGCTCCCTTGTCTTCTTAAGCTGTAGCTTCCCTGGACAGGTAAAATTCCTTAAGTATACTGTAAGGATTACCAACCACCACTTTTCATTCGTAGCACAAGTCTGTATGCTTGTGCAACATTAGATCTATTAGTATTGCAATTGCCATTTGTGTTTAGTGAGCACTTTGACTCAGCATGAAGCTGTGTGGTGTCATCCAATAGGAATATTGACTGACAAGTGTCCGTGAATTAAAAAGCTATTTTCTAGGGAGTTTAAAGGTTGTACTACAGACAGACTGGATATTACACTGTAAGTGAAGGCCCTCACTCAGGGATTGGCCAGGAAGTATGGCCTATTGTGATCTTGGGCCTTCCCACTCCACCAGGCCCTCTCACTTCTCCAGCTCCACCCAGGCTATGTCTACACTGGCAGCTTCTTGCACAAGAACTCTTTTGTGGAAAAGTTCCTGTGCAAAAACTCTTCCACAAGAGAGCATCTACACTGGCATGTGCTTTTGCGCAAGAGCATCCATGCGAGCGTAGATGCTCTCTTGCGCAAGAAAGCTCCGATGGCCATTTTAACCATAGGGTATTCTTGCACAAGAAATTCATGTTGCTTGGCTACACTGGCCTCTTCTGGAAGAGCTCTTGCGCAAGAGGGCTTATCCCTGAGAGGGAGTGTCAGAGTTCTGGTGCAAGAAGCCCTGATTTTCTACAGTACAACATCAGTTTACTTGTGCAAGAACATGTGGCCAGTGTAGACAGGCAGCATGTTTTTGTGCAAGAGCAGCCATTTCTATGCAATAACGCGCCAGTGTAGACACAGCCCCAGGCTCTTCGGAGTTACCTGTTGTGATGGCGCGTTGGGGTTTTCCCGTCTCCTGCACCCCCGTAATGGCACGGACAGACTCCACCATCCAGTAGAATAGAGAGAGTTTATTCCTTCTCCAGGATACAGCACAGCACAGATGTAATCTGGTTACAGGGTGGACCTAGGATGCCTCAGCCCCCCTTGAGATGTGGGAGCCTGGGCCCCTGAATCTCAGCCCATTGCCTAGGCTGCTTCCTCCATGATATCAGCCAGAAACCTAACTAACTCATTTCCAGCCCTGCCCCCAGCCAGGGCTCCACTCCCCTTCTTCCCTTTGTTCCGCTCCCTGGGAGATAACTGGTCAGACAGGTTCAAAGCCCTCTTGCATAATGACTCATCCCCTGCCCTGCTGGGCCGTGCTGCAGACAGTAGCCAGTGGAGGTCACTCATAACCCACTGCCCAGCATAGCAACCAGCTAGGTACCCCCCACTACGTCAAACCAGTGATCTGGCAACCATAGTTGTCCTCCATGGGCCATTTCCTATCCCCTCATACCCCAGGTCAACTCAGACCAAGGCTTTCCCTTGTTGGGGTAATCCACACCAAGAAAATCAAAAAGGATGGCTAAAGTCCAAGGGCCATACATAGGGGAGAAAGGAAATGCTTCCCTCTGACAGTTTCTGGATAAGTCCTTTCTTCCCTCAAGGAAGGATCTTTGGGGGTAGTGGTGTTTTTGCTGTTTATCTTTTAATTCATCCACCAGATGGAGCATTCATAAGGAAAAAAGTACTTGTTCAAGCAAAATAAGCTCTCTTTTAATACATTGTTGTTGGGTAGCTGGTGATCCATAAACACCACATTAAGGTGTTGAAATATATTGAAGACTAAAAACTATAGCTGTAGTCATATTGCAGTGTTTCTGGAACTGCATCAAAAAGTGACACTCATTTTGGGTACCATTGTTTCACCTCGCCTACAGGCACGTAGCACCACATCATACCTCTTCTAAACAGACACCATCTAACCTTTCAAATGACACAGCATGTAAGTATATTTAAGGTGACTACATTAAACTCTAACAATATGGCCCTTTTTGGAGTTTGCAGCACACCTACTCAGCTGTAGTTTCTTGAACAATTTTTTGTTCCTGTCCTTGCAGATTCAATTTGGTTAACAATAAAGTCCCATTTTCTATACAGTTAGTTCTAGTTCCATCAGTAATCACTCACTTAGGCCTGTTATAGATGTTTTTGCCAAGAGCTGGGTTCAAGTCACCTTGTTGTCACTGCTGGAAATGTGACAAGTTCTTCTAAAGTAGCAATGCATTGGTCTGGAGAAACACCCAGGTTCTCTGCAGCTTAACAAAATATGTATCTTTCTACCTCTATATTTACTGTATGTATTACAAATTCTTTCAGGTTGTAACTGCAGACAAATATGGGTTATCAGGAAGAACACTAGTGTAAATTTATATAATCCAACACAGACAGGCTACGCCTACACTGGCATGATTTTGCACAAATACTTTTAACGCAAGAGTTTTTGCGTTAAAGTATTTGTGCAAGAAAGAATCTACACTGGCATGTGCCTTTGCGCAAGAGATGTGCTTTTGCGCAAAAGCATCCATGCCAGTGTAGATGCTCTCTTGCGCAAGAAAGCTCCAATGGCCATTTTAGCCATCGGGCTTTCTCGTGCAAGAAATTAACATTGACTGTCTACACTGGCCTCTTGCACAAGAACAGTTGCACAAGAGGGCTTATCCCTGAGCAGAAGCGTCAGAGTATTTGCGCAAGAAGCACGGATTTCCTACATTACTCGTGGCCAGTGTAGACAGGTGGCAAGATTTTGCGCAAAAGCACTTGCTTTTGCGCAAAATCTTGCCAATGTAGACACAGCCACAGAGTTCCAGTAAAGTTTGATTCCGGATATCAGGGAATCATCCTTTTGACAGCAAAAAAAGGGTGGAATGCTGGCTCCACTAAAATCAATGGAGAATGAACATTGACTTCAATGGGGCTAATATTTCACCCACAGTTTTCCAATGATAAAACCAATTTGTAAAAAACACAATACTAGCTCACAGACAGGCAGGAATGCAGAAAGATGTTGTGAAGGGTCCCCATCAGCAGGAGGCCACATGGACTCCCCATACTGCCCCCGTTAGTGAACAATTGCTGTGTGTCAGTTTGTAAGCAGTTTTCCCAGCACATCTCAAGCCTAACCGCAGGCTGAGCGATGGTTATAACAGCCACACCCTTGGTCAGGATGGGCACCAAATAAGCAGTTTAAACAGTCCGGAACTTAAGCCTCTCAGATGGCTGAGGCAATTTAGAAGGCCCAGCTTTCAGTTCAGGCAGAGCCACAGATCAACAGTTAAGGGCCAGCCGGGGGGGGGGGGGGGGGGGGGGGGGGGGGGGCAGCTGGCAGTTTATAAAAGCCCAGCCCAGGGTCAGGACAAGGCAGACAGACAAAAGTTTACCACAAGTAATTCAATAACAGTTTAACACTCCAGCCAGGTCCCAGCTGGCCAGAGGGTCATGTCTCCTTGTTAGCAGAGAGCCAACAAACACAGGGGTTTTGTCCCACAGGGGGAAGCCTGCCTCCCAAGGCCCACCTGCTCCCCAGTGTCCCAGCCTGACAGCACAGCAGCCCCATGATCAACCAGGATTCCAGGCCACAACATGCTGACCAGGTCTGTGGGTCAGCAGGGATCCAAGCAGCAACACACTGCCCAATTGGCCTCCAACTCCTCAGCTGCTTTCCAGTTTCCCCTGGGGAGAAAGGCCTACCTGGCTTGGGCACTGCTCTTTAGGATCAACTGGGGACAGAGGTGCTGGCAGTGTATCCACAGGTTCCAGCTCAGGCAGGGGCCCAGGTGGACCAGCCCAATCATCAGAGCCCGGTGACTCTTCAGGCCATAGCAGGAGTCCAAGCCCATCATCAAGAAGCAACAGGAATCTTGGCAGCCCAACCCAGTCCTTTTGTCAGGCACAACATGGCTAAACCCTTCACTGCAAAAGCTAGGGCCAAGCATCTAACCTACTCAAACCCCAAACTCCAATGGACCTCTGAGCTCTTATACTCCAGGTCCTGCCTTCCTGCTTCCTATGGGCGGGACTGGGTGAGCCTGGACCCACCCACCAAGGGGTCTTAGAGGGCTCTTCCTATTCTGGGTCAGAGTGAGGGCATGTTGCTGTCCTAGGCTCATTACAGGTATAGATAGGAAAGTAGTCAGCTTGGTTGCTAAATTTTTTATGCAGAGTAATTAGGACACAGCAATAGTACCATGCAGCAGTGTTTCTCAGCTGGTGGTACGAGAACCCTTAGGGGTACTCAAGAGAAGTCTAGGGGATACATCAGCTCAACTGAAATTTGGAGAAAACTGAATTTTTGTTTTAAATTTTACAGTGCTTTATTACTTTTGTACTTTTTACACCCAAAAATTTCATTGTCTGCCTGGCTACAATTAAGTAGTTTAAACAAATGTGTTGCAATGGTAGAAAAATTTCTGTGAGTCAGAAAACTATAGGTACTGGGGGTACTTTTTTTTTTTAAAGAGGTATTTGATAAAAAAAGGTTGAGAAACACTGCCATACAGTAAACAGTTTCTTTATTAGAGGAACTTTTGACTAACAAGGATTACAGTGTGAACTTTCCTAGCAGTATATGGTAGCTATATGAACTATAAGGCTACGTCTAGATGGGCATGATATTTC
The DNA here is from genome assembly GCF_052426305.1 of Pelodiscus sinensis. Lineage (NCBI taxonomy): Eukaryota > Metazoa > Chordata > Testudines > Trionychidae > Pelodiscus > Pelodiscus sinensis. The sequence goes on along the minus strand of NC_143054.1, from coordinate 134,361,019 downwards.
CGGAAATGCTTTTAACAGAAAAGTTTTCTGTTAAAAGCATTTTTGGAAAGAGCGTCTAGATTGGCACGGATGCTTTTCCGTGGAAAACAAATCTGAGCTGTCTATACTGGCCCTTTTGCTCAAAAGTTTTGCGCAAAAGGACTTTTGCCTGAATGGGAGCAGAATGGTATTTCTGCAAGAAGCACTGATTTCTTACAATAGGAAGTCAGTGCTTTTGCGGAAATTCAAGCGGCCAGTGTAGACAGCTGGCAAGTTTTTCCGGAAAAGCGGCTGATTTTCCAGGAAAAACTGGCCAGTCTAGACACAGCCTTTAAGTGTTCTCGAGCACCCACATAACTCATATCACCATAGTACCAAGTGGGATAATAACAACAACATACTTATACAGAAACCAAGCAGGCATTAGGTTAAAGGAAGCTACCACACCCAAAATAATGATGCTGCCAAGTTCTCTAGTAACTGAGTTCTATCAGTTTTAATTCTTTAAATAAATTGACCCACAATATCCCAGCAAGGCAATGAATTAGAAAATGCCAAAAACAGACCCAGAATTTTCCAAGACCATCAAGAATGCAAAATAATCATGTCCCTGAAGTGGTGGGGAAAGATGGCCTCTACAGGCTGATAAATGTTATGCCACTCGGCTTATGTGGCACAATTTCACTTAGCTGGAGTTTAAGATCTAGGGATTTTGCTCCACCGCAAATGGTTTTCTTTGAAGGAATTTAAGCTTCCCAAGTGGAGATGACATATGGCAAATGTAAACCCTTTCTCAGTTTATCATAAGTTTCAAAAATCCCTGAACCAGGATTCTTATGGATTAGCCCTACATAGTATGAGATGTGGGACTCTTTGCAAAAGTCAGAGGGTGCAGCAGGCTCCCCGGCAACTTGAAAAGCAGGAATAGATTCCAGCTGCTGCAGATTGGTGACTAATACTAAAGTATAGAGGAGTCTTTGGAACTTCAGCTTACCCTAAAAAGCAATTCAGGGAGATGAGTCCAAACTCTGTGTGCACATCCTTTCTCGGAATGGAACAGAAATTAAACTGTGTGAACTTGAACAAAAGGCTGATCATTTGGGGAGAAACAGTGAGGAATCACAGACAATTAGTAATCTACAGGCTCAACAGCATCATTAATGAGGGATAATATGCAATTAAGGAAGAGGGCAGAAAATCTAGAGAATCCTTGTATGCATTCCAATCAGCAGCTAGTAAATTCTTTCCCTGGTCATTAAGTAGCAAAAACATTCATGCAAAATGTAAAACTGAAGTATTTGAAGTGTATAGGTGTGTGCTACATTTCCTGCATGCTGTGAAAGAGTCTTCCCCTCCAACCCCCCCACATGCACACACACCTAGCCAGAAAAATGCATGCATTGAAAGGCACTTAACAAAAAGGCTTGAAGGGTCCTGGCAACAAATTAACTCAATTAAAATCTGTGGGAGGGTTCAACTTCACATTGTGAGACAAGCCCAGGATGAGTAACTTATGTAAATCTGAAAGGTACTTTACGTGAGTATTTTGGATGGTCTGTGGCTGGATAATATTTCTACAGAGACAAGGTAGGCCGATGCTTTGGAGGACGTTATAAAGTTTTATTTTTTTCTTGTTCAAGGTCAACAGTGGCCTGGAGATAGAGATTTCTTTGGAGCAGGAAGTTTTATTTCATACTTAGAGGCCTTCTATCCCCTTCTTAGTTTGTTTAAAAGGAATGATTAGTGCTACTTGTTGAATGATGTGAAACCAAATCACTAAAAGGAGGAGGAATAAGTTAGTGATCATTGAGCTTTATAAATCTTTGTCTAGATTGATGGAGAAAGGGGAAGGTTTTGGAAAAACTCAGACACAGAGTTACTAGAAATGCTCAGAAATTTGAATTTTTAACAAATGTTTTTACCCAGAATGCCATTTTTGTCAGAAAAAAAATCATAAAAATGATCAGGTTTCTACAATGATTAAAAGTAGAACTTTTGTGACTATGGGAGAACCTAAAGAAGTTATGAGTTTTTTTTTTTTTCTAAACCATTCGAAAATCTCTGAAAAGCCTTGGGGTCTCCCTCCTTTCCCTGCTATATGATTAAATGCTCTCTCCATAGTTGAAATAGGGAACACAAATCTTACTTGGTTACAAGTACAAAAAGGTTCTAAATATTATGATAAAAGAGTTCACAATTGTCTGCTTAATGGGGCTTTAATTACCTCTCTCCCCTCACTTTTCCCACTTGGAGATGCACACACTCACTCTCTTTCTTAATCCCTTATGGATATACTGTATATCACCACTGAAAGTCCTAGATGCTTTGCTTTTCTCAGGACAGGGCCCTGCATGTACCAACACAAAGGCATAGTACAGGGAAGATTAATATCAGTTTCTGCTTTGCCATTCCAAACCCTGGCTAACTGTAAATAATATTTCAGAAAAGATTTTGATGCATCATGATGTATTACGTAGCAGTGATGATGTTGGTTGTTATGTCTTTAGCAGTGATTTATCATCCTCTGCAATGACACAAATCACGGATGGCTCATGACATTCCAGAATGTATGCTCTCTTAGTTCTGGCAGTGATTAATTCTGTGCTTAGATCAAATCATTTTGGAACCTGGGATGTGTTGCTTCCCTTTTGCTGCAACCCACTTTTAAAATATACCTTAACTCAAACCATCAAGCAGCCCGTCTCTCCCTGTTCATGATAACAGTCCACTCTCGGTTGGCCTGGAATGGTTACCTTGGTGTTCTGAATGATTCATTTCCATTGTGTCTTCTTCACCACTTTCTAACTCTGTGTCCTCCTTCTGCCTTCTAATGCTAGGGACATATTTTGAAATTGTGCTGCATGTATAATGAGTATAAAATGTTCCTCTGAGAGCTGGAGTAAGCATAGCTGTTTGGGTACAGTAGGCCCATTCCGACACAACAAGCCCACACTCAAGCTGTGATCCCAACAGACGAGTAAGCTTGTCAAGTCTGATCTGATCTAATCCAGTGAGCTATTGCCATATCGGTTCTGTAAAGATAAAGTAGAAGGTCCTATTTTTATTTGTTTTTCCTTGTGACAGTAAGGAGAACAGAAGAGCCTAAGGGTTAAAGATCTAGTACTGATACATGTATGAGGCCTTCATGCTGAGAAAAGAAAGCACATGTCTCTTAGAAAGACATTAGTTATTGTTTAGAGGGCAAATTTCATGGTTTTCGGATCAAAGAGATGGACATTATTGTCTTATTAGAAGAAACACCAAATTCTCCATCAGCAAACACCATGAGAGGAGTTGCATGGATGTAACTGAGGACAGGCACAAATCAGGGTTAAGGCCTGAGAGAGGCTGAGAACCCTCATCTCCCATTGGGATGAATCCGGAGGTCCTTACCATTTATTCAGTGTTTACTCAGACAAAATCCCCATTGTTATGAGGCGGAGGTGAAGATGCTCAGCCTCTTGTAGCACTGGCGTCAGTAAACCATTTTTAACCACTTTTAAGAAACTATGGTGTAACCCTGGATCTAGGCCAAGATTTACAGAGAAGTTGGACTTTGGGTACAAACTTCCACCAATCCCATGTAGTATATTTTGTATCCTCTTTGCAATGATATAAGTAAGGAAGGTGTAAGAGGTGACTTTGGTCAGCACAGGATATGTTCTCAGTTGAGGGCACTTGAGAACCCAAGAGAATTACAGGTTTGGTGTGTCCAGCAGCCTGAATATAGAAGCTAATGTACCAATATTTTAAAATGGTTAATGGGACACATCGATCCTGGGCAAAATCATGGAACATCTGATCAGGGACAAGGGAGGGTAGAATAATTAATGCCAGTCAGCATGGGTTTATAGAAAATAGATCCTCTCAAACTAACTTGATATTTTTTAAATTTAAATTATAAGTTTAGTTGATTAAGATAATATACTTAGAAGTCTGTAAGGCATTTGACTTGGTACCCTGCTAATTTTTTTTGATTAAAAAGCTAGAAGACCACAAAATGAACACAATTCTCATTAAATGGATGAAAAACTGGCTAACTGATCAGTCTCAAAGATGTAAATGGAGATTCATCATTGAACAGCTGTTTTTCTAAGGGGGTCCTGCAGCAATTGGTTAATAGCCTTATGTCATCTAACATTTTTATCAGTGAGCTATAAGAGAACATAAAATCATCCCTGATAAAGTTCACAAATGACACAATTGGGGAGTGATAAATAATGAAGAGGACAGGTCACTATAAATTTGGGTGCAAGAAAGCACTCTGCAGTTAAATACAGCCAAGTATAAATACATTCATCTGGGATCAAAGAATGTTAGCCCAAAGGTACAGGGTGAAAGACTGTACCTTGGGAAGCAGCGATGCTGAAAGGGGCCTAAGAGGCAGGGCGGCTCCTGGTGTATATCAGCAGAACATGGGCTCCTAGTGCAACCCTGTAAGGGGTGCATAAACAAGTTGGGAGGTTATATTACCTCATCATTGGGCATTATGGTGACTGTCAATGGAATCGTGTTCCGGTGTCCTCACTTCACTGTTGATATACTGAAGAGGGTTTACAGACTCACAAAAGTGACTAAAGGGTTGGAAAACGTGCCATCTAGTGACAGGTTCCCCATGCTCAAGCTATTTAGCTTAACAAAGAGAGGGCTAAGGGATGTCTTGATTACAGTGTTTAAGTACCTATGTGGGGAAAGGAAATTTGATAACTTTCTCTTTAGTCTAGCAGACAAAACCACAAGATCTAATGGTTAGAAGTTTAGGCATGATGGAAGTGGAGGAATGGTCCCAGCTTCCATGCTACCCCAGTGGAATCAGATGGTGAAAGGATCTGTGTCCCCACCCCAACTCCCTTTACCCATATGCCTGACTGACACCTCTTCCTCTCTCCACTGTAGAAGAGTCCTTGTAACCCCCTTCCCTGGGATCACTACCTTGAGTGTAAACTGCAAACCATTTATTAAACAGCAACTGTGAACAAGAGGAAAAAACAGAAAAGGTGAAAGACTCCAGGCACCGCACACTTTGGGCAGGGTAATGCTGAAAACGTCAGTTGATGCAGCTCAAGAAAATTCTCAGTCTGTTCCTCACACATCCCTGGCCCTGGCTGTGCTGCATGATACCATGAGTCAGATACCTGCTCTGGCAGTGCTAGATGCCCTTAGGCCTCAGGGGGCAGGACTCTTCTCCTTGCTATCGGCCCTCCCATCTGTTTTGTGTCTTCCCTCTCAGAGACTGACTTCAGGGCTCTGTTGTCTGGTGGTATTTCCCTGTACTGGGCCCCCTCTGCCCCCGGTTCCCCCTGCACCTCCAGCCACTCCAGCTACTCGCCGTGCACAGCTCTAGTGTTACTTGTGGCAAGGCTCCCCAGCAGCATGGCTGCTCCAGCTCCTGGCTCTGGGCTGTTGCTCTGGTTTCCCTGGCTCGGAGCTCTGGTGCTCTCCCTGGCTCTGCCTTAATCTGTCCTGGCAGCCCCAGCTCACAGGGAGGACAGGCACTGGGCTCTCAACTCCCTCATTGGCCTGCCTACCCTGTCAACTTGCCTCACTTCAAGTGTTGGCCTTTCCCCATTGGCTCTGGGGACCAGTCAATACAAGGATCTGGACTCCTCTTTAGCCCTTATTTTTTCCCTCTTTGTATTGGGAAAAGGCTAATATATGGAGATATACCTATCTCTTAGAACTGGAAGGGACCTTGAGAGGTCATAGAGTCCAGTCCCCTGCCCTCACGGCAGGACCAAGTACCATCCCAAAAAGCAAATAAACAAAAAAGCCTACTAAGATTAAGTAAGAGTCAACAGCCCTCCCTACATAGACAAATTCAGACGGGAAGTAAGCTCTATTTAGAGCTATAGGAATTAATCATTGGAACACTTAAACAAGAGTCATGGGTGGATTCTTCCTCACTGGGAGTTTTAAAATCCAGACTGTTTTCTAAACGATATGCTCTAGTTCAAATTAATTCAGAGAAGGTCTATGGTCTCTCTTATCTGGGAGGTCAGACTGGATGATCCCAGTGGTGTCTTGTGGCAAAGATTCTCTGTTGTTCTTGGACACCTCTGGGTTCAGCAGAGGAAGTGGGTTACAAAGAGCTGATGCTGGCTTTCTGTCAGCCCTAGCTCTGGCCTGACTCCCGCTGTGGATCTAGAATAGTCCAGCAACAGCATGGAGGCTGCTTCAGTCTACATCCAGCTGCTGAAACTAGCCAGACCATTGTAGTTCTCCTAACATATCTGCGATCTCAGAACCAGGCGGGAGACTGTAGTAGGAGCAAACGGCGTGGTTCCACACCAGCCAAAGACACCCTCCTGCTCAAGGAATTATCAGCTGAGGTAGTACAGTCAGTTTGCAGCCTACTTGCTTTGTCAAAATCGTAGAAAGAGCCTGGAATGAACTAGAGAATCTGGCCCAGAATAACCTTAATATCAGTGAAATCATTTTCGCTACAGCAAGAGTCATTGCGAAACTCACTCATGACATCAGACTTGTGAACTCTGGCTACTAGCTCAGGAACACACTAAGGTGGAACATTTAACCACTCAGTTTGCTGATCTGATCTTGTTTTGAACCCTTTCATTTGCATATGAAGCAGGTTGCCTTGTTGTTCGGTTATCACTTGGCTTGTTCCTTTTTGACCTTTAAATGGAAATCTCAAAATAATGTGCATCGTAATAAAACTGTTTCATTAGCCCTGCTCAGAGCTTTGTCATATATTTATAGCATCCTCCTATATTGCTGTGTGATTTTCATGAATTTGCAAAGGACAATGCAGTAAATTTTTAGCTTTAATTCCTCTTCCCTGAACTGTTCAGAGAAAGTCACCTTTTACTTCTATGAAAGAGGAAACTTCATGGCAGAGAGATCTGTATTACATTACAAATATGCTAACAGAACATTAAGATTGAAAACCAAAGCACTCGAACGTTAAGAAATGTCAGCATTAAGGTTGTCTGTACAACCTTAACTCAGCCCAAGTCTGTGTACACTTTACAGTATAATCTTTAATTACAGGATCCAACCTATTTTCAAAAGGACCCCTCCTCATTTGGTATGCAGGCTGGATGGTGCACTGGAGATGAATCAGAGCTGTAAAGAGAAGGAGGTGATGTCAGTAGGACCCCACGCTGATTTGTAGCAGAAGTCAGAAAGTATGTGGTAAATCAGGTGGGGAAATGCAGAAAGAGAAAGGATGGTCTTGTGGTTCAGGCAGTTATGTTTACTGAGTGCTTGACTGTGTAGCTATAACATTGTTTTAATTTAGAATTTCTGTAATTGAAACTTAACATTTGAAGACCCTCCCCCCCCAGGCAGCCATGTTGGAACCATATTGACTCTCCACCCTATGGGTCGCCAGCAAGGTTGGGGTTATTAGCTCCACCAGAGTCCTTTACCATTTGAGCTAACAAAGTAACTGGCAGCGGGAGAAGACTGTTATCTTTTATGTGGACCTGCCACTAGAAGGGAATAGTTGCACACTTTGAGTTTTACAGTCTGTTTCCTTGACAACAAATGTGGGGACTCAGCCATGTGAATTCAGTCCCAGGTTTAGGAGTGGAGTGTGCTTTCATAATTATAGACCTTTCTACTGTTTCCCCTCCTTGCTCTGTCTCTCTTCTTCCCTTCTGCTCCTATCCCTGCCCCCCCCCCCCACTTCTATCCCTGACTCCTGTCTTTGCCACCAATTTGTTCCTGTCTACCCCATGCCTCCTGCACCTGTTCCTGTCCCTGTTAATGCCTTTTCCTGCCCCTTGATTTCCTTTCTGGCTCCTGCCTTTGCCTTGTCTCCCATTCCCCAGCTTCTGCCCATGTTCCCCATTCTCTGCTCCTATCCTCCCCCAACCACATCTTCTGCCCCCTCTGTTTCTCTCATTGTCCCTCACTCCTAGTTGCTAGTCTCTCCCCCCCCCACCCCCCGCTTCACTGTAGACTCCAATCTCCCTTCTCCCAGCCCTGCATCTCTTCCTCCACTCCCTGCTCATTGCCTAGCTGTTTGAGGTAAGCTGCTTCCTTCTTTCCCACCATGCAGACTGGGTGCCAGTGGTGAGGGGCACTCGGAACACAAACAAGACTGTTTCCCTGCTCTTAGTTTTGGTGCCTAGCGATCTGCAGCAATCAGAAGGAGCAGCTGCAAGGAAATTCCTGCTCCGCTCCTGCAGTTTGGGACTGGAGCATGCTCAGTCGCTCTGTGGCAAATGTCTATAAGCAGCACGAGCACATCTAGGAGCAGTGAGAATATGGAGCATACTTAGTGAGGACACTGTCCTTGGAGAATTTTACTGCCAAACTCTAGCATGTCTCTGCTGAGCACATGCAAGCTGAGATTTTTCCAAAAGCTTATAATTGATAAAATGTAGCTAACTTTTCATAGGAATGGCAAAAAGACACATGCCTGAAACCTGGGCAGCACTCTTGCCAAATATCAAGCAATGGCTTCAAAGCATTAAGACACTAGAGCTCCTCAATGAAATGATTGTAAGAATTTTTGAACATGAGCTAAAAAAAATTTCTCCTAACCCAATTCTGAAAAACGGGTGAAGTGTTTTAACTTAAAAAAATAAACAACAGCGTGAGGCTGAGACCTGCTAATGAAAATTTCAGCTGGAATAGTTACATATGGCTAAGTCATAGGCCAAAACAAAACAAAAAAAACCCAAGATCTTATAATGGAAAGTGTTAGGCAACCTTAACTACAGGCATTGCTACCTACTCCACATCATACTTCAATACTTTATAATATGTGCCTAACTGTAATATGTGTCCTAAGAAGAGACATATAAAAAAGGAAAGGAACCAAATATATTAGAATAAATAATGTTCTAGTCACAATTATCCACATGAAAATTGGTAGCTCCAGAAAACTAAACAGCAGTGATTCAAAAAAACCCAATTAAATCTAGAAGCCTCTTTTCAGAGTGGAAGAAAAAAAGATTTAAAAAACGAGTGGCAAAGGTGAGAATAATAGTATCTGATATGCCTTCTGACTCTTTCACATTTCCAGTTTCCAGCACACAACTCTGACGATCAATTTCAAACAGTGGGTGTTTCACGTTAGCAATAAATTGACTACTTATAGCTAATTTCATTCAATAGATTTCTCCACTGTTACACCACTTTTTCTCAGGTGCAATGCCAATGAAATGCGTGGGATTATACAAGCATAAAACTGTTTAACACTCCCTCCCCTTATCTGTCTTTCTACACACCCTTCTTTATTAGGCCTTTTTCTACATATCTCATTTACAATTCTCTCATTTATTTCCATACACTTTACTGAACACCTTGCCTTATCCTAGTCAGTACTAAGATAAAGCTGATCTAGACAGCTATGCAGAGATAAGGAATTTTGAAAAATTACTGCAAAAAACCCTCAAACCCTTCTGCCATTCTGTGTTCATTTTAGTGGTTGCCGTTGTAACAGTTAACAAAAGATACCTGACATTTCTGTATGTCCTTGTATGAAGACTTAATTTTTAAATGGGACGTGTAGTTGAATAACTACTACATTTCCTATTTGGCAAGAGTGTTGTTGTGGCTAATGTATATATTTCCAAAAACACTACTGGAAATGTGTCACTATCTTCCACAAAATTTTCAATGAGCAATAAAAAAGGTTGAGGTGGGATGTGTTTTATCCCACCACATTATATCATTCCTCTTTTTCCTCTTTGTTGGATGGCAATCAGAGACCCCCATGCCAAGCTTTGGAAGCAACAGCATCTGGCTCCTTGGCAGATTCTGCAGGCGGTCTTGTTGCCAGCCTTTAAGCTGTGTCTGGGTCTGCTGCATGGTTTGGCTGCAGATGGGCTCTCTGGGTTGCCTTGTGCTTCTGGGTGCCAGTTTTGGCTTACCTTTGATTCCTAAGGCTTCACTCATTTTTATTCATTTGTGAATAAAGGCCCATCCAAATGCCTCATGAAACCAATACCAAATTATACTGATATTTAAAATAAAAAATGAAGAGGCTGTTTTCCCCAGTGCTGAAAGAGCATCTGCAAATGCATCTGGATCTGCATTTCCATTAATAAATCAGAGGGTTAAAATATAGCCCTGAATGTTCTTCCCAGGTAGAAATGTAATACCATGGTTAGAATATGCTATAAAAAATAGTGACGATTTTTCAGACTACCTATCTATTACAGTGCTCAACTTCCCTACATTTAAGGGGAACAATACTGAGAAATGAATTTCTACTGTTGAGTTGAAACCCAATAGCGTTTAAGCTCCGAAAATGCTTCTTGTTGATAATTCTGGAAGACTAGATTTAATACAGCCCTAGGAGTCGCTTCCAGAAACATTGTCTAGGCCTACAAGAAGAGTGTCAAAATGTGAGAATCATGTAGGAATTGAAAGGGTTGTTGCAGAGAACAAAATATTTCTTAGTGTTGGGTTATGTATCAGAAGACAATGAGCCAAATTCACCCCTGGCACCAGTACATGCAAATCTAATTGCAGCCAGTGGAAATGCACCCATTTCCACCTAATGCTGAATTTGATCCAGTAGGACTAGACGTGCTGAAAGCACAACCACATAAGTCTACATTTCAGTAATAAGACATGGCAGGCTATTGTTAGTGGTTAGTGAAGCACAGGGGGAAGCCAAGTGTCTCTGTCCTTCCAAGAAGTGCTGTTGAGTACACAGATGGCCTGGTGTGTCCCTTTCAATTATAAAATTAAGCCTTTGAAACAAAATGTAACTTCTAACATCTAATAATTAAACTTTATGTATGCTGTATACCCGTGCATCCGTCCTCACATCCCTGTCAGATAAAGAGGAGCTGCTCTCAGGGTTCTTAGACTGAGAGCCTTTTCGGCAATTTAAAGGACTAAATAGGAAGTAATGCTTTTGCTGTGCTAGGAGATGCAGGAGTCTGCTTATACTATAGAAATTCTTGACACAATTATAAATATGCTTTGAATTTAGTAGGTTGGTTGTATTCTTCATTTCATACTTTTCGACAAAAGTAAAGTGCTTTGCCTATGCAGTCTGCTTGCACCTGATGGAGCAGATGTGGCCATGGCCACGATGTGGTATGGTGGAAGCTGCAGGGTGCTCTCTGTGGTGGGCACAGCCCAGAATGGCTTAAGGCATGTTGGAGGGAACTTGTCATGGGCCACACTAACACATTTTAAAAATTCACGGTTTCCATGCCTGCTTTTGGGTAGCCCATGCCCTCTTGGGGATGTAGAGTATGGGACCACACTCACTAGGCCCTAGTACTCTTGAGTGTGAGGTAGAAATCCTGACCCTAAGCTATGCGAATGCACACGGTAGCCCTATTTACCACTGAGTGCCTCTGTGCCACATAGAGCAGGATCTGGCTGAGAGCAGAACCAGGCACATAGGCCGTGTCCAGACTCAGGGGTTTTTTCGGGAAAAGTAGCCTTTTCCCGAAAAAACTTCCCCTGCGTCCAGACTCAAGCCGCGTTCTTTCGAAATTATTTGGAAAGAACGCGGCTTTTCTTTCGATGGCGGTAAACCTCATTTCATGAGGAAGAACGCCTTCCTTCGAAAGTTCCTCTTTCGAAGGAAGGCGTTCTTCAATGTAAAGAGGCCGTCTTCGAAAGAGAGCATCCAGACTCGCTGGGTGCTCTCTTTTGAAAAAGCGGATTTTTCTTTCGAAAGATCCGCGTGCAGTCTAGACGCGATTTTTCGAAAGATGCTCTTTCGAAAGATGCTCTTTCGAAAGAGCATCTTTTGAAAGAAGCCTGCAGTCTAGACATAGCCTTACTGAGTAACCCCAGTAAAAGACCTCCTAATAAGAGTGGGATCCTTGAGTGAAAGATCTGACAATAATAATGAAAAGACATAAACAAATGTATTTAAAATTATTTATTTTCATGTCAGCATACAATATGTGGGGTTTGCCCACAGCCTTATGGCCAAAGCCAATACCTGTTCTTTACATATAACACAGTATTGAACTCGGAGATACACCATGAAATAATAACCAGTGTAAATAAAGAGCTAAACAAAAACAAATCAAAGTAGTGGCACACTCATCCTCAGAACTTTCTCTCTTTTTAACCCTTCTTTCTCATAATAAGGAAAAGGTTTATTTTATTTTCTCCTCGCATGTCCGGCACTCTGTAGTCAGTCTCTGCACATAATTTATATTGTTACAATCTTTCTTGGTTTTTCTTTTTTGTAACAATCTTTCTTGCAATCTTGTGCTCTTGCAGCCTTGTAAGACAGGATGTTAATTACTCAGGTGTAGTGGCTGGAGAGTACCCTTTTCCTGGCTTAGTTGTCGAACTGCAAAGAAATAGTTAGACTTCTGCTTTCTTTTCCCCGTTATTATTATTGTCATCTTGAAAGTGCCCCCTGGGCCCAATCTGGCAAAGCTGTTGAGTACATGTGCAACTTTAAACATGAGTTATCCAATTGCACTCAATGGGACATGTTTAAAGTTATTTCTGTGCTTAAGTGTTGTGCTGGATCTGGTCCCATATTGTGGCATATACCAGCCTAATGTTCACCTGTTTCACTGCTGTGATAATGGCACATCTTGCTCATAATAATAGTAAACAAATTACTGATTCATTTTTTTTTCTCTATTTGGGCTTCCTTTCCTAGAAGTCCCAATTTAAATACTATAGAATCCATCAGCACATGACTCTATATCATTAAAAATGTATGCTAGGATAGTCCCCAAAAGATGCTCATACTGGAAATATCCACATAATATGCACAATGATCCAGAGCGGAGCTAACCCACTACTGCAAAACAGGATGGGTAAATACTGTATTTATTTAAATTCCAAAATGCTATTCAGCTCATCCATGTTGTTTCCCCTTGCCAGCAGGGCTGACTTATCCATTAGGCACAGTACCTAGGGCCCACGAAAATGTTATGTTTTCTTTTAAAATCAGAAGAAAAAAATGAACTTTTAGGGCCTACGAAAATCTATTAAATTTTGCCTAAAACAGGAAAAAAACAATTTTAATATATATATATATATATATATAATTTTTTATGAAGGAAGGGGCCCACGAAGGCAAAAATGCCTAGGGCCAACAAAAGTCATAATGTGGCCCTGCTTGACAGTTGCTAAATGGAAGTGTTTCTGTGTGCTTGACTATTAGGGGGAACACTCGATTATTCAGTGTAAGAATGCCCATATTCACCTGTATACATGGACACTCTTACAATGAATTTTCAGCTGTTCAATTGGGGAGCAAAACCAACACCATGTGATTTAGGTAACCAACCACTTGCCATGAATATCGAATAACAACCAATGAACGGACAGACTGAATAGCTCACAAATTAACTAAAGGATTAAAATTATCTGTCCAAACTACTAGCATCCAGAAAAGAACTATGAATAATGGCTACATCAGGAGAAATTCAGGCTGGCTCATCAGTGATTCACAAAGAGAAAAGAAGATCATAATCAGCTCTATTTCTGTGTCACATGATCCTGCTGGGCACACTGGATTAGCGGCTAAGGTGGCGCCATATACAAGTCAGGTCAGAGTTTGTCCCACAATATGGACATTTTATGAAGTCAATTCCTGTGTACGATCTCAATCCTATGAGGTATAGTAAAGGTACAAATAATTTATCTACTTATCATACGTTTAATGATACATGGGAACATTATTCTTATGGTTGAAATGACAACTCTACAATTGTATCCTTGTCCAGTTTCTAGTGGGCAAGAGCCCATACCACAAAAAAAACCACCATCTCATTTGGCACTCATTGACTTTTTTGTTGGCAGTCACAGGAAAGAGGCTAAAGACTGAATGAGCATGAAGGCTGAACTCTATTCTGAACTCCATCAACCCTAGAGGAAGACCCTAAAGGTCAGGATTGGCCTACTGGTGAAGCCAAATAGGAAACCTACATTGTCATTGCCTGTCCTGTACCTATTCTAGGGATAAAAAAAGATTCAATTTCTAACAGCCTTTCAGATTGCCACTGTCTTTACATTCACACTAAAACTTTATGAAATGGAATCTGTTTTAGGTACTTGTAATTTCTGAGAACCTTGCCCTTTGCCATGCTGATTCTTAGTCCAAGAGGAATTTGTGTTATGAGTAAAGAAAAATTGGGGAAAAAAATCCCGTGTCACTCTTTCTAAATCATGCCAGCATAAATTATGCTTTCCCTAGTACCAACGATTGTGAGCAATTTATAAACAAATGTATTTTAAAACTTGATTCATTTTTTCCCACTTATTTTCCATGGAGTTGTAAACCTGTAAATTTTAGGTCTTTGCCCTTTGCCAAGACAGATTCTGAACTCCTCACTGGGCAGTGACATATGCACATATGAGCTGCAGCTGCTCCTTTATGTGTCTGGAATGAGCAGAACTGGGAAAAATCAGCAGGGTAGCCCAGAGTTCTCAGAACACGGGGACAGCCTCAGTGCAAGCCAGATCTGTATGTATTGACCCCGCAAAATGGTAGAACCCCATAGCACTTGCCATGCCTACCTTACTTCATGGACAAGCTGGAATAAGTCAGCACAGACTGCATCAGGACTATGTCTTTCCCTATCCCTCCTGTCAGTACAACAGAGGGTGGGGACAGGTTCTCCAGGCTGTGGGGAGCGGGGAGGGAGGAACATAAAGCTAGTTTTGTCTCATCTTTGCAGGTGCCTAGGGTGACTGAGAGCGAGTTCAACACCTTTGATTTATGGGTTTGTGCAATAGTTCTTGAAGGGCAACTCTAGCAATGGGGGAATGAGACAGAGCACAGCAGCACTTTGGAATTCCTCCTAAACTATGGGCTCAAAGCAGGGTTGGTTGTAGCTATGAAATCTCCTAGGGTATGTCTACACTACCACCCTAGTTCGAACTAGGGTGGTAATGTAGGCAACCGGAGTTGCAAATGAAGCCCGGGATTTGAATTTCCTGGGCTTCATTTGCATAAAGCCGGGTGCCGCCATTTTTAAATGTCCGCTAGTGCGGACTCCGTGCCGCGTGTAGCCGCGCGGCACGGAGTCCGCACTAGCGGACATTTAAAAATGGTGGCACCCGGCTTTATGCAAATGAAGCCCAGGAAATTCAAATCCCGGGCTTCATTTGCAACTCCGGTTGCCTACATTACCACCCTAGTTCGAACTAGGGTGGTAGTGTAGACATACCCCTAGAGTGTATCTACACTGCAATGGCCATTATTCCAAAATAACAATGTGAGCATTTACATAGTAATTCCGTTATTTCAAAACAATTTTGAAATAACGGACAGCTTATTCCGAATTCTGTAAATCTCATTCTACGAAGAATAATGCTGATTCTGAAATAGCTATTTTGAAATAAGGCGTGTGTAGCTCCACTTCTGCTGTTTCAAAATAGAATGGCCCTGGGGCTAACTTAGTCCTCCTGGGGCTCTACATTGAGAGAGCATGTCTACATTAGGGAAGCCTGCCTTGGACTAATTTTGAGGCTTTCCTGCAGTGTAGAAGTGCTATTTAGGAATAACTATTCCGGAGTAGCTTATTCCAAAATAACTGTGCAGTGTAGATGTAGCCCTAGGGATCCTCAGGAAGCTATTTAAGAATGTTATGGCTTCTTTAAGAAACAAGAGTGGTGCAAGGGACCATAGAAAGGGCCAGGACCTCATCTGGAATGTTATTGAAGCTGAAAGGGAAGGGTTACTCTGGGATGGTGCCCACTGTTCCAGAATCACCAGCTGCTCAGATCTCTACACAGGTGGGTTACAGGTGGGTTTAGTGTATCTTCCTCATTCCCACTGAGTCTGTGGGTTCCCAAAACTCTGTGCTACCAATCCAGAATGTTTACACCTCTCTTGTAGCAGTTGGTTTTGCTGGTTTCTCAAATTTCTGAGTATCTTCCCTAAAAGCAGTGAATAAGATGGGAGTCCCTGAATAAAAGAAATTTCCCTTTTAAAAGGGCCTTCAGAGTAAGATTTAAGTTAAGATTTAAGACTGGATGGGCTTTGTTTTTCTTTCCTCTTAGAAAATGTGAGCCAGCCTAATACATGAAATTGAGGAAAACATGAGCATGAAAAGATGTTCGTGATTTCATATTCATTTTGCAGTTTGGCTATTTCATAAACTCAAATTTCATGGCATTTCCGTGACACAACTAGTTCTCACGCACAGATATAGATATAGAGGAATTGATCCTTGTTCAAGAGGAATTTAGCAATTTCTGAAATTTGAAATATTTTCCCTTTTAAGGGAAAATTAATGCATTTTCACTCAGAAAGGGTCCTATTTTTAGTGAGACTGCACCATTTCAGATTTTTTTTCATACAATTGAGCATTTTGGACATTTGAAATAAGTTGTAAATGACAGATTCTGAGATTTTTCTAATTTCATTGAACTAGATTCTGAAGTCATGCAGTTTTTGCCATTAAAGAAAATGGCAGGGTATTCTTTGAGGACATCAGGATATAGGAACTCAATCCACTCTTTTGGCCAAAATAGCCAGGTGTTCAAGTGGGGATTCAGAGAGGACACTTTCTATAATGATAAAGGGATGGAAAAGATTCTGTTGACATGATTACTTAATGCTGCTGGGATTTTACTGTTTTATTAACAATCTATGGCATAATGACCGTTGGGTAACAAACTTTTAAATTTACTTTTTTAAAAGTAAATACAGGTGGGTTTTTTTTTAATTTACTCAGTTCTTAGTTCAGCCAAATTCCATTGAAACTTATGGAGTCTGATCTGAATAAGCTCTTCATAATGATGGATGTCAATGGAACTGTGTGTGGAGTAAGGCACTCTTCATCCCGAGTAAAGGGACCAGAATCTGACCCTTCTTTATTTGCATTAAACTATTCCATATTTCTGAGTTTCCACTGAAGGAGAACAGCTTTCTTTTGTCTCAGGAAGGTGGTGCATTGACTATAAAACAAAACATAAAGAGAAATTTAAAATAATATTTTACGTGTCAGTCATCTCCACGATTCCATCAAGTGTTATGTCTCATTGTATTTGTTACCCAAAAGATTGTGGGTTTCTGGAATGTACTATTATTTTCCAAGTTCATTTTTGCACAGTCATTGAACTGAATGGCAATGCCGTTTTGCTTGAACATTGTATATTATAGTGATGCATTTTCAACATTAATGAAAAATATTGTTAGGACTTGATCCTGCTTCTGTTGAAATCAATGGGAGCTTTGCCATTGACTTCTAGAGAGGTATGATTGAGACCTAATTATTTTAAAATTGCTTTCCATCAATAAAACCATAACCAATAAGTTTCTTATATCGAGAGGTTTTGTTCCTTCTCTAAGTGCGTGCGCGCATGCGCGCACACACACACACACACACACACACACGCATATACACACACAAAAAGTACATACCATACAGTTGTCTAACTGTTACGGGCCTTGTTCCTGCTCTCATTGAAGATACTTACAAAACCTTCAATGTCAGTGGGAACGAGATTCGATCCAGGATGGTTAAATTCTTAGTGTTCACAGTTGTTTCATTACAATAGCCAATTCATTGGGCCAACATCAATACACATCTTCCTCACATCATTTCACAAAAGGCTTCGATCCCAAGAATAGGAGAATACAACAAGAGCATATAAATATGAATGTCAACCCACGCCAGTCAATGAAATGCTTTAAAGTACTGGGGAGTTCCATAGAGCAGTAGGCCATATAAATACAATGAAATGATAATGAGGACAACCGGTGATGAAGACCACCCACCCGTAGTTTTATTGCTGTCGTTTGGAATGAAGGTTCTCAACGGGGCCATTTCATTTGGATGTCTTTGTCATTTTTAGTACGTGCTAAAATAGCAATTGTGAAAGGACATTGCAACCATTGTCTTTGACAAACAGCAGCCAGACTATTTATGGATAACTCCCACCCCTTTCTTGTTCCATTGGCTGTAGTTGTAGGTAGGCGAGAATGGAAAATCGCTACTTTGTTCAATCACATTTTCCCATCGTAACCTTCTGTTAATCCCTGCCTGCATGTGCTTAATTTCCCGAGGAGAAGGAATGCTTTACTCCACTCGTTCATTAGAGGTTTCTCCAGACTGAGAACTTCTCTGATATAAGGCCTGCTGTATTATAGCTTCATTATATTTACCTTCCTTTCCAAATTTTTCTTTATGGCATTCAGATCTTGGCTGTCAAAGTACTGAGAAGTAGTACATTTATTTAGGATGAGATTGTGCCTTTAAGACACAAGCAGTGAGCAGGTGGAAGGCCAGGCAGAAGCAGGAACCCCTCCAGGAATGTTGGAATCAGAACATCCGCAGGTCTCTTGATTCTGCCCTTCTCTAATAATCCCTGCTCACTTTTTAGGTTGCACACATCAACTCTCTAGCAGAGAAGAGGTTGCAAACAACCTGCAACCGGGCACTTTCAGAACAGGAGGATTTTTTGTTTAAACCACCCAGGTTTTTGCTCATGGAAGGAAGTTAAACCAATGTTCAGATATGCATGTGATCTTTGTAGTATTTTATCCAAGCGGAACCTGCAAACCTTCTACTTCATACCCCACTACAAAGAGTACCTGCCCACAGCTTATGCAACTTGTAGTCTTCCTTGCCATTTGTAAACATCTATAGCTTCAATCGCCCACTAATATCTTGTAGTCTATCTTAATGTTTAAGCAAATGAACTGAAAAGAGGGTGATCACTGG
The DNA here is from genome assembly GCF_052426305.1 of Pelodiscus sinensis. NCBI lineage: Eukaryota > Metazoa > Chordata > Testudines > Trionychidae > Pelodiscus > Pelodiscus sinensis. Next base: position 134,342,444 of record NC_143054.1, on the reverse strand, counting down.
GGTTTGCTTAATCCCCAGGCTCTGTTCTGTGCTTTTGCCAAGGCAAAACAACTTTGTTTTGAACTTTTTCAATTGTGAAATCCACTTCTGACGAAGGTTGTTCACCTTATTTCCTCATCAAATGATCACTCTAGAAGCTTTCATTACTGGATAGTTTTGGAATATGCCACCTTTAAAGCTACAATCCTTATTCATCCATAGGTAGTTGCTTAGGGCATGCATTAATTTTTATCTCTGTTTTTAACCATTCCAGTTCTGTAGCTAAGGCAACTACAGCATGTCTTGGAAAAGCAAGTACACATAATCTCTGCTACATCTGTATAGTGAAGGCGTAACATTTTATTAGCATTGGCAGCAAAATGTGTTTTTATTTTGGGGGGGAGGGAGCTCTTTCAAAAGACAACCATTTCTAAGACTGAATTCCAAAGGGGTTAGATTTAAGGGACTATATTATTTTAACAACATAATTGGTGCTGCAATCGTGCCTATGGTTTCCAAATAAAGCCCCCCTCCCCTCTGTGCTTGATACTGCACAAACACAGAACAACAGGACAAGTTGGCAGGTGGATATGATAAACAAATATGACTGAGACCATACTAGTCAGCATAAAAGGCAGTGACTATAGCACACCAGCTGCCTACCCATTGTGGAGATTTTTGTAGGCCAGATCTCTTACTCTTGGTTCTACCACTCAAAGTTGGAGTCTTAGTCCAGGATGGGATTCCTGGGCTACTAAAACTCTCATAGAAAAGTAACCTAAAGCTGCTGATTAGAAAATGGCTAACGTAAGTACCTGCTATTTAACATCCTCCTGATACTTCTGGCCCAAGACAGGTTCTTCAAGCCACGCAATGGCTAAGCTTTTCAAAAGCTGCTATTGATGTTGGGTGCCTCCATTTCAGAGAACCCAACTTGAGACTTTTTGAAGGGTCTTGATTTTTTTCAATAAAGTTGTAAACATCTGCCATCTGAAAATCAAGCCCTTTTAAAGTATCTCATGTTGGACACCCAAAATTTGAGACCACTAAAGCCATTGGTCACTTCTGAAAATCTTGACAAATCTGTCTAACTCCAGACTCACTGTTCACAGGAACTTTTCACACAACGGTAATTTCTGTCCACTCCTCTAAAACACAAGTACACACCACACAACAAAGTAGTGCCAAGAGCCGTGAAAGATTGTGAGGAAGCACAAGTGGTTCCAAAGTGCCCCCAGAAGGCATGACAATGTTGGAAGTGTCCCCTATCAATCCTTCTGCTCATAAGAACTTGCAACTCCAACTGCCAGCCCTACATATTCCAGGGTGTTTCTGAAAGCTATATACATAGAGGGCTTTCCTCATGACAAATCATTCATTGCAAGCAACACGTTACACAGTCTTTAGTTCTTTGTCTGTAGTGAGAATTTGGTGTACATTTCAGGGATCTCCCTTTCATGCCAAATTGGGCCTTGGTTATTGGTCAGAAACAAGAAGATTTGTCTCATGGAAAGATCAGAAGAACACATGTGGCAAAAATATCTTTTTTTTTTTTTTTTTCCAGTTAGGAATCCTGGAATTGACATTTTTAGATCTAAGCTTCTGAGTTTCCTTTTTTGCTTTCTTCCTTATCTTTTCCACAGTTCTTGTCAGTGTAGTATCAGAGTAACTCCCAAACAAGGTTGAATGAAGCCTAACTCCACCTCAGTGAAGTGAAAATGTCATATTCCCATTTTACAGACTGGGAATTGAGGCCCATGTAGGTGAAGTGACTTGTTCAAGCTCATACAAGAGATGTGTTGGCAGAACTGTGAAATGAATCCAGCTTCCTGGCTTGTGCTTTGATCATAAGACCGTCCTTGCTTCTTACAATTCCTTCCTTCTTCCTACAGCACCACTCTTCTCAATACGCCAAAGATAGAGGATAGAAAAGGAAGCATATAGCTGGGGCAGGAGAACACTTTGTAGTCCTGTTCTTTATTGCCTGTTCTCACAGCTATGCCAAATTAAAAAATAAAAAGAATTTAAATGTTTCTTATGTCCAAAGAGAGTTGCTTTCCTTTGTAGCAGTATGTTTAACTCATCTGTGCATCTTGTCTTTTATTCTGCTACTTCTTCTGCTGTAATGAAGAATGACAGAGCTGAAGAATTGAAGATTATGGTTGAGTCCTGAATATTCTCCAGGAAGGGGTAAAGTATGGGATCTGTATGAACCAGGTGCATAAGGCAAGAGAATCTGGATAGATATTCAAATAGCTAACAGAAATATAGATTAATAAATACAATGTGGGCAAAATTCACACACATCATTTTTAGTTTCTATTAGATCTCTTTGTGCAATTAGCATTACATCACATGCTTACAAATTCAAGCTTAGTTTATGTAGGTCTGATCGTGGGACTGGATCCCATAGCTGCTCTCCAGAAGCACACGGTCAACATTCAGCTTATAGCTAGTCTCTTGTCAGAAGCTAGATATAAGCATGTTTTATTCATTCAAAGTGAATAGGTTTGTTCCAGATGCTGACATTGAAACAACTCTAGAGTAGTATATCTCGCATGATGGGATGGCTCTAATCCTTCCTATGGGAGACACAAGACCGTTCAAGAAAATTGATAGAGGAATATTCTCTCTTGCCTTATCATTGTCCATCTAAACTACATGAGAGAGTCTGTAGAATTCTACTCACATTGAATCTTAAGTGGAAATGAACATTTCAAAGGCAATCCTTGTGTACCCATAGGAGAGGCCCAATTAGTTGTCTGTATTTTAGGGAAGAAATATGGGGAGGAGGGGAATAGAAAGTTGCATAATACTGGGGTAATAGCACCTCCAACTTGGGTGTTAACTCTGGTTCCCTAGGATTGGCAGAAGAAGTGTCCTTTAAGGATGGATTTGAGCAAAGAGTGGATGGTCCCCTAGTGGTAATTCATGAAGTAAGGAGTGTAGGTGTTATGACAACACCTGCTATGCAGCTGTAACTGTGCCACATGCCACAAACAGCTGAGAACTTACAGCTTTTTCTTGCAGCCTTCTAATGACAGTAAACAAGACTCAACAGAGTCCACATAGAAGTTACGTGACTTATGGCACAAAACAGTTGTCCAAAAAAATCCCTCGTAGAATTTTAGGATATTTGTTGGGACCCTGGCTTTCAGCAGAAAGGTAAATGTGCTTCAGAAAACATAATACACCAGTTCAAATAGCTAGCAGGTTACGATAAGTTTCCTGTGATAAAGCAAAGACGTTTGTTTCTTTATTGCTTTTTGTGTTCACTAAGATGGTAAGTCTGTAGTGCAGTGTCATATCTTAACCTCAGTGTTTGGTACAGTGCTGAACCCCATGCTAGTGATTAGCAAATAATTATATTTCATAAGAAATCAGCTCTTCAAATCAGTTTCATTAGTTGGAGCTAGAAAGCACAGATCTGCTCTTTTGGCCTGCAGAAACACGAAGTGTCTCATGCCTCCATCTGGTGCATCAAAAAGGAAGGGGAACCTGAATGCTAGGCTAACCATAATAAAAAAAAAAAAGCCATCACACAATGGATACAGCAGACAAGTGACCTGTTTTTTCACTTCACTGCCATGTAAGCCATAGGTCATAAAATGCTGCAACCCTTCTCATAGCCTAGCTAAGTCAGTTATGTTCTCTCACATACTGGGTCCAGTTCATCCCAGAGCCAATGGTGATAAAGTCAGTGGAAGTAGACTCCAACACTGTGTCCAGACTCAGGGGTTTTTTCGGGAAAAGTAGCCTTTTTCCGAAAAATCTTCCCCTGCGTCCAGACTCAAGCCACGTTCTTTCGAAATTAAATCGAAAGAACGCGGCTTTTCTTTCGATGGCGGTAAACCTCATTTCACGAGGAAGAACGCCTTCTTTCGAAAGTTCCTCTTTCAAAAGAAGGCGTTCTTCAATGTAAATAGGGCTTCTTCGAAAGAGAGCATCCAGACTCACTGGATGCTTTCTTTCGAAAAAGCAAGCCACTTTTTCGAAAGTTCAACGTGCAGTCTAGACGCTCTCTTTCGAAAGAGGCTCTTTCGAAAGTATCTTTTGAAAGAGGCTCTTTCGAAAGAGGCTTGCAGTCTAGACATAGCCCAAGAGTGAATTTTTAGACCCATGTTCTCAAAAAGTGTGGCTGATTTTAACAGTTTTTGGGTTGAAGCTAATTAGAGGCACCTATCCATGCACTAATGACCAGATTATGATCTGTTAGGTCCATTTTGCATTCCATAAGCAGCACAGAGTGGACTTAAAGTGGTCAGAGATAATCAGTGGTTAATTTCCCCTTTGTGGGAGAACTCCCTGATGCAAGACTATCAGTACAACTGATGGCCTGGATACCACCAACGCGCTGTGAAAGGGAAGGGAGGGGCCTAAGGAATGGAGCTGTGCTACATCTGATTCTTCACTGCCATATGATCCCTGCATTATGATGTAACAGAGGAGTGGTGCACAAACAGGTCACAAACTGATTTGTTACTTGGAGTTGTTTGGTGAATAGTAGAACATGTTTGTGCCTGTTACTGGGAACTGGTGCATAGCTCAGCCCTTTTGAAAAATCAGGCCAATTACTTAGGTGCACGAACATGGATGCAAGAGCCTAACTTTAGGCAGCCATAATTGAAACTCATAGCCTAAGGAGCACTTGGTTTGAAAATTCATAGACCCAATTATGTGCATAAATACTCTTAATTAAAGAATTCTAAATAATGAACAGATCTGTAAGACTGACAATATGTTGGCAGATAACACATGTACAGAAGAAAGGGCCAAAATCAATGACTAAATTGTTCACAACTAACAGTTCTACCAGCTGTAGTCGCGATGGAATATAACCACCACAGTTATTTGTGTAGTACACAGGGCCAGAACAGGATCGTATTTTGTCCAGACATCAGATTGCAATGCAACATTTCAATGGGCACAGATTTTGCCAGCTCAGATAGAGGTGAGAGGATCACAGAAATGCTGGGATGATTGACAGTCAATTCTCGGATGTTTCCAAGTGTCCATATAGAGAGATCCATTGCTTGTATGCCATTTCCCTCTCGTCAGTACTTTTTGGGGTGGATGGAATCGTATACATTTCAGAAAAACAAAATCGCATAATGACATGTCACACAGGATTCATATTCATTTTTGCACAGCAAGGGAATGTACAGTTTAGGAGGAAACATAGCCTACTGTTTGCCTTCTAATACTCATTACTTAGGCATAATAAGGCGCATTACTGAAGCAGATAAGGCAGCCCCCCCCAATGTGCATAGGTATTAGAAGACATATGTTTGTCCCTTAACTGTACTTTTCCTTGTTTTTATCCATTTATGTCATTCCCTTGAAGGTGTTTCATTGCAATGTTTGTTGACAATTTTTCACTGAGGTGTTTTTAAAAAATGCTTTACAGGAAGCTGCTCAGTTCTCACTAGATACATTTCCCCCCTCCCCCCCCATTCAATTGGCAAGTCTCTGCTAATGAATCCACTCAGATACGAATGCAGTTCTCTGGGAAACCTGGGTTTTGTTAGTGTTTTCCCACTTATGCTGCCCTGCGAGTCCATTAAAATTCTGTCCTTGGCTACATCTTTGTAACCTCCAGGAAGTGTTGCAGAAGGCAAAACTTTGTCCATCCTGTGAATGTAATAAAAGTTAATTTAAAAGTGCTTTAGCTGACGCAATATAACCATGTTTAAACATACACTAAATCCATTTTTTTATTAAGAATAGGCAGCAGTTCAAATTAAAATGACCCAGTTCTTCCTTCAGTTACACCCCAGTTATACCTGGAGGTGCACCCATATAAAATTATGCACAGAGATGGACCTAAAAGCCATCTGGATATCATATTTCAGTTGAAAACCGCTATTATTTGTATAGCTAGAGACTGACCAGAATTGTATGGTACAGCTATAAACATGGATGTCTGAATAGCTGACAACTTTAACAACACCGTGACTACTACACTGGTATAAAATGAACATGTGAGGTTATCAGATGGAAGGTACTGTACAGATGTGAACAGAAGCAGAATTTTTTAAATCTGATTTTTTTTATTTGTAAATGTAATGGTGATTTAAAATACTTAGCACAAAAGATCATTTGGCAGCACCTCAGTTTTGTCAGTTACAGGAACAGAGGGCAACTTAGCAGATAGCATTTTTCCTCTGTAATTTTAAAAGGCATGATGAAGTGGCCTGAGCCATAGTTAACTAGGTGGGAAAAACTCCCATTGATTTTAATGGGCTTTGGATCAGTTCTAAGGAGAATCACTCACTACTCAAGCTGGGATGTTTGCTTGGTTATTTTCCCATCCTTTTAAATGCTCCATGTGGCATTTTTAAGTTCAGGTGGTAAAAACAGGAATAATTGCCTTGTGAAGTATTTGTCAGTATTCTGCAGAGTTTAGAAGGCTGTTAATAATGTGACTATAAATGTTGATGTATATACAGAGTACTGGGACAGAGTTTAATCTAGTTGGAGCTGTTGGGCTCCATTATAAACCTCTGGTGTCAGTTGCTTATAACTAAGCCAGATTTTAACATTTAGGTGACTTCTTGTAGGCTGAATCTTTTGCATTCCAGCTAGCTAGTGCTTTGAGGGGAAAACACCAAATATCACAATGAGACTTGCACTAAATTGTGAGAATTAGCCACATTTTAAAATGAAAAACACAAGTAGAGACAGAACCATGTGAGGGAAGGGCAGGACTCAAGAAGTAAACAGAGCTGAGAGCAGGGAAAGATGAAAGAAAAAGACCCAGAGAAGCTGAGCCGTAAGGCCAGAAGGAAAGGCAGCCTAAAAGAGAGAGCAAGGCATTAGGGGCAGTAAATCTTTATCTAATGTATCCAACTTCCAACATTTTATTTTACTCCCCTTGTGAAGAAGGGGAAGACGAAAGGAGCAGACGGTGCGAACTGTAAGTCCCAAGGGCCCAGCAGGGAATCTTTGGTCATACTGCAGCACTTAGTGGAAGAGAATCCTATTGTACCTGCTTGTCTGTCTTTTGCATGTACTGTCTACCCATATAGGTCAAGCGGCAGAAAAATAATTTCAAATATGCTTCAGTTACATTGGTCTTCCAAATAACTCTGAGAAGACGTTACAGATTCTTTGGAGGAAGAAGAAAGAACAAGGCAGGGAGAGGTGAAATAAGGGCAAAGGGGAGAGGGCAAAGACACAAGCTAGAGAGAATGATAAAGGACAGATGGGGAAGGAGAATAGGTCAAGAGTTGCAGACAGAAAAGGAGCCCCAAGAAGAGGACAAAGAGCGAGAAAAGAAACCTTTTATATATTTTGAATTCTATTAAATGATGTACCCTGGAGTGTATGTTAATTAAGCTCACATTTCTTCCTCCTGGTGGCTCTTCTAGATCGTGTAGCACTGAGGATGGGTGCTAAGTACAATAGAGAAATAGATGTTTCATGTGAACTACATTCTCCTCATTTGCAAATTCTTACCGGAAACCTTTAATGAAAGAATACCCTGACTATGTACATTCACTTTTTACAGTCTGTGGACCAAAGCTTAAAAGGAGGAGTACTGCAAATGAACTGTGCTCCCAGCAGGTGAGCAGTATCCTGCGTATACGAAATATGCAAGAGCATATACGAAATCATCCTTTTGTTTGTGTGCAAGGGCATTTTCTGCAATTCTCCCACTTTGTGGAGGTTTTTAAATTTGGCTCTCACTAGCATACACATACACACAGATGGACAGATTCATAAAGTTTATTTTAAAAGAGCACATGATTTCAGTACAAATGTTTGCAGGGATGATTTCACTCTGTTTCAAAAGGAAATGAAAAAAAGGTAGAGTCTAGATTTGAGCTAATCAAATTATTCATTACAAATAATTTCTGACAAATTTATTTCTCTTTTTTGACCTGTGAACTATGGACACACAGTTTACTTTTTTTACATATATGAGGGAAGGGCAGGACTTTTTACACAGTTTACTTTTTTACAAATATTTCACAATATTTTTTTCAGATGAGTGTGAATAATCCCCAAATAAACAACCCTGCCCCCCACTAAAATTGTTCCCCTATGAATTGTCTGCAAAAATACTTGCTTGGAGTCTGGCTAATCAGTATTTACACTGTATAACTGGACACCTACCCCAAATAATACTTTTATGGATGACCTCAACAGGAAGAAGACATTATCCATGCACTATCCAAAAGGCCTATTGTAAAATTAATAAAAAGAGTTTTTTTCCAAAATATCTGTAGAAGCCTTTCTGTTGCTCCTCTTTTTGGGTATGTCTACCCAGCAAGCTGTCAAGCTGGGGGACTTCTTACTCCGACTCTTGTAACCCTTATTGTACGAGGAATAAGGGAAGTTGGAAGAAGAGTGCTCGATTTCGAAATAAGTGCTGTGTAGATGCTTGCTATTTTGACGTAGCTCAATTTGCATAGCTTATTTCGAGTTAAGCCCTGCTGTGTAGACGCACCCTTAGTGCCTCTTTATTTACTGCTATAGTGTCCTAGATGGATGTCACGGTTGGTGGCGGTGGATCACATGCCATGATATTATGACAAGGACAAAAGGAGGAGAGGGAATGGGTACATTGACCACAGCCACGATTCATCTGTGACATGGGAGGTTGATACATACACCACGACTTGAGGGCTACACGGAAGTTTCTTTTTATTGTTTAGTTTTTCCTTTCATAAACACATTCTTGTGAATAAAAGCTCACTACAATGACAGGGAAGCTTTTTAATGCCAGCAGAGTGAATCAGTGGGTTTTATTCACAGTAAAATTCCCTTTTAAAAATCAAATCAACCTGGATTCACACAGCTGTAGCCTGGATTCATGTTTCAGCAGTACTATGTCACTCTCTGGATTAAACATTTTTTTTTTTAATCAACACTAGCAGTAGTGTTAAGTAGAAACAATCTACATAGTCTTAACAGGAGAGAGAATACAGCTGAGAGAGGTATTTCTGCTTATCTGGGAGCACTTCCCAAATCTAAAATCTGAATCAGAAGTGCCATTTGTCTGGGGGGAATAAAGAGCAACAGGGAGACAGATGTTTCTCTCATTATTTCTGTTCTGAGACAGCCACTGCTATTATGACATGTCACCATCCGTGGGGGCCACAGCTACAAATGCACAGCAGGACAGCTGTGTTTGAATTATCAGCATGATTTCCACTGGGGCACGAGGTAGAGACACATAGCCCACATTTTTTTTTATGTAGATGCAATCGTGCAACAGTCTTTTCTGAATTAGTGTATTAAACACAGTGGTATTAAAAATATATATACAAAACCAGGCAGTTTCCTTGGCCTTGCCCAGCCCTCTCAAAGAGAGATCCAGGTGTTTCAGTTTAAATTACTAAATATTCTGTTGGTCTCAGTTCAATTGAGACCCCCACTAACTATTTCCCAAAAGGCAGAGAATTGTCTATCTAATCACTGGACAACAATTCAGAGTACTTGAGGCCCAGGGTTAATGAAACCCAGATCCAAATGTTCAGTGAACAAATTAGGTGCTGTAAGAGTCCTTTTAAAAACTCCATTTTCCTTCAACACACATTCATTCTGGCCCTTGAAGCACTGGAACTGAGTGGCAGACAGTCCAGGAAAACGTTGCATTTCTATGCAGGGCGGACAGGATTTCCTGCTTTGGGTCAAGAAAATATACCTTCCTATTGTCCTAGTTTATATCACAGAAAATCCTTGTGCTTGACTGAGGACAATGTGAATTCCTATCTTGGTAACTAAGGAAAACATCCAGCTTGGCATTTTGTATGAGAGCGGCTCGCTTTCCCGACATGAGTAGTCAGTATAAAAAGCGTTTTCTTATAGGCTGTCATGGATGCTCACAAACCTCCCCCTTCAACAGTTGCTTGGCCAGTGAAGTGGAAAAATCAGTGGCAGTCTAGGGATACACTATATTTAGGCTGAAACAGATTAGAGTTTTATTCGGTAAGTCGATTTTTACTGTGTACACACAAACCAGAGAAGAAATGTTCCAATCAAAAGCTAAAATGTATAGATAGGCAAAGTACAAAAATGCTGTTTGAGAACTTATTAGTAGGCATTTTTAAATGAAAGCCTTAGTATGTTTCATTGTGTGATGTTGACAATTTGTGTTTTAACTGTTATAAAGGTTTAATTTTTTCAAATGTCTGCATCTACTATCATTAAATAATTGTCTGTTCCTTCTTATCTGTCCCCGCCAGTTTCCTGCAACTGTGAAAATTCAGATGACTACGAAAAATGAAAATGCTTAAAAACAAACATCTGTGAATTATAAACCAAGCAGTAGCCACTCTGTCTTCTTTTCCCCTAGATCCTCCAGAGAGAGTGCTTTATATGACCAGGGCCTTGTGCTGTGGAGTGGTGTGAACTGTGAAGAGTGGGTGGTCTGAAAGTCACAGGGATGCAGGGGAGCTGACAGCCTCCAAAGGCTCTTGGGCAAGCTGGAGGGGCCCGGCCCAGCCCAGCCCAGCCCAGGTGAGCACTCCCAGAAGGGGCAGGGCCTCAGGTGTACTGGGTGGGACTGGGGGGCAGCCAGCCCTTAGCACTGCCAGGAGAAAGGTGTCCCCTTCCTCCTCTCCCCCCACCCCATATCAGCCCTTAGAGCTGCATGGAGCATAAAGTGTGGCGATTTAAAGGGCTTGGGGATCCGGCCGCTACTACAATAGTAACAGCAGCCAGGAGCCCTAAGCAGGCCCCATGGCAACTGCTCCCTTTGCAGCCTCCCCCTCACCCTTATCGGCAGGCCTGCAGGGTTGGAAATCTTCTGCTTGCATGGAAGGATGTACAGAAAAGTATGATGAGAATCTTGCAGAGTTTCTTGTCCCACACCTGGGTTTCCTGCCTCCGGTTGTAGGAGCTAGCCCTCTGATGTCAATTACTTCAGATTTACTCTAGTGCAATGCTGTTGAAGTCAGTGGTATTGCTGTGGATTCCTTCTGGTTTAGCTGATAGCAGATTCTGACCCAAGGTGCAATCCTGGCTTAAACATTATGCAACCATAAAGACAATATCTTCAGTGCCCCCACATGGTGAGGCAATGCTCACCCATAGCTAGAACTATAAAGGGAGCTTCCAGCTGGCTTGCTGGGTGACATGCACCCCATGACAAGTCAGAGTAAATGAGTTTTGTGTGGCAAACTCTGAGCCAGCACAGACTCTGCTTTTCAGTGACATTTCAGGTACAAAGACTCCATTCTATATGATTGCTTTGTCCAAAGGCCATTTCCAGCCATGGTAGTTCTGTAGCATGTAAAGGTCCATTCAGCAAGTGGATTTCTCCCCTAAAGCAAGACAGCTAGCAAAAGCCTGAAAGCCATATTGGCTCTGCTGCTGTGGCACATGTGGGCTTGGTGATATGCTGTTTGAATATAACAACTGACACTACAGAGTTTCCTATGCTCTACCCACTGAGGACAGTAATATGCAGAGCTGTGTCACCTATGCATTAGGAATGGGTTTTTAGGTCAGCTGCAAGGTATGCAAGCAGAGCGTCTCACATCACGGATGCTTAGCAATGAATTACTATGCTGCTATCCACATAACTTCTGTGGGAGCCTTCTGGATAACCTACATAGAAGATGAGTTCTTCCCCTCCCCCCCGCCTCGCTCCTTGCCACTGACCGCTCTGTCCTTTCTTTCATTGATGTTTCCTTCATTTTCAGTCAGCTCTCTTGAGTTTTGGATTTTGCAACAGAATTGGCACCATGCTTCCTAGGCAGCTTTGACTGGCTCCCTGAGTCAGAACTCCTTAGAGAACTCTATCTCTGTGTAATTTGTGACAACTGTTCTATGCCACGATGCAGTAACCCAGCAAGAACACGGCCCATGTTTTTTCCATTCATGGCAGTTGCTGTTACGAAATCATGATAAACAGAGAGAACAAAATGCAAAGACTACAGGTAAAGGTAAGAATACAAATATAGGCCTCTTACTTGGATCCTTTGTATTCTAGTTTTTGTTCAAGGTAAAAGCAGTCAACAAATGCAAAAATGGTTCTTTATTAAGTTATTTATGGGTTTTATATAGTACCTATCATGGCATTTTTATTTATTTCATTATAATTGTTGGAATTCTTTCTTCCTCACTGAGAGCATTTTGGAAATAAAACACAAATCCAGTGATGGGCATAAAATTTATACGTTAGTCAAACAACTTAGACATGAAGACAGGTAACGCAATACAATTAAAATACCAAACTATTAGTCTTAAGTGGGCCTTGTAGTGTGTGTTTGACATACACAAGTGTTAAGAAACTAGTCTTTATCTTAGGCCTCAGGTACCTGGATCAGAGTGACAAACATCAATAGCCCTCTCACACGACAAGGGGCATTGGTCTATTATGTGGAGTCATGTGCAATCTTCAGTTGTGAGTTAAGATATTCATTAGGATCCAAAATGTGGAGGTTTGCCCTGTAAGAGTAACCTAGTGACAACTCTTACAGGGCAAACCTCCACATTTTGGATCCTAATGAATATCTGAACTCACAACTGAAGATTGCACATGACTTGGCTTTGGTGCTCTGGTTCATGCCCATCTCCATTGTTGTTAATATTATTTATTCCCTGCAGTGGTTGTGCAAGTGTGTTTTTTCCTTTGTGTTTCTCAACTGGTGCATTGCAAGAGAAGGGTTCGTTTGGGTGGGATCATGAGGCATTGAAAATTACATTGCAATCTAATTGCTCTGCCTCTCCCTTATCCGTCAATTCTCTGTCAACATCTCACAACACGTGCACAGATGAATTTAAATACACATTGGCATATCTTCATTATTGATGCATTTACTATGAAAGTAAGGCTATGTCTACACTGGAAAGATTTGGTGATGGAAGTACTGTCAACTTTCATAAATCGCAAAAAGGTAACAAATCATGTTTACGTTGCCACCCTCTATGGATATTTCATGGCCACATCGTTAGCTTCCCCTGTCAACAGAGAGAGCAAAGCAATGTGGGTTTGCATCCTACAGTGACTGGTGTCACCTCTGGTCACTAGGCACAGTGGGAACATGCAACACAGCACTAGGCATTTTGGGAACATGAAAAACATCCTGTCAGCTACCTCTTTGCTTCTCAGCCCTCCCGGGGCTTCCAGCTTCCTTTCGCTCCATTTGAAACTGACAGTCCTTGCTGCGCGCTTCAGCATCTTCTATGAGAAATCATGGATCCCAGACTTCCCTCCCATGTTGTGTTCAATGTGCTTAGGACATCACACGTTGCACTACTGCTACTTAGCATCAGAGGAAGAAGACTCAGATGCAGATGACAATGCAAGTGACAAGGCAGCAGTGACGTGGCATTGCACTGGGCTGTCACAGAGCAGCTGTGCAGAGTAGAGCAGTGCTTGTGGGCTAGGGAAACCAGCACTGAGTGGTAGGGTCACGTTGTCATTCAGGTGTGGGATGCAGATCCGTGGCTTCAGAACTTTTGGATGCATTAAGCAACCTTCTTGGAGCTGTGTGCTGAGTTGGCCCCTGAATTGCAGCGTAAGGACACCTGGATGAGAGCTACTCTTGCAGTAGAGAAGCATGTGGCAATTGCTTTGTGGAAGCTGGCGACTCCCAATTGCTAGTGTTCGGCTGCAAATAGGTCTGAAGTGGGGACGTCTACCGTCGGGGCTGCACTCCTGCAAGTGTGCAGGGCAGTAAATTGTATTTTACTGCGTAGGACTGTGACTCTGGGGAATGGGGAGGACGTAGTAGCTGGCTTTGCTGATACTGGGCTTTCCAAACTGTGATGGGGCAATCGACAGCACATATTCCTATTATAATGCCACCCCACCTAGCCACAGAGTACATTCATCAGAAGGGGTACTTCTCAATGGTGCTTCAGGTGCTCGTGGATCAATGTGGGCATTACACAGACATAACTGCAGAGTGACCTGGAAAGGTGCATGATGCACAAATCTTCAGGAACAATGGCCTTTTCAGAAAGCTGCAGTCTGGGACTTGCTTTTCAGACCAGACAATTACAGTGGAGGATGTGGAAATGCCCATAGTGATCCTAGGTGGCCCCGCTTATCCCTTAGAGCCCTAGCTCATGAAACCTTACACAGGGCACCTGGACATTTGTGTGAGAGTAAGGGTAAAGTGTTTTGCCCATGGGTAGAGCACTGAAGCATAGCACCTGGGTGCACAGTTTGAACAGCCAGACACCGAGGCTGTCAGAGGAGCCCATAGAGTGGCCATCAATATCAGGGAGGCTCTGCGGAACCACTTTGATAATGAGGGGTGCTGACACTTCTGCATGTTGGGGTTGTTTCCCTGCTTCCTCAGACTGCTTATCCTGAGCGAGACATTCCTATGAAACCAAGGGCTATTTCAGGCTTCTGTGGGGGCCAGAGTGATTAGTGTGGATTGTGTGTTACACAATACAGTCATGGAAACTTGCATCACAATTGTCTTTATTGATCTCTTTCCATCACGGTCACAAATTTGTTCTGCATCTTGATAAGTTTGGTCTTCCATGAGATTTAACATGTGCTCAGTGGCTACCGTTCTGACTTTCATCTCCCTGGCTTTCCGTTTCTCTGTTCGAAGCGTTGAATGCTGCAAGACATCCTTGACTAGATCCTCTCTTGCCTGATGAGGTTTTTTTCCCCTAGTTGACAGAATCTGTCCGCAGAAGAGCATGCTTGACTTCTCAATGTCTGGTCTGGAAAAATAACCATTAACAACTGAGTGACTGTACTGTTCCTGCTGAAGATTGTAGCATTTCACTAACATTCATATCTCTGAACAAATCTGGCCACTTCTACTTTTAACCCAGGAAGCAAACACAGATCTTTCTAGACACTCTGATCAGGGTGAGCTTTAAAGGTGGGGAGAAGGAGGGAAAGAGAATTGGGCTTGGGCCCCCAAGAAAGTATAGTCCATGCTTGTGCAGCAGGTGTACATGGAAACAATTGGTAGTAATCCTACACTTGCCCACAGGCTGCCATTACTCTGGCTGACATCCCTGCTGAAGGCAAACCCAGGCTCTGCTTCTGGATGCGAACCAGGGCGCCCCGCTCCTTATATAGGCAAACTCTGCGCTGCCTTGGTTCAAGTTTGAGGAATGGTTTGGGAGTGTGTCCTATCATGGCGGAGGGGAAACAGCAGCCCTGCAATGGAATCTCCATGAGAGAGTGAATAAATACCTCAGGAAAAGCTTCAACACCATTTCCCAGCAAGATTCTATTGATACCTCTGCATCAATGCTCTGTTTAGACACAACATAGACCCAGGCAGGGCTTAGCTAGCTCACAGAAATACAGCCTCCAGTTGCCCCTGTGCCACCCCTCCCCCTGGCTGCAACAGAGCAAACTTTCCACCCCACCACCCAACCCCTCTCCCACCCCACTGCAATACACAGCAAATTACCACCTCCCCCTTTCCCAGCTGCAACAGAGTAACTTACCACCCTACATGGCCACTGCCCACCCTTCCCTCCCCTTGCCTGCAATAGAGCAACTTACCCTGCATCTCTTCCCTTGTTTCATGCTCTAAGTCCAGTTGCTTAGAGTCCTCATGAGTCTCGGGACTTGAGAACAATTCCTGGCTGTCTGCCACACAGATTGCCACACAGTGAGCCCCTCCTTCTTCTTCGCTTCCACCTCTTCATCAATACCTTCTGAAGCTGGGTTATGTCCTGTTTCTGACTCTGTACTATGGGAAGCTTGGCTGTGGAGGTGGGGTCCCCACCCAGGATCGCGTTCTTTCTAAAAACGGCATGTTTTGTGTGCAACGCCGAATCGACTGTTTGCCTCCTTCACCTGGTACAGCGTTCCTTTATCGTGGCTCTGCATTGCAGGGTGTCTCGATTCTACCTCTTCTCACAAGGCTTGGGAAATGTGACCCTACTTGTCCTAATTCCTATGGCTCACTCACAATGTGAATACTCTCTGGGTTTTGTTGCCAAAAAGGGTGGTTGTGGGGGATTTTTTTTTGGGGGGGGGGGCGTTTTTTTACACAAAACTTGTCAGTATAGACAAAATGTAAAGGAATTGCCTAAAATGTCACTGGCTGCATCAGTGAAATGTGAAACACTGCAGAGACCCTTCTAGAATGTTGCCCAGAAAATGGAAAATGGCCAGATAATTTGAAAGACAGGAAAAAATGACATATCCAAGAAGACTCCATGTATAATTTTACTGTTAGATTTAGGCAAAATAAAAACGTGTGTACGCAGCAGATGAAGTATGTATCTTTCAATTTATTATAGATAAAAGGAGTATAGGAATGTCAGCCAAAATTTCTTCCCATCCATCTTCACCTAAAGAGGCTCATGCTAATGTTGTCATCTGAGGGTAAGATGGATTTGTCAACTAAAGAGTATAGCAACAACAGATAAAATCAACTGCCCATTGCCATTATTAATTTGATTTATTTGTAGACCGTCTTCCTATTCAAATAAATGTATTTCCCTCACACGTGCTATGAGTAGTTCAGATCTTGTGTACATGCATGTAATATATACCAAAGGGAACTAATTCCATAATAGAACAATAATTTGGTGTCATTTTATACTTTAAGTAAAATCTTAAACAATGAGAAGAAGCTTAGTCCAAGGTGTGACAGACACCCCCCCCCCACATGCTTTATGAAATGGACGTAAGCATATTTGTGTCCATAACTCAAAGATGCTAGGGACAAATTGCCTCATGTAACCTATCAATCTTAATGTCATAATCCGCGAGGTTTGTATATCTTATTTTGGTGTGTATATATATATCATTCTTGTGTGTAAAGTTAGATATATGGGGTATGGAATGGTTTATGGTTTTAAAAGTGCAAAGGCATTCCATCCAGGGTGTTTCCCTCAAGGTCTGATCAACTGTAAACCGCCTCTTTTTCCTCTAAGTCTTAGCAGTAGTTGGTCCTAAGAAGCCACGTGACCCCCCTTCCCTGACTTGTAAGGGTCTTACTAGCTGTGATTATTCAATGTCAGGGTGGAAAGTAGAATCAGAATTCCTGCCCAAAGATGGAATCTATAGAACAATGGGAAGCTAGCAGTTTCTTGGTCTTTGGCTGGTGTGGCACACCCAGTAGGATAACTAAAGACCTCAAGGCTATGTCTAGACTGCTCCCCTCTTACACAAAAAAATGCAAATGAGGTGAAATGTGGAAGATCGCCGCACCTCATTTCCATAATTGAGGCTCTGTTATTGTGCAAGAGGCTTTTGCGCAAAAAGGAGCCATCTACACTGCTCCTTTTCGTGCAAAAAACCCTCTTGCACAAGAGCCATTCTTCTGTTTTTCAGGAAGAACAGCTCTTGTGCAAGAGGGTTTTTTTGGGCAAAAACTTCTTGCGCAAAAATGGAGCCACATTAATTATGCAAATTAGGTGTGGCGATTTTCCACGCTTCACCTTACTTGCATATTTTTTTTGTGCAAGAGGGGGTAGTCTAGACATAGCCCAGGAGTTTTCCCTGGTTTTGAAGGCTTAGCTGGAACGAGCAGTTTTAGGGTGAGTTTGTACTGAGGTTTTAGTGTTAGAATTAGCTAAACATTGTCTATTGTTTTAAATGTGTAATCTACTTTTGCTCTGCCTATTCTCACTTACAACCTCTTAAATCCTACTGCTTGTACTTAATAAAATCACTTTTATTTACCATCAAGCCCAGTGTAAATAATTGTTACCCGGGGGGGAAGGGAACAATCAGTTAATACATTTTCCTTTCATTGTTAAACGGTTTCATTGTTTAACTAAATAATTCATTTGCGGTTCTGATTGCATTTAGGGAGTGGTATCCCAGGAAGGTAGGTCCAAAACTGCATTTTCCTTGAACCTGAAGAGTTTCAGTGTCTGTACTGCTCCTCGGCTCTGATCTCAGCTCTGTGCCTTGGCTCGGGGAGACCAGCTAAGCCAGTGGTCACCAACCAGGAGATCGGGATCCACTGGTAGATCATGGAGCCTCTGACAGGTGATCCTGACTGGTTTGGCCAAGAGGCTATCAAGTGCCAGCACTTCATCTGCCTCTCCCCCTATTTCTGTGCATCTCCTGCCTTTCGCCTTACAGCTGCTCCCCACCACCCTGGGAGCCTCCTGTTTACTGTGCAAGGCAGGGGAGCGAGAAGAGGGGTGCCAATGTCAAGGTGCCCCCTCTTCCACCCTGAATCCTAACTCCACAGAGCAGAGCGGTAGCACAACAGGACTTAGGATGGAGGCAGTTTGCTGGCTGCTTTTGAGAGTGGTGCAGGGCCAGGTCAGGGGTGAGTCTTC
This sequence comes from Pelodiscus sinensis, assembly GCF_052426305.1. NCBI lineage: Eukaryota > Metazoa > Chordata > Testudines > Trionychidae > Pelodiscus > Pelodiscus sinensis. The sequence goes on along the minus strand of NC_143054.1, from coordinate 134,324,273 downwards.
CTTAGCCACATTGCACCACCCTTCAGGAGCCACCTGAGGTAAGCAGTGCCCAGCTGGAGCCAGCTCTGAAGCCTTGTTCCAGTCATGAACCCCTCCTGCACCCTCAAACCTCTTCCCTAGTCCTGAGCTCCCTGGACCCAAACTCCCTTACAGAGCCTGCACCCTAAACCCCCTCCTACACCCCAACTCCCATTGCAGGCTTAGCTCAGCATCCCTCTCGCACTCCAAATCCCTTAGCCCAAGACCAGAGCCTGTGCCCCCACCCTCTTGCCCTACCTAGTGAAAGGGGGAGAGGATGGGAAGGGAAGGAGGATGGAGTGAGCAGGAGCTGGGCCTCAGACAATGGGCACAAAGGAGGTGGGGCAAGGGTATTTGGGTGTGAGGTAGATTTTGGATTGCACTTAAATTCAAAAAGTGATCTCGTGCTTAAAAAGGTTGGAGACCACTGAGCTAAGCTGACCCAGAAGGACAAGGTGGGGGGAAGCCCCAGAGAGCTAGAAGGCAAGTGTCGGTGGCTTTAGTCAGCAGACCAGAAAGCACCCCCAAGAGATCCATGCTTTATCACGTAAGGCATCCATTAAAATCCACCAGTACCTTTCATAGCCAAACTTATGACCACTTATGCATGCGCATAATTTAAGGCACCAGCTTAATGCCTTTGAACTCAATGAAACTATTCAGGTATGTAAAGATACTAACTTGCATAGGTATGTGCCGAATCAACCTCTACATTTGCAGAATTGCTATGCGAGACCATGATCTTAAAAAAAAATCTGTAATTCACATATAATGTAACATTTTAAATAACTGTGCTTCTCTCACTCCTTTCCCCCTCGTCTAAGAAATCTGACATGCACTGTGTAAAAAGGATTGCCACCAGCTGTTAATAAGAAAGCAGCTTTAGCTCTTCCCTTGTATTCCCCCCTTGACTTCTCTTGTTCACACATATAGTGTCGGAAATCAGTTAAAATGGGTTTAGTTACCACCACCACCACAGTCACCACCTCCTGAAAACAGAGAGTGGGAAAAGGAAGAAGAGCTGAAGAAACAAAACTGCCCTACTTAGCTACTGCTAAGGATAAGCATGCTGGTTCTGAGCACTGGATGGATGGATTTGTATATCTGATACCCTGGCAGCCATGCAAACAAATGGCTTACGCTCTATTCCCAAACAGTTCCTTCCTGCTTCTCTTCAAAATATGCCTTGTAATCAAAATTAAGGATGTTAAGAAGTGGGTAATCCACTAATTGTGTAGTCGATACATTTTTTTATTGACTACACAATTAGTCGATAAGGGAAGGCTTTCTAAGTTCTAGCTCGAGCCGGGTCCAGGAGTAGGCTGCCAGGTGTCCGGTTTTGAACCGGAAAGTCTGGTATTTGAGGTTTCTGTCCAGGAAATAAATTGAGAAAATACCGGACATATAAATGTCCGGTATTTTCTAATTAAGTAAATTTTATTATGTGTATCAGTACGTAGTTGCGTACTGCCTGGCTGGTAGATGCACTCAGGTTGCGTGAATGTGTCTACCAGCCAGGCAGTATGCAACTATGCAGTGGTGGGGCCAAGGTGGGATGGAATCCCTTGGGCCAGACTCACTTGTGCTTTGCCGGGACTGAGCGGGATGGGCAGCACCCAGGGATCTGCATGCACCCGGGCCAGCCCCACTCCCTGCCGGCCAGTTTTCTCCCCCTGACCCTCTCCTTGCCAGCCCCTGCTCCCCCCAAACCTCCTGGTCAGCCCTGCTTCCCGCTGGTCGGTTCTCCCCCGGCCAGTCCCGCTTTCCTGCCAGCTGATTCTCCTTCTCCCCCGGCTAGCCCCGCTCCCCCCAAACTCCTCCGGGCCAGCCCCATTCCCCTCCCAGCTGGTCCCCTCCATCTGAGATCAAGTGTGTCCAGTATTTTTTTTTAAGCCATCTGGTAACCCTATCCAGGAGCTATCCTTGCTGCAGCTCTGTAGTTTAAATGTAGCAAGGGCTGGGCTGCTTGCGCCAGGTCCAGCAGCCCCTGTCTGGTGGGGAGACAGTGGGGAGCTGGGACCCCTGGCAGACAGGGAGCTGCTGTCAGAGCAGCTTCTGCCTGCAGCGAGCTTGGGCCCACCACGGGCAGAGGCTGCTTTGCAGTAGCCTCCCCTGCTCCTGCCTCCGATTAAAGGCAGTAGTGTGGGAGGGGGGGAAAACAGGTGCCACCGCAGAGACAGTGCTGGGGGGAAACTGGCTTTTAAGATGTTTCCTCCCAGCACCGGCTCCTGCTCCCCCCCTTTGCTGCCTCTGGTAGAGAAGCAGCAAAGTGCGGGGGAGAGTGAGTAGTCAACTACTCACTTACATCCCTAATCAAAATGTCCCCTGTAATCTTTAGTGAAGTGAATTTTTAAACAGGCCTTTTCATTCAGGCATCCAGCCTTTCCATTCACCTGTTGTTAGTACCTGTTCAGCAACGTGCTGCTCTGGGCTCTATACCGGGGATCTCTTAACCCCATTTCATAGCCACTGCTGTAGGCACTTGTCCCTGTTGTTGTCTTTGCTCCTTGCTCTTCTGAGGAGGGACAAGACTCATCTGCAGGAGGTGGGGGCTTTCACTGAGATGACCAGACATGGAAGGTGTGATACCCGGAAGGAGGAACAAGTCAGGACTCGCTGCTGACAGGAGTTCTGATTCAGACCCATTCGCAGTGGTTGCACCCCTTCCCCATGCCTGACCCATACATAACCCTTTGGAAATTAACTATTCCATAAAATATATCCATCTGGGCACTGGTCAGGCTGCTAAGTCTAATATCAGTTATTGCAAAGTGGAATCAATCTAGTCAGCTGATATAAGGAAGTCATTATAAATACTATTGGTTTTTGCTCTTCAGACAAAGTATTTCTGGCAATTCACAGCTGTTACAAGCATTTGATGGATAATAACCAAAAGTGCTTCTCTGGCAGCACAGTATTTTTTTGCTGAGAGACTGGAAGAATCTCCTTTGCTTTCTACATAAAAACCTACTGATGACTCATATAGAACTCAAAAACCATCCTAGTTACAGATAAATATCAATTATAGTGCAGATACAGACAGAGGAGTCTGAGTCACAAAGTTGGGCTAGGGATCAGGTGTCAAACTTTTGCAATGTTCAGGGTTATATGGACAAAGAGGTTTTTGTTTGAGCCCCTTTTTACACATGCAGTCTCTTCTTTTACTTCTCTTGCTAAGTGTGTAACCAATGACTTGCTGGATACTTCTTGCAGAATCCGAATTCTTATAGTTTCGTACCATCTCCATTTCCTGCCTTTCTATTATGTTTCTGAGGCAATTAAATAAGAACTCTACTATATCTATCCCCATTAGCCACAAACGCACACTGGATTGTATAACAACACCTCTCCCGCCCCATGCAGACTTTAAGAGAACATTATTGAGGTTGCAAACTAAAGCATGCAAAAGTTAGGAAATGCTAGGATTAAAATTGCTGATGCAACTTTTAAGTTGATCCTCACATCTGAGTATGCATTATGTACAATATTTATTTATATGACTATGCTTGTCTCTTCACGCGACCCCTGCCTCATTCAGCGCTCACTTAATGAACTGCTATTCAATATGTTGTTTCCCCTCATTATTCAATGTGCGGCCCTAGGACTTATTTATCACACATGAGTGTAAAAACATCACATAGGAACCTTCCTGTAGAAGTAGGGATATAAGCTAATTTTCCAGGGCACCGATCTACTGCCTTAAACATCAGACTTTCTCTTTTCTTCCTGCAGTCTGTGGTCTATACACTACTTATCTTCCTACTTTTGTGACAAATGGGCATAGGGTCCTATAAGAAACAGCCTTATTCAATTACACAGTTCTGATTTATCCCCAAAGCAGGCCCATCATCCCTGCAAATTCAAAATGTCACACTAAATTTTGTCAGGGAAATAGATTTCACACAGGCTGACATGTAGCGAAAAACCTAGGCCCTTTAAAATTTTCATTCCTCAAAATTCTGAGGCTGCAAACATGATTAAAACAAATGATCAATAAATGATGAGTGGTATGTCATGAAAAAACATGTCCCTGTTTTACCCAGTTCAAATTAAAATAAAAAATAAATACATTAGCTTAATCCTGGGTGCACATGCTGACTCTTTCATACTGGAGTGGCCTTCCACATATAAAACAGTTAACACAAACATTCTGAAACCAAAAATGTTTTCTGAAACATTAATAGATAAATTGTGCTAGACCGGACATCCCGGTGCTCAATAAATTCTCAAAAAAGTCATGAACTGAAATGTTCTACCTTTTCAATGAAGTCAGCCAATGAGAGCATTATGATGATGTAATCCTATCTTTTGTTTAATTGGTGGGAGAAGGCTATCACTCAATACCTTGTTGGACAGGTAGCTGTATGGATAGAATTTCTCCTACTAGGCACTCGCTCACTTATGCTGCCATAGATTAACTTTAGCTTTCAATTAAGTGGGGTATTTTAATTTTTTTCTTAAGGTTCAAGTCATTCCCCCCCCCCAAATATAAAGCATATATTGAAATACCTTTTAAAGAGTGGTCTCCTCATCTCCCATTTAGAATGGGAGAGCTGCTTGTTATTTACTTAGGAGAATGCATCACATGAGAGTGGCAACCAGGAATGGAGCTTGGCTTGAAACCCTGTTTAATTACCTCAAACGACATTAAAGTAAAATGAATCCATGGAAATATCATAAAGGGTGGGAACAATGTTGGGATTTATTGGTAATACCAGAAAGTAAAACATAAGAGCTCTGCAGGACATCTAAAAATGTTATATGGGCCAGAACACCTCAGAAGTATCACTCAGGAAAGAGTGGGTGTCCCTGGGAAATTTAATTACATGCACCCACGTGCACGAACATAAAGTAGTTTTGATATTGCAGAGAAAATATAACATTAGGTGAGATTAGGTATTCAGCTGCTAGCTGTTTACAGTCTGGGATGGTAGTTCTCATCCTCTTTCATACTGGAATCCTATCCCATAGAGCCAGGGTTGTCCCTTCTCAAATAGCAGTGACGGAAGGGCAGGGTGGTTGTGATTAGAAACTAATTATTTAGAAAAATTAGACACTAAGGTCCTAATCACTTATATTGTGCTGGTATTTTGTGCAGGGGTGCATTTCTTATGGAATGCAGGCCTAGGCCAAGACCAAGCATAGAACATTTCAGCCCCAAAGGGATTTTTTTTAAAACCTTACTGAAAACTGGGGCCTATAACCTATAAAAACTATTTTGCATCCTTAATTATAGAGCTTACTGTCAATAAATGCCAGGCTGTAAAAAAAGATGTGCACAGTTCTCTTCCCTTAAACATTATACATGCATTGAACTTTACAATTAGTAAGAAATGATAGGGATAAATAATCTATCTGTACATTTCCTCCCCATCACCACTCCTCCACTCAAGCACATTGCAACCTGAGGCTCAAGGAGACAAAAGAAGGTATGTTTCCAGAGATTTACATGGCATCTAAATCTGTAGCATATGACTTGTGACATGTTTATATTATTTCTAATTTGTCTTCTTTAAAAAAAATGTTCGAGGGAAATCATAGAGGAGAAAGAAGATAGAAGCATCTCAAAGAGGCTGAAAATTAGGAATAGTCAGAGCTTCTACTTGTTCTATTGCTGGGAACAGCAGAGCTGCATTGTAAACTATGCTACTCTTGGTTCAGAGCCCAAGGGCTCATAGAGTCTGTTCATTATAATGCCGTGTAGGTGTATAGATACAGATATACACCATCCAGATAAAACTTGGTAGGTTTATTCCCTCTTTTGCCACCCCCCGCCTCCAAAGACTCAAGATAACAGTGCTTTTAGGATGTACATGTGCAAGTCAAACTAAGGGTGAGCTCAGTTGCATGTAATTTGCAAAATTGGCAAGTCTGTATAATCTGAATGCATCTGAGACAGGAACACCATGTCTTTTGTTTTGGTTGAGGGGCAGGGAACGAGGGATATCACAGCCCTGGAAAGTGTGCAGCATTTTCTAGTAAAGAGCCACTTCAACAATAGTCTGTGGAAATATAAAAATCACAAGCAGCTTAAACATTTGATTGCCTCAATATTCGGTAAAACATGTGATTAATTGGTAGCCCAAAAGACTGAGAAAGCATTGCATAGGTTCTACTATAAGTGCTATTTATTATTATTATTCAGGTTAAGTGGGAGTTTTATGCAAACATGGAAGTAGAATTTGGCTCACAATTTTAACTTGATGTGACATGATTTTCTGTAGAATCTTCTCAAAGCAATGTTCTTAACTTCCTGTAAAAAGGTACAATCCATGCACTTAAAAAGAAAGGAATAAATAAATTGCAATATCATGTTGCAACATTCGTTTATAGCAGTTCTTATTCTCCAGCAGAAAAATGAGGGTGTGGGAAGGGGAAGAGAAGAGAGCAAGCACTGAAAAAGCTGTTTAGCCAAAATATTTCCTTTCAGAATTTTCATTTTATTCAAATCTGCAAGTAATTGTTTTTAAGGGACAGATAATATACCTCTAGAAATGAAAAACCACTGTGGAAAGATGGTAACTCCTCCATAATTAATACTGTGATTACATTGCCATTTCAAGTGCAATTTCTATTCCTTCTGACTTTTTCAAATTAAACTGAGTCACCTGAATAATCATATGTATATGCTTTTACTGGAAGAGAAGATGGGCTTTTTAAAGTGTTAATTAGTCAAGACTTTTTGGAGAGATGGATATTTAAAAAATGATGGATATTTCCTAACTTTTGACACCCTAGCCTAAAAATGTCATGGCTTAGAAACTTCAAATTTGTTTGTGTCAGGTTTCATGAGACCAGATATCTTTACTGTTTTTGGAAAAATGTGGGTTAATATTGAAGCTTCATTTTAATTTTTGAGAAATTCATGTAGCAGGTCTTAAAGTGTGCAGGTGGCATTGCAGTTGAAAACCTGTAGCTATTGACTGTGGATCACAAACCTCATATTTCAGCTGGGAGTATATACAGGGAAACAAAGATCTTGCAGACAATACTGGCAGCATTGGAACTGAGTAGCATACAAGAGTTAAAAATGTCTGTCACCAAAGTTTCTAGGGAGAATAACAGCAGAGACTCCTGCTGTGGTCATAACTATTACAAAGATTTCTGCAGAGTTTAGCTCTGCACAGAGCTGGTAAACTCTGAAGAATTCTTGTCCCTTCACACTTTCCACGAAATAATATGATCTCTATTCACAATCAAGTTTTTACCTATACAGTTTATAAAAGATATATGAAAAAAAATTAGAAAAAGCCTTGATCAAAGCTTAATTTATAGTTACTCATGTCAAGAAAAAAAATCTTATTAAAATAATCAGGTTGTATTAAAAGTTGTTTGAAACATAGGAATTACAGATTAAGGCAAAATTAAAAAAAATAAATGTTTAAAAATTGGAAATTCAGAGTCAAGATTTCACAAAGATCCTTAATTTTAACGTTGTCTTCTCTATATATCCCTGATCACCCTGTACCACTGAGACACCCTTCTGGTGGATGGACATGCTTTTTTTATCGGTAAATGTCAGTGTCAATTTTGCTGTATATACACAAACCAAGGAAAAGACATTTTCATTGTTAATAATTAAAATGTACAGATAGACAAAGAAAAATGCTTCTTGATAACTTACTTGAATTTAATTTCAGGATATTTACTTTGTCTTTTTTTGACAGGCAATGTTGACAATTTTTAATTCTCAAGATAAATTATCCTTAAATAATTATTTTCTGACCCCCTCCATCACTTCCCACATTTAAATTGATAAAAACTTATGCTTCAAATTAAACCAATATCATCTGTTGGAGTTATAAAAATCAGATTTTACCAAGTGTACTTATAGTCAACACAAACCTTTTTCTAGGTTTTCAGTATCCACATACCTTCACTATAATATACCACATGTAGCATGCTAATGTAGGCACTACACTCTGGTAGGTGGCAACCATGCAGTCAATCACAGACCCTATTTGAAGTTACCTGCCCTTTACTAGTCCACTACAAGAATTTCTTGCCTCTCAACTTCTACATGTAAGCCAAAACATATATCCCTCCCCCATTTCACATTCCCACAGGGGTAAAAAGACACTAATGTTTTCATAAAGATTCTTCCATTGCTCACCCGCAGCTGCCATTTCAGAATAAATAACATAGTCAAGATATAAAACAAAGGTATTTGAATTGGGATGAACTTAAATCCGCTCAGTCTATCTTCTGCATACAAAATAAAGAACTATCTAACATTCCCTTATATCCTTCCTGATGTGTGGCTAAGATATATACTAGCTCATAAGATCTCCAGTATTACCATTTAGTTTCAATGGACTAAATAAACATTCAAACCCAATGAAACACCCTTAGATAAAGACTCAGAAAATACTAGGAAAGGACCACTAGCAGTCTTGAGACAGCTACATTTTTTGCAAGTTTTACTTTGTAGCTCCTTCTACAGACACTGAACAATTTCACAGTGTCAATTTCACAGGTAATGGGGCATTTGGAACTCTGTGAACAATGTGATTATTCTCCTGGTATCACAATTAGAAAATCATAGTTGTTTTTAAAAAAACTGGGCTACAGCACTGTGGAAATTCACTGAGTGTTCAGTGACCCTAATAATTTTTCTCTTTTTTTTTTTTTTTTTTTTTTTCTTCTTGGATGGCATGGTCAACAGGTTGTGTTTTGGGCTGCCGCCTGAAACTTGTAGGAGCCCTTGAATGCAACCTGAAAAATCACCAGAGCCCTTTATTTCTCACTGTATGTCTCTGATTTTGGATTCAAATTTGATACATCCGAGTGAGGAAAAATAGGCTTTTCTATATACTCCTTCCATTTAGCTCAGAAACCTAAATAATTAAAATATTCCTTGATTAAAATTCAACTTTGAATTATTCACTGGGGAAAAAATTTCTAATTATTGGTAAAGCTCAGAATGGCCAAAGCTAAGCAAAAATAAAAAGATCACAGTTTTTTTTCTCCAGACGGCATGTCTGAGTAATACTTGGCTTTGTTTCCTGCTTCCAGTGCAGCACAGATTCTCTGTCAATGATGGCAGATCCAGATACACTAAAAGGTGTTGGTGCTGCAAGACCTTCTTTTGGAAATTAGTTGCCAGAGATTATCACTAGCTTCATCCCATTCATTCCATTGTGCCACAGGACTCTTTTCAAACCCTGTATCTGCAACTGTTTTTCAAAGCCACAAAAAAATATTGCAGCTAGTCCTGAAGGTTTTGAAATAGAAATACTGGGGAAAATTTTAAACTGTGCCCATGTGACATAGATGTTTAAGACCCATTGAAAGTCAGTAGGACTTAGGTGCCACTGAAAACTTTATCCACTATCTGCCATTCTAGATATGGTATCTATCATTGAGGTTTCTAAGTGGATTTTTCTATAGGGATTTTAATTTCTTGGGCTCCTAGATCTGACACCAAGAATGCTTATGGAATACCCATAGCCAATTCAGAATGTTTGAAAAGAAAGGGGTTGATATCATGTCCTCTATATTATCTTCTGAGAGAGGCCACTCAATCCAGTGGATACAGCACTGGTGTTCTATTTCTGACTGTTGTTTCCTCACTGTGTGTCCTCTGGGCCTCGGTTTCTCCATATGTAACCTTAGACTAATGATATTTATTCTCCTTTATAAAGCTTGCTCTATGAGATTAGCAGCAGAAGAATTTTTCATGGGTTGGAGTAACATGGGCAGGTTACAGATGATTAAAAAACACTGAGTATGTCCTGTATGTCTTTGTTATTACTATTTTGTATAACTCATATTTCTTAACAGGACAGATGTGAGGTAGTAGAAATTCTGATTTTCCTAAGAAAAGAAGGACATACCAGAATGAAGAGCAGCAGTAACAGTATTGCAAGTGCTACAGAAATATCAACAATAAATAGTGCAGGCACCTCCCTCATCTCCATGACCATCGGTAGAGCAAGGCCCAAAGTAAGGGCTAGATAGTGGTAGCTAGTGACAGCTTATAATAAATCTCCCCAGGAGAGTGTCAGGAGGCTCTCTGGCTCTGCTAGACGGGGTAAATAATTTATTGCAACCAGGTATACACAACCAAGCAGCTCAAATGGCTGATGCATAGGCGTGTAGAGCTATGATTCCACCTAGTGCTTGTGCCTTCCCATCCTCTTCCCATCCACATGCTTCTAAGGCAATGAATCTTTTGGGGTTGAAGCCTCATTGATTCCTTTGCCTCTACACAGCCACATAAAACAGGAGTGTCTGTACTTTAGTCAGTTACACAACCATGGGGTCAGAAGCAGACTCACAAATTGAGTAGTTTATAAATACAGCTTTTTCCAAATTATCCATTTCACTAGGGACATGCCCATCACATATCTAAGGGACATAAATGAAAGATTAATGTGAAAAAAAAGAGATCTGATGACCTGTACGTGGGAGTAATTGTTACTATATTGGGGAATGTGCAGCTCAAAAATCACAACTGGCTGAGTTTTCCAAGAAGTTTGAAGGATGATCTGATGCTCCAGCTCCATTTTCTGATAGAGGATTTTCATCTGCCCCTCCCCCCACTTCCAAGCAGATGATATTTTGTTTTAGTTTATTAAAAGATCAAATGTAGGGATGCTAGATAGACTGCATTCATTTATCAGATCACGAAGTCCTCATAACATTTCTCAGCATTAATAACACATCTGCTCTTAAAATGTTGTCTCTTGATAATAGCTGGCTGAAAGTGTCTGAATTTAGGGATTATTTGAGACAACAGATTTCCTTCTATTTGGAATTGAATGAGGCATCTGCTCCCTCACCGTCAGCTTTGTGGGATATTCTCAAGGCAATCGTAAAAGGGCAGATCATTTTGTACATTATGAGAAGGAAAAAAGACCTCTGTTGGCAATTATGATATTTGGAAGGGTGAATTAAGGATCTGTGAAGACACCACTTCATGTCCAAAAATCCTGCTACTTCATTGATTCCCCCCTGGTTTCAGATGGCATACAGATTCAGCAGACAAGTTAACAGAGAGGGGGCAATGCTGGCTTTAAGGCTAACATTTGCAAAAACGGAAGAAGGGAAAAACAAGAAGAAAATGAATTACACTCCATCATGAAATGAAAGAGCAGACTCAACAACACATTACCAAGATTAGGACTCAGGCTGGAGAGCTAGACAAAGCTCCTTGGAGGATCAATGGAACCTCTGCCAATATTTATGCCAAGATAGTACATTGGAACACCAGAACAAAAAATGAATGTTTGCAAATAATTGTACATATATTCATCATCATAAGCTGCACGCATGTATTAGAGAGGAAGGAGTCGAGTCAAAACAAAGACAATCAGAAGACAGTTGGGCTATGTCTAAACTACATTCCTCTTTCGAAAGAGGACTGTAAACGAGTCCAATCAAAAATTCAAATGAACAGATTTACAAATCTCGTGCTTCGTTTGCATAATCACGTGAAAGTGCTTTTTGGAAAAAAGGTTTTTTTGAAAAAGAAACCACAGTCTTGGGACTATTGGGACTATTGAGGTAGATTGGTATGATGTCCTACTTTATCCTAGAGTTTTGTGGCTTATGCTATATTTAGGTTAAACAAAGTATGTGTTGCACTTTTCTAATCTAAGGAACATTATGTACCTTATCTGAGGCAGTAAGGCTTTGATAAACATAAGGAACTTCAAGAGGTATAGAAGCCATGAATGGTACTTCCCTGTGCCCAAACAATTCCTGGATGCTAAAAAGCCTTGTAGGACTATTGACTGAATACTTAATATAAAGCCAACCTTAGGCTGTTCTAATTTACACCTGGGCTCTGGTATGGTACAGGAGCAGATGAGCATATGAGCTATTAGTCAGTGTATGGTATGTGGCATGCCTCTGCCACTGAAACCATGAGCCCATTATAACACTCAACTTGAGGTAAAAAGCGTTAGCAATTTATGTGCACAGTTCTGGAGGTCCTCAGGTCAATTGCAAATATTGGCAAAGGTGGTGGCCTTCACAAAGACACATTCAGATTTGTCTGTAAATGAGATCCCAGGCCAAAGAGCTTATTGAAATATTCCAATGCAAAGTTGGGCTGAACTGCAGAATTCAGATCTGGATTTTGAACAAACTAATCTTTGTGTGGGGATATGGTATTTACATACAAGAATTTAATTCAGGAGCACTTCCGTTTCAACGGCAGAGATTTTTAAAGCTGTTTGAGTCCTTGGCCAATTCATCTTTATTTTTTAATGTGACTATTTCTATTTGAAAAAGGTTTTGGAAGGTTTCAAATTTTCCCCTTGGCTACCTTTAAATTTTATTTCTAGTCCCATAGACCCTTTAATGAAGTCCTCAGTAGTTTATATTGTTATTAAACCTCTGTTTGGGGAATATCATTTTAATCCTCATTATATGCCAAATATAGATATCAAATATTCATTGTGTAATTGAAATTATAATATGCAGCCCCCAAAGGATCTTTTATATTAATTTAAATTATCCTCAATTTAATTAAGATCAGGAATAACTTATGTTCCTGAAAAATCGCTTTACTGCAGAGATATTTGCATATGACAGAACAGAAATAAGTAGTGTGTTGTGCTAACAGCACTTTTTTGGACAAATCATATCTCCTTTCATAGAACAAGAAACATGCAAATCTAGAATTAAAGGGTCATCATGAACGTGAAAATGCATACTTTTGTGGTTACAAGTAATAATTAAGTTGACTATCTCATTTTGCTAGCAAAATATTTCCCTTTATTTGTTCTGTTTTCTTATTTTATGCATTTGAGAGCACTGTGTATCATTTTAATTGTCATTGTGTATAATCAGATGGTTAGTTCCTCCACTGCTGAAAATACCCTTAACAATATGTGAGCAGAACAATCCTTATGAAACATATTTAAAATTATTTTGTTAAAAATTAGGAGTTGCTGTTTAAAAATTACTATTTTAATCAAGTTTTAAGTATCTCCTTATGCCCTATTGCAGAGTTTAGCAGAATCACAACGGTCTTTGAATAAGTATTTTAGCGTACAACAGAATTAATTTAAGCTATTTTTTTGAGCTAATAACATTGTTAGCACTTATATGGCATTTTGTTGTCCAAGGCACTTCACAGAGAAAGCACTGATTCTCATTAGATCTCCTTACAGTAGCATCTATTCTATTAGAATATTTTGTTAAAACCAGGGTTTAACAAAGAGGGTTTGTTTTTGTATTATTACTAATGGAAGGAGCTGGTAAATTTAGCCACTGGTCCTACAATGAGATCCATGGTGGTGGACTCCTTCACGCATGTGGAGCTCCATAGGAGTTGATGACTAATATATGGCTACATGTATTATCAGCTTCTTGTGGTCCCTTAGTCTTTTTAATCTATTTTGGCCACTCCCACTAATGCTGCACCAGTCCAGCACTAAACTTTCTGGGCAGCCCCTTACCTTCTCTCTGCGCCCTGCCTAGCTCTCACTCTCACCCATTGCCAAAGAATGGCCTTCCAATTGTTACGGAGGAAATTGGTTTAGATTTTGGGCATCAAAGAATATGGGCCAAATCCGCATCCTCGTGAAGGCTTTATTTCACCTACTTATAACTGCCCCTTCTTTATACACTGGCCAGATACACTGCTTGACAAGATAGAGGTGTCCTTGCTGATTGACACAAAGTTCACCTTCCATAGGCGTCCACAAGAGAGCTTCAAGTGACAGGACATCTGATCTCTGTAAGCTTACTGAGCAATGACAGATCAAGGTTGGGACTGAAATTCAGGCCTTCCCAGTGCAATTCCCTCCCTGGCCTCTAGAGATCACATCAGGCCGCCTCCTTGCCCCAAAAATACTCATAAGTCCAACAAACATAAAACGGAAGTTTAGTGGGAATATACTAGTCAACAATAAAAGTTACATTGTGGGAGATGAAAACACCTGTTTACAGGTGAGTTTGGTACAGCCCCACTCTACAGCCCTTACATATGGGACAAGTTCCATGGACTTAACTGGAGTTACTAATGACAGTAAGAGCTGCAGGAATAGCCCTCTACACCATGTATTAAAATGGTCAGTGTGACAATTCATGTAGTAAGGTTTGAATATTAACTGCAATGTAGACAGGAAAGCCCCGATCCTGCAATGAGTTCCATACAGCAAGACCCCTGTGCCTGTACTAAATTCCTTTAATTCCTTCAGGGTTCTGTACAGGTGCAGGGTTTCAGTCCATGCAAAGCTCCTTTCAGGACTTGGGCTTTACTTGAACGGATTATGAACATGGTGAATTTTATAGAGAAAATATCAATGCTGGGATCCTTGTTATGTGACATGAGGAGAAATCTCTCAGATGATTCATTCTACTCATTTTAAATGTGAGTTTTGCAGATTGAGATTCCAAAATCTCAACTAACTTTAGTACCTGTGGGGTATTTTATCTCTGTCCCGATCTCTAATTTTATACACCACCAAACATTTTCAGTAGTTCTAGAATTAATCACATAATGTTCTAAAGAATTTTGACATTTGTGTTTCAAAACTCTTATCAATTTTAAGCATTTATTCTACAAAACTTGGAAAGATTGTCATTTTGTTTCAAATTATTCCAGCATCGTGGGCATCACTACAGAATGCAGAATTACAGAACATATGAGACTGAAACCTGACACTCCTCCTTCCCTGTTGTGAACTTTTGATGATGAAAAAAATATACTGTTTAAAAAAAATAAAAATTAGCTAGATGCCCATGCTCATATTTCCAGCACTGCCTGAATTCCCACTGCCTTCAATGGCTCTTGTGTGAATATGAAGAATAAAGGATCATAGTCTTAGAATCACCTGCAAACAAACAAAACTGATTTAACAACAATAATAAAATATCCAATACAGCATAATCTCCTGAGGTTGTTGGATGAAACTCAGAACACTAACAGAAAGGAAAACAGATGGTATATTTTTTCCAAACATCTCACCCCTACAAAAGTGGCTTTACAGTCTGGATTACACATTGAATTTATTAAAATCAGTTTATGCTACTATTAAATGTCCTCTCTACCTTTACAAATGTATCAGACTAGGCAATCTTAAGCTTTCCATGTATAATAATGAATAACCTTTTCAGACAGTCTATCTTAGTGGTTGAAAAGGGATAGTGAAGTTTAAACCGAAGGAAAATTTTAAGGTAATCACTAAGTGCAACTAGAATTGGAATATAAATATTACTGTGTAATTAAAGCAATGTGGAAAAAGACAATAGGCTGGGGTGCATGATAGAGAAAAAAATAGCAATGCTTTACATGGTTATAGCCCTTTTATCTGAAAATCTGTGTGCTCATCCCCATTTTGCAGAGGGAGAAACTTAGGTACAACATATTTTCAGTGACTTGGCAAAGTGGCCTATTGGTTAAAGGAGGAGACCTGGCTTCTATTCCTGACTGCTGTCTACTCACTGGATATTTCTTATGTAATAAATAAATAAATACTAAGCTAGTTCAATGAATTGCCTTTTGCTCCCATCTTTAGCAAGCCTAAATTGCACATGTTGCTGGTGTGTAAGAAACTAACCACTGTGATTCATGTGTCTGTCACCTCTTGTTCCTTATTCTATCCTGGGGCTGATTGCGAAAGTCAAAAAGTAGCTCTGACTAGTTCACAACACAGCAGCTGAGTGCTATACACTCCATTCATTTTCCACTCAACTTAGCATCCACTTCAAACTTCTGGTTCTAATTTAAGCATTGACTTTTTAACAGACATCCTTTACATCCACAAGAGAATAGCAGCACTACCTGAGTAAGGAATAAAGGCTAAATCCTGCAAACTTTGCTCAAGTCATAAAGACAGAAAAGCTAAAATGTTCAATATGTTGTACGGTTTTTAAAACAAACATAATTTTTCAGTGCAAAACTAAATGAAAAAATACCATGTTTTCTGCTACCAACTCTCTCCAAATAATGCAAAATCTTTGCAGGCCCTAATGACAAAGTAATAGCTGCCTATTTTTAATGGGTCTTCCTGGCCTTTTTAATGAATTTTTCTCTTTCTGATTGTGTGGTTAGCTCTATTTATGTCAACATGGGAGCTGCATAGGTGACCACGAGTTGTCGAGAGTGGATACAAGAAAAAGGGTTTGACGGGTTTCCTGTTTTGGCAGCTCCTGCCTGTTGACACCACTTGCATCACCAGACCTTGCTAGTCTAGACATAGCCTAAGTCACCTGAAGAGGCAAAACGGTCTTTAAAGCACCTAGTAAACTTTGCTTTTCTTCACCTTCAAATGTTGATCCTCAGTTTTCAACATATGTTCATTCACAGTCAGAAGACCACAAAGCTCATTTTATCCTTTGCACAACATTCTGGTGACTTTGCACCACTTCTTATGCGCATTTTCATTTAACTGGCCTCCCCAAGGTCTAGTGGGGAATCTGTGTTTAAGATGTGTCTTTTCACATTCCAAGGCCATCAGCAGCTGAGAGTGCAAAGAATAACTGTAAACAACCATCTCTGCAACACCTAGACTGTTTTTTCTACAGAATTTGAAGAGCCATCAAATGATGCTTTCTTTGACCTTCTCCCCTTGCAGATGCTCATAATCAGAGGTCTATTGAATATTTCTTTCACTTTACAGCTGGATTGGCGCTTGATGTACTCACTTGGAGTGTTTACAGATATTCCTTTTTTTCTTACTTTCCATTTCCGCTTTATCATTCATGTGTTAGGGAGGAGGTGAAGGGGACAAGTTCATGCACGTATATTCACTCTGTTGTTCACAGCAACAAACACAGGTAGAGGCTCCAACTCCACTGAACTCAGGAAAACTCTTAATGCTGCTAGGCTACATCTAGACTGGCATGATTTTCCGCAAATGCTTTGAATGGAAAAGTTTTCCCATTAAAAGCATTTGCAAAAAAGAGCGTCTAGATTGGCACGGATGCTTTTCCGCAAAAGCACTTTTTGTGGAAAAGCGTCCGTGCCAATCTCGATGCGGTTTTGCGCAAGAAAGGCCCGATGGCCATTTTCGCGAAGCAGCATAGCATTTCCGCAAGAACACTGACAATCTTACATGAGATCATCAGTGTTCTTGCCGAAATTCAAGTGGCCAGTGTAGATAGCTGGCAAGTTTTTCCGCAAAAGCAGCTGCTTTTGCGGAAAAACTTGCCAGTCTAGACGTAGCCCTAGGTTGTGAAATCATTTCTTTTAATAGTATACAGCAGCAGTCAAACCGCAAACAGAATGTTAGGAATCATTAAAAATGGGATAGAGAATAAGACAGAGACTATCTTATTGCTGCTATATGAATCCATGGTACGCCCACATCTTGAATACTGCTACAGATGTGGTCGCCTTATCTAAAAAAAAATATATTGACATTGAAAAAGGTTCAGCAAAGGAAAACAAAAATGATTGGGGGTTTGGAAAGACTGGGACTTTTCAGCTTAGAAAAGAGGAGACTGGGGGGCAGGATATGATAGAAATCTATAAAATCATGACCGGTGTGGAAAAAGTGAATAAAGAAAAGTTATTTACTTGTTCCCATAAGAAGTAGGGGCCACCAAATGAAATTAATAGGTAGCAGGTTTAAAACAAACAAAAGGAAGTTTTTCTTCATGCAGTGCAGAGTCAACCTGTGGAGCTGCTTGCCAAAGGATGTTGTGAAGACCAGGACTTTAACAGGGTTCAAAAAAGAACTAGATAAATTCATGGAGTTTAGGTCCATCAATGGCTATTAGCCAGGATGGGTAGGAATGGTGGCCCTAGACTTTGTTTGTCAGGAAACAGAAGACAGGAGAGGAATCACTTGATGATTATCTGTTGTGTTCACTCGCTCTGGGGCATCTGCTATTGGCCACTGTTGGAAGACAGGATACTGAGGTAGATGGACCTTTGGTAGGACCCAGTATGGCTGTTCTTACGTTATATTTTTTATACAGGATTCAGCTTTTCTTTCATATTGGCTGTTATGGTTAGGAAAAAATGCAAATAAAGTATCTATATTTTATATAAATGTACACACACCACACACAAATTGCATTGAAAGAATATTAAGCTTGCAAAGTTAAGCATTCAGGGTTAGGAAATGCCAGAATTAAGGTCGCTTGAGCATATGCATCATAATAAAGTCTTAGTATGACAATGACATTTTTTCCACAGGATCCCTGCCTCATTCAATTGATAGCATGGCCAATGCTCACCAGGGCTGGTGGCAGACTTCAGACACTGAACAAGATTAGGGTGAGGAGGTGGGCTTGGCTCCAGGCCTTCGAGAAAGGGCAGGGCCTCAGGTGGAAAAGGGATGCACTTTGTCCACCCATCTCTCAGTGTTTCCCGCATCATGCTGCACTAAATGCTGCTGATGTTGCTACCATCACAGCAACAGTGATGGCCCAGAGCCCAAAGCCCTTTTAAATTACTAGGCCCTGGAGCAGCAGTCACCTCCTGCCACCACCCAATTTATTACCTTATAATTAGCACTGCATTTCTTTCTTCCTTCCTTCCTTTGTTTCATTTTAAAATTGATTTTAATTTATTCATTTCATATTCTTTTCTTGGTATCTGAATCCTCTGGGTTATCTGGAGACCAGGTAAACTGCAACATGTTGGCCAAGTCCATTTCCAGAAATTATTTATTTGGTTGAAAATCTGAATGTCTTACCACTGAGGATAGAACAGACACATTCTTATCGTAAAGTCTTCTAGAACGTAAGAGAAAAATAGTAACGAGTCTGCAGCATTTTTAAACTCACAGAATACTGATACAAAATCAGGGCTCATTGTTCTATGGGATCAGTAGGCAGGATTCTATACAATGGCTATCTATATCTGTATCCAACAGAACACAAATTCTGTCAGTTTAAGAATAGTTTCTATGAAACCCCAATTGTTTCAACCCTATTGCATATTTCCTCTAAAATTTTCTATGATGACATGGCTCTTCAGCATTTCATGACCCAGACCATCAGTGGTATTTAGGTACCTAACTCCTGACTGGTTTCCATGGGATTTAGGTACCTAACCACCTTTGAGGAGCTGGACTTCAGTAACTATAATTCACCACCCATGAGGACGGTTAAGCCACTGAAATGTTTAAATTTAGTATGTCTTCAAACACCCAGCAAAGGCCAGAGGAACTCTGTCAGAGTCAAATGGCCTACTGAAGACTGCTTTCAAAATATTTTTCACCAGCTAACCCTTCAGTAACCACCTTTAAACCATTGGTTGTAGAGTGACTAGTGTCTGTGAAGTATACAGGCAAGATGCCTAGTAATGGGTTTGAGTCTACTGCTACAACCTTTATAGTCAGTGTACCTAACCCTGCTTTCACTGAAACCAACTGCCATATTCCTTTTGCTATTGTGGGAGTAGGACTAGACCTACTGGGACAATTTAATTGAGGGAGGAGTCTTAAACTCAATGCTAGTGGCAATGCTAGTCTTCAACTCCTCTTACCGGGCCAGCAGGCAACCCCCTCTGGCATCAGCTACAGAGGGGCAGGGGTCTCAACGCATCATTGTGCACCCTTCCCCCCCGCATCTTCCAGCCCTGCGTGTCACGCTTGGGAGTGCAGTAGATAGGGACTGGGGCCGTCTGCTTCCCACCACCAGGGTGAAACAGAGTGACCAGTCTGACCTTGAATGATGGCAATGGAGCATCACAGGCTACTGCATCATTCTTCTTCCTTGCAGCTCCTGTCGCTGTGGTAAGGGCAGGGCGGGGGGGAGGGGAGGAAAAGGAGAGGAGGCCCTGCTGCCATCTTGCACCAGGGCCCCTAGTAATCCCAGAGGCCATGTTCTGTGGGAGGGAGTTGAGGGAAAGGGCTGCATTAGGGGGAAAGAGGGCAAAACAGGAGCAGGTAGAGGCAGGGTGGGGGATGCGCAGGGGCTAGGTTTTGGGAGAAGGGCTGCAGGGACTCATGGGCCAGATTGTGGAACTGCCCGTGCCATGATGTGTATGCTTCATGATAAAGTCTTAGTATGATGATCACATATTTTTTCCACAGGATCCCTGCCTCATTCAGTTCATAGCATGGCTAATGCTCATCAGAGCTGGTGACAGCCCAGGCCATAGATGGCCCACAGACCATGAGTCTGAGAACCCTGTTTCAGACACAGATACTGATACTTCTCCTGTTGAATACCACCTTGCTCTACAACTAGCCTCTTCAATTTCAATGGTATCGCTTATTGAATAAAGCACTACTCAGTCTGAATAAATGTGTCAGTCTGCCCTGTAAGTGGGGACTATATGGTGAGTTAAGTGTTTACATGATCAGGTCATTTATGTTCAGTTTTAATTGGGAACTTGGGTTTCACACAGATAATAATGTGCTACATTTTCCATGTGGTAGCATGAGAACCTGAAACATATTTGGAAATACTCATGTGATTTTCTATCTGGTTTGATTAAAATGGTTAGAAGTCACAGAATCACACAGCAAAACACTGACCTTCTCAAACACACCTAATTTGCCTGAGCCCATTATATTTAAAGATAATAAATAAATACTCAGTAATGCTTTATAATATCAATAATATCCTAGAAATTATTCTGCACTTAGTGGCCAATTAAAGATCATTAAATGCTGTTAACAATCAATTTACTAGGTATTATTGTGCTTCTGTTTATAAATACCTAATTATATAGGTCATATTTACTTGGAGTGTGTTAGATTTGCTGGCCAATTACAGCACTTAAATCAATGCAGTAAAAAATAATTGCCTTATAAAATCACTTTTTAAAAACCTGTTTGCATACAGATTTCTAGGTTTCTGTTATGCCATCAACACTTTTCCAGAATGTCCCCCCTCCTTGAATCAGGTAATTAAAAGAGTATGGATGCAAAGGAGAACAGAGCACCACATGGCTTGGCAAAGTGTTTCCATAAAGTTCTGTCCTGTAGCTGTAGATACAAACTCAAGCTGGTCGTGTGCAGAACTGCAGCATGTTGAGCCCACTACCCCTCGGCACAGCCAAATGTTTCAGCAGCTGCCCTTTTGTCCTGTTTCTTAAATAAACAAAGAACAGATACAAATTAATGACCTAAATTTATGGCAAAACACACTGCCTTCCCAGAGCAAATAGCCTTAAAAGAACAGATGTTAAAATAGCATTTTGTACTCAGATATAGAAAACAGCTATTGTGTGGATACGGAGGTTTGGAACATACATAAAATAGTATCTAAAGAATGTAATCGTTCCACAGAATCTCCTGCAACCAACCACAAATTTCACAACCTTCCAATCCTGTGTTGTACATAATAATTACCCTCCACAACACATTCCCCACCCTTTCTTTTCTCATCTGTGTCTCAGAAAACTTCCTCCTTGGCATTTTACATTCCTTTGGGGCTTTTGGTGGATTAAAAAAAAAGTGAAATGTTCACTTTGCCAGTATGTTAAATAGCACCTGCCTACCTGGTGCTGTAACCAGTGTAATTCAGTCTCAAGGAATTGTGCTCATGGAAAGCACAATCTCAATAAAACATGCTTGTCCTATGGGCGGATGCATTTCTTTGTTGGTTTGTATTTATTTCTTGGTGCATTTTCATTGAAAATGATCTTGCAACTGCTTATACTTGAGCAATTGCTAATTCTCTCTGTTGCTTTTTGCATAGGTGGGTAATTATTTTACAAAGCAGAGTGAGAAGCCATCACACAGGAGAAATGTCTATGCCTTCTAGTCAGCGACGCCTCTTCATCACTGGCAAAGGCAGGAACAAGTAGTGCTGGGTCATCTTCTGTACTCAGAAGTAGAATTAAAGGCATATTCACTTTCCACACACCAAGTACATTCTGTTTATACCACGCCACATTGTATTTCCAGTCTTACTCAACATTTTAATATACATTTTCTTGTCAAGCTTCTTGGCAGTCGGGTATGCAGCTTGCAAGATGGACTGAGAATTCCACAGGTGGACTGATTAGTGGGTGGCATTTCTGAGTTGTAGCAAGCTGTTAGCATTATGTCTGTTTGCTTTAGGTACAGATGTGAAATGATTTGACAGTCAATCTCAAAAGTGTGCAAGTGGGGTTTTTTTTTTTTTTTGGTATGTCAAACTCTTCTTATAATATCATCCGTATGCGTCTGGTTGTCCATTAAAAATCTCCCCTCCCCCTCCAGCTAGTCTGGCTGTTGCAATGCATTATTCAGAAGCTTACAATTTGTAAGTTTTAAAAGTAGCCTTGTTTTTTTCCATTTCATTTGAGGACCACAACTACGGGGATCAAGATTCTTTCCTGGATACTTAGGTTATCCTACTGAGAAGGCAATCTGTTTACTTTATGCAACTTGCCCAAACACAGGTTTCCTTAACAAAGTCATAGATGGAGGCAAGTGGTGTTTGACAAGTGGAATTGTCTGTTGACTTGTTCATTTCATTTCCTCCTTTTGGCAGAGACACTTGGAACCTGATTTATTTTACAGTTACTATGAGCCCAGAATAATAACTCCTAAATCAACGCTGAGGAGGTGGAAAGGTACAACACCACAAACACTCAGTAACAGTCGGGACAACGACATGGAAATATGAGTTGACATGCAGAATAACCACAAGTGCTGCATGATTTATTGATTGCACCTTGTCATACACATGATGAGCTCTCAGTTAGTGAAATTATACTTTTATATATTTCACAACTTAGGGGAAAATATAAATATTATATATACAAGTTGTATATACAGTAACTAATGGATAGAGCAAGATTACTACTTCCAGTTAGTGACAAAGTTGTATTCATTAGAAAGCTGTGCTGTCTAGAGTTGGGCCAAACCAGCAAAACAAGCATTTCTACAAATATTAACTCAGATATTTAGGTGAATTTGGTTAGGTTCCTTTCAGTGTTCACTAGATATGTAAAACATGTATAAAAATATTAACTGTGTAACAGATAAAAATTCTGTTACATAGTTAAACGTGTTACCTGGGTATATAGGAGTACAGAGAGAAAGGTGTTTGAGGGTTCCCGTGCCCCACAGCGCCGCTCTGTACTCCCTAGCAGAGTTGTAAAGTTTAACTGTTAAAAGGAACTGATAAACATCATTATTCCACAAACATTCTATTAATTATTACTGGCCAAACCATTCAGATTTAGCATTGTGCTGGTCATAAAATATATATGAAACCAATAAACAATATATATAAACCCAAAAAACACAATAGCAGCAACTAGCAGTGAGCTGAACAACTAAATGCTCCTATTAGGAAAAGGATATTTTGAACATTAGAATGGAATATCCAAGCATTTTATTGTTTACTAACAGTTTCTAAGTTTCCTTTTAGATACTATATCAAGTCTCTCATTGATTGGACAAATTTATTCTCTTTCTTTCGGAAATGGGAACCTCCTGTTTTGAAGAACTAGGGTTTTTTTCCAGTGTTTAAAAAAACCTTTTGGGTTTTTTTTAAATAAGATATGTAATGAGTAAGGAGCCAGAGCATGACAATGGATTTGCTGTTAAAAAAATTAAACAAGCAGCTATACAGAAGCAGGCATCACTGCTACAAGACCATGGATTGTTGCTCCATCTACATGAATGGTAAGGACCAGCCACAGGCTCACCTGCACCTCCAGTGACATGTTCAGCTATGACTTAATGCTCAAAGTAACCAAAACAGGCCCATAAAAGGCAGGAGAATTCCATTATATATTTGTTTTTATCCCACATGATAGATGACTACCACCAAGACTCCACTATAGCTCGAGAATGCAGCGGAGTTATCAGGAAGGCAAAAGCGCAATTGGAATTGCGACTCGCAAGGGATGTGAAGGATAACAAGAAAAGTTTCTACAGGCATGTTAGCAAGAAAAAGGTGATCAGAGAGGGCGTGAGGCCCCTACTGGATGAGGGCAGTAACCTCAGATTATGTGGGGAAAGCTGAAGTACTTAATGCTTTCTTTGCCTCTGTCTTCACGGACAAGGTCAGCTCCCAGACTAATGTGCTAAGTGACGCAATATGGGATGAAGGTGGACAGCCCTTGGTGGGGAAAGAACAGGTTAGGAACTATTTAAAAAAGCTAAACGTACACAAATCCATGAATCCGAACTTAATACATCCGAGGGTACTGAGGGAGTTGGCAAATGTCATTGAGGAGCCTTTGGCCATTATCTTTGAAAAGTCGTGGAGATCAGAAGAGATCCCAGATGATTGGAAAAAGGCAAATGTAGTGCCCATCTTTAAGAAAAGGAAGAAGGACGATCCAGGGAACTATAGGCCGGTCAGTCTTATCTCAGTCCCTGGAAAAATCATGGAGGGGATCCTCATGGAATCTATTTTGAAGCACTTGGAAGAGGGGAAGGTGATCAGGAATAGTCAGCATGGATTCATGAAGGGCAAGTCATGCCCAACCAATCTGATTAGCTTCTATGATGAGGTAACTGGCTCTGTGAATACAGGAAAGTCAATGGATGTGATATACCTTGACTTTAGCAAGGCTTTTGATACGTTCTCCCACAATATTCTTGCAGGAGGTTAAGGGAATGTGGATTGGATAAATGGATGGTAAGATGGATAGAAAGCTGGCTGGAAGGTTGGGCCCAGCAGGTAGTGATCAATGGCTGGATGTCAGGATGGCGGTTGTTTTCTAGCGGAGGTTCGGTTCTGGGACCAGTTTTGTTCAACATCTTTATTAATGACCTGGATGAGGGGATGGATTGCACCCTCAGCAAGTTTAGGGATGACACTAAGCTAGAGGGAGAGGTAGATACACTAGAGTTTAGGGATAGAGTCCAGAGTGACTGACAGACAAATTGGAGGATTGGGCCACAAGAAATCTGATGAGGTTCAACAAGGACAAGTGTAGACTTCAGCACTTGGGACAGAAGAATCCCAAGCATTATTACAGGCTGGGGACTGAATGGCTAAGTAGCAGTTCTTCAGAAATGGACCTGGGGATTACAGTGGATGAGAAGCTGTATATGAGTCAACAGTGTGCCCTTGTAGCCAAGAAGGCTAATGGCATATTAAGGTGCATTAAGAGGAGCATTGCCAGTAGATCCAGAATTGTGATTATTCCTCTTTATTCGGCTCTGGTGAGGCCACTACTGGAGTATTGTGTCCAGATCTGGGCCCCCAATTACAGAAAGGATGTGGATGCATTGGAGAGGGTCCAGCGGAGGGTGACCAAAATGATTGGGGGATGGAGCATATGTCTAAGGAAGGAGGAGGAAAAGAGTAGAAGGTTAAAAGAGAAAATGTTAGGAGACCTAGAAAAGTTACAAAAAGAAGTGAATGAGAAGAAACTGAGTTGGAAAGATATGTGAAGTTGACCTTTGAAGTCTTTGCATGGGCTGAAAGTCAATAGGATTGTCATCTGTGCAAGGATCGCTAGGTTACTCCCTAAAAGAAAAGCAGGAATAAGAAAGGCAAAATTAAACAGAAGCAGGAGAAAGTAACCAAGATTATCTGTGACTCAGTTTGGGCTGACCACAGGTGTAGAGTCATAGAGCAGGACACTCATCTTCACCAGGACATTTTTCAAGAAGGACAATACCTATAATGAAGTATTATGTCGAGAATGAAAACAGTCACATTTTTATATTCAACAATCATGAATTCTGAAACATAAGCCAGAAAATTATTTTAAACATGCTCTGAGTATGTCCCACAGATATGTGATCTTTAATCACCCTGAGGGGCAATAGTGTCGGTCCCATATCTCAGAGAGGACACTAACCCCTCAGAGAGTACTCTCCACTCCATACAACAAAATGAGCTGTGGTCCATTACAGACTCCTATGAAATATCAGCACTAATTTACCTACATTACCTATTGCACCCCCCATGTAAATTTTTGTGGGATGGCTGCCATGTAAATACTGATCAGACATAATCCCGTTTAGATTATGAGATCTGACAAGCTAACAATCCAAGATGGCATTAGTGCAGTTTTATTAACTAATGTCACTACAACTACCAACAAAAATTTCACTACAATACAGACGACCCTCGTACTTACAACCTAAATGGTTCCTGGAGAACTGTCGTAAGTCAAGCCGTCGTAAATTGAACCCTTGATTCCCATAGGCGCAATATTATAAATGGCAGTTCTGTTTCTGGAAACCCATTTCATACCCTAAAAATACCAAAATTGACTACAGAAATGGAGGAAAACTGAACTAAATAGTTAAAATAATGCACAAAAATAACTAAAAAGTGAAGACCGATGTGGCGGAGCTGCACACAGTTCAAGCAGCAGCTGCAGACTGGCGAGTCTGACTGACCTTGTGCATTTCCTGTTTTGGGATGATTCGTGGAGTCTGCATCGTACACCGTCATAAATGTGAGCTGTGGACATAAATTGGGGGTTTTTAGGAGTTATTTCGCAAGAAAAAAAAGGTTGTAAATGCAGGGGGTCGTAAGTCAGGTTGGTTGTAAATTGGGGGTCGCCTGTAGGCCAAAGTCATCCTTGGTATAACTCCATTAGCGTCAGGGGAGTTGCATCAGGGGAAAAAAATGTTCAGTAAATGTAACAATAAAGAGTCATCTAAAGAAAGATAGTTAGTTCTCACTAGAGAGGGAACCCCAGACTGTGTGTTGCTTGAAATGCAGGTTAATTTGGATCTAAGGCTTGGACTCAGGCCCATCTCTAGCAACCACTTAACACTTCTCTCCATTTTTTCCTCAAGTATTGGAATATAATTTATTCGGCCTCATGCAATATTTTTTACATTTTTCCAGTTACTTACAATTGCCTCATCTCACAAGTGGATTGCATTTCAGAGAAAGAGGGAGAGGGATGGCTGATTATCCCATTTATAATTGTGCAGTAACCATTTTACCTTTTATATTATTTCTCTATTTTTAACTTATATTGGAGGCTTTGGGACAAAAGTTGCCTAGTTAAACATATCCAGAGCTGTATCATGAAAGCTGTTTTGGAGAGGTCTTCAGGCGAGACAAAGGCCCATCTTGAAAATGCTATTTAAGGATACATAAAATTAATGGTCATTAATGCAGGCAGGAGGCAAGCAAAGAGGATTTTGCATATAGACAGCGGGACAAAATAAAATCAGGCAGCGTTAAGTTGGTTTTAAAAGTACACTCTGATCCTGGAACTGACTGCACGCATGTGCACCCCTGACCTCCTATACAGTCAATTGCAGCCCTCAGGCCTCATTTGATAAATGGACTCCAACACCAGGAGATCATTTGGAAGAACCAACGAGCTTGGTATTCCTGCAATGCAAAAAAAGACTTTCTAGGTCTGAAGAGATGCACACATACCCCTTGTTGCTTCACTAAAAAAAGATAGCTGGGGAACAGCAAGAGAGGCTAGGAATGTTCAGATATATAAAGAGGCAGCATCTTTCTGAATAAGTTTTCTTTCGTGTTGGAGAGTATAGCCCAGCTAGCACTGCATTTCATGGTAATCGCTTGTTGGTGATTTTATTTTCTACCTTGTTTACAGTCTGTTAAACGAAGGACAACATTTCCCATCAGGATGGGCTCCTACAAAAGAAAAAGATATCTGATCTTAAGGAAAGCAGAAAAAAGTCAGTTAAAAATAATAGGATTATGATTCTCTTCGTCAAATGGGCCAACATGAACCTGATCTGTCAGCATGGGCACAAAAAGTTCCAACCCACCTGTTTGGAGTTAGCCTTGAGTAACAGATGCCATTCTGTACCACCTCATTCTAATGTAGTGCTTTTCATCAGTCGATCTGGAAGCCCATTACAAAGGAGGCAGGTATCATTATGCCCATTTTATAGAGAGGAATACAGGAATAGAAAGGCTTACTAATTTGCCAATGTCACACAGCAGGCCAGTGGCCCTCAAGTGCCTCACAAGAATCCCAGTTCTGTAAGCAAGAGGCCTGACTACCATGCAGTGCCTCACAAGAAGGTATTTAAAAAAAAATCTACAACAAAGTGAATACATCTAAGTTTCCAGGTAAATGGTTTTCAACCCTGAGCCACAGCAGCCTTTGCCTTCATAAAACTTTCTCAATGCAGTTTTATTCGAGCATAACACTCTGGCAAAGCAGTTAGTTTTTATTCTTTGCTTATAAATAAATATACTGGTAACAATTTTCATAAAAGTGTGAATAGCTGCAGCAGAAGCCAACAATTAGCACAAGCGAACAGGGCCAGAGGCCTTCCTTCCTCCCCGCCCCCACCATATTACAAAGATACCTGTACTCATTTGTTTCCGAGGCTGTTGGAGAGCCTCTGAAGTTGAACAGCCCCACTTCCTCCCTTTCATCTGCTGTAGAATGGACAGTATGTTCGATACAAGGGATGCAGGATAGGCTTGCAGCTCTGGCACTCAGACAACGGGAGAGAGACCAGATCAACGGCAGCAGGAAAAAAAAAAAGAAAAGAAAAGGAAAGATTCTTTCCTGTCTGTTCCAAAGAGCCTTCCACTGCATAGTGAGGTTGCCAGAGGTTGCCTGGGTTTTCAAGCACCACTCCCCCTTCCCTGTATTAAAGAAGCTGGAAGGGGAACCCCCCTCCAGCAGCTTTGCTTAATTACCCTGAGCTTTAGAGAGGCTCGAAAAATCTCTCAACTGAACATTTTGCAAACCAGATTATGGCTGCCAGAAAATTTCTGGTGAGTATACTATGCAGAGTATTAATTAGAATATAGATTCCATGCAGGGATCATTCCATACATTTGCTGCAGTATGGTACCTGAAAGTATGTTTGTTGCCCCATAACATTTTCCGCAAGAAAAATATTTTTTCCTACTATGGCTCCTGGGAGCATGGAGAAAAAAAGATTCTTTTGCCTTTTCAATCACTTGCAGCTAGTTAGAGTATAAATTGTGTAACAAGTCTTTCAAAGAAGATAAGAAGTATCATAGCATAGGTTAAAAACATTTGAAAGGGCAGCTTGTGCATTAGACCTCCGCTGACTGTTAAACTTCTTGAATGGCAACACAGCACTGGATGACTGGCCGAGGACATTAGTCACAAAGCTGATGAGGGGTAGTGGCCAAAACTGACATGGAAAGTACAATTCAGTGGTCACTGAATTAAACAACAGCTTTGTTCATTGTGTAATTGGCACTGTGTTTCTTGTAGCCCCCTTGAGAAAGACATCAAATGCAACCTCCAGGCCACAAGGGTTGTTTCAGAGTTAATTTGTCGTTGTGTGTACACTCACTCCCTAGGGTTCCCTTTTCATCACATTGTATTGGTATTAGCTAGTGCTCCCATTCCCACTCCCACTGTGAATTTTAGGAGCTCTGCGTCCAATTTCCTTTGTGCCAATTTAAAAGCGGTTGTTTCCAAACACATGTGGATTTGGTAGGTACAATTATAGCATTTAATCATAGTTTCTAGAAATATAGATCAGACTAATAGTCTTTCTAATCTACTATCCTGATTCAGACAGAGGGGCCAATATCACATGCTAATGTGCAAGGTACAAGAATCAAGTACTGGACAGTTTTGGAATAATGTGACCATATGGGAAATTTCTCCTTAACCTCAGGCAATTATTTGTTGGCCTTTGTCCTAAAGCAGGATTTATATCCCATTTAATTTTTGATTCTACTGTAATTGCAGATGATCTCGTTATACAAATAAATGTCTAATTCTTTTTTTAAACATTGTGGACTCATTGGTATCTCCGGACAGGGAGAATCACAGGTAAATTAAATGTGTTGTAAAAAGGAGCTCTCTTTCATCATCTATTGCACAGACAGACAGACACAAAATTTATTGTGGCTATGGCATTAGGTGGTTATGAAAGAATGAACTAGAGCACTCAGTTTTTCTTTACTGTACCATTCGTTATTTTATATCCCGCTATTACGCCCTGATTGCTTTCTCTTCCCTCTAAATTAAACAGTCCTCATTTTTTTCCATCTGTCATTCTATAGAAGTCTTTCTGTGACTAACATCTTTGTCTGAATCTCAAGTTATCAGACTATCGTAACATATTGATTCACAGAAATCTCACTTTTACTGCAATGACCCAGCTCCTGGAAGCTGAATACACATTTCTAATCTGCTTCAAATTTTTATTCAAATGCTATTTGACCAGCTTTAGTAGTAATATGGCTTTTAAAAGAATACTATTAAGTGAAATTTGGCCTCAAATGTAGTTTTTTTTAAATAAACACTTAAAATATGTGATTTTTAAATACAAATATTCCCATATAATATTTGCAACCCAGTTTATGGTAACTGACATAATAGGTAATTTCAACATTAGTTGCTGCCCATTCTGAAATATTTACTCCATGCAGAAGAGCATAGTTCCAAGGCAAGATTTTTTAAAAATAATTTTAGCCTCTTAAATGTCATGCTCCTGAAATACAAGAGGTATATATCATGAAGCTAAACCAACTTTTGACAATTGCTAATTAGCACAGTATGATAAAGTGTATAAACATCATGTTAAACATGGATAAAGCAAACCAGGCTAATCCGGGCTTTCCCAATTATTATTTTACTTGTATTTACTGTAAAAATGATTTTATGTTGAGTCTAAGTAGAAGTAGGTCAATTGAAACACTACTTTAAAGCGTGCTTCCACTCCAAAAGCCATCTGACTGAAAATGGTACCATCTTATTCAACCGATCAGCTTCTTGTGCCTATTAAGAGTCATATCTGCTTAATTAGTGACAAAAGCTTTTACATCTGTTAACACTGCAAGCCAACCCAGCTTAGGGAGAGTGAGCTAGATTCTGTTCTGGCTTATGCACAGCAAAGGGAACTGTAGCTGTAATTCTAATTGCAAACCCAAATTCTTTCCTCATTCACACCTATGCAGCCCCACTGAAGATAACAGGATTTTGTAGTGGTCACCCAGGGTACAATGTGTCCTGAAGAATTTATTATTGATGAGTGTGAGTGTTAAAGATCCTATTTGAATAATCACATTTTAGATTGAATTTGGGTTAAACAAAATCATTTTGCTAAAAACTCAGTACATTTAATATTGAAATTGTTATATATTTAATATTGAAATTGTTTGCCTTTGCATCAATGGCAAAACATATTTCTGAGCCTAAATAACTTATTACACATTTATACAAAGGCAAACAAGGAAATGAACACGAACTAACTCCATAAGAGAGAAAAAAGGGACTTCTATCTCCCATTAAGGCTATTTAAAAGAGTTCTGGTGCTGCAGTTGCTGTAACAGAGAAGGCTGAAATATCCATGGAAATGTGTGTCTGCTGCAGCAAAGACATCTTCATTTAAGTAGCTTTTGTGGCAGACTCCCAGTTCAAAAATTGTGCTTTGTGGTGCACCTGTTCTCCAGGAAGTGTTCTGCTGACAGTTTGTCCTGTAATAAATGAAGCAGCAACTCTTAGGGTGTGTCTATACTGCAGTGTTATTTTGGAATAACTGGCTGTGTAGAACAGCAGTCTACACAGCAAACCATTATTTCATAATAATGGCAAGCTGTAGGACTTCTTACTCCAACTCCTGTAACCCTCATTTCACAAGGATAAGGGAAGTCAATGGAAGAGTGCTCTTCCTTCAACTTCCTGTATGTAGACAGCACCAAAAAGCCAAATTAAGCTATTTCAACTTCAGCAACACAGTTGAGTGATGGAGCTGAAGTTGTGCAGCTTAATTCAACTTTTGCCCTGCTGTGCAGATGTGCCCATAGAGTCAGCTACAGTGTAGATTTGGAGCTAAACACATGCAAATGTCTTGGGTGAAAGCAGTGATCAGACTTGCTGTTAAAGATCTGATTCCTAAACCATAAAGCAGTTTTGCAAATGCCACTTACACTGAAATTACATAAACTTTTCACTAACCCGCTCCTGATGAGAACGGGGCAAAGTATGGATTTTTCAGTTCTCACCATTCAGAAAAATTGAAAAAACCCTATAATTGCAAGTAGAACAAAAAGTATTCTTAACTAATTGAAAAGTCAAAACATGGTCGTTGGACTCAAGTCCAAAGATTTCATTTCAGTTTTTACTGATTTGAAACAAATAGGTTTTTTACAATAAAAGCTACATAAATCAAATAAAGAATTTTTGAACAGAGCACTTGAAATATTGACATTTTTCTTTTTTAAAATGAAACAATTGGGCAAAAATCAACAAATTTGTGAAATATTGAAGAGTGTCTGAACCTTCAATTTTTACCAAAAAAGAAATGGCATATGAAAAATTTCACCCTGCTCTGTTTCTGCCTATTATTATTATTATAGTCACTCCATCTGACCTCAGTGCCACATGTAAAAGCATCACAGATGTTAGAGATGGACAGAACTCATTAGGTTATCTGGTTCCATAGTTTTCAGCCTTTTTAAAGCATGACCCCATGTTGCTATTGCAAAAAGTTTCAAGACTCCATCTAGTCATTAAAAGGTGACCCTAGGTTGAGGGAATGGAGAATTCATCATTGTCTCCAATACAGAATTGTTCTCTAAAGTACATACAAAGCTGCCAAGTCCCATGTTAAGTGTCTCATGGAAATGAGCTTTCTATTCTGGATTCTACAGTTCTCACTTTCAGTCAGGGGTGGCCCGTGACTATAGGCCAACTCGGCCCTCGTCTAGGGCGCTGCCTTCAACGGGGCGTCCGATGATGATGTCACAGGGCGCCCAGGGTGCCTGATGATGACATCACTACATTGATGGCTGTGCAGCCGGGGGGGGGGGGGTGCCGATCGTGCCTTCTGCCTGAGGCGCCAGTTGCCACAGCCTGCCTCGGGCTGCTCCTGCTTTTAGTAAATGTATCCAGATAGTGTAAGGCAGGGCTAGTTATCATATGAGCCGCATACAACCTGTGGCCCGTTTGTTTGGGGTCTGCGGTGCGGTTTGGGGATACACAGGGTTCAACACGCAGCCTGTGGGTGGGATCCTTTGAACATGGCCTCCACTGGGAACACGCTCCACAACAGTGAGGCATCTTCCAAGCGGGGTGAGCACTGAAAGACGCAAGCTGACAGACTAGGAGGAACAGACAGAAATGGGGTATCAGCATTTTTAGCCCCCAGGGAGGAGGTGCCAGAAACGCCACGGCATTGTGGGAAGTGCTTTGTATTCATGTCTGTCAGTGACATAAGCTATTTGCATATATTTGCATGTATATGCAACCACACTTAAGTTACGGCCCTTGGCACGTGCTGAGAGTATCATTATGAGCCCTGGGGCTTCCAAAGTTGAGTAGCCCTGGTGTAAGGTTTGCCTTTTTTAACATAACCCTATTAATCCTAAATTATTCCTCCCTATAATACCTTTCAGTTATAGAATCATAGATCTGGAAGAGACTTCAGAAGGTCATCAAGTCCAGCCTTCTGCCCAAGGCAGGACCAATCCCAACTAAATCAACCCAGCCAGGGCTTTGTCAAGCTGGGACTTAAAAACCTCTAGGGATGGAGATTCCGCCACCTCCCTAGGTAACCCATTCCAGTGCTTCACCACCCTTCTAGTGAAATAGTTTTTCCTAATATCCAACCTAGACCTCTCCCACTGTAACTTGAGACCATTGTTCCTTGTTCTGCCATCCGTCACTACTGTGAACAGCCTTTCTCCAGCCTCTTTGAAACCTCCCTTCAGGAAGTTGAAGGCTGCTACCAAATCCACCCTCACTCTTCTGCAGACTAAATAGACCCAACTCCCTCAGCCTCTCCTCATAGGTCATGCGCTCCAGTCCCCTTGTTTTTGTCGCCCCCGCTGGACCCTCTCCAATATATCCACATCCTTTCTATAGTGGGGGAGGCCCAGAACTGAACACAATATTCCATATGTGACCTCACCAGAGCTGAATAAAGGGGAATAATCACTTCTCTGGATCTGCTGGCAATGGTCCTCCTAATGCACCCTAATATACCATTAACCCTCTTGGCTACAAGGGCACACTGTTGACGCATATCCATCTTCTCATCCACCGTAATCCCACATCCTTTTCTGCAGAACTGCTACTTAGCTAGTTGGTCCCCAGCTTGTAATAATGCTTGGGATTCTTCCGTCCCAAGTGCAGGACTCTACACTTGTCCTTGGCTGTTTACACTTTTCAAGTATTTGTAGACCATGTGTTTCCCCTCTCAGCCATCCTGTCCATAGTTAGCTTAAACTATTCACATATATCAGCCTATCCAACACCATAATGTATATACTTCAAGTGAAAAGCTTTAATAGTTAAATTAAGTGGTATTTCTTTTTACTGAGCATGGATTATGATTCTAGCCCCACATATCCAAGGATAATGGAGCAAATACTTGCATGGAGCTCTTCTCCCTTCCCCCATCAAGCAGGAGTGAGGGAGGTGATAAGGCAGGCCCCTGCATTGCTAGCCGGGAACAGGTGCAAGAAGCTGCATCCTAAATCTCGTTGCAGGAGGGGCTAAGTGCTGGCCCCACCCATCCAACCCCACTCCCCCCCGGTGAGTGCTGACCCAGACATGCTGCCTGCCTCTTCCCTGCACGACCCTGCCTGTTTACCAGTGCTCTCTCCCTCCTCCACTCCTGATTTGTTGTGCGGATACCAGTAAAATCCAGATGCAAGTTTTCAACATGAATAGAGATAAGAGGAAGGAAGGATGATCCACTGGACAGGACACTAGATGGGAAACCAGGAGGATCCATATCTTACTCTGCAATAGATTTCCTGCATGACCATGGAAAACAAAGACACTTGGTCCATCCTGGCCCTGTCTATTCTAGAAAGGTTTGCCAGTATAGCGATGCCACCAAAACCTTCTAGTGCAGATAGCTTACATCAACAAAGGAATGTTTCTGCTGATGTATTTTAAACCAGTTCTGTGAACTAAATGAGCTTACTGGCAAAACGGCTTTTTGGCCAGTACACCTGTTTCTGCACCAGGCCTTTTGACAACAAAACAAAATTGGCTGAGGGTATAATTTTTTCCCACATTTCCAACCAACACAGCCATGCCAGCATTAAAATAAATAAATAAAATGTATAGATCAGGTCTGGGTATAGTACTCAGACCTGTTCTACATATATTTTTTTAAATGCTGGCATGGCTATGTTGGTTGGAAGTGTGTGTGTGGCGGAGGGGGAGGGAATCACACGTTGTAATCAGGCTTCATTTTGTCATAAAAACCCTGTAAAAATCACATCAAATGGAAATCACATCCCTGTAAAATTGAGACAATAGTACTTATCAGCCTCTCAGGTATTTAGTGAGGATAAACGTAATAGATTGTGAAACTGTGGTAATGGGATGCAGTAGGTGTCTATCAAAACCCCAAATCCAAACTATTTTACAGAGGTTAAAAATCTGCGTGCATATCTGAATTTTGAAAATGGCTTTTGTGTTTATAATGGGCTAAAATGAAATCTCAGATTTGTACACTACAAATTCCTTGAGATGTCACTGTTCAGATCTAAGCAGGTTTTAAATACACACCACTTTAGTTATTCACTGGGAAAAGAAAAAAAATCAAAGTTTTCCTGAAGCATTTCCTCTTCCCTTCTCTAATAATTCATAAACCTATGCAATACAATTTTCTCCTTTCATGTTTGCTTTGTATTAATAAGAACATAGGTAAAGAACATGAAATTAGAAGTTTCTGAAAAAAAAACTAAGCACCTGAAAATAGATGTTTAATGTTTAAGTGACACTTCATCCCCATAATTAGTGACACTTATTCAATATTTTTTTTCAGGTCTATATTGATAGTGAAAACATTTTAGGCCTTTGAGAAAGTGACATTTAAGAGGTTCAATATGACAAACAACATTGAAATGTAGTAGGACAGGTGTGGCTGAATCGCCCAATGACTGCATGCTCAGTGCTTCAAGGAATGCTGTGCTGATGTCCTTAAATAACCTTTACCCATCCAACATGCAGAAGCAAATTTCAAATAAGGATGAAAGCAACATGAAGACATCAAAGAAGGAACTATTTCATACAATTAAGACAGACACTTAAATACTATAGGAGAAGAAAGGGAAATTTGAGACAACATACTGCATAGCACGTACAAATAAATGTTTTCTTTCCTTGCTTCTCACTAGAAACTATTTTTCTGCCACTGGTCGTGTGCCAATGCCAGAGCACTCTTCGCTGCAGGACAAAACACCATGATGGAGAAGCAGCACAAAACAGAAGTGAAACAGAAAAATCCATGCTCCTAATAGAGCGGTGCACAATTGCTAAGCAGTCCAAGTTGGAATGTGAAAAAATCATGAGATTGGCACATAGTGAGTGTGGAGTTTGATGCAAACAATCATATGCACCTTGAAACGCTATTAGGATGGAACCAAGGTACTGGCTAACGAGGCAGAACCCAGGTTGGACCTACACTTACACATTAGAAACATGACCGTGGTGAAGGAAACTATTTTCATGAATTAGGTGCGGCTACTCATAAAGGCCAAAAGGGCACTAGTGCTCAATAATTAGTAGCATTAAAATAGCTTGTAGACCAGGGATGGGCAAATACTGGCCTGAAGGCCAGCTTCTGTCTGAGAGTTAGCTCTTTGTGGGCTCCCACACCGCCATATTTTCCTGCTACTCTGCAGGTACAGGGGATCACAGATCCCATTAGCCACAGATCACCATTTTTGGCCAATGAGAGCTGCAATAGTCCCTACCCGAGGAGGTGCAGGTAAATATAGCAGCAGGGCCTACCAGGGGCTAACCCTGGTGAACCACTGCCATTTTATTGCCCACCACTGATGTAGATCCTTAGTTCTAGCCACAGTCCAAACATAAGAAAAAGCTCACAGTTATAGTAAATTCAATTTGTCTGACTATTGCCCATCCTCATTAGTAATAGTATTGATACACCTACAAGCCCTCGTCATGGACAAGAATGTACCCCGTTCTGGTGTGCGTAGTACAAGAACAAAGACCGTCCATGCCCTAAAAAAATTAGGATCTAAACTTTGTGCCAAAGAAAGGGGATGTCAAACTTATATTTAATTGTTCACAGTATTGGTACAATTACAGAAATAATTTTTGGTGGTTTTATTTCTCACTGAGATATTATAGCATAAATACAGCATCTAATATCCATGTCTGAATTTTCTGGGAGCAACTTAAACTCTCTAATTTTAATCCTTTATGTTTTACATTATAATTAACTGCTAGACAATGATGGGAATTTCACAAATAAGAAAATATATTTAGGCTATCAGCTCATTTAGCCCTTAAAAGTGATACATGTCCCCTCTCTTTAAACATGTTACATAGTGTGTAGGATTTCCATTATTGTGGAAGGCAGCTACAACAAATATGAAAAGAGAAAATTAATCCAAAGCTAAA
This sequence comes from Pelodiscus sinensis, assembly GCF_052426305.1. Taxonomy (NCBI): domain Eukaryota; kingdom Metazoa; phylum Chordata; order Testudines; family Trionychidae; genus Pelodiscus; species Pelodiscus sinensis. Next base: position 134,287,147 of record NC_143054.1, on the reverse strand, counting down.
TTCATGACATGATTTTACTCCTATTGCATTTCACTTAAATGCATATGTTTACAATATCTTTAATAATAATAATTATTAAACATAGTAAAATACTTCCAGACTTGGCTCATAGCAGAATTGCACTGCTAGTAGAAGAAAGAAAAAAAAAACTTGAAGCCTTGTCAATATGCCACTTCCTCCTCCCCCATCTTTTAACAGAAGCAGCCTCCAGTGAAATAATCCAAGCTGTGTTCAAGAAGTTGGCAAGTGGGTCCAATTAAATGTGGTTTTAGTGTATTTCTGCCATTTGCATATCTAGTTTGCCAAGAAGTAATTTTTTACAAAAAAAAAAAAAAGCCACCCAACCGCATTGGTCCAGACACAGACTGGATGGTGCTATGCACCATGTAACTTTCACAGGAATAAGACAATATTTAAGTTTTTAAATTTTGTAGTTTTAAAATGTCATCTATTTCCTTATTCTCAGTTGATTGTGGTTTATACATTTTCCTGTACATTTACAATTAATAGCAGCAAATCCAGGAAAGCTAGTTTCCCCAAAATAGGAATCCTCCCTCGTTTTCGATTAATACTTTAAAAAGAAACCGTACCTTTTTGTAGAGGCACATTTAATTTCTTATTTCAGCTGTATTCCAATTAAATTATGATCAAATAAAGCAGGCTATTAAAATATGCGTTGTGAGCAAGAACACCAACTTTTAAACAGTTATTGAAAAACTGCATCATTTACAATGATTAACATAATTACGCTTCAGTGATTTTTCCCAATTTAAATTTAACCATCTCCCCTTTCATTTTTCTCCTACAACTATTTTTTTCTTCCTTAGTGGCACTTGACAGCTGATTGAAAGCGTTCACTAATGCTGTGCAATGAGGACAAACCTTATTCACAGACTCATTGGCCACACCTAGTTCATAATTTGTCAAGTGGCACTGAAATAATTTGATATAATCTCTCACCCTGTGTCCTCTACAAACACCACGGGGGGGGGGGGGGGGGGGAGGAGTGAAGGAAGGGAAAGCAAAAATGTGTCATTTAAAATTATATTTAATGTATAAATGAGTGAAAACCTCAGTCGATGTTTCAGAGCACAAAATACTTTTCATATAAAATGAAGAAAGTTTGTTAAACTGATGCAGAATATAATATAAAAGGGTTTAAAGATTCTGTGCAAGACTCCAGTCTATTAGCAGGACTGAGTTCTCAATAAACTCTCCACTCCAATATGTGCAATGGAGCAGCTAATTTCTTTTGGACTCAGTCTATGGCACCAAGCTGATTTTTAAAAAATCTTTACCCAAACAAACTATTAAATAATCAACAAATAAGAATATTTAACCAAAAATAAATAAGAGGAATGATCACTATCCTAAAAACTACAAATTAAAGCTATATAATCACAAAAGATGGTTGAGTCATCCATTAAGCAACAAAGAAAAGAGGAAAACAGATTACGATTCTGATGTTTTTGTGCAATTGGTTGCCTCAGAGAAATGTGTACAAAGACCCAAAGAGGATGGATGGCAGGAGCCTGAAAGCTCACAGACATCATTATGTAACAGTACCCAAATACATGCTAGATGCTCTACAGACAATAGGACATACGAAATAAAAGACCAGTTCCTCTCTCCAAAGACTTTACAATTTAAGGTCCTAATCTTGAAACTGCACACCGGAGTAAATTGACTCATGAGAGTTGGTAGCTTCATTGACTCTGATCTCAATTCCCACAAGGTAGCATTATTCCCGTGCATAACTGTTTGCAGTGTCAGGGCCATAATGTTAAATTAGACAATGTAAGTAGTAGCAAAGAACAATGGGGGTAAGATCAGGGGAAATTATGCAAGTCAGCTCATGTGGCTGCTTAAGTTTATTAGGACTAGTTGAAATTTTTCCTTCAAAACTGTTTGTCAGAGTTTTCAATTAAATGACATTTTGAGTAAAAGCATATGGGTTCTGCTGCAAAATATGTGTTTTTCATGAAAAGCCCAGAAAACTGGAAAACAGAAACTTTTGATCTTTGAACAAAAACTTAAATATTTCATATTCTGAAATGCTGCCCTGGTACCTTATGCTCCCATTCTCAGCTATGAGCCAGGCTACCCAGCTAGACCATTTCCCATGATACACCCACACTTCTCAGCAAGATGAGAGACTGTGAGGCATCATGAGAAAACTAATCCAACAGAGAGCCCAGGTGAGAGAGAATAGAAGTGCAAGGCTACAATTCCAAATGAAGCACCATGATGGCCTTTTTGAATCAAAATATATCCGTTTTTCTTCTTCCCACTTCTTACAATTTTTCAAAGACCACCAAACCATTTCCCACTAGTTTAAGTTTCTGTGCCTATCTTGACTGTTCTGTAGTACAGTCTTAATTATTTGAGCATTTATAATAAAAATAGGCCACGGCTGAAAAGCTGAGTTTTAAGAGTTTTTTCTATGCAGTACATTAACCTATAACATACATAATTCATAATGTTTTTAACACTTGATGTGTGCATTTATTCCAAGTGCCCTTACTTTGTTCGGTGAGTAGAGCACCTTGTAATTGCCTCAGTCTTAACAGATTTCCATCAGCAATTCTTTAGACAGGGCCGGAATAAAAAAAATTTAAAAAGGAGTAGTTACATTTCCCCTTCTTCCAAGCCCTCTCTCCCAAACATATTATTTTGGAATCTACACTAGCTTTCCTGGTGATTTCACTCAAAATCCCACATTTTTATTTAATTGTTTCTGGAAGGAGTCTATGCCAACAAGATTTTTGACAAGTCTAGGATCACATGCTCTCATGCCTCTTTAGTGCTGCAATTCAAAACCTGTTTTCAAATTGTGCGAAACACTCTCAAAACACTTAAGACATATATTGTTGCAGCAAAACATAGAACAAAAATGGGCATGGTTTGAAAAGATGGAATTAGGACAATTGGGATATTCACGGTCCCAGAAAAAAAAAAATTAAAGTAGGCTTTGATCCTAAAATCAGCATGGATGTTAAGCAAGGAGAGGTCCTTAGCTAAATATGGGTGGAAGATCCAGGTTTTGACTCAAATGGCAACGGGCCTGGAAAAAATGTCTGCATATTTTCCCGTGTTGTGCCCTTTCCAACAGTATGGAATGCAGCGCTGCACGTTTTCCCCAACATAGTACAAATGGATTGGGTGAGTATGTTGAGGGGACCGAGAGGTTTACTAGCTCACTGGTGTTTCTGTTCCTATCCAATGCCAATTACCTCTCAGTAGGGGACAAGGTGATAGACACAGCATTGGTCACTACAAAACTGAGCTGTAAAAAAAGTGGCAGATTTGAGCTCTTTCTTCATCTTTGTAATCACAAAGGTAAACACCAAAGAAATTTTGTTGAGTATTTAGGCACTTAAACACACAAGCTACCCAGTGGGATTTTTCAAGGGAAAAAAAAGGAGTTAGGCGCTTAACCTGTGTTGGTATTTTTGAAAATCCAACTTGTTGCCTATCTGTAGGCACTGAAAATCTTGCCCAGAAGTCCCAGTTTGCATAGCTTAAGGAATCATAACTAATAACTTTTATTTGGATAATGATTCTATCCAGCTGACTTTAAAATTATTTTCTGCTTTCACCAAATAATTTTTAAAGTACATGTTCAACTCAAGTCAGCCTGAAGTAGAAAAGCTAAGAGTCACATATAAAAACAAGCACCAAACACTGAAAGTAAAAAGTCAGGTTAATGAAGGGCAAAACTCAAAGCAAACAGAAGACTTGGACATTGCAAATCCCCTTTAACTAACTATAGGTCAAACATGGATTTAGCTTCAAGTTTTACTCATCATTCTTCAGTGATTTCATTACTCATTGTATCTTTTTCCAGCTTTATAAGCCATTGGGCTGCTGCTGCAGTCCAGTGGTTAACACATGGGACCAAGGGAACGGGGTTCTATTCGCTAGTTCTAGAGAGGTGACCTTGGGGGAAAACACAACCCACCTGTGCCTCAGATTTCCATGTCTATAAAATGGGGATAAAGTCCTTTGCCAAACACTTTTTAGATCAAAGGATGAAAAGTACTTAATATTTCAAGGAAAAATCAGGCTAAGGTTTTACATTTTAGAGTTATATGCTATCCAGCACTTAAAAACACATAGGAAAGTGTTAATTTTTCAAAAACCACAGGGTGGGTGACACAAAGCATCCAATAGGAATTGAAAGCATGCCAAAGGGGCGATGGGAATACCTGCTTCCCCTGCAGAAAGCTGAAAAAAGAATTCAGAATGCTTGTGCTAAATCAGATCCAACTGTTACATAAAGAAAACCCTATTTTACTTTTCCTCTTCTTACTTCCCATTTCTATATCCTGATGCATCTTTTCTTCGGTCATTCATATCTGTTTTCCCTCTAATTTTTGCACAATTTTCCTTTATTTAAAAAATGTTGACTTCTAACTACAACATTCTCTTTCATTCTACTCCCCATCAAACTGGGTCACTTTAGATGGGAGCCAAAACATGGACTGCATTTCCTCTACATAAAAGCATGTAACAAGGGTTTCAGAAGGTAAGTCAAAATGTCAATATTATCTTCCAAATGTATGTAAGCTGATGTCTCCAGAAATCATCTTCTTTGTTCTAGATTCTGACATCAGATATTTATGCCCTGGTTTGACACTACCAGTCTGGCTACACCAATTAACTTAATGTTTGAAGAACAGAACTACTTACTTTTAATTCAAGTAGTCTTGGTGCTAACACATCTGTTAGTCCATGAAGATTTTTAGGGAAAACATCACCACCGCACACTGTTATACAACTACATAAAGTGGCAGTGCTCCAGAGTGGAGGGCGTTTTGAGTTTGTACAGAGCATAGTTCTTAAATAGAGAAAAAGTGGAATGAGGAACGGCACTATTTGTCTAATGAATGTTCTGCTAGTTAAACAAGTGCAGCTCAAGACAATTAGGTCTAAAATGCTCACAGCCTACATAAGTAAGGGTTGCAGGATCAAGCCCTTAATTTAGTATGCCACTAGAAATTATTTGTATTACTGTAGCACCTAGACAAGCATCCTATTGTACTAAGCTTTAGTTGTGCAATTAGTTCAGAATATAATATTTTAAAGCCAGCAGTAATGTTTGTAGTTTATAAGTGCTGCAGTTGGGAAAGGTTAGGAATATTTACATCTTCATTATTTCCTACATTGAACATGTGTGATTATTTTAACAATGGTAGGTTTGAACCACTGTACTTTATTAGAATGTTATTTGATTCATTTCTAGGCAGAATCACTTGGGTCATTTTAAATCATTCCACAACAGACATGCCTACAAACCCACTGTAATTTTTTGATTAAAATATTTTTCACTACAAGATATTCATCGTTAGAAGTCATACTTGTAAAATGAAAATGAGCCTTTCAGTTTACACATACAAATCACTCTAGTACCTGCCTTGAGCCATCATTCAAAACAATGCTCAGTTGAAATATCACAAAAAGCCATAGAATAATTTCTACGATACAGAACCCCGCCTTTCCTTCCAAATCCAAACCCCCAAATTACGTGCTAAAATATGATAAAGGGCATATTTAGAACTGGTCTGCAGGTTAAAAGCTTTATACTTCCTAATTTAGTCCCATTTTGCACAACTGATAAATCTGTACAGGCCTTCCCACTAACATACCTAAAATTCATCCATTTTTTTAAACAAATTCATGATAATAAACTCAAATATGGAAACTATCCATCAATATTTCCTAAGAATAACACAATTTCATATGATTTTTGCCTTTAAAAAAGTAGTAAAAGATTAGGAAGTACTTTTCCTCATTTTCCCTTCTACCAAACGAATAAAAATTAGTAGAGTTTTGCATTGTAATCAACCCATTTTATAAACCTGGAGCCATTCCATTTTATAAACCTGTAGCCATTGTAAGCATTATCCATTATCTTAGCTCTACAGGGAGATAATGCTAGTTTTCACTGCAAAGATTAAGAAAATCGTTAAGGCAACCTGCAATGAGTTACTCAGCATCTGCTGTGGGTATATGGATCTATCTGTTCGGCATTTAGCATTTGGCCTAACTGTCCAGGAAGCTAAGCATTACAGTTGCACTAGTTCACACCCCTAAATTTAATGTAGGAACACACAAATATAAGTTTCTCCCAGAGATTTAAAAATAGTCTAAATATTCCCTCCTGTTTGAAACTTAGTGTATTAGTACATAAGGTCAGTTTATCCATTTGTTAATACCGAAAGATTAGTAAGTTTACGGTATTTTCAATGTTTTATGTATGTGTGATGCCTGAAAATCTAGGAATTACAGTAAGTTACTAGATATACCATGCCAACTAGGTTGGGCTTTTTTTTTTAAACGAGAGGGAAATAGCTATAAATATGAAGTCACAGTAGCTGCTGCCTAGACACAAAAATGTTTCATAAAGATTTTAACTACACATTCCATATCAGTGTGCATTTCCAAAATTATCATAACATGAATCCTTAGGAAGCATTATAATCTGGCAAATATATAAATCTCATTTAATTTACATGATAAACTTCTAGAAGCCCCAAGGAAATCATATTTATAGAGTAAGTGCATATTTAAAAGTATAAACGCACATTTGGGATCACAACCAAAAATATATTAAAAAAGTATGTTTAGCGCTGAAATTGAAAGATAAATTGACAAAAAAGCCAGAAATTTATAATTAAGGCTGCTTTATATTTTAAGTAGCTATAAATAGAAACACAGAAAACTACACTTTCAAGGTAGTTGTGAAAGGAATTTAATTCACCCAGATATCTATTACTGTATACAGTTAGCACACAGCTGTTTAACATTTACAAGTATTTCTAATTTACCTATTTTAGTATCTCTGCAGCAATACTTCATGACATTTTTTAAAAAAAGTCTCTCTAAAAGTCACAATATCCATGTAATTTCTCAAAATATTTTACTAATTTAAAAAGGGTTTCGTGCACTGGACTACAATGATTAAAGATGTACCCCATTTTTACATGTTCTGTATATATCCTAAACCCCTTCAGATTAACTCCAGAGTCTGTGGCGCATCAGTCTGGCTACTGTACGTGAGCACAAAAATATGTATTCTAATACCCCTCCAATTTGATGAAAATGCACTGATGTTTCTTTAAAAAAAAAAAATCATATTTTTAAGTATTTTTCCCCCACCAAAATACAGGATTGCAAAATTTCAATTTAAGGAATTCAATACTATTGAATTACATTAAAATATCCTAAAAATAATAATTTTTAAAAAAAATCTTAAACAGCATTAGTCAGTCATATGGTTCTCACAATCCCAAATAGAAAAACTTCACATCCTGATTAAGACTTTGTAGATTTTATTTCAGAACAGATTACAATGTTATAGGGACAGATTAACTAACTTTAAAAATAAGGTTTTATAAGGGAAAAATTTGACAAAATCATAAAAGCTCTGCTACTGAAGAGAGAAAATACATCAAGATCTGTGCGTCTATTATGAATTTTTTTGCTCCACTGAGCACCTTTAGATTCCCAAAACGTACATGTTTAGTGTATGAATCAAACATTAAATTTCAAAAGAAAATTGCAAGTAAAATAAAAATCCTTCTTCATCTTAGATCACAATATATATGAATTATACTACTGTAAAATTCTGCAGTTTACTTAATTCTATTACCACAAACTGTGTGGCTGATTCCTTTTTCTGAAAAATGTATAGTTTGATATATACTTAGTATTTACAGTCACTATGAGAACAGATAAACCCACACCACAGTTTACCTTACTATTTCTTTGATTTATAGAGATGTCTCAAACTTGTCTTTCTTCGACACCTATGTCTTCGACACTGAGACATAAGACATGCTTCTGTTTTATCACTTTAGAAAATATTTAGATTTCAAAAAGTCAGTAATGCATTCTTAACCTACAATAATAAAAAAGGATATTTCTGAAAAAGACAATCTGTCATCAGTAAGACTCTAAAAGGTTTAGCTAGATTTTAATCACACTAGAATGAATGTCTAGCCCTAAAGTTTGAACATGCAGCATTTTTGTATAACTGTTTTCATTTGGCGACAATGTATTACCACTTTAGTTTTACCCAGAGGAATGTGTACAAATGGGATTCTGAAAAAAAACAACACCCTACTTTATTATGCATAATCAGATAAACTATATTTAAATTACTGAATTAAACAGGGAACATGACATTAAAAATTGAAGTGCTACAAAAATTAAATGATAAGGCATTCTTAGGAAATGTAGAATATTAGTTTTGGGTTGGTTTTTGTTTGTTTGTTTTTTAAGAGAAAAAAAACCAGTAAGTGTTTGTTCCTTTAAAAAATAAAAAAAGTCAAAGCTACCATGTGAGTAAATAATTGGTATAATTTATTCACTGAAACTACATCACACTAAATAGTTGGAACAAAAATATATGTACACAAGTATTCGAGTAAAAAATCTAAAAATGAAACCACAAAAATTAGCAATGTCCCCAAATTTGAACAGTACATTTACACTAGAAATTTTTATATCAGTTTTCCATCAATCATGTAATACATTATTTTTACAGTTTAAGTGAATTTCAGAGGGTAAACTCTTAAACACACTTGAAGTCTGCGAACAGTTTAAAAATATTAAACAATATTTTTAGACCATTTACAGGCTTGAAATGTACTTACAATGATTTTAGAAAATTACAACTTATATTCTCTCAATATTAACAAAATTTAAATGCATTTTTTAAAATCAAATTCTTTACTATGTAATTCAAATGTGTCTAATATTATACATTAACATTGTAAAAATATTTGTGAAATACGTGATAAGTAGTTTTCAAAAAGCATTGCAAGTAGGTTTCGGCACTAACCAAAGAAATGCTAGTTTTAAAATTAGGTTTGAGGAATCATTTAAAAAGTAACAGTGCTTGCATGGTTATGATAAAAGGGGTTAGTTTTAATTTTAAATATTATTATCTGAATCCAAGTATTTTTATCAGGTCTCGCTATCAAGTAGCTTTACAGGTAAAGCAGATAGGATAGTTACCAAGAAAAGAAAACCTCAGCATGCTTCCCAAACAGGTTAACAAGTGCAGCTGCTGGAAAAAACAACAAGCTGCTAATAAATAATTTTGTGTTACAAATAAATAAAAGGTTAGTTTAGATTTGGAAGAAATGCATTGTCTTACATCAGCATTCTGCAGGACTGTGAAATACCAGTTAGATGTTCTCTCTACCCCGTTAGAGAGTGGGGTAAATAATTCATATTCCTTTGCTTTGCTGAAAGACAAGTTATATTTTGTTTTAAATTCTGAGCCATTTGAATCTCGTAAATTTGTTTTGAGTGAAAATAATTTTGCATTAACATAAGTCCTGTAAGATTAATATACAAATATTCAAAAGTTATTTTATCAAACATATTAAACATTAGCATTGTAATAATCGAAGACCTAACCTTTTAATACAATTTTAATACTGTCAAATTAAGAATCAATTCACCATCAGTAGGACTAGTTTAAAAATGCAATTATGTGATACGCTCTTAGTGTGGCTTTAGATCAGAGGCATTCCCATTTCAATACCAATGACCATCTCTGTTCAGAAAAGACTATTGAACTCTGTATCTATCATAATAAACAGAGACAGAAATTAGACCATAATAGGCAGATGAGTGCGCAACTATTTTGATTCCTGTAAGTGACAATCAAAGCTATCTAAAATTCATCCAAAAACCATGTAAAAAATGGTTACAAAAATATTCAGATATTACTTTCTTTAAATATATGGAAAGATAATATCAGTGTACTTGCCTCATCTTTGCAAAAAGCAGCGATTCAGTGGTCATGATTAAGCACACCTTTTGTGTTTACACACACCAACTAGCCAAGAAGTTGGAGGAATACTCTTACCAAGTGCTTTTATCTTTAGGGTGAAGTTATGAATAGTTACCTATTGGACAAGAACTCTCTTTTAAAGACTCTAAATCAAGTATTGGTGGATTTGTGAATCCTGTGCTCTTAAAATCCTGTGGCCCTTGGGAACACATGGCAAGCCTGTCCAAAACCAAACCTAATGTTAATCAGTTATGTGGACTTCAAACCTAATAGCTATACTATTAACCTTCTTTCTCTTTCACCACTCTGTTATATTTAACCAAGTATTAAGATTGTATAATTGAAAGATATGACCGTAGTAAGAAATTGCTGCTAAGCAGGCTTTGTCTACATTTAACAGCTGTTTGCATTTCTAAAATTAACATTAAGAATTTATGAAGAATTCATTTGAAATACTTCACTTTATTAATACACAAACCACAAAGAACAATAATGCTCGACACTTTAGTGAGGTAATGAAAGTGATAATGTAAAGACCCTTATAACTCATTATAAATTACTCTTGATGAAGAAAGTTGTACTTTTAAGGTATTTATCTACAAAATATTTCTCGATATTAGGTGATGAAACTCACTTGATCAAGGTTATATGGAAGCTAAACCTGTTTAGATGATGGTGCTAATGAATCTTTTCCTTTACTTCACAAGATTTTTCTCAAATTCTCACCTCTTTTCCTGTTCCAGACGCCTCGGTTCTACCCTCCTATTCCCACTAGACTTTACAATCATAGTTCTGTTCAGAGCGGGATAGGACAGCTTTAGAAATACAGTTCAGGACTACCCTGTTACAAGAATCGATAGGTCTGGGTCAAGGCATCCCTAGACATTTTTAAAACAATCTAGTTGGTACAGGTAAGTGAAGTTTATAGACAGACCGGGCAGATGAAGGATGATTACTATTTTCTTTCAGTAACTCAGAGTAGATTGGAGTACAGCCAATATTTTGGAATACTGGACATTTTAAATGCCTAATAATTCTATTGCCTATGATGCCATAGTCAAGCGGTGCTTCAAATTAAATTTCTCCTTTCTTCTCTAATTTTCTATTAGAAACAGAATATTGAAGAAGTCCAAGATATCTATTTAAGGTAAACTTAAAACACTCACTTCTGTTTTGTTAGAGATTTACAGTATTATAAAATGTTAGCAATCTCTAAGAAATTAATAGGATGTTTCTATGCAGGTCTGTGACGAAAACATTTTCGCCTCTACAGAATGATAGAGAGCTACAGACAGATGAATGCTTTCAAATCACAGGCATTTAATTTTTCAAATGTTAAGTGAGGTGTGTGTGTGTGTGTGTGTGTGTGTGTGTGTGTGAACAGAATGCTTACAAGCATACTGCAAACATTTTCCATACAGTTAGCAATAGATGTCTGTACAAAAGTAATAAAGTTACACAATATAAAAAATTCTCCATAGTTATAATTTAAAAGAGGGGGGGAAAAAAGACAAGGGAATTGATTTTTCAGTTCATATAATTTATTGCAGTTAGCACACAGTTTAAAAATTCACCAACACACCAATAGTACAAAACTAAACAGCATTATAAGTTATTCCCCCCTCAGGAAAATAAAACCATACTATGATTGTCAAAGCTAGATGTCAGTCTAAGTTTTAGAACAAAAAAAGAATGTGAAACTAATAAAAGAAAATAATCAATCACTCACGAAGACCACAAAAAAAAAAATCCAAGAGAAAGTCCATTTTTCTCAGACACTGATTGTCTTTTCTAAATTAATAAAAGAATGTATTTTTAAAACCTATAAACTATTCAAGTAACTAAAGATAATGCTCCAAGGCCATTTTCACAGTTTTTTTTTGTTTTGTTTTAAATGCCATTACAGCCAACTTAACACACATTTGACCAAATATTTCCAAAACAGTCCAGCAATACACAATGGAGTTTTCCATTCAGTATCTTAAGCACAAAAATAGGCTATGTTTACAGTAGTTAAGGCGATCAAATTTTAAACAAAAGCAGAAAAAGGAGGAAAAAAGCAAACGTTTTCCATGCTACTCCCATAGACCTTATTTGTAAGTGCAAGACAGGAAAACAAACACTGTGCAAAATGCTTTTGACCTGTGTGTTGGTCATTAAAACCACACGTCAGGCTGCAGTCTCTGCTGCTTGGTTACACATAGTCCACTAACCACTCTCCCTCCCCCCTTCCCTGTGTCAATCAAAGCTTTCTAGTCCTTTCAGACTGGGGCTTTTTCAGCCCCTAGAATCTTTTCGGGGGGGGGGGGGGGGAGAGAGGAAAGAATAAGAATGACCTATTGTTAATTTGTGCAGCAGGAATTCTAAAAATGCTCATCTGGGTAAATGTATGCATCTAAAGTTTGAGCTGGCGTGGATTTTGTGCAATTAGGTTTTCTTTTAATAAATGCACACAGCACATGCAAATCTTTAAGCCTATTTGTAAACATTAATATCTTCCTTCTTATGTTGCTAAATTATCATCTTGTAGCTTAAATTTTATTGAACTTAAAGACAGTGGGAAAGTAAATTTAAATTATATTTAAAAAAAACAGTGCATTTATGTTCTTCATAACACCAATTTTTCAGTGGTGCTTTTTCCTAAGGAAATTAAATAATTTTAAACTTACTCATTAAAGTTATACAATGCAAACAAAGACAAAAATATACTGAAACTCATGCATTTCTGTAGCGTTAATATTTACTTTTCAAAACTCAACTAAGAGCATCAACACAACCTGCCAAGTTCTTTGACACCCCCCACCCATGTAATCAATTACAGTATACAAGAACAGTAATTCACATTTTTAAACACACAGTTCATCACTGCTGAAGCTGCAATATCCTTTTTCATCCCAAGCAAACCTTCACAGACTGCACAGAGTCCCAGTGATCCCAGTGTACTTTAAGGATTATTTTTCCAGTGGGAACTGTCAGAAATCCAGAAGTTGCCATAATAAGTTTTAAGTCAACTGCTTGTTTAAAAATAGATAATCCAGCATTTCAGAAATTTTCCATTTGTGTCTAAAAGCATTCAGGTTTCCAACAGCTAGAAAGGACTCATACAATTTTAGAAATGCAAAGGAACTGATAAAACTAAAGGGAACTTCTACATTCACATTTTTAAAATAATGAAAAACTTTTGAGTCTTGAGAGAATGCAGTGTTTGAGGGGTAGGAGAAGATAAAGCCATTTAATTTTTATGTTTTTTTACAATGAGATTTCCTTTAATAGCAAAGTATCTACTGGCTCATATTCCAAAAAGTGGGGCAAAAAATCTTCTGTAGTTTATTATTTTGTCATATTACTTCTAAAGTTCATTTGCTCAGAGTGCTAAATTAGTGAACTGTTCATGCTGCCTTAAAGTGCAAAAACAAGCAAACAGCCAAACTTTCAGGTCAAGGAAACAAGATTGCTTTTAGACTGTACCACAACTATATAGATATTTATATATGTATATATATTATTTATATATATAAAAATTATTTCCAAAGTTCTTGTGAGCTATCTTCTAAGGTCCAGTCTCTGACAGTAGGTAAGCTCAGTGCTTCACTTTTGACAGACAACGAGTTCACCAACTCACAGTGAAACTTCCGAATGTGTCTGTAAAGGTCTCCAGACTGTGTGAACCTGCGTTCACACCACTTACAAGCATGTGGCTTCTCCCGGGTATGAACCACAGCATGGCGGCTCAGGTTGTGGGAATACTGGAAGCTCTTCCCACACTGGGTGCAAGTGTAGGGCTTTTCACCTGAATGAGTCCTCTCATGACGTTTCAAGGTGTACATGCAAGAAAAAGTCTTACCACACAAGGAACAGGTCGGGACATTGACATCAGTAGCAGGCTTACTGCGAATCCCATCCTGCTCCCGAAAGTGCGTGCTTAAATGGATCTGCAGAATGTGGGGACTAGGAAAGACTTTGTTGCAGAGAGGACACATAAAAATTTGGCCAGCAGGGCTAAGTATATTTGACACATAAGGGAGCAAACTGCTGTCCATGTTGCCTTCCACCTGGACTCTCTCATTCTCAGGAGTTATCATTTCATCATCACTTGCTTTGTCCTCTCTATCTAGCTCCCTTAAGACAGAATCTTCCCTCATAGGAGCCAGATGGGCTGCCTCATAATGTACCCTGTTATTAGTGCTTACACTTTCTTTCACAGTGCTATGTTCCATGTCATAGTCATTAGTGCCAACATCACTTTCATCACAGGAAGCCTCTTTCTCCACCTTCACCTGAACCAGGTTGTTTCTAAGCATGTCCTGTGAAGAGAAATAAGAACTGTTCAGATTTTCTACTCCAGAAAGACTGGACTTGACAGACAGGTCCAGCACACAGTCAACATCTGTTGAATCCCTCATGGAGGTGACAGACCTCTGGGACAAAGACTCTGTTGAGCTGCAGGGGCTGGCTACTGTTTTTCCAGCTGCTGTTGCGTGTGTCTCTGCCTCTCCGCCAGTCTGGGGAATGCCTGCTGAGTCTGAGGGCAATCTCATCCACATGTTCCCAGGCTCAGCCGCCAAGTCCCTTTTGCTAGGCAGGATGTTCAATTTTTCATCTTCTCCTTCATCTTCATCACTGGGTAAGTCTCCTGCTATGTGGCTGCTGCCATCGGAGAGACTCTCCACTTTGTCCGAACAACTTGACGCATCTTCTTCCTTTTTTGTACTATCTGCCTCGGTGGTGGCTTTCTCTTTCAGCTTCTTTTTGCAGACTTTGACAATGTCATACATGTGGAGATAACTGGCAGCTGCTAGCACGTCTTCAATGGGCAAGTCTTTGAACTGGAGTTTCCCTTCATACATGAATTCAAGCAGGAGAGCGAAAGCTGGGGCTGTAACAATGTCGCTGTTCAGATGAACAATGTCCCTTTTGTCCAGCTGGTCCTTGTAAAAGAGGTGGAAATACATGCTGCACGAAGCCAGTACAGCTCTGTGAGCTCGAAACTGGGCATCTCCTACTAAGACCGTGCAATCACAAAGAAAACCCTGATGTCTCTGCTCGCTCAGACACTGTAGCAAATGTCTACTATGATCAGGAAACTCCATATTGTCTTCATAACCTATAAGCAAAAATTTTTTTAAATTAAATAAGGGTAAAAATACAGCAAATCTACATGTGCAAATTATGCACTAGTAACTATTATTTAATCCTCTGGATTTTAATTAAGTGACAACTACACCACAACTAATATATACAAAAATTATTAACACCCCCCAAAAAACACTGAAGTTAATTTTTTATGATTAGACAACAGCAGATAACGGCCTCTGATAGGCATTTAGGTAAGCAACCACTCATTTTTAAAAGTATCATTGTTGTTCCTTAAATATGTTTAATGATCCCTTTTAAGCTACTTTAAAACAATAGATTTAAAATAGACTCCAAAATACTGCAGGCTCCAAAATACTGTAGGCTTAAAAGTGGGATTTTCACAGGTAAAGAAAATAAAGTGTATTTTGAGAATTAAGCAACTTTCTTTGCAAGGTCAAATTGTACCAGAAAGAGAGCTTATTGCATGAAGACAGATGTTAATACCTTAAAACTTACATATGTAAGGGATCCCAAACAGATGTAAGAAATATTTACTGATAGCAAAAGCAAAGATTTTAGAAGTTTAAAGGACAAAAAAAAAAAAAAAAAAAAAATCACACTTATGCTGACATTTTTAGGTTTTAAACTTTCCCCAAGCAATATGAGAGAAATATTTTATATTAATATATAAAAACTTCTGAAGAAAGCTACAGACAAAATGATAAGTGTTGGTTATACAAGAGGACTTTTCTCTTTTTCAAAGAGATGCTTTTCCCCTATAGTTTCCAATGCCAAACTAAAAGAAAGTGTTTCAGGACAGCTATTTTAGATACTATTTTTCCAAAGGCATTGTCTTCCTTCTAACCTTCCTTGAGGAGAAAGTCTTCAAGGAAGTGTCAGAGTCGTAACTAAGCTACAATGTAAAATTTTAATTTAATAAAAAAGGCTAATTTTTTTGTGACTAAAAGCAAAGTGCTCTGAAACCATTTAAACACAAATTGTGCATTTTGGGGTTGGTATGTGTTACTGAAAAATAATTATCCTTCACAAACCACGATGTACTAAAACTTACAACCCAACCTAAAATATATTCTAGCAATGGTATTTTACAGAGTAAAGCAAGAAGATTTACAATACAATCACTTTAAGTGCCCCACAGCCAACATCAATCCTAATCCTTAAGAGGGCTAAAAATAAAGATTGGAGGGCAGCTCACAAGGTAGCTGTGATCAAATTAGGAGGCTGAAAGGACAGAGAGGGACGAAGAAGGAAGCTTATAAACATCTGATCCAGCTGACTGTGGCCATATGGCAGCTGCTGCCCAGATAAAGAGATTAAGAATAGAGGAGTGCGATTACAGCTGTCTGGCCAATTCAGGCAGCTCAAATCTACAAGTTCTAAATTAGTCGCGAACACAAAAACTCCCTCAAATAATTATTGTTATGCTGAAATAAAAGATCTCCAATGTGCATCTGAGAACGAAAAGAGGAAACTAGTCAAGCAATTCTCCTGGGGACAAAAGTTTTGAAACACACAACTGATTTCTATCTTTCAGACAGTACAGCTGTATGCTTTTGTAGTTCCAGGGCAGGCTAATGGATCTTAAACATGAAGTTTAATAGTGGAACTCACAAGACATTTAAACTGTAATTATTTTTATATACCTTTTCACATTTTCTTCCAAAACATATTGTTGCTCCATCACTCTTAGAAAATACAAAATAGAAACCAGAACCCTCAGACTGCCTGCAACTACAATTTTCTCAATTTTAGTAAAAAATTATGAATGAACTTATCTCAATACTCTAAAATAATTACATATATTTAAAAGTTTCTTCTGATAACAGGCACAGGAACATACACTCTTATACTATTATATCCTAAGCTTTTCAACTGCGGAAAGTACACTTATCCATTTAATTTCCATTTCATATATTGTCTCTAAACTTGGTTAGAAAAGTAATGTGATTTTTCTGAAATTAAATAAACACATCAAAACAGAAATATGGTGCATCTAATCTATTACTACTCCTACCTTTAGAACACATAAACCTGATTAAGTCCTTTCCTCTGAGTCTTGCTGGCTCCAGGTCTGTTAGATCGGTGGAAAAAAAGCAGACTAAGAGAGACAGATGCAAAGTGGAGATGATGTTAGAGAGGAATGAGATACCTTCTCCACACACAGATCTGCACACACTAACTCCCTGTCTGTGTGTTAGAATAAAAGGCTGAGGGATGGCAGGCTGTCAGCTGCTCTGACATCATGTTCAGATGGAAATGCTACCTCCAGCTGTGCTCCTTTTAATGCCATATGCTACTCCTCTACACTCCTGCCACCAGCTTTTTCTTAGGAGAACTTTTCTCTTCTGTTAGTATAAACAAAATACTTCAAAGTCTCTTTTTTCAAACTTTCTAACAGAAAAAAATTGAAAATCCTAAACATATGGGGCTCTACTGTATTTATGGGATAGCAACACTTCTGTCTAAAGATGGTGGACTGCTTTATATATTGACAGCATATTCAAGCTACAGCGCTATCCAGGAAATCCAGACTGATTAATTTTTTATTGAACCCAAAGGTTCAGTTACAAAGATGATATTTTTAACTAATTCTATGTAACTTAACTTATAACTACTTCAACATCAGTACTTTTAACTTTTGGCGAGAGGTAAACAGCAGAGATTGTTAGGTTACTATCTAAATATATGCCATGACAGAAGCTGTCAGCCTTGCTAAAGCATTATTTTACTCATGTTTAGCCACTGTTTATGGATCATCTCTGTATTTTTCCTTGGACTGTCAATTATTCTGCGGCATAAATATCACACAACACTGAAGCTGGATTTTTCTTTAAAAAAAGAGTATGACTACATTATTTCATAACAATGAAATAAAATTAAAGCTTAGGAATGCAGTTAATAGCTGAAATTGAACTGCTGTGCATTTTGTGCCTGGAAATGTGATCTTACTTCTCAGGTTAGAAAAGATATCCCATCTTCCCTCTGCCCCATTCCAAATCCTTTTATTATCTACTGTGAAACTGTCAAATATATGTCTCATTTGTTTTTTGTATAAAGCAAAACCTCTTAAATTCAGGTCTGATGTTTTGAAAGGCTGACAAAACAGTTCTGCAACCTAAGCTGGACACACTTGTGCTGTGTTCACTGTGCTGACATCTGTGAATGTCAAATGCATCTCTGCATAGACACACAATCAAAGGGGTGGAAGGAAAGATTATGGCCTCTTATCAGACTGAAAAGCAATAGTCTTTGTAATGAATTACTATGTGGAGATCTAAATTGGGATGTGGTGATCAATCACTAAAATCAAAGAAGTCAAACAGGACAAGTCGCCAGCCTAACTTTCTTCAGCACATGAACCAGACTTCAGATAAGATGCTCATGAAATCAACTTTTCAGCAGTGCTTCGCCACATGGTCCCTTCAACAGCTACCACCTAATCACAGCACCTACCCAGTTACTATCCAGTACTGGAACCAATCAGTTACCAAGGGCTAGGGAAGAATTTATAGAAACTATTTCCCCCCTGGCCCTCAGAAAATACTGCAAAAGCTTGCAAAAAATAAAAGCACCTTTAACTCACTCTGCTCCCCTGGGTGTACATGTGTAATGGCCAAAACAGGACATACAAAGCAAACAGGCAAAAAAACAGAAGCAGCGGCAGCGCTCAGAGCCGAGGGAAGGAAGCAGCCAGCCAAACGTGCAGGAAAAACAGACCCAGGTCACAGCAGCAGCAACAAAACAAAAGTAACCAGAAGCGCTGAGCAGCGAGTGTATTGCGTGGGGCTGCTGCGCTCTCCCCTCTGTACAGCTGCGCGGACACCCCAGAGCCCAGGGACATCAACTAACTCTGCTGCTATCGCCCGCAAGGGACTCGTTCCGCGCCGCCTGCCTGCCCCCCAGCCCAGCCCCACTGCGCCACTAACCCCTCCGCAGGGCCTGCCCTCCAGCCCAGCCCCACCGCTCTTTAACCTCACTGCAGCACCTGCCCTCCCTCCGCCGCCCCCACCCCCCGCCCCACTGCGCCAATTGACCCCAGTCACCCGCCTGGCCCCCCACCTGCTGCTCCCCTCCCTTTCTCTTCAAGTTGGGTCCGACCCAAACCGGCTCCACCCCTCCCCCCGCCCCAGGTGCCAGCCCCCTCTCAACCGCGGCGGGGGGGAGGGGGGGGCAGAACCGGACTCACACACTCCGGAGCGGCCCTAAGTGCCCGCGCTCCCTCCGCCTCTTGCCGCCGCTGCCCCGGCGCCTCTTCGCTCACTTGCTGCTTCGGGCGCTCCGCCACCCCCCGCCCGGCTCCCCGCCCCCCGGCCGCGCCGCCCGCTCCCCTCCCCCCACCCCCCACCCCGCTGGCAGCTGAGGAGCGGGGCAGCCGGCGGAGCGACGGGCCCCAAGCTCAGCGGCTCCCCATGGCACCAGCGGCCAGACACAGCGCGGAGCCCGGAGCCAGCCGGGCGGGGGGGGGCGGGGGTCGAGGGAGGGGGGGCCGGGCGCACGCACGACGGCGGCGGCACAGACGGGCCAGGGCTGCGGCACCCAGATGTTCCCCCACCCCGCCCTCTCCGCTCCTGACTGACAGGCTCGCCTGCCCCCTCCGCCGCCGCCTCCAATCAGAGAGGCGAACAGGTGTTGACAGACAAGGGCGGCCGCCCAGTGACGGAAGGCGAAAGGCCGTCACCTCTGACCAATCAGGAGGAAGAGGGCGGGGCTCGCGGCGCAAAGGCGGAAGGAAGGGTGGTCCCCTGCGCGCAGGGAAGGGGCGGAGCGAGCGGCGGGGCGGGGTTCTTCGTGGTGGGAGGGGGCCGGGTTGCAGTCTCAGGGACGTGACGTCCCCGCCTCGCTCTGGGGAGGCGCCTTACCTGGGGCCGGGCGTGGTGCACTGTGGGACAGTGCAGGCTGGAGGGAGGCTGGTTGCTAGAGAAGGGGCAGGGGAAGCTCAGGGCTCTGCCCCACAGTAACCCTCTGCCTGTGGGACAGTGCATCATGCCTGCTCCCAGCCCCCCAGCTGGATGGGAGCTGTCTCAGGCAGCAGGGTCTGCCTCCCCCCCTCCCCAGTGAGACAGAGCAGTGTGAGCCAGGAAGGGGTGCAGAGACACCAGTGTGTATCTTGCAGGGGCGACCCATCCAAATATCCTATACCCTAGGAAGTTATGCACTGAGCCAGGAGAGCGTACGTTTTGGTCCCTCCTCTATTCATTGGTATTCATGTTTCTAAGTACCTTTTAGCCCTAGTTACTGACCAAGGCCTAATAACTGACAAGGCAGTTGAGTTGTTAGCCTAGAACATTTTATAAATACATTAGACAAGAGATTATCCAAGTTATTTAAGGCAGAACTTGCAATGGAAGCTAAGTCTGTAATGTAACAGACCTAATTGTTACTCAGCCGAGTTGCCTTTGAGATACAATTTATGTCTTTGGATTATCTTACCTCTGTTTAATCAAACATTTTTCTTCAAACTTGGGATTTCCAGTCTCCAAAATTCAACTATTGTTTCAGCAAGCAGTTAATAATCTGCTGGCAAAGTGTAGCAAAAATGATCAATAGAAGTGAGGCGAGAGACTTTGGTGCTGCCCAGACTCAATGGGGAGAGAAAATAATGGGGAAGTAGGGACAGCTGTTGAGTTAGGGCGACAAAGACAAGGCTTGGTGTCACAGCTCCACACAGCTTTGTGGTGGGTTAGAAATGTATAACTGAATCAAAGGCAGCAGGGGCTAGACTTGAACAGCTGAGGACTTTGGTAAACAAGGGACAGTTGCCAAGACAAATTGGAAATCACCAAGACTCCCACAACTGTGGGCTGTGGTAATGGGCTCTTCACATGTTCACCATAAACCCTCATTATGTGTAGGCTGATCTCATATGGCATTTTCTATGCATCTTTCAACAATAGTGCGTTCTTAGCAAAGGAGTAATTTGTGAGCCATATGTATGTGATTCCCTCCCCCCGCTCCAATTTCAGGTTAAAAGCTAGCATGTAACTCTGGTATGAATTTATATAGTAAATAAAGTGCTCAAAAGTAACAATAGAACAGGAATCAAATGGGAAACAATTATATGTGAATCCAAAATAGAATAAAAAGGTATATCTTTTTATATACGCTTTTGTATAACTATTTGATCTGGAAGGCATACTTCACTAAATTACAGTATAGTAAAAGAGTACACCAAGTCCTATTTTGGCTAGCTTATTTGACAGCATTGCTTTGCATACTATGTAGCATATGGAGCCCAGGTGTCCATGTAATAATTCTGTTTCTCTTTCCTCCACATTACAAAAATCCAACCTTTTATTTGGGTTCTCAGGGTCAGGTTGCTCATACACATCTTACCTTCCCTCTTGACTATTGCAGACTCCTTGGATTTTATTATATGACTCTCAAACCCTTTCAGCCCATCCGAATTGCTGCCCGTAAAATCTTGCTTGATTATTGCTTCAGTTATGTAACTTGTCCCTATTGAATCATGCCATTGACTCCACATTGTGTTATACATTACATCCCTGTCTTCATGACCCACTAGCTCAGACCTAGTCTCTTCTCCCTAACCGTACCCCATCAATTCCTCTCGCTCACCCTTTCATTTTCTTTTGACAAAAATTTGTGCCTGTGTCCCATGCTTGGAATACCTTTCCAAAAGTTTATGCTGTAATACCCTAATAAATCAGGTAAGCCTGATTAAGTGGGTTTTACTCACCAAAGTTCAAGATACTATATATTTTTGTTAGCTTCTGAGGTTCCACAGGACTACTTGTTACTAATAAATTTGTTAGTCTTTAAAGTGCAACTGGACTCCTTGTTTTACTTAAAAACTAATTTAAAAAGTATTTGCTAAAAATGGATTTACATTTGTTATATTATATATTTTAAATATATTTTCTATCTGTTAACACAGATACACTTAAAACTATATTTTACCGAGACACATGCCTGTATCTATGCCTGATGTCAGTAACCATGCTATCTTGACTGTAATCCATGTCTTTCCTCCCCATTTTCCTTTTTGATGTATGTTATATCTTCATTTGTCTGCCTAGTGCACTAAGGCCTTAGCTTCCAAATTCTTATATATGTGTAATTTAACTGATGTGAGTAATTCATTTGCAGTCAGTGGACTAATTGAGCCTCTATACAAAATTTCAAATATAAACAGGAGTTGTTCAGCTGGAAAGGGTTGGAAAGACTTGCTGTAAAGGGACATAAACATCTGGCAATACATCTGGCTCCTATGTACATTTATAAAGCACTGTTCATGTCAGGCATCCCAAGATACTATACAAAATAAGCAAAAAAATTAAACTAAGAACATATGAGCCAGAGAAAATAGAAATATTTTCAATTTATTGTAAAATAAGAAATTAATCCAATTTATTGCACAAATACTGTTTGGGAGAATATATTACCATTTTGGTGCCACACTGGGAAACTCTCTTGCACCTTTATGCCTGCTGACTTCAATTTGTACCCTTCAGGCAACAAGTAAGCCTGAAGGCTTTTGGCTCATATACCATGCTGACGCAGCAGTGTAGTACTGTAGGAGGTTCCAGCTCTGTTAAAGGTCCTGTAATAAAAGCTGAGGTCCTGTCAGTCTCTGATCAAAGTTGGACATCCCGTCATGTTTTGAACAGAAGAATGGTGAACCTCCACATGGCTCACCATTACAAGACAAAAAAGATCTGCTTCCTACTTCAAAGGCCATCGATGATGAACTATTGCTGAGCCCATTGTATGGTAGCAGTCATGTTTGCCTGCACTTAGGGTGTGTCTAGACTACATGCCTCCTTCGACGGAGGCATGTAGATTAGCCAGATCGGAAGAGGGAAATGAAGCCGCGATTAAAATAATCGCGGCTTCATTTAAATTTAAATGGCTGCCCCGATCTGCCGATCAGCTGTTTGTCGGCAGATCGGGGGAGTCTGGACGCGATGCCCCGACAAAGAAGCCTTTCTTCATCGACACAGGTAAGCCTGGTTTCACGAGGCTTACCTGTGTCGATGAAGAAAGGCTTCTTTGTCGGGGCATCGCGTCCAGACTCCCCCGATCTGCCGACAAACAGCTGATCGGCAGATCGGGGCAGCCATTTAAATTTAAATGAAGCCGCGATTATTTTAATCGCGGCTTCATTTCCCTCTTCCGATCTGGCTAATCTACATGCCTCCGTCGAAGGAGGCATGTAGTCTAGACACACCCTTAGTGTAGTATCCAGATTTAATTCATTACTTTGCTAGAGGCTTTGAAATAGCTACAGTATACATCATTACACAAAATCATATTCTATTCTAAAGGTGGGCACAAAGAAGGTAATGCTGAGTGACAAAAAGTCTAGGTTAAAAACGCAAGACTGAAAGCCAAATACTGTTAGCATTAAAATGTTAATTTTAAAACATTGCCAGTAGGGTTGCCAGATGGTCTCCCAAAAAATACCCATCATGCAGGCTAGAAATTTTTGTCAAGCAAAAAAAAAAAAAAAAAGAAAAGAACACACGTGTCGGGCATACGTAAAAAACCCCCACCCCACCCGGTTTCAGCACGCAACCACAGGAGGCGCCACCAGGCTTCCGTCCAGTGCCCAGCCGGAAAAACAGAAAATACCGGACATTACACATGTCCGGTATTTTCTGAATTTTCGGACAGAGGGCGCAAAACCCACAAGTGATTCACCCCCGCTTGCCTGTTCCCAGCATGTGGAAAACAGAGACCAGGGACACGTCACTGCTCAACTTTGCAGGATATTGGGGTGTCTGTCAAAGCACCCTGGGATGAAGTGGGGGATTGAGGGAGGCTCACGGGGAGGTTGTGAGGAGGCATGGGGGGTCGGAGGCTCGCAGGGGCAGTTGTGGGGTCTCTGAGAGGGGAGCTGTGGGGGGAGGGGTTGCAGGAGCTGCCTGCCCAGGGCGAGGACCCTGTGCCTGCACCCATAGGAGGCCACCCATAGGAGGCCAGTTGTTTTGTATTTATGTTATATGGATCATATGACTCTGGATATCATCCCCAGTGAGGCATTGCTGCTATTATGGTTGAGAAGGAAAGCAGAAATAGGTACCTAAAGTTAAAGCTATTTTAGAAATGTTTGTAGTAAAATGGAAATAGAGGTGTCAGCAGAATATGTCTCTGTGTTTTTGTTGATTGTTTGTTTGTTTTTTGACCCCAGAGAATGAATGTTAGGACTGGTAGTACTGGCACTCTCATACATTTTTATTCTGAGTCACAACAAAACTTAATTGATGGCAGTTTGATTTTCAGAAAAATTAAATGTTAAATATTCTCTGGATTCAACCTCAAGTGAGGTGGTGAAGTGATGAAAGTGATGTCACTATGGCTGTGTCCAGACTCAGGGGTTTTTTTCGAAAAAAGTAGGCTTTTTTCGAAAAAACTTCACCTGCGTCTAGACTGCAGCCGCGTTCTTTCGAAATTAAATCAAAAGAACGTGGCTTTTCTTTCGACGGCGGTAAACCTAATTTCATGAGGAAGAACGCCTTTTTTCAAAAGTGCTCTTTCGAAAAAAAGTGTTCTTGAATGCAAACAGGGGTTTTTCGAAAGAGAGCATCCAGACTGCCTGGGTGCTCTCTTTCGAAAAAGCGGCTTGCTTTTTCGAAAGTTCCGCTTGCAGTCTAGACGCTCTTTCGAAAGAGGCTTGCAGTCTAGACATAGCCTATGAAATTGAATTGTCTCTCTGGGAAACCATGGTTGGAGGATCTCCAAGGTAATACAATGCAGTCTTTGAATTGCATGAATTGGCTAAAGTATATTGTTCCAATCTGTCTGGATCAGTAATTCTTATCAGCCTTAGCTATGCTGGATAAGTTATCAGGATGTGTTCGGTCAAGAACTCATCTCAGCCTTCCGGTCAGAAATTTTTCTCTCTCTGTTCTTTCACATGGTATAATGTGGGGGAGTAGCAGCACCAAGAGGTACAGTTTCTCCACTACCATGACCAGCACTCATAAAGACCAATATTTATGATTGATGATGCACTGATGTACCTTCTCCCAGTTTTGTTATACTTTTCTGGTGTGCATACTTGCACGTCTTAAAATAATAGCTGCTACTTTATGTGGGGACAGCTTTGGAGAGCAAAGACATATTCTTTATGCACTGAGTCAAGAACTGTAGTCTGAGCAAAATGGCTATCTAGAAGAATGGAGTCAAATCAAGACAATTTATGGAGTGGGAAAACTGGAGCCTAGCACAATTGATTTCTGAATATTAATGTCTCTTTCATCAAACACAATAGAACCCTGGTATCATTAACACCAATCTTATGAAGTATGAGTTACACAAAACATTTTTCCATGGTGGGGGAGGGGTGTGATGGTGTGTCAACTCCACACCAGCCGTGAAAAAGAGAGGGAAGTTGAGAAAGAACCACTTAGTGAGAGAGGCCACACATATGGGTGTTAGGCTAGAGAAGTAATCCCTGTTTGGAAAGTGGAGCTCAGCTGAGCAGGTGTGGGCTGAGGTATCTGTACGTTCAAGAGGGAAGGAGGTAATCCAGGGAAAGAGTATAATCCTGGGAACCTAGCCTTAAGGGAAGGCCAAACCCAGCAGACAAATGGAAAAGAAAGCTTTTGGGAGATAGAGTAAGACGCAGCCCAGGGAGAGAGCAGTAATGTTGAAGATGGAGCAGTCGGTGGTGGCATGTTGTAGACTTCAGAGATGGAACTCAGATTATTGAATAGATCTACATTCCCCTGCCAGCCACAGATGGAGTAGCATTGTCTGGACAGAGGGTCCAGTGAGATTCTATATGCAAGGAAAGGAAAGCACATAGTGATCTGTCCAGCGGGCTGCCTCATTAAAAAGAAACTGCTACCCCCAAGATGAGATGTCAGACCTGGAAAAGAGCTATTCCTCAAAGCAGACATGAAGAGGCACCACCCAGGGTGAGCGAATATTCTGTGATGGGAGAACGGGAAATCCAACAATAAAAGTTGTTGTAAGCAAAACTCATGAAGTCATTCTGCCGCTCTACTCTGCACTAGTTAGGCCTCAGCTGGAGTACTGTGTCCAGTTCTGGGCGCACATTTCAAGAAAGATGTGGAGAAATTGGAAAGGGTGCAGAGAAGAGCGACAAGAATGATTAAAGGTTTAGAGAACATGACCTATGAAGCCAGGCTTCATGAACTGGGCTTGTTTAGTTTGGAAGAAAGAAGATTAAGGGGGGACATGATAGTTTTCAAATATCTAAAAGGGTGTCACAAGGAGGAAGGAGAAAATTTGTTCCTCTTGGTTTCTGAGGACAGGACAATGGGCTTAAAGTGCAGCAGGGGAGGTTTAGATTGGACATTAGGAAAAAATTCCTAACTGTCAGGATGGTCAAATATTGGAATAAATTGCCAAGGGAGGTGGTGGAATCTCCCTCTCTGGAGATATTTAAGAACAGGTTGGATAGACATCTGTCAGGGATGGTGTAGACGGAGTTTGGTCCTGCCTTGAGGGCGGGGGGCTGGACTCGATGACCTCTTGAGGTCCCTTCCAGTCCTATTATTCTATGATTCTATGAAAAGTGATGCTGATAAAGAACAAGTCGACATCTTTCCATGTGCTGATGCCTTTAGTGCATTGCAAATTGTTTTACAGTAGTTTGAAGAACAAAGAGAAAAGTGGTGCAGTGCACCATACTGCAACATGGGCACTGTTTTAACTGTAATTTTGAGATACTAAATTTTACGAACTTTTTGATTTTTATGAACTTAGTCCCCAATTACTTTGTAAAATAGGGGTTCTACTGTGAAGATAACTCATCACCACATGGATGAATACAAAAATATTTTATATTGGTCTACTGGAATGACCTGCCTAATATTTTCCAGACTCATAATTTTGGGTAATCTCTTCCGTTCTTCTTTGAGGCTGTATATCTACCTGATGTGTATTGTAATTTGCTTTATTATTAAAAAGTACAAAAGCATGAAGTGCTTTTCAGTTAGTATGCTGACTGAACATTAAGCTCTGCAGGAATGATTTGTTCAAAAGTCAAAAGAAAGTCAGACCTAGCTTTACAGAAGGAAAGAACTGCTGTTAACTTATTTTTTCATTTGGTCTCTATTTGCTGCACATACCTGTATACATATGCCTCTTGTTCTATTTAAAAGAGGGCACAATACGGAAAGTATAATTAATTTATTGTGGGTACACTCCTATTTAACTTTTTAAGGCACACTGTAAAATATAATATTTAAACATAACCCAATTAAATTTTCTTGTGCTTTCTCTGTATTTCTTTTCTTATTATTGTTGATTACAAAGACATTTGTGCCTAAACAGAAGCTGTCTTCTTCCAATCAGCCTGTTCTTTCTGCTCAGTTCATTGACTAAATCATTTAATCACTCAAGGCCATATGTTACCGTCTTGTGAAAAAGGTGTGGAAGGAGAAAAAAATGTAAAAAAATCTATGCACAAAACTAGGTGCCAAAATTCCAACACAGCTCTCACTGTGAAGCATAAAATATAAAATGTAGTGTCTATAGTTAAAAAATATACATAAACTAGGCAACAGCTGTGCAAGGGGGGGGGGAAGATACATGGCAAAGGGGAGTGAAGCTATGTGATCTGAGGGCACAGGTCATGAAGCAAAAAGCCATGTGTTAATACTCTGGGTTCAATTCAACTGTCAACATAAGCTCCTGTTCTTTGTTGTATTAGTTGCTCTCTGTTGCAGTGAGCTTGAAGTACCTTAACTCATGCCCCCTAAACATTCTTATTTCCATATCTCTTAGATGATACCTCTACTTTGATTCCTTGTTGGATCTTCTTCCTCGGAGCCACACATCCAGTCTTACCTGCACATATTAACACAATACATTATGCATTTTGTTCCAGGTATATTGAATATGGTATCGTATGCCTTGGCTACTCTTCTGCAGTTGCAGTTCTCTTTTGAGGTTACCCAATTTGATTTTCCTCCCTATACATTCACTGACTGCTGCAAGTCTCATGGGAACACATCTCCAAAGAAATCACAGGATATTTGTGCTAATTGATAGAGAGTGAGGTCTGGGAAAATTTGAAGTCTGGAAATGCACTACTTTTAAATCAATAGTATTTTTCATTTTATGAAAAGACCCATAATCCTTTTCTTCATAATTGCAGGAATCTACAACTGGCAGAGAAACACAAGTACGGTAACCAGACAGCAAGAATGAAAAACTAAAACATTTTTTTCCAAGGGGCTGGAATAGTTGCATATATAAGACAAAGCCCCTAATACTGGGACAGTCCCAATAATATCAGGATGTTTGGTCACCCTAAACACAAGTCTGCAACAAAGTTGAAGCTGAAAATTGCATAACAATTCCCCCAGCCCACTAGAGGGTAGCATGTCCAGTCAAAGGAGATTGGGGGATCCAAAATGAGAAGCAACCAGCGTAGAAGGCTTCTCCTTCATAAAGTCTTCAGAAGGGTTAAGGCAATGACAGTGCAAGCTGAAAAAAAAACCCTGTAAAATTGCACATGCTTTTTATCCTGAGACTGTAAAAGCATAAAATATTATATTTTCCTTTGCATGGCTTGCTGGTTTTTATTTGGCAGCTACAATAACAACCGGCTACACTGAGCCCATAAAACAAAGTGAGAACAGCAGCTCATTTTTGTGGCAGAATGTAATGGCTATGGCTAAAGGGCTTACATAATTCAACTTAAACCTTTATGCCTGTATTTATTGTTGTTTAAATGGAAATTAAACTCCTAAGACCATAAGGACACTTCTGGTATCTGATCAGGATTTTGATACAGATCTTTTTATTTTACACTACTTCTGAAAGCTTCAGTCCGTAACACTTAAAATGAGTGTGGAAAAACATTCCATTCTGAAGTACTTCAGCTCAGTTACAGCTTTCTTGCTTTTCAAGATAACCATAAAGCCCTCAGAGAATGATAAAGAACTGTACAAGGCTGGACACCTAACTTTCTTCAGAAAAGAGATATTGCAATTGTAAGCTATGCTTACCTAAGAGAATGCTCACTTAGGAGAAATAGATGAGGAAATAAACTGTTTTGGCAGGTGATTAAACAGTGAAGTAAAGCTGAGGCATTTGATATAGGTGAAATAGTGTACTGCACACACATTTATCATGTGAGAACAATTCCTACTAAGCAACAAGACAAAAGATGTTCCAACAAACCATAGCATTAAAGAAAAGAGGCGTGGAAAGATGTATTTTGTTTCTCTCTCAGATTTTAAGGCAATACCATTCTCACCTACCTTCTGCCCCTGAAACAGAGGGGCAGGCTCAAGAAGTGAAAAGCTGTTCAAGGAAGGGTTCTGTCTGCAAACTGAGGTTATACCTCTACAAGAGCAAGCTTCAGTAATACATCACAGCCACTCACTACAGATACAGGAGGGATTCTCCCATTGCTACACTTAATCCACCTTCCTGCAAAGCAGCAGATAGGTTGACAGCAGAATTCTTCCATCAGCCTAGCACCGTTTAAATCAGAGGTCAAGTTGACTTATTTATGTCATTCAAGGGTATGGATTTTTCACACCCTTGAGTGACATAGCTGGGTCAATTTAACTTTTTACTGTAGACCTGGCCTGACTTACATGACAGGGCGCATGCTGTCTCTGTTGAATTTTAACTGACAATAGTCAATAGGCTTGAATGAGAGTCCTTTTATTTAAACTCACTTGTAAAACCTCACAAATGCATCATCTTGTTTTCCTTTTCTCTCCTTCCTCACTTAGCCTTCCCCACTCTCTCTGGTTAAATAACTTTATATTCAATGGTTAATGCCAATGGTCATAAGAACAATACTTCATTATTTTATACTCTGGCCAATTTTTTGCGTGACAGTGTATGAACAGATGATAAATTGCCTGAGATGAAGGAGGGCCTAAACTGGGTTAGCTCCAGGACTTGGGGGAGACAGATCCAATTCTCATCTCTGCAACAGACTTCCTTCACTTGGTCTTTTGAGGGTTGTTTTGAAGAGAACTACAGGCAGTCCCCGGGTTACGTACAAGATAGGGACTGTAGGTTTGTTCTTAAGTTGAATTTGTATGTAAGTCGGAACTGGTACATATTGTAGGGGAAACTCTAGCCAAACATTTCTCCAGAGCTCAGTTTTATTCTCCCACACCTCACTTCCCTCAGTCCTTTATTCTCAAGCTGAGGTGTCTGCTGAGAAAAGCCGCTCCGCGTCTCTCTGGTCTGCTGGGGCGGGGGAGGGGGGGGGCGCTAGCTTTGCATCTCCCTGGTCTGCTGGGAGGAAGCAGCTAGTGCGGGGTTGCCTCACCCCGTTTGTAAGTAGGGATCCGATGTAAGTCGGATCCATGTAACCCGGGGACTGCCTGTACATTAAAGATTGGGAAGTGCTCAATTACTATGGTCATGCGAGTTATGTAAGTGTCAGAGATCGCTATTGTAATGTTAGATAGTACTGTATAATGGATAGTATTAAGGACTGTTCACAATTAAGAGTCTTTGTGATACTGTGTCTATCTTACTGAAATAATTCTGCAAATTTGTTTTTTAAACATCATTCCTCAAATTAAATCTTTATACCATGATAAAGACTTTTGATAGTATTCAGAAGATAGCCGGGCTAAATGAAACACACTGCCCAGGTTTGAGAACAGCTGTAAATGAACATTTGGCACAAAACTAACAGAAGAAAAACTGTGGAAATGAATTAACGGCCACAGCTAAAACAAAGATGACCTAAAGCTGCTGGCAGTGATTCACTGTCGACGAGGCTTCTAGCATTAGCTGGTGATCACCTTCTTGGTACGTAAATTTGCTCCATAAGTGCATAGCCTATTTTAATTTTCAGAAGATTTTAATGATGGTAAAGATAATTAAAATATACAGTAGCATTTCAGATCAATATGGTATATGGACTGCTGTGAATTTTCTCATCAAGCATGTTGCCCTCAGGCAGCAACATTAACTTCAACAGCAAAGTGCTGCAATGGGCTCATTAATCATCAGGTTCAGATAGTGTCTTGATGGCCGCTCCTAGTGCTCCTAGTGTTGAAGATCCTTAATAGTGATTTAGATATTTAAAGAGCTATTCAGACTCTCACTGATGAACTTTCACAGCAGCTGCTCTCTGAAGTTGGTATTTAGCATTCCTTTTTTTCAGTTGGGAGAACAGAGGCAGGGAGGTGAAGGAACTTGCCTGAGGCTGCACAGCAAGTCAGTGTTAGAGCTAGGACTGGAACCAAGGACTTCTTGGTTTTAAAATCCTGTTCTCGTTTCTCAAAGCAAGCAAAAGGAACCACAATTTTAGCAAGGGAAAAATACAAACGGAAGGGTGGAGAGCAAAGCTGAATAGAAAGAAAAAGTGTGAGAAATAAAGGCGAGAATGAGTTGGATAAGACGAAATGTGGGAGAAAAGATATCTATTTATGAATATGAATGTAGCCTTCACTTTAGTTTAGGACCTCTCTCAGAAATAAGGTGCATTCTGAGTACAGCGTAGGTTTGAATGAAGTGCTCTGCACTCAGCTAGATAGATTCATGGAGGTTAGATCCATCAATAGTTATTAGCCAGGATGAGTAGGAATAGTATCCTAGCCTGTTTCTCTAGAGGTGGGTGACAGGGGAGGAATCGCGTGAGGATTACCTGTTGTGTTCCCTCCCTCTGTGGCATCTGGTATTGGCCACTGTTGGCAGACAGGATACTGGGTTGAATGGATCATTGGTCTGGCCCAGTATAGCCATTCTTATGTTCACCAGTACAAAGTGCTTACAGAAACTATCAGTATTTGTTCTGTCAGTTTGGCTATGTCTAGACTGCAGGCTTCTTTCGGAACAAGCTTTTCTGGAAGAGATCTTCTGAAAAAACTTCTTCCAAAAGAGCACGTCCTCAGTGCCAACGTGCATTAAAAAAGTG
The DNA here is from genome assembly GCF_052426305.1 of Pelodiscus sinensis. Taxonomy (NCBI): domain Eukaryota; kingdom Metazoa; phylum Chordata; order Testudines; family Trionychidae; genus Pelodiscus; species Pelodiscus sinensis. Next base: position 134,255,399 of record NC_143054.1, on the reverse strand, counting down.
ATCTGCTTTTTCGAAAGATAGTGTCCACACTGAATGGACATTATCTCGCATTTCAGCTGTGATTACTCTGGATGGAGTGGCCACCAGGGCACCTGTGCTTTTTCCTCTTTCCTCTTCTTTCGAAAGAACTCCCTCTTCCCCATCCACACACGCCTTTTTCTGAAAGAGCTCTTTTGGAAAAAGACTTCTTCCTTGTTGAAAGAGGTTTACCAATGTCGGAAAACCCCCTCTGTTGTTTCGATTTTTTCCCCCAAAAGAATGCGATTGCAGTGTGGATGTTAGTGAAGTTTTTTCAGAAAAATGGCCATTTCTCCAAAAAAACTCTGTGGTGTAGACATAGCCTTTGTTGCTCTCCTCTTTTCCCGAAGTCAAAGTAAGGTGAGAGGTTTTATCTCATTCATCCCTTTCTTTCTCTGTCAATCAAGAGAAGAATGCAGCAAAACAGAAAGCGCTCTCTAGCATCCCCCATACATATCATGCTGGCCCCCCACCCAATCCTCTGGGTTACCCCCGTGGGAAAGAGAAAAAAGATAAGATCATGAAGGGTGCCACAGCACAAGCTGGCTGCTATAGCTTAATCCAATCTGCTGGTATAGTCCACAGAAATTCTGTCAAGCCTACTGACACCGAGCACTATTTTTACATCTGTGAGGCGTGGAGTGACCTACCTACTATGGACTGATCCTTTGTTTGGGCTCCCAAATAAGGCCACTGGCTGGTAGAGGATTCTTGTCCCAACCACTACTGCAGATTCCAATGCAGAGATCCTGTCCACAGTATCTACATACTGCTGACTCCATCTGTCATTGCAATTTCCCATGGCCTCTTCCTAACAGGCCCCTCTTATATCCAGCTTTCTCTCAGGACCAGTGTCCTCAGTTCCTTCTTCCTCTGCAATCCAAGATATGTAAATTCAGCCTGCCATAAACTCTAGTTACTTGTCAGGTTCCTTTGGCCAGAGACTTCTCTGGTCTCAGCCAGGAATGCAGTTCTTTTTATCTGAGCCTGCTGGGTTCTGACTGGCTGCTTCCATGAGGCCTCTCTAGATAGGCACACAGGATTCATCTCCATGGCGTCTCGCCTATAATTTCACTGCTTCCTACGGTTCACTGCAGAATGACCCTGGGGCATCCTGTAGGGAGCCACAAAGGCCAAGTATACCGTCAGTAAGTACTACGTTTTTTCTTTCCATCAGCACCATGCCCTTGTGGCTAAACCTTCCCACTGCAACCCTTGACCATACATAAGACCCAAAGAAAAGTAAAACCTTCAGAACTATTAGTTGTAAATTTGGCAAGACTCCCAGGGTCACTCATTCCTCAGAGATGAAGGAGGAATGGCCAAGCTTGATGAGCTGATTGCTTTTCCATCTTCTTCCCCTTTCCCTAATAATTTTACACCTTAATTTCTTGCACCAAAGTTCTTACCATTCCTCAGGCCACTGTTTAAGCTACACTGTAGTTTGTCGTGGGAGGTTCCCATGATACCATTTTAGACGCAGCCTCACAAAAACTGGAGGCACTATGTAGCAATACCTGTAATAACTGAGGATCCAGTTGGAAGTGAATAGATGAATTTTCAAACCACTCCAAGAACTCTCATACACATTAGCTAACAATGCCCTACTGGGCTAACAGTTAAATTCAGATAAATCTCCTCCCAACTGCGCAGGAGAGGAATGCACACTACAGAGTAACAGTACAACAGCTCTTCAGCCCTGGGTTACTGATGCCACTTCCACGGAGCTGACAGCCACCACGGGACCCTGGGCAAGGTGGGAGGGGCACAGGCTCCATGCGCCTGGAAGGGGCAGAGGGACAGGATGGGGTAGCCAGTCCCTCATGCCGTCTAGAGCTTCCTGCCGACCTTCCCCAGACCTCAGAGCTGCATGGAGCATGCAGTGCAGTGCCCCAGAAATGATTTAAAGGGCTTGGAGCTCTGCCCATCATTACAGCCTCTGTAGCTGCAAAGGTGGCTGGGAGCCCCAGCCCTTTTGAATTACCGGCCCCGGGGTGACATCCCCTTTCCTGCCCCCCATCGATGAGCCTGGCCACTTCACTTTTATGTCCATTCTTAAAGTAGCAGATCCATTGGCCCTGGCCCCCAGTCACTTTTTGCCAGTGGATCGGCTCCATGCAACACAGGCAGTTGCATCCCTTCCAGCCTATGCAGCTTCTTAAATTTGGGTCCTCCTCTCCTACACCCCCTTCCATGCAACAGTTACATGCTGTGATGAGGGGTGCAGATCAACCCTAAAGAAGATAGTCAGTGGAAATACACTAGTTCTTCTGTGCATGAAGCTCTCCAACCGTGGAGGAAAACACTGAGATGGGTGCAGAGAGTGAAGAAATGTGCTTTTTAATGAAAAATATCGACTGACAGTAGTATAAAGTCACAAGGGAAAAAATTACCAAAGAAAATTTGCCCGTGTTTTATAAAGCACAGATATATAAAAAACAATGGTGCCTGTATTAAGGTACCCTAACAGAGCGTTTTTTTTACATGCCATTGGCATTGATTTGGTGTGACTATTTACTCTCCTTTTCAATTAAGAAAATCCATAACTGCCACCATATTTTAATTTTAATGTATTTTTACACAGCGCTCTGTTTACCTTATTTTCTCTTGTGTAACATTAACACTTTTTTGTTAAAATGTGTGAAAGATTAATTTGTAGAATGACGGGATATGTGGGTGTGTAGTACAGGACAGATGGAAAGGGTGTAACATGACAGTTTTCTTCTGTGGCATCATTTTGTTTTTACTGTTGCAAGTGAGCAAAGTATAACTAAAATGATTATTTCTTCTCTGGGCAAGAAGAAGTAAGTGCTAGATTACCCTCTTTCTCTCCAGGGCCCATCTTTATTATCATGCAGCTATATCTCTGTCCAACGTAGCTGACAGGTTGATAAACATTTGTTTAAGACTTCAGCTTGTCTCTTTGAAAAGCACTCTTGTTAATTTAAAAAAGGGAATTTATATATGGGACTCCATAATTCTTGACTATAGGAAAAGAGTGGAATGTACCTTTATTGAATGAACAGAGCAATTTGGTGATTTATTAGTCTTCTTCCCTTATGCGATGCTAGCTGCTTCTGCATTATGAACCTAAAACCGAGAAAGTACACAAGGCAAAGATTTCTCATGTACAAAAAGCAAGTTTTATTAAAAGAAGAGGGTTTTTTTAATTGTTTAAAAAAAAGGCCGTGAAAGGTACGGTTGTTCTAAGGCCAAATTTTAATTTACACATAAGTATTGTAGGAGTTTGGTATAGTAAATGTCCTTATTGAAGAATAAAGCAATTAGCACTGTAACTCACTGTCATCTGGCTCATACAGGCATTCCAAGAAAAACTAAAATGTTGAGGAAAGAATGAGAGAAATTCAGGACAGCATGTGGGAAAGGAATGTAGAAGATTCTCCCCCTGCCCCCCTTGGAGGAAGGGAAAGGGGAAATCTATTAAAAACTTCATCTCTTTTTCCTTTCTCACATCAAACTGAACCAACTTCTAACATAAAGATTTGGGAGGGGTGAAAATTCAAATTAAGCTAACTACTAATCTTCAGTTCAGATGCCAGAAAAATGATGTTAGAAATGTATATGCTTCTAAAGTTTCAATCTTCCAGTAAATTCTGTGGGCACTCCTAATGGGACTCCAGCCATCTGTATCTTATGGCAGGAGAAGCCTGCTTTAATACACAGTGCAGTTGGTGGAACCAAGTGAAGAAGTTATACTTTGCCTTTGCCACTGTTGACCTTTCCAGATTCAGATTTGCAACCTTAGCATGGCATCAGTAAGAGTTTCTTACATTTTGTTTCCCTTTAAAAAAAAAGAAAATTAGAGGAACATATGTTTTTACTGTGGCAATATGAAGACAACTGAATTTTGGCAAATCCATAGATTTGGCACTGCATGGAAGTAGAGATCCCCAAAACTTGTGGTGGCACTATGGTATTGTGCAATTCCACAGTTCCACAGTCAGTGGCCATGACACTGGAGTTGTGTATACTGAAAAAAACGTTGCCATGCCATTTGTTTGTAAGGGATATTTTAAATACAATTAAAATTTCCTTTCAAAACGGTTATTTTGAATCAAAATATCAAACCTCTTCATATTGAAAATGTCAAAATGAGATGTTTGGAGTATTTTTTGTTATTATTGGAAATGGTGGCAAATTTGGTACAAATGTATGAGAAATGTGTTATGCAGCAGGAATCTACATTTTTATTAAAATACTTTGTCCAGTTCTACATATATATTTTTTCCTCTGTGTGTGTGTGTGTGTGTGTGTGAACATACACAGAAAGAGTGAAGTTATTTTTAAAAACCCGACTTCATTTTTTTTAATGTGAAAACAGGAAGTAGAGAGTTATATTAGAAGTCAGATTGCTAGTTTACCATAGCCTAACAAGATTTTTTTTTAAATCATTAGAATCATACAAAGAGGTCTGGAAAGATTAGATTTTTATCAGTAATTGTCAGTAAGCATCAAGTTAATCATATGCACACAAACTGAAGAAAAAACATTTGCTTTTGCCATCTAAATGTATAGATAAGTGAGGTAAGAAAAATGCTGCTTGAGAACTATAAGAGTCAAAATCCAGTGATTTCAACTTTTTTAATTAGCTTGGTACAAATAGATTAGTAAATGAACAGTAAACAGATATGATTTGTTAATTTAACAATATTTACTGTGTGAATTTTGACATGTGATGTCAACAATGTGTTTTAATGTCTTATGAAACTATTGCTTTTTGAATCTAAATGTTTACTATCAGTAAATAATCGTGTGACCCCCTTCATTGTTTTTGGGAACCGTGAAAATTTAAAGCCATAAAAAGCTAAAACAATGCTTAAAGCCCATAATTTTGCACAATTGTGAAAATTTAAACTGAAACTTTAAAAAAGTTTTAAAATAAACATTGATATTATTTGTTGAATTAATTTAAAAAATTGAATTCTGCGAAGTGTGCAAACACATTAGAGGTCAAAAAGATGTGTTAATCATCAAGTCCATGTCCATTTCACCATTGGACAAGACTGTACATTTTCTAGTGTTTTGTCCAGTTTAGTTTTAAAAGTTCCAAGTGATGAGGCTTCCACAGATTACTTTGGGAGACCACTGGGGACATTAAAGGCATGTCTACACTTCAATGAAAAACTGTGGCTGTGAGCCCATGTCCTCGGACTTCACACCCAGGGCTAAAAATAGCAGGGTAGATATCCAGAATTAGATTGGACCCTGCACTGAAACCTTGCAAGAAGGGAGAGGTCAAAGTCAAGTTTAATCCCAAATCTCATTACCATAAAAACACAAATAAGACTATTTTCTTGGCATTTCATTTAAATGTTCTCTTAGTTTTCTTTCACTAGTCCTAGTTATATCTTATCAGATAAATAATTTCTTTCCCTTCTTATCCTTTACATCCATCAAATGTTAGTAGTTTTATCCTCCCCCTCCCTAAATTCAGTTTTCAGTTAAACAGTGCCTATTTTGCTTTTTTAATTTTCCCTCAAAAATCCCTTCAGGCTATGTCTACACTAGGTGTTTTGTTGGAAGAGGCAATGCAAATGAAGCACTGATTAGCATTTTCTCATGCTTCATTTGCATTATCTATTCCAATCTGTTCTCCTGGAGGCATAAGGATATTGCGCAAAAAGGGGGTTTTGCGCAAAACGGACACATCCACACTGCATGTTTTTGTGCAAAAACTTCTTGCACAAAACCGGATCAGAATAGATTATGCAAATGAAGCACAAGAAAATGCTAATCAGCACATCATTTGCATTGCCTCTTCTGACAAAAAACAGAGTGTAGACATAGCCTCAGACTCTGGTCATTTGGCGGGCTCGTCTCCAAACTTTTTCCAGTTTTGGACTCAGTTGAATGCCCAGAACTGAAGACAATAGTCCTCATTCAATCACACCAGAGCCATAGACAAGGATTATTAACACCATGCTCTATACAGGCAGTCCCCGGGTTACGTACAAGATAGGGACTATAGGTTTGTTCTTAAATTGAATTTGTATGTAAGTCGGAACTGGCTCCAGATTCAGCCGCTGCTGCTGAAACTGACCAGGGGCTGACTACAGGAAGCTGGAGGCAGAATTGCTCTTCCCCCAGCTTCCTGGAATCAGCCACTGATCAGTTTCAACAGCGGCTGAATCTCGAGCCTGGGACAGAACAGCTGGGCTGCCAGGTAGGTCCCTGCAGGACCAACCCGGCAGCACCCCAGCTGCTCTACCCCAGGGTCCACAACAAAAGCCTGGTCTGCTGGGGGGGGGGGGGAGGTTGCACTAGCTGCGCCCCCCCCCCAGCAGACCAGGGACACGGGGAGCAAAGCCGCAGCGGCGGCGGGGTGCCGCGCCTCTGAGGCTTTGCTCTGGCAAAGCCTCAGAGGCGGGGGACCCCGCTGCCGCTGCCGCCGCGGCTTTGCTCCGGGTGTCCCTGGTCTGCTGGAGACGGTCCCCAGCAGACCAGAGGCACCGGGAGCAAAGCCGCAGCGGGAGGGGTCACCCAGGGACACCCGGAGCAAAGCCGGGGAGGCAGAGGGGTCCCGCGCCTTTGAGGCTTTGCTGTGGCAAAGCCTCAGAGGCACGAGACCCCGCCGCCACTGCGGCTTTGCTCCGGGTGTCCCTGGTCTGCTGGGGACCGTCTCCAGCAGACCAGGGACATCGGGAGCAAAGCCGCAGCGGCGGCGGAGTCCCGCGCCTCCCCGGCTTTGCCACAGCAAAGCCTCAGAGGCGCGGGACCCCTCTGCCTCCCCGGCTTTGCTCCAGGTGTCCCTGGTCTGTTGGAAACGGTCCCCAGCAGACCAGGGTCACCCGGAGCAGCTTTTCTTGCCCCGGAGGTTGAGGTGGTGGGACCGCTGTGCTCTGGGCGGTCCCGCTGCCTGCGAGCTCCGAGGCGAGAAAGCCCCGTTTGTAAGTGCGGATCCGACATAAGTCGGATCCGCGTAACTCGGGGACTGCCTGTAGTGTGCCTTTGCGACCTCAAATCCCATTAGCCTTTTTTGTTGCCAGGTCGCATTGCAAACTCACCTCTATGTTTTAGCAGTATCCAGGTAGAGGGTGAACTCTTGTCATCAACAGGGAAATCACCCCAACCTTTCTCTTCGGATTGATGGCAAAATTGTAACAAGGCGCTCCCTGTTAGCAAATCCCTGAAGAGCTCCAGCATAAACTTCTGCTTTTCTGTGTGCATGCACATATTTCTGGCACTACTGTTTCTTTTCCTCCATTTTCACAAAATGATACTTTTTTTAAAGGATGAGTAATCCTGTCTTAGCTATACAGGGTGTCAATATTCTGTCCTTCACATACTGTCTCACTGAGCAATGCTTAGTCTTAGACCACCCCTTTGACAGAAGCTGAGTAAACTTGTTCTGGAAAAGCAGCGAGGGTTTGAAGGCCTATCTGCTGCCCAGCTCCCTTTCAAAGTTAGTGGGTAAACAGGGACAGCACTGCTTCCGGAAAACTCCTTTGCTGCAGAATATGTGTCATTGTCTCCAGCATTGTACAACTGCAACATTCCTACTTCCTCAGAGGCTGCCAGAGGGAAGTGTGAGCCCTATGGTTGCATGTGGCAGTTTTGTATCCAGAGCTGCCACCTCAGGGGCAATGGAAGTTTTTCATTTTTAAAGCCAGTATGGAAAGTTTGCAGCGGTGCGAGTGAAGAAAGCCTCTTCAGGAGGCAGATGAGGAGCCTTCTGCCACAGGACTGAAAGAACTGGTGCCCATCTAGAAACTTTTGCACTTCCTCTTAAAATACAGCCTATTTTTGGCTGGCCGTGCGGGATTGGGGTTGCTTGGAGTTTGCAATGTGCAGTAAAGGTTAACAGTATGATAGAACAGCAGCACCCCAGCTCCAGGGTCAGCCCCAGCCAGCCATACATTCTAGTTGCCAGCAGAGCCTCAAAGCTGAGCTTGACATGAACAGGGGCTTCCTTCTGTTCTGGGGCACATGGGGTGGGGATGACTGAGCAGAAATCATTCACAGAAACAGGCAGGAAGACATGTTTGCTGGTAGAGACTCTTTGTAAATATAAACCAAACAAGGTGTAATAAGGAACATTATGATCCCCAGATATTATCCTCATCTTTTCTCTCCAGCAACCTTTCTTACAGCCTTCCCTTAACACAAGCATTCCAAAGAAGGGGAGAGGAAGAGGAAGGAAGAGTTAGCCCTGTGTGTCAAGGAAACTAAGTTGTGTCTTTGTACTCTGTCATGGGGAAACATTAGGTCTGGTCACTTCTCCACTTCACATACATGCCTCACTCCCATTTTCATAGGTATTTGTTCTACACCCACTACACTTCTCCAATATAGCAGCAGGGAAAATCTAGCCTTTAATTAATGCCTTACATTCACCTAGACTGTTCACAGGCTTTAGGTAAATTTGATTACACCCATTAACCCACTTACAAACATTCATTTTCTAGGGGCAGAGTAACTTTCCTTTGTTATGTTTAAAGGATAAGTCAGAGCTACCTTATGTGCCATTGACTTAAAAGCTGGCCCTTTCAGCTTACCCTTGATGTCATTCATTACGGGCATAATTGGCTCTCTTGGTTCAGGTGAATGGCACGTGTTTTCTCAGCAGAAATAGCTTTAAAAAATGTAAACTACTATGTCCTTTGTAGATAATTCCTAAAGAAGGCCTTATGGCAGAGAATGAAGTGCCACTACCATTTTCAGTGCATATTTAAAATAATTCTTACTCTCTCTTCAAACCACTTTGAACATAGTTGTGATATACATGTGCTAAAAGGATTGAGGGAGTGGACAAGTCAGGTAGATGCTAACCAGGCAAAATAAATCTATGAATGTGTGTTAGCACTGAAAAAATGACATCATTTATTGTAACAAGTAGGCTGGAGAACAAAGCAACATACTTTACCTAGAAAACACCAGAAGATGGATTCTGTCAAAAGAGCAGTGACCTGGTGCATGTCCAAACACACTTTTACACAAATGGCCTGCTGAAGTCAAAATAATGTGGGGGAGAGAGAAGATTGCCAAATAGCATGATGATGTTACTATGCCCATTATACAATTCAAGAGGTCCCTTCTGGTTGCAGTTAATGCATGCTGTCCAAATTAGTACTCAAGCTACAACCCAATATGACTATCTTCTGCTTAGTTTCTACAGTGGTGCTGATCTGGCTTTTTTTGTGTTTAAGTGTCTTAGTCTCTCCCTCAGATATTTCTGCCCCATTCTTAAGCTGTGCTTCCTGAGTGGCACAACTTTTCGAGTTATAGCCTAGGAGTTGGGGAGAAAGGTGGCTGTGTGCCCACTGTGTGTTGTGGGGGAATTGAGAGGTGGTCAGCAATCAGATCAGACCCCAACATAGGTTAGAGTAGTGGTTCCCAAATTGTGGTTTGTGAACCCCTGGAGATTCTCAAAATGTTATAGGTGGGTCTTGGGAAAAAAAATCCATAATGGCAGAAGAAAAAGTGTTTGCATGCCAAACTGGTACCAAGGTCATTGTAGCAACTGTAGTGGTGGTAACATCCCTCAGCTAGTCAGTTTATGTGGCATGCTGTTTTGCTCCAGTGAGACATGAGTTAATCTTCTCTTTTACTATTTTTTCATTTGTTAGCATTCTCAATGTGTTATTATCATTTGAACTATGGTACACCCAGCAATGGACAAATGGCTGAAAATGGAAAGTGTAAAGACACAAGAAACAAACATTCAACATTAGCTAGTGCTTCATCAAGTCCAAAGTGTGGAAAATCAAGTCAAATGATCATGATGGTCCTGGAAAGTTGCTTATGAAGAAAAGAAAATATGATGATTATATAAATTATGGCTTTACATGCATGCACCGGTGATCAAAAGTGTCAAGTCAAATCTTGGAAGAATGTTGCCATTTTTATAATGTTATAAAAGTAATAATGTAATGATAAACAATAATGTAATAATAGATAGTGTGTAATAAGTGCGTTACAAAAACACATTTTTTCATGATCAGTGCTTTTATAATTTATGCTCTGGTAAGAGAAGAAATCCCTGGAAATATTCATTTCTAGGATGGGGAGGTTTGCAAGTGTCGACATTTTTGTGAGTAGGTTTCACGGGTTGTTAAAGTTTGGGAGCCACTGGGCTAGAGCATCTTTAAAAGATCATCACGGCTGCTGAAGAAGTGAGCTGTGCCCACAAAGCGCATGATACCATCTACGTGTTTTGTTAGTCTTTAAAGTGCTCCACTATTTGTTGTTTTTTTAAGTTAATAATATACAGAGTAACTCGGCTACCCCTTGAAGCTTCTGAACATGCCTGGCTCCCCAGGGAGCTGTCCAGCGGATAAGAACAGCCAGAACCGAGAATGCTCTGAAAACACTCCACTTCCCCTTTCAGAAGACACCGAGGGAACTCCCAGTTGGGCCTCTCCACTTTAAAGGGGCTACAACATGGCTCAAAATTGGATCCTACAACTCTGTATTAGAAGTCTTAAATGTCCATTTTTCATATTAATTTTTGAGTTTCTCTTCAAAATTGGTTTGCTTTTTCCTGTTTCCCTCTTTTCTCCACAATTATCTCTCTTTAGTTGTCTTCCTGTTTCATACATACGGGGCTGTCTTGCAACAGCCATGAAAAGGTAAGGGTTTGTTTGGTTTCTTTTAAAATAAGGATACTGCTTTCTTGGACCAGTGGTGAGAGATGCTTTGAAAAAACATAACATTTTCCAGACAGAAACATCTACCATTCTATCTCTAACATGAAGATGAAAAAATATTTTATTCACCCACTGAAAAAGTTCCTCACCCCAGCTAAGTGGGCAAATAGACCAGAAAAAATATTGTGATTATCCATTCTGACCTCCTGTACACAGAATACAAAACATCCCCCAAATAATTCCTTTTTGAACTACTGCTGACCAAGCGGCACATCCTCAGGCTACTCTGAGCCAATGATTTTGTGCTGATGGTGTGCAGCTTGTAAACCAATATTGTTCCTTTGAGTTTGAGTGGGTGAATAAAACACATTCTGGAACTGACCCCAATCAGAATTCTTTCTCACCATCTAGCATATGCAGCCACCATTCAATTTCAGTTGAAACAAGTCTTATTAGTGTTAATGAAATCATCGGGGTTTTTAGAATTTCCCTGTGCTCTGTTATTTTTACTTCAAACACAGACCAGTTATTGAATAGCCGCCATTCCTCAAGACCTCTACTGAGTTTAAATCTGCCATTTTGCATTGGTACCCATATCATCTGGGGTTGGGGGAGCAGTAAGGAAGAGGAAGAGGAAGGGAAAAGGAACCAATCACAGCGGCATAAGCACACATAACTGTATGGAAATCTAATGTTAGACTTATTGGAGAAAGCCAAATCCTACATCTCCTTTTCCCGCTAGATGCACAGATGAAAGAATTAAATGGTTACAGCCCATTTAATTAACCACTAATAGCTGAAAGAATGTGCATGTTTTCCCAGCAACCTGCAAAAACATCCACCATGATTACCTAGGCTCAGATTTCTTCACTTAGTTTCACTGAAAGGAGAAGTACTTGTATGTGTCAAAACTTGTCTAGCTGGCAAAAAGATAAAATATGAGGGGAATCTTATGGTGATACAAAGGGGACAAGAAAGTAAAGGAGCTGGAGAATCTCAAAGGGGAAGTATTGTCTGGTTCAGGTCAACTGAGCTCATACATTTTCCCAAAAATGATACCACCAATGAATCTTGCAAGTATGATATTGGTTTCATAGAAAAAGAAAGCACAGCATTACCTGAAATTAATTCTAAACCCACAGGAAGCATACAATAGAAAAAGCTACAGCTAGGTCCTGGCCACTAATTTGTACCTAAATCCACATTTCCTACAATAATATAATGAGCTACTAGACTAGACAAGAATCCTCATTTATAGAGGAAGGACTTGCAGTTAATGGGATAGGGACTCAGGAGATCTGTGGTCTCTCATTTGCACCGTTGCAGATTTTCTGGGTGACCTTGGACAAGCCAATCTCTCTCTCCCTCAATTCTGCAGCTGTAAAATGGGGATAACAGATTCATAGGGGTGAATAAAATCATGAATGTTTGCAAGATGAGGTGCTCAGATATGAGGAACACCATAGAAAAACCTAGAATGCATAAAATGTATGAACAATTTACTGTACACTGCACACTGAGATCTGCCAACACTAATCCCAAAGAATTACATACTTTAGGCCTGAACGCAACATACTGTATGCAGTAACTCACATCAGAGCAACCCATATGTTATGGTTAATGTGCCAAGTGACATGTTAAGCCACAAATATAAGAAAGGATTGGATTTCAACTGATTTTTTTATTCCAGTTATTCCTCAGGCCTGATAGTTTTATTTACCACCATCTTCTCCCCTTCCCTCTCTAAGCATTTTTGCTCTCCCTAATGCATCTTCCACTCTCCATAGGGGTATGTCTACACTACAAAGTTAGTTCGAACTAACGGACGTTAGTTTGAACTAACTTTCATAGGCGCTACACTAGCGCTCCGTTAGTTCGAATTTAATTCGAACTAACGGAGCGCTTAGTTCGAACTAGGTAATCCTCATTCCACGAGGATTAAGCCTAGTTCGAACTAGCTATTTCGAATTAAGGGGTGTGTAGCCCCTTAATTCGAACTAGTGGAAGGCTAGCCCTCCCCAGGTTTCCTTGGTGGCCACTCTGGCCAACACCAGGGAAACTCGTCTGCCCTCCTCCTGGCCCCGGACCCCTTAAAGGGGAACGGGCTGGCTACAGTGCCCGTGCCAGGTGCAAGCCTGCCAGCACCCAGCCAGCAGACCCTGCACCTGGCACGGCTCGAGCCAGCCACCCGATGCCCCCCAGCCCTCCCCCTCTTCCCGGGACCAGGCTGGCAGCTCCCGGGAGCTTGCCCGGGACCACAAGAGGCGGGCACCTGCCTGGGGTAGTGCGGACATCGTGAACCTCATCCACGACCTCCGCACTAGGCACAGGAAAGTGGCCGGCTAGGGCAGGAGAGCTGCCAGTCTGGCCACCCAGGAGCAGGTGTGCATGAAAATCAAGGTGGTCCACTGAGACCCCCGACCCTGAGCCCTGAGCTTACAATGGCCGTCCTGGGTCAGACCAAAGGTCCATCTAGCCCAGTAGCCTGTCTGCTGACAGCGGCCAACCCTAGGGACCCTGGAGGGGATGGACCGAAGACAGTGACCAAGCCATTTGTCTCGTGCCATCCCTCTCCAGCCTTCCACAAACCTTGGGCAGGGACACCACTCCTACCCCCTGGCTAATACCACTCCATGGACCCAACCTCCATGACTTGATCTCACTTCCCTTTAAACTCTGTTCTAGTTCTAGCCTCCACAGCCTCCTGCAGCAAGGAGTTCCACAGGTTGACTCTTTGCTTTGTGAAGAACAACTTTCTGTTACTAGTTTGAAGCCTGCTACCCATTCCTTTCCTTTGGTGTCCTCTAGTCCTTCTTTATGGGAACTAATGAAGAACTTTTCTGTATGCACCCTCTCCACCCAACTCCTGCTTTTAGGGACCTCAATCCTGTCCCCCCTCAGTCTCCTCTTTTCTAAGCTGAAAAGTCCCAGTCTCTTTAGCCTCTCTTCATATGGGACCTGTTCCCAACCCCTGATCATTGTAGTTGCCCTCCCCTCTCCCAGCCTCTCTCTTCCCCTCTCCCACCTCCTTTTCCCAGTCTCCCCCAGTTTTGTTCAATAAAGACAGATTCCATTTCTGAACACAGTTGTCCTTTATTTTGTACATCTAGAAGAGGGGCTAGGGAAGGGTAAGTGGAAGGAGGTGAGGGAGGAATGGGGTACGAGCCCCCAATGGGGAGGACTGGGCTGGCTCTGCGGGCTTCTGGGGGTGGAAGCTCTCCTGCAGCCCCCGAATTGCCCCCGCTCCCCAGATGGCAGCCTGCGGCAAGTGCAGTCGGTCTGATGGCCGAGTGTTGTGATGTGCCCAGTGTGGGTAGTCCGGGCAATCCAAGCCAGGACTGCTTTGCAAGCGGGACACCCCTGAGAACTGTCTGTCCGGGGTGGGGGTCGGGACCCTTTAAGCACAGCCCTCGGCTAGCCTGAGACAGCATCTCCACACTCTAAGTCCTCCTCTGATGCCCTGCCGGCACTGCTTCCGGCCATCCTTAACCCCGGTTCAGGGTCCACTTAATGTGGATGTGCTAGTTCGAATTAGCAAAATGCTAATTCGAACTAGTTTTTAGTTCTAGATGCGTTAGTTCGAATTAGCTTAGTTCGAATTAGTTCTAAGTTAGTTTGAATTAGAGCTGTAGTGTAGACATACCCTAGGAGATTTCATCCTGGATACATCCTGCCCTGAAGCTAAATCTCCAAACAACTAACGTGATCAGATAGGCCAGAAGAAACACAAATAGAAACCCACCTCATCCTGCTGTAATCTGGTTCACTTGATGGCCTACTTTAGGGTTCTCACTGAACCTCGGGGTCCACTTCTGCTGAACAAAGAAAAACACTGAGAACACATGGGTGAATTAATAGACACCATTCCAAGAGTCCCTTCTGACTCCCCAGGATGACTGAACAGGATATGCTGACAGAATGTTGGGTTTCTAGGATGTGAGCTGGAGACCAACATTTTTATCTCACTTTCAGGACACACTATTTCCATCCCATACATTTCTAGCTATACATTGTCACTGTGTGAGGCTATCAAATGGGTTTTTTCAGGGAACTGAGCAAAATAACCCAATACTATTGCACTCTGGTATAGGTTTGACGGTCACATTTGAAAATGGGATTTAGGCAAATCACTTACATACTTTTGAACACTTTATCCATGGTCCTTAAGAATGCCAGTTTATCTGTTCATGAACTGGTGAATTATCAGAGCTCATGCCTTCTCTGATATAGATTACAGCAGTGAGCTCTTAATGACATAAAGGAGCCATGAATTAACAGGGTTCTACTGAATGTTAAGAATACTATTTTGGTTTAAATTTTTCTAAAACACTGTATTTTATCAATAATGAGGTCATTCTTTCTACTGTCATTCTTCAGATGTTTTTCTTGGATCACCTTTGTATAAAATTAGTGCTAGAAGGTGAGTTATTAAAAATGTAGTGGATAGAAGGGTGTTGTCATATTAAATTACAAGTGGTCTGGAAAGATGATTAGAATTTGGGTTAAAATCTGGTTAGAGTCTGGATTAGATTTAGCCTAGGGGTTCCAGAGCTATGGGTCAATGGTAATTAAATTTTGTCATCTGTTTTAGAGAAATTTTGCATGCACCCAAACTGCAGCTAGAAAACAGGTCACTTCTGGCTTGGATCAGATTAATCAGAATCCAAAATAAAGGGATGAACTGAATCCAGGAACTTACATCTTAAACAACTCCATCTCAAAATTTCAAAGGAATTCAGATCTGAGATTCCAGTTCTGGCCCAGTTCAAGTTAGTCTTTCTGCTCTCAAGAACTTTCAGAAATTGAATATACGTATCCCTAGAATTCCTGAAAAACCTTGGCTCCTGTTCTCAGTTTTGGCTTGTGTGATTCTTCACCAGGGTCATCAGAGAAGGCAGGCTACTGAAGATATGACACACTGCAAAAGTCATTGGCCTCCTAAAGCCTAGAAGGAACCCACGTCAAGGATCAATCAATTGTCCCATATCTTTACGGTTGGTGTACTTCAAGGTACTGGAGTGCCTGTTCCTGTAGTGCATCACGCCCAACGTGGAGAGAATTTTGAGTCCTAACCAAGCTGGCTTTTGCTGAGGCCATAGCATGTGTGACCAAGTACTCGCACTGACCACGTTCATTGAAGATGGCTTCCAGAAAAATTTGAAAACAGGTGCATTGTAACTATAAGGCAGAATTTAGACCCCTGATTTTTGTCATTTTAAACCTTAATGCTGTATTAACACTGTTTGGCGCATGATAAATGGAATGCAGAACAAGACACTGTGCTAAAATGCTTCTTTAAATGCCTGAAACACATCACATTGCAAATGATCCTCTAGGCTATATAATATCTGAAAACTGAAATAGAATAGAGAAGTCAGTGGTTGGGTCGCCATGGTCTGAAGCAATATTTTTGAGATGTTCACACTCTTTTCTTTTTTAGTTGTAAAGCAATCTTTATAAAGCTCCTCTAATTCATGAACACCTCGTTTGTTCTTGTTGCCAAATGGAACATTTAGACGCTTTACAGGATTACTCCTTGCTAATGAAATGCCAATTAGTTTTTGCAACTTATTAGCAGTACTATTTGTTTCACTTTACAATTTTACCTAAACGTGCCCTAGGAAATTTAACCAACTGCATTATCAATTCAATTCTAGATTTTAAATAAATAGTTCTGCTAAAAGTAACAAGCTGGCATTTGTACTGCATGCACCTATATTATCACCATTGTAAAGCAGATGCAGAATGTAAGACTACTGGAACAATCAGCACTGTAATTTGCAGAGTAACATTGTTTTAGATCTAATTAGTGCTTATGCAGCTCCCTTACAAAAATGTGAAAACTGCACCAGGATGTAATTGTTAATGAATTTAGTGCAAAGCACATCTGCATAAATTCCGTTTCAGCAAGAGGGGGAAAAAAAGTTCAACCGCTATTTGCTGAAGAGCCAAAACATTGTGAATTGTGCCCACTATATTTTAGCCTTGCTCTGCTGGCTTTGATATTTCAAATAAATACTACAAAGTTAAAGCCTCCAGCTGCAGACCAACCCATCTGTAGATGTTTGTTACATTTGGCAGTATTGTAAGATGATTTGCCTTCCTGCTGAAAAAAAAATCAGGTTCTCTCAGCAAAAAAACCAAAATTGAAATACTTATCAGCCAAAAAAGTTTTAAAAATATTCTGCAGGGGTCAGATGACAACTTTTGAAACATCAACTGAACTGGTGCTGAACACAGTTTAGCTGCAGGCTTCAAAGAGGACCAGCTGTGCGCCTGTCTGTTTTAGAAAACAGTGGTTGAAATCTGCTCCATAATCTGAGCTTTTTATGTAGCCTAGACAAAACTTTAGAACTCGGCTTTAGTCAAAATCTAATCCAAATCCTGCTGTAAGAAATCCTTATTGGAATTCTGTAGCTTTAGTCCATCAGTAGTTAACATCAGCATGAGTTATATTTGTATATGGAGTCATATATAAAATCCTGATCCTGAAAACAGATACCCTTTGGTGTGGAACTTTACACTTGCAATGGCTTCAGTTACCTGTCACTCCATGAAGACATCAACGTCTGCAGTAGTACTTTTTGCAGACTAGAAGCCATGGTCTACAGTTCAGGATAGGATGGACTTCCATATGATTTTAGTTTTAGCAAGTCCAAATAACATGATGATAGATTTCTCTCAGTTAGTAGAGCTTGCATACATCATTGTATATAGAAGCAGACAAAGCGTTATACTGCCAAAGTGGTGACAGGGAACATATAGACTTGTATTATACAGTAATCAGATATCTATCTTGGTCTTACTTTTGGAGTTCTTACCTCTTGTGAACTCTCATATCCATCATTGACAGTCCCCATTTGGGGGAAGCTATCAAGCACAGAAGAAGATATGTAACACATATCAGCTAGTAGGTTTCATATTTCCTCCTGAGGAAGGGGAGGACAGAAAAAGCTTCGCCTGAGTAAGTGGGGCCAACAGCAGTTTGAAGCCTAGACAAGCATACACCTATGTGACAGCCACCAATGAGACTGACCCCAGGAGTTGAACTAAGGATCCCCACAAGTGAAAACCTTCACAGTTTGAGTGGAAGACACAGATAATCTACTAGGATATGTCTACACATCAAAGTTAATTCGAAATAACAGCCATTATTTTGAATTAACTTTAATAGCGTCTACACAGGCAAACTGCTATTTTGAAATAAAATCGAAATAGCGGGACGCTTATTTGGAATTTTATAAACCTTATTCTACAAGAAATAAGGCCAAATTCGAAATAGCTAAATCGAAATAAGCGCTGTATAGACACTTATTTTGAAATAGGGGGACTCCAGCCCTTCCTAGGGTGCCCTGGTGGCCACTCTGGGCCAAACCAGAAAAACTCTTCTACTCCCTTCCCCCCCCCCCCACCCCTGGCCCAGCCCCGGAGCCCTTAAAGGGGTAGAGTCTGTTTGGCCACAGGGCCTGTGCCAGCTCCAGGTCTGCCAGCCCAGAGCCCGCAGGTGCTGCCCCTGACCTAGTTGCCAGCATGAGCAAGCCAGCCAGTGCTAGCCAGCGCTCCACCACTCCCCAGGAGCAGTCTGGTAGCTCCCAGGAGCCTGCCAGGGGCTGGAAAAGGCGGGCACCTTCCTGGTCCAGTGGAAAGACCTCATTGAGGTTTGGGGGGAAATCCTCCAATGTCCATGATCTCTGCACTAGACACAGGAACACGGCCATCTACAGATGGATGGCTGACAGCCAGGCCACCAAAGGCCACATGTGCACCCAGGAGCAGGTGCGCATGAAGATAAAAGAGCTGAGGCAGACCTATGCCATGGCCACAGGGGGCAGCTCCCAACCAGGGGCAGACCCAGATCCCTTGCCCTACCTTGAGGCCCTGGACTGCATCTTGGGGGGGCGGACGATCCGTGCCCCCCAGGTAGTCATTGACCCTCGGGAAGAGGGCCCTGACCAGGGCATGGAGCAGTAGGAGGAGGAGGAGGAGGACAATGGCCAGGAGTCGCAGGAGCGTGGAGGGAGCGTGGCACTCACCCTGGACCCCCCGAGGCATACTAGCAGCAATTTCACTGCTGTCTTCAGAGGCCGGGGAAGCCTCGACATTTGAGTGCAATCACTGTCCCCTTATGCGGGGTGGGGGTGGGGGTGAGGAGAGAGGGAGCCCAGGGACCGCGCACGTGAGCCTTGCTGACCACGGATCACGCAGCTACCTGTGCATGTGCCATGCCAGCCGGGGCATGTGGCCCCGACTGGCTGCCACACAGTGGCCCTGGCCCGTTACCCACACACATGTATGTATGAAGGCACACTGACATGCTCAATACCCTGGGGAGGGACACTGCACGATTCCCTCCCTCCACAAGCTCCCTCTACACAGAGGCAGGCCACATCCTTCCCCCCCCCCACCTCCCCACACTATATACAGCACAGGGGCATGGGTACAGTTCCGGGTCAGCTCACAGTCCTGGGGACAGCAGGACACGATGGTGCGGAGACCTGCTGTCCTCACTTTGCAGAGGGGGGCTGGGCTTCACCCACTGTGTCCCCAGGGAGAACTGACCACCTTTCTGGTTTCTCCAGAGCTGCACCAGCTGCAAGTGCAGGGCGCACCACCCCACCCGGAACATCCTCCCGCACCCGGGCCAGCCGAGGCCTCCGCACCCGCAATGCTGGGAGACAGGTGGGATGGCAAGATGCCGACTGTTAGTTCGAATTAACTTTGTAGTGTAGACATACCCATATAACAGACTAGAGATCCTCTGAATTGGGAACCAAAGAGATAAGTAACCCGTGGTAGTCAGTGGATTACAATGGCAGTGCCCTCTTACTGCTTTATTAGATGTACACTTCATTCTCCATCGTGAATCACCTCATTTACACAGAAACACTCTACAGCATTGTGTGCAACTCATCCATGTGCATTCCAGTTTGAACCCACAAAAAATAAACAAGACGACCAACCCTCTCTCTGTTTGGTAGTCCTCTCAGTTTTAGGAATGTGCTCACTTTACTAATGAGTTATTTAGTTTTTCAGAATCACAAGGTAGGTTTGGATGGGTTTGTGTGATATTGAAATGCTGTGGTGGACTCAAAGGAAAGTGGAGTTAGGAGAAAGAGGCTGGCTTTTTGGTGATGGGGAACAAAACAAAAACAATTGGAGGAGGAGGAGAGATGAAGTGGCTGGAATAGAGAAGAATGAAAGGGCACAAAGAGAAAGTGGGGGTTGACAAAAGCGAATAGGAGGGCAAAGAACAAAATACACACATGGGACGTGTTGGAGAAACCTCCCTTCCCAAGAACTTCAGGGGTATGTCTACACTATGGGATAAGGTCGAATTAAGATACTCAACTTCAACTACATTAATTGCGTATCTAAAGTCAAAGTACCTTAACTCAACTTTTGGCACTGTTCACACTGCAGGAAATCGAAGGGAAAACACTCTCCCTTTGGCTTCCCTTACTCCTTAGCAAGCAGGACTACGGGCATCGACCGGAGTACCCCTCTCTGTTTGAATTACTGTCTTCGCTAGACCCTCTAATTTGAAACCTGGAAGATTGACAGCAGCAGCTTCTGTCTTCTCTATAGTGCAAACATACCCCAGAAGTATATATAGTGAACATGTTCTGACACTCACAGTGGAAAGATCAAGTTCAACACTGGGAGTATATCTAGACTACACCTCTCTGCCGACAGAGAGATGTAGATTAGGCACATCGAAATTGCTAATGAAGCGGGGATTTAAATATCCCGTGCTTCATTAGCATAAAAATGGCCTCCGCTTTTTTCGGCACAGAGCTTTGTCAAAGAAAAGCGGCAGTCTAGAGGCTGATCTTTCAAAAAATAAAGCCTTTTTCGAAAGATCCTGTAAACCTCATTTCACAAGGGATAAGGGATCTTTCAAAAAAGGCTTTATTTTTTGAAAGATCAGCCTCTAGACTGCCGCTTTTCTCTGACAAAGATCCGTGCCGAAAAAAAGCAGCGGCCATTTTTAAGCTAATGAAGCACGGGATATTTAAATCCCCACTTCATTAGCAATTTTGATGTGCCTAATCTACATCTCTCTGTCGGCAGAGAGGTGTAGTCTAGACACACCCCGGGATAAATGGGCACAATTGAAAAGCAATTGAATTGTGCCCACCTATGCCAGTTGTGAATTTGGCCCAGCATGCTATAGAGATGCAAGCATATTTCCTTTAAGCAGATGGCAAATGCAAGCTTGGAGATATACAGTAGAAGCTGGGGTAGTTGTATTTCCTCTTCTTTCTCATGCTTTAATTTAATTGTAGTTATCACTTTTCATCCACAGCTCTCTGCAGTGGCTATCCTTCCCCTCTTTTTACAGATTGGGAATCTGATGCACAGAGAGGATAAATGAGTTATCCAAGGAAAGACAATAGCAGAGCTAGGACCAGTACCAAGATCTCCTGGCTCCCATGCCTGTTCCCATGTCACTGGAGGCAAATACTGACAAAAGCGCTGAAAAAAAAGGCACATGCTTTTAGAGCAATAAATAAAAGTTCCACCTTTCTTCCCTAAGTTCTGGAAAGTGCTCAGCTGCTCCGTCTTTCCTTTGTTTCTCATTGAACATAGTCATATAAGACACACACACACACACCCTTTCTTCAAAAGACTAGTCAATTTTGTTCTTAATGTCTGGAAGCAGTTGCTCGTGGAATCTGAGAAGATAAGTGAGAGCCAGGTAAATTCATGGTGTCAGCCTGAAACGATTCAAGGTAGATATTCTAAAGAATTATGCAAGAAAATCTGAAAACAGATTTTTGTTAGCAATGTGGCTGAAACTTTGCATATTTTGTCCCCAAACAAGCTATTTTCTCTTCCTTCTTATTTTAAGAGTACTGCTGAAATACATTTTGCAATACAGTATAGAAAGCTGTTTCTCTCTGTGCTCCCAAGTCAGTGCAAACGCTAAAGAAAGAAGCTTCATTCATCACTTTCACATACGTTTCAAAACAGTTTTGATTCTAAAACATTTTACTAACAAAGCAATTGGCTACCTCCTCCACTGCCCCTTCCTTCTCCCCTCCCGCACAGCAAAAACTTGCTCTGTCTCATATTGCACACTTGATTTTTTTTTGGCATACATTTGCATACATTAGCAAACGGCAAGAGGATTAAAGTTTAAGAGGAAATTGTGGCTAGTGTGAAAGGGGAACAAAAGGACATCTGTGAAGTAGTCCACAACTGGCAAAGAAAGCTATTCCACCTCCAGTGCCAGCTGCAGGGGAAGTGGTGCCCACCACTCCTGACAAGGACTTCTTTGTTTTGCTGAAAAAATTGGGAGTGCTGTTCTTTAAAGTGATATGATTTGAGATATGGAACTTTGCCCTTTTTTTTCTCTTCTAATCCAGTTTTATACCAGAATGCAGGCATTTCATAATGAATTTATTCCCCTGTGATAAGAGGGTATGTAGAAAGAAAACCCTCAAAATGTGAACCATGTGCAAATTGAGGCAGCACTATCTTTCGGCACATTCAGATAAACTTTTGGGGGTTGAGTACGTTTTTAAGAGCGTTTACTTTGCATGTACCTAGCTCCTTCCAAATGATGATCTCAAACAGTATGTAATTAACAAGCTTCACAATGCACTCTAGTTCATTTGTAGGGCTTCATCATGTGGATGCAGGGATCTACTCACACATCAAAACTTGGGGGATCATGGCAGATATGTTCTTAGCCCTGTTCTGCAGATGGGGAAAATAAGGCACGGAACGCTGAATGGTTTGATCTGATGCCGATTAAAGTCTTTAATCGAAACAGCTTCAGGTGCAATGTGACTTACCCTAGGACACGCAGAAAGTCAGCATCATAACTGCAAATTGAACCCAGAGCTATTGACACTAAACCCACGGGGTCCCATTGAATGCCCCATTTGTTCTCCTTCAATAACTGGGAAATGTAAGCAGTAGAAGTGTGTCTTCTTTCACCAACATCTAGCCCCAGAGGAAGAGAGTGAGATAGAGGTAAGATGGTTAGATGTGTCCAGGGAGATGAAGGAGACCAAGACTGAGAAAGGAAGAACAAAGAGATTCCTAGGCTTTCACATAGGGTATGGCTACACTGTGTGTGTGGGGGGGAGGCGGGGAGTGGTTTGAAGAAGGTATGCAAATTGCATTCACATTTGCATATCTTCTTATATTTTTTCTGGAAGAGGATTTTCTGATATTTGGCCCATCTACATGGGGCCAAATGTCAGGAGAAAAACCCTCTTTCAGAAGCCCCCTGTACACCTCGTTTTACAAGGCATAAGGGAGCGTCCGAAAGAGGGCTTTTTTCTGACATTTGGCCCCGTGTAGACGGGCCAAATATCGGAAAATCCTCTTCCGTAAAAAAAATCGGAAGAAGATATGCAAATGCGAGCGCAATTTACATACCTTCTTCGAACCCCTCCCTTCCACCTCCCAGTGTAGCTGTACCCAGAGAAACATACAACATAGAAAACTCTATGCCTCAAAGCCCTAACTTGTGGTTTGGGTTATTGTTTTTATAAGTACTCTCTCACTAACTGACTAATTCCCATGTGTTGGAGGGATGTGGGAAAATGTAAGATTGGAGCATGTTTACTATAGGCAAAGGGTTTTTTTTTGTTTTGTTCTGTTTTTCATTAATACTAAATTGGGAAGGGAAAGAATTCCCTTTTATGATACAAGAAATATTGGTAACATTATTGGCTTCTAAAAATACAAAATGTTCACCTGCAGCCTGAGATCATTCAGTTTTTGCATAAACAGAGTTTATGCAATAGGGACAACTGGCAGAGTTTTAGAAGCGGTAGAACTTTATTGATGCAACTAATTTAGAAGAAACAAGATTTAATTCTTGAAATTATAATCTGGATTTCTTTTGCTAATTTATGGAGTTTATGCCAGTATCTTTTCAATCACCATGTGGCCCAAAACCTTAACAGTGAGGACAAAATAAGACTGTGATCCTGCAGTGATCGCCATAAAAATTGTACTTGGGGATGAATGAAGAGAAAGTTCTTTATCCATCAATTAGTTTTCTATCAAGTCACCCACCTATGAAAACTAACCGTGAAAATGGAATTGTGGGATACTATGGAACTATGGGATTCTCAAAATGTACTTAGTTAATGTGCAAAAAGATTTTTTTCTGTCTGCCAATCTTGCAAACTGAGTGGGATCTGGCAGAGAAGCTGGATTCTTTCTGGCTACCATAGAATCACAAGTAATAATGATCACACGGACCAACTTCTTCACTCACTTATCCTTGTGCTAGCCTGTTGTTGTTGTATTCAGTGGAGTGGCACAGGTATAAATGCAGAAAGAATTAGGCCCTAGAAATTAAATGTAACAGTTTCATATGTCTGTGAATCTGGCATGAAAAGGAATAAAATCCAGTTCACCCTTCCATACTAGCTCTAGGTCTGCAGCATTGATCCACGTGACAAGCAGTAAAAACCTAATTTTATCTCTAAAATGGATATTATAGCTGAATATATGTGAGGAACCGAGCTCCTGAGTGAGGAAGGAGGTGGTGACATGTTATTATTGGGCAGCAATGCAGACTAGAAGGCTACGTCTAGACTGGCCACAAATTCTGGAAAAGGGATGCAAATCAGGTAAGTCAGCATAGGGAAATCCGCGGGGGATTTAAATATAGGAAAAGTAGGAATAAGAGATCCTCTGGAAAAGGGCTTTATTCCGGAGGATCGCGCCAGACTAGACGCTTTTTTTCCGGCTTTTCCCCAACCCGGAAAAAAAGCGGCAGACATGTTTATTTAAATCCGCGGGGGATATTTAAATCCCCCGCGGATTTCCCTATGCTGACTTACCTGATTTACATCCCTTTTCCGGAATTTGTGGCCAGTCTAGACGTAGCCGAAGTGTATTTACAACATGAAGATACATATTTACTACACAGTTGCAGAGCAGAGGGCTCTGCAAAAATGTACTATCCTTTGCTGGACAATCCTGAAAATATGCAGTCAGAGCAAAACTATGTCAATATCTAGTGGGAGGGAGATGATTAGCCACAGACTGAATGAAGATAAACAGCAGAATTGATAAGGAAATAATTGAACTTGAGGATAATGAGCCATCTTCATGGCCTAATAATAAATAGTTGCATCTATTTTATTTGTTCATTTTTACTGTATAGTCATTACTTATTATTGCTATATTCTAGATCCTACTATAGGCTGATTCTGCATTTATACTCTAATAAATGCGGGCAAAAAAGAACAGTACAAAATAATCTACAACTTTTAAAGTTTTAGATATATTTAAGGTTTTCCTTTATTTTTGTAAGTGCATGCTCTATGGCAAACATGATTTCAGGAGTTAGCTCAGTGTTCCAAACCTATGCAGTGGCCTTTCTTGAACTGTACACAACCTAGAGCTGATTCCATGCAATAATGCTTCATGCCATGGCAGCATGTCACTGACAGTGGAAGGAAGAGAAACAACCCAATCCAGATATTCATCACAATGTGCTGGTGAATGCAAAATTTCAGTGGAAAGAAAGAAAGAAAGAAAGAAAGAAAGAAAGAAAGTTTACAGTGGGTAAACATGGAAGAGAGGAGATAATCATTAAATGCCTTTATATACCCAACTAGATCTTAATATTTAAGGAGACATTTGAGCTGCTAAATGAAGTGTAGCCACTTGTAGCTGGAAAGGATGCCAGAATTAAATCAGTACGAAACTGTTTATTCAGCCTGTTCAGACAAAAAATGAATTGTTTGATGAATGAGATGAATGAGCATTTTTTAATGAATTAGCATGTCATGCCAGTAGTTGTTCAGTATAAAGACTGAACATTTATATTTTTCTTTTGTTTTGACATGGCTGCCCTACAATAATTAAAGTATCTGGGCTACTGCAATAACACATTTGATTATGTTTTTGGAGGGACATAGTTGCAACTGTGGGTGAACAAACAGTATATAAAAAATTGTGTATTTACTATGTATTTTCAGTAGAGGCTTTGATAATATTGTCCTTATTGTCAGCAACAAAAGCCCAATGTTTTAATTAATGGTAAATAGTATGGTAATGCAAATCTTGTACGTTCCTCAAAAAATAGCATTAGTCTCCTAGGCAAAAGTCTTCACAGTAGGTTTTGACAGAGATTTTAATAAAGACGACAAGTACCACTTAGCAAGCTAAGGGGTGATCTGGCAATCCTTACTCGCACAAGTAGTAACATTAACCTCAACTACTTTACACACGTGAATAAGAACTACTGGCATAAATAAAGACTGTAGGCTCAAGTCCTTAGTGAGATAATTAATCTTTCACTTTTGGATAGTTGTGTCATGGGTAGGTTTTACATTCTCCGAAAAAATTCACTCGGTGTGCAGAGGCAGTCAAAAAAGCTATCAGAATGTTAGGAACCATTAGGAAAGGGATAGATAGTAAGACATAAAATATCATTATACTTATAAATCCACGGTACTCCCTCATCTTGAATACTGTGTGCAAAGCTGGTCACCCCATCTCAAAAAAGATGTATTAGAATTTTAAAAAGGTAGAAAAAGGGGCAACAAGTATGATTAGGGGTATGGAATAGCTTCCATATGAGGAGAGATTAAAAAGACTGGGACTTTTCAGTTCGGAAGAGATGATTAAGAGAGAATACAATGCATGGAGAAAGTGAATGAAGTGTTGTTTCCTCTTTTCATGTAACTCAAGAGCCAAGGGTCACTCAATGAAATTAGAAGGCAGGAGACTTGAAACAAACAGAAGGAAGTACTTCTTCACATATTGCCAGGGAATGTTATGAAGGCCAAGAATTATAGCAGTGTTCAAAAAAGAACTAGATAAGTTCAAGGAGGACAGGTCAATCAATGGCTATTAGCTAGGATGGGCAGGAATGCAACACCATGCTCTGAGGGCACATGGTCACTTTCTGTGCCTGAGATTGATGTTCTGGCGTTTGATTTAGTTAGTCTAGTATAGACCCATAAATCAAATGCTAAGGGCAGCTCCACAGTGGGGACAGCTCCAAGCTCAGCTTAAGGTAAGTCGACTCCAGTTATGTATTCACTGGAGTTGCATACCTTAAGCTGACCTTCCAGGTCTAGTGTAGACCTGGCCTGAGTGTCCATAGCCTCCGTTTGCTGGAAATTGGGAGTGGATGACAAGGAAAGGATCACTTGAGGATTGTGTGCTCTGTTCATTCCCTCTGAACTACCTGACATTGGCCACTATTAAAAGACAGGATACTGGGTTAGATAGACCACTGGTCTGATCCATGGGCAGAGGGTATAATAGGCCAGGGGAGGCCAAGCCTCCTCTGGCACTCTCTGCCACCAGATGACTGGGCCATGGTGGCCCCACCTTTTCCCCTCTCTGTTGGAACTGGGTGTCGACTGGGATTTTTCACTTATTATGAACCAGGAAGATTTCTAATGAACTCAGGAAGCTGAGTAGCAGATACCACCTCCTCAGCCACCTGGGAATCTGCATGTTGAATATAACAGCTTAGCGTTCTCTTCCCACTGCTGCCTGGCTGGTCCTCTCCAGCACTCTACCCCCATCTGTGGAAATCTCAGGTACCACTCACTGGTACCTTCTCCCCTCCCCATCTGTCTTCCCTGCCACTGTTTGTCACATCCTCCCTAAGTGAGGATAGGAATGGAAAGAAGAGATGCATGCAGCGAGTGGCAGTGGGGGTGATGGCTGAGTGAGGATGAAGCGGGAAGAAGAGGAAAGACCCACACTGGTGATTGTGAAGGATGCCAAGCAGGGAAGGGGTTGGGGCAGAGCAGAGACATATCCTGGGACAGAACAGGGGTGGAATGTGGATGGAGCCGCAGGCAGAAGAAACAAGATGAAGAGCTAGTCTCCCCAATGGGAAGCTTCACCAGCTGCTCATGGTCTGACCCAGAACAGCTATGTTTATGTATTAGTGGAAATGGGGCCTCCTCTGAACCCTTATTTGTGCACAGAATAACCACATGGTTTAGTACAACTGGCAGTTTCTGCTGCAGAGAAATCTCAGACTGGAATAGTAGCAGGTTGTAGAATAGTAGTAGAAGACTGCAAATCAGCTGTTCAAGCTCTGGGAGGGAGAAGGAGGAGAGGGGATGGACTGTGATTCAGAGGGTTCATGGTGTTCCAAAAGTGCTGGGAGCGAGGAGGAAGAGGAGGAGGAGACGTGGGGCTCCAGTATCCCAGTACATGAAAGGCATGGGAGAATGGGGCCGAGAGGAAGTGGGTGGGCCAGTGGAACCCCGGTGGGCTGTATGTTGCCCACCACTGGATTTCAGTCATGCAGCCCATTGAATGAAGAAGGACTATTCATATGGTCCACGCATAAGCATGCGCAAGGGGTATGTCGGGTGTGCCCAGGCACACTCTAATGTCTCAAAAAAAAAGTGGCTTTGCGTTTTAATTTAATTGCATGATACGCTCTTTTAAGTAAAGTTTAGTTGTTAATTAAAAAAAAATTAACGTTAATTACGTTTTAGTTTCTTTAGTTTATTAGATGAATAAAAATAATGCCCTTTATGATTGAGTAGTCAATAAATGTTCGCCTTTAAAAAAAAAAATTCCCTCGGTGCACACCCTAATGAAATGTGCTGTGCATGCCTATGGGTTCACGTACTAGTTTTAGTTGCCCGTCAATGGTATAGTAGTTGCTGCTGAACCTGAATGTCAGAGAGGAGAACAGAGTTGCAATGTACTTCCACCCATCAGAACTTGCATGCAGCCAAATGGCTAAAAATCTGAAGGGTGACAGAGCAAAACTCACCAACTTAACACAGACTCAGTTGGCCTACTTGTAAAGTGGGACGACTTTGCTTGGCACAGAATGAAAGTGCAGGGACAGCTCTAACAGTGTGAACTTGTGCACTGAATGTAAAGCCCAGCTAGTGACTTTTACTGTATGGTTATCTCTAGACTACATGGCTCCATTGACGGAGCCATGTAGATGAGTTTACTAGACATAGGAAAATGAAGCGGTGATTTAAATAATTGCTGCTTCATTTACATCAAAATGGCTGCCGCGCTGTGCCTATCAGCTGTTTGGCAGCACAGCGTGGTAGTCTGAACGCTCCGCGGTCGACAAGGGAAGCCCAAGGTCGACATACCCAGGGGCGGCCCGTGAGCCTAGGCGAGCTAGGCAGCTGCCTAGGGCACCGTTGGCCCGGGCGCCCGATGATGACGTCACGGCCATTGACGGCCATGCAGGCAGGGGTGCCGATTGCGTTGTCTCGCCTAGGGTGCCAGCTGCTGCAGCCGGCCTCAGGCCGCTCCTGGACATATCCTATAGGTTTAAACCTTTGCTGTATAGGTTTATGTCTGGAGAAGAACTCTTACTTTGTGTTCACAAGGCTTTGGGCAGTGTTTCAGTTCTCACATTATTGTGATTACACACAAGGACATCCTTAGGATGTATGGGGCCCTACACAATACTATTAAACTAGTGCCCCTATGCCCCACAGCAGCCTGGGGCAGAGCATAGTGATTTTTTTAGAGATGTGATTTTATAATGTTTGGCAACACACTAATGAAATATGTAAAGCAAATTTTAAACTAAGGTCCTGTAGACTAACACAGTAAATTCAGAAACTCTCAGCATATACCTAGGGTTGGCAAATTACCACTTCAATGGCTCTTTCACAGGCTCCATGTTCTGCTAATGGTTCTAACAAGTGGGTGGACATTAAGACCCAGTGGTGCCTTAAATGTATAGGTGCCCCACACCACTGCATGTTCTGTGTCTGAGTAAAGACGGCTCTGATGACACGGAAGTGTATAGATTTACACTAGTGAAAAAATCTGTGTAAAGGCAGGAGACTCGAGCCTATAGTGCAGGGGTAGCCAAACTTACTCCCATCTAAGCTACATTCAACACTCTTCAGAAGTTTGACAACCAGATACAGCTGCCTGGGCTCAAGGCTTCTGCCCTGCAGTAGAGTGGTGGAGCTAGGGACTTCTGCCTTGCCAGGAGGGTAGTCTTGAGGCTTTATCTCCATGGAAGGGGCCTGCCAGGGCTCAGGGAGGCTTCAGCCCCACTCCTGCTAAAAGAGAAGCCCCAAGCTCCTAGTTTTGTAGGCAGAAAATGAGGGAGAGGAGCATCAGAGAGGGAGGAGCTCCATGAACTGCACTTTAACTCTAAAAAATGGCATGTGGCTTACGAACTGCAGTTTGGCTGCCCCTACTCTAGGGCCTGGTTGTGCCCTAAGTTACAGGAATGCAGCTTCCACAGAAATCAATGGGCACATAATTGAGGGCACGGCGGCGGGGGGGGGTGTCTAAAGATCACAAAATGACATAGGAAGAGAGACCCATATACAGATAGAAGTTAGGGATAAATTGACTGGGGACCTGAATTCTGCTCTCATTTCCACCAGATATATTGATGTCAATAGAATTGCTCTAAATTTACATCAGTGACACAAAGAAATGAGTCTGGCCCTATATTTGGCAGAAGCACAGATTAAGAAACACCAACCATAGCCAGATCCACAAATAAAGGTCTGCACAATTCAATACAGATTCAAAGGGAAGATATACAGCCTGTGTTTTGCTTTCTTGGTAGCCTGGAGAGAACCACCCAGATTTTCTACTTATGTACTTTTACTTTCAAAAGGGCAAAATTTGACTTTTGTAAATAATTTCACATACTTTACTGAGATGAAAATAATCAATGTGACATCTTACTCATTCCCTTTTTTCCTGTGTGCAAGCAGCCAATTCTCCATTACTTACTACCCTAAATTTTTAAGTTTGATTTTTAAAGAGACAAACACGGGGGGGGGGGGAGTGGATTTCTAGTTTATACAGAAAGCAATATTTCATTTTCTAGTCAATATACCGTATGCACCAGCCAACACGAGCCCCTTATAGTTTATATTCTCCACTTACCAGCATGTACTGCATATTAGTGTTAGAGAAATATGTACTCTGATTTTCTTTAACAAGAATATTTGTTGTAGCAACATATGATACCATCTGAACTGATGTGTGTGTATGTGTGAGTATATATATATATATAAGACTGACTACACACAGTATGTTGAGTTCTATATTAACTTTTCATCAATAACAATCTGGGAATGGGCTCCCAGTTCATCACTTAGAAGTCCTGGCTGCTAAGTCCTCTTTATGAATTAAACAGCATGCATAGCTTCCATCAAGTGACTTTATTGCTGTTTATACTCCAGATACATCAGAACATAACAGTGGTTTTGTGAAGTCCCCTTCCTGCTCCCTGTCTCGGCCTTTCATCCTTCTTGCTTTCTTCTCAGTGCTACCCAGTTGGTGAACTAAATACCTTATTCGTTCATCACACTTCCTGCAGGTGCAAATGATCCATGTTAGCTTCCAAATGCAAGCTACCTAAATCTCTCCTACCCTAAACTACACCCAATGTCTTGGGTGTTGTAAGTGACAAAGGCGCTGGCTTCCAAAAGGTTCAGTTTATAGCTGCTAAAAGCTCACTGTCACACAACCATATCAGGTGTGCTAAGTGCGCAGGTAATAATATGATTTATTCTGCCTATCCACAAAGCTCAAAGCTCAGCTTGGTCTAAAACAGTGTTTCTCAAAGTGGTCTGCCAAACCACTCTAAAAAACCTGCTTATTTACCGGCTCCCCAGCCACAGAGCCTAGTGGCTCCCATTGGCCCTCGTTTGCTGTTTTCAGCCAAGGAGAACCACGGGAAGCAGCATAGGTGAACCAGAGCCAATGGGAGCTGTGAGGCTTCGTGGCTGCAGAGTCAGTAAATAAATTCACTGGAGCAGCCAGTTAGTAGGTTTTTCAGCGTGAATTCTTGGATCACTTTGAGAAACACTGGTCTAAGAAAAGGGGATTATGCTTTATTCATTTTGTTTCATATGCACTCACCAAGAATCCAGAATAACCAAAACTATTCTGGAGTTGGTGATTTTGTTGACCATACCAAGGCCCAACAGAGTACAGGTCATCAGCATTATGACCCACTGCTGCTCTCGTGGATATCAATAGTTCCATGGCAGGCCCTTTGTCTTACAAAATGTCAGTTCGATTGTCCCCCCAGAAGGGACCTATTGCTGGTAAATCTTCCTTGTGGAGATCCTCGTTGTTCCACTGTGGGAATAGGGTGGTACGTTTCTCCTACTGGAAAAGCCTCCCATACACTTGGCAGATCCTGGGGGATCTGTAGCAGGCCTGAGCCAGCTACAAAGACACCCTGTATCTCCATAGAAGCCCAAGAGCCTGAAAGCTCCATTCCTCTATTCCAGGGGTGGGGAACCTCAGGCCCAGGAGCTAGATGCACCCCTGGCTTGCCTGGATCCAGCCCCCAAGGCTTTGGTGTGCAAGAGGAATGTGGGGAATATCTTTCTCCTCAGTTGGGGGCCACATCAGTGACGGGGGTGGTGGTTTCTTTTCACTTGTGTGCGGCTCCTGATTGATTTTTCTGTGGGTCGGTGGCCCTAGACCAAAAAAAGGTTCCTCACCCCAGCGCTATTCCCTCTCCCTGTCAGTGAACACGCCCAGGGTCGTGATGCATGTGTGTATGGTGGAGGAAAAGAATGCATAAAAAATGATAATGCAGCCATTGTCTGTTCAGCTTTCTGAAATAATTTTTTCAAGGTCTCTGCCTGTAGAGTCCGGGAGACAACATTGCACAGGCTCGTACCTGAAAGATGAAAAAAAAAAGATTGAATTCTGCAAAAATGATAGGCAACTAGAGAAAAACAGCTATTATTTACCACTGAGTGCTGGTTAATGCAACCTCTGACTTCAAGTATATAAATGTGCAGAGACTTTGAAATGGGGTGGTTGAATTTCTGAGTGTAACTCAAGCCCTGTTAAATGCCACTGTTTTTATTGTACAAATTCAGTGGGCCTGAATGTCCGCTTCTTTTTTGGGGGTTTAAATCAAAAGTGTCTTCTATGACATCAATGGTATTACACTGGGGTAAATGAAAGAATTAGACCATACTTTATAAACACTGGCCTTTTTTTAAAATTCATTCATCCCCTATTCCCATAGTTCTGTCCCTGCCTCTAGACAGATCTGTCCCTGATCTCTGTGATTACTCACACAACCTCAGAAACTGACATGGATACCAATCAGCAAGTTCTTATAATAGACGTAAATTGGTTTGTCTGATTGCACAATTACCAACAAGTACAACAAGCCTGCAACCTGCAATTCCTTACTTGCCTGGGTCAGGTTTGCAGGATCAGGCTTTTATGTAGAACCACAAGGGAGGGTAACACATTCTTTTTAAATTCAACTAGGTTTAAATACCAGAAAGCTTTGACCTGAAAGAAGACTCCTACTCAGTTTCATTCCTATGTGAAAGACATTACATGAGTGAGCACTAGCCAGCTGGTGAATAGGATTAGAAAGATCTTTCTCTGTCAGTTGCTGGTGTTGTGTCCCTTTGTGAAACATTTTTCCACTTAAGAGACAGCTGTTTTCTCCTTCTTCCGCAAATGCTTACTAGACTTCTGTGTAGCCTTTCGTTTAATAAAGCTCCAACTTTTGCATTTGATCATGTAACGCTTTCAGCTCCCATCGATAGGAGTGGAGAATCAGACTCCCTCTATTGCACCGATTCCTTGTGCAACACTCTAGCCTTTTAATTTATGGCATTGTGGCAAAGCTCTAGCCGTTCCCCTTGGATCTCACACTACTGGCAGATAGTGCTAGCCTCAGAGGTTCGCTGTGGCCCTCCACACAACCTCTTTCTCGTTGCTAGAGACAGGAGCCCCAGCCTGCTGAGCCATACTCAGCACAGGCTAGTTCATAAGTTAGAGGTAAAATCCCTTGTGGAGTCCTGATCTCCCTTCTTGAAACAGATTTTGAGATGTCGTGGGGAGGTGTGGGGGTCTTCTCCACACAGCATTTTCTCCTTCCTGTCCTTCACTCTTTTTCTTCCACCTTCCTTGCCTGGGGGGAAACCTTTTAAAACAGCAGCACAGGCCTTAATTGGCTGCAGGTGTCTAATTGGCCTGTGGCTTCAAGCAAGCTCTAATTGACCCCAGGTACCTGCCTGATTATGCTGCACTTGGTCTTTTTTTACTCAGGGAAGAGAAAGCTGTTCACCAAAGCCCCAGCATGTCTTCCCTCCATTAGTGTGTGGCAGAGAGCTGGTCTGGGTGTGTCACAGGAATACCTCAATTTTTAGTTCTGAGTGTAGGCATTCTAAATAAAACACAGCTTTACACTGATATTGAAACATAATTCCATCTTCTATTCATTACAGTTATTGTTTGTACCAGAGTAGCTTCTAGAGACACTCCACACACACACACACAACATTGTGGCCCCATTATGCTAGGCACCATATAAACGTATAGCAAGATAGTGTTCTTGCCCCCCAAGAGTTTATTCCTATAATTTACTTAATATCCAAACTTTTCTTGTTTTTATGAGACTGTTGAAATAAACATAAGAATATAAAAATATAATAACATTAAGAATATAAAAACCTGTTGGAAGGTGGTGAAGCCGACTGTACAAAGGGAGCAGGCCCACAATGGTGTAGAATGGTGATTATGGAACTGAATTTACCAATATTAATGCCCCAAATCCCCATAAATTGTGCTTTATCCAAGAGCTTGATGTACTGGGAATTAGAAAGCAAAATAAAGAATACATCGATGAGACAAAACAAGTATGATAGGCTTTTTTCATGTTATGTACTACCCTTTCCAATGTAAGATACTTTGGTAGTGCCATCTTTTTCCTCTCAAGGAAGATGGCCCCTCTATTGAGAGTGATGAGGAAAGACCTTGTAAGGTTTTTTTCGACACTGGTAAATTTGAAAGTAAATACACTGCAGCCTTTCATATCTGATTGAAAGAGCAAACACAAGGATTTGGTTGCTCAGCTAGCCAGTTTAGATTCTTGGATCAGTCATGAAGCAAAAAGGGCAGAGAACACTAAAATATGAGGAAAGTAACACATTTTTAAAATGACTTAAAACCCCAGAATTGAAACAAAAATTAACTACAAAAGGTGATTAAGGCTGTTTGTTAGGAAACCAAAGTAATGTTTCAGATAGTCAGGGCATGAGAAGAGAGACTACCTTTGTGTATGGAGACAGACAGGTTACTGAAGTTTTTTATTTGGCTCTGAAAGAACATCCAGTCTAGAATGAAAAAAAAAAATCATACAGCATTCCATTATATAAAACAAGGTAAATCCAAAGGAGGGATTGATACTCATGTTCTTAGTCCTTCTCTGTCATGTCAGGAGTCCCCTAAGCAGCCAAGAAAAAAGCAGGCAATACAGTGAAATGAATTTTTACCTGGCTCTGTATGTCATCCCTTTTATTACCTTCCAAGACAAATGTATAGGTATTTGGTCCTGATCCAGGAAATCACTTAGGGCCAGATTCTTATACTATGTTTAAAAAGTACCTTACTCCATGAATAGTGCCATTGAAGTCAAAGGGATTATTTATGGAAGAAAATGCTATGTGCTGTAAAGGCCTCAGAATTTGGTCCATTAGCATTTGTATAATGTTAAACACTGATTTAAGTGGAACTACTCAGGTGCTTAAAACTACACACATACATGAGTGCTTTGCTAAATGTCCACACTGATCACTTAGGACATCCATATAGGAACAATTTCCCTCACATCTCAACCCTATGGGTACTGCCTTCAGTGAAACTGCTGGCGTTCTTCTGCAAGGGGAGATGCAGGATGTGGGAATTCTCTGTAAGGGTGCACAGCCTCTGAGTTCCCTGGAGCTCGGCTCTGTGGGGGCATCCTGCACAGCATGGTTCTGCAGAGACTTTAAGTCAGGCCAAAGGTGGGTAACTTCATTGTCCCCTCTCCCTATTCCTGTGGTGAGGAAGCACGGGTGTCACCAAAATTACTCCAGCTCTGAGCTTAGAAGAACAGTCACAGAGCTGCTTCCCTTCCTCCTCCCACCCCAGTCCCTAAGGAGATTCCCAGTGCACTGTCTAAGCAGCCAGACTGAGTACTGGAGAGAGGATTTGGAGATTAGATAATCTTGACAAATGAATAATGGCCTGATTGTAAGCCCATTGAACTCAACGGAGAGACTTCCAATGATTTCAGCAGGCTTTGGATCAGGCCCCAAATGCCTTAAATCACCTCTTTATACAATTCAATTGATTTTAAGGCCTACACAAAATACACAAAAGTTAATTAATTATCTGATACAGCAAGTAACTCAGGCTGCTAAATGAAGGAGAAAATTCCATCCTCAACACCATGCTGTGCAGCAAATTTAATGCTCGTCATTTCAAAGACTAGAAATCTATTTTAAAATGCACTGATGTAGCTGGACACATTCCATTCTTATGGGGACAGAATTTCAGACACGTTACGTTTATAGTGGCACAAACAATTACTGTGACTCGGCAGATTACTAATGGAGGCAGCGGAGAATACTGTACTCACATTATGACTCACAGTCGCGTCTGCTTTACCGACTGTATACAGAGGCTTTCCCAAAGACCTTACATCATACTGTTAGGCAAGATGCAAACAGTGAGAGTAACCAAATAGGGGGCATTGGGGAAAGGCAAGGGATACAGTAGTAGGCTTACACAAGTGAGGGCAGAGAACCATTTGATGGCTTCATTAAAGTTTTATGGGTGGATGGGGTTACTGGAAATCTCATTTCTAAAAACAGAAGAAATGGGAGGACCTGAATTAGTGAAGTGAAATGACATGGCATATTACCTATCTTTCTGTCTTAGCTACTTAAGTGGCCCCTATAACTATAATATTTGATGCTTCAATCTTCAAGATATTTATACTCACAACACCCCTGTGGGGGGGGGGAGGGAAGTGTTATTATCCCCATTTTACAGATAGAGAACTGAGGCACAGAAAGAGTAAATAACACGCCCAAGGTCACATGGGATGTTTGTGGTGAAGCAAGGAGTAGTATTCAAGTTTCTTAATTCTATGTTAGTGCTCTTGCCATGGGAGTTAAATAAGTATTGGGTGGGCATCACATGCATGGGGGCAGTGGTTCGCATGGAAATGGGAGTGGGAAAAAGAAATGAAGGGGGCATCAAAGCTGGCGCCACAGCATGAATAAGCATGCAAAAGACTTTCCTAGGAACCTTGTGCCTGCTGTCATAGTAGTTGTGTGTTTAATTTGCCTCATAGTGCTCACATCTGGGAAGGCGCTGCATATGCTTTCAAATCATAATTTCATGGAGATGCCATGTCCACGTATAGGGCCAGATCCTCAGTAGCTGTAAATCATCATAGCTACATTGACTTTAACTGAGCTGTGATGGTTTACACCAGCCCAAGAACTGATCTTTAGTATCAAAATATTGATGTAAGAGCAAATGTTGTCTTTAAATTTCTACAGGCCAATATAGAAGTTACTAATTTGAGGAAATGGGAGAAATTCAGTCCTGGCACAACAAGCCAGGACTAATCACATGCACTATTTAAATTCCATTTAACCCTTATTTTAGGTTTTAAGAGGGATATAGGTGGCACATAGACCTTGTGCTCTTTTTCGGCACAGGGTTGATTTTTAGTCATGCACTCAGCCTCTCCCGAACAATCTTGAGCTCAGTTAGTGTTTTGGAAAAACTGAACAAATATGGCACACTTTTTAAAATAAAATGGTAGGGGCTGTCTTCCCTAAGTAGTTCACAGTGTACACTACATTCCTATGGTCACTGAACACAAAGGAGAGAAAAAGAGATTTTCAGTGGATCCTAATTTCGCCTCATTTTAAAGAGCAAAGGAATGTATATGTTGAACACATATGGAGTAGCAAGCTCATCTCAAGGCCAACAGAATTTTCATTCAGGGGTGTGACTGTGGAGACATATCTGCGGGATTAGTTGCCACCCCCCAGTTGCCAGCCAGATGAAATATCACATACAATTCAGTAGTTCTCCAGGGACAGCAGTGAGTCAGAATGTACAGCAACTGTTTGCAGCGTGGGATTAAAGCACATCGTAAAATCTTGATGCTAAGAGAGTGAAAGGAATATTTGCATGAGACACCAGTAAATTAGAGAGCTCTGTGTGCCTGGATATTACATAAGAAATAAATCTCACATCATTCATAAAATACAGTAAATTGCGTATTTAGTGATTAAACTGAAAAAAAAAAAATCTTGCTGAACTTGGAAGCAAAGAGAGCAGCGAGTCAATTAATAGCCCAGGTGAATTCTTTGCCCCTTTCCTGGAATTCTGAAGTCTATGATACCACTAGTTATTTTGTCTCATGGATTAATCATTTATGTGGATTAGGTACTGACTGAAGAGTGATGACTAACGTCTTTGAATTGATAATTGTCCAACCCAATATGAAAGAGAATGGTCCGATATAGGGAAGGTTAGTAATGTTTAGCCCACTCATCGAAACAAAGGACATCTGCCATTGGCACTGTAGCCAGGAGTAATGACCTCTCCCTTGTTGTACCCTGGCTGGCTGTGGTTTATGGCTACTGACAGCATATTAAGGTATTTTTGAACATTAAATCCTGGGTATATTTTGATATTAAGGAGCTGGCACAAGTAAATTATAAAGCAGACTGAGACGGGGAGTGTCATTCCAATGACGAGTCAGGGATCAATTGTGTGAGGTGCTGAGTACCCCACACAAGACTTTCAGCCTTTTACTGAGTCCAGCCCTCAATGAGGTTGCAGGAAACAGTAACTGTTTACAATTCAATTTTAAAAAAATCCATTGGTCTGAAATGCTAAGGTCAAACCTTCAGCTGAGCAAAACTGGATTACTGAAGTTAATGGACCTGTATCAATGTACACCAGCTGAAGAACTGCCGCTTAATTTTTAATTGAACATTCAGTTAAAATTAAAATAAATTAACCATATTTATTTTCTATTTTATACAGTACACTGAATGTCTACCTAATTGCACTTCTGAAGGGTCTGCCATTTCAAGCACTTTACAAACATTAATTAATTAAGCTTTCCAGCAATCCTTTAAGGTGGGTATCTATTATCCCTATTTTACAGCTACCGGAAACTAAGGCACAGAATTGTTGGGACTTGTGTGGCTAAGACTGAACTCCAGAGGCCAGGCTTCTAGGTCTCTGCTTCAATCACTAGACATGATGCTTGTGTTGCGAGGGACTAGATTAGCAATTTTCATACTGTGGGATCAGGACCCCACAGGGGGGTCATGAGGTTACTAAATGGGAGGTTGCAAGCTGTCAACCTCCACCCCAAATCCTGATTTGCCACCAGCATTTATAACAGTGTTATATATTATTAAACAGGGTTTTTTAATTTATAAAGGGGGATCGCACTCAGAGGCTTGCTGTGTGAAAGGGGGCAACCAAGACAAATGTTTGAGAACCACCGGCCTAACCTTAAATGAAACACGGTAAGTAAGTTTGGTATGACTGTATATGTGTGACTCTGCAGGGGAAGAAGGCAAGTAAAACTGCTTGATGTTGCTCAGTAACTCAGGCATCCCTCTAGCAGCAACTTATTATGCAGTAGTTGCTGCTTTTCAAAATTGTTAAATATTTTTCAATTCAGAGTTATTATTGCTAGTGTGTCCTAGTACTTCCCCCTCTCCTTCATTCTCTTTCCAATCTGTGTACTTTCCCAAAACGTAAGCATTCTGTTGTACAATAAAATAAGGTTGGTGTGCACTGGTTTGATGTAAGCTTGATGACAAAAGATGCATTCAGCCATGTATACAACAGGTAAGTTCTCTGCTGTGTGTAAATCTGCACAGAATAAGGTCCCAATCTTGCAATCCATTGAAGACAACTGGGACTGTGAGATAGGTTACAGGGCAGGAACAGGTCTTAGTGCTCAGCATTGCTGTCTGACTAATCAATTTACTAACCACACACACTGAATATCATGACTAAAAGGAGGCATTAATTTCTATACTAAATATTTGTCAAGCAAGTTGATTTCTTTGCTCATCATTTCATAAGGATCAAGAAATCTTAACTTAATATAGCCACTTACACAGTACCAGGAGCTCCAAGGAAGAATTTGCTTTCTCTGATCAGAATCAGATTCTGAATGGTGATATTTTCCATAATTATTAACAAAACTTCATTGATAAGGAATGGGGACATAGTGGTTTCTCCAAAGAGTTAACCATTTCTGTAGGAGCTCATCCAGTGTTCTTCTGTATATGTTGGTTTACAGCAAACTCATTTTGTTTTGAAGCATTGCACTTTAGGAAAATATAACCCACCAATTTGGTGGTAAACAAGCTTTGGCTTTAAGACAAATCATGTTTTAATCTCCACGATCGGGCTACAGATCTGACCATGGTTTTTTAAAAACCCTCTTACGAAGAAATCCTATTCATGATTACTGTCTGTATGAGACTAAAAATGTCTAATTACCTTCTTATTAAATCTGTATTTATCAATTGTGGCTTTCTCTGGGAAATTATAATTTGCAAAAATGCTCTACATACCAAGCTTTAACAGTTGGAGGTGGATGTCCTTAAGGATGGAGGGGGGGAGTTCTTTTTTAAATGGCACATTTACTAATTATAAAATGCTCTTATCTCTCTGCAGCCAAAGCCAAAATGAACATGTGCCTTGCACTAAGAAATCCCAGGATTGTCACAACTTGTGCC
Organism: Pelodiscus sinensis; assembly: GCF_052426305.1. Lineage (NCBI taxonomy): Eukaryota > Metazoa > Chordata > Testudines > Trionychidae > Pelodiscus > Pelodiscus sinensis. Next base: position 134,215,243 of record NC_143054.1, on the reverse strand, counting down.
AGCTGTTGAGGTTATGACACCTGTGCCAGCATCGCCAGCTCTGCCCACTGTCATCTGTTCCAACTGTTCCATCTGCACTGTTTGTACCAATTCTCCCATTTCTGCATCTGTACCTTCTGCAGAAACGGTTCCAACAATGCCAGCTGTGTCATTGGTGCCAAATATGCCAGATGTTCTATTTGTCCACCCTGGGCCAAATCAATGTAGTTTTGTGCTCATTAGTTTTAGCCGGTAGATTCTATTTCACAATTTTTTGAGACAGAATCAATGCTAAATCACCACTGCAACTCCTTTACATCTATCCATCCATTTATCTGTAAACACAACATTGTCTGTCAATGTACATTCAATCAAAATTATTTTGATCAGATTAAATCATGCATGATGATAGCAAGTTGAGTATTAATGAGAAGATTATTTTTTTCTCTCTCTAGAGTATGTATCTGCACAAAAATGAAGAGGAGAGAAAAAATGTCAGGGTAGGCAGGCTGCAAATACTCTTAATGGTTACAAATAAAATTGGCCAAACATGGCGATGTTGAATTACTCAAAGAACTGTGGGCCTGATTCTGCTCTCATTTATGCCAAAGTAAATCAAAGTAATTCCTCTGAAGTTACTGAAGTTCCACTGATATACAATTATTTAAATTAGCAGAAAATCAGGCCTTATGTAAGTATTATATGATTTGCTATTCATTTACCTAACTATCGGTCTACCGATTAGCACTTTTAACTTCCTAAATTTATATGGAGGACATATGCCATCTTGTTCTGTGTGCTGATAAAGACGCTAATAACAAAAAAAGTCACAGCACCAAATCTCAGGTTATTTATTCAGTTTTTATTCATTGAATGGCCAAAGAATTAATGCATTTAGTTCAATGGGACACACTATTGGAGGTGCTGAGCTTCTGTAATGTTCTCTGAATCCAGTGGAAGGTTTGGGTGCACAGTACCTTTCAAGATTTGGCTCACCAACTTAAATAAGAGTTTTGCCTCAGTAAGAACTAAATGCTAGATTCTTCTACCCTTTCTCCTCATCCCTGTGGGGAGGACCAGCACAAAGTCTATGCACTATTCAGATACCTCTTAAGTCCAAAAAACAGAATTTCAGTAGGATTTAAATAGGGCCTAGTGCTGGCCCCTTACATAGGAATGACCTTCACTCATTGAAAAGAAACTTAGGGTATGTCTACACTTGCACCCTCTTTCAATAGAGGGATGCAAATGAAGACATTTGAAATTGCAAATGAAGCCAGGATTTAAATATTCCATGCTTCATTTGCATATTCACGTTATGGCGCTATTTCGAAATAACAGAAGCTGTTAAGACGCGGTTATTTCAAGAGAAAACCCTTCTTTTGAAATAACTTAAACCTCATTGTATGAGGAATAAGGGTTATTTCGAGAGAAGGGTTTTCTCTCGAAATAACCATGTCTTAGCATCTGTTATTTTGAAATAGCACCATTTCGAATAAGCGCCATAACGTGAATATGCAAATGAAACACGGGATATTTAAGTCCCGACTTCATTTGCAATTTCGAATGCCTTCATTTGCATCTCTCTCTTGAAAGAGGGTGCAAGTGTAGACATACCTTTAGAGTCAGAATGAAATCAATAGAAATAGTTACAGAATGAGCAAATAAAGGTAGCAAAATCTGGTCCTTACATCATCCCCTTTCAGTCTGCGATGTTTGATCATACCACTGGTGTTCAATACTCAATTCCTATGAGGTATCAGGTGCTTTCAACTCCAACTGATCTGTGTGGGAGTTGTATATGCTCAGCACCTCGCATGAGGTACTCAGTGTCTTGCAGTAGCGGGCCCATTATATTGGAGGTGTTGTCTGTGTATTTATTTGAGTTCCCTGCTGCCGTGTAGGAATTACTCATGCCTATAACAGACAGCAGTGTGTCACTGTAGAGACATTGTGCTATGCGGGGAGCCAGCAAATGGTTTGCATAAACTCAATCTGCAACTATTGGAATCCACAGAACTGACAGGTCATTATCAAAGGAAGGTACAAATTAAAAAATAATGAGTCAGTTAATCGGGAAGAAGTGGGGAGTGGCGAGAAAGAGTGAGGCAGTTAATAGGGAAATAGAACGTTCAAAATGAAACATTGTAGACCCAACCATGCCCTCCTAATTTGCATGACAAGGAGTCCCTCCTACATGAAAGTGGGGCTCAGCTGTTAAGTGAGACGGAATAGCAGAGACCTTTGAGACGTGAAACTTTGCCGACCCTTTCCATCTTTGTGGTTGGCTGTCACGATAAACATATTATTTTAACAGTTTCAGGAGTTCTACAGGGTTTGCAGTGTGGCTTGTTCAGATAAGAGCTCAAAAGTTGAATCCCTCTCTGTTCTGTATGGTTGTGTCTTTGAGATGATAAAAATACAATGAAAAGAGAGAGAAAAGTGTTATGTCAGTATTTAAGGTAACTTTGAAATGACTGGCAGACAGCTCTGTAATGAGCAACTAGTCTCTTCTATTCTATACGGAGTTTTATGCCACACTTATCATTGTACAGTCTGAGCACCTTCCTCTAATGCAACATGACTACACATCTGGCACTGTTCTTTGTTCTCTCACCTTTCCTTAGAGGGAGAAGCGTGTGGAGTAATGTTTTGTTTTGATAGGTAATTGGTGGTGGTGGTGTTTTGCTAAACATACCCGTTGCAATATGTTTGTATTAGGGAAGGCAAGGTGAAAGAAATGCACCTTGTGCTTGGAGCAGGTTTACGATAGTCCTTAGTTCCTGGAGAAGTTCATAACACGAATGGCTCCCAACCTTTCCAGAGTACTCTACCCCTTTCAGGAATCTTTTTTGTCTTGAATTCCCCCATGTTTCACCTCACTTAAAATCTACTTGCTCGCAAAACCAGACACAAAAATACAAGAAGAAGAGGATTGAGGACTTAATCTAAATTAGAAATTTGATGGGTAGCCAGTGTAGCAAGCAGAGGACTGGTATTATGTGCTCATGATAGTCTGTGTTGTTTGAAGAGGCATTCTGAAGTGATTTGTATTAGCTGGAGTTTCCTACTTGTTGTAGGTCTGAGGCCCAGCCCAGCTGTATTGTGTATCTGTAGCCCAGCTCAGAGGTGATGAAGACATGACCAGATGAGGCCAGATCCTCTCTGCCAGGATAGGATGGTGTTTCTTAGCAACCAGGACAGGGTAGAAATCTTTACTTAAAACCATTGCGAGGTCAGAGCTCAGCATCAGTGAGGAATCCAAGAGTATTCTTAAACTACACTCTGAACTGGATCAATTGTAGTCCTGCAGTAAAAACAACAAGGAGTCAGGTGGCACTTTAAAGATGTGTTAGTCTTTAAAATGCCACTGCACACCTTGTTGTTTTTGTTGAAACAGACTAACACAACTGCCTTTCTGAGTCCTTCAGTTTCTCAGACAAAATTTCCCTTGAAGTCAATGATTCACTTTTTTTTAAAAAAATCCTTACAGTGGCAAATTATGCACATACCAAGTCTACATAATCTTATATTTCTCCTTTTCTTCACCTCTCTGCCATGCCCTCTAGAAAGTCCAGTAAAAACTTTCTATGCCTTGTCTGTATTTACACTGCAAATTCAGTGAGGCAGGCAGTGTCTTTTCTGCTGTCCTACACCTAGCGCACTGAGGCCCTGATATTGATTGAAGCTCCTGGGTAGAACCATACAAATAAATAAATAATAATAAAGGATGAGACTGTGAAACAATAGTAAGAACAAGGGACCCAATTCTACAAGTCTTACTCATGCCTGATTTCAGTGAGACCACTGTGTGTGAAGGAGGGTTGCAGGACTGGACCAAAGCCTGGCTCAGCATTTTCATTTAAAACTCTGTATTCTGAGAAGCGGTTTCATTTTAGCCCATTTCAAGCTGCATGGAACAGGACTTAAAAGAACAAGTTGTCAGTCTCCAAATGAATTTTTTAAGTTGCTGTTACTATCTTTAGTGTGTTATCCTTCTGCAACATGGCATTAGCAGCAGAAAAGGTCAGCTTCAAAGACTGTCTGGGCATGCTGATTATAAACTTATAGTCTTGAGCCCCCACCTAAAACCTTATTCTCTCCCTAGTTTTAGGCACTTAACATTTAAATCCCCTCATCACTTTTATAGGTATTCCTCCATCACTGGCTAGTACCCAGGAGCCCTTGGGAATATGAAGCCACATATAACATTTGTTTGAGAAAAACCAGGTTAATATCTATTTACATAATAAAACAAAATTAGCAAGATGCAGACAGTGTGGAGTGGGAGTGTTTGTCTCCATGGTCCCAGTGAAGTTGGTTGGGGCCAGAAGTGTCACAAAACAGTCCCCACCCACTTTAATCACTCTCATGAATCTAGTTATATTCTGGAGTGCTCATGTGGGTATTACACACACACACGCACATACACCCCCCTTGTACATGCCCCAATGCTGCAGCAACTATATCAGTGGTGGGGGACCAGATCCAGCCTGCCAAGCCACTGGATCTGGCCCACGGCCACCATGCCGGAACCCTTTGGTGGAGAATAGCTCACACTATAAAAAGCCAGCTGTTCTTCATTCCAGATGGCTGGGGAGAGAAGAGGGAAACTTCTAATGGTGTTCCAGTTCCCCCTCACCTACCCCACCCCCAGCAAAATCTCTGCTGGTAAGCGCCTCCCAGCCAGAGCCTCCCTCTGTTCCCCAGCCCCTTCCTTCCCCAACCCTCTGCCCCCCCCACATACCCAAACCTTCTGCCCCCTCTTCCACTCCAGATCTGGCACCCCAATCTCCTGCCCAAAATCACAATCCCCTTCTACCGTAGATCACATCCAAAAACCCTGCATCCTAGTCCCCTGCCCTAGGTCACAACTGCCTCCTTCACCCAAATTCCCTCCCAGACCCCATTCTCCCTCCTGTACCCCAGTCCCTTACCGCAAGCTCCCTTCTGCACCCAATCTCCATCCCAGACCTGGAATTCCTCCATTAATATCATGGAAGAGTGCAGCCCTTGACCACTTTCCAAAATCTCGGAGTGGCCCCCCCCATCAAAAATTACTGCCCACCCCTGATCTAACTGGTCCGTGGTCCTGCCAGGAGTGCAGGGGACTGGACTTGATGAAGTAAAGGTAATCTTTGGCAAATTTATCTTTGAACATTTCTTCTTCTTTGTATCAGTATATTTATATGTACCATTTAATAGCATTTCCAAAAGCAGAACACAAATTTCAAACAATACATAAAAAACAGTGCAGAAGAAAACTGGGGTGCAATAATAATTTATTTGATATAAGCCTTTTAGTGATAACTTTCCCCTCTTTATTATAAATAGAGGAGGGGGCTGCTCTGAGGCCTCACAGGCCTCGCACTCTCCCCCACTGCCCACAGAGGGGTAGGGGCCGCTCCAAGGCCTTGCAGCCCCCACACTCTCTCCCCGCTCACTGGGGGGCTGCCCTGAGGCCCTCTCCCTCCCGCCCACTCGGGGAGCTGCCCTGAGGCCTTGCTGGCCCTGCCTGGCAGCAGAGCACTGGGAAAAGGGGAGGGGTGAGGGAAGGAGGAGGCAGGTGGGAGGGATGAGGAGAAAGGGCCGGGAGTGGTACAGTAGGGGGAGGGGGAGGAGACAGGCCAGAGAAGAACCAGGGTGGCCTACCCCCTGCAAGAGGGAGACTGACGTACAGAGCGAGCAGGGGGAGCAGTCCCTTAGTCATTTAAAAATATGAAAAGCTGTTTTGGTGGAGAATAAAGCAATGACTCCTTCCACTATAAAAAATAGTTCCTAAAAAGACGAGAAAATAATTGGAAAAGCGTTACAACATTTTTCTTCTACTCTGAATAAGTTTGTTAATATTTTCCTAAACTACGCCTTCTCTCTTTAAGGGTTTTTTTTCATTCTTTGCACCCTTTCATTATCCCCAGAAATACAGCTATCCTTTCATCACCCAGTTTGATCCCTAATAGATAATTTTAACCCACTTTCTTTTATAAAAATGAAATGCGGAATAGTGAGCAGCTCCCAGTTTAACTTTTAGAATACACAAATCTGAATGCCAGAAAGGGTTGTGCCTTTAGGGGAAGGAGCAGGCTAAAACAAGCCATTTTTTTCTTTCAACACCTTACTCCCCACCACACATATGCATCCTCACAGGAGGCTCAATCCAATGCCAATCCAGTGAAGTCAGAGGGAGTGTGTGCAGATTTACTCGGCCATAGATCAGGCTTAGTGTGCCTTATTAAAAATGATAGTCTGTAGAATTAAGACATTTTATCAAGGTGATATTTGGGAATCAATCTATTTTTGGCTATAATGAGTCTGATCTTCTGTTGCCCATCGCTCTCCCTTTTTTATTCGCCTAAATCTAGGGTGGGCCTGGAGTGAAAGTGGCCCTGACACAGGTTACTGCACCCATAAGTCTGCTCTAACTAAAGTGAATGGAAATTGCTGTAAATGCTTTAATTGGCTCAATTTTTTCTATCCAAAAAATTACAGAAAGTTGTTAAGAATTTTCATGGCACTTTTGTTCCTGAGACAGTTGGGCAATAGAAAAAAAGGGGGAGAAAAAAGCAATTGTTGGGGAAAGTCAGAGAGAGAAAAAGAGAGAGAGAGAGAGAGAGAGAGAGAGAGAGAGAGAGAGAGAGAGAGAAGAAATCTGGCTAATTGCTTTTGTAGGAAACACATATATGAATTTGTTTTTAAATTATCTGTACTTTTAAAAATATGCTGGGAGTGGGAGGAAGTTATATATATTTCTTAGCATTGTTAAAGAATTTTTTGTTCAATATATACATATATACTTTACTTTGACTTTTAGTGCACTCACACATTAAGCCAAACGTAGTTGAGCAGTTTGACATAAAACTTTGAATGATGAGGTCTTAACTACACAACTTTCTGAGATGGCTAAAAACTTAAAAATGTCAAACTGAAACATATTTTTAATAAGAACCTGGCTAATTTGTGGATATTTTTGAAGAAAAAAAAATGGTTGCACAATAGACTCATATGAAATTATAGAAATTAAAAAAATATTTTATACAGCTCTAGTTTGCCAACAAACTGTTCAGCAGATTTGACTTCCAACATCTACATACAGAAGACAGAAATTCACCTACTTATTTATCAGTGATACAGCAGTATCCTTTCCTGCTATCAGATGACTGTTCTTATGCTACTATACAATGTGATGATGATTCTACTGTATTGGACAGGTGTCCACAATCCACATTAAAAATGGAAACTTGGAATCCTTTTGTTGGTAATCTCAGCTGTGAAACTAAGGAGGAGCAAAAAGACTGAACTATCCTTTCACCCATAGAGATGATCCAACCAGAAATAACTGAGGCACATGGATGGAGCACTGAGAGAAATCATATACTACCTTATCCTTTGTGGGACATCTTTTCTGTGGCTATCTTTAGCAATATGAATTTTTACAATCATCCTGTTACCAACAAAATAGAAGAACTTCGGGGCAGGGGAGGGTGTCAAGCCTGAATAAGCCTAGGTCATGGTACTTGGCATTTTATACTGATTACAGCTAACGTACAAAATGTCAAGAGTTGGGAGCTGATTTCAAGCGGAACTTTTATTAGAAGGTCATCAATGAGCTGTCAGTGCTCTGTTGTTCAGGTCAAGGTTCAAAAAGCTAGTCCATGATTTCTGTCTATCCACTTAAGAAAGATTAATTCTAACTGAATCTGAATGTTATTAAAGTGATGAAGGTTAACAGGTGATTATCAGATCTTTCCTTTCTCCCAGAACACACCTGTATTTTTCACCAGTTGTTCATATATTTAGACATTAACTATGCTAATCCAAAAAGCTTTTTTCACATTGCTAAACACACAATGGAATTACAAAAACAGAATACCATATGCTGAGGGTACAGAAGGGAGGGTACGTCTACACTACAACGTTAATTCGAACTAACTTAGTTCAAATTACTTAATTCGAACTAAGCTAATTCGAACTAACGCATCCAGACTCAAAAACTAGTTCGAATTAGCATTTTGCTAATTCGAACTAGCATGTCCACATTAAGTGGACCCTGAACCGGGGTTAAAGATGGCCGGAAGCAGTGCTGGCAGGGCATCAGAGGAGGACTTAGAGCGTGGAGATGCTGTCTCAGGCTAGCCCAGGGCTGTGCTTAAAGGGACCCGACCCCCACCCCAGACAGACAGTTCTCAGGGGTGCCCCGCTTGCAAAGCAGTCCTGGCTTGGATTGCCCGGACTACCCACACTGGGCACATCACAACACTTGGCCATCAGCCCGGCTGCACTTGCCGCAGGCTGCCATCTTGGGAGAGGGGGCAATTGGGGGGCTGCAGGAGAGCTTCCACCGCTGAAGCCCGCAGAGCCAGCCCAGTCCTCCCCATCGGGGGCTCGTGCCCCATTCCTCCCTCACCTCCTTCCACTTACCCTTCCCTAGCCCCCCTTCCTGATGTACAAAATAAAGAAAACGTGTGGTCAAAACTAGAAACTCTCTTTTTTTAACAAAACTCGGGGAAACTGGGAAAAGGAGGTGGGAGAGGAGAAGAGAGGCTGGGGGAGGGGAGGGGGAAAACTGGGAGGAGGGAGCTGAAAGGGGAAAGCAAGGGAAAGGAGGGGGTGGGGAAACTCAAGGATCAGGGGTGGGGGTCTCGCTGGGCCAACCGCCTCCCAGCACGGTGAGGGAGGGGGCCTCGGCGTCCCCGGGGGGATGGGGTAGAGGGTGCGGAGGTTGAGGTGGGGGGTGTGGACATTGAGGAAGAGGTTGTGGGGGTTGAGGAAGAAGAGGTGGGAGGGGGGGCAGGAGTGGGAGGAGGGACAGCAGTTGGGGGGGCAGCAGGCGCAGGACCAGCACGGGGCACCATGCTCTGCAGCAGGAGCTGCAGGTTGGTGCTCAGCCCTCGGACCTCAGCCAGCAGCTCGTGGCGGACCTGCAGGTCTTCCCGCATCCAGGCCTGCAGTGTGCGGTGCACGGCTCTCAAGGACCCCAGGTGCTGGTCCCAATACTCCTGCTCCGTGCTGGCAGTCCGGAGCAGGCCGCGGGTGCGGGAGCATGTCCCGGGCGGGGTGGTGCGCCCTGCACGAGCAGCTGGTGCAGCTGTAGAGAAAGAAGAGAAGTGGTCAGTTCTCCCTGGGGACGCAGAGGATGATGCCCAGCCCCCTCCCCCACCTCGCAACATGAGGGTGACCATGTCCTGCACCGTCACAGCCGCTGTGCTTGTACAGAGGCCATGGTCCAGATGTCTGGCTCTCCCCGGGACTGGGAGCTGCCCCAAGACCACACCCATGTCCCTGTGCCATGTATAGTGTAGTCGGGGCGGCGGGGGGGAGGGGGAGATGTCCCCTGCCTCCGTGTAGAGGGGACATATGAAGGGAAAGCATCCTGCTGGGTCCTGCCCCGGGGTCGGGAGCATGTCACGTCTCTTTGCACAAGCATGTGCCTATTGGGCAATGGCCCCTGGGTGTCACGCAGCTGGAGCCACCTGCCCAAGGGTGGCATGGCACGTGCTCGCACGTGCACAGGTGTCTGCGTGATCTGTGGAAGGCAAGGCCCACGCGCGCGGTCTCTGGTCTCCCTCCCACCTCCCCCCCCCCCCGAACTACTTAATTCAAACTACTTACCTGGTACGGTCTCCCTGGACGACCCTGCTGGAACAGCTGGCGGTGGCCCCTCCGGTGCGCCCAGGTCAGGGCCCTCTGGTCCCGGCTCGCTGTCCCCCGGGCTGGCACGGACCGCCCCACCCCCCAAGAGTTGGTGGAGGGTGGGAAGTAGGGGCAGGTGGCATCCCCTGCAGTGGCGCCGCCCCTGGTGGCCCTGGCGTACCCCTGCCGCAGATGTTTCAGTTTAATTCGCACCTGCTCCTGGGTGCGCCTGTGTCCCTTTCGGGCCATGGCAGTCGCTATGCGGCCGTAGATGGCTGCGTTCCTCCTCCTAGTGTGGAGATCATGGACATTGGGGGCCTGCCCCCAAACCTCAATGAGGTCCATGACCTCCGCACTAGTCCAGGGGGCCGCGCGCCGTCTACGGCCCCTGGCTGGCCCCTGGGTGCTGGGGGACTGGGCAGGGGATGGCTCGCTGCCACTGGCTGCCTGGCTCATTGTGGGGCCACTGGCTCAGGGGCAGAGACTTCTGTCAGGGCTGGCTATCTCCAGTGCCGTCTGGCCATAGTCTACCCCTTTAAGGGCCCGGGGCTGGGGGAGAGGAGAAGAGTTTTCCTGGTTGTGCCCAGAGAGGCCACCAGGGGAAACCTGGGAAGGGCTAGCCTCCCACTAATTCGAATTAAGGGTCTACACAGCCCTTAATTCGAACTAGTAAATTCGAACTAGGCTTAATCCTCGTGGAATGAGGATTACCTAGTTCGAACTAAGTGCTCCGTTAGTTTGATTTAAATTCGAACTAACGGAGCGCTAGTGTAGCACCTATGAAAGTTAGTTCGAACTAAAGGACGTTAGTTCGAACTAACTTTGTAGTGTAGACATACCCGAAGAGATTATCCTCAAAAACAATTTAGCTGAACTGTATACTTTATAATGGAAGTCAAAGGAAAAAAGATCACACGTGTTCAAAAGAAGCATATTGATTGTGTCAGCAAATCAGAGGAAAAGTTATCTTCCTCCTCTAGTTGTGTTCTGCCATCCTGCATGGACCAAAAAGTTATTTCTGATCACATTCATTGACACATGGCTGCTATTGATCCTATAAGAAAATATGTGTGAACAATACTGAGTTGCAATAGTGCATATGTTGTATAAGAAACATTACATTAGCGATATTAATTTACAATGCATATTATATACTTACAAAGTAAAATTCCCCCCAGTAGAGAGGGACCATGAAAAGTCTTATATAAGCCCTTAACATGCTACTTTAATTATGCTTTACAGTCTAATGTAAGACCACTCAACTGGGGTCAGTTTCACTCAAAAGAATATATTTCTAGAACCTGGCAGGGCAATACCCCAAATGCTTGTCAAATTTGATCTTATATGAGTAATAATAGAGGTACTCTTTCTCCAGTGTAGTTTTTTTCTTTATTTACTTTATAAATATTTATTTATAATAAATATAAATTAATATCAATTATAGTATTTATTTGGCTGTCAATTAATCTTAGTTAATTCACTCAATGATAAAAATTAATCATGATTAAAAAATCATGATAATTCATCATTTTAATCACACTGTTAAACAATAGAATACCAATTGCAATTAAATATTTTGTATGTTTTTCTACATTTTAAACTGTATGGATTTCAATTTCAAAGTGTACAGTCCTCATATTGTATTTATTATTTGTATTACAAATATTTGCACAGTAAAATGATAAACAAAGAAAAAAGTATTTTTCAATTCACCTCAAATGAGACAATCTCTTTATCATGAAAGTGCAATTTACAAATGTAGACTTTTTTTGTTATATAATTGCACTCAGAAACAATAAAATATCCTCAAGTCCATTGAGTCCTACTTTTTGTTCAGCCAATCATTAATAGAAGCAACTAAGTTGACGTTTACAAGAGATAATGCTGCTCACTTCATATTTACAGTGTCACCTGAAAGTAAGAACAGGTGTTCACATGGCAATTTTGTAGCTGGAGATGCAAGATAAGTATATGCCAGTTATGCTAAACATTCATATGCCTCTTCATGCTTCAGCCACCATTCCAAAGGACCTGCTTTCATGTTAATGAAGCTCATTAAAAAATAATGCAATAATTAAATGTATGACTGAGCTCCTTGGAAGAGAATTGTATATCTCCTGCTGTTCTACCTGCATTCTGCCCTTTAGAGCATGATATAACAGTCTTGGTTAATGCCCCAGCATATGTTGTTTGTTTTAAGAACACCTTCACTGCAGTTTTGACAAAATTCAAAGAAATTACTAATGTGAGATTTTTAAATATAGGTACAGCCCTCAACCCAAGAATTAAGAATCTGAAGTGCCTTCCACAAACTGAGAGGGATGAGGTGTGGAACATGCTTTCAGAAGTCTTAAAAGAGCAACACTCTAACGTAGAAACTACAGAACCTCAACCATTAAAAAAAAATGACATCTGATTCAGATGATGAAAATGAACATATGTTGGTCTGCCCTTCTTTGGATCATTATCAAGCAGAACCCATCATCAGCATGGACTAATATCCTCTGGAATGGTGGCTTAAGCATGAAGGGACATGTGAATCTGTAGTGCATCTGGTACGTAAATAACTTGTGATGCCTGCTGCAACGGTGCCATACAAATGCCTATTGTCACGTTCAGGCGACATAGTAAACAAGAAGCAGGCAGCATCATTTCCTAAAAATGTTGTTAGTCTCAGCAACTGACTGAACAAGAAGTAGGACTGAGTGGACTTGTAGTTTATTGTAATTGAATTCAGTATATTTGAAAATGCAGAAAGCATCTAAAATATTGAATAAATTTCAACTGGTATTCCATTGTTTAATAGTGCAATTAATTGTGATTAATTTTTAATTGGGTAATTAATCACAATTAATTTTTTAAATTGCTTGACAGCCCTACTTTATTCATGCATTAGATGAGGCTGCTCCATTATCTGAACATGAATGATCACGGCAAAAAATGATCACAGAGTTCAAAGTGTGCATTACTATCACTGTTTCTCTGGTTTTGATATTTGGAGTGGAGACACAAGAGCAAAAGTGAAGGAGAGAGATACTTTGCAGTTTTTAAAATTTGTTCAAACAAGGACTAACTGCCAACTCATGTAAAGAAGGACTCTCTTAGTATGTCAAGTTTTATGAAATACAATATCCAGTCAAATCCATCTTTATTTGGTCTTCCAACAAAACATGAAAGGATGATGTGACACGGTCAGAACAGAAGACTATAAAAAGTAGTAGAGGGGAGCTATATAAGCCTCAGACTGAGGAGATCTCTGTTCTCAGAGTAACAGGGAGGGGTTGGGCTAGAACCAGCAGTGGCAATCAAACACCTGGGGCTAATTGACCAGGCCTGCAGAGTCAGGCCAGCCTAGGATAATTAGGACACCTGGGGTAATTAAGAAAACCAGCTCAGACTGGCTAGAAAAGAAGATTTGCCTACAGTTGGGGCATGCATGTAGCTGAGAGGATGGAGGAGGGTGCTGCTGGGAGTAGGCAGAAAGGGGACAACAACTGAACACCAGGAGGATGAACCAGAGAGAAGGAAGGTTGGTGAAATAGCCAAGGGGTCTTGGAGCTGTCTTATAGCAGGTGTTAGGGATTCACACAGGCAGCTGCTATTACAGAGTCCTGGCTGGAACACGGTGTAGCGGGTAGGCCTGGGATCCCTCTCAACACCCACCTCCCCATTTCCACTTGGGGAAAAGCATTGTGGAGTTTATTCTCCATTTGATTGTGCACTGGCCAATGATGAAAAGAGCTCAAAAAACAGCAAATTAAAGCCCTATTCATGGTTCCTAAAACTGTGTGCTGCTGTGAGCCTCTGAGACAAGCAAAATCCACCAGGAAGTGCACTGAGGACCCACTGAGTATTCATAGGAGCTTTGTCACAACTGGTGTAAGGAGTGGGATCAGTGCACAGTGTGGTGGAAGAAAGAAAAAAAAGCTTCACCAAACAAACAAAGAAACAAATAAATAAATAAAGTGGTGTTGGGTTTGGGGTATTTTCTCACCAAAATGGATGTGGTAGTGCAAGCACTAGTGCAAGCCACAATAGCAGAGCAAGAGGCTACCCAGGTCCAGGTGAATGCTCAACAGGAGGCAGTAAGGCTGCAGCAGGAAAACAATCAATTGTTGATGAATCAGGCAGCCCAAGATTGAACCCTCCTGCAGGAAATCATGGCCCAACTGAAAACCCTAACTCCAGGAGCCAAGGTAGCCAAAGGGTGGAAAGCCACAAGTTTTTTACCCAAGATGAGTATGGAAGATGCGTGGAATCCTACCAGCCCACCTTTGAGAGGGTTGCAGAATGTGAGGGCTGTCCTAGTGACTAGTGGGCCAGTGATACTTAGCCCATTCCTGCGTGAAGAGGCCCAGAAGGCATACCATGACCTGCCTGCCTGCCACAGCTCTGAAGAAATGCTAGAGGCATTGGTTATTGATCATTACATGAGGGCGCTACCACCAGACCTTCACACTTGGGTGAGCCAGAATGAACTGTCTACCTACAACGAGGCTGTCGTACTAGTAGAGAGGCAGAGGGCCGCAAGAGAACTAACATGACTGATTAGGGGAGAAGTCCCTCGTGTTAAATCAACAGCATCAGTCTCCCAGGTTCTAATACCTGAACCCTCAAGGAAGCCCTGGTGGGAGAAGAGGGGAGCAGAGGACCTACCAGAGGTGACAAGAGCTCAAATTAATGAAGGTGAAGGAGTTCAGGAGGTCAGACGCTTTAAGCTGAGAGATTGGGGAATGCATAGGGCTTCCTACAGGTGCTACGCTTATGAAGAATGGGGGCATATAGCCGCACAGTGTCCCAATACAGAGGAGCCCATGCAATGCAATATGGGAGACTGGGAGAACGCATGCTCTCTGATATATCTTGTACACCAATATACTAGGCCGGTAAGGTTAAATGGAGCAGAAACCATAGCACTGATAGATTCAGCTAGTGATATCACACTCATCTCAGGGAAGCTGGTGAAGGATAGCCAATTGCTCCAGGCAAAACGTACAGGGGTCATGTGTGTCCATGGGGAAGTTTGTTTTTACCCCACTGTGTCAGTGCAGATTGAAATGCAGGGGAACACTGCTGGGGTAATGTGGTCCCTCAGCTTCCTTACCCAGTGTTCATCGGAAAGGACTTCTCAGGGTTTGAAGCTCTACTCCCAACAGGGGAATTTGGGGAAAAAAAGAGCCTGAACTAAGTGAAGTGCCTACCATAGATTGTCAACCCCCAATTTTTGCCAAAATATCTCCTGATTTGTTCCCCACCCCTACAGGGACCCCCCCCCCCCCCCCAACAAACAAACAAAAAACAAAAAACAAAAAGAAAGGGCAGCCACCAAGGCATTGGGAACTAGAATTCTAGCCCAGAACCAGAAGGCTACTCTCATGGGCAGACTAGTCCGGGAAGCCAGAGACTTCCCCAGAGAAGGAAGTGTCAGAGCTTGACCTGCATTCAAATACCTCAGAGCAGACAGAGGCAGCAGAGACTAGTTCCCCAGAATTTGGGCAGATTAGCCCAGGGAGGGAAAATTTGGGGTGAGATCAAGCTGAAGACCCTTAATATGACAACATTAGGAAAGAGGTGACAGAGATAGAAGGAGTCCCGGTTGAAGGAAAACCTAGGGATCTGGACCATACTTCATCATAAAGAAGGCTCTCCTATACCATGTCCCCTCAATAGAGGGCAAGGATGTACAGCAGCTCCTAGCACCTCAGAAGCACCAGAAAGCCATATTAAGCCTCACCCACAGTCATCTGTTTGCGGGGCATCTCAGAGTAGAAAAAACCCTACCACGAGTCCTACAGAGGTTCTTTTGGCCGGGAGTACATGAGGATGTATGCCGGTATTGTGCATCATACCCTGCGTGTCAACTACACAGGCCTCAGCCCTACTTGAGAGCAGCGTTAGTACTCCTCCCATCATAGAAGTTCCATTTGAGTGTATAGCCATGGACCTGGTAGGTCCTCTAGAGAAGACAACTCAGGGCCACCAGTATATCCTGGTCATCTTAAATCGGTTATTGTTTTAATCATGTACATAGTTGCTTAGCCAAGTGATGTCATCTTTAGTGGCGTGATGCAGTTCTTCTAGACCACCACTGGACCTAGTCAGCAGGCATTCATTGAAAGTATTCTCTATTGTCTGCGTTGTGCTGCAGCTGCACAGAGGTCTATCTTGAAGGCCTCAGCAACCTGCACAGAGACCTTGCCCAGTCCAGTATCTGTTCAATAGGGACCACAGATGACAGGGCAGGTCAAAACCAGGCAGGCCAATTGTGGGGTTGGTGATGAAGGACTGATTGGAGATTATAAAGATATCCATTTCTCCTGCCAGAGTGTTTCTGCCCTAAGCTCTTGGCATGGCAGATGAGACCATAATGGGTGATGTGATGGCAAATGTGCAGCTGGCGGTTTAAAAAGGTCATTGTGTAATGGCAGGCTTTTGTTGGCATGTTCTCTGTGCAGTAACTTGTCAGTGGCAAATTCCCATCTGATGGGAGGAGGAGCAATATTGCTCAGAACTGGGAGCCATGGAGTGGAGTCAGATGCAGGGTATTGGAGATGACGCACATGTTGGCATTTGGCTGCTTATCTACCAGTTTGGTGTGTGACGATTGACTCCATACTGGTGCACCGTTCTCTACCACCAAATACGTGGTGGCAAGAGTTGACATCCTCACGACTGGGGCAGGAACACCCGATGATGAACCTGCCAGTTTGCTAAGAATATTGTTGCATGTCTTAACTTCCTGAGGTGGGTATAGTAACCCAGTGCGTGCCCTAAAGTCACACCTAAACAGACTAGTTCTACTTCATGCTTCACATTTTGACCATTTAGATAAATATTCAGTTCTTGGGTTGCACTAGGATGATGAAGATGGAACAAACTGGAGACTGTTTTTATGATATGTGGCTGCAGGCACAAAGTCCTATAAGAGTCAGCTAACTTTACCATGTCCTAGTTTTAGGTGGCATCAAACCTGTGAAACATCCACGTCTGGGTGCTGCAATAGATGTCATCTGCATAAATAAACTTTCATGAGTCCATCACAAATCAGTGATCAGAAAATGCATTACAGTTTGAATGTTGTTGACTATAGCCATGGCCTTAACAAACACAATGGTTTAGTTTGAAGTACCCAAATATGTCATAATCTGTTGGCTATTCCATACTAGGCCAACATTGTGCAGTTTTACATGAGTTATTCATTTTCACCTAATTAGGGCATGTCAGGCTGCCTGCATAAAGACTACAAATGATTCCTCTTTTGCAGGAAGTACCACTGCAATGAGAGCACTGTGGTACTGGTACCGCAGGCTTTCTAAGACTATTTCCATTTACTTGAGCTCAGACTCTGCAACCCCTACTCTCGATGAGTAGTATGTGACTATTTTTACTTCAATTTAAACTGAAGTACTTAGAATAATGCACCACTTGACATGAGGAAGGATGGCAAAATCAAGTCCTCAGGAAAGAAAGAACAGAGAAAAGATAAACATATTTTCCAGTGCTTATGATTTCCAGAGAGAGAGAGAGGTTGCATGACAGAGATCACTTGGGAAACCCCTCAGGTTAAGAAGCTGAAAATAGTAAGCAACAAGTGCAGAGTTCACAATCCCTCTATTTTAACTCAAGCCTGTATCAGACAATAGTACATGTGCACAGAGTTCATCCATAAAGGAGCCAATCATTTGCAATTTCTCTAGAAAATTTAGAAAATTAATCAGCAGGAAACATACAATATACAAAATTCAAGGAATAAAACTGTGGCAGACATGGGAGTTTCCTACAGTATCCTGTAACTTGCTGCACATGGAGGGCGCGGGGGGAAGAGGAGGGATGGTTTTTCACACCCCTGAGTTAGAAAGTTGCAGCACTGTAAAGTGCCAGTGTGGTCTTAGCCTTAGTGGTGTTACTTGTGTTGTTTCTCTATGCAAGGATGAATGTCAGTCTCGGAGAAAGGAGGAAAGTCTCTGATATGAATTTCAAAACACTCTAATTCTGGTTCTATTCCTATTAATTTTAAATAATTTTAATATTCAGTCCTTCTTTGCAGCGGGTACTACAGAATGTGGATACAAAAGCACCAAATTTAAAAATAATATTGTAAACCATTGAAAGCAAAAGGGAAAAAGTACTTGCAGAATCTAAAATCTTGAGCATGAAGCTTTCCCCATTACTTTTATAGCTTTTACATATATGACTGTGTTTTCCATTTTTTAAAAAGCAACCACGTCATTTATCACCAATTGGTACACTGTTGGTATCTGAACATAGACAATGGCTTTCCACAGAATAGAAAATAACTGTAATATTATCAGACACTGTGGTATGGTACCGCTTGGGGAACATGGATTCTTTAAAGATGACCATAGTGCAGTGGTTAGTTTGGTTCAAAATCATTGCATATAATAACTATAGTTTGAGCTCCTCTTTCTGGATGGTATGTCTTTAAGAAAATGACCACAGGTGAGCAAGCCAGAATGGATCGAAGTTGTCAGAAGAGGTATTCTCTAGAAAGAAACGAACGCACTGGCAAGGCTGAAAGAGGGTTCTTATTTGTGCAACTCTAGATTTTGGCCAATAAAAGCTCTGGGAGATGAATGACATGGAGAAGGGGGGAGGGGACATAAGGGAGGGTTCATGAGAAGAACATGAGGGATTGGAATTAGGAGTTGTGAATGTGTCAAGCCAGGTCAGTAAGAAAAGCTCATTTTCTCCCAAAGATGCTGCTAGGAACCCAGATTTAAAATCTCAGACTCAGGCAGCTCTTTTACTGTTTACAAGCCTAATTGCTAAAGAGTTGCTTGGGTTTGTTTTTGCGATATACTGGTTGAACACCTTTTGTTACAGTGGAATTTTTAGGTATTTTCTGCATGTTTCCATAGGCCTCTGTTGAAAGGGGCTTGCGAGCTACAATAGGAAATATTGTGGTGCAGGGAGAGGGAAAAGGTAATGATGCAATGAAAGCAATTTTTCTAGATGTTTCAACTTCAGAATCAGTTTGCTAGAAATTACCGTAAATTAGCGTATATAACCCATGTCCATGTATAACACACACTCAGGTTTTTCTTTCATGTGTAAAAAAAATCTTAGATTACCCGCGGACATACATAACCTGCAGGTAATGAACCGTGGGTAATGAACTGGTAATGAACCACAGCTGAGGCCACTGAGCAATAAGTACTACTCTATTACCGGTATATAAGCCGTTTTTAAATGTCTTCAGTTTATAACAAAATATTTGTAAGGATGCCTAAGTGCAAATCATATACATCCAATTTTAAATTATCTGTTCTGACATATGCAAAAGAAAATGGCTATAGAGCAGCGGGAAGAACATTTTTCATCAACGAAAAGTCTGTTCAAGAGTGGAGAAAAGAAGAAGCAGTGATTGAGAAATTAAATCCTCGGAAAAGAGCACGCCGAGGAAAGAAAGCCAAGTGGCCAAAACTAGAAGAAAACCTGGTGAAGTGGGTTCTTGCACAGAGAGATAGCCAGATAGATTTTAAAGGGGGCTCAGGTAACTGGGTTTACAAATGTATGAAAAGAAACAAGCTTTCAGTTTGAGCATGGACATCTGTTTTGCAATGGCTTCCTGATGAATGGTACACACAACAACACTGCCGCTCTTATTAAATTAAATTGTTATTGAATTGAAGATGCTGATTTTATCATGTTGGTCTTGTCTTCTTTTAATTTGAGTAAAAATCAGCATGTATGAGACGCACACATGAATACCCCACGGGAGGGGGGGGCCGGGTTTGTAAAAACATGTATAACCCACAGGTTATATTTGCTAATTCACGGTAGTACAGGGACAATTGCTTCTTCACAGCCTAAACCTGTCTAGCTCTACTACAGGAAAAAGAATAGCACTGTTACATTCTTGAAAACAATAGCTTTTCGGTGAGTACATCAACTCCGTAATGTTGGACCTCAGTGAATCTTTATTACAAATATCATTCTGTTTTGAAGACATTTTACAGGTAAATAGAACACACTGTCTTATGGCCAGACTCTGAACCACTCTGGCAAGCGAGGCCAGAAACTGATTTGAAATGTCAGGTTTCTTCTCCATATGGTTGGTGCTGGCAATGCTGCATAAATCTTGTGCCATGGGAAGGTTATAACCCTTGGTTTGCTCCATAGCCATTCTCTGGGGTATGTCTACACTGCATTCCTCTTTCAAGAGACAAATGCAAATGCAGACAAATGAAATTGCAAATGAAGCACGGGTTTGAATTTCCCGTACTTCATTTGCATAATCGTGTCTGGCCACTATTTCAAAATAAAAAATACTGTGTAGACACAGTTATTTTGAGAAAAGAACCTTCTTTCAAAATAACCCTTACTCCTTATAAAATGAAGTTGAAAGGTTATTTCGAAAGAAGGTTTTTTTTCTCTAAATAACCGTGTCTACACAACTTTTTTTATTTCAAAATAGGGTATTTCGAAATAGCGGCCGGACGCAATTATGCAAATGAAGTGTGGGAAATTAAAATCCACACTTCATTTGCCATTTCGTTTGTTTGCATTTGCATTCTGCTCCTGAAAGACAAATGCAGTGTAGACATTCCCTGGGAAATGAGAGAGAAGTTTGTAGATTGGCTACACACATGCACCTCGTTCAGCCTAGGAGTTATACTGTACTACCCACTGAGTAGAAACCCTACTTAATGATCAGAAGACCAGAGTGATTTGTTTGCTGCATAAATAAGACAGCCCATGGGTTCAGAACATGTGATTGCCATCACAAATCAGGTGTATGGGCAGGGCTGGATTTCCAGTTAGGCACGGTAGGCATGTGCCTACGGGTGCCAGCATTTTGCAGCACCTTATCTCTCAAAAACGAAAGATCAGCATTAGGCAAGAGATGCTGTGCCTAGGGAGGCAAAAGATATACATCTGGCCCTGCGTACAGGTTCCCTGAGCAGATGCCCTTTTGAGTTGTGGGTAAAAAATCCACATATACTCCAAGTTATTGCATAGGTCAGTTGGGAAAATCTTCTCACATATACATCACTTTCATCCTTGCAGCTAAATTCTGCCCATAGAGATACAACTATGTTGCTCACATTAAATTCAAAAGAACATTCAAGGGCAGCCTTTTGAGGTTTTGCACAGTTACACATGGTGTAACAGTTAACTCGAATTAAAGACTTAGTTCGAGTTAACGTTTGACTGCTGCGGGTAGCCGTGGGCAGTTAGTTCGGACTAAGGGGATTTAAAAATGGCGCCCGGACGGGAAGATGCAAATAAAGCCTGGGATATTTAAATCCTGGGTTTCATTTGCAACTTTGAATGCCTACATTAGCCTCCCTAGTTCGAACTAGGGGGCTAGCGTAGACATACCCCTACCTATTTTAAATAGATGTACCTTAGCTTCAGAAATCTAAATTCTGCTTTCTTAATCTATAAAATTCAATGTTGAAATGTTTATTATTTTGTAAACTCTAGAAAAGTCAAACTGTAGACTAGGGATGTGAAAGACTAGTTGACTAGTCAACTAGTCGACAGCAAAAGCTTATCAGAGAGTCGATACACTGGTCAACTAGTTGCTCCTTCCTGCTTTGCTGCCTCTATCAGAAAGAGGCAGCAAGGGGAAGGAAAAGGAGGGGAGGCTTCAGACCGGCAGCACTGCAAACAGCTGGGGGAAGGGGGGGGGGGACACTTCCTTGCTGACCCTGGCTCCACGTGGTGCTGCCGCTTTGAAACATTCTGAGGAGCCCCATGCGGCGTTTCAAAGCAGCAGTGCTGCATGGAGACTGAGGTCAGGTGGGGGCTCCCCAGGTGGCCCCTGGCTCCACGCTGCATTTCAAAACAGCAATGCCACATAGAGCCAGGGTCAGTGGGGGAGTCCACTTTGAAACACCACAGGGAGCAAGGGGCCAACGGGGAACTCAATCAGTCCCTTGCTGGCCCAGTGCTCCCTGCATTGCTTTCACCTTTGAAGTGTAGCAACAGCCCTGAGGCCCCTTATAGACTAATCGAATAGTCAATGCAAATTGCATCAACTATTTGATTAGGCTATTAATCTAAATTTAAAATCCCTACTGTAGACACCTCACCACAACAGTACACCAAGGTCTCTACCTTAAGTGACAGTAGTCTTTATATGGATGCAATGGAACCTGATTTGGTGTGATTCCCGGTCATGGTTGAGTCAGGAAAAGGATTGTTTGGGCCTTTGCTCATAAGGGCCACTCAACACTGCTGATCAGAGAAAGACTTAATGGGCAGCAGGTGTGGATGCCTGTGGCTGCTATAGTCTGCCTCTTGGCATGGGATGTTGCAGTGCACGGTTATATTTTGAGCTTCTTCAAAGGAATGGAAGGAATGAACAGAGGTTACTGTAGTACATTAGCAACAGATTAACCCCCCTTTTCTGTTTCTAGTAATAATCCCCTCTTTGTGAACACCAGCAATTTGCACCCAGCATGCACAAAGTCATTTGTAATTTTCTTTCACATTTGTACAATCTGCAATAAAAAGACATACAAGAACCAAAACAGTTTGGCAAATCACTTATGTGCATACCAAAGGTAAATTAACAGTGCTAGACTGTTATATTAAGAATAACATTTTAACAGCTACTTTTGAAAATTTCTGTGTAGGCTCATGGTTTGCTTTCATACGTTATTTTAGGGAAGATTCTGTTTCTTAACACTATCTTAATTTTTTCTCCCTTGAAAGTTAATTCCAATATATTAAGATGGCTCCCATGAAGATGGTTCCCATATTGTTGGGACAATAAGTGTGTTAGTATTTGTTGTGCTAAATGTTAATCTGTGTTCTTTATCTATTCAGTATGCTTGTTGTTGAAAAGTAGATTTAAAAAATGGAGCTAAGCCCCTAGTAAATCACACAATTTTCTCAAACCACCTGTATATTTCCTTTATAATTTTTTTAAGAGTTGGGAAAAATATGCACAAATCATAAGTAATCTTTTCCCACAGGTTTTAAAATGAAACGATGTTTCATGTACTCAAAGTTTTTCATAATTTTTCAAACACAATTTTCATTTTTTAATGTTTTTAATTATTTCATTTTTGAAATTATATTTTCCCCTTTCCTATATTCTTTGTTGATGAAAGTTGTGGGAGAGAAATAAGAGGGATATAAAAATAAATAAATAAAACTAAAACTGGAAATCTTAAAAGCAAAAAAGTTCTATATCAATGCTTAGTTTCATTAGAGAATTGCAAAATAAAAAAAATGTTTTCACGAAAATTTGTGATTTGAAAAGAAGCCATTTTGGATGGAAATGTTTCATCTGATTTTTTTTTGCCACCTATGTTGTTTTCTTTATTCCACAGATTTTGAACAGAGTCTTTTGCTATTGTGTATCAAACACTGTTTGGGAATTTTCAATTCAGTTATCTATTAATTATTATTCTTAGTCAGGAGTGGGCAATAATTTTTGCCCAGGGGCCACTTCAAAATTTTTTGAAGTAGCTCCAGGCCACCCTGGAAGGGGCGGGGCTATCCCATGATTGGTCAGGGGGAGCCCCTTTGCCTCCCCCTTCCCACTAGGCACCCATGCCCTGTTAGAGGATTGGCACGCTCCCCCACCTCCAAGCCAATCAGGGCTGGGGGGTAGGGGAGCGCGGGAAGCCTCCTCCTGCCCTGCAAGGAGCACATGGCACTTTGAAGTGCCGCAGGCTCCTCACAGGGCTGGGGTAGGGTGAAGGAAGCTTCATGCAGCTCCACTGCCCCAGGCTCTGATTGGCCTGGGAGCAAGGGAATGTGCCAAGCCTCCTCCATTCTCCCCCTGCCCTGCAAGCAATGTGTGGTGCTTCAAAGCATCATGTGCTCCTGGCAGGGCAGGAGGAGGCTTCGCATGCTCTCCCACCCCCAGGCCCTAATTGGCCTGGGGGAGGGGGAGCAGCAGGGCCTCCATGGGCCAGATCCACCTGCTTGGTGGGCTGGATCTGGCCCGCGGAAGTCCTTTTGCCCACCCCTGTTCTTAGTTCTATTTATAAGATATCCATCATTGTAATATCTATCTGTTAAATTATTACTGTTGGGGATACCAGTATAAATACCATCAGATCATTCTTGAAAAGAGAACTGTATTTTCATAGCCCAAACATTGTAAAGTTTATACATTAGCAATCAATAGGTAGATAACACCACCTGGTTATATGTATATTTAGGTGGCACAAGGCAGGAAAACATAATAGCTAATTCCTGAAATTGTGTGCCCACATTGTTATGTATATGCTTATTGTCAGAAATATAGATATCATGGGCACATTAGGCACCTTCAGAATTAGTCAACAGATGAACAGTAGTTCTGAGGATCTTAGTCTACTCCTGGGCTCATGCTACAGTGCTCAAAGAGCTGTCTAGACATCAGGGCGGAAGCCCAAACTCTGAAGCCCAAAGAGAGAGTGAACTTCAGAGACTGATCTACACAGATCTTTTTAATGCTATTGTGTGAGCTCAAGTCTGTAGACCTGGGCTCTGATACCTCTGTCCTGGGCTAACCCCGGTAAGCCATGGCCAGCCTATGGGCTGCTTATTGCCCACTCCTGATTTAGTCTGATCTCGGTTAGGGATCGTCTTTAATTCATTGATTTCAAAGTGCATTTCTGAGATGAGTAACAAACATTCCAATTTGCAAGTGGAAAAATTAGGTCAGAGAGAAAGAGGGAGAGAACAATTATATGAGCAGCATTCCTCCTTGGAACATCTATCACCCATAGCTACCTGGGTGTGGAAAGAAGGTCGTTAGGATTTACCTACACTGCAGCTGGAAGCATAGCTCCCCATGCGGGAAGACAGACATGCACTAGCACTGCTGGAGTGATCATGTTAAAAATGGAAAGTGTGGCCACAATGGCATGGGCAGTGGCTCAGGCTAGTGTCTCAGGTAGAAATCCACCTGGCTTCATGGTACATACTCAGGTGACTAGCTTGAGCCACGTCTTGTGTCTCTCCAGCCACGCTGCTCTCTATAGCATGCTAGCTGGAGCAGAGCTAGTGCCTGTCTGTCTACACGTATGGTAAAGCACTCTTCCAGCTGTGGGGTAGACATATTCAAAGCACTTTTCCCTGTTGATTCCCTTCTCTGCTATTCTAAGGGAAAGGGGGTGAAGGGTGGTGAGGGTGTGGAGGGAGAAGCGGGAGGAGGAGCGGTAGGTGGGAGGCAGCAGGTGCTGGAGCAGCAGGAGGCAGCAAGCTCTGTACCAGGTTCTGCAGGTGCTGGCAAATGGCACGGCCCTGTGCAAGCTGCTCCTACCAGAGCTGCAGGTCTTCTTGCACTCAGTGCTGGTGGGTGCGGTGCAGGGCTCGCAGTGCCCCCAGATACTCCTGTTGGTACCCCTCCACTGCCCGGGTGGGTCTGAGGAGCTCTTGGGTGCAGGAGGATGTCCCAGGTGGGGTGGTGTGCCTTGCATGCACAGCTGGTGCGGCTGTGGATCATCAAGAGAAGTGGTCAGTTATCTCTGGAGACGCAGTGGGTGAAGCCCAGCCCCCCTCTGCAAAGGCCATGTTCGGAATGTCCTACTATCCCTGGGAGTGGGAGCTACTTCGAGACCACACCCATGCCCCTGTGCTGTGTATAGTGGGGGGGGGGGGAGAAGAGGGAGATGTCCTCTGCCTCTGTGTAGAGTGGCCTTGTGGAAGGAGGGCGTCCTGCTGTTTCCCACCCCGGAGTCAGGAGACTGTCATGCCTCTTCATACATACATGCGTGTGGCTAACAGAGTAAGGACCCTGTGTGGCAGCCTGCTAGGGCCACATGCCCAGGGTAGCATGGCACATGCTCGCATTTGCACAGGTTGCTGCATGATCTATGGACAGCAAGGCCAACACGCGCAGTCCCTGGTTTCTGTCCCATCCCTCCGCCACATAAGGGGACAGCGATGGCACTCACATGTTGATGCCTCCCCGGCCTTGGACGACACTGGCGACAGGCCTGCTGGGACAGCTTGGGGGTCTTGGGTGCGCAGCACTGTCCCTCCGCTCTCCTGCAGCTCCTGGCCCTCCTCCTCCTTCGTGCCCTGATCAGGGCCCTCTGCCCCAGGGTTGACGACCATGTGGGGGGGTATGGACTGTCCTGTCCCCCAGGATGCAGTCCAGGCCGTCAACATAGGGGCAGGTGTCTGCCCTGTTTGGGAGCTGCCCCCTGTGGCCCTGGCATATGCCTGCTGCAGCTCCTTCATTTTCATGTGAACCTGCTCCTGGGTTCGCATGTGGCCTTTGTTGGCCAGGCTGGCAGCCATCCTGCCATAGACGGCCACGTTCCTCCATCTAGTGCAGAGATCATGGACATTGGGAGCATCCCCCCAAACCTGAATAAGGTCCATGATCTCCGCCCTGGACCAGGAAGGTGCCCGCCTTCTCCGGGCCCTGGCAGGTTCCTGGGAGTGATGGAGGGATGGCTGCCAGTGGCTTGTTGGCTCATGTTTTGGGGCCACTGGGTATGGGGCAGTGACTGCTGGTTCTGGGCTGGCAGGCTTGGAGCTGGCACAGGCACTATGGCCAGAGTCAACCCCTTTAAGGGCTCCAGGGACAGGGGGAGGGAGAGGAGTGTTCTTGGTTGAGGCCAGAGTGGCCACCAGGGCACCCTGGGAAGGGCTGGAGGCCCCCTATTTCAAAATAAGTGTCTCCACAGCACTTATTTCGAAATAGCAATTTTGAAATTGGCGTTATTCCTCGTGGAATGAAGTTTACCAATTTTGAAATAAGCCCTCCACTATTTCGATTTAATTTCGAAATAGCGGTTGGCTTGTGTAGATGTTAGGAAAGTTATTTCGAAATAACTTTGCTGTGTAGACATACCCTAACATAGCATACTAAAAATTCAGTGAAGAACTTGCAAAGGGTGGGTTGTTTTTAAAATGTATAATATTTAAAAGAAACAACAACTATGCAGAAGGGAGAAAAAAAAACTTTATTGAGTGGGATTTTAAGGGGTTTTCAAAAGGAGAGAAAAAACTGCAATACCAATAATTAAAATAGGGAAAGAGAAGCATGCAAATTTGTACTGTGGTGTTTTAAATCTAAAATCTTTTATAGGGAAAAGCTCATTGCTGGAGAGGAACCATTGAATATGCACATACCACTCTGCTGCAAGTTAGCTGCTTGTTACAGAACTGAATAGATGACCCAAAACAACACTCATTCCCTTTTTCCCAAATGGGAGAATGTTGCTGTTTGTGAATGCTTGCATAGTAATGCATGTTTGCTATTACAGAGATTAAGTCTCACTGCATGTGCATTCACAACATAAACAGGAAGGATTAAAATGACCACATGTCTCAAAAGACTGGAACAATCCCAGAATAGGTTCTGGGTATCTTGTGTCCTGAGTAGACCCCATCCTGGATGACAAATGTCCCAGATTTCAAGCTTTCTTTTGTAGTTCATGGGAAAGCGTAGTTAATCCATGAAACAGTGAATACACACATCAGCTCAATTCAACTCACTCTGATAATGTATAGACGGTAGCTATTGTGCCACTTTGTACCCACTGGGAGGCAGTTTTCTTCACACAGTTGAACTTCTATATTTCTCTTTCTGCTAAATCCTTGCTGCTTCTTGCTTAGGCTGCTTAGTCTAGTTTCTTTACATAGGTCAAATTTTCTCATTTTAAAGTTTACACTGACAGTGCTGCATTAATCAAAAGAAAGCATGCTTTTTACTCTGTTTGGGCTGTTATGCTTACATCATTGGTGAGATTAGTGCTCTTATTTCAAAGGAAGATTTCAACATCTCCTCTAGTAGCACCAGGGATGACATCATAAAAGGGATTGTTTAAGATAAGAGGGGATCACTAGTTCAGCAATGCAGTAATCCTTGTGATCTCATCTGTATCTCAGCGGCTAAAAAACGTTCTGAAAGCACTGTTTGCAGAGCTATTTGACAACATAGTTTGGTGTGTGCACTAAAACAGGTAACATGCCTATGTGACGAGATCTTTTCAAAGATGGTTTTTAATGCAGAGGATATTAAAAATCATGGAATTTGCGCTTGACACATTTATGCATATTCATGGCACTATTTAAATAAGTGTATTTGAGTAATTCAACAATATAAATTCTCTGTTCTATGAACAGAGATCTGAAATCCATGGAGAAGTTTGTCCTAAAATACTCAGTTCAAATAAAATATTCACAGTTTCACCCTGGGGCTGACTAATATAAATGTAGAACAGACTGTCCTAAAATGTAACTACAAAGCATTTACGTTTCTCCCTGTCCCAACAATCCCAATTCCACTGTCATCATGTCTGACTGTATCCTTTCCTTTTGAGCTTTTCTCTCTGTCTTAGTGACAATATTCCTTTGGCCTGGATTGTAATCTAATAGCATCCTTCCCCTTAATGTGTGTCACTGCTGTTCTGTAGAAGGGTTTGATTTCCACAAATGCTGTTTCTTGACGCTCCCTCTCTTTCTACCCCTCCAGTCTCTCAGAAATGCATGATCCACACCTTAACATGCAACACTTTCAATCTTAGAAATTAATCTTGAAGAGTAATGTTTCATCATTCATCACAAATCATGAAGCAGTTCTAATTAACAGATGGTCTGGATGAGGTTTGCCAGTCTGAAAAAAATGTTTTTTAAATATAATTTATAAAAAGAATTAGGGCACATTTAAAATGTAATTTTTAGAAATACTAATCTAAAAATAAAAGGTACAGAAATTAAGTACAAAAGAATATTATACAAAAGGAGGCCAAAAGTATATAAAAAAAGGAAGAGACATTACTCTACAAATTGATGAGAAGTGGACATCCAAACATTAATAGAAACATGAAGCAAAATCTGCCTGATTATCCACTTGGGGAAATATTACATCACATTAAATATCATCCTTTTTGTTTTCTTATAATGTAAAAACAGTGGCTACTGAGTAGATGAGCAGTCTCATTACTTTGTATTGCTAGATAATGAGACAGAAGAGGAATAATTAACATAGACTGAGCATTTTTCTGTAGATATTTTTGCTTATTGCTTCCAGGACACTTTTAATGAACAAGTTACCACAGAAGAATAATCCCTGATAAAGTATTCAAAACCATTTAAAGACTTCTGGTAATGGTAAGTTTCAATAGTGCCAACAAATGTATTTTTTATTTCCCTTTCATGTAAAGTATTTCATAACTGCATAAAGAGGTATGCTCACTTATTTTCATCATCTTAGCCCCAGAAACCGAATTTAAAAAGGAAACAGTTTTAATTGTTAATTACTAGCATGGAACTCTTTTTTTAAAAGCTGGATACAAGCCAACAAAACTTTGCCCCGTGACTGTCTTTCAATAATCCTTTCATTTTTAAAATGGCTGTGTAAATTCCTTCTATTCTAGACCATTCACTGATTTTCATGAAAATTACATGGAAATGACATAAAATAAATTTGACATATTTCTTATAAGTTGTGGTACTTTTCTAAACATAGTGTGAACATGCTACTTATAAATATCAAGTTTTAAGTATTTAAGTGGTAACTTCACTGAAACCGGTCCAGGAAAGCCTCCGTGAGTGTCTACATAGGAAAACTTTATCTGTTATACTGCTATAATTATACCAGTCTAGTTAAACCACCATGTTTGTACCACTTAACCACCCGGTGTGAACACTTTTATTTCAGAATATACATGGCTTTTTTTTTTGGTCATTTAACTTAAACCCCTTCCAAAGCATCATAAATTAAAATGGAAAAAGTTTATCTTATTCTCGAATATAAATGTCTAAGCAGGGATTATACTGGCTTTGCAATACTGATTAAAATTAACACCTCAAATTATAGAAGTTTAATCTCCCTGTGTAGGCACATGTTTAGTTACATTTCCTTGTACCAGGCTGGATCCCTGAACCTTAGGTAAAACTTGTATTTGGACTCTAAGGGTGTGTCTACACTCCACCGTTATTTTGAAATGACAGTGCGAGCATCTACACATCTATTCCGTTATTTCAAATTAATTTTTAATAACAGATGGCTTATTCTGAAATCTGTAAACCTCATTCTGTGAGGAATAAGGCCTATTCTGAAATAAGTATTTTGAAATAAGATGCGTGAAGATGCTCCACTGGTGCTATTTCAAAATAGCCCCCCCACAGGGCCATTCTAAGTTATTCCTCCCCAGTGCCTCCTGGGGCTCTAAATTGAGATAGAAGATCTACATTAGGGAAGCCTGCCTTGGACTAATTTTGAGGCTTCCCTGCAGTGTAGATGAGCTATTTCAAAATAAGCTATTTCGGAATAACTATT
Source organism: Pelodiscus sinensis (assembly GCF_052426305.1). Classification (NCBI taxonomy): domain Eukaryota; kingdom Metazoa; phylum Chordata; order Testudines; family Trionychidae; genus Pelodiscus; species Pelodiscus sinensis. Next base: position 134,185,419 of record NC_143054.1, on the reverse strand, counting down.
CCGGAATAGCTTATTTCGAAATAGCTGTGCAGTGTAGACATACCCTAAAGAACCCACAATGATGGCTCAAAAGATGCTCTGATCAAGAATATTTTCACCTATTATAGAAAGTCACTCTCCTCAGATAAACCCATGTTTGAGGTTGCAACACGCTGAGGGTATGCCTGCATTACAGAAGAAGATGGAAGATGTTGCTGTCGATCTTCCAGGGTTTGAATTAGCTGTCCAGTTAAGGCAGTTAATTCGAAGTGAGAGGGGCATGCCAGTCAAAGCTGGTAAATCTGCTTTCATGAGAAGTAAGGGAAGTCAAAGGAAGAGTGTTCTTTCTTCAACTTCCTGCAGTGTAGACAGCACCAAAAGCCAAGGTAAGCTACTTTGACTTCAGCTATGCAATTAGTGTAGCTGAAGTTGTGTATCTTAATTTAACTTTGTCCTGAGGTAGACAGAGAGAGTGACAGATTTTTGCTTCTGTAAGTGCCATAATCTTTGGGCAAAATTTCTATTTCTGGTGCTTTCTGTAAGTTTTACAACAGCAGTAGCCAGCAGAGATCCTGAATTACATCTAGAATTCTGTGGAAAGTATCATCTTGTTCACTTGAGGAACACACACTGGATTACAAGAGGATCAAAACACACCCACATACCCCACTTCATACTGAAAAGAAGCAATGTACATATATCATCAGAATACAATTTTAGGTGCATATGACTAAAAGGCTGCAGTCAGTGTATTATCCTTCAGTTTCAAAGGCTGGTAATATCACTCAGAGTGGTTCAACAGTAATTTTTTATGCTTTTTAGTAATGGATCTCAAAATATGTTCCCAAATTATTATGTGTATTGAATGTCCTAAAATATAAAAAAAGTGTTATCAAAGTCAAATTAATGTACTCTACCTTGCACTTAAGGCAGACTAAAACTAGATGCTCTCCAAGGTCCTGAAATAGGAAACCTGGAAATATAAACTCATTTATTAAAGAAACCCAAATTTAACAGAAGCATTTTCAGTTCAACCATGCATGAGAGAACTATTCTTGAGAAGGTAAAATATCTAAAAGCCCGTGGAAAAAGTCAGTTCTGAATTTCTGAAGAAATTGTTTGAATAATATTTCAATACATTTCAATATTTAGGTCACAGATGTTAATGATTTGGTGATTTGTGAATGAGATGCCAAGAAAAATGCAAGCTAAACAAATTCCAGTACCGTCAAAAGCCATGGTAGTAAGTAAATGACTATTGCAAGGCATACCTCCCCCTAAATACATAACACCTGCTTAGGACTGTTGTATAAATGAATTTTAGCCTTAGGAAGAGGGTTAAGTTACAGCAGCAGAAATAAGAGCAATGAGACAAAGACAAGTGAGTGAGGAGTCTCTGGAGAATAGGTCTTTGAAGGTTATCAGATGAGCAGAATAATATCTACTTCTGCTTCTTGCTGAGCTTTGAGCAATCTGGAGGGCTCTTATAAATATACATTGCTGATCTTGCTCCTCTCACCAAACCTTTCTTCCTCTTGGCAACAGCTTTTATACTCTGACAGGAAATCTTTTGATCATTGGTCCTGAAAATTTACACGTTGCTCTTGCATAGGTGTTAGCTTTCTCCTTTGAGAGAGCAATATCCTTTCTATCATTTAGAATCTGCTGAAGACCTTGGCAGAGAGGCCAACAAATGATTATATGCTGTCGTTAATTCAGGAACAAACATAGGTTAAAGGACACTATGCTGCATAGTTCAGGTAACTGGTCTTGGATTATAGGGACTTTGACTTTTAACCATCAGACTCAACCATGGTTATTAGTGATAAAAAATTATTTCCACGGTATAGTTGTCTATTGACCGTTGCAAAATAACTGGTAAAAATTGTCATCCTTGTTGAGGCATACTGGTGGAACAGTATAGACAAGATTGTTCTTCTGGATCAAGGATTTTCCTATGCTGTCACTAAATTACTTTTCACAGCTGTCAATGTAGCACCTTTCAATCCACTAATATTACCAATAAGTGAACATCCAGTTGTAAATTAAACCTGAACTCTCTAATATTCTAAAACTTCAAATGAAAGCATTCCATTCCTCTTGGAGGATTTCATAGCTCAGCCCTTCTACCATAATCACAGATAACTAATCTACTAAAGGATGGAAATTTCGGGGAAATAAGAGATTTGAATCACACTTCTTTCCTCTTTACGTATATTGTTTTTCTCAGTTATTTTACATCAAATGCCTCAGAGGGATAGCCGTGTTAGTCTGTAATTGAAAAAACTTAAAAAATACCGAATGGGCCTGCACAGTCTTAGAGTATGTCTACACTAGCCCCCTAGTTCGAACTAGGGAGGCTAATGTAGGCATTTGAAGTTGCAAATGAAGCCTGGGATTTAAATTTCCTAGGCTTTATTTGCATGTTCCCATCCGGTCACCATTTTGAAATTCCACTAGCCTGAAGTAACTGCCCACGGCTACACACGGCAGTGAAATGGCAATTTGAATTAAGTCCGTAGTTCGAATTAACTGTTACACCTCATTCCAGGTGTCTACACTGGCCGCTTGAATTTCCGCAAGAACACTGACTTCTTACTGTCTGAAATCAGTGCTTCTTGCGGAAATACTATGCTGCTCCCATTCGGGCAAAAGTCCTTTTGCGCAAAGCTTTTGCACAAAAGGGCAAGTGTAGACAGCTCAGATTTGTTTTGCACAAAAAAGCCCCGATCGCGAAAATGGCGATTGGGGTTTTTTTGCGGAAAAGTGCGTCTAGATTGGCACAGACGCTTTTCCGCAAAAGTGCTTTTGCAGAAAAGCATCTGTGCCAATCTAGATGCTCTTTTCCACAAATGCTTTTAATGGAAAACTTTTCCGTTAAAAGCATTTGCAGAAAATTTTGCCAGTCTAGACGTAGCCTTAGAGACTAACAAAAGATGTAGATGGTATCATGAGCTTTCGTGGGCACAACCAAAGAAGTGAGTTGTGAGCAACTTTGGGTTCAGAAGGCCCCCACCAAGCTACGCTTGGTGGGCATGTATACAGTGGAAGTGGCCCAGGTTGGTCAGGGCAGACAGAACAAGGGACAAGCTATGCTGTTAGCTCCTGTAGAGAGGCTACAGGTGTGCCTATACTATTCAGACCAAGCCCCACTCTTGAACCACAGAGGACAGTGGGCCATAACTGAGGGAGAAAGAGCTGCTGACCAACTGCTAAGGAGACCTCACCTCTGCATTTGGTGAATCCATAAGAAGATGATGTGGTAACTTTGGAGGGCCAGAAGCCATGCTAGTAAGCGATCCAAGGAATGGTCTTTGAAATGGCACATATACAACCTACAAGTCACAGGAGTAAGGAGGAAGGGGGGGGGCTCACTGCCCTTCAGCTTCTTGTCATTAGGCAACACTACCAATCAGATACCAACAAGGGAGTAGAGGTTTTTGCTAAAAAATAAAAAGTACTTTTGCACCATTATGTACAAACTGGGGATCTTCTGGAAAAATCTCTCAAGGCAAAAATAGTCTTTCAAGTCTATAAAATAGATCCAATTTCTATTGGCATTGGAAAAGGTTTTGGAGATTGCCAAGAAAGCAAATTATTGCTCTCAAAAAAATATGAAAATGGATACCAAATCCTTGTGAACCTGATCCCGCAAAGACTTACACATATGCTTAACTTGATCCAGTAAGGCTACGTCTACACTGGCATGAATTTCCGGAAATGCTTAAAACGGAATACATTCCGTTTTCAGCTTTTCCGGAAAAGGAGCGTCTACATTGGCCACGGAGTTTCCGCGATAACGATGCGCTTTTCCGGAAAAGCGCATCTACATTGGCGGCGCGCTTTTCCGGAAAAGCAGAAAGCCCGGAGCCATTTTGAAGAGGGCAAAGGCCACCAGCCCTTTCCGGGGGCGGGGCCAGAGCGCCGTTCAGACACGTGCTTAAAGGGGTCTCGCCGGGCAGCCGTTGGTCTCCTGCTCCCGTGCCTTGGGGCCTCTTCCAGGGACTGACACCCTTCGCAGGTCTGTGGGTGCCCTTTGACTTTTGGGGACACCCCCCCCTTTGGCCCCCAACTGCTTTTCTCTGCGGTTTATTTTTTTGCCCAGCTCTGTGTACTATGGAGCCACGGGTGGCCATGTGCCTGGTCGGGCCCCTCTTGGTGCTGTTCCGCTGGCTGCAGCTCGTGCTGCAGGCCGGTGCCATGCTGTTCATGGACCAGGAGGCAGAGATCGCCTTGGACGCCCTCACCAGGGAGGCCCTGGCAACTCTGTCTCATCAGCACCCCACTGTATACCGGCCACTCTGGAGTTTGGACATCAGCACCGACTGGTGGGACCGTGTGGTCCTCGGACTATGGGACGACCAGCAGTGGGTCCGGAATTTCCGGATGAGAAAACAGACCTTCTTGACCCTGTGCACCTGGCTCACCCCCGCGCTACAGAGAACCGCCACCCGGCTGCGGGCACCCATCCCCGTCAACAAGAGGGTTGCCATCGCGCTGTGGAAGCTGGCCACACCGGACAGCTACCGCTCGGTGGCACACCAGTTCGGGGTGGGAAGATCCACCGTTGGCGTGATCGTCATCCAGGTAAGTCCCAGGGGGAGTGGGATGGGGGGAGGGTGCTCCACTCCAGGCCCAGGGACAGCCAAGACTCCAGGCTGGGTCGCCCAGGGGTTTTGGCCATCCCTCCCTTGCACAGGCCCACTGGTGGGGGGGGACATGGGGGGCCCTGGTGTGTGTGTGTGTGTGTGTGTGTGTGTGTGTGTGTGTGTGTGTGTGGACAGAGGGAATCAAGGGGGGGGGACCCAAGGGAGCGCACACTCACCCCTGGCTGTATGTAATGTGTTCCCTTGTGTTTCTCTGCACCCTTCTGCAGGTTGTCCACGCCATCAATGACATCCTGCTGCCAAGAATCATCCGCCTGCGCGACGTCGATGAGACCATGGCCGGCTTCGCTGCCCTCGGGTTCCCCAACTGCGGGGGAGCCCTGGACGCCACCCACATCGCCATCCGGGCCCCGGAGCATCGAGCAGCCCACTTTATGAACAGAAAGGGGTACTGCTCCATCGTCCTGCAGGCCCTCGTGGATCACCGGGGCCGCTTCCTGGACATCTACGGTAGCTGGTCCGGCCGGGCACACGACGCCCGCATCCTCCGGAACTCTGGACTGTTTCAGAGGTTGGAGGCGGGCACCTACTTCCCCCGGCGGGACTTGACTGTTGGGGATGTACCGATGCCCATCTGCATCATCGGGGACGCGGCCTACCCCCTGATGCCCTGGCTCATGCGGCCCTACACGGGGCAGCCGGACCAGAACCGGGCCCGGTTCAACGACCGCCTCAACCGGGCCCGAAACCCAGTGGAGCTGGCATTTGGTCGCTTAAAAGGCCGCTTCCGTTGTTTGCTCACCCGTCTCGACATGGGTGAGCAGAATGCAACGGAGGTGCTGGCCGCGTGCTGCGTGCTCCACAATATTGTGGAGCGCAGTGGGGAGGCCTTCCTCCCTGCATGGGTGGCAGCTGAGGCACAGACCTTGGACCAGCCCGCCACAGCTGCCATCCGCCAGGCGCGCCAGGAGGCGGTGCGCATTAGAGAGGCCCTGGTGGAGATGTTTGCCCAAGCCCCCTAGCAGGGTCGCTTGGGTCACCCCAGAGTACTCTGTCCCAGCTCCTACCCTTCCCCACCTCCTCCCCTTACCTCCCCCCCCCGCAATAGTATAGTAAAGCGTCGGGTCACAGCATATCGCGGCCGTCATCGAGTCTGTTCGTCGGGTGCGTCGGGCGTAGTTAGGGTTTGTCTTTTAAGTTAGGCTAGGGTTTAGGCCACCATCGCCGTCCTGAGGAACAGCCAGCAGGATTTGGGACTTGTGTGGAAGGCTTACATCAGTGCCATCTTCAATGGATCTCCTGGCTGTTCCTCTCCTGAGGCCCGGAAGGCCCAAAGGACTGACATGGCCAGCAACAGCACGATCATCCGTCGAGGGATCTCCTGGCTGTTCCTCTCCTGAGGCCCGGAAGGACCAAAGGATCGAGGTGGCCAGCAACAGCACGATCATCCGTCGAGGGATCTCCTGGCTGTTCCTCTCCTGAGGCCCGGAAGGACCAAAGGATCGAGGTGGCCAGCAACACCACAATCGTCCTCCCTGTGCCTAGAGTTTGTTTAATAATCTCTGTTGTGTGCATCTTGTAACTGTTCTTGCTAGTTTGTAATCTATGTTAATAATATTTTGTGGTTTACCTGTTACTGAAAAGTGTCATCATTTATTTCTGCGCCACAAACTACTGACCACTTACGAAGGCCCCCCCCCCCCCAGTGAATAGAGTACAGATTTCGTTCTCCACAGTTTGCCACCATGTTACATTTAAGTGGCTACTTGGCATCTCACATCATTTTGTACACTACCCAAGAGTTACACAATACCCAACACACGAATGAACAGCAAAGTAGAGATCTGTTTATTTACAAGGGGGGGGGGAGACCTTCAACTGGGACAGGAGAGGGGGGAGACCTTCAACTGGGACGGGGGGAGGCAGTTACTGGGATGGGCGGCCCCTGCGAACGCTCCTCCGGGGGCCAGCCTGCCCACGCTGGGCAGACCGCGTCGGGGCAGGCTGCACGCGGAGGTGGCCAGGAGCATGGACACGGCCAGGAACAGGGGCACGGCCAGGAACAGGGGCAGGAACAGGGGCAGGAACAGGGGCAGGAACAGGGTCAGGAGGAGGGGCAGGAACAGGGCCAGGAGCTGGGATAGGAGGAGGGGCAGGAACAGGGCCAGGAGCTGGGATAGGAGGAGGGGCAGGAACAGGGCCAGGAGCTGGGATAGGAGGAGGGGCAGGAACAGGGCCAGGAGCTGGGATGGGAGGGGGCATGACCTGTGCTACGGGAGGGATGGCGGGGGCCTGGGCTCCGCCCATGCCATAGTGAATGGCATGCACAATATGTGCCGTGAGAGTGTCCATGGTGGTGCGCATCCCTCTGCATTCGGCCAGGAAGGCAGCCCAGGCATCCTGCCGCCACTGCAGGTCCCCCTGCACCCGCTCCTCGATGGAGGCCTGGATTGCCTCCACAGCATGGACGTGGCGCCAAAGCAGCTGGTCCCTCTGGCGGAGCCTGTGCCTCCGGGGTTGGCCTGCTGGGGGTGGCGCTGCTGCCGCAATGGAGGGTCTGGTGCTGGGTCCCGCTGCAAGGAAGAGAAGAAAGGATGGGTCAGTCAGGCAGGCCGTCCACTGTCCCCACACCGCATGCCCTCCACCCCGAACCCAGGTGACCCCACAGTTGTGTGGCTTGGGCCCACTCGGTTCCCCTCCTGCCTGCCCCTGGAGTAGGGTTCTCCCTCCAGGGTATTGTAAGCACCGCTCTGTATCCTGGCCCCATGCAGGGCGGGAGGGTGCTAGTGCAGCGTTCACCTGTGGAACTCCCTGCCGGTGGAGACTGTGAAAAGCTTTTGGGTTAATCACTGCTGTTTGACAGGGAGCGAGATGCATCCCCACGCAGTGCCTGGGAGCACATCTGGCAGAGGCGGTCTGGGCTCTCAGATCCCCTCGTGTGGGATATCTCCTGGACGGAACCAGAAGGGTGACTGGGGGGTGGGGGGATGTCCCATCCTTGCAGCACAACTCAGGGGCCCTTCTCCCTCCCACGATCCCTCCCGCAAGCCCGGTAGCCCAGGAACATGTGTGGCCCCAGTGGGGACTTCCCTTGGGGAACCAGCCAAGGCACCGGGAGCAGGTGAGGGGCTCGGTGGGGGCCACGGTCACAGGACCGTGACGCTGCGGTCTACCCAATTAGAAGCTGGCTGTGCCTCACAGCCAGGCATGGGACAGTGTGCCGTTCTCTGGTCTGCACCCTTGCTGGAGCTGCGGGCTCTGGGCTGAGTCCCTGGGGCCCTGGCCAGTTCCGTCCGGCATCCACCCTTCCCCCTGGTCCCGCCAAATGTGTGTGAGCAGCAGGGTCCCAGGCGTGGCCTGCAGCTGCCTGCCGTGGTCACGTGCCGCTCGGTCACCAGGTTGCACGTGGTTGCACCTGCTGCTTGCTGTCCTCATGCTATGCAGCGTGCAGCTCACGTGGCCTGAGTGACATGCTCTCCCCCTCCCCCCTCCGGGCACCTGGCTCCCCACCGCCCGCCCTCCGCCCCCCACCCTTGGGAGTGCAAACTGCACAGACTCACCAGTGGGTTCCTCCCCGTCCTCGGAGGAGTTGCTGGAGGGGGCCTGCTGGGTGGCAACGCTGGCCTCCTCACCAGATGCACTGCCGCTGTCGTCTGCCTCCTCCGGCTCGGTGGGACGGTTAATAGGTGGCCGCTGGCAGGTGTCCACGGGGACCGGTGGGGCTTGAGGGGCGGGCTCTCCCAGAAAGGAGTGGAGCTCCGCAAAATATGGGCAGGCGTCGGGTCCTGCCCCCCTGCCCTCAGTGGCCCTGACATACCCCAGCCGCAGCTCCTTGACTTTGGAGCGGACCTGCTCACAGTTGCGGCTGGGGTGTCCCTGCTGGGCCAGGTTCTGCGCAAGCCGAGTGTACAGATCAGCGTTCTGGCGCCGGGAATGGAGGTCGTGGAGACCCTCCTCCTCCTTCCATAATTCGATGAGGGCCTCCAGCTCCCTGGGGCTCCAGGATGGGGCCCGCCTTTTGCGGCCCCTGGGGGCCTCCTCCGCTGGGGGTCCAGGGGGCTCTCCAGCAGGAGCTGCCATGGTGCGGTGAGCCGAAAGGAAAAAAGTGTTGGGCAGCACAGCAGGCGGCAGAGCTGACCCAGACAGGCTCCTGGCACGTGCGCCCAGCAGCCTGAGAGCCCTTTAACAGCTCGGGCTTACCAGGAAGTCCGCGGCTCCTACGGGGTCTCCCAGCGTCCAAACCGCTTTTTTCCGTTTTTTCTGCTTTTCCGGAAAAGCTGTCTACAGTGGCCCTTTTCCGGAAAAGCTTTTCCGGAAAATGGACTTATGCCCGAGCGGGAGCATCGTACGGTTTCCGGAATAGCGGCTGATTTTGTACAGTACAGCATCGTTGCTTTTCCGGAAATTCAAGGGCCAGTGTAGACAGCTCGCGGGTTATTCCGGAAAAGCGGCTGATTTTCCGGAATAAGTGGCCCAGTGTAGACGCACCCTTAAGAGTCTCCCTCCAAAGGGTCATCTTACAGTGCATAAAGTTGTATGTATTTAGTTAATTACAGGATCATGGTCCTACTTCAATTTCGTGAGTCTATATGAGTGGACCTCTAGACAGATAGCTGAACAGGAGTTTCTCTGTCTCATCATGTTCAGTGTACGAAACTAGGCATTTGAGTCTAATCTGTAGGTTAGCCATTCTGGTCAGGAGGTTTCTATTATCCTAATTCACAGTTATGGGAAGTAAGGAGTTGGGATTATCTGACCTCAGAAAAGGGAGTGAGGAACTTAAGGCCTGAGGGGTTCAGATGTGACCCCTGGCTTGCCTGAATCCAGCCCCTGTGAATGAGGGCTATCCTCAGCATTCAGGACCCCATGCTGATGCTCAAGCTCCCCGTCTTCCCCCCATGGGGCTGGAGCAGACAGACTGTACTAGCCTGGGCCCCCGTAAGCTTTGGTGTGTGCGGGGAATGTGGGGATTGTCTTTCTCCTTCTCAATTGGGTGCCATGTCAGTGAGGGTTGTTTCTGTTTATTTTGTTTCTCACTTGTGTGTGGCCCCCAATTGATTTTTCTGTGGGCCCCGACACAAAAAAGGCTCTCCACCTCTGACTTAGAGGATCCCAAACCAATTACTTAGGGTTTCCAGGTACACTCCATTACAAGGATGTTAATAAAATGTACAGAAGCTATGAAGAGAGAGCGAGAGAAACATGAAAGTCGTTATACTGAAAGAAACTACAACTTGTGAGTCCACCATGAATTAGAGGTTAGACTGAGGGATAGCAGCCAGGTTAGTGGGGAGAGTCAATTTGGAATAAAATAAAACACCTGTGTAAAGTTCTTGAATACTATTTATCAATATATTTCTTACTAGCATTAACTAATTTATTTTACATGAATGATTTGGTCATGAATTTTGACTCTCTAGATATTTTCCTCTGGCTCTTTCACTTATTGTGGCAGGCATATTAATGAAATACATCTGATAGAGAGTTTAAGTCCCTAATTCCTTAGGAAGCTGCAGTGGTTAAATTACTCAACTGGCTAAATTACTCAAACTTCAGAAATATTTGCTTTTAAATTTAAATATATAATCCTTTCTTCAAATCTTAGTTTGGAAAGGTTGAAAGATATTCCCTTATTTTTGCAGTACCTGGGGACCCGCCTTAGCTGATTAACCAGGATGTTAGCTACTACCAATATTCTCTATTCAGTTGGAAAAAGCAGTGTTAAAAGTTCTTTTCAGACTAAACAATAAGATAGTTTCATGCTATTTCTAGGGAATTAGAAAGCTGTATGTCATTTTTACAAAGCTGCAGCTTTCCAAGGAACTGGGGACTTAAACTCTCTATCAGATGTATTTCATTAATATGCCTGCCACACTAAGTGAAAGAGCCAGAGGAAAATATCTAGAAAGTCAACATTCATCACCAAATCACTCATGTAAAATAAACTAGTTAATCTAGTAAGAAATATATTGATAAATAGTATTCTGCATTAACAGGCACTGACTCACCATTCTCTCTCTCCTATTTTATGTTGATTGTACCTCCATTGATTTCAGTATAAAACTGGAATAAAAAAATGGGGAAACATACCCATGAGGTACAGTCCTACACTCTCTCGAACAAGATGGTCAGCAAAGTCAGTGGTCTCAGATACAATAATAATTATAAGATATCTGTAGTAGGAAGAGAGCCTGAGTAATAAGCCGGTGTATCAGAGATCTGGGCTAAAGTAGTAGTTTTAACTTTACTGATATAAAGCAAAGACAAGCTGTGAAGAGGAGGTAGAACCTGCTTAAAATATTTAACATGAATGGGGGGTTGATATTGCAAAAATATACATTCCTTACAAATGCTAGGCACAGAATACTTATGCAAATGCATCCCGATATTAAATGGTACCAAAATATCCCAATATCAAGGATGGTACAAAAACATTTCCCAAGGATAACAGGAACACACTGACCCCTTGTGACAGGATGGGTCATAGAGGACCTCTTCAGAATGTCACCTGGTGGGCTAATCATACCACGGATTTTGCATGTCTGCCCTCTGATGTGCTCCCCGGTTCCCACCCCCGTCCTGCTGAGCCAGAGGCCCTAGTCTCCCAAGCCCTGTGCCTTTGCCTTATTTTCAGATAATGTGTAAAAAAAAATAATACTCTAAGTTACCTCAGACATGGAATACTTATGACTATATTAAAGATTTAGTTTTTCACAATTTTTGCCTCTATTTTGCCTCTATTTTGGATTGGAAAATTTAATTATTAACTTACGACTAGTGCGAAAGTCAGAAGACTCTGAAGGCTTACTGAAAAGTTTACTCTTTCATGGTGTAATAGTAGCATCTTGGTTTACTGGATGGATAGGCTAAACAATAAGTTATGAATTATCTACCAAATTTTGTTTTTAAATAAAAACAAGCAAATCCATAATATTTGTGATGAAATCAGCCATTCTAGAGATACAGTGGACCTCTATAGTCAGACCTGTTGGTCAAATTAAGGAAGATCTAACTAACCATTCAGCTGTAAACTTGGCTTTAACTAAGAAAACAGTTTTCTAAACAAAACTGGTGGGAAAACGAAAACAAACAAATAAAACCAACTTGTATCACTCTACAGCAATTTCTGTTCGTTAGCAAGACCAAATAGTGAGGGCTAATGGGTAAGGGATAATGGAATCTATCCAGTCCTCCTCAGAAGATACTCAGATAGGCCCAAATTCAAAGCCCATTGAAGGCAATGAGAAATGTTTCCATTGAATGGAATGAGTTTTGATCAGGCCTTTAGTCTAATAATAGGGACCATGTAAGCACTTAAATTAGACAGACCCCATTAAAGACAGAAAAAAATGACACGTCTTCAGAATTCATATATTTTTGTTTTGCTGAGTAAAGACTTTGTTTCTCAGAACATTTTCTTTTTAAAATATTTTTTTTGCATATTTTCTCCTGATGTTACTTCCACCATTTCTGTGCGGATGCTTCTACAGTCTTTCTGTGGTAGACTTCTACTGGCTTCAAATAAGTTTTCGGTGTATAACTGCTATAAAATGTGACTGTTAGTAATAAATATATGACAAGTGTATTATAAAAATCTATAAAGCAAGTCCTGATGAATGTGCATTTTAATCCAGTTGATGTGATTTCGTTTTACTCTTATATAGTAACTCTTTTTGGCATACTAGTAAAGTCATTACATTTATTTTTAAAGATAAAGGAAGAAAATATTATTTTAAATATTTCTATTTTGGTGTAACATTTACTATTATATGAGAATTGCAAAAATTAGCACATAAGCAATCTTAGAACAACTGAAGAAAGGGGGAAGGCTTTGGGGAAGCTGAATTTGAAAACACAGGACTACATTTTTCCTGGTACTCCCACTGAATTCAAGGGGATAATCTTGACCCAACAGTGTCAACACGAAGTTAGAGGATTAATTAACTAGGAAAACAAAAGAGAATTCTTCTTAGAAGAAGAAAATATCAAACACATGAAGATAACAGATAAGACAGGTCAATTGATTGATGTCATTTCTAAAAGATGACATACAAACACTTCTTATAACCATTATAATTTCACCCATTTTCCAACATTTACCTAAAGTTTATTTTAAGAGAAGCCTTGTTTTTAACAATCATCTTAAATCCTAGTAAACTGAAGAATTAATTAGCAAGCACAGAGGATCAGCAAACTAATGCTTTAGTCTGTTAAACCATCTGCTCAGGAGCACCCTGTTCAAATCTTGGCATTGCTAGAGGATGGGTGAATACTTTTGTCTCTTGCACTGAGTTATAAATTGCTAGTCTTTGCTGATACTTTTCCCTCCCCTTAATCCTCCAAGCACAGAGTAAAGAAAGATATAAAAGATTCATAATTGATCATATTTCTGTTGTTGTCAAATGTTTTAACTGGACAGTTCAGTACTCAATTTGGCAGAATCTCATTTTAAATATTTCTTATGTTTCGCACTGGATTAGTTTACAAAACATAAGCATTTAAAAGGCCAGATTCACTAGTATGCTCTGGATGCTTTGCAATGCCTAGATAAAACAAAGCAGCTGTAAATATGTCCTACTCAGCAAAAATGGTGAAAATTATCTGAAGCCTTCATGTGAATATGGTCAATAGTTTTTAAAGTTGTTATTATTAAGATTTTAATGTGTGATTAAACGATATTATTATCCAAAGTACACTGAACAGATTTGCGGAAGTCATTGCTCGTGTAAACCGAATCTGTTGGTGGTGAAATACTGGAATGGGTTACCTATGGAGGGGGTGGAAACTCCATCCCTAGAGGTTTTTATGTCCTGGCTTGACAAAGCCCTGGCTGGGATGATTTAGTTAGGGTGGGTCCTGCTTTGGGCAGGGAGCTGGACTCGATGACCTACTGAGGTCTCTTCCAGCCCCAGGATTCTATGTTGCAGTAGTCTAAATTTTAATTTTATTTAATTTCAGATCTCATTTTAGTTCTTGGAAAGTGCAGGCATAAGACAAGTCAGGGCAAAATTAGGGAAGCAGCACAGTGAGCATCTCAGGGGTAGCTACTGAACCATTTTTATGGTTAAGCCTAGGAAAACTTTTCCATGCCTCTAAAGGTCCAAAATAAGGTGGTCAGTTGGGCTATAATCCAAGTGACTGATGTGGTGAGGAACAGCATAGGCAAGTTATGCAATGGAGACTACATGGCTGCTGCTGAGAAAGGAGAGTGCTGAAAGTTAGTGTACTGAAGTAACAGATATTTAAAGGATAAGGCTCACTCATCTACAGATTACCTAGTTATTTGCTAAAGAAGATGGGGAAAGTTCCTTATAAATGCCAAGGTGACAGTGTGGTCTACAGCTGGCAAGAGCTTGTTTCTTTTCTGTTCAGCAGCAGCTGTCTCTCTCCTCAAATGTTCCTCCTTTCTTTCTTTCTTTCTTTCTGGATACCTATGCCTGTCTCAGAACTATATACCCTAGGGAGACATGTAACCAACAAACCCTCTAAGCCAGAGATGGGCAAGATATGGTCCAGGGGCCAGATCTGGCCTGCCAAGCCTTTCAGTCCGGTCCACGGCCCACCCCACAGGACCAACAGACAGGGAGCAGCCCCAGGCTCAGAGTGGCTGGCTGTTCCATCTACCTCTCTGCATGGGAGAAGAGAGAAGCTTTTCACCCAAACTCCCTCTCGGACCCCACTCCCTCGCCTGCACTTTAGTTCTAGGGTTGCCAGGTGTCCAGTTTTCGCCCTGACAGTCCGGTATTTATGGTCCCTGTCCAGTAAAAAAAAACAGAAAGTACAGGACATGTAAAATGTATTTTCTGTTTTTCTCAGACAGAACGCCAGTGGGGACATTCTTTCCCTGCCACGTCTGGCGGGGGCGGGGGGAGAGGGGAGTGTTGTGATTTAAAGGCGCAGTGACCTTTTTTTATGTTCAATAAGTTTGGTGCCGTATTTTGTTGTTTTTTTGCTCAACCAATTTTTTTCCCACCATGTTCGGGATTTTTTGTGAAAGTATCTGGCAACCCTACTTAGTTCCCTACCCCGAGCTCCCTTCTGCACCTAGTCTCTGTCCCAGACCCTACACGCCCTCCACAGAAAAGTGCAGCCCTTAAAAATTTACCAAAATTTTGAAGTTGCCCACCATAAAAAATTATTACCCATCCCTGCTCTAAACATAGGACATTCTGTTAAAATTCCTACCTGTTGCCCTGCCCCATAACCTTAACTTTCTTGCTCATGCTCGTGCTCATGCATTGAGCTAGATTCTTTCCTGTTTAAGTCAGTTGGCATCTTCCCCACCAATTTCAAGTGGAGAAATATTAGGCCCTTTTATAAGTACTTAATTAGAAATCATTTTATGCTGGTCCCTGTGACATTATATTCCACAACAAGAAGTGTGTGTGGGAATTAAAGGTGGATAGACAACACAAGAAGAAAGACTGATTTGATTGGGAAGCCGCTTCAGTATTAGACACCATCCTCAAATAAATCTGTTGACCATGGAGCCAATTTATGTGCTCACTTCGAAGAAAATTTTCCAAGAATTTTAGAGATTATTTACATCAAATTATGCATTAGCTAACCTATCTGTCCTTGTGATCATATTATTATTACATTGTCTTCCCTCTCCTCCTATCATTTGTCACACTCAATTGTTTTGTCTTGTTTCAAATTAGACTGAGTTCATCAGTGCAAATCTTTCTATGAGTTTAGCATTAGTATACAATGGGAGCCCCCAATTTTTGAGACCTTTGGGTGATACTGAAATAATAATTAAAACTACTGAATATATGAATAATACAATACCAAATAATACAAATGCTATAAAAATAAGTTACATTTATGCACAAATCCTCTAGTGTTCAGCATAGCTAAGCTAATAATAGCGACAAGGTGCACAAAATATCATTAGTTCCTTTACTGTTACACTGTAACCAATTTGGAGTATATCCTTATCTGTAGAGTGCTAATCCGTTGTTGGTCTAAAATAAATAAATGCTTATTACTTGTGCTGCTATTACTACCAGAAAGCAGAACACGATAGATAATGCACCTCTTAGAAGAGGAGGAGAGAGATGTTGGACTGTTCCACTGCAGTTGTGAGAAGTCATTTGAATGGTTAACTGTGGGAGAGGAAGGAGAATGCTGAGGTAAGTACAGTAACTACAGTGAGAACACATTGTGAGAAGGGGGGCAGGCACTGGGATGAACAAGATGCAGGGATGGGAAGGGAAAAGGAAAAAATGACAAAACCAGTTAGAAATCACAGTGACAAAGACTGTAAAATCCACCTGTACACACCCACAAGGGATGTTATCTCTCAATGAATTGTGGGCTTCTGATGGAGTGGAACTGGTACCCACCCTATCTTTCTGGTAATATAAAATCTGTGTTCTTTCACCCTACATAAGCTCATTCTTATTCCTAAGAATCTAGTTATCAAGAGAAGAATTTGGGTGTATTTAATAAGAAAGAGGATTCAGTGGCACAGCCTAATGGAAGTTGAAGACATTCAAAGTACAGTAAGGATCAAACTCACTACGTCTTCGGTGCCATCTAATTACATAAACAAATCATATTTGTTTAAAATAATTTAAGCACGGTTTTTGCAAGTAACCCCTAACCACATTATAATTGAAAGATACTTGAAGCCTCCCCCTCCACCCCCCCCCCTGCAGTTTATGCATTTGGCAGCACTTAGTATATAAGTGAATATCATTGTTGGCTTGTCAGTTGTTTCCCCCTAATACCGGTGTCTGCCTTTCATATAGCAATAGGGGAAACTAGTTATATGTGATGTTAAACTATATAAACTGGCATGGAGAAATCATGAGAAAGTGTAATAATCTGAGCTAGTATGTAGTCATATTTAAATGACTAACTATTAAGTTAAATCCCATCCTTTTAAATGTTTTCATGCATGAAAATATGGAATTAGTCCTATTTATTTCCTGTGCTCTAATAGTGGCGTAGAGCTATTTTACAAGTATTTTTCTAACTTTTGTTTTAATATCTTGTCTACATTTCCTTTTTAGTCACATTGTCCCACTACCCATTTTACAATTCAATTTTAGTTTTAAATCTTCCAAATGGACACCATTAGTCTTCCACTGATGAAGGGGGATGAAGCTAAATTGGAGGCCATTAAATCTGCACAGCTCATTCTTGTTACAACAAAAGGACCATAGCTCTGTAGAAATAACCCTCTCTTCTCTATACCATTCTAGGTCACATGTTTACCCTCAGGATTAATATATCCTTATACCAACCATGCCTATAACGGAGGGATTTCAGAACTCCACAAATTTATTACATTGAATAGAAGGAGAGCTTCCGTCTTCAGCTCCCAGTATTGGCAAAATTCCTGGAGTGATTACGTGACACAGTTTTCTCCTTTAGCTTCTGGTCCAGATTTCTGAGTTATAAATGGAAATTTTTTCTTTGTTTCAGCCATATTGGTCTTTCCAATATGTATGACAATGAATGAGTTTTCTTCAGATGCTTCCATGTCCCTATTTGTGTAAGGCATACCATAATAGCTATGCATTCATAGGATGTGTCTAGACTACAGGGTTTTTTTGAAAAATTAGCCTTTTTTGAAAAAACTTTCCCTGCATCTAGACTGATGCCGTGTTCTTTCTAAAGTAAATTGAAAGAATGCAGCAGTTTTTTTGACCGCGGAAAACCTCGTTTTACGAGGCAGAATGCCTTTTTTTGAAAGTTCTCTTTTGAAAAAAGGCACTAGGTAATGCAAACTGTGCTTTTTCAAAAGAGAGCATCCAGATTGCCTGGGTTCTCTCTTTCAAAAAAGTGGCTTGCTTTTCCGAAAGTACTGGTTGTAGTCTAGACACTCTTTCAAAAGAGGCTTTTTCGAAAGAGGCTTGCAGTCTAGACGTAGCCTAAATTAGGGAGTTAGTCTATAGATACAGCCCTACATGGATCCAAAATTAGTATCTGCATCTGCAAAAATGAGGATGCAGATATTTACATCCATAGATGTGGATACCCCCAGCTATCCATGATTTGCAGGGCTCTATATATAGATCTAGTACCCTTCTATCACTTGCAAAATGTTTGATCAGCTGTAGCAATTTGTTCATCAGCAAGATATATTATTTCTCTATCCTCGTACAATTCACTTCTTGATATCATGCTTCTCTTCCCATCTCTTTATATACACTAAGTAGCTAATCTGAAAATAGTTATTTCTTCAGAAGCTATGTCATCATTATTAAATTTTCACAGTAGGAACACCCCAGCCACATTATTTCCAAAGTAGGCATAACACTAAAAATAGTTATTAATCAAGAGACTCATTTCTGCAAAGCATATTGAATAATACCTTACTCCATGAAAGAGCCCACTTAAATCATAGCAGTGTACTACTAATTGAAATAATGCTCGAATAATCTGGCCCCAAATGAAAATTAATGAGAAATTTAGTTATATAGTAAATGTTTGCTGAACCACACACTTTACAATCCACAGAAATTTAAAAAAATCAGATTAGAATCAGTCTCATTGAGTTCAGTGAGACTACTTATAGAATGATTGTTCATGCAGATAAGGTTTGCTTATGTATGTAAAGCTTTGCATGAGCAGACCTTTAGCAAGACACATCAAATTTGTCATTTCCCAGTGAAGTATTCAAACATGCCAAGGGCACTTCTTGTTGGGGACAAGAGCTAGATCCAAAAAGGGGACTTAGATTTTTGCAGGATTCAACAGTGTAGCACCTTTTAGACACCTACCTCCCAGATCAATTCCCAAGAGTTGAGTTACGTGCCCTGACTCCCTATACATGAACTGAGTTGGGTGTCTAAGAATGGGATCTACAAATGCCAGCATACAGTGCAGGGAACTGCCTAAACTATCCTGAAGGATAGGGTTATGGCCTGGTCTCTGCTTGGGGGAGGAGATGTGGGCCAAGCACTGGACAGTGTTGCAGAGCAGCAGGAGAGGAGAGCATATAGAGAGTTGCAGGCAAGGCAACAGGACAGTATCTTTGTCTCCCTGACAACAGTAATGGAGCATCTGGCTTAGTGCCTGGAAAAGATCCTCCACTCTGCAAAGTAACTTTGCCTCCTCCCTCAGCTTCATAGCCTCTGCCCCCAGGGCCTCAGGATAGGGGGCGGAGGGCATTCCCACCATAGACTTCTTTTATTTCTCTGATGTCTGCCTCAAATAAAAAAGCATGATTTCTGAACGACAGCCTCTTTATTGCTTGCACTGCAGGAGTGGGGTGGAGGATTACAGGCAAACACAGGGAATGCAGGAGCATCTCGATGAGAACAACGTTCATGAGTCTCAAAACTGGCCATTCCTAAAGCTTTCTTTCAAAGCCTCTCTGATTTGCGCTGTCGCACTCTGTCCTTATTGGCCTGGTATCTGGCTGCTCAAAAATCCCCCACCCTGCCAGATAACTTTCTCCTTTGCTCTTGCAAAGATTATGGAGCACACAACAGGCTGGCTCCACAAAGGAAATGTTGCAGTCATAGAATCATAGAATACTAGGACTGGAAGGGACCTCGAGAGGTCATCGAGGCCAGACCCCTGCCCTCATGGCAGGACCAAGTACTGGCTAGACCATCTCTGATAGACATTTGTCTAACCTACTCTTAAATATCTCCACAGATGGAGATTCCACAACCTCCCTGGGCAATTTATTCCAGTGTTTGACTACCCTGACCGTTAGGAACTTTTTCCTAATGTCCAACCTAAACCTCCCTTGCTGCAGTTTAAGCCCATTGCTTCTTGTTCTATCCCCAGAGGCTAAGATGAACAAGTTTTCTCCCTCCTCCTTATGACACCCTTTTAGATATCTGAAAACTGCTATCATGTCCCCCCTCAATCTTCTCTTTTCTAAACTAAACAAACCCAGTTCCTTCAGCCTTCTCTCATAGGTCATGTTCTCTAGACCTTCAATCATTCTCATTGCTCTTCTCTGGACCCTCTCCAATTTCTCCACATCTTTCTTGAAATGTGGTGCCCAGAACTGAACACAATACTCCAGTTGAGGCCTAACCAGTGCAGAGTAGAGCGGAAGAATGACTTCTCGTGTCTTGCTCACAACACACCTGTTAATGCATCCCAGAATCATGTTTGCTTTTTTTGCAACAGCATCACACTGCTGACTCATATTCAACTTGTAGTCCACTATAACCCCTAGATCCCTTTCTGCCGTACTCCTTCCCAGATGTGAAAGCAGGCTCTTTGCTGGCCAGGCCTCTTGTGCGTATTGCCATCCAAGCAAAAGGTCAACTTCCCCTTGATGAAAACCCTTACACTATGTAACTTAAAGATCAGTGACGAACAGGAACCAAAACCAGACCTGAAAAGTTCATGTAAAGTTCGTGCTGGTTGTGCTGATTGTGCCATGCTCGATAAGGCAGAAAAGGAAAAACAGGAAACCATCTCACTCCTGTCACTTAACAGACAGGGTCTGCTAGCCTATCACAAAGGGTGTGTCTAGACTACATGCCTCCTTCGACGGAGGCATGTAGATTAGCCAGATCGGAAGAGGGAAATGAAGCCGCGATTAAAATAATCGCGGCTTCATTTAAATTTAAATGGCTGCCCCGATCTGCCGATCAGCTGTTTGTCGGCAGATCGGGGCAGTCTGGACGCGACGCGCCGACAAAGAAGCCTTTCTTCATCGGCACAGGTAAGCCTCGTGAAACCAGGTTTACCTGTGCCGATGAAGAAAGGCTTCTTTGTCGGCGCATCGCGTCCAGACTGCCCCGATCTGCCGACAAACAGCTGATCGGCAGATCGGGGCAGCCATTTAAATTTAAATGAAGCCGCGATTATTTTAATCGCGGCTTCATTTCCCTCTTCCGATCTGGCTAATCTACATGCCTCCGTCGAAGGAGGCATGTAGTCTAGACACACCCAAAAAGCGCACAAAAGCTTTCTCTATAAAACAGCTTCTCCTCCTGTATCAAATTGAGGAATCCTGAATAAACATTGGATGACAGAATATGAGCCAGGTCCGAGGACTGATCACCCAAGGGCCACCTCCCGCTCACCGAACCAAACGAGTTCCTGTAGAACGTAACGTATACCAAACATAATGAATACCAAATATGTTGTTGTTATTGTTGTAGTTTGTGTGTCTGTTAAATGTAAGTATTGTTATCTGAAATTGTTTAGAGGTATTGTTAAGTAGTATTGTTAAGAGTTTTAGATAAATAATTAGACTTATGAGTAAGATTGATGTAAATGTAACTGTTGATAATCCCTGGTCCCTTGTTAACAACTATTGGGATTTAGAAAAACCTCAGGGAATTTTCTTTACTGTATTGCATTTTGCTTATTGGTCATTCTAATAATTATTTGGTGCCTACATATGTAAGAAATTGATAAAATCATAATGTATATGTAGAAGCCCTTTAATAAAAGTTTAAAAGATATTTAGTAATAGTTTGCCTGTTTCTGCGCCTTTCTGGGACTAGCCACATTTCCGAACCTTTTACTTTAAACCACACCAGACAGTTGCAAGAAGCACTGAATTCTTACATTAGAATGTCAGTGCTCTTGCACAAATTCAAGTGGCCAGTGTAGACAGCTGGCAAGCTTTTTGCGCAAAAGCAATTGCTTTTGCGCAAAATCTTGCCAGTCTAGATGCACCCCCATATGTTCACCTGAAACTACTCCAACCCTCTCTTATTGGCACTCTACCCTCTTACCCTGAGCTCACGCTCCAACCTCATTCTCATTGCCATTCTGCTACCTTTTATATTGGAATCCCTGACTCCTCTCAGGTGGTACTTCTCTTGTAATTAGGGCTTAGCCCCAGACTTTCCAGCCCACAAGGAAGCCACCCACCTGTATAAGCATCCTAAGACTAATTTTAGAGGGCTATACTAGTGAGCCAAAAATACAGGGATAGAACAAAGCATGTGTGTAGGTAGTTACAGGGTCTGACAGCCAGTTGACTAGTTATTACCTATGCTCAAACCTTGGGATCTTTCCAGTTAGTCTACAACAAGCAAACTGGCAGCATTCAGGGATTCCACCTTTGGTATTATAAAACAGTAACAACTACAATGGGAATTTAATGTATCTTATCCCTGATTACTGAAGTACAGTAAAAGAATAAAACTGCCAATGTATCACAGAAATAATGACTGATTACACAATCTATTCACTTCACTGAAGAGCTAATGAAAAAGAGGAAACCCCTAATTATAGGAACTGAAAAAGGTAGCAACACAGAATAGATACTTTTCTAGAAAAGTATACATAATCAATTTAAGCAGTAGGTTTTGCTCATCTCCCTTCACAACTGAAGATACAGAGGGCATGCTTACACTGCAATGATATTTTGAAATAAGTAACATTGTTTCAAAATAACAAGGTGAGTGTCTACACAGCAAGCCCATAATTTTGAAATCATTTTTAAATAACAGACTTCTTATACCAGAATAATAAATGCTCATTTTATGTGGAAGAACATCTATTTCGAAATAGTTATTTTGAAATACGGTGTGTGTGGATGGCACAACTGTGATTATTTCAAAATAATTGGCCTCCAGAGCTTCTCACAGCTTCCCTGGTGGCCACTCTGTCCAAATCCCTCAGAACTTTATAGTTCCCCTTCCCCTGCAGGCTTTAAAGGTGCAGCCACAGGGGAAATAGTTTGTGACACAAGGAAGGCCCTGACATCCCTATGCCACATAGCACCACCCTTGTGTGCAGCAATGGCTGACCCCAGTGCTCCCACTCAGTCCCCCAGGGCTCCCAAGCCCCTGCCCAGGGACAGAAGAAGGTCTCTTCCTGGTCTGGTGTGAAAATCCTGGATCTCATTTTGGTCTGGGGAGAGGAGGCAAATCTCCAGGATCTCTGCATCAGGCACAGGAATGACAACGTCTACGGCTGGATGGCTGACAGCCTGGGCCAGAGGAGACATATGCACACCCAGGAGCAGGTGCGCATGAAAATCAAAGAACTGAGGTAGGCCTACATCAAGGCCAGGGAACACAGTTCCTACTCAGGATCAGCACCCCAGGTCTGCCACTTTTATGAACAGTTGCATTGCATTCTGGAAAGGGGATTGGTCCATTTCCCCTTCTCGTCGTGGACTCCGTCCGGGAGACACCTGTTGCCTGCCTCCCGGAGGGTGGGGCTCTGCACCAGAAGAATAAGGATGGAGGAAGAAGACAAGGCCAGCCAGGACACGATGCCCACCAGCCAGGAGGTCATTCAGTCCCTGGAGCCAGTGCCTCCTCCCCCTCCCGGGATGTCTCCTAGAGTTCAGACGAGTCTAGAGAAGGCCCATCAGGTGAGTGGCATTACTTTCCCTACACACACACAGGGGGAGGTGTTGGGCAGGGAGGGGATGCATGCTCTTCACTGAGCCTGGGCATCACACAGCAGCCTGTGCATGTGGGTGAACATAGAGTGCCAGTCGGGAACAGACAGCTACATGAGGCTGCCACAAAGGAACCTGGTGCTCCTGCTCACAGGGTTCCCGCACAGGCCTGCCTTACCCCTGACCCCATGGTGGAACATCCTCCCACCACAAGCCACCACTAAGGAGGCTGGAGTCATCGACACACACAGCAGTGCTGCACAAGGCACATGGTTATGCCTGCGCTCTCAGGGCAGCATCCGCTCCTGGCAAGTGCCGTGAGGTGGAGGACACCAATCCCCTACATGGGAACCTGTCAGGGGGAGGAAGCGGAGGGGACCCCAGTACTACCCTCCCCGGAAAGTGTCCTCTGCCTCTCACACCCACCTTCCCCAACATCCTCCCCCCTTCTCCTCCAGTGGGCACAGATAGAAGTCCTCACCCTGTGGGATGCCGCCACCCTGTCACCTCCCTCCCACCCGCAGGCTCCTGGCCTGGCTAGCACCTTCTAATGCCTGCTTGTCCCTGGGTTATGAGGGTAGTAGGCTCCCCTGGGACATCTGTGCCCCTGCAAGACAGTACATGCTGGCCAAGCCACAGGTGGCCTTGCTCGAAGCACATCACCATCATCTGAACCGACACCTTTCGGGACTGGCTCAGAGATGGGGGCTGGGCTTCATGCACAGTGTCTCCTGGGATGACTGCCTTTCTCACTTTTCTTCACAGCTGGACCAGCTGTGAGTGAGCCTTGTCCACCACTTTCCATGCCATCCTCCAAACCTGCAAGAGCATAGAGGCCAGCATAGATGACCCCATGAGGACCTGAAGTGGGAACTCATCACTTGCCTGTGTACCCTGCAGCCGTGTCTCAAGCAGCAGGAGCAGAGGTGGGGTGCCAACTTGGAGCTGTGCTGCAACATCCAGCTGGAACCGTCCCAGCAGATCTGGAGCATGTGCGCAGCATACACCACTGCCATCGACTGCCTGCTTGCTGCAGTTGAGTGGTCCAGCAGCCGCCCCCCCCCACATACCCACTCCTTCCCAAGTTCCCCCCGCACTTGCTCCTGTCCCTGTCCCTGCCTCTGCCCCTCTAGCCTCCCCAGACACTAAGGGCCCTGTACACAAGGCAGTGGGATGGCAGGCATCAGTCCCAGCCCTATCCCTGAACCCCTCATCCCAGGTTCTTTCCCCAGTCCCTCCCCAGTTATATTTACCCAAAATTTTAAAAAAAACCAGTTGATTGTTTCAAACCATAAAATCTGGTCATTGTATTTGCAGGGGAGCAGTGAGGGGAAGGTTGGAAGGGAGGGAAGGGGAAACAGGGGGTGTAGGAGGAAAGGCACAGTGGGGCAATGCAGAGGGCCTTTGTGGGGAGGTCCAGGAGAAAGTGTCACAGCTGGCCTTGTCAGAAACTCTCCCTCAGGTCCTCCTCGATGTGCACAGCTCCCGATAGGCCTGCTCAGCCTCTACCTCCCACCCAGGCAGGAATGTCTCCCCCCTTGTTCTCACAAAGGTTGTGCACAACACAGCAGACTGCCGCTATCTGAGAGACATTCCATTTGCCGAGGTCCTGGCGGGTAAGGAGACAGCAGAACCCCCTCTTCGAACAGCCAAAGATGCTCTCCCGCATGATGTGAGCCTTGCTGAACTTGGCATTGAACTGTTCCTTGGTAGGGTCCAGGTGTCCCATGTAGGGCTTCATGAGCCAGGGAACAAGGGGTAGGCTGCATCACACACAATACATATGGACATGTCCACGTTCCCAATCCTGATGGTGCAATTGGGGAAAAAACTGCCAACATGCATCTTCTGGAAGAGGCTGGAGTTGCAGAATATGTGGGCATTGTGCACCTTCCCTGACCACCTGATGTTAATGTTGGTGAAACCACTTCAGTGATCAACAAGGGCCTGCAGCACCATTGAAAATAACCCCTTCTAGTTGCTGTAAGCAGAGGCCCGGTTGTCAGGAGCCTGGATGGAGATGTGGGTGCCATCAATGGACCCCCAGAATTGGGGAAGCCCATGGCGGCAAAGCTGGTGATGATGGGATCCACATTACACAGGATGACTAGCCTATGCAGCAGGATGGAGTTGAGGGCCCTCACCACCTGGAGAAGGATACTGTGATGGGTTAGACCCGCACAGCTCGGGGACGCAGCCCCAGACGGCGCTGTATGGCGGCCAGCCGGATGGCAGCCAGCTCTGTCCCAGCTGCTCGGCCGCCGCTGGCCCGCTCTGACCGACGCTGCGTTGATCGGCGCGGGCTGGAGGCGGCGGGAGCAGGAGGCACGTCGCCACGGCAACACGCCGTCAGCCGGACGTGGGCGGGGGGCGGGGCCGCCGGGTGCTGCCGGGGTCATGGCCCCGGCGCCGGATTTAAAAGAGCTGGGCAGACGAAGAGAATGAGGCGGGAGAGCGAGCTCAACCGCCTCGGAGGAGAACCAGTTTTTCAAGACTGGTGTTACATGGTGATCGCTCCCAAACTAGTATACCCGGTCCTATTAGGATGGGACTGGGCGGGTTTTCGCAGGGCCCTGGAGGCGTGGAGGGGACCGGAGACCCCTAAGGAAGAGGAGAGTATGTTAGGACTCCACCAACAGGACAACCGAATAGGGGAACCTGGGGGACCCCAGGCCTTAGAATGGGCCGATGGCGACTTTCTACAGGAGCCGCGAGAGGATCCCTCCCTCCGGCACGCCTGGACCTCCACCCGAGACCCGCTGGACGAGGATGCCTCGCAGAACGAGGAACCGACCGGCCTGCATTTTGAGGTACACAATGACCGATTGTACCGGGTGGAAAAGGGGCGGGAGGGGTTGCCGGGCGTGAGGCAATTATTAGTACCGAAGCGATACCGGCACCAACTCATGGAGCTAGCCCATGCTAACCCCTGGGCCGGACATTTAGGAGCAGAAAAGACAGTGCAGCGCATTATAAGACTTTTTATTGGCTGGGGGGTCTACCGGGAAGTGCAGAACTTCTGTGGGTCTTGCCCGGACTGCCAAAAGGTGGGGCCCCAAGGGGTGCCTAAGGCCCCTCTCGTGCCCTTACCAGTGGTGGGGGTACCCTTCTCAAAGATTGCTATGGACATAGTGGGACCGCTGGATAAATCAAAGACTGGACATCAATATATCCTGGTAGTTTTAGACTATGTGATGCGGTACCCCGAGGTGGTACCCCTTCGGAACGTGCACGCGGCCACTTTGGCTACGGAACTCATGAAAATTTTCTCCCAAGTCAGACTCCCGGAGGAAATTTTGACAGACCAGGGGATGAATTTTACTTCTAAGTTAATGAATGAGTTGTGTAAATTATTGCGGATCGGGCGGTGGAAAACAGCAGTATACCACCCGCAAACTGACGGGTTGGTGGAGAGTTTCAACCGAACGTTAAAAGAAATGCTACGGAAGTTTGTGGGCCAAGAACCAAAAGACTGGGACACGCTCTTGCCCGCCCTCCTATTCGCGATACGGGAGGTCCCCCAAGCCTCCACGGGGTTCTCCCCCTTTGAATTGGTGTTTGGCAGACACCCGCGAGGGATCCTAGATATCATCCGCGAAGACTGGGAGTAACAGGGGACCCGAGTAAAAGGGTCCATACAATATATATTGGAGCTCCGGGAAAGGCTACACAGGTTGGGGGAATTCACGAAGGAAAATCTAGAACACGCACAGGCGACACAAGCCCAGTATTATAACCGGGACTCCCACTTGCGAATCTTTGAGCCGGGACAGCGGGCATTGGTGTTACTCCCTACCCCGGGCTCGAAGCTGGTCGCTAGGTGGCAGGGAGCCTTCGAAGTCCTAAAACGGGTAGAGGAGGTAGACTATGAAGTAAAATTGTCGGGTAGGCGAAAAGACACCAAGGTGTACCACGTCAATCTCCTAAAGGCTTGGAGACAACGCGAGGCCTTCCTGCTAAACCCCGTACCCCCCGATCCCGAGCTGGGTCCTGGGGAAGCAAGCGAGAGCACCCCCAGGGCCTTTTCAACAGGCAATGAGCTGGATGAAAGCCAGATGAGAGAGCTAGAGGGGGTACTACGGACCTTCGCAGACGTCCTGACGGACGAGCCAGGACGGACCACCCTTATTCACCATCATATCGAAACAGATCCAAGAAAAAAGATACGTGACCAGGTACGGCCTGTGCCCCGGCGGATGTGGGCCACCGTGCGGGAAGAGGTGCAGAGGATGCTCCGCTGGGGGGTGGTGGAGGAATCCTTTAGTGAATGGCGCAGCCCTATAGTGCTCGTCCCGAAGCCTGACGGGTCGACACAATTTTGCATTGATTTCTGGAAGGTTAATGCTCTGTCCCGCTTTGATGCATACCCCATGCTGCGAGTGGACGAACTACTGGACCGGTTAGGGGGTGCCCGCTATTTGTCCACCTTAGATCTGACCCGCGGATATTGGCAAATCCCCTTGTCTCCGCCCTCCCAAGAGAAAACGGCCTTTTCGATCCCTTTCGGGCTATATCACTTTACACGAATGCCCTTCGGATTACATGGAGCGGCCGCTACATTCCAGCGTCTCATGGATCGAGTACTGAAGGAACAAGGGCGATGGGCAGCCGCCTACATCGATGATATTGTTGTCTATAGCCAGACCTGGGGAGAACACCTCCAGCATGTGGGAGCGGTCCTACGAGCCTTACGGGGAGCGGGGCTTACAGCCAATCCATGAAAGTGCCGCTTCGGCGAAAAGGAGGTGACTTATCTGGGGTATGTGGTGGGACGGGGTCAGATACACCCCATGATGGATAAAGTAGAAGCCTTGAGAAATTACTCCCCCCCCCCAAACAAAAAAACAAGTACGGCAATTCCTCGGGTTGGCGGGATACTACCGCTGCTTTGTTCCGAACTTCGCAGCGATAGCCGCGCCTTTAACAGACTTGACACGGGCCACAATGCCCCAGAAAGTGGGCTGGTCCCCGAAGTGTGAGGTAGCGTTCCAACTGCTGAAAGAGAGTCTTAGTCAGGACCCTGTATTAGCGCAACCAGATTTTAACCGCCCGTATACTGTTCAAACAGACGCCTCCGAGACAGGAATGGGCGCAGTACTATCGCAGGGAGAAGGGGAAGACAAACACCCGATAGTGTACATCAGCCGCAAGCTGTTCCCCCGGGAGTGACGGTATTCTACTATCGAAAAGGAAGCACTCACAGTAAAATGGGCCTTGGACATGCTAAGGTACTACCTTTTAGGGGATCAGTTCAAGGTGATTACCCATCACGCCCCCCTCTGCTGGTTACAAACCATGAAGGACACAAACCATTGGCTGATGCATTGGTACTTGGCGCTACAG
Organism: Pelodiscus sinensis; assembly: GCF_052426305.1. Taxonomy (NCBI): domain Eukaryota; kingdom Metazoa; phylum Chordata; order Testudines; family Trionychidae; genus Pelodiscus; species Pelodiscus sinensis. The sequence continues at coordinate 134,157,192 of NC_143054.1, read as the reverse complement.
CCATACGCCTTTGAGGTAGCTCACAGGCCCGGTGCACAGCACCAAAATGCGGATTTCTTTTCAAGGAGACACGAGGAGGACTTGGAGGAAGAGGGAGGCAAGCTAAAAGGGGGTGTGTGTGACAGGTTAGACCCACACAGCTCGGGGACACAGCCCCAGATGGCGCTGTATGGCGGCCAGCCAGACAGCAGCCAGCTCTGTCCCGGTTGCTCGGCCGCCGCGCGCCCCGCTCTGACCGACGCCGCGTTGATCGGCGCGGGCTGGAGGTGGCGGGAGCAGAAGGCACGTTGCCACGGCAACACGCCGTCAGCCGGACGTGGGTGGGGGGGCCGCTGGGAGCCGCCGGAGTCATGGCCCCGGCGCCGGATTTAAAAGAGCCGGGCGGACGAAGAGAATGAGGCGGGAGGGCGAGCTCGACCGCCTCGGAGGAGAACCCGGCAGGGGAGGAAAGCGACTGGCGAGCCTGAGCCCGCTACCCCTGGACCCGACCGAACTGCGCACCGGCAGTGAGCTGCACGTCCAGGATACCCGGGACAGGAACCGCGGCCGCGCGGGGCAGGGGAAGGAAGCAGCCCAGGGCGGAGCCCGGATCGGCTAGCGGGCTGACGCGTTAAGGGTTCACACCCGTCAGCCGGGTCGGACCAGAGTGAGTCCGAACCCTTAGAGCCCAGGGCTGGGGCCCGTGAGAGTGGGTGGGCCCGGGCCCCCCTTCCCCTCCCGCTGTGCAAGGGAGTTGGGGAACCGAAGACAAACTGTGGGGTTTATTGGCACCCAAGGAGGTAGTGACGCCTGAGAGCGTCACAGATACAAACAGAATGGGGAGCAAGGGCAGAACTATTGGAATGATTTGGGTGCTGGTGTATCACTTTTGTCAGTACCACACTCACTATCCAGGTGTGGCCAGACTTACTGATCCTTCAAGCCACACATGACACTCTTCGGAATTCCGAGACACAACTCCTGGGTTTGGGGCTTCAGTATCAGTCACATTACTGGATTTTAAAGGGAGCAGCCAGATCACTGCTGCACCCATGGGACAAGCTTATGTTCTACTGATTCTGTGTATGATACTCATGTACTTGTATGATGTCTGTGTGTGGAGTTATCAATATGCACTCTGTGCTGATACTGGACTGCACTGCCTGTTGTAAAGGAGGATTGTCCAATGAATGACTATGCTAATTAGCACCGTTCCAGGGACAATGGCTCTCAAGGTGCCCAATACACACCTGAGGAATGCATCTGGAAACCTGCAAACCAGCCAATGTCATGGCTGCTGGCATGGGACACAGGGATAGGTCACTTGGCCATGTCACTCGCTCCAGCTTGGGACATACAAGGAATGGATATAAAGTGCCATGAGGTGGACTCCATCTTGTCTTCAATTCTGCCACTGATCCCAGATGCAGCCTTACGAGGGACAGCGAGTTGGGAAGGATTGTCAACCCCTCCTGGCATAGGATGTACATCAAAGACTTTTAAGATAGCAGTTTATAACACCCTGCTGAGAGCCTGCATCCAGAACTTGGTGATTTGATGCATGTAATATATTTTCTTTAACAACCTTACTCTCCACCTTTTCTTTCTGTTATTAATAAACCTTTAGATTTTAGATTCTAAAGGATTGGCCTAGCGTGATCTTGTGGGTAAGATCCAAAGTGTAAATTGACTGGGAATTGTTGCTGTTTTTTTGGGACTGGGAGAACCAGTTCAGGATAGGTGAGATTGCGTTCTATAACCCCTCACCTGTGTGTTAGGCCCGGGGCTGATTGTGGCCCAGGGAGAGTGGTGGTGTCTGAGGGGTTTTGCTTGTGAGGCTTCCTGCTGGCCAGATTGGCAGCTGAAGTGCTCGGTGTGACTGGTTTGTGGCCTATTTGGGAAAAATCTCCAGTCAGGGGATTTAAGGAGCCCTTATTTTGAGCAATTTGCCCTGAGCGGATACCCTCAGCGGTGCCCAGCCCCAGCCTAGTCCATCACAGTACCATGGGAGATGCTTTCCAGGCCTTGGAGCTTTAGTCTCACTCCTGCTGAGGCCCTGAGCCCTGGCAGGCATGCCCTGAAGGACTGAAATCCCAAGATCCCTGCTCCCTCTGCCAAAGATTACACTTTAACTCTGCAAAAGCAGCGAGGAGTCCTGTGGCACCTTATAGGCTAACCAAAGTGTTGGAGCATAAGCTTTCGTGCTCCAACACTTCAGTTAGTCTATAAGGTGCCACAGGACTCCTCGCCGCTTTTGCAGATTCAGACTAACACGGCTACCCCTCTGATACTTTAACTCTGGAAAAGCCAGATACATCTCACAAGCCAGTGTGACCATCCCTATGCTACACACTACCAGCTATATAGATATGCTGAAAACTATCTGCACATAAAGGTTGGTGAATTACAGTACATTTCAGGCTAAAATGGGTTGAAAAATGAAAAACTGTATCTGACTGCCTTTCAGAACGCAAGATGTTATTGTGAAAGTTTAAAAAAAACAGATCTGGAGAAGAGGGCAATAGTTACCTGGATATTTACCCAGAAAAGCATGAGGTTAATTTTTTTGCCTTTTCACTTTTTTTAAAACATTTTTTTGCAATAAACAACAACTAATCACTGGGAAATTATTTGCAGATTTTATTTTGTATAAAAAGGGGGTTAACCATAAAATGTTGTGCTAGCTGCAGGGGGACTGTTATCCTGGCATAGGGTGTGTTGGTTGGTACAAATATCTAAAGATCGTGATGTCCTACAGGCAAGGAAACGTTCCTCACCAGCTGGATAACCTCGGTCACCCATGCCTTCACGCTGCCTGATTGAAAACTTCATCAAAGTGGGTTTTACCCAGGAAAGCTTATGCCCTAATAAAGCTGTTCCTCTCTAAGGTGCCACAAGACGTCTAGTTGTTTTGGCAGATACAGACCAACACAGCTACCTCTCTGAGACTTGAAACCTCCATGAACCTCTTCCTGCTCCAGAACCCTTCCCTTGTGATGAGTCCCCAGGCCAGATCCACCCATCTTCCCTCTGCCTGCCTCTCCCCTTCCCCTCCTGCCTGGCTCCGTTGCTCTCCTCCTCCCCAACCCTCTGGCTCTTCCTTCCCCTCAGTCTCCCCAGGCAGACAAGCTGTCTATCAGGCCGGGTCGGTCGGTCGGTCTGTCTCACCTCATTCCTCCCCCTCCCCCCCCCCCGCTCTGTCTGGTTCCCCCTCCTCCTCCTGCCCGCTCTGTCTGGCAGCCCCCCCAGTGCAGCGCTTCTCGCGAGAGCTGGGGGATGCCGCCGCCGCCGCCGCCGCCGCGGAGGGGGAGACACTCGGGGGGAGCCGCCAGTGACGTCGGGAGTTTTCCCGAAAGTCAGTAACGAGCCCGGCGGAGGCGGCGGGCGGAGCCGAGCGCGGGGGGCCCGGGCGGCTCCGGGGCGAGCGAGGCAGAGCGCGGAGCCGCCGCCGCCCTGACCCCGCGGATGCTGCGGCCGCGCTGCCCGGCCGGGCGCCTCCCTGTGTAGCGGGGACGCTCGCTCCATGTAGCCGCCGCCGCCGCCGCCGCCTCCGCGCGCTGGGACCGCCGGAGCCGCCCCCTCCCCCCGCGGAGACACCGGCCGCCAGGGAGCGAGCCCGGCGGGGGGGCACCGGGGAGGCGGAGCGGGGACCCCTCCGCCCCGCGCGCGCCGCCGTCGCAGGTAACCGCCGGGGCTGGGCGGCGGGGGCAGGCGGGGAGGGGGCGCCTGTGGCCTAGCCAGACCGTCTGTGTCTGGGGGAGGAGGCTGCGTTGGCGCCCGGCTCCTCCCCCTCGGCCCCAGACACCCCCGAGACACCCCGCGGCGCCGGGGGCGGGGGGGCTCCGACTGGCCGCCGCCCTCCTCCCCTCCCCTCCGCCGGGCGGGGGCGGCCTGTCCCCCGGGTACCGCAGGTTACTGCATCGCTAAGGTGATGATGATGGGGCGGGGAGAGAGTGCCCGGGGCGGCAAAGGCGGCTAGTTCCCACGCAGAAACCCCTCCCACTACGACCCACCCCATCGCCTTCCTTGGTCCTCTCCCCCCCCCCCAGCCCCCGCCTGGCGATGGATCTGAGGTAAATGTAACGTAGAGAGAGGTCTGTGTTGTTCGTAGTAAAATTTTTATCAGCTGGGAAGTTGCGCGTGTGCTAAGAATAGAAATGTGGAAGGGTGGTCTGTGCGTGTGGCATTGCATTGCTCGAGTGGTGCTGCTACTGCTGCTGCTGGCGGCTCTGGCAAGCAAGTAAACAAACCAACCTCCTCCTGCGCATCAGTCCTGCTGGATCAGCCATTATGGTGGCTGCCTTGCACATCCAAAAGTTAATGTTGAAGTGACTGCTATTAGTTAATTGTTGGTGCATTGCTCTCGGTTGTGGTTTCCAGGATTTGCATAGAATTATAGGCAGCATAGTTGAAGAAAAAGGTCTGACCTAGTAAGGTGGGGGTATACTGTCTGCAGGGTTAGTTACTAGCTTCTGTAAGCAAAGTGTAATTTTATTCTGACAGTACAAACTGCAGTGTGTGTGTGTGTGTGTGTATGTGTGTGAGCGCCTATAGGTATATGGTACTTAGGTTAGTTGCAGGTTAATTACTTTTGAATGAAAGTTTTTGAATCATTTGAAGTATAATTTAGATTACACTGTTATGAAGTAACTAGTGTTGACAGGAGGCTTATAGAGAGTTTAATTGCTACATGTGAATTTTTAATTCTCAATTTACTTATGGGCAATAAACAGACATTTTTGCATCACTTTTAACAGTTTTTTTTTCTTCCTCATACCTTAATTAAAATGAGTGGTTTTAAAACAGGAGTTTTGTTATCTTAAAATTAGAACTGAACACTAAATGGATGATAAATGTTAACACTTGTGGATATTGTAACATTACTAAATATAATTACCAATTGAGTGGCTATTTTAATTTATTCTGTAAAAATAAATCTTTAAGATCTACTTTAGAGTAAATATCTCTGTCATCAGAAGTTTGTCAAAATTAGGATGTAAATATTTGATAAACTATTAGTATCACTGTATTAATACTTCTGGGAGCTTATAGCCATTCTGCAGGTACTTGATTCTGACTTGCTGTAACTTCGTTCATAGGGATACTTGAATGAAGCAGCTATAATTGTTGCTCATTTTGAGTATAGTAAAAAAACTTACCTGCCAACAATCAAGTAGCCCAAAAATGAACAAAGTGCTTTGCTTTTTGTTTTTAGACTTTTGTGTCGCTCCACATGCTTAATACAGTTTAGGGCAGTCAGGATTGAAGAAAGTGTGCATACAAAAGAAGAAAGTTCCTTTTGATTTTTGAAAGTTTATTCATTAAGGTTATTCTGTTTGAAGGTCTATTTGTCTTTCTGCTGGAAATTTTAAATTGACCCCAATATCTTTAATTGGATTGGGGTGTTAATTATAGTATGTGTATGTGTTCTAGTTGGATGAGGCAAACATGGAAATTCAAATGAAAGATTCAAAGAAAAACCTCACAGAACTAGATGGTTTTTTTTGTGAGGTGTGTATGTGTATTTTGTTAGTCCAAATTCTCTAATATAAATTTATGACACATTTCCAAATTTTTCATATATTATACTTATAGTCATATTTTTGTTGTAGGTGACTTCTTCCCTGATTTATCTGTTTGTTATAACTATTAATGTTAACTTGAGTAGATTCTACTAACTTTTATATGTCTGCATGGAAAGTTTATGTATCAGTGTTTTAGTATATAATTTTATTTGACACAAAACCAAATTAAAAATAATTCATTTTTTTGAGGTTGTTACATTTTGTCTATGGGAAGCTGATAGTGTCAGCACCTCAAGATTTTGATTTGTTGGGGTTTTTTTGAGCTGGAACAATGATAGAAAACTAATTCCTCCTAGGAAAGTTATATTGCTTTTGTAACCGAAACAAACTTTATTATCTAAGGGTATTTTATTAGATGAACATGAAAACTTGTCTAGAGTTGAACTGTTTATAAAATAAGCTTCTGTGAGCAGGTAGTTATCAGACACTGTATATTGATTTATGAAAGACGTTTCAAACTACATGCTTCTGTAGTTGTTAGTCTTCAAACAAAATAAAACACGCTCCCCACCCAGATAAATAGTTCCCTTAAAATGCCTGGAAAATGTCTATCAGGAAAACAGTTTACAGAATCTTTGCTGATTTTCTGGGTGCAAGTCTTAATGGGTAAATAGCTAATAATTCTCCTGTTTCCAATACACTTTATAAATAGTTTTAAAAAACTTGTTAAAATATAGATTCTTGTTTAGAAGATAGTTATGATATCAGTACACTAATGCAGTGTTTCCTGTTAAAATTACTTGGAAACACTATTTACTTTGTGCCATGATTACCATAAAGAAAATATTGGTTGCTGTAATCCAGTTAAACTGTTCCCACCCATGATAGAAATCCAAAAGTGCACAGCTGAAATAGTTCTGTTTTGAAATGTAGAAGAGATCTAACATCTTTTACAATCATCCAAGGCTTCAACATGCTTTCTAAAAACTACTGCTAAACTTAAAACCAAAACAAAGCAACTCACAAAAAACACAGGACAATGGAAACATCCTGTAACTGTGTTGGGAGAGAACTGTGTTGTAACTAAATCTTAAAACTTGTTTCCATTTCTAGAATAATTTCTAAACTATCTGATATTCTGTTAAAGTGTAATTAATGACACTTGCACTTTTGAGGGTGTTAGTGTAAGCATGTCAGTATATACTAAATGTAACTATGCTAAAGATTGGTTTTTCCTCAGACTACATGTAACATGCTATATAAAACAATTGATTTCTTCTACCACAACAATGCCTCCTTCAAAAAGCCTAAACTTGTAAAGTGACATAATAGAACATGTAGATTAATAGGATAACCGAGGTGGTTTAAATATTGAAATTTCCATATGAAAAATCTCCTCATGAAACAAACATACATTGTTTGAGATATTCCATTAGGTTTTATTTAGAAACATTCCTGGCTTAATTTTGTATACTGTTTACAGTTCTTTTAAAATATTTGGATTACTTTTGTGTCATCACTGGAGAATTGTTTTCATTCAAATAGAATATACATTTCAAATATGCAAATAAGGAGATTTATGTTCAGCTAAACTTGCTAATTATGCAGTGAGTTTAAAACAAAGCTTTTGTCTCAACTAACACATTTCCCCTTTGATCTGTACTAAATACATTAACAGCACCACAAGTTTTCATTGGTATATTTTTGATGTCAGTTACTTTTGTAATTGATTGATTGGGCTAGTTTGACTGCATTGAAAGTAATGGGAATAAATAAAGCTAGGTGATAGGGGAAGTTTTAGTTGTCTAAATCCAGTAGAGTCAGGAAAACAGAACTGCTGGCAAAATATTATAAATGTTAAAATCACCTTTTGAAAGTGCTGTCTTATTGCATTCTGTGGAACTGTTTTAAGGAGATGATTAAATAACTCCATTTATTCTGAAAAGAAAATGTATGAGAGTAGTTTATGCTTGACCAAGCACTAAATATATATATATATCAAGAAAGAAAACAAAAATATTACATAATTATGACAGTATACAGACTCAGCATGAGCATGACAGCCTGGTTTCATGGATCTCAACTAGTATTTCAATATTTTTGCTGTAGTTGAAGTTTTGAGGGTATGGAATGGATTTCAAGCAGGTTCTGTTGAGCATACTCATCAGTTCCTATACAGGCAGTCCCCGACTTACGCGGATCCGACTTATGTCGGATCCGCAGATACGAACGGGGCTGCCCCAGAGTACACGGACTGCGGAACCTCGCGGTCCTGCCGCCCGTGTACTCTGGGGCTTTCCTGCGTTTCCCTGGTCTGCAGACCAGGAAGACGCAGAGCAAAGCCGCGGAGGGGCTCGGGCAGCCCAGGGGCGCCTGGGCTGCCTGAGGCCCCCGACCCGCCCCCCCCCCCCCGCGGCTTTGCAAAGCCGCGGGGAAGCCGGCAGCGGAGCAGTCCAGGCGCGCCTGGGCTGCCTCGCTGCCCGAGCCCCCGCGGCTTTGCAAAGCTGCGGGGGGGCTCGGGCAGCGAGGCAGCCCAGGCGCGTCTGGACTGCTCCGCTGCCGGCTTCCCCGTGGCTTTGCAAAGCCGAGGGGGGGGCTCGGGCAGCGGGGCACCCCAGGCGCGCCTGGGTTACTCCGCTGCCGGCTTCCCCGTGGCTTTGCAAAGCCGCGGAGGAAGCCGGCAGCGGGACAGCCCAGACGCCCCGCGGCTGTCCCGCTGCCGGCGTCCTCAGAGGCTTTGCTCCCCGTCTCCCTGGTCTGCTGGTCTCCAGCAGACCAGGGAGACTGGGAGCAAAGCCGCGGAGGACCCAGGCGGCGGGACCGCGGTGCGTCTCGGTCTGCCGCCCGTGTCTTCCTGGTCTGCTGGGGTGGGGGGGTGCGTAGCTAGTACGCCCCCCCCCCCCAGCAGACTAGGCTTTTCTCCGGACGCCTGTGGCAGAGCAGCTGGGGTGCTGCCGGTTGGTCCCGCAGCGCCGCTCTGGGCGCTACTGGTCCAACCCAGGAGCACCCCAGCTGCTCTGGTCCTGATTCAGCCGCTGCTGGTCAGTTTCAGCAGCGGCTGAATCAAGACGCCTGGGGCAGAGCAGATGGGGTGCTGCTGGGTTGGTCCAGTAGTGCCAAGGAGCGGCGTTACTGGAGCAACCCAGCAGCACCCCAGCTGCTCTGCCCCAGGCGTCCTGATTTAGCCACTGCTGAAACTGACCAGTGCTGACTACAGGAAGCCGAGGCAGAGTTACTCTTCCCCAGGCTTCCTGGAATCAGCTGCTGATCAGTTTCAGCAGCAACTGACTTGCGGACCCTTGGGGTTCTTAAAGTTGATTCTGTATGTAAGTCAGAACTGGCGATCAGTTTCAGCAGCGGCTGAATCTGGATGCCAGTTCCGACTTACATACAGATTCAACTTAAGAACAAACCTACAGTCCCTATCTTGTACGTAACCCGGGGACTGCCTGTAGTTGGTAAGTGCACCACAGAGTTGCGAAGTTAAAAATCTTAAAGAACAGGGATTGGATATTGCTAATCAGAAATTACAATAAGAAAAGAGTACACCAGTTTCAGCATCTAAGGCAGTGGTCTCCAATCTTTTAAGCCACAAGTTTACTTTTTCAGTTTAAGTGCAATGTAAGATCTATCTTAAACCCAAATATCCTTCCCCCACTTCCTTTCCGCCTCTTCTTTGAGTCCCTGCCTCTGCTCCTCCTCCTCTTCAGGTTTAGCTTTAGGCTTAGCCCAGGCTGAGAGATTGGAGAGTTTCAGGGTGCAAGCTCTGGGAAGGAGTTTGGGTGCAGGGGGACTCCTGTCTGGGGTACGAGATTGGGTGTAGGAAGAGGTTCAGGTCTGGCATAGGGGTTCAAGGAAGCAGGTTCTGGTCGGGCACTGTTTAACTGAGATGGCTTCTGGGTGGTGGAGCAGTGGGGTTAAGGCAGGCTTATTCCTCCTTCCCTGACCCTCCACAACTCCTGAAAGCAGCTGGCATGTACAGCAATGACTCCATGGCACCATGCACTGCCCCTCATCTACAAGCACTGAGCCTACAGCTTAAACTGGCCATAGTTTCCCATCACTGATCAATGGGAGCTGCAGGAGTGGTGTCTGCAGGCAAGGAAAGCATGTGGAGACTCCTTGCTCTGCCCTTCTCAGGGGCTGCAGGCACATATCGGCCACTTCCAGGAACAGCAATTACTCTAGGGATAATCACGCCAGTAATGATGTGTTAGGCATTTTAGAACTCACTCCTCAAATAATTAAATTTAAGCATAAGAAAGAAATGAAAATTATGCAATGCACAGACCAGTCAAAAGCCTAAAATAACACACTTTGCAAGCAGTAAAAGAAGTTACAACAACTCATGTATGTGTTGGGGGTTGGGAGATGAGAGTGAAGGACAGTGTATGTTTGTGAGAGTGTCAGAGACACACACACTATGTGAGAGTGACAGAAAATTGCCAAGCTCCCTCCACCTTCTTTAACTGTAGAGATAGGGTACAGGAGTGGGGAGGAAGAAGGACACTCTGACATCAGAGACCTCCCTTTTCTGTCTCTCACCCCTGCACAACAAGCAGGAGGCTTCCATGGGGTAGCTCAAGACAGAGGGCTGGAACAGCATGACAGTGGGTGGAGGAACAACTGAAGTGCCAGTGCTTGAGAGTTTCCTGGACAAACCAATCAGTATCACCTGTCAGAGGCTCCAAGATCTCCCAGTAGATCCCGATCTACTGGTTGGTAACCACTGATCTAAGGTATTCAAAGTTAGTGTAGGCTAGGGATGTTGGTGTATAGTCGTTTAAATGATTTATGGATAAGCCTGGGTTTATCGGTTAATCCAAACGACTACACCCACCCTTGCTGCTCCTGATATAGAGGCATCAAGGGGGAAGGTGGAAGCCAGTGCTGCTTCTTGTAGACTCGCCTGCTCCTCCCTCTGCTTGTTCCTACAGAGGCAGCAGCATGGCAGGCATGCGGGAGCTGGTGCTTGGGGGGGGGGGGGGGGACAGGTATCTACCTTAAAAGCAGGCTTCCCTGTAGCACCAAATCCCATGGAGCCACCTATCGTCCGCCCCCCCCCCCCCCACTGCTGCCTCTGATAAAGAGGCAGCAAGGTGGGAGGGGCAGTCAGGAGCTGGTTCGCTCAGGAAGCTGGCTTCCAAGCTGGCTCCCTGCAGGTATCGGCTCCCACAGAGGTGCGTGACCTGTATTAGAGGCAGCAGCATGGGGCGGGGGGAGAAGGTGAGATGCTGGAGTGGTCTCTGTCCATGGGAAGTTTGGGCCTCCCATGGACAGAGGCTGTTGCCACTGAGAGGCAGCAGCGTGGGGTGGGAGCCAGTCTGCACAGGGAGCTGATTTTTAAACTGGCTCCCCTTGCAGACTGGCTCAGCTTGCCCCCAGAGGCAGCAGTGCAGGGTGTCAGGTGGAGCTGGTTTAAAAATTGGCTCCCCACACAGACTAGCTCTCACCTGCCATCCAGCACTGCTGCCTCTGAGAAGGAGCAGCAGCCCCTGTCCGCAGGGGGCTCAAACTCCCCATGGACAGAGGCTGCTCTGAATTCCTTCCTGCCTGCCTCCTCCCTCCCCTTTGCTGCTGTCTCTGGTGCTTGTTTTAGAGACTTCCAAGTGATTGTTGTATACTAATATAAAGTATCATTGTACCATATCAAAATCAATTAATAAATGCAGCTTTGAGAATGCAGAATGTAATCTGTTGGTGAAAGTTTTATTGAACTTCTTGGTCCAAAATAAAGTATTTTGAAAGCATATTAAATTTGATTTGAGTATTTTCTTGTATTTAATTTAAATAAAATCCAAGGGTCTGTGAAACATTATTTTTTAATATATATAACAGCAACAGGTTAATAGGTGCTTTATGCCTGGCTAGATAATCAGATTCCAGAAAAGTTTGTAATGGGAAAATATACATGTATGAACTTTTGTATACGAGTTCAGTTAGACTACTCACATTTGGAAAAGTGAAGGATCAGAGCCTAAGGACAGCATACAAACAGAGGGCATGAGAGAAGAGAAAGGGGTGAAATGGAATGGCGTGGTGAAGTGTGCATCTTGGTGCTTGATAACTAACTAAAATCCAGTTTAATGGGGATTTAAAATCTATCCCCTTAAGTGTCCATATGTGGCTTTAGAATCCTGATTTTAGGCATCCAGTTTTAAAAATGCTAAATCTTGGTCTTCAAGTTTATTTTGCTTGACTATTATGAGCCATTATTTGGCCTTTTAAAAACAACTTTATGTTTAAAAATGACAAATTAGTATTACCATTTTAATTTGTAGTCTGCTAACTATATTACATGTAATTTAAAATTCTCAGAGAATGCTGAACATAGCTCTGGTACTTATCATTACTTAATATCACTGCCAGGTTTAATCTCCTGGTGCCTTTTCTTTGAAATCTAGTTTTAAACGTTGTTAAGCTAAGGAGATTTGTTTAGTTTGAGTTAAAAGGCAAAACTGCTTAATGTTTTCCCTGTGTTACATTTCCACGACTCATCCTAATAAACTGTTGTACACATCGATGTGTGTTTTATTTTGTATCTTTTTTTTTGGTAAACTGTCAGTTTACAATTTAAAATAGTAGTTGTCAGTATATGTTTCGCATTGTCTTGAGAAGAACTGGCATGTTAAAATTGTTTCACCTGGGAAAAGAGAAGGTAAAAAGTACATCCTTCAGATTCTTAAAAGCTAGTAGAAAGATCCACTAATTTTTCCAGGTTTACATTTCTTTATGTAGGTAATGAGTTTTGGTTTCTTTGGTAAATTAAGAAATTACTAGGGCTAAAGCCTTGTGTTAGTCATTAGGAATACAGGCAGTCCCCGGGTTACGTATAAGATAGGGACTGTAGGTTTGTTCTTAAGTTGAATCTGTATGTAAGTCGGAACTGGCGTCAGCCGCTGCTGAAACTGATCAGTTTCAACCGCGGCTGAATCTGGATGCCAGTTCTGACTTACATACAGATTCAACTTAAGAAACCCAGGCATCCCCAAGTCAGCTGCTGCTGAAACTGATCAGCGGCTGATTCCAGGAAGCTCCAGGCAGAGTTACTCTGCCTGGAGCTTCCTGTAGTCAGCCGCTGGTCAGTTTCAGCAGCAGCTGTCTTGGGGACACCTGGGGCAGAGCAGCTGGGGTGCTGCTGGGTTGCTCCAGTAGCACGGCTCCTCGGCTCTACTGGAGCAACCCAGCAGCACCCCAGCTGCTCTGCCCCAGGCGTCCTGATTCAGCCACTGCTGAAACTGACTAGCAGCGGCTGAATCAGGACGCCTGGGGCAGAGCAGCTGGGGTGCTGCCCGGTTGGTCCGGAGCGGTGCTGCGGGACCAACCTGGCAGCCCCCAGCTGCTCTACCCCAGGGGTAGGTAAGAAAAGCCTGGTCTGCTGGGGGGGGGCACTAGCTGCACCCCCCCCCCCAGCAGACCAGGGGGACAGGAGCAAAGCCGCGGAGCACGCCCGCAGCGGGACAGCCCAAGTGCGCCCGGGCTGTCCCACTGCGGGCGTGCTCCAAGGCTTTGCTCCCCGTCTCCCTGGTCTGCAGGGAGACGGGGAGCAAAGCCTTGGAGCACGCCCGCAGCGGGACATCCCAGGCGCGCTTGACCCCAGGCGGCAGCTTTGCTCGGGTGTCCCTGGTCTGCTGGGGGGTCCAGTGGCTTTGCTGGACCCCCCCCCAGCAGACCAGGGGGACAGGAGCAAAGCCGCCCAGGCGGGGGGAGTCCCGCTGCCTGGGCGGCTTTGCTCCGGGGCAAACAAGCAAAGCCGCCCAGGCAGCGGGACTCCCGCCGCCTGGGCGGCTTTGCTCGGGTGTCCCTGGTCTGCTGGGGGGGGGGTCCAGCAGCTTTGCTGGACCCCCCCCCCCAGCAGACCAGGGAGACCGGGAGAAGCTTTTCTCGCCCCGGAGGACACAGGTGGCGATCCGCCGCCCGTGAGCTCCGGGGCGAGAAAAGCCCTGTTCGTAAGTGCGAATCCGACGTAAGTCAGATCTGCGTAAGTCGGGGACTGCCTGTAGTTTGTTTTTTTCATTATAAGGGGCTGCTTATTTTGAAATCTGTACTCCTGCTTTTCTTGGAGAATAATGCTAATTTCAAAATAGCTATTTCAAAATAGTGTCAGTGTAGATACTCCACTGCTGCAATTTTGAAATAACTGCTCCCCAGAGTAACTCGAACTAATTACTCTGTAGTGCTTCCTGGGGCTGTAAGTCGAGGTAGTGTGTCCACATTAATGGAACCTTCCTTGGACTAATTTCAAGGCTTCCCTGTAGTGGGGAGATGCTATTCTGATTTTGTAAAATAGGGATTTGAGTCAAATTTAGTTGTTTTGAAATAGTTTCCTAGGATAGACATGGTCTCTGTGTGCTGAATTTCTAAGATAGTACTGCATCAGTTGACACTTGATTCAGGTTTGGAATAAGGATGTTAAATTGCGGTTATCTGGCTAGTCGTGTAGTCAATACAATTTGTATTGACTACACACTTAGTCGATAAGGGACCACTTTGCAGAGCTGTAGCGGGGGTAGCTCTCAGACCTGGCTGGAGCCTGGACTGAGCAGTCCTGGCTTGCGCCAACTTGAGGAGCCACCTGCGCTGCGGCTCTGCATTTTAAATGTAGTAAGAGCTACTAGGCTCTTAATACATTTAAAATGCAGAGGTGCAGCATCCTGGACCAGCTCCCCTGTTCAGCAGCCTCTGTTCATGGCAGCCAGGGCTGACTTCTGGGAACCTCAAAGACGGGGGCTGCTGCTCGAGCAGCCTCTGCCTGCTGTGAGCCTTGGGCTGCCAGGAGCAGAGGCTGCTTTGCAGCAGCCCCCCATCTTCCTCCCACTGATCGAGCCAGCAGGGGAAGGGAAGTAGTGGCACCATGCAGATGGTGCTGGGGGGAGGGGAAACCTGCTTTTAAGCTGGCTGCCCCTAGCACTGGCTCCTATTCCTCCCCCTCTGCCTCTCATACAGAGGCAGCGGGAGGTAGGGGACGCGAGAAGCTGAGTACTCCACTCGACTACCTGATAAGCAGGGCCGGCTTTAGGAAGTGCGGGGCCCAATTTGAACCACTTTGGCGGCTCTCCGGCCCTCCCCCCCAGGATTTTTTGTTGAAGGGGGAAAAAAAAACACGCACAACAAACCACAACCACACACAAATATCACATCAGAAGTAGATCTGATCAAAATGTAGTTGAACTTTTTTTTTAAAAAAAGCCATCCTTTATTATTCAAAATTTTACACACAATTAAATCAGTTGCCTTAAGTGTAAGTCAAATATTTTCAATTGCAAACTATCCAATTTTTTCAATAAAGTTTAAAGTTTGATTTTTTAAAAAGTTATCAGAGGGCGTTGCAATTTTCTGTTACATTGATTTACTTTTTAAATAGCAAAAATTGAGTCTTTGTTAAGAAAGTGTCAGTTCTGTGGTCAAATTCCAGTCCTTAGTGATTTCAGCACCAATGATTTCACTAGGTAATATGGTACCTCATCACCATTGCCTCCTTTGCACTGCTCTCCAACACATTGCCTGCATGTTGAGTCCAAGATCAGTCTAGACAAGATTTTATCAATGATTTTTGCTCAAGCGATCACTGAGACAGACAAGCACTCTCAATTGATTCTAGTCAGCTCTGCCTTGAAACACTGGGGCTGTGTCTAGACTGGCAAGTTTTTCCGCAAAATCATCTGCTTTTGCGGAAAAACTTGCCAGCTGTCTACACTGGCCGCTTGAATTTCTGCAAAAGCACTGACGATCTCATGTAAGATTGTCAGTGCTTTTGCAGAAATACTATGCTGCTCCCATTCGGGCAAAAGTCTTTTTCTGAAAACTTTTGCGCAAAAGGGCCAGTGTAGACAGCGCAGATTTGTTTTCCGCAAAAAAGCCCCGATTGCGAAAATGGCGATCGGGGCTTTTTTGCGGAAAAGCGCGTCTAGATTGGCCACAGATGCTTTTCCACAAAAAGTGCTTTTGCGGAAAAGCATCCTGCCAATCTAGACGTGCTTTTCCGAAAATGCTTTTAATGGAAAACTTTTCCGTTAAAAGCATTTCTGGAAAATCATTCCAGTGTAGATGTAGCCTGGATGTAAAGTGTCAGATATAAGTGAGGACTCCCAAATAAACTCTACACCACCAGAAATAAAACCTGTTTCCATCTTTTGTGGCTTTCAGTTAGATGTGACTCATTATCCTCTGCTTAGTGTTCAAGTTATGGTAGACCCTAAGCTAGGTCATATTAATTTCAGGTCTTTTAATCATACAGTATGGATAACAACATTTCATTCTCTCAGCTCCAAGTCTTAAGTGAATTTCAACCCCCAATAAGCCAAAATTGATCACCTTGACACAGCAAGTGTGTCTAATGATCGCTGTGGCAAAGTAAGTTGTCTGTATAAATAAGGTCTGCTCCTGAAGCTTTTTCCTACAGTTGATTAACAGATGGCAGTAGATAGCTCACTCAGACCACTGGCTGATAATAGTTAGTCACCCTGACCAGTCATTAACCATAGTCATGGACTCACCCTACTCTCCATTGTCTCTGATTCTCTGATGACCTGTGACAAAAAAGGAGGGTGGAAAGGGAAATTGAAGGGAAAGACCTCTCTAAATTCACCGAAGAGCAGTATTGCCAAACCAAAGATCACAAGGAACGCCTACACAAAGTTATGAGAATGGTCTACAAATCATAAGATATTTTAAAAATAAAACATGTTGGATTTTTATTGGCCTTTTGTTTGAGTATTTAGGGTTCATGTTTTAAAGCTTTCTTCCTTAGCTGTAAGGCCCGGAAGTATAGAGAATTTTTTTTAAATGAAAGCTGAGATTCCTACATAATCAACTGACTCCAGGCTTTTAGAAAAACACCAAATGTTTTGAGACTCATGGTAAAACAATGGAGGAATTCTTGTGAGCCCATGCTTTGCCCACAGTATAAATAAAAACAACAACAACAACAGTATCTTTTCCACTAAACATCCTAATGAGATACTGCAAATGGTGAACTGAATTCAACAGCTCCTGATATGAACAGGTATCAACCTAATTTTTCATATTTGAGATGGGTTACCAGGAATCATATATGATAATATGAAATCTTTCCACTCTCAAGTCAGCATATTCACAAAGCACCTATAATTTTGATCCATTTTATATTATTTTTCTCCCAGGGGCAACTGACCCCTCTGGCCCCCTCACTACGCCACTTCCCCCCCTCCTGCAGATCTATCATCTTATGCATGTGCAAGATCTATGAGAGCCGTCCCATGAATCTGCAGTTAGTGTCTGTGGTGCCTGCTTCTGGGTGGTGTCTCAATGCTGCCTCATTCACCTCCAAAGAGGGGGCTTCCCAAAGCAGGCCCTTGTTGCTTACCTCCAAGGCATCTACAGGTCCAGTCTCCTTTCAATAGTCCCACTTCCCAGGGCTCATTGATCTTGGATCTGGCTTCCATCCCCTCTCCAACCCTCATCAGAACTACTGTTTATTCTTTTCATAAGCCAGAAAATTAACCCACCCAGTCTTACATCCCCTAGGCAGGGAATGAGCCTACATTAGGCCCCAGCTGGAGTATCATGTCTATTTCTGGGCGCCACATTTCAGGAAATGTGGAGAAAGTCCAGAGAAGATCAACACAAATGATGAAAGGTCTAGAGAACATGAGATATGAGGCACGGCTGAAGAAATTGGCCTTGTTTATCTTGGAAAAGAGAAGACTGAAAAGGGACATGAGAGCAGCTTTCAAGTATCTAAAATAGTATCATAAGAAAGAGGAAGAAAAATTGTTCTGCTTGGCCTTTGAGGTTAGGATGAGAAGCAATGGGCTTAAATTGCAGCAAGGGAGGTTTAGGTTGGACATTAGGAAAAACTTCCTGCCTGTCAGGGTGGTTAAACACTGGAATAAATTGCCGAGTGAGATTGTGGAATCTCCATCACTGGAGATATTTAGGACCAGGTTAGACAGACACCTGTCAGGGATGAGCTAGAGCAACTCAACTTTGGAAGCCCCAGGGGCCACACTGATACTTACAGAACATGCTGAGAGCCTCAGCTTAAGTGTGGTTGCATATGCAAGCAAATATATACAAATAGCTTCTCTCACACTGACAGGCATGAATACAAAGATTAAGGCAAGATCACACAACACACAGGCCCCATTTAAGTCAGTTCTGCTGATATTAATAAAATGCAATATTTACCCGATTTCTACCCATGTGACAGCACTTTTCATGAGCAGTGACAGTCCAAGAATTTAACTACTAAAACACATCAACAGAAGATCATTATACTGACTACTTTTTTGTTTTGGCTCCCACTCGCCGGCCATGTGTTGATCCCCACATAAACCCAAACTGCACCGCGGGTCGCAAACAAACTGGCCGTGAGCAGCATACCAAGTTATTAATAAATATTTTTAAACCTTTCCCTTTTCTCTCTGCTGCCATGTCGCCTCTCCTTGCTCCATCATCTCCCCTGGTGCCTGCTGCCCCCAAACTCCTCACCTTCCTCTGTTGTCCTGACCCCTGCCCTTCTCACTGCCCTCAGCCCTCCTGCGACCTGCCCCCCTCCACTAGCCATTCTCTCCCCCCTGTGCCCACTCCTCCAGTAGCCCCACTCTGCTCATGTGAGCTACCCCTCCTCATCCCCTCTTCTAACGCCTCCCTTGCCTCTGTCCTCTGCTGCAGGTGTCTGCCCTTCTGCTTCACCCCAAAATCCCCTGGCACCTGCATGTTCCCTTAGCCCTGCACCCTCCTGGTGCCTCCCCCTTCCCTTACTGCTCCTGCCCCCTTTGCCCTCTTTTTCCCTGATGCCCACCCCCTCACCACCCTCTGCCCCCTGTTCCCCTCCTGCCCCTCTGTGCCCTCACACATGCCTTGCTCCATCGCCACTTTTCTCATGCCCACCCCTTCTTTCAGGCCTTCTCCCAGCACCTCCCGTTCTAGGCCCCAATGCCCTTCCCCTCACCCTCGCCTAAGCCTAAGCCCCTTCCCTTTCCCCCCACCCCACCGCACCGCCGCCGCACAAGCCTGTTCCCTACCTTCTACCTTCCACTTTGTGGTTGCGGGGCCGCGGCCGGGGTCTGCGTTCAAGCCCCGGAGGCTGAAGCCGGAACCAGCGAGGCCCCGCAACGTGGCCTCCCAGGACTTTTAAAATCACGGGCTGTGACGTGATGTCACGGCCTGGGCATCCTCCCCCACATGCAGCACCGCACATGGGCAGCAGCAGGCGGTGAGAAGGAGTCACGCACGACAGGGACTAAGGGGGATGCTCTGGGGGCGGGGTGGGGGGACGCGTGGGGGGCCAGCAGGAGGTTCTGGGGCCCAGTACAGGCAGAGCCGGGGGGGAGACCCAGCTCCACATAGTGGTGGAGCAGGGCCCCGGCTCTGTAACTGGCCAGCACTTCCGGGTTCAGGGGCACGGGACCCCCTTGGGTGTGGGGCCCGATTCAGCCGAATCGGTCAAATTGGCCTAAGGCTGGCCCTGCTGATGAGCTTATGCTTATCGAGTAGTCAGCTACTCAACTAACATCTCTAGTTTGGAAGTATGTCTTTGCAGCCATAAGGGCTAGAAATTTAATTAAAAAAATGTGGAATAGCTGAATGTAATTGATTAATACTTGTTGCATAGCATCCCAAAGCAGAGAAGGGAAATGTTAATCATTGGTTTTCAAGTTGAATCTTTTAAAATGTAACTTAAGAATTATTTATCTTATTGGAGTTAAATATTGAACTTACATCAAACATATTGAAAAATAGATTTCTATGCATGCATATGATAAATCACATGCATGATTTACTATTACAGCACTGGAGGATATTGTAGAAGTTGCTGCTGTTACAGGGAAAAACAACCCAATCCATCTATATATACTAGAAGATTTACCCAGTGTTGGTTGGATCCTTAACTCAGTTAATACTTTTTGGTAAATAAAATGAAAAGGTACATTCTTCATTTAAATCATTGCTCTGGAATAAGGCTGGGGGTGAGGTGTTGAGTATGCAGGCTTCCCTGGGAGGGAAGACTACCCCAGCCCTCTCTTACCACAGCAGCTTGGGGCCAGGTGAGATGTTAAATATCAGTTAATTTACTAGTTGAGTAGTCGATGGAATTTCCATTGATTACTCAACAGGCACTTCTGCATTCCTCCTTTGAAATGTACAAACTCCATGTGTCCCGCTGACTCCGGGCTGCATGTGGGCGTACCAGCTTTGAAATGTACAAGAGTCGCCAGAGCGGGCTCTTGTGCATTTCAAAGTGGTAGTGCCCTCATTGTGCCTGGAGTCAGCAGGGGACTCTCTAGCTGACTGCTGGTTCCACACGGCATTTCCCCAGAAGATCCCAGATTCCACGGAAATACCTAGCGGAGCCCAGGATCAGCGAAGGAGTCCTCAGCTGACCCTGGGCTCCAAGCGGTGTGGTGTTTCAAAGTAACAGTGCCAAACAGCTGATCTCCCTCCCCCCATTTGCTGCCTCTATGTGATAGAGGCAGCAAGCGGGGGGGGGGGGGAGGGCGGAGGCGGAAGGGCGGGGAAATCAGCTAGTTGACTACCTATCCAATGAGCATTTGCTTATCGGATAGTCGACTAGTCCTTAATATCCTTAGTGAGAAGTGCCGCTCCAAGGCTACTGCAGCTCCAGCATGCACAGTTGGGGGAGTGAGTGCATGTCTTCTGGCTGGGGCAGATGCAGGTGTATCTGTCCCCTGTGCTCCCCACCCACAGTGAGGAATGCAGCAACCTTTGCACTTTCCCCTCACTCCACCATGAAGGTGAATAGCTCAGCGATGTTTCCATATGAATGGGGTGGAGGAGAGCTTTAGTCCTCCTCAAAGGGCTCCTGTGGGATGGGAGGCTCAGAGCTGGGGTAGTCCCAGACCGGGAGGATTGTACGCGCTCAGCCAGCCACTTTCACTTGCTTAGTGATTCTATCTGTATCTGTACGATTTTATGAGAAGCTGTCCCATTCCAGCACATCCCATTTTCCATGCAGAACCAAACCCTTACGTTGCTTTGTCTTATGATAGTAGGAAGCTGTATACTAAATTTGGTGGCCCTTTAGGAGGAGTGCTTGAACAAAGAAACTGACAAGCTTTCTCAAATATATATTAGATTTTCCAGCAATAGATGAATATAAAATAAATTATTTTAGGGAGCAGTTGGCGGCAAGAGATCTTTTAACTCTAGTTCTTTAATGCACAGCGTTTTCTTGCTTTGTTAGATAAACTTACTCCATAATACTTTGGTACTGTCATTGCAATTTAAAATTCCCAGTATTTGTTATGTATCGAGTGTAACTGACAATATATGAACAGAAATATTTCAGTTATATCTGTTATGGCAAAAGTTAATATTTTTCCGTGAATTATTTTTGTCTGTCATTGAAACACTTTGAATAAGAGGAAATTCTATTCTAAAACATGCCCCTAGATCAGCAATCATGTGTCCTATCACTAATTTCATTTAAAATGGGTCTTCTAGGAAAGATTCATTTCCTTAAGAAATATGACATAAATATAGTACTTTGCTTTTTCTAACTGTAAATTAAAAAAACAAAAAAATCATTGTTTAATGAGGCACGGTAAAACGTTTTTTCAGCTAAATAAAGCTCTGTTATATTTATTATTTTGTATATACTATATTTTAATTTCTATTTTCATGTCTATTCAGTATTCTCCCAGGCCTAATATATTGTCTTGTCTCCAGCATTTACATTCCATTTCAAGCTCACATGATCCCTCAATGTGATTAAAATAAACCAGGATAGATAAAAATAGATTATTTAAAAAAAATAAAAAAGCATTTTTTATTTAAATCTGATTTTTAAAATTATAATCAGTAACATTATTTTTTTTATTTAAAAATATGTTACAATTAAATTTAATCACAAACATGTTACACATACATTTATAGTCTCATAAAAATGAATTAATGGCTCTAGTCTGTCTAGCTTAAGTATTAGCTCTTGCATCTTGAAAGTTCTCAGCTTCTAGTTTCTGTTTATCAGCAGACTAAAAAATAACATGTGCAAAGAAAGACACGGGCTGGATAGGATTGTTTTTGTTCTGTGCTTATGTGGTGGTGGACCTTGACCAAGCATAATAGAGGAGTTACTTAAGACATTTTCTTAAAGACAGACACACAATATATAGGAAAGGATGGATACAGTATAGAAGGGGGCTGTGAAGTGAATTGGAAAGAGAAAGAGAATATATTACTCAGCAAACACACAGCTTCCTATAATGGCTTCTGGGTGTCATAGACACCCTGTCTGGGAATATTTTGAAGACATTTGTTCCCTGGGTCAAAAAGGAAAATGTGTCAAGTGTAAGCAGTAGAAGATGACTATGCAGGGCCTAGTTGCAAGAATGAAATATCATTGGGAAAACTGCTCATTGGGAGAAAATGATTTAGATGAAGATGTGGATATGGCTGAGTGGATCAAACTGTTAGTAACTTAAATAATTCGCTTTGCAATGCATCATTCTTGAAGACAGTATCTATGCCTTGCAGTATAAGTGTGCTTTGACAAGTAAATTCCCAAATTAGAAAAAAAGTTTATCTTAGCTAATCCTTAGGACTTGTTAACTAGGGTTAGAATCTCACTCAAGTATACAATACAGAAAGCTTCAGTAGGTGAAATTTAGAGTTGCCAGTTGCCACTGCGTGTCATTTTCTTATTCTGTATTAAGTATATACCCCTTATTTTGGAACATCATGGCCATGGACCGTAATGGTAATGTCTTAAGTCTATTCCCTATTTTACTTAAGCATAACTTGGCTTTTACAAGACAACCACATTCTATACTTGTTTTCTCAAAAAACAGAGAAGTGCTAGTTAGGGATGTAAGTGACTAGTCGGCCACCCGATAAGCCTAGGTTTAATGAGTAGTCAAGTCACTATTCGAGTAGTCGCTCCCCCCCAC
This sequence comes from Pelodiscus sinensis, assembly GCF_052426305.1. Lineage (NCBI taxonomy): Eukaryota > Metazoa > Chordata > Testudines > Trionychidae > Pelodiscus > Pelodiscus sinensis. Next base: position 134,134,796 of record NC_143054.1, on the reverse strand, counting down.
TTGCTGCCTCTGAATCAGAGGCACCAAGCAGGGGGAGGGAGGATTTAAAAGCCGTTCCCCCAGCACCATCTTTGTGAGGGAGGCAGAGGCACAGCAGGGGAAAAAGTGTGAGCGGGGACCAAAGGTGTCCCCACTTTCGTGGGATCCATACTACTGCACCTCTCCTTTTGAAATGTACAAGAGCCACCTGCTTTTGAAATGTACAAAGGGAGAGGTGCAGTAGTTGGGACCCCGCACAAGCAGGGACTGCTTTGGTCTCCTCTCGTGCAGGTTGCCCACTGTGCCTCTGCCTTTGAAATGTACAAGAGCTATGAGGCAGCTTTTGTACATTCCAGAGGCAGAGGTGCAGCAACATAGCGAGTGCCCCACTTATCAACTAGTCGAGTAGTCGATGAAAATTCCTTTGACTACTTGATTAGCTAATTAATTGAAAGGTAACATTGCTAGTGAGTTCAATGGGTCTCATACCAAAATTAAGTGCACTAAGCGAAGTCAGCCTGATCTTTTTTGGTAACTTGATTTAAATCATTGATTTTTTTTGGTCACTTTATTTCACGGTGGATTGATTTAAATATCACCCCAGTCAGAATATTTAAAATTGAAGTTTAGTCAATCCTCACTCCCTACCAGGAATTAAGGTTTCCTGTCCCAAACACTGAAAAAAAGCTTTTTTGTTCACCTCCTGCTATGACTGGTGTACAACAATGGGAAAACGATTGTACTGAGGAACAGTGAAAGTGACTATAAATCAGGGATGGGCAATAATTTTTGATGGGGGGGCCACTCCAAGGTTTTGGATAGTGTTTGAGGGCTGCACTCTTCCATGACATTAATGGAGGAGGTGCAGGTTCTGGGATGGAGGCTGGGTGCAGAAGGCAACTTGGGAGTACCATATTTTCCAGCATATAAGACGACTTTTGATGTTAAAAAACATCCCCCAAAATCGGGGGTCGTCTTATACGCCGGGTATGTGGCTTTGCAAAGTCTCGGGGGAAGCCGGCGGCGGTGCATCCCAGGTGCGCCTGAGCTGCCCCGCCGCCGGAGCCCCTCCGCAGCTTTTCAAAGTCGGGGCATCCTCAGAGGCTTTGCTCCCAGTGTCTCTGGTCTGCTGGAGACGGTCCCCAGCAGACCAGAGGCACCGGGAGCAAAGCCTCAGAGGTGCGGGACCCTGCCGCTGCTGCGGCTTTGCTCCCGATGCCTCTGGTCTGCTGGGGACCGTCTCCAGCAGACCAGGGACACCGGGAGCAAAGGAGGCGGAGGGGCGCTGGGGTACAAGACGAAACCTTATCTTTAACTAAAAAATTAGGGGGTCGTCTTATACGCCCAGTCGCCTTATACGCCGGAAAATACGGTAAGTGATTGGGGTGCAAGAGGAGGTCTGGGGTCTGGGAGGGAGTTTGGGTGAAGGAGACAGTTCTGACCTGGGGCACTGGATTGGGGTGTAGGGCTTGGGTTGTGATCTAGGGTAGGGGATTGGAGTTGTGACATACAGCCCCCTCCTGCCGTGACTTAGGGCAGGGGACTGGGATGCCGGAGGGAGTGCAGGGGTTTGGGTTGTGACTTTGTGGAGGGGATTGGGACGCACATTCTGTAAGGGGGTATGGGTTCAGGAGGGGGGACAGGATTTGGCTTATGTGGTGTAGGAGGCAGAAGTTGGGGGGCTTCTGTGGGGTAGGAGGCAGAAGGTTGCGGGGAGAGAAGGGCTAGGTAGACAGACGCAGGCTTTGACTGCGAGACTTGCCTAGGCTACTCCTCACCAACAGCCCAGCAGGGTTCTCAGGCTCCCTGCCTGCCCCACCTCCTAGCACAGGCTGCAGGGACCTTCTGCGTTGGTGACTAAGAACCTGAGGGGATGGGGGCATGGTGCTTCCTGTGCTGGCTGTTTTTCAAATAGGCAGCTTCTGTTGGCCAGAAATTGGCAGGAGGTGGGTGTAGCCCGTGAAGCATCATTCCCCCCTCCCTGGGCTCACAACTGAGAGAGAGAAACGGCTGCAGCAGCCCCTTTTCTGAGCTGTGTGTGTGTGTGTGTGTGTGTGGGGATGTGTGAGGCAAGCAGGAGTCTGCCTGAGGCTCCCAGCTGTGTCCACGGGCCAGATCCTTCCCCCTGGCTGAATTTTGCCCAGCACTGCTACAGGTGATTATGTCCATCTGATCCACTCAGTATCCAGCTACTCTGGAACTTCAGATGTGTTGGAACATCAGAGTTGGCTTTGGATGATATTGTTAGTTGTTTAAAAAAAGCCTCATCCACTTCCTCCACCTGTAGAAGACTCCTGGCATGACATCACCCTTGTTTTTAATCCCTTTTAGCCTAACCCAGAGACTCTCAACACTTCCGTCTCCTATGTTCATCTCTACCTCACTCCAAGTGTGTTCATTTTTAATACATAAGGCAACACCTCCTCCCTTTTTTCCCTGTCACCCACTAACATCAGCCACTAAGGGTAATTTTCACTGCTTAACTGGTTCCATCCCTAATTATGACTGTTAAAATCTTAGATATGGCCTCTGTTAAATTACAACTATGAAATGTGGACATTCAGATAATCAATAAATTACAATCCTTAAAATTATGTAGTTAAAAAGTATTCTAAAATATTGAGAAACCATGAAAGCAATAAAAAGGTATCTGAGATAGGAACTCAGCAAATGCTACTAAGAGATTTTATGGGAAAAAAGATTTGATTTGCAGGACACATTTTTAAGGAGGACAGCTTGTTGAAGGCCTTGAAGGAGAAAGTTGTTGGTTTAAAAAAAAAAATCTTGATTAGACAGTATCCTGGAGGGAATCAAAAGAAGATCTGGCTCTCAAACGGTATGTCTACACTGCACGCTGATTTCTAAATAAGCTACTTTGGAATAGAAACTCTGAAATAGCTTATTTCGAAATAGCGAATCTACACTACAAATGCCTGTTAAAGAAATAGAGCATCCACACTGATTGGAGCCTCAATCACACTTAAAGCCCCTTGGAAGCACTTCAGGCAGGGCACCAGGAAAGCACTGACTTCCTGGAGCTGCTTCCAGAGGTTATCTGAGGCTTATTCCTAAAGGGACCACTCCTCCCCCCGCCCCGTACAGTTGTGTCTCAGGCTCCTCTCCTTTGTCTACCTCCTTGAGGAACAGCAAAGCCTTTTCATTGCCCACTCTGGTTACCCTTGCAGACACCACATCACTCTAGCTATGGAGCCAGACCTGCCTCTAAGTAGTCGATGGCTCTTAGACCCCATGCTGCACCTCTGCCTGCAGTTACTCTAGGCTACCCTTGTGACTCTGCAGGAAGAGGACACTCAACTCATTGGGGGGCATCTCTTCTCCTCTCTCCACATGCTGCTCATGCAGCACGACCCCTTCCCTGTACACTTCGCCACCTCTTCTGGCAACTGGACATCAGTTTCCTTCCTCTGTTGATACAATAAAGCAGACCTTTCGGTTTGAAATAAGAAACTCTATTTTGTGTTTAATTGGGGTAATTGCATCTGGGGAAAGAACGTGGGAGGCAGGAGGGAGAGGTTCAGGGATGGGGCTGGGAGTGGCGCCTGCTTCAAGTGGTCCCACCGCCTCATGTGCATGGTCCTTGGCGGCCACGGAGGGTGGGACTAGGGGCAGAAGCCGGAGGGGCAGGAGCTGGGATGAGAGTGGCAGCAGGAGCTGCCATGAGGCAGTCTATGGCAGTGGTGTAAGCTGCACACATGGTCTGGGCCTGCTGCAAGAGCTTCTGCCAGGTTGTGCGGTGCAGCTCCATGTCCGCCTCTAGAGACTGCTGCAGGACACACAGGCAGGTGATGTGCTCCCCCTGTAGGTTTTCTTGGGATTGTCTTTGCCTGTGGGTCATGTGGGGTCTGGAGGCTGGTTGTGCCCCCTGTGGACCAAGCTGTCTGTCATGCAGGCATACATATTGGCATTTCACTGTCTGACGTGTTGATCCAGGAAGTTGTTCTGCTCCCCCCAAATCTCAGTGAGATCCAGGATGTCCGCGTCAGTCCACAAAGACATCCTCCTCTTTTGGCCCTGCGCACTGGCTTGGGTGCTGGCTGCAGCTGGGCTGGCAGCTGTGGAGGCCTCAGATGGCATGCTGGGGTCTGCCATGGCAGATGTAGGGCAAAGCAGGGTGTTGCTGTGTGGCACTGGAGTAGCAGGGCCTGCTGTGTGCCACAAGCCCGTTCTGCTGTGGTGGACTGTAGAGTTCTGATGAGTGTGGCCAGAGTGACCAGCAGGGCACCTGTGGGAAGCCCTGGAGGTCACTTATTTTGAAATAGCTCTAGCTGCTCTGTCAACACACGCCTTATTTCAAAATGGGTGTTATTACTCGTAAAATGAGGGTTGCAGAAGTCAGAATAAGAAGCCCATTATTTTGACATTATTTCAAAATAATGCGCTTTCTGTGTAGACTCTCACTTTATTTTGAAATAACGCTAGTTATTCCAAAAATAACACTGCTGTGTAAATGTGCTCAAAGAGATGAGCAGCGGGTTAATACAGAGTATGTTGCCATGGTTCCAAACTTCTAGTAATGGAGATATCATATGTAATTGTTATAAATTGTACAGGTTGGACCTCCTTGGTTCAATCCTACATGAGATTGAAATTGGAGTAAAAATGTTCCTGAAAAATATTTTGGGGTATGTAAAGTGTTATGTCTTAATCACTCTCAGACCACAGTAATTTAAAAACTCTAATGTGAATTGCACAAGTTAAATGTCTCATTGAGCCATGCATAAAATGTGTAAAATAACCTGGAACATTTACTAATAAATTTTGTTTTATAAGGTATAGAGGCAGTGGCAGGGGAGATGGGGCTTGTGTGTAACCTTGAAGGTTAACCAATGAGCCCAGACTCATTGATTAACTGTTTAAACATGTATACAAACACTACTCTAGTGCTATCACACATTTACACTCACTGAGCTATATACTAAGTGTGAACGATAATAATGCTTTATAAAACAAAGAATATATAAACAACGAAGTGTGTACACTTCCAGTGCTAGAGCCTGTATCTCCTGTGTATGTGGTTATGTGCATGTGTCTCTCTTCACCATCAGAGAAGTTCATTTTCTCTGCAACCCTCATCCCCTTCTCTCCTTGATTTAGTTTTTCTCTTGTAATTACATCCCTGCAAATCTGTAGATATCTGCTTTATATCTACAAGCATCTGCAAATGTCGATGAGGATATCTCAGGCTCATTTTTGCAAATGTGGATGTAGACAACAATTTTGTATTTGTGCAGGGCTCTAATTGTGATGTGGTGCAGACTCCCGGAGAGAAGTGTTTAGGAGGAAATAGTATGGCTGACAGCGATGCTTCTGGGTATAAGGGTTGGTTATAGCCTCTAAAAACTGTTGAAAGTTGAGAGAGAATATGTACTTCTGCATGCCCTAGAATTATGCCTTTTTGGGCTAATGTCAACTCTTAAGAGGGTTTTTTTAAATATGTTTTTTTTTAACCTGTCATTTATAATCCGTAACTGGCTTCAGATTGAAATATTTAAGTAACTTTACTTCTAGTGTATATGTGTGGTATACTATTTCTTGTTGTTCTTCATGAGTGATGTGCACCCGGCACTTCGTTTTTTATTTATTTAAAACAGGAAACAAGAGCACTCGAACTTTAAATAATAAAACAATTAATGAATTACAGTACATGGACTTTGAAACAGGGAAAGGTGCTGTAGATCCAGCTTTGGATCTTCTAGTCACCATTGACAGTCTTCTTTAATTGCGTTCCAAAAAGTAGTTGGACAGGACTCTACAGTCTTCAGTTGGTATAAGTGATAATAGCTTATTTGCAACAACTATATTTTAGTTGAAAGTTCTGTTTATTGTTGAAACCTACCATAAGACCACAGAAATACTTTCCTTATGGGGCTATTAAAAATTATTTTAACAGGCACTTAAAAAATGGGTCAATCAATGAGAGAGATTTGAAAAGACTTAACTTCTGGACTGAAGAGTTAAAATGATTCTCTAATATTTCCTTCCAGGCTGACTCATCATTAGAGACTGGGAAGGGCAGCAGAAGAGAAGCCAAACTTTTAAGCTGATAACTCAACAGAACTTTCCTCTGTGTTGAGGGCTCAGAGTGGAGTCATCATGAGCGATGTTACCATTGTGAAAGAAGGCTGGGTTCAGAAGAGGGGTAAGTTCAAATATAAACAGAAAATTCTTCTAACGTATAGCACGCTATCATTATTGAAAAGACTAATACTTTGCTGGAATGTTCTTTCCCAGTTAACAGCAAGCATTAATGTAACAATCTCTTAATGCAACAATTCAGAATACATGAGCACCCAAAATTAGGCTTGTGATTAGTGGTTATATATGTGAGGAATCTTGAAAAGTCACAGGGACTATTTGCATAAAGTCAAGCATGTGCCTAGCTGTATTTAATTTTCCAAATTAAAGAGCAATTTTGTATTAATTGAATTAAATTTAGCTTTTGGGTTTACTGTGTATAGTTATCATTGAATGATATAATACATTGAGGAATGTGAAGTTCTTGATCTTTGATTTAGTGATATGCCTTTTGCATATTTTAGAAACATTTTCTTGTATAAAGTTTATTTTTTAGCTTTTGCTGATTTGGGAACAAATATCTCTGACATGGAGGCCAGTTTAAAAATTTCTTAGTACTAAAGTGGACCTATAGCAAGATTGGGCATTTAGTTGATTAGGTAGTGCATATGGGAAAAAAATGCCTTAAAAATGTTTACACTGGGAAATGTGTTTCTGTTTAATCTCATGAACTTTTATTTTACAAATAAAATTGAGCACACTTATCAGTTAAGGTATAACTGTTCTTTTAAAACAAATACTTAGTATTTTCTGTCTGGTCCTTTTCTTTAAGTAGCTTAACTTAATTGAAGCTGTTGGCAGTTACAAGCTTCATTTTGAAACTAACCCAAAGGAGTCACTTTAAGAGAGTATGGCATGATTTTTCCATTTTGAAATTGCTTTTATACTCCCCCACTGAATGTTAACAAAGATCTTTCTTCTTCGAGTGATGTCCCCATAGGTTCTCCACTGTAGGTGCTGGGCTTGCCCCAGCGCCGCAGGACGGAGATGTTCAAAGCTGTACCCGACCGGACCGTACATGTGTGGCAGGGCATCTCCCGGCGTTCGCAGTCTCCCATGCTGCGCGATCCGGTCACAGCCAGTTCCTCTTCAACCGCCTCAGGCTGCAGATGGAGCAGATCCTCTCTCCTCGTTATCCAGTGTTTGAGAGACAAAACTCTACATTCTTCAACTTATCTTTACTTAATACCGGTTCCCATTATGGTTTTCTTCTTCTCCTTAAAAAAAAATTCTCTTCATAATAGCTTGTTCGAACTCTTCTATGGCTAAGTTTGCGTTTCTCTCCTTACCCAGTTAACCATTGTATATAATTAAAAAAAAAAAGAAGAAAAGAAGTTTTTCATTCTCGGCTAAAATGCCTGGGTCCCCGGGTTTCAAAAATGCTCCCTATGCTGGCCTCTGATGGCCAAGAAGCATGTATCCGCTCTCTGGGAGAGAGCCATGTGCTGCAGAAATGCGTGAATTGCTCTAAGCTAATGGCCAGGGCTCGCCACGACTGTGCAATGCAGCTGAGGATGATTTTATTTGACAAAGCCCTTCAGCCCCAGGATCATCTTCGCAGCCGAGCACAAGTCAACAGCCGCAAAAGAGGAGTGCCTCCTCCCCAACTCAGGCATCCCCGAAGAAGTCCAAGCCATCCCTGGCCAGATCGCTGCCCTTGACATCTCAGAGCAAGCCTAGTTCAGGAGTGAAGTCAGCCGCTTCCTCCACCAGTGCTCAACCTTCCTCTCGAGTTCCCAAAAGGGCAGAATTGGCTGGAACATTGGGCCACTTAGCTGCTGCTTCCAGAACAGTGGATCCGACAGTTTCGGTACTGCAGCCATCGGCACCATCCGCAGCGTCGGAACCACAAACACAGTCGGCACCGACCAGAGCCCCTCTGGTACCAGAGCTAGATTCAGCACTGACTCGGGCATGGGAGCAAACAAGTCAGATGCCGGCATGGGAACTCATGGAACTGGCCCCAGCGTGAGACCATACGGCACCATCTACAGCATGGAACCATGAGCCGCTAACTCCTCCACGGCACCAACCGGCACCGTTGGCACGCAGCCGTGATGTGGAATGGGGTCAGGATGCACGGTCTTGGCCTCATTACCACAGGCCGCCCCCCTCGGTGCTGGAACACACGGCACCAGCTTCGGCATACCCGGCACCAGAGACATCGGCACTGGCTAAAGCACAGGTGAAGACTCATCACTGCCATCGCCACCTTTAGCATTCTTGCTGACTCCCTCTCCCTCTCCACCAGCACCATCTAGCTGGAGATCTCCATGGCTTTCTCGGAGATATGCAGCACCAGATAGGCTACCATCACCGTTCCTAACACCTCCAAGGGTTGCCAGAAGAGACTCTTGTTGTTTCTCTGTGTCTCCATCACCTCTATGCAGACAATCTTATTCTCCGTCTCCATCACTTCATTCTCGGAGATCCTATTCCAGACATGATTATCCAGCTACCACCCCTATAGGCGCGCTCTGTCACGGTCCTCATACCATCATTGCGACCGCTATGACTATTATCAACATCGCAGGGACTACTCACCTTGTTACCATCATTCCTGCTTTTCGCCCACATCCCCACCAAGATCCATGATGGGATATTCCTCCCCCACGCACTCTCCGCTCTTGGCTCCTGCATTCTCAGAACAAGATCCACCTCCCGTCCATCCTTCCCCTTCTAACCAGGGTGAGATGCAATCGAATACGGCAGATGCACAGCTACCGGAGGTATCCCCAATGGATCAGTCTTCCTCACCGGATGAGGCGGTTATACCTGGTGATGTTTCTCCACCAGATGATGTGAGCCAATTTCAAGACCTTTTTTAAAAGAGTTGCGGCGTCACAACAAATACAATTACAAGAAATTAAAGAAAAACAGCATTGCCTGTTAAAAAATTTACAAACAACCCAGAGTGCCAAACTAGCTATACCTCTGAATGAGGCGATATTAGAGGTGGCCAATGAATTGTGGCAGAGACCTGCTTCGGCCCTCCCAACTAACAAGCGTGCTGATAAGAAGTACTTTGTCCCCCCCCAGGGGCTCCGAGTTCTTGTTTTCTCACCCACAACCCAACTCTCTTTTGGTTGATGCAGCCCATCAAAGGGCAAAGGCGCCTCAATATAAAACTAATGCATCAGACAAGGAGGTGAAAAGACTTGATTTATTTGGTAGAAAGGTCTACACGTCTTCGACTCTACTCCTAAGGATCGCGAATTACCTTCCTCACCTATCCAACCATAATTTTGACAATTATACTAAATTGACTCCATTAATGAAAGCATTGCTAGAGTCCAAAAGGCTGCTCCTAGAGTTCCTAGAGAGTTACAAACAAAAGTAGAGGACTTACCCTTTGATAAAGACCAATTATTCGGTGAGCAGACAGATTCTGTGCCTACATTCCAGTTAGGACTCTAGAATAACACTTAGATCACTAGGAACGTAGCAGCATCTGCCACGACAATTTGATCAAACATGTCACCCCCAACGTCAGAGGACTTCTGAGATGTAGGAATCTGACCAGCTGTGCGCGAACTTGGTTAACAAGCAGCACGTTTGACGTGTTTGTCGAGAGCAGGCAGACAATCCCACCAAACCTCCATATGTTTCACCACCAGCTGAGGCTTTTCTACCATCAATGGCTCAATATTACCACGCCATCCCATTCCTATCTCTACCTTCCACAAACCCACCATCCCCGTCCCTTTTCAGGGACTCATCTCACAAGGACTTATTATGCACCGAGATTACTCACCTACTTCATATCGGTGCCATAGAAAGGGTTTCACCTCAATTCCAAGGAAGAGGGTTCTACTCCCGCTACTTTCTGGTTCAAAAGAAAACCGGTGGATGGAGACCTATATTGGACCTCTGACAACTAAACAAATACCTCCGCAAGCAACGCTTCAAGATGGTGACCTTGGCCTCTATACTCTCCACTCTGGAACGGAGCAATTGGTTTGCTGCTCTTGACCTCAAGGTCACTTATTTTCACGTAACAATTCATCCTGCCCACAGGAAATTTCTATGATTCAGAGTCGGTACAGATCACTTTCAGTACTGAGTCTTCCCCTTCGGCCTTGCATCAGCACCCAGGGTTTTCACAAAGACATTAGCAGTGGTTGCTGTGCATCTTCGTTGCAAGAGGGTGATAATATACCCTTACGTAGACAATTGCCTTCTGAAAGCAGGCTCGTCCACGGAAGCACCAGAAATGCTGTGAGTTACAATTGAAACCTTCCTTCTCTTAGGCTTCCTTATCAACAACGACATATCCATTCTTCAACCAACCCAAAACATAGAATTCATAGGAGCTCGTCTGGACTCCATTTCAGCAAGAGCTTACCTGCCTACCCACAGATTTCAAGCAATACAAACACTGCTGGACGAGCTCCTCTACAAATGATCCGTTCAGGTTATAACAGTGCTCAAGCTGTTGGGCCATATGGCCTCTACGACATACGTCGTACCCCATGCCAGATTACACTTTCGGCCACTACAACATTGGCTTCTAAAGGTCTACTATCAGAGAAGACACAATGTGAACAGAACAGTGACTATCCCCGATACAGTCAAAGCTTCTCTCCACTGGTGGACCAGGGATGACCGCTTGCTCTCTGGTACTCTGTTTCACCAGACCCTACCTTGTTACCACACAACTACAGATGCGTCTTTTATCTGCTGGGGGGCCCATATGGACAATCTTTCCATTCAAGGCTGCTGGTTTCCACAGAAGTCTCTGCTGCACGTAAATCTCTTAGAGCTCAGAGCCGTGCTAACGCCTGCAGACATTTTCACGTACACTTCCGCAATTCTACAGTTGCTATCTTCACAGACAACATAGCAACCATGTACTACATAAATTATCGAGGCGGTGCACGATCCCACTCGCTCTGCACAGAGTCAAACCGATTATGGAATTGGTGCATTGCCAATGGCATAGCCCTTGTGACATCCTACTTACCTGGCATCACCAACACAATAGCAGATTCCCTCAGCAGGAATTTCGCAACAGAACACGAATGGGAGATTTACCAAGGAGTTCTTCATTCCGTATTTTGGCAATGGGGCACTCCTCAAGTAGACTTATTCGCCACCAATACCAACAAAAAGTGTTGTTGCTAGTGCTCCAGAGCTGGTCTTGGCCCCAGTTCTCTGGGGGACACCTTCCTACATGACTGGGGGGTCCTTCTTCATGTACACTTTTCCGCCTACGCCTCTTATCTCCTAAGTCCTCCAATAGATCAAAATAGACAAAGCTTCCGTGATATTAATAGCACCCGCGTGGGCATACCAACATTGGTAATCACTCCTCCTACGACTAGTGCGATACCCTCCGTACCATCTCCCATTAATTCCGAACCTCCTCACTCAGGAGCAAGGCTTTCTTCTGCACACACAGTTACACTCCCTGCACCTTGCAGCATGGTACCTAGTTGGCTAAACACTTCTGAAACCCTTTGCTCTGACCAAGTAAAGAACGTTCTCATTCACAGCAGAAAGCACAACACGTGATCTACTTAGCTTGCAAAGTGGGCACAATTTACTTCTTGGTGCTCTCAGCCTTGTGTGGATCCTCAGACAGCTCCCATCCATGTTATCCGGGACTACATAATACACTTGAAACAGAGTGGACTGGCCTTAGCATCTCTTAGAGTTCATCTCACGGCACTCACAGCCTTTTGGCACCCAATTCATGGCGTGTCGGTGTTTGCTAACTCTCTCTCTAAGAGATTCCTGAAGGGCCTAATGAACATAGATCCACCTACACGGGCTTCCCCTCCTTTGTTGAATCTAGACTTGGTCCTTTGGGCCCTTACGGCACTACCCTCTGAGCCTCTAGCTACGATTCCTCTTCAGACTCTCACGATGAAGTTGGTCTTCCTCATAGCCATCACCTCTGTGCAATGAGCGAATGAGATTTCAGTTCTGATGGCAGTATCTCCATATATCATCTTCAACAGAGACAGTGTGATCCTCAGACATCACCCAGCGTTCATTCCTAAGGTGTCCTCAGAATTCTACCCTAATGAACCATACCCGCTTTCTTCCAGAAACCTCATGCATCGCCATGTGAGACACACTTCCACACACTTGACATCTGTAGGGCCCTAGGCTTTTACATATAATGCACAAAGACCCTTAAGAAAATGGATAGATTAATAATCTCCCTTGCTGAACACTCTAAAGGGGAGCCCTTGTCTTCACAGCATTTTTCTAACATTATTGTTTCCTGTATCACCCAATGCTATGCTGCATGAAATGTGCCACTCCCACAGCTCCCTAGAGTCCACTCTACAAGGGCAGTACCTACCTCCACCGCTTTCTTAAAGGGTGCTTCTTTTTCTGATATTTGTAGGGCAGCCACTTGGGCTTCTTACGGCATGTTTGTCAAACACTGCCATTCAGCACAGGTGGCTTCTGGATATACTTCCATGGCATTTGCCGTCCTTTCTTCCATTAATAAATAGTAGCCTCCAATCCCCACCTTCCTTTCCACGGGTGGGTACTGCTACTCAGTCACCAACAGTGGAGCACCCATGGGGACATCACTCAAAGAAGAAAGCGAAGTTACTCAGCTTGGTGCAGTAACTGTCGTTCTTCGAGATGTGTCCCCATGGGTGCTCCACTTCCCACCCACCTCCCTGCTTCGAAGTCTGTTTCTCTTTATTGCAGATCCTGAGGCGGGTCAGAGGAACTGGCTGGGACTGGAATGTGCATCACGGGATACTATGAATGCTTCGAGACACCCTGCCGTGCATGCGCAGTCTGGTTGGGTACTGCTTTGAACATCTCTGTCCTGCGGCGCCGGGGCAAGCCCAGCACCTACAGTGGCGCACCCCCGGGGACACACATCTCGAAGAATGACAGTTACTGCACCAAGGTGAGGAACTTCGCTTTACTGTATCGTATACATGGGTATTAGTGTACATATGTATACAACCAGGTTGAGAAGGTTTGGAATTAATTCATGCTTGAGATATTTAGATCAGTCCTAGATTTTTAGCTGTTTTATAGTATCAAAGTGTGTGCTTTTAAAAATACTTCCTAAGGTTTGAATTGGGCTTTTTTTGCCCTCTGCCAGAGTTTACAAAAATCTGTGTTGTCCTCCAGTTAACATCAGTGCTTATAGCCCATACATTCTTTTATCTCACTTGGAAAATACTATTAATGGGTTCTCAAACTTCATTGCATCCTGACCCTCTTTGACAATAAAAATTACTACATGACCCCAAGAACAGGGATTAAAGCTGGAGGACATCTAATGCCCTCTGCTCCAGCGGCGTAGCCAAAGCCCAAGCCTTTCTGCTGTAAAAGAGGGGGTACAGATTTTAAGTCTAATGGCTTCAGCCTCAGAAAGAGGTATGTTGCTCCAGGATTTCCTTTTTATGGCTATAGTAAGTTTTCTTAAAAATATTTTTCTTATTTTTATATTGTATTTTCTTATTTACAACAAATTTAATGATCAGTTATCTGGAAAAACAACCACAAAGGTAAAGCACAATTAAAGAAAAGTAGTAGCTGAAGAACAATAAAATAATTTGCTGATAAGACACACGTTTTTGGCTTCTAATTTTTTATATAGCTTTAGGTTACCATAGCAGTGGTTTTCAAGAACAAAAACATTTAGAAACTCTTAAGATAAAGAACGCCCTTTTGTTTAGTGAAAATTGTCTTAAGGAACCAAAATAAGACTTTGTTTATCTATGGATATAAAACCAAATAGCTTATGCTCACAGTCCAGCAGTTCCTATAAGGAGGCGGGACTACAAAATAAAAGTATCTAAATTGTGTTGGAAGGACTTCGGGAACTGACATTGGTATAATCACAAAGATACCTCTGTTTGGTTAGAAGTACTAGCTTGCTTGGACTCATTTGTATTTTAATGTCAAGTGGTATCTCTGGGGGTGTTCCGATTTGGGTTCGGGTGTGTCCTCGTGTTGGTGACTGGAGATTTTTCTAGCAGTGCCCTGCTGTGCTGCATGTACGCCGTAGTGCCTCCTTGTGCCATTGGTGTCAGTTAGGTGAGTGCACGCTGTTGCCCTCACAGTTCCTTCTCTACTATCTTCAGTGGAGGATAGAGCTCTGTTCTCTCACCCCTTTTTCACAAAAACAACAACAAAAACCCAGTTAATTCTCCTCAGTTTTATTCTCCTTTCCAAGTTTTGAATCCCTCCCGACCTGCTAACTTCAAACTCCCCCACCCCCAAACAAAAAAACCAACTCCCCCATCCCCGTTTTTCTTCATTGTTCATCCCCAATCTCGTTTTTTCCCTTATGCCTTGATCCCTGGCTTTAAACGGTGTGAATCCTGTTGTAACGGGCATACCTTGTGTATAAAGTGTCTTGGAGAGACCCATCTGATGCAGAAGTACATTGCTCAGACCTCACTGGTAGAGCACAAAGCTTCCGTGCCAATAGGCTGAAAAGATATCTGTACGAGAAATCTCTTCAGCCTCTGTGGGACGACTTACCTCCCAGGGCCAAATTTCAGACAAGTCAAAAGATATGGACAAAAGTTGTCTCTCTAGCTCTTCTGACAAGCTGAAAACGAAAACCCAGGTCTCCCCAGCACCAAGCTAATCGAGGGTGAGCATAGGCAGTAAGACAGGTACCTCTGGCACGGCACCACATAAATAATTGGCTCTGCAGAAGAGGGTTCATTCTGAACCCAGACAAAAACTGTTGGCACCGACTGAACCCACGGCACCCACCAAGACAAATCGGTGCTGAGGACCGCATTGAAGATATCCCTGGATATGGCACTGAAGAGAACCTGCACCGAAATGCCTCCTGCCAATGCACCATCCCCGACAGCACCAGCAGCTTGGGCTCAGTCCTGGCATTGCCACCAAAATGGACACGGCATCAAACATCCTCCTTAGTCCGCGGTTTGTCGGCACTGTCATCCATCTCCGTGATCCTCGGTGCATTCCATCCATTCCCCGAGGTCACCAGTCCCATTGATCTCTCCGAGTGAAGCCGACACCGAACCACAGAGCCACTTCACCCTCTCCCGCCTCCACCACTACCTTGGTGCTCACAACACTGGCCATATCGACCATCCCCAGACTCTGGACAGTGGCATCCCTGGGAGTCCTGCTCTTCTCACACGAGTAATCACATTGTTCCTTCAACATCATCAAAAAGACCACCTCAGTCACCTGAACCCACACCATTAGCCACAGCGCCACATTCTCTAGAACAGTGGTCCCCAACACGGTGCCCGCGAGCGCTATGGCGCCCATGGGGGCATTTGTATGCACCTGCCAAGTGCTCGGGGCTGGCCTGGCCCCGGGCACGTGGCGCATGCATGGTGCCGGAGCCGGGCTCATGGTGAGTGCCGGCCCCGGGAGCGCCGCGGATTGGCCGCCTGCACTCTGGGCGTGTGGTGCTTGGGAGTGGGGAGGGGGGCGCTGGGCACGTGGTGGGGGCAGGGAGGCGCTGGCCCCGGGCGCGTGGCGCTTGGGGGGGGGGCCTGCCCTCTGGCATCCGGCAGGCAAACGGCCACGCCCCCTGGCGCCTGGCAGCCTCAAATGGTTGGGGACCACTGCTCTAGAACTTGTTCAATCAGAATTGGACAACTCCTTATCAGAAGGGGAGGATATGTCCCCTCTCTACACGACTGCTCTTTGCCAGACAAGATTATCATTCTTACTACCCTGGCTCCTGATGACGACTCCAAACAATTCCATGAGCTTTTTAAAAGAGTAGGCCTGGCAGAAGGACAGGACCTGCAAGAAGTACAGGAAAAATAATACCGACTCCTACACACACTATTACTCCCTATATCCTCCCAGATCACCCTCCTGATAGATGAAGCCATTATGGACCCCGCCAATAACATCTGGCAAACCCCAGTGTCCATTATCCCCACCAATAAAAGGGCTGACTGCAAATAGTTTATAACGCCCAAGGGTATAGACTTTCTTTTCACACACCCTCCCCCAAATTCCCTAGTAATGGACTTGGTCAGGTACAAGACAAAACAACCCAATTTGAGGCCAACTCCTCAGGACAAAGACACTAAATGGTTGAACAACGAGAAGTCCTGTGACACCTTATAGACTAACAGATATATTGGAGCATAAGCTTTTGTGGCCAAAGACCCACTTTATCAGATGTATCTGATGTGGATCTTTGCCCATGAAGGCTTATGCTTCAATAAATCTGCTAGTCTATAAGGTGCTTCAGGACTTCTTCTTGTTTATGCAGATTCAGACTAACATGGCTGATACATAAATGGTTGGACGTTATGTATCAATAACATGATAGATAAATGGTTGGACATTAATGTGACATAAGGTCTATTCCTCCATGACTTTGATTCTTAGAGCAGCAAAATACACTGCAATGCTGGCCGATTCCAACTACACAAAACTCCAGGAGTTTGTACAATTCCTCCTGGAGGATAAGAGGCCGATACTTCTCAATGTGATGCAGGAGGGCCACATCATGTTCCGCATGGCATTACAATCTGCCATGGACATGGCTGATACAGCTGCCCAGGTCGCAGCGTTGGCCATCGTTATGCGAAGGGCATCATGGCTACAGGCGTCTGGGGCACTCAGAGACATCCAGCAGAAAGTCGAAGACTGTCCCTTAGACAAAATCACTGTATTTGTGTCCAAAACAGATGAAGTCCTTCACTCACTGAAGGACTCAAACACAACCCTCTGGACCTCAGGCACTCCCCCCAACGAAAGGACAAGGTACAACACCTACCAAAGGCCTAGAGAATTGTACCGACCACAGATGAGATACAACTTCCAACAGAAACACCGACCCCAACAATGCAGACCTCAGTGCCAATAACCACTTTCAACACCCCAACCTTCCTCATCAAAGCAACAAATGTGAAGGTTTGGGTGGGAGCCAGAAAGATGTCCCCATTACTGTTACACTACCAACTGGACAGTTAGAGTTCACCCACTGCCTCCAGCCCTTTTTACATCAATGGGCACAAATAACAGACAGATCGGTGTTAGTTCTCATGAAAGGGGGTTACTCCATACCCTTCATCTCTATTCCCTCTCTCCTTCCCTCTCACATCCCTTTTCAGAGACCCCCCCCCCCCACAAGGCCCTCTTCCAGCAGGAGGTCCTCCACCTTTTGCAAATAGTTGCAATAGAGCCAGTACCAACAGCTTTCTAAGGGAGAAGGTTTTACTCATTGTACTTCCTAACACAGAAGAAAAGTGTCAGGAGACTCATTTTAGATTTAAGAAGGCTCAACAAGTATGTCACATACTGACGATTCAAGATGGTAACACAACCTATAGTAATTCCAGCACTAGACCAAGAGGATTGGCTTTCAACTCTTGACTTTCAGGACGCATATTTCTACATAACACTACATCCTGCCCACAGATGGCTTCTACAATTTACAGTGGGGAATCACCGCTGTCAATATTGAGTTTTCTCTTTTGGCCTCTCAACAGTTTCCAGAGTTTTTTCCAAGATTCTAGCTGCTGTTACAGCATACCTATGTCGTCAGGGAGTCATAATATTCCCATACCTGGACAACTGCCTTATAAAAAGGCACATCCTTCCAGGAAACACAAGACCTGGTCAACGCTACCACCGATCTTTTACTCCGACTTGATTTCCACATAAACTACCAAAAGTCCACACTCCAACCCTAGACTCTAGAGTTTATAGGAGCACACATCAACACCATCGCAGTCAGGGCAACTATGCCCACACGTGGATTCAAGGCCCTCTACAACCTCATAACAGTGGTGCACGTAACCTCCACTGCAGCTGCCCGCAAATGCTTCAAGATTCTGGGCCACGTGGCTGCCACCACTTATGTGGTCCAACTGGCCTGAAAGCACATGAGGTGCTTCCAGGCCTGGTTAACCCCACACTACACCCCTTTTAGGGACCCCTTTTCCAAGACTGTCACTGTCTCGCCATGTGTCCTCAATTCATTGGAATGGTAGACTGATCCACACAATGTACTGAGAAGTGTACCATTTCATCAGCTGACCCCAACAGTTACCATTATGACTGATGCATCCCTTATGGGATGGGGAGCTCATCTTGGATCTCACACTGTATAAGGCAAATGATGCCTCAGCGAGAAAACATTCTACATCAATCTGCTAGAACTCAGGACAGTGCACTGTGCATGCCTCCACTTTCTGTACCATATAGCACACAAGACAATCAGTATCATGACTGACAATACAATGTGCATATTCTATATGAATTGGCAGGGTGGAGCCTGGTCACCCTCCTTTCTTACAGAAGTGATGAAATTATGGAACTGGTGTATTGCACATCAAATCACCCCCAGAGCCACATAGCTCCTGGACACCCTCAGCAGTATTTTTTACGACCATCGTGAATGGGAGGTAAATGCTCAAGCTCTTTAAGAGGTTTTCCTATGATGGGGACACCCAGGTATAAATCTTTTTGCAACCAAGTACCACCTTTATTGCTCCGGAGCAGCTCTGGGGAAGGGTTCTCTAGGGGATGCTTTCTCCCTCTAATGGAACTCACCTCTCCTTTACGTGTTCCCACCATTTCCCTTGCTTCACAAGATTATCAGCAAGATCAGAATGGAAAGAGCCTATGTCATCCTTGTCACACCAGCATGGTCAAGGCAAATGTGGTTCCCTTACCTGCACAGATCGGTGGTAGCGGATCTGTACAGCTTTCCCCTGCAACGCAATCTTCTCACTCAACATCATGGCAGGATTCTCCATCCCAAGACAGACAAGCTCCACCTCCAGGCATGGCGCCTTCATGGCTCCAGAATGCCAAAACCACCCGTTCAGATCGAGTAAAACTGATATTAATTAACCGTAGGAGAGATTCCACCAGAAAAACTTACCTCTACAAGTGGTCCAGATTCTCTGAATGGCTCAAATACAGTCATCCTATGCCTCCTGATACTACCCCCATCATATTGGACTACTTCCTAGAACTAAGGGAATCAGGCCTACCATATTGGACTACCTCCTAGAATTAAGGTAATCAGGCCTACCTTTCAATATGGTTAAGGTGCATGCAGCAGCAATAGCAGCCTCTCATGGAAACACCAACAGCAATTCTTTCTTTTCAGACCTGCTCACAAAACTGTTTCTTAGGGGTCTCCAGAATACTTTCCCATTGTTATGGCCTCTAGTTCCCATCTGGGACCTGAATCATGTTCTCAAAAGTTTAACCAAATCTCTCTGAACCTCTAGCAACTTGCTCTTGGCTACACCTCTCCATGAAAGTAACCTTGAAAGACGCCATAACTTCCAGCAGGAGAGTGGTGAGCTGGCAGCATTAATGGCAGACCTCCCTCCCCCCAAACACAGTATTCACCAAAACCAGAGTAACCCTTTGGCCTCACCACAAATTTCTACAGAAGATCCCATCTCCCTTTCATATTAACGACCGGATACGCTTTCCTGTGTTCTTTCCCAGCCTCACGCTGATCCATCCCAAGTGGCGTGGCCTACCCTGGACACCTACAGAGCACTTATGATCTACGTAGTTCGAACAAAATCTTCCAGACTATTCCTATCCTTTGCTGAATATTCCAAGGGCCAAGCTGTTTCCTCCCAGAGAATCTCTAAGTGGATCTCATCCTGCATCCACACATGCTACACCATTCACAACAAACAACCGCCCGATACCATCACCACTCACTCGACCGGAGCCTTTGCCTCCATGATGGCTTTCTTCAATAATGTGTCTCTGGAGGACAATTGCAAGGCAGCCACCTGGTCATCCGACCATACATTTGCAAAACATTACGCTCTTACCTCTGCCATCACTCCATCCATGGCTGTTGGAGAAGCGGTGCTGTCCTGTTATCATGGCAAGGCTCCAAACCTGCCTCCACAATACGGCTTCTGCTTTGTAGTCACCCAGAGTGGAGCACGCATGGGGACATCACTCAAAGAAGAAAAGAGAGTTACTCACCCTGTGTAGTAATGGGGATACTTCGAGATGTGTGTCCCCATGGGTGCTCCACTACCCTCCCTCCTTCCCCTGCTTTGGAGCTTTCTTGGTCTAGTGGCCAGGGTAGAGAAGGAACGGAGGGGGCCATACTGCGCATGCACCTTACAGACACCAACAGCACGAGGAGATGCCACAGCACGCATGTGGTGTGACGGGGCACTGCTAGAAAAATCTCTGGTCACCGGCGCAGGGATGCACCAGCATCCAGAGTGGAGCACACACGGGGACACACATCTCGCAGAACCCCCGTTACTGTATAGGGTGAGCAACTCTATCTTTTATGCAAATCGGAGTAGTAACTTCTCTGTCTTGGTGGTATTTCACTTTTGTTTGTTGCCTCTTGCTCAAAATATATAATGGACAAATGTATATAACTAGTCTAATTACAAAAATACCAAATTTACAACTTTTTATCTGGCTCCCTCATTCAGTTTTATTTTAAAACAAGAGGACTTTTTATAAATTTCCCATCCCCAGACACTTCCTGATCAATATTACTAGCTGTATCACATATTAGCACCATTGTTATACTTTGCAACAAGATTTCTATGCTTTATATTGCTATGTTTTGGGCATGCCTTTAACTAGACACAGTTCTAAATGTGAGGCATCTCTTCTTGGAGCAAGGAGGCTGCCTGGATCATGTTATGATTGCCTCCATAATGTAGCTAAATGCAGTAATATTATGTGCTGAATTACCTTTTAATTTTAGCCACAAGATGGTTTGTCTAAGTAGCATGATATGCAGAGACAAAGACTGTCATTTTGCATAGTGACTTCATATTTTTATTTAATGTCACGGAAAGCAGGAAAAGCTGAAAAATTTAATAAACCTGTTGTAGAAACTATTCTGGAATATGTAATAAATATGTACTACAGGTAAAGAAGTGGTAAACTGAACCTTGTCTAACACGGTATACTTTCAGGTCTGACACACGAGATAATTTGGTTCTCACAGTAATTAATACTTTAAGTTCCAAATTTCCCTTTTGTTGGCTGCTTAATGTAGATATTTACCTTGTTTTGATAATTGTATTCATATAATTACTTTAATGTGAAGTTACAATGTGATTAGGAAGAATGAAAATGGCAACCTGATTTGACTGTTCATTACACAGCAGAAAGCCTCCACCAGAGTTTTACATAGTCTCACTATGGTATTGAGCCTGTAAATGCATGATATTTTTCTAAATGACTGCTGGGGCCAGAAAAGAACTAAGATATGAAAAATGAAATTTAATGTTTTGCTGAATATTATGAATCTGAAATAATCAAAAAATATTTCTGGAGCTTTTTGAAGTGAGGCCTCTTCATTGGCTTTTTCTATCAATTTGGTTATTTCTTTCCTCTTTTAAATAAGGATATTTTGACAACCTATTTTTTTCCCTAATTTTGAGTTTGGAATAATGTATAACTATATATGTGTGTCTGCAGATAAATAAAGCATCTGGCAGCCTCACAGGCACTAACCTTCGCAAACTGTGTCTGCAAGCCACTTATTTCCCATTCCTGATCTAGAAGGTCATCTTCAAGTAGTGTTGTGACATTTTGGGTCACGAGAGCTCCTTGAGACTGTCACCTGAGGGTCTTATCATACCACTGAGCCCATTTTCCTGAACTTTGGGGTGCCCCATCACCCTATCCTGATTCACCACAGGTTCTGTTCTACCCTACCAAAAGTACAGAATTAGGGTAACAGCTCCCATCAGAGTAACACAGACACAAAGGACAAGCTCAGGTTAGGAAGGAGGAAAAGCTCTGGTCAGGGAAAGCTAAGTCACAGGGACTTAACATAGTACCCTAGGACATAGCTGCCATATGACCAAAACACCATATAAATCTGTCTCTCTGTGCATAAAGTTTATACAGATTGAACTCATAAGATGTTTGCCCCCTTTATCAATGAAAGAGAGAGAGATGTACAGCTGCTGTTCCCCTTTCCCCGCCCATGGGTGACATTTATTTACACTGTTTTTGATAATAAATAAAGGTGATTTTATTAAGTATAAAAATTAGGATTTAAATGGTTGTAAGTGATAATGGAAAGGACAAAGTACATTTCTAAGCTAACAAAAGCATAACACGTTAACTAATCCTAATAAATTAAGATAAGTTATTACAAATCATAATTTCATAATTATGATAAGGAAATTCTGGGGAATTATAGGCCAATTAGTTTAACATCTGTACCTTGAAAAGATGATTGCTTAATTATTTGTTCCATTAATTTACAGTCATCTAGAATATAAGGTGGTAAGTAACAGTTAGCATAGATTTGTAAAGAAGAAATCATGCAAAACCAACTTAATAGCTTTTTTTGACAGGATAACAAGCCTTGTGGGTGCGGGGAAGTGGTAGATGTGGTATATCTTGAGAGAGACCTTTAGTAAGTCTTGTAATACTCCTTTGTATCATCTCATAAATTAGGGAAATATAGCCTAAGTAGAATTACTATACTATGGGTGAATAATTGCTTAGAAAACCATTTCCAGAGAGTAGTTATCAGTGGTTCCCAGTCCAGCTGGTGGAGTATATAAAGTGGAGTCCCATGGAGATAATTTCTGAGTCCAGTTCTGTTCAGTTTCTTTATTGGTGATAAACTAATGGCATAGAGAAAACACTTATAAAGTTTGCAGATGATACCAAGCTGGGAGGAGTTGCAAGTGCTTTGGAGGATAGGATTAAATTGAACTGGCCAAACTGGAGGAATGGTCTGAAGTAAATAGGATGAAATTCAGTAAGGACAAATGCAAAGTGCTTAAGTTAGGGAAGAACAATCTGTTACACATTTACAAAATGTGAAAAGTCTGTTGAGGAAGGAACATTACAGAAAAGGATTGAGGGGTTGTAGTAGGCCACAAGCTAAATGAGTCAGTAGCGCAACACTGTTGCAAAAAACCCAAACATCGTTCTGTTAGCAGGAGAGTTATAAGACATGTGAAATAATTGGTCTGCTCTGCTCCATGCTGATTAAGCCTCAACTGGAGTATTGTGTCTAGTTCAGAGTGCCACATTTCTGGAATGATGTAGAGAAATTGGAGAAGAAAATGATTAAAGGTCTGGAAAACATGACCTATGAGGATAAAATTGAAAGAACTGGGTTTATTTAGTCTGGAAAAGAGCAGATAGAGAGGATGTTTTCAAGTATGCAAAAGGTGGTTGCAAGGAAAAGTGAGAGAAATTATTTTCCATAATCTCTGATAAGACAAGAAGCAATGGGTTTTAATTGCAACAAGGGAGGTTGGACATTAGGAAAAATGTGCTAGCTATCAAGATTGTTAATCATTGGAATAAATTATGTAGGGAGAATGTGGAATCCCCATCAAGTCAGGGATGGTCTTACATCAGGGGTAGTCAATAATTTTTGATGAGTGTGTGTGTCAAGGGGTGGGTATGCCCAGCCCCCTCTGAGGCAGGGTGTTGAGCCTATCAGGCCCCCTCAGATGTGCTCCACCCTGTGAGTGGTATCAACCCCAGTCCCCCATACAGTAAAAGACTCCGGCCTAGCAGCCAGTTAGTAGCAGTGCCCAGCAGCCTAAATCAATAGTAAGTCTCAGTTCACCAGTCAGTAAGGTCTGGAGGCCAATGTCAATAACAATCCCCTGTTCGTGGGGCAATAGGGCCCAGAGGCCCAAGTCTATAACAGCCCCTGGTTCGCTGGGCAGTAAGTCCTGGAAGCCAAAGTCAGTAGTCCCAGAAGTAGTGTCCCTTTTGGGTATAATGAGGGGTAGGAATAGGGGATCTTGGGCCACCCTCTCCACCAGGTTCTAGCCCAGGGCCCTCTGGGTGGGTATGTCTCACCATTACCTCAGCGCGGAATCCGCCCGCAACATGCTGAGCTCTCAGGGGGTGGGAGGGTTCCAGCTTCCCACACTGGGCTACTTCCTATCTAATTCACAATTGTTGGCGTCTTCCCCACTTGCTTTCTCCAGACTGGGAGCTTCCCCAGCTGGTCCCCACTGGCTGGCCTCTGCTGCGGCATCTGTCTGTTGCTGCTGGTGCTCCTGAGCTCCGGCAGCAGCTCCTTCCTCTGCTGTGGTCAGCACTGACTTACCTACTCCACTGGCCTTTATACTGGTTGGAGCATGCCCAGCAGGTCTGTGGGGGAGGGGGCTCTCTGACAGGTAGGCCTGTTTAACCTTTACAGGCCCAGTATGGGGTTGGTAAACCCTGTCACAGGAGGCCACTCCAAGAATTTGTAATGGCTGCACTCTTCCATGACATTAATGGAGGGGTCTGGGATGAAAGTTGGGTACAGGGAGAGGGTGTGAGGTCTGGGAGGGAGTTGTTACCTGAGGCAAGGGATTGAGGTTCAGGAAGGGGGTGCAGGGTATGTGTGGAGATATGGATTCTGATCTAGAGGATGGGTGCAGGGGCTGGGTAGGGGTTCTGACCTGAGGCGGGGTGCAGGACAGGAAGCAGAAGGTTGAAGGGGAAGGAGAGGATGGGTGCCATATGCAGGTTCTGGCTGGAAGGCTACTTACTTTGGCGGCTCCAAGCCAGCATTTCCTGCCTTCCATGCTCCTGCACATCACTCAGAGTGGCCAGCCTTGGAGGCCATGAGTTCTCTGTGCACTGCACACCCCTGTGGGAGGTACTTCGTGTGCTGCCTTCATCGCAAGCATGGCCTAGGTAGCTCCCATAGGCCGGTTTCCAGCCAATGAACTGTGAGATTGTGCTGGGAGTGGGGGCAGCACATGAATCCCCCTTCTCCCCCAAGGTGCTCCCACAGCTGGCCTCTTTGAATGTTGTGCGGAAGGCAGGGAGCCTGCCCGAGGTTCTGGCTGGGCCACGGGATGACGGTGGGCCTGATCTGGCAGTTTGGTGGGCTGCGTCAGAGCTGCAGGCTGTATTTTGCTTGCCCTTGGTCTAGTTAATACTTAGTTATGGCATGAGTTCAAGGGACTGGACTAGATGATCTCTCAAGATTCCTTCCAGTTCATGGTTTTGTATTAATATTAAAGTGTATGGTAATTTATAGACTGTTTAGATACATTTGCCTGAAAGTTAATTAGCTGACTTATTAACTTGATCCTGTCTGAACTCTCTTATAATCATAATAACTGGTTAATTGTATCCTAATTTCTTCAAATATAATGAGACAAGATTTTATTTAATTTAACTATATGGAAAGTTTTAAGAGTTTCTGTTTTCTGATTATTAAAAGATATTTGGGATAAAAAAAAAACCCTATCACAGATGCTAAATTTCCATTTGTTAGAATCTGTTATTTGGTTAGTTTTAACCCATAAACTAGCTAACAGAATTACTTTAAATTCTAAGAAAATTCATTCTGTTGGTGAGGAGTAATCATGTTGAGTTTGAGGAAGATGCCCTGTATTTTTCACAGATATCAAGGAGGTTGAATTCATGCTTGAAGTGCAAAATATAACATAACTGTGAAGTCTTCACAGGTGCTTTCCTAATGTAGCCTTTAATCAATTAATAAATATCTTTAGTGCCACTGAATTCCAGTGTGCTGAATTTTTTTAAATAGGAAAGTTTTTTTTTAATTTTAAATTGCTGAAACCAGTAACTTTACTTGATACAATCAATAAAACACGAACTTTAAAATGATTGGTTTCATGATTTAAAAAAAATTCTATCCATCCCAATGAGACTGCTCCTGCACAAGCTAGATTTGAAAGTGTATGTAAGTATGCATTTAGTTTAAACTTTCATATTAGGTCATCCTGTTTCCCAAGAGTGTCAACTCAAAATTGCTTTGACTTTGAGCCTTTGTGTTAACTTCTCAAGAGGCATGTTGACTATAAGATGCCACCTGATTTTTTCCCCATTCAAAGTGATGTGCCAGGCCATTCTGTATTGTTTGAGATGGCATTCTTTCTATGTTTTTATTGCACAATGTTTACTACTTCTATTTTTGTTTGTATGGCTCTTACTACCATAGTGTGTGAGGACCTCATAATATTCAATATATTTATCCACACAACACCATTGTGAGGTAGGAAGTATTGTTATACCAGTTTTATAGATAGTCTGTGCCATAGTTTACTGTGATTTGCTCAGGGTGTCATAGGTGGTCTGTGTTGGGGCTTTAGTCTAGTTCTTCCAAGTTTTAGGTTAGTGCGCATAACCACTGGATCATTCTTACATAAGAACATAGGAACGGCTGTACTGGGTCAGACCAAAGGTCCATCTAGCCCAGTATCCTGTCTACCGACAGTGGCCAGCACCAGGTGCCCCAGAGAGGGTGGACCGAAGACAATGATCAAGCGATTTGTCTCCTGCCATCCCTCTCCAGCCTCTGACAAACAGAGGCCAAGGACACCATTTTATCCCCTGGCTAATAGCCTTTTATGGACCTAACCTCCATGAATTTATCCAGCTTCTCTTTAAACTCTATTATAGTCCTAGCCTTCACAGCCTCCTCTGGCAAGGAGTTCCACAGGTTGACTACACGCTGTGTGAAGAAGAACTTCCTTTTATTAGTTTTAAACCTGCTACTCATTAATTTCATTTGGTGTCCTCTAGTTCTTCTATTATGGGATCTAATAAATAACTTTTCTTTATCAGCCCTGTCCACACCACTCATGATTTTATAGACCTCTACCATATCCCCCCTCAGTCTCCTCTTTTCTAAACTGAAAAGTCCCAGTCTCTTTAGCCTCTCCTCATATGGGGCCCATTCCAAACCCCTAATCATTTTAGTTGCCCTTTTCTGAGCCCTTTCCAAGGCCAAAATATCTTTTTTGAGGTGAGGAGACCATATCTGTACACAGTATTCAAGATGTGGGCGTACCATAGTTTTATACTTGATCTGTTTCATTGTGAATCAAAATTGCATTTACTCTTTTGAGTTGTGTGGTTTCATTATCGGAGGGTATTTAATTTCTTACAGTTTTTTGAATAATGGTCTTTCCTTGAAGTATGTTCAGTTTTGAGGGCAACAATGCCTTTGTTTTTTGGTTAGCAGAATTCATTGTTTTGTATATTCTTACCACTTGAGAAATCCTTAAGTTTTTCGCTCACTAAGAGTGAGGATCTATCTTGATTGTTTGTTTTCTGAAGGCAGGATTTCAAGATATATGAATGCTTATAATTTAACAAAACCAGTGTGGGATGATTGATGGATACTCTTTCAGTCTTCGTTGGTGCCTGGAGAAATTTCCTTTCAATGAATTGTTTTCTAATATGTGTGTTGTAAGGATACTGTTTTTTCCACTTCCCTTTTACTTCATCTACGTTAAAAAAAATTGTCATACTAGATTATCTTAAATAATGGTCCTCTGGAACACAGTTTTTCTAACAATAAGCACTTATTGGATAGAAATTAATACTGAATAAAACTTCCTCCGTTGATTGATTCACTATTGCAAAGACCACTGATTCTGAGATTAATACTAATGCCATGCTGCTGTTAACATTTAAACAAGCTGTTTATATGTAAGACCTTAGCAAATTCAGTCCATTTTGGTCAATTTCACAATCAGAGCATTTTAAAAATTACAAATTTTCATGATTTAAGTTATTTTAACCTGAAACTTCAGTATTGTAATTGCAGGGACCCTGATGTAAAAGGGAGTTGGCAGTGGGGGAGGGAGGGAAGGGAGATGATTGTATTGGAGACTCAGATTTTTGGGCTTTGGAGAGACTCAAAATTAAGTACTATTATGTGAGATAATAAAAATAATTTTGTTTCTACTTTGTGTAGCAGTTGTTCAAGATAGGTTTTTTTCCCCTTCCTGTGCTGCTACTGCTGGTGCTGCTGCCTCAGAGATGGGTAGCAGGAGAGGGCTGGTTAGGGGGTGTTACTTTCACACTACTCCCTGCAGAGCTGTACCTTCAGTCATCAGATACCACTCTCCAGCCACCCAGCTCTGAAGACAGCAGCTCAGAAGTAAGGGTGGCATGGTATGGTATTGCCACTAAGGATGTTAAATACCAGTTAATTTACTAGTCGAGTAGTTGATGGAATTTCCCTTGATTAGTCGATAGGCACTTCCACATTCCTCCTTTGAAATGTACATGAGCCATACCTGAGGCTCTTGTACATTTCAAAGGAGGAATGCGGAACTCTGCATGCAGCCCAGGCCCGTAGGAAGTCCTGCTGATTCTGGGCTTCACTAAAGTGCTTCTGCTTTGAAATGGCTCTTGTGCATTTCAAAGCGGCAGCCCTGCTTTGCTGCCTCCATCTGATAAAGGCCACAGGGGGCTGGGAGTGAATTGACTAGTTGACTGGACTATCTGATAAGCATTTGCTTATCAGATAGTCAACTAGTCCTTAACATCCTTAATTGCCACCTTCACTTCTGTGAGGCTACTGCCTTCAGAGCTGGACCCCTGGCCAACAGCCGCTGCTCTCCAGCTGCCCAGTTCTGAAGGCAGAAGGGAGTGGCAATATTATGACTTCCTTAAAATAACCTTGCAAACCCCTCTCCAACTTCCTTTTGGGTCAGGACCCCCAATTTGACAAATGCTGGTCACCCCAGTGAAATCTGCATATTATAGAGTAAAGGCACACAAGACAGATTTCATGATTTATGACACATTTTTCATCGCTTAGAATTGGGTAGACCCCTATTTATACACAGTCGGATACATTTTAAGGTTATAGCTGGGTGGAAAATCTTTCTGTTGTTGTATCTACTATCAAAGAACAATGATTGGAATAAACCCATTGAGTCAAAATATTAATTGAACTATCTCAAATGCAACTTGTTTAATGCCTTCTCGGTGTTCTGTACTTTCACTATGAAACATGAAAAAGAATGGACCAATTAGTTACAGGAATGTTAATTTTGGAAATGTATATTAAAAACCTAGCTTTTTGGGGGGAGGGGGGGGAGGAAGGAGGTGTTTTTGAAAAAAAAAATCAGTACCATAACTTCTAATTGACTGTTGTTCACAACCTGTCAGATATCTTGTTTACAGATTGTCTGAATTATTTGAGTAGTTTAACACACCTCTAACAAAGAGAAATTTAAATAGACTTTCTTGAACATCTGCTACAGAAAGTAGAAACAATTTTTTTTCTGAGTGAATAGTACTTGTTTATCAGGAGACTGTCAGAATTTAGTTGAAACAAAACAAACTTAATGTTTTATTCTAATCTGCGTTTAATAGCATAAATTGTTGAGTGATGGTAGAGTTGCCATATATAAATGACCAGATAACACAGGGATGAGGAAGAGAAATAGAGAGAGAAAGAATACAGTAAGGTATTAACAACAGCAATGCCTAATTGTTAGTGGTTTTCATCTATAAATCTTAGTGTTTTACAGTGGAGGTATCATCCCTAATTTTACAGAGTGGGGGAAATGGAGGCATGGGGTGAGGAGAAATGACTTGAGAAACATAAAACAACTTAAAAATAATGAATAGTCTTGCAGTACCTTAGGGACTAACATTCATGTACATGGTATCATGAATGTTGTGGGCATAACGCACTTCTTCTGGTGAATAAAACAAGTCAAGGTCAGAGCCTGAAATAGAACTCAGGTCTCTTGATTTCCAGTCCCCTCTTCCATCTCTATCATAGTTCCATCTATCAGCACCTGATGAATACTGCAGAAATACTGCAAAGACAACTATTTTGAATAAAACTCACCTCTTGCTTTGTTGGAATTTGCAGCTCCTTTTGTGTGTTTATGAATATTCAGGTAAGCACAGTGTTTTTTCCCCCAAAAAGTGTTTGTGGAATATAGAACTATCATAACTAATTCCACAAATAAGTATTTGTGAGCGTATGCACAACAGAGGTGTTCCTATAGTTATTTTGAAGGCTAAGGCATTGGAAGTGGAGGGGACTAAGCCCTGGAACAGTAGCCTACAGAGTTGTAGCTGGCTTCCAGAAATTGTTGTGCTATTTACTACTGGTTTGTCTTCTGTAGAGATGTATCTTGAGTTGAAAATGGATTGTTCCCTCACTCATTCAAAACTCCCCAATATGTTTGTTGTATGTAAGTTGGAGTAGCTACCCAGGTAGATTTACCAAGGCCTGCATCACAGAGGAGGGATTAATAATATATTTTTGTGTGGATACAAGCATTGATAGGTTGAGAGAGTCAGATTATGGGCACAGTCGTGCCCTATCTCTCGCTCTATCACAGTTTTGGTCTCCAGCTTTTCAAAGCTCACAGTAACAGAATCATTGGCTATTTAAACCTCACACGGGTGCAGCAGTGTATTTATTGCCTAACCAAATCCATTACCACAGCAGCCACAGTTGACCTGCCAACTGCAGGCTGGTTGTTTACAGCCCCCTAGAATGCTAGGTAGATGGTTAATCCTCTAAAGAGCAGTCACCATGTCCTTCTGGACTGATACGTAGAGAGTATACTTCCCTTAAGAAACTGGAATAGAACAAAAGATTTTTGAGTCTCCTCTGTCAGAAAATTTGTGTGCGCAGAATATTGTCTCCTTCCAGTGACAGGCCTAGATAGGAGATGACAACCTACTAGTTCATCATCAGTGATCTGGAAGTATATGTAAAATTACTTCTGATAAAATGTGTGCACACAGATTGGGAGAATAGTATACATCTGAGGACAGGGAAGTCAGAGAGCTATTTGGATTGTTTGACAAGCTGAGAGCTTGCAAACAAAACAGATTTAAACACAGCCAAATGCAAAGTTGTATGTCTAGAAACAGGCCATGCTTACAGAATGGGGGACTGTATCGTGGAAATGAGTGACTCTGAAAAAGTGAAGGTGACATATAAAACAAACAACATGAACTTCCAGTGTGATGCTAATGCTATCTTTGTATATAAATAATGGAGGACAGAGCATCCCTTCTATAAGTCACCTTGGTATACATCTGTTCTACTCTAAAAGTAATTGACTCTTGTAGGAACTGATGAGTTATAAGTCCTCCCATTCCCTGCTCTTAAGTCACACAAAAAATCCAATTTGTGCAAATGGAAGTCAGCCACAGGAAAAAAAATTCCCGCTTTAAGTTGTTTCGCTATAAGTCCAAGTTTTTTGAAACGTATCTTGGAGTTACAGTCTGTAGTGCAGTGGACTAAGGAGATGATTCGTCTTTATATATAGTATTGGTGAAACTGATACTTGAACCTTGTATATAGTTCTGGTGTCCACATTTTTAAAAAGGAAGTTGAAAAATTGGATGGGGTGCAGACAATAGCTAAAAATATTTTGAAGTCTAGAGGAAATAGCTTAAAATGAGAGGTCTAAAGAACTAAATCTTTCCATATAAACAAGATTGAAAGGCAAGTTGATTACAGTATTTGGGAGAAAATATTGAGTATTATAAAGGTGTTTTTGGAGGAGAAAGACCTAACATAAATAATGGTGTGAAGCTAGACAAATTCAAATCTATATGTACTTACTGTGGCAAAGCTCTGGCTATTTTCCCCCATGGGTCTTGCTCTATTGGTGGATAGTGTTAGCCTCAAAGGCTTGCTGTGGCCCTCCACACAGCCTTTTTCCCTTTACTGGAGGCAGGATCCACAGCTTACTGAGCAGCATAGGAGGGAGGTATGGGGGCAGGTGGGAACCGGTGCACGTGGGGAGAAGGCTTTTAAGCTGATTCACCATGTGTACTGGCTCCTGCCATTCCCCTTCACATTCTGATATAGTGGCAGCAGCATGTGGGGGGAAGCTGCGTGTAACCGTGAATGTTAATTGATGAATCCAGGCTCATCAGTTAACCATGTACATCAATGTTTCTTAAACTGTGTTCCGCGGCACACCGGTATGGTGTGAGGCAGTCGGAGGTGTGTCGCGGAGAACAACAGAGTTAAAAATGGCCATCCTTAAAGGGGCAGGCGACCGATTTTATTTATTTATTTATTTATTTATTTAGCTCGATAACTTTCTCCACGACCCTTTTTCTTTTTGCTCAACAAAAAATCCTTGGTGTTCTTCATAAAAAAAATAATTGTTTGGTGTTCCTCAGTCTTAAAAAGTTTTAAGAAACACTGATGTACATGGTTACACTTTCATTTCCCTAATGTTCACACTGCCTAGTAATAGAAGCTATGCTACTCTGTAACTGGAGCATCAGTCACAGTGTCAATATCTCATCCTAACAGGATGCCAGAACACCACTGCAGATGCTCAGAGTAAAATTTTTACCAGGATCACAGGAGGGGATTAGAGCCACAAGTATTGCAAAATATTCTCAAACAGTGGATATTCCCAACTATAGACCTCTTTGTAACAACACACAACAGCAACTGTCCTCAGTATCTTCTCTAAAGTAAGATTGCTCTGTGGGCAATGCTTTTATCATGAAATAGGACACACTTTTCCAATATGGCTTCACTGACTGACAGGGTCCAGTACATGGTGTCTGTCCGAGAGCCTCAAGTCCAACCCAAGGATAACAGTATGTTCATCTCATCATCCATTGGGGCATATGGCATTGTACATGTATGTGACTCAGACTTTTAGATTTTGCCTCAGAAGTTGGCAGACCTGGCTTCACTGGATATGTTACCCAAGCAGGTATTTTGTTAGATAAGGTGATTTTTATGCACCTGCATAATTGCTTCAGACTCCTGCTTCAGAACCAATTATGACTCTGGTAAAAAAAATCTGTCCACCAAAGGTTGGCATGCCTGCTTAGATCAGTTTCATCCTTAAGGACTGTGGATGCCTCATGAAGTTGTGCGACATATAAATGTTCTGGAACTTTGAGCTGTTTTCCAGGCAAGTGAGAAGTTGGTTACCACTATTGGAAACAGGTGGTTCATGTTCTCACTGAGAACAATGCTGCCGTGCTTCATTTGCGCAAGCAAATGGGAGCAAGGTCATCTCAGCTATGCCAAGGTGCAATGTACTTGTACAATTCTTGTTTAAAGAACAGTATCTTGCTAAAAGCTTTTCACTTTACATGAATGAGGAGCAATATTAATAGAAATGTAGCCGTGTTAGTCTGGTGTAGCTGAAACAAAATACAGGACTATGTAGCACTTTAAAGACTAACAAGATGGTTTATTAGATGATGAGCTTTCGTGGGCCAGACCCACTTCCTCAGATCAAATAGTGGAAAAAATAGTCACAACCATATATACCAAAGGATACAATTAAAAAAAATGAACACATATGAAAAAGACAAATCACATTTCAGAACAGAGGGGGGATGCAGGAGGGGGGAAAGGAAGGTAAATGCCTGTGAGTTAATGATATTAGAGGTGGGGAAGGGGAGATGTCTGTGAGTTAATGGTATTAGAGGTGATAATTGGGGAAGCTATCTTTGTACAGGCTAAGGTAGTTGGGGTCTTTGTTCAGCCCCCTGCGGAGAGTGTCGAATTTTAGCATGAATGCCAGTTCAGAGGATTCCCTTTCAAGTGCAGATAGACCCAAGAAAACCCACAATAGAACACCACTTGTCATCACCTACAGCTCCCAACTTAAACCTGTGCAACACATTATCAATAAATTACAGCCTATACTGGAACAGGACACTAAACTCCAAGAAGCTCTGGGAGACAGACCCATAGTCTCCTATAGACAACCACCTAACCTCAAGATGATTCTTACCAACAACCACAGGACATACCACACTAATACCAACCCTGGTACTTTCCCTTGCAACAAACCCCGTTGCCAGCTTTGTCCACATATTCACTCTGCTGACACCATTATTGGGCCTAACCAAGTGAGTTATAAGATCAAGAATACATATTCCTGCGCATCCAGAAATATAATCTATGCTATCATGTGCCGAAAGTGTCCGTCTGCTATGTACATTGGACAAACGTCTCAGACACTTCGCCAAAGAATCAATGCCCACAAAACAGACATTAGACAGGATCACAAAGAAAAAACAGTTTCTTGCCATTTCAACCAGAAAGGACACTGTCTCAATGACCTAATCACTTGCATCCTACTTCAGCAGACATTCAAATCTGCACTTGAAAGGGAATCCTCTGAACTGGCATTCATGCTAAAATTCGACACTCTCCGCAGGGGGCTGAACAAAGACCCCAACTACCTTAGCCTGTACAAAGATAGCTTCCCCAATTATCACCTCTAATACCATTAACTCACAGACATCTCCCCTTCCCCACCTCTAATATCATTAACTCACAGGCATTTACCTTCCTTTCCCCCCTCCTGCATCCCCCCTCTGTTCTGAAATGTGATTTGTCCTTTTCATATGTGTTCATTTTTTTTAATTGTATCCTTTGGTATATATGGTTGTGACTATTTTCTTCCACTATTTGAT
Organism: Pelodiscus sinensis; assembly: GCF_052426305.1. Classification (NCBI taxonomy): domain Eukaryota; kingdom Metazoa; phylum Chordata; order Testudines; family Trionychidae; genus Pelodiscus; species Pelodiscus sinensis. The sequence continues at coordinate 134,100,599 of NC_143054.1, read as the reverse complement.
CTGAGGAAGTGGGTCTGGCCCACGAAAGCTCATCATCTAATAAACCATCTTGTTAGTCTTTAAAGTGCTACATAGTCCTGTATTTTGTTTCAGCAATATTAGATTCCCTCAGCAGAAGTGTCATAGATCATCACAGGTGGTCACTAAAGAGGAACATTCTGCAGCAGATCTTACATCAGTGGTGAGATACGTGTCTTTGCAACCAACCTGAGCAACAAATGAAGGAGATTCTGTTCTGGAGAGGTTACAGTCTGGGTTCTCCGGCATATGCCAGCCTTCGTTCTTGGCTGAATAATTCCCTCCATTCTCTCTGATTCCAAGGATGATCATCAGGAAGCTACAAAAAGATATGGAAGCCTGAATACTCTATTGCAGCTGCATAGCCAGTGCAGTGCTGGTACATGATGTACATCATCTCTCAACTTTACCATCCATTACTCTAGTCTCAAAACCAAGGCAAATCATTGCCACCCCATTACTCTTGGAGGAATTATGGGGGAAAAAATAAGTGCCATTTAAAAAAACCCTGCATATTTTATTTATCAAATCACACCACTTCCAATTATTTTGGCAATACAGACAACAAACCTCCCTGCTCCCAAAGAAACCCTGATAACCCAGTTTCTGTTTCTCTGCACCCTCCCCTCTACCTCTGAGGCCAGCTTGGGGGCAGACACCTGCCTTCCTTCCCTCCACCCCCAACCCCAGATAGGGGGCATCCCCTGGCCTAGATACCACATTCCTTGTCTCCCAGAGCCCAGGCATCCAGAGTGAAGGAACAGCCTGATGGTGAGTCCTAGGCTTGTGTGGAACTTACTACATGCCATCTCCTTCCTTCAGGACACATGGAACTGCAGCTGCTAGAAACCCTCCAGCACTGCCTCCTCACCCTCCTCCTCCTCCTTCTGGCAATGTCTTTTATTTGCAAGATGAGGAGCTGCTCTGTCCAGCATCCCCTAGTGGTCGCCAGCAGCACTGCAGCTCATTTCTATGAGGGGTGGGCCAAGGACATTCTGCACAAAATGTCAACTGTCCTATGAGCAAATGATTATCGGATAGTCGAATCAAGTAGTTGATTTCCCCCCTTTGCTGCCTCTATTATATAGAGGCATCAAAACGGGGGGGGAGGGGCAAAGAGGGGATACTTCAAAGTGGCAGTGCCACACGGAGGCTGTCCCTGGGCTCTGTGTGACACTGCCACTTTGAAATGACGTGGCAGCGTTTCGAAGGGGACAGCGCCGCACAGCTGAGCCCAGGCTCGGTGGGATGCTGCCTCTTTCAAATGCCATTGAGGCATTTCAGAGGGGCAGCACCACATGAAGCTCAAGATTAGCTCCGTGCAGCACTGCTTTGAAACACTGAGGTGGTGTTTCAAAGGGGCAGCACCACAGAGCTGAACCTGGGATCAGTTGTGTGGTGCTGCCCTTTTGAAATGCTGCTGCGGCATTTGAGTGGATTCTGGGTTCAGCTGGGGAATCCCCAGCTGATCCTGGGTTCTGGGGAAATGCTACATGGAACCCGGGGTCAGCTGGAGAGTCCCCAACTCATCTGGGTTCCTTGGAAATGCCACGCGGAGATCCCAGGCTCTGCATGGCATTTCAAAGCGTCAGCACAGCATGGAGCCTGGAGTCAGCAGGGGACTCTTGAGTTCCCTGCTGACCCCAGGCTCTGAGGGCACTTCTGCTTTGAAATGCACAAGAGACCTCGCTGGGGACTCTTTTACATTTCAAAGCTGGCATGCCTGTGTGCTACCTGGAACGGGGGCTCTTGTACGTTTCAAAAGAGGAATGTGGAAGTGCCTATCGACTAGTTGAATAGTCGATGGAAATTCCATCGACTACTTGACTAATAAATTACTCGATATTTAGCATCCTTAGTTCAAATTCAGCATTATTCTGGGGGAATTCTGCACCACTGGAGAAATCCCATCCTACAATCTCTTCACCTCACTACATGGGTGATTTCTGGTTGAGCAGTGAGGAGCGTCTTCTCCAGACCTGTTGGTGAACAGCTGAAAGGAGTCCACTAAAGCAATGTACAAAGCAAAATGAAAAGGATGGAATCATATTAGTAATCACCAGATCTGAAATACAGGAAATGCCTGCCATTCATGGTGGATATAGGAACTCATCCACCACAAATGGTGAAATTCGCTAATACTGGAAGCTGTGGCTCCTGCCCCCATGTTGAGCTCCCCACGGTAGGAGTCAGGAACCATAGGGAACTCACAATGGCTCCTGGCAGCTGTGGGGAACTCATATTCCTGCCCTCTCCCCACTCAGCTGCCATCCCTGCCCCTTCCCCCCCAGGCTGGGACAGGAAACCCGCCAATAAGTGGAACTGTGAATAGTGATCCTGTAAATCGTGAGTCTCCTGTAGTTCAGAGAGAATCCATTTAGTCATTTGTAAAGAAATGACAAAGTCCAGATACAAAGGCTGTTACTCAAGCTTTCCAAAACACTGCTGTCTTTTTCAAATAATAGTTGCAGTCTCACTCAGAAGTTTGAAGGTCCAGTGTTTCCGGCAAGCTGAGCAATTTAAAAATGATTAATGATATAGGATACCACAAATTTTTGTGCTAATTTTTGAGGAAGTGAGCGCTACCTCTCTGAACATGCTTTAAGTTATCCCAAATTGGTCATCAAAATCACTAACTTACTTTTAAAAATCTTGGCCTATGTTCAAAGAATATTGCCACGCTGGGATATTAGAAATATGTGTGACTTACTCAGAAACTAGTGGCTTTTCAATCTTTCCAGACTACTGTATCCCTTTCAGGAGTCTGATTCATCTTGTGTACCCTCACGTTCTACCTGACTTAAAAACTACTTGATTGTAAAATTATACATAAAAATATGATAATGTCACAGCACACTATTAATGAAAAATGGCTTATTTTCTCATTTTTACCATATAATTATAAAATAAACCAGTTGGAATATAAATATTGTGTTTACATTACAGTGTGTAGTTTATAAAACAGTATAAACAAGCTGTGTGATATTTTAGTTTGTACTGACTTTGCCAGTGTTTTTTGTGAAGGCTGTTGTAAAATTAGGCAAGTATATATATGAGTTGATGTGCCCCCTGGAAGACCTCTATATATGTCTGGTTGAAAACTATGGTCAGGAAACCTAGATCATACATTTGGATTGGATATCTGACAAAAAGATTTAGAGACCTGAAGAAGAGCTGTATGGAGCTTGAAAGTTAGTCTCTTTCACCATCAGAAGTTGATCCAGTAAAGAATATTACCTCATCCATCTTGACTCTCTTATATCGCGGGACCATCATGACTCAGCAAACACTATAGGAAAATATGGTCTCCCCCTTTAACTAATATTATTGTTTTCCTTATAAATATGAATTGTTTGTATGTTTGTTTTATACTTCCCTCTCCAGGATGATTTGTTAATCTTATCTCTTTACTTAAACAAAAACCAAAATAAATATCAGACTTGTATTAACTAAAAAGTTTGATAAGAGGTTAAAGACTGAAAGTCATCTTCCTACATCCCTCTGTTAATTTCCGAGAAATGATACTGGGACTATGTCTCCTCTGCCTCATTTTCATAAAGAGTTCAGTATGTACACAATTGGCTGATGAGAGCCAGAGAAGGAATGAAACTGACTAGGGTGTAAAGCAGTCTGTTTTTCCTCTGTAATTTAGTTTTGTTGACAGGGAAACTGAGGCGAGTTTTCATTTGTATTGTTGCCTGAGTTGTGCTGAAGAGAATCCCACAAGAGTGAAATCAAATGAAAATAAAGATTTTGGTAGTTCTGGGCTGCCAAATAGTTTTTTCTAGCCTGATCATTACCATTGTCAGATGATTTATGGCAGGACATCAGTTACACACTAGTAGTCCCCTTTCTTAATTGTGTCCTATGAAAGAATTTTTAAAAATGTACCCTTAGGTTTTTTTGCTTTTTAATTATTTATATATAAGTTGTAAAGTGGTGTGGGGTTTGTTTTTTTTTGTCTGTTTTTAGACATTTTTTCTAGGTTAGAAATATGAGAAATGTCAAGTCTGACTTTCCTTTCTTTTAGTTGAGAGACTCTAAGCTGTTATTCCGAAATAACTGTGCGAACATCTACACAACAATTCCATTATTTCTAAATAATTCTGAAATAATGAATGGCTTATTCTGACTTCTGTAAACCTCATTCTATGAAGAATAACACTTATTCCGAAATTGCTGTTTCGAAATGAGGCGTGTGTGGACGCACCACTTCTGCTATTTTGAAATAGCCCCTTACCAGGGTCATTCTATGTTATTCCTCCTTGGGCTCTAAATCGAGATAGCATATCTACATTAGGAAAGCCTGCCTCGGACAAATTTTGAGGCTTCCCTGCGGTATAGATGTTCTATTTCAAAATCAACTATTTTGGAATAACTATCCGGAATAGCATATTCTGAAATAACTGTGCAGTGTAGACATAGCCTAAAAGGTCTCAATATTAATACTGCCAGTGCAATAAGTGAAGGAAAGGATGTTAGATTTTTATTAAAGATTTGCTTCCAAAATATTAGACTATGATGATAAATAGTTATTGATAAAAATAAACAAAAAACAGAGTTTTAAGCCGTTTCATTAAAAATCTTTCTAATTAGTTGTTTAACTTGCACATTCTTGGATTTCTTAATCATTAAAGCCTTCTATTTTAGAATGTGAATATAGAATATAAAATTAGGACTTTATTTGTTGAGGACTCCCTCTTATCCTCCAAATCCCCAACATATGTGCATTGCTTGTGTGCGTGTTGAAAGTAACTGAACTCTTCTCCTGATTTTCCTCTTACTTGGGAAGAAAGAAAGAACATTGCCTATGTCATCTTGTCTCCCAGATTTGCTGAAGTCCTTCCTTGATTTCACTAGGATTTTTGTTCATGGGGCAGATTTTCAGATAAAGCTTTAACGTAGAACTAGTTGTATCATCTTTCCTTCACAGTTTTCTGCTATTTCATTTTTGTAAAGGAACCTCATTTTATGTTCAATGGAATACATTCTATAAAATATGCTACCTGGGAGATTGTTTGAATTAGTAGTTTGGGGAAGTGGTATGTTATGTTGTAACTTTTCACTCCCATGGTCATATATAAAACAAAATTTAGCAATTTGAAACAGCTACTTTCATCCATTTCAATACTTTTGTAGATGTCTTCAAGAAAGAAGGAACACACTTCTTTTACTAGTATCTGTGTCAACATGATGGCACTTATTTGAAAATCTAAATAATAAAATAGTGAATCATTTATTCTTTTAGAAATAGTTCTTATAAATTATGCTCAAAGATACTCAGTAAAAAACAGATAAGTTTGCTTAAGTATGCTGTCTTAGAGAAAATGACTTAATAGAATGAAATTCAAGTTGCACTGAAATTTTTTTTAAAAGAATACTTTATAAGTAGCTTTTCATTATTGATTTGATCCAGAAGAATGGGAATTTCTAAATATTAAAAATAGTTTTGTCACTTAAAGAAATCTGATTGGTTAGGTTGTCTTTGGCCTTTTCATTCAAAAACATTAATTTCTAACTTTTTTAAATGTTCAGATTTTAAACTTATTGCTGTTGAGTAATAAACATGTTGATATGAAGGCTTTGTTTCAGTTATTTTGATCATTAAAAAAGGCTGACCTAGTTTATTAAAAATAAAATGATTCTGCAGTATTCTCCTTTGATTTTCTTTCAAGTATGTAAAATGTGCTCTTCTCTATTAAGAAAATAAAAATTGAATTTCTTGGATCAGAACTGGTAAAGAGGGCTTGATCAACAGAATCTGAGATCTTTGTCCAGATTTGTTGCAAGTAACAGACATAAGTCTTGTTTTGCTGGAAGAGTAGATACTCTTTTTTGATTCATCCTGTTCTGCATAGGAACGTAATGTGGCTTATACTCTGTACCAAGTACATATATGATGGAAAACTGAGAAGGTGTCTTTTTGAGACTGTAGAGTTCGGTTAGGTGGGAGGCTGAGTCAGTGTATTTAGCAAAGTGTTTAAAATGAAGAATTAGAGATTTCATTTTAATTATATATCATTAAAATCTTCTAAACTTGCTTTTGAATTACATATAATAATTGAAAAAAGTAGTAATTTTAAAGAAAAAATCACTTCAGCATAAGAACATTGTTTCAATAATTGTTAGATAGGTACTAAAACATCTTAACATTAGATATATGTTCACTGTTCCTATATATTATAAAACAAAACTGAAAGTGCTGCCTTTGTCAATCTGTGGGTTTGTGTATATATGTAAAGGAAATTTTACTAAGCATATAAATAATCCCAGCTAATAATATTTTCTCTTTAATTGTAACACCAGAAAAAAAAGGAGGAAAGTTATTAGAGCTTAATAAACTTTTACTTCCAATCTTGGAAAGAAAAGACAGTATGTGTAATATAAATCTGTCTGTCTGTCTGTCTATTGGAAATTTAGTAATACAGAAAATACTGGAAAATTGTAAATCGTCTTGTGATAGGATACAGAAACCCTACACCAGGCAAGATGAGGTTAAAGAGCAGTTTGGGCTCAGACACATACACCCCATTATATCTGCGAGGCATGCTAATCTTGGAGGAGAAATCCAATTCAGAAGTTTTCAGAGAAGAGCACAGCAGAAAGCCAAGCTACTTTAGACATAAAATAGAGTGGATAGGTTGCTTTGTACGACCATGGAGCTGGTGCTGCTTATTGTTTCTGATAATTTAGTTTCCTTTCCTTTGTTACACTAAGAAAGGGAACTAGGAATTACCTTAATTCAAGCCTCTGTTGAGAATGTGACCCTCCTTCCCCTCCTGAGGAGAAGGTGGACTAGTGCAGGAAGTAGCCCAAGGAAGACACAGTAAGTCTTACAAGACACGTTTTAACTACTTGCTAGAAGGGTCCCTGATCTACAACACTGGATTGAGGAAGGCAATGATTTCTGGATAACATGAGTGAGGAGGCTAGTGTGATGACCACAGACTCCAGGGTTCAGAATGGCTTGGACCTGGAGCTGGGCCATTGGCATGAAATGAGGAGCTAATAAGTATGAAGTAGAAACTTTGATTTATTCCAAAAGGAGTGAGACCAGAGGGATGAGTCATCACGAGGCAAAGGGGGCTGCCAGTGGACCTTAGCACTGCTGAGAGAATAACCCTGTGATGCTACACCTGGTCATAGTGTGGAGCACTATCTTGTGAGTCACTTTATCACATATCTATATAGGTGGGGAATGAGGCAGGAAACAATTAGTTTAAGGCCATCTACCATACAAAACAAGCATTTGGAATGTAAAGTCCAACTAAACAGTTCTCTTTGTATTCTTTAATGTCTTGTCCAGTGTTAGCAAAAACAAATATTACATTTACCACTTTATGCTCAGTCTTTGATAACTTTCCAAAACATTGAGTCAGAAAGTATTGTGAAAGCAGTTGAACTAATTGTGAATTGCTTTGAACCTCAGTTGTCCTTCTCTTCATTTGATGGACTTTGATATCCTGGAGGACATACGTTTTCCTAACACTGAATTTTGTTTGAGAAAAAATAGTACTAGTGGTGGTTAGTACCTTGATAACAAAATCCTACTATGTTGCAATAATTTCTTTTCTCCTGACTTGTGTAACTGAATTTAAATTTTTGGAAGGAAAAAATCTTAGTTGCAATTATCTTTGTTTTTTAAAATTTTAAGAATTGTGTGTAGTTTTTACGTTAATACCTTAAATAAATCTAGTATCTCTTCCTTTGGATCATACATGATGATCAGTTTTCACTAGGGCTGGTATGAGATTTACCATTGTTTAAGTCTTTCATTCACAGGGATCCATAAGACACTGATCTTATTTCTCCCAAAGTCTTGGTTCTTAACATCCTAGATTCTTCTCATTTCTCATTAACAGTTTCAAAATTTGCAGTTTAGTTTATAGATTGCATTCTGTAGCAATTCAATTATATAACCTAGGAAAAGTAAATTAAAATGTTTCCAGAATTCATCTTACTTTACAGTATTCCTTAAATGGGAACCTATAATTTCCAGAGCCTGAAAAAAACACAGATTTTATTCTGAAGGAGGAAAAAATAACTTAGAGGGAAAAATGAAAAAAAGGTGAGGGGCAGAAGACAGAATTGCTGCCAGAGTGACTGCATGCTGTCTGCCCTGGCAGACAAAAGCTGGAAAAGTCAGTAACTGGTGGTGATTGATCTTCTCACCAAATAATTACCAACACTCTCAAATCTGGTAACCTTTTCCTGCTGTCAAGGACTGATCTATGCTTTATACCTGATGTTATCTTTCAAAGGAAGACATATCAAGAAGTCCCTATGTTAGCCTTTTGAGTTATTCATTTTACACCTGGTGCACATATTAAGGTGTAAGCGAGTAGTTGACTAGTCAACTAACCGATATACCGAGGCTTATCGGTTAATCTAGTTGACTGCTCGGATTCCCCTCCCCCCTTGCTTCCTCTGAATTAGGTGGCAGTGCCACCTACCCCCCACACCACATGAGACAGCAGCATGGGGGAGGGTAGGAGAGAGGGCAGGGAAGGCTGCTGTGAAGCACCTCTGCGCACGGTGGCCCCACGTTCACTGTGGGCAAAGTCTGCTCAACATCCTGCTGAGCAGCCTCTGTCCACAGTGAGCCTGGGCCTATCATGGTAGAGGCTGCTCTGGTAGCAGCTACTCTCTGCTGGGACCCCCCTCTGCCATGGACAGGGGCTGCTGCCACCCTGCGCTGTTGCCTCTGTATAAGAGGTAGCAGCATGGGGTCAGTGCAGGCAGCTGGTCTGCATAAGGAGCTGTTTTTTACACACTGGCTCCCTTTCTTGACTGGCTCCTGCCTGGCACCCTGTGGTGTTGCTTCTGATAAAGAGGCAGAAAGGCCAGGTGGCAGGGGGCTCCCTGGGAGTGGGGTGGGAGCTCACTGGCCGCTGGCGTCGCTCCAGGGGACTATAGAATAGTTGACTAAACACTAAGAATTCATGCAGTTAGTCAACTATTCTATTATTCACTATCTAACATCCTTAGCAGATATTCCTAATTTTCTTTGTCTAGGTTCCTGAAAAAACATTAACATTTGATTCTTTAGTATTCTATGTTTTCTTTTTTAAAATATAAGATTAAGAAGAAGCTTTTTTTTTTCTTAGGGAGATTTAAGTTATTGTGTGAAATCCCAGAAGAAGGTTATAAAGGATGAGTCCAACTTTTTTTCTTCTTTTAGGATGAAATATTGGAAGAGGTATAAGATGTAGATGGTCCTCTCTCTGTTTTTTTCAGGGCACTTCTATCCAAATTTCAGTTAGCTGCTTAGTTTATCTGGAATCATAACTGCACTTTGGCAAGAAATGGATCAATCCTTTAACCTCTCAAACATACACACAGTAAATCTGCTGATCCAGAATTCCATAAAGCAGAGGTGGATGTTTATTTTATCATCATCTTCTTCTTGGATGTTACTTCTTCAAACCGGTGGCTTAAAAATATATCTCCTGCATTAAAGTATTTAAAATATGGTTCCTTTCTCACCTTGTTGGCAGAGAAGACAGAAATGTATTATTTCAGAGAGTCAGGGGCATCTCTAAGTTTTTATTCCTGGTTCATGTGTTTTTTATCACCTGTATTTTCAAGAAAGAAAGAGAGAAAAATCAGCAACTATGATAGGGAGTTGGTCTCTGAAAATTAGTTACCTCTGCTCTCAAGAGATATTAGTAAAACTTAATATGAATAACATTTTTAGATGGAACAGTGCAGGTGCCAAACAGGCAACCACATCTCTATGGTGGCTTTCTTCACTTTGAATAAAGCACCAGAATATTTTTAAATTAAAATCATAAAAAAGTATCCATTACTTTGATAAATACTACACACAAAAATAAGCTATAATTCAAAATATTCATAAGAGTATTCAAATAATTTTTAATTAAGTATAAACTTTTTATATTAACTCTGGCAAGATCTAATACAGTTGTTTTTCTATCTGCTTGAATGCTGTACAGCTGCTTTTTTTTATTAGCTATTTAAATTGAGTAGAAAATGGAAGAGGAAAAGGACTAAAATGACCATTTTTTTTAAGAGAAAAGCTGATAGTGTCTTCAGTAAGCAAATTATTTTTCCCCCCCTTTTGATTAGGATATGAAATAACAAGTGAAGTCTGATTGCTACAAAAGAAATTACATCTGGAGAATTTAACTGGGGCAGTTTGGGAACTTTTTTGTAAAGTGTTTCATGTTGCTCTACTATTTAGGAGAACACAAGAATGACTTTAGGAAAACTTTTTTTGCACATTTGTGGAAACATCACTATCTACCTTGTTTTCAAATAGAATGATACAACTTCTGGACAATTATTTATATTCCTTACAGGCATAATGTTGTAGACCAGAAACACCGCATGTTATTGCTCATCAAATACACCTGACAACCCAGATTCAGTAGTGAAAATATATCTAATTAAGTTTGAGAACGATGAGACTACCTGTTTGCCCATGAAGGATGGCAGTCAGTGCATAAGCAGATAAAATACTCAGTATTCACTGAATAAGATGGAATTTTTTGGCCACGCCTACTTGCCACCTTCTGGCCTACTCTCAAGAGAATTTAATCTGTATACTTGTGGAAAATAAGGAGATTTTAACCAAAACCAGAGAATTTAACTTGACACCCTGGTATTATCAGGATAATATCCATAATATTATGAACTACTGTTTTTAGTAAATAATGAGGCAGTCTCTTTCTGTTTTCTGGGTGATAAACCAGAGACAACGAGTTTGGTCTTAATTTAATTTTAAAGTGAACTATTTGGGGGTAACACTTTTTTAGTGTATTAAAATGAAATTGCAGAGAGCAGATAATCTGAATGAAAGATGATCTACTGAAATATCACACCGTACTATTGGAACATCTATACATTATGAAGAAAACTCACTGAGCTAGAAGGTTAATAAATATCAGGGGTGAAAGGTCTTGTTTAATCTCTTTGTCAGATGTGCATAAACAGTGGTAGACCGCATTAGATTAGTACCCATACTGGTGATATGTAGAGCAGCCATATGGAGTTTTTTATATATGTAAATTTATGAACAACTATTAAATGGATAATGTGTGGGCTATAAATATGGCTTACTGGCATTAGAAGGCTTGATTGATGCTCACTATTTTCTAAGTTTTTTTTCATGGTGAGCTTTTTTTTCATGTCTTAATTAGGGCTGTATTTTCCCTCATGGATTGTGTTTCTCATGTTTTAATTTTTATTTAGTTTTTCATAATGAACATTTATTAGCTCTACTTTGTTACTTTACATTTTGGAATAAGAATATAATATGAAATATTATGAAGTGATTGCTTCACATTTTGCAGTAATTGGCATGTAATATTTTTTACAATCAATTGTACAAGAAGAAACCTGATCAAATAAATGTATATATATTTAAAATGAATTGCTGAAAACCTTAAAATTACCAGGAAGCTTTATGTACTTGAACATATAATTTGAGAGGTGGAGAAGACCATATTCTTTATTCACCGGATGTGGCAGTTTATCCATGCAGCAGACCCCTTTACCTGTGCAAAGCCCTATTGATAGCAAAAATGGAAACTAGATTGTGGCTTTGGTTTTTATTTTTGGTGACTATAGGAATGACAGTAGGGAACCTCAAATGATTTTTTACATGCAGCTAAAAATCCCCAGGGAAAAACTATAAATTATGTAAACTGACAGTTCACTTCTGTTAATCTTCCTTCCAGGTTCTCTTACAGAAATCACACTATCGGGGTATGTCTAGACTACATGGCTCTGCCACCAGAGCCATGTAGATTAGTTTACTAGACATACCCAAATGAAGGGGTGATTTAAACAATCGCCACTTTATTTAAATTAAAATGGCTGCCGCGCTGTGCCGATCAGCTATTTGGCAGCACAGCACTATAGTCTGGAGGCTCCGTGGTCGACATCAAAGGCATTTGTTGACCTCCCCGGTAAACCTCATCCCACGAGGCATACCAGGGAGATCGACGAATGTATTTGATGTCGACCGCGGAGTGTCCAGACTACAGCGCTGTGCCGCCAAACAGCTGATCGGCACAGCGCGGCATCCATTTTAATTTAAATGAAGCAGCGATTATTTAAATCACTGCTTCATTTGGGTATGTCTAGTAAACTAATCTACATGGCTTTGGTGACAGAGCCATGTAGTCTAGGCATACCCTTAGTGACTTGAAAGGGAGGTGGAAATAGTTGGCACTTAATATATTCATAATTATTAAATTATAAAGCGTTCTTTGTCACTTATTTTCTTACTCCTAGGCTATGTCTACACTTGTGACATGATAACATTTGCATATCTGTGCTATAACCTCCTTTTTACATATGAAGCCCTGAAGCAGATTCCTGAAGAAGAATGTACTTGTGTGAAAGCTAGCACTCACATGGGGTGTGGGTATGTACATGCCTTCTCCATTTGATGGCCCCATAATTGTTCCACAGTGCACCTTGGATGGTGGTAAAGGGACTGTACCAGATTACAGGTACCTGTAGTCCTCCAAGGCCCATTCCACAATGCATTGATCTATTTGCTGTCTGACCCTTATCCAGAGGTGTAAAGGTTACTGCCACCTCCCACCCCCAGTTGCCCATGATAGTAATGACCTAAGCTGAGTATGTTAGATCAGTTTTCCTGTAAATGACTGTTGATCAGCATTGCTAATGTGGATCATGTTTAAGGTTCTGTGTTTGTCACAAATTCCATGACTTTCTGTGACTTTTGCAGCAGCATTGTGCCTTGTCTAAGGGCCAGTTCGGGCAGCTCCTTGTAGGTTAGAAGTTACTGGGGTCATGCCTTACAGGCATTTTGCTCCATCCAATGGTGAAAACTGGCTGTGTGTGCCCCTACTGTGTTGTATACGCTCTGCTCAGATAGCCCATAACACAGTCTCTGAGAGAGCCCCCAAAGACCGCAAAAATCAGATAAAGATCAAAGGCACCAGGCCAAGTTGATTGTAAACAAAGCACAGTAATAGCACCTGAGAGCCTGTCATGGGGTGGGGCGTGGGCCGACGCCCCAACCCGCTGATATTCAGATTCGCTCAGCTCACCGCCCAGTTCTGCACCTCCTGGACGGAGTGGGGGGTCCGGGCCCACCCTCTCTCCGGACCTCGACCCAGGGCCCTAACACCGAGAGTGCGACTCTCAGTGGTAGTTGGGGGGGACGGGGGACTAGTACCCCAAACGCACCTGCTCTCGGGATCCACAGCCCTCCCTGGGTCTTACTCCACTCTACCGGCCGCAACCGCGGCAATTATCCTCTAGCCCCAGCTGGGGCCTCGTCCTCCGTGCTCCCCCCCTTGCCTGGGCCTCTCCCTCCGCTCCACCCTTGCCTCCGGGTTCCTCCCGGGCTGACCCCCTTTCCCTGGCCGCTTCCACATCCTTTATACTCTCCCCGCTCTTCCGGGTTCCCCCCTCCCCCTCCCCCTCCGGCGTCGCGTCCGTGACGTCATCAACGGTGCTCTCCGGCGCCCCGTGATGACGCGCCGCCCCCCCGCTTGGACATCCCGGGACCGGGCAGCCTGCCGCGTTCGTTGCCCTGCCGCCGGCCACTTCTGGCAGTGTTAACAAGTGACGGGGTTGCTCCACCCCGTCACAGAGCCTCTATGAGGATATTAAGAATGTGTGCTCTGTGATAATGGACTCAGCTCAGTCAGTGACAGGGTTTTGTCACTGCTTCCTCAGCTGGACAATGACAACTCTTCTAAGATACATTTTTAAACAAAAGTACAAATGAATTACACGTCACTAATGAGATATCAGGTTTTTACACTCTGAGGTACCTAGGAACCACTTGTTACCTCGTACATGGTGGTTTAATCAAAATATTTCTATCCATCATGCTGTCATACTCAACCCTATCCTGAACCTGGGTCAGTACGTCCCTGTTATCTGTGGGGAGTGAGTTGGTACGAAGATGTTTCTTAACAAGGTGTTCTGTTACCATTCCTCTGAACTGTAATTACAGCCAGTTAGTGTTTCTGTGCTATCTACCCTGCTCATTCCAACTTCTGTGAGCCAGACCTTGTCTCTTACTCATAGTTTAACTTGGCTTTATATCAGCAAAGTTTTAACCATTGTGGCCTAGGCCAGAGGCCTCACATCAGATACATGGGCTTATGTTTCAGGCCCTCATCTTAATCTGCCCCTGGTCCAGGCACACTGGCTGCTGCTGGGGTAGTCTTGGTCCTCCTGGCCCCCAGCAGTAGGGCTGAAGGGGGCTCAGAGTTGGGGTGTGGGGAGGTGTTACCTGGTGGGGATTTCCCTGGAAGAGCAATTCCAGGGAAGGCAGGAACTCCCCTGCCTCAGCTGCTAACTCCTTGTGCTGCCTCCATCCATAGGCTCTGCTCAGATAGCTCCCATTGGCTTTGGTTCTCAGGAAATGGGAGCGGGAGAATGGAGGCTTGGGACAGAATGGGTGCAGCACGTGGGGCAAGGAACTGGATGTCGCCACTTTCCACAAGCCAGTTAGGGAGCCTTCCACAGCATCTGTGGTGCTTCCCTGGAACACTCTCCCTTCAAAAGCCCTCCCTTCCATTTTAGTTAGGTATATTATAAAAGCCGTGGACAGATAGCAGGCCATACATATTTGTTTACTGCATGTGACCTGTCTATGACTTTCACAAAAAATACCCATGACTAAAATGTAGCTTCAATCATGTTCCAAGAGCTGCTACCCAGTCTTTGGAATACATATAGGTGCTGATCAATCTGTGATTCAAAGTATGCTGTACTTAAGGTTGCCAGATACTTTCACAAAAAATATCGCACATGACAGGAAAAAAATTGGTTGAGCAAGGGGGTGGGGGAGGGAAAGGTCACTGCGCCTATTGGGATTTTTTTTTGTTTTGTTTTTTACCAGACACACCTAGCAACCCTAGATGTACTACTCCACAGTAGCAAGGACCAGGAAGTTTCATGGAGGTTGGAGAAAGCAGGCATTTGCTACACTAAGTCCCAGAGCCAGGAGCATATAAAGTATCTCAGGCGCCTGTACTAGAGGGTGAAGGATGCCAGTAATCTGTATTAGAGGGTACCTAGCTCATGTCCATGCTTTGAGGAAGTGGATCAAGTGCTCTCCAGAGCTATGAGTATGGAGCCTGAAGAGACTCTAGATTGGAGGTAGGCAAGATACGGCCCACAGGCTGGATCTGGTCCCCAAGCCTTTAATCTGGCCCATGGCCTGCCCCTACTGCAGGGAGAAGTGTCACTCAAAGCGGCTGGCTGCTCCCTATGGCTTTCTGCACTGTGGGGAGGAGAGGGAAGGCTTCAGTGCAGCACAGTTTCTCAGTTATCATTGGCAGGTTTCTGGCCAATGGGAGCTGTGATATTTTGCTAGGCAGGGGCAGTGCCAAAAGCCTCTCCCAGCAGCACAGAGATCTACATGGGACAAAGTGGTATGGGGCTGCTGTCAGGCACGGAAGCCTGCCTGAGTATGCTGCTGGCAAGGAACTACTTAGGTAAACACTAGGCTTTTCAATTGACCTTCACGGTTACACTCCCCCACTTTTGTGTCAGAAGCAGTTAGGGCGGGGGGAGAGGGAAAAGCGGGAGCTGGTGTAGCCACCTGGCTTCCAATGCAAGCAGGCAGGAGCTGGTGCTTAAAAGCTGACTCCCTGCATGCATGGCCTGACCCCCTCCCCGATACAGAGGCAGCAGCGTGGCTGGGGAGGGGGGTGGGGTTGTGGCAAGTGGGAGCCGGTAGGTGTGGACTCCTGTGTAGCTGTCTGTTTTCTGCGAGCACTGCTCTCCCCTGCCTCCCCTGTATCTAACTGCTAAACTGCTAAAAATTCATAATTGTTTCCCCCCACATTAGTTGGTGCACCTCTGAACCCCCCATTTCCCCTACTCGGTGATTTTACTGAAGTCTCATGAACCTTTAAAGC
The DNA here is from genome assembly GCF_052426305.1 of Pelodiscus sinensis. Classification (NCBI taxonomy): domain Eukaryota; kingdom Metazoa; phylum Chordata; order Testudines; family Trionychidae; genus Pelodiscus; species Pelodiscus sinensis. The sequence goes on along the minus strand of NC_143054.1, from coordinate 134,084,697 downwards.
ATTTAGAGGAAGCTCTAACTCATTGCAAATGATCTACTAGTATGCCCATGTGTCTTGGTATTTCTTGGCCAGCATTCTGCACTGATAGACCTGAGATTGTCTGTGTGTGGGGTGGAGGTGGGGGATTGATTCTGAAAGTACTTGGTTGGGAAAAGAACAGTTTTTGACACTTGTAGTTATACAAAGATCCAACAGTCACCCTCCCCCATCTCCTTTCCCTTCTTTTTATGAGTAAAAGGATCATGGAAGTAGGCCAGAGGTGGTTGGGTTCTTGTATGCAGGTACAGGAAAGAGAATTGTTTTTTGCTTTCCTAAGGAATGTTACCATTTGCAGCATTTATTGCTGTTCTCAGTTCCTGATGTTTGTTCTGTCCTTATGCTGAGCCAAAAGTAAAGTGTTTGCTACAGCAGTTGCACAAATAGAGCAGTTGCAATGGAGAAGTGACTGGCCTGTGGTGTTCACACAAAAGAAAACACACCTGTGGTGTGACAGTTTCTCTGTTCCTTTCAGTGCAGTTTGCTGGACACAGGGATTGGTCTTTCTGACATTGCAATATGGTTGGGGTTGGGTGGAAGTTTTGTGATCCCCCTCCCCCGCCCATGGAAACTCCATCTGCTAAGCTAAGAATACAGTCATATTACTCTTGAATTGCCTCCCAAGCCTGTATGAAAATTCAGCAATGGGGAAGGGAAGAACAAGGAGATGTTTATAGAAAGTTAAAAAACAGCAAGGATTAATCACACTTTTAAACAATAATAGAATACTGCTATTTAATTATATGTGGATGTTTCCCACATGTTCAAATATATTTATTTCAATTACAGTGCAGAATACCAAGCATTCAGTACTCTCTTTTTTATTACAAATATTAACACTCTAAAAACGAAGGTTTTTTTTCAGTTCATGTAATACAAGTACTGTAGTGCAATCTCTTTATCATAAAAGTTGAACTCACAAATGTAGAATTATGTAAAAAAAGTAAGTGCAGTCGAAAATTAAAGAATGTAAAAATTTAGGGCTTACTAATTCACTCTGTCCTATTTCTTGTTCAGCCAATCACTCAGACAAACATATTTGTTCACATTTTCAGGAAATAATGCTGCCTGCTTGTTTACAGTGTCACCTGAAAGAGAGGACAAGTGCATGGCACTTTTGTAGTTGAGGTTGCAAAATATTTACATGCTAGATGCACTAAAGATTCTTATGTCCCTTCATGCTTCAGCCACCATTCTAGAGGGGACACATCCATGTAGATGACAGATTCTGTTCAATAATAATCCAAAGCAATACTGACCAGTGCACGTTCAGTTTCATCATCTGGGTCAGATGCCTCTAGCAAAAGGTTGATTTTCTTTTTTGGTTGTTCAGGTTCTGTAGTTTCTGCATTTCAGTGTTGCTCTTTTAAGGCTTCTGAAAACGTGCTCCACACCTCTTGGATTGTGGAGAGCTCTTTAGATTCTTGGGGAGAGTGCTGTCTCTGTCTTCAGAAATCTTTCATTGGTACCTTTTGTGTTTTGGAAAAACTCCAGTGAAAGTATTCTTAAAATGAAGATGTGCTGAGTCATCATCTGAAGATGTGCTTGGTCATCATTTGTAGCATGAAATATATGGCAGAATACAGGTAAAACAGCAGGAGACATACAGTTCTCCCATAAGGAGTTCATTCACAAATTTAATTTATTATTATTTTTTTAAATGAGTCATCAGCTTGGAAGCACATCCTTTGGAGTGGTGGCTGAAGCATGAAGTAGCATATATAACGTTAGCATACCTGACATATAAATATCTTGAAATGCCATCCATAGAAATCACTTGTGAATGTCTGTCTTCATTTTTGGATGAGGTTGTAAATGAGAAGTGGGCAAGAATATCTCCTGTATGTGTAAACAAATTTGGTAGCCTTTACAGGCTTTGAAAACCAGATCTATCCTGTGCCCACTTGCTCGGGAAATATTCCCTTTTAGCCTTACATATGTTAGGCACAGTACCTCAGGATAGTATGAGCCATGTTGGCTATATATGGCTATATATATGCTCCAACAACTGCAGTCATCATCAGACAAGTCTGCAGTCATCATCAGTAAGCCCTTAGATGCATGTCAAAAAAATGGGAGCAAGCACCCAAAGTACCCCCTGCTCTGCCCCTGCTCTGGCTCCAGACGGGGGAGATTTCAGGACTGTCCGGTACCAAGGACCTAACAAAGCTGAGCACCAAGGTGCCAGGCAAAGCCAACTCTAAATCAGCGTCATCGGCACCATTGACACACTCATCCATGCTGAAGAAAGATAAGACCAAGCCATCTTCGGCCGAAGTACCACTGGCACTGAAGAAGCCTAATCCTCATGCTTCCCCTGGCACTGAAGAGGCTTAAGCACGTGGCACTGATGGTTCCCCATTCAGCACCATCGGCACTGCAGGTAGCGACAATAGTCCCATCTCAGGTCCAATCATAAATACTACATGACCCTGCAGAGTGCAGACTTTCTCTTCTCCCACCCTTCCCTTAACTCTATAGTAATAGATGTAGTTCATCAGAGGGGCAAACAGAGCACCATGCACACCACCCTGTATAATAAAGAATGGAAGAAACCTACTCCTCGGCCTCCATTCAGCTCTACAAATCAAACTACGTGGCAGTGTTGGCAAAATAACTCACCACATCTTTGAACAGCTGTCACTCTTTATTGACAACTTATCCAAAGATAAAAGAGAGCAATTCATAGCCAACATAAACGAGGGCATGCTGATTTCCTGTACAGCCCTACAAGCTGCTCTCGATGCATCTGACACAGCTTCACGATCAATTGCGACTGCCATGGTGATGAGAAGGTCCTCCTGGCTTCACTTGTCAGGGTTTCCCCGTGAAGTACAGGTCACGGTAGAGGATCTTCCTTTCCAAGGATCAAAGCGGTTGGCAGACACCACGGATGCGTCCCTCCATTCACTTAAAGATTCCAGAGTGATGCTGAAAGTTCTTGGCATACATGTACCTGCAGTCAAATGGAAACAACAGGTATTTTAATCAAAGATATTTTAATCAAAGATACAAGTCTTTGCCCTTGAATCAAGCTCAGAGGCATTTTGACAATAGAAGAAGGCAACAACAAACTAGATGAAGACAGCTGTATAATTATCTTGCCATCAACCTTGAGGCAAACATTTTGAAGATCAGACAAAAGTCCTATAATGCCTTGTCTAAAGCAGCCTCAAACCCATCTGCTATTCCGTCGCTGCCTACTACCTTTCTACCACCACTGTCCTCTATTACGACCGACAAGTGGGTGTAAAGTGTTGTGATGGGCGGATACTGCATTCCTTTTTCTACTATATCTTCTTCCTTCCCACCCTCTCTGTCCCTCTTCAGGGACCCATCTCACAAGAGCATGCTACTCCAAGAGATCAAACACCTTCTCCACCTATGGGCCATAGAACTTGTTTGCCAGCAACACAAGGGCAGGGGTGTCTACTCCCATTATTTCCTCACAACAAAGAAATCAGGAGGGTTGAGACCTATTCTTGATCTCAGAAGGCTCAACTGACACATATGACATCAGTGTTTCAAGATGGTGATCCTAACTATGATAATACAAGGCTTAAACAAAGGGGATTGGTTATTGATTCTTGATCTCCAGGATGCCTATTTTCATGTACCCGTCCACCCAGCACATCGGAAGCACCTAAGATTTGCACTTGACAAAGCACATTTCTAATACATAGTGCTACCCTTTGGACTCTCCACAGCCTCAAGAGTTTTCTCAAAGATCATTGCAGTGGTGGCTGTGCATCTCTGCAAATGAGGGATATCCATAATTCCCTATCTCGATTATTTCCTGATAAGAGCAACCACGAGCCAAAAAGCCCATAAAGCAGTCTCCTTAGCCATGTCTTTATTCCAGACTCTGGGGCTACAAATAAATCTTTCAATATGCAAGCTCAATCTAGCTCAGACTATAGAATTTATTGGGGCTTACCTCGACTGCGTCTGGACAATAGCCTCCCTTCCACAACAGAGATTCCAGTCTATCAAGGACCTTATTGAATTGCTCCAAACCAGCCCACAAGTCCCAGACAGAACTTGCCTCCTATTACTAGGCCACGTAGCAGTGGCCATGTCAGTGGTGGCACATGCCAGATTACACATGAGACCAATGCAGCAGTTGCTAAGAATAGTATACAGACCTCATTACCACAGTATCAACAAACTGCTTTCAATTCCAAACAAAATCAAACAATCACTAAACTGGTGGGAAGATCCAAAAAAAGTGTACGCTGGGGTACCTTTCTACAGAAGTCCCCTGTCACTCATGATCATGATGGATGCCTCCCTCCTGGAGTCAGGGGCACATTCCAGTCCTCTCAGAGTCCAGGGCCGATTGGATCCACATGAACGTTCCCTGCACATCAATATATTAGAACTCAGAGTGGTATGCTACACATGCCAGAACTTCCTACATCTGATATGGGGAAACACCATACAGATTTTTATGGACAGTCAAGTCACAATGTATTATATAAACAGGAAAGGCAGAGCAAGATCTCACTAGCTATGAAGAGAGGTAGTCCACCTATGGTCATGGTGCATAGAACAGAATGTCTGCATACAAGCCTCTTATCTCCTGGGCAAGGACAATCTTACAGCAGACACCCTCAGCAGGAAGTTCACCTCGATCCATAAATGGGAGATGGACAATGACGTATTACATATGATCATCAAATGCTGGGAATTCCCCACAGTGGACTTATTTGCAACCACTGCCAACAGGAAGTGTCCTCAATATTTTTCACATGCAGGCACTGGGCTAAACTCCCAGGGGGATGCCTTTACAATACTTTGGAATGCATCCCTTCTGCATGCATTTCCTCCGATAAGATAAGAGCAGATGCAGTGTCAGCAATATTATTGCTCTAGCATGGCCACGACAGACCTGGTAACTTACCTGCTCCACATATCCACAAGACCTCCATGGCGTCTCCCGATAGTTCCCCATCTTTTAACACAGCAAGATGGTCAAATCTGTCATCTATCCCTCCAGATCCTTCACCTATGGGCATGGTTCCTCAGTGGCTCTCCTCAAAAGAAGCAACATTTATCAAGTCAGACAGATCTTAGTAAGTAGTCACAGAATAACAACAAGGAAACTTTACTTCCATAAGTGGTGCAAATTCTTCCTTGGGCAAGTCAGAGATCCACAAATCCAATCAACAATCCCACTATCTGATATATTAGAGCCCTTTTAAACCTAAAACACTCAGGTCTTTTGTTTAGTTCAATGAAAGTACACTTCACAGCCATAGCAGCCTTTCACCAACCCATCAAAAACAAATCTGTATTCGCCCACCCAACAATTAAGTGCTTTCTAAAAGGCATTCAAAACGTGTTCCCTCTAGTTAAAACCCCCGTTCCAGCCTGGGACTTCAATCTGGTACTTCGCGCTCTCACGCATGCACCATTCAAACCTATGGCTATGTGCTCAAAGCTTCATCTCTCTTTGCTGATCGATCTTAAATCAGTCGCAAGGGTGAATGAAATTGGGGCATTAATGGCTAACCCATCATTCATGATATTTCATAAGAATAGGGTGGTTCTGTGACCACACCCAAAGTTCTTACCAAAGATACTTACCGCCTTTCATTGCAACAAACCTGTGATATTACCTGTCTTCTTTCCAAAGCCTCATGCCATCACTAAAAAAGCTAAATGGCACACACTTGAAGTGCACCGAGTGATTGCCTTCTATTTGGAAAGGACAAGGACAATTCATAAAACAGACTTTTCATCTCCACTGCTGAAAGATCCCTGGGCATGCAAATCTCTACCTAGAGACTATCCAGATGGATTGAAGACTGCATCCACCTGGCTTATGCCAGTTTTAACCAGGAGCCTCCATTTCAATTGCAAGCACACTCCACTTGGTCCATGGCAACCTCTATAGCTTACCTTAGTAGCATTTCTCTCTGACATTTACAGAACTGCAACTTGGTCTTCTGCACACACCTTCACCAGACACTATGTCCTCAATGCTTACCTGAAACAGGGCACTAAATTCTGACATATGGTCCTGACCAAGGCCCAACACATTACTTAGCCGAAGCACCCACCTTCCCATTATAGGCACTGCTCTATAGTCACCTCAGGTGGAGTACCCACAGGGACACTGCTCAAAGAAGAAGAGAATGTTACTCACTTTGTGCACTAACAGAGGTTCTTCAAGATGGTTGTCCCTATTTGGTGCTCCACCACCCGCCCTTCCCTCTGCTTCGGGCATGTTGATTTCTCCTTCTGGGGCAGAGAAGGAACTGAAGGAATGGTTGGCGGCACATGGATGGTAGCAGCGCCACGCATGCTGCCTGCTTCACGTGCACAGCCTACAGGAGGGCCCTGGTACTGTAAATCTCTGACTGGAGATTTTTCGTTGGACCTGAAGAGTTTGTGTCTGTATTGCTCCAGAGTGGTGGGGTAGTGGTGATAGAGTGGTGATCTCAGCTCTGTGCCTTGGCTGGGAGATACTAGGTGAGCTGGCCCAGCAAGACAGAGTGGTGAGAAGCCCCACAGAGCAAGGACGCAAGTGTCAATGGCCGTCTCAGCACTCCAGGAAGCACATCCAATGGGTCTTCTGTGACCACGCTCTGTCACGAGGGACATCTGGAGTATGTTCTTTATTTTTTTGGTTCATGTATTCACTGGCCTATTTTGGTGGTCAGAGCATTACGATATGTGTACTGTTGATAATCCCGCTCCAGTTCAGAAACTTCCTCCTTTGAAATCATTCTGTAAATCAGGGACTCCAGTTATGGCGACCACCAGAACTGTATATTACACTATTGCTAGCATGAAAACCTGTATACCTTTACAGTTGACTTAGTAAGCCCAAACTGGTTTTGCAGCTGAGTAGTAGTGGTCATATGTTGCCAGCTTTCAAAAGGTATTGGTAGGGATTTCTGAAAATGAGTGGTTGGGGGCTAGAGGGTTGGTGCAAATTTTTCACACAACCATAGGAAGATTTGCTCCCTGAAGAAAAGAACTATAATAGAAATACTATGAAAGCACCATTCCTGAGTCTGTAATTTGAATCTGAGTTCTCTTAAAGCAGATATTCAACCTTTTTATGGACGAAAAATAAAGTACGTTTTCCCCAAACTATTTAAAACCATCCAAAGAGCATCTCCTGCCGACATAATACTGTTCTCAGCAGCACTTCTGTCAGTGTAACTTATGTTACTCAGAAGTCAGAAGGTATTTTTTGTAATATCCCAGAGCGGCATAAGTTATGCCAACAAAAGTGGCAGTATAGACATAATCCTAATGAGAAAGACAAGATTTTGAGCTTACACAGAGATTTTCTTGAAGTCTGGGAAATGTACTCAGAGTGTGAGCGCTAAACACAAGATGGAACAGATTGTTTAGCATAAGTAGTTAACATACATGTCAAAGGAACATTCAAGGTGAAGTGACCTGTTAATATCTTTCTAGACATTTTGGGAGGGAATCTGAAAGGAAGGAGGAAAATAATAAATCTAGCAATCAAGTAGTTGAGGATGGTTTAATGGGTTGTACGTTGTTCTGAAAAGTCATAAATCCAGGGTCTCTCTTCTGTCCATTATTTTTAATATTTAGCAAAGTTATGAATTTAAGTTTCCAAGTTTCTTTAGAAGGTATATTGCAGATTTCTTTTGAGGATGAGGACTGAGAGATCTGAAACAGAGTGATTTGCTCTGGGAAAAATACTCATCCAAAAGCGATATTTTTGTTGTATAATTTTTCTCTGTGCATTCATTTGAGAATGTGGTGATTGTCTGGTTTCACTCACTGTGATCAAATGCAATGCTACGTTCACACCCTATACACTATTGTAATAATCTTTGTGCAAAATATGCTTTGTTGGGGTATTACTTGAAAACTAATAGCTTGCTGATGAATAATATGATAAAATGTGTGTAGCAACAGTATATGTAAAATTAAAAACATAAGCTGAAGTTAGGTCTGAAATGTGTTTATCAGATAAATCTGGATAAACCAGTTTCTGAAAGTCAATGAACAGGCTTATACCTCTAGCCTGGTGTCATCAAAATTGGTGGACAGTCACTTGTCAATTGGCAGGAAAGGAGGTGTGCAGGAAGAAACAGATCTTCATTTTAGTCTATGTCTACACTGGGAAGGTTTGGCGAAGAAAGTGCTGTCGACATGCAAAAGTCACCAAAAGCGAAAACCAGTCAAACAATTTTTTATGCTTCCCATTTTTGACATTTCATGGCCACAGTGCTAGCACCCTTTCTACAGATAGAACAAAGCAATGTGGTAAGCATCCCACAGTGCAGCACTGTGGGAAACCAGAGCTGATCCCTGTACTTGTTAGGATTCCCTCCTAGCTCTGTGAGCTCTCCATGCTAAGGAATGCCAATGTTAATTTCCTCTGCCTTTCCATCCCCTTCCACCCCCCTCCCGTGACAATAGCCCACTAACCCTTCCCTATCAAGCTGCCTTTATTTCCCTATCTTTCCATTCTCTCCATGAAGAGGTATTAACAGACCACTTCACTTTGACTATTCCATTGAAATATTTGTTAACTTCTTATGCTAAACAATCTGTTCCACCAGGAGACTCTGAATATGACCTGGTCTATATTAGGAGCATATATAAGTATGCATCTCAAAGGCATGAAAAATTTACACCCTTCAGAGAGGTAGCTATATCAACTGAACTCCCTTCCCAGCATAGATAGCAATGGGGCTACCCCGCTGCTTCCAAAGAACATGTTTGCCCTTCTGCTTTTTTTTGCAGAAGAGCAAACATGCTCTTTCGGGGAGCCCTGTATACCTTGTTTCACGAGGCATAAGAGCTCACCGAAAGAGGAGGCTTTTCCACCGTTTGGCCCCAACTAGACTGGGCCAAATGGTGGAAAAGCCTCTTCCTCAAAAGCAATCGGAAAAAGCTACCTAGGTTGATAGAAGACCTAGCCTATGTCAATAGAAGAATTCTCCCATCAATACAGCTACATTCTTTTGGGGAAGTGGATTATCTATCAGCATAGGTAGTGTCTACACTGACGTACTACAGCAGCGTAACTGCTCTGCTGTAGCATTTGATGTATAGACACACCCTACATTTTCTAGAGCTGTATAAGTTTGAAAGATTGTGTCTCTTACCAACAGAAGTTGGTCCCAAAAAAAGATATTCCTCACCAATCTTACGCATAAACAGTTGCACATTTTCATTGTTTTGCATTAAAATAAAAATTCATGCTCTTGTTGTTCTGATCTTATTTATTGGATATGTTTTAATATAATTTTTAAAACAGATAAATGTTTTGAACTACATTTTTCAGGTTGATTATAAGTAGCATAATAGAAAATCCAATAGTGTGCACAATATAGATATTTAGTACGTAGGACAGTATTGTGCTACCGCTGCTAGATAAATCAACATTTTTCCATTTCCCACTTAACTTACATTTTTTGGCATGCTGTTATGACTTTTTTTTCACTGTGTTTTATTTGATTCCAAAATATTGTAGGTAATAGATCTATATACCCTTTTACTACCCTGGAGAGCTATAATTATGTTCTTTTCTGTTCCTTGGCTGAAAAGAAACTGGCAGTTGGAAGCTGATATTGTTGGGACTCTTTAAGATCAAATGATTCTCTTGAGTATCCTAGATTGCTATTCAGCTTCCGAATCTAATGTGTGAGGTGTATGATCACAGTGTGTGGTTATATTAGAATTAATTCCATTGAGAGAGAATTCCAGGAAGGCACTCTAGTAGTTTGTATAAATAGATTTGTTTTGGTGATGTGTAAAGTGATCACTCTTTTTTCTTTTTGTTTTTTGGTATTTGAAAAATATAGCATAAATCATATATAAAATATACTGATTTAAAAAAAAGGAATATCTGCCCTCTAAATGTTATTCATTGGCAGTAATTAAAAGGTTAACTAAAAGCTGAAGAAAACTTTGAATTTTTAAATGTTTGTAACAGCTAGTAATCTGACTTACTGCAGACATTTTTGTCAAAGTTGAAAAAGTTAGAGCTAATTAATTTCTTGGGAGACATATGATGAAATTGTAGGTGTGATAACATATTTGAGTAACATATGGTCGTTATGGGGCACCTATCTAATGACTGAGCACCAAGTTAAATATAGACTTCCCGTTTTTCAGTTCTTCTAATAGTAATTCTTTGTTACTACACTTTTAACTACTCTTATTTTCCATTATAGGTAGAATTTAATTCCTTGTATTTTAATGGAAATATGAAAAATTAAACATTAATATGCTGTAATATTGCCATGCTTAGATATTTGCCATGATTTTTTTGAAACACGTACTTCTGCTTTCCTTGTGATACATCTAATTCTACTCTGAGTAGACTAGAATATTAATTAAAATCAAGTGCATTTTGACCTTTTAAGTAAAACTTGATATTTGCTATTGAATGTTTAGCTGTGTCTCCTCCATAATAGGAATGGTGATTCGAGATGGAAAACCATTGCTCTTCTCAATTTAGACTATACTAAAACTTCATAGATCACTTTTATAAGATTATGTATTTAATAAAAACTAGGTTAGAAATAATATTGGACTAAATTCTTATTCAGTCCCAAAATTGTAGTAAACTGTGTTGGTACAGAGATCTGTGTGGAGGTGGTAGGTGGGTGTGATATTTTTTTTTACCTTAATCTGGAGCCAGTACTAAAATAAACTGCTCATCCATCCATTCTGTAGTTTCTGTTGCAGCTCGTGGGATTAGTTGCTAGGCTGATTCTAGGAGCTGGCAATCTGAGTATTTGGGCGTCAACTCTCAGGTGGCACTGTACTGTTATGCTGCTTTGTTTGGGCTGTTTTGCTCTGTGGTTGTCTAGCTGCTTCTTGTTTGTAGCTTAGTTGTTTCAGGGGAAGTACAGGGTCACCCAAAACATTTTATGCTCTCCTGTCAAAATACTTAGGTCTGTGCCTGTTGTGGCCTCTGCAGAATCTAACACAGCAGTTATGTGGGAAGTTTGGACAGCTAACCTGTATAGTCTCTAGACATTCTGGTTTTGCTGTAGTTTCAGGCAGCCACACATCCCATCTCTTCACTGCCACAGACTGTTACTCAAAAGTAGCAGGGATGTGTTAACAATTTTGGGTTTTTTTTTGTAAATGACTGCTTAATTTTTTAAGGTGCAGGTGGGAGCCGGGGCTCGCGGGATCCAGCTTTTAGAACAGAGGGAACTGTTTTCTCTCACAATAAAAAGGAAACTGACCTAATTTAAAATTGTTATAGTTTGGGGTTAATATTAAAAATGAAATGAAACAAAAAGCTATTTTCTCAATTTTTCTAAAAAACTGGCTGTATTTGCTGCAGGGCCAATGACTAAAGGGACCTCATGAGTGCCAAGTTGGTACACAAACAAGGAGGCAAACAAAAATGTATTTTACACAATAAAGAGAAAAGGAAAAGTGGGAGAAAGTACTCAATACCATAGCTCCCTTCTCAGAGGAAAAGGAAGGTGAAAGACTTTCAGTAAATAGGTCAAGAATAATCAAGGCGTTGAATTCTGTGGTGATATGGCTCTACATTTTGCTGCAAATTTACTTACCAATGAAATTTCAGTGGAGATGTTTTTAAATAAGATTTTTATTAATTATAAAAATGAGCAATTAATTTCTTTTTAATTTTCAAGACTGGGTTTTGTTTTGACTGATTTCCCATTGTTTTAATATAGAAAGGCTAGGATATCACAGAATTTATCACTGATAATACATTAAAATCACATTGTAGAAATCTAGGTCCAGTGCAATAGGCTGAGGGCTAAGAGCTGAAAGGTTTGTATGCTGTGAGTAGGAGTAATGACGGTTTTCTCACTTGAGTTGTGGGAATAAGTCCCAAATTCTCTTACATGAGAGAGAGAATCAGTCCTGGGATGTTAGGTGGAGAAAAGACATTGTTTATTCTGCATGGGAGAAGGAAGTGGAGTACTTGACAGGTAGAAGGGAGCTAAGAGGTTTTGTAACTGCAGGATAGTGGGGATATAAAATATGATAAAACAGATTGAGAGCATTGCTGTCATTGAGACAGGAATATTATATATTCTCTGCTGTTTGCTTTCTTCCACATAATCTTTTCTTTCCTTTGTTCTTCTCTTCCTTGCTTAATGTGTGTGCAGTCCCCCATATGACACTTTCTTCTTGGGATTATGTCAGATTTCTCAATCCAAGAAAGCATTCAAATATGTACCAATAAAATGATAATGTATTACACTGTTTATTTTGCATCCTTCAAAAGATTTTGAGTATGCCCATTTTTTTCTGGAATGAATAGTAACAAGTGTTGTTTTTTTAAATGAGTGGTAAGTTTGCTATTGCCTTGTTTCTCAGGCAAAAACCCATCACCAACAATGTGGAGTGTTGATCTGAATGTTCCATTAATTTTGGGAGTGCTGTTGAAGGGTTAAGTTCACAAGCACAAAGAACAAATTTAAAATTCAGAAATATATGTATTTGTCTGTACTTAAAACAAAATTTGGAATGGTGTACCTACATACAAACAAATAATATAGAATGAGCATAATCATAGATAAGGGAAGTAGATTTTGAGGAAATGGATGCTAATTTTAATTCCAACAAGGAGATTTTGTTATTACAGCTGTATAATTATCTTATTCTACAATACTATTGATCATTTATCTGCATTCTTGGGTGAAGGCCAAAAATCTTATTTTCCCCTCGTTATTTGTTTAGATTATTTTGCCTTTCCATATCAAAAAGTAATTAAGTACCTGTTGACACTCTATGTGAAGAGATAGGGGAATGGTTAACATAGCTGTTTAAAATCAAACACATTAGATGGACTACATATTTTAAACCATTTGTCTGGTTTGTTTTAGTTTTGTTGCTTAGAATTAGGTGTGTATAATTTTCAGAGGATTTGCATCTCAAATATCAGCAATAGTATACTTATCTTACTATGCATAAATAGTAGTGACAGATGTGATGAGGTCAGTACTCTGACTGTTCAGATATATCTGCTTATTTATTCTCAAAAATCCCTTAAGACCCAAAGGGACTGCTGATCAAGGAGGAGGGTGTGAGAATGTGTGTATGTTAAAAGTCTAACAAAAAATAAGGAAAAAAGGATTTTATGGCACATGATGAACTCTCTCGCATCTAAGCATTTTTGGATGCTTTCACAGCCATCTGTGGAGGGTGGATCATTGATTATGCATCAGCCAGATAAAAGAGATCATTCTGACACACTCCTTCCTTCCCCAAATATTTTACTTCTCTGAAACTGCATGTTAAGTTGATCAAACAATGAAAACAGTAGTTTAAGAGCAATAGAAAGGGTATATTGTATAGAAAACACACAGAGTAAACGTTGTTTCTGGTGACTATGTATGTAAATTATTTGTTGCCCATATAAATCATGGAAGAGAACTTTGCTTGATTCTTAGATCTATTTACAAATGACCACATTAAAAGAACAAAAGTAGGATACTGCATGTAAAGTTTTGCTTCAGCTTCTAATGTTTTTAAAATAATTTTGACATAATACTTTAAGATAAAATTTATGTTCGGTTTATGCAATTTAGTCTTCTTATATTAGGAAAGACTATTAAAAATGTTGCCATATACCTAAACTGTTCATTTACTAAGCACATTTACTCTGTTTATAGGTTTCAGAAATGAAAGTATAGGAGTAAGGCCACTAAGAGTGCATGTGTGACCCTTTCACTCATGTAATAAATATTAAAAGACAACAACAGATTATTAAAAACAGCAACAACAAAACACCTGAAAAACAAAATAAACCTTCATAACTTTTCTGTAATTAGGGATGATGATAAAGCTTAAGATAGTCAATTCTAAATTTCATTTTAGATGCTCACAGTTTTGTCTAAAATGTTAATTTTATATTGAAACTCTCTTTGCCTGGTCCTAGCCCAACAATAAATTTCAGTTTTTTAAATTGGGAACAGATTAGCTATTTTTAATAGACAGCCAAAAATACCCCGAAGCCCAAAAATATTTTTTACTTTGTTTTACTTTCCAAACAAGTTCTTGCAGCTTCCAGTATTGAAATAATTCTAAACATCCCAATGTTAAAACATAAAATTGATGGCTTTCCATTGAAGAATAATCAATTTCCTACATTTGAAAAAACCGATTAATGTTTGCAAGTTTTGTATTGCACATTTCCAGAATGTAAATTAGCATTTACATTCTACTGTTGTGTGAGCTGCATTCTACAGCAGCAGATGCAGTCTTGCAAAAAAATGTAGAATTGTAGTAAATCAGTAAATATTGATTTACCTGAACAGTTCTACATTGTGCAAGATAACCTGATGTATTACTGATGGTGCATGTGCTGATACAGAGACTGTTGTGTCTGCAAAGTGCTTTTGTTATTTGATTCTACTAGTAAGCACTAGTATTATAGTTGTGATTTCTTTTGTTGGAGTGACTTAAAATAAATAAAATACTTTAATATGCCACTTCTCCAACAATCAGTAAGTATTCAAAACCAGAGATACAAAAAACAATGTAAATAGTGATACAAAATGGGAAATTCAATATTAGGGATGAAATTTTATAAATGTAAAGTACTAACTCTGCTTATGGGGCATATACACAAAAGTCTTTTATTACATTGCTACATATGATTTCTTAAATACAGGGTATTTATGTATTAAAGTCTAGGGCCCCACATTGAATAAGGAAGTTAAAAAAACATATTGAGTAACTGCCCATTCACTGAATGAGGAACTGCTCCTCTGGTGAAGCCAGTATATGACCAGTTAAAAGAATATCATATTGCATACACACAAGGAGGCCAGGTTAAGGTTGCAGAGACAGCCTTAGCTGTGGAATTTTCTAATTTTTGAGTGCTTGATTTTGCAACCTTATGTGTTTTAATTTAGTTTTTTGGATGTAATCGCCTTATTAAACATAAACATCTGTTATATGGAGCCATATCAGCCTGCAGCATGGCTCAGCAACAGGAGTTGAGTCTTTATATCCACAGCATAGAATTCTACTGCTTGAACTGAGTAACTGTAGCAGTAGAAGGCTGTTTCCTTCTGGGTGGTGAAAATAGCACATATTTTGCCCATAGATTTTGCCGTAGCTGTTTGCTGAAAATGGAAGATTGTAATGACTTGACTTCTGATCTCAATTCCAGGTTCTAGAGGAGAGTATGTAGTCTTGTGGTAATAAACTGATTCGGTCCTGTGCCCCCATACTGTCTCTGTCCCTGTCTGCCTTATTTCTTATACCAAATCCGCTTCCCTCTCCTCTCCGCTCTGCTCCACTCCTCCCATTACCTGGCTCTTACTCACATTCCCTTCTGCTCCTGGCCACCTCCCTTTCACTCAACGCCTTGCTGTCCCTCACCTCGTTCCAGTTCTTGCTTAGTTCCTTCTCTGCACCCCTCCCATCGTTCTCTGGTTCTTACCCACTGTCCTCTAACACACTTTTGAATTCGGACTGTTTGTCCTCTCTAACTGTCTACCAGAGGTCCCATTTGGGATTTCAGTAGAGTAGTAACTTTCAGTGGGGTTCCAGGGCTACTTAATTTCCTGTAAGCTATTGGAATTTTTGACAAGTTATATTACAAAAACAGTGTATTTGGCGAGTATTTCATAGGCTTTGACAGGGGAAGCTCCCTTCAAATCAGATCTGTGGTGACTGACTGCAACCCACATTCCAGTCATGGCTCTCCTGAGAGGGTGTGGCTCTGAAGCATCTATGGGTGTCTGTTGGGAGGACCAGCTGCAGCTTGTCCTCTGTGCTCAATTTGGCTCACATGTAATTCACTTGCAGTCTCTGGAAGCTGCATTATAGCCCGGTCTTCAGATTGGCTGTGGTTCCCCAGGATCACAGAAGAGGCAGCATCTGCCCCCACCCCCATATGAATGGAACCCTTGTTATCCACTGTAACATTTTGGCTTGTGCTTCCCTCCTCTTTGGCACCTACTCATCTTCCCCACCTTCTCCCCATCTGTCTCTGCTGCTTCCTAATTTTTGGCTTTAACAATCCTCTTCCCTGCCTTATTCCTCACTTTTCTGTATATAGGCAAGTTGCTTGCTCTTCTCTATGCCTTGGGCACCAGCAGGAGTAGGGTTGGGTAGTAATAGCAGAAGAGGAAAGTTCCTGTGTCTTGATGCTTGGTGAGAGCCATAGTGGAAAAAGTCCTGTTCAGCCCCTATATCCCTGCAGTAGAGCATACTCAGTATCAGCAAAATATTTGGAGAATTTACTTGCCAACTAGTTCAGGTGTTTACTACAAGGAGAGATGTTTTTGAAGGTTTATAACTTGTCCGTATTTGGATGGATTATCATAAGGATGGCAAAAGGCATGACACTGACTCCCCAGTAGACTATAAGTGCCTGTTACAAAGTGAATTCCCTAGAGCTTTTCAACAAAGACATAGTCAACATTTTGTAACAAGGGCAAAATCATGTCTCTTTTTGTAATCTCAAGCTCAGAAATATTTGATCTGTTTTAGCTGAGATTTCCCTTAAAGGATTCAGCCTGAGGCAAACACTTGCAACTGAAAATTTCAGTCAAAATGCTTAAAGTTTGGCTAAGTTGTATAAAAAACTGAAAGTAGGGTTGTAACATATGAGGAGTCTTGGGGCACCACTGTGAGGGTCAAATTAAGGTGAATTGCTTAGAAACGAGTCTACTTACAACCAAAGACTGGAGAGTCTTCCACTGTAAGGCACACTAAACTACTCACAAAGAGCACTTCTGTTTGTGATACTAGCTGTAAGAAGTCATACAAACATGCCTCTTAGACACTCAAGCCCTGATGTGTCTCCTTACACAGATGAGAAGTTATGCAAATCAGTCTGTCCAAATCTTAACAGGTTCTTCCAATCCCAAAGGACCACCCACATCAGTTTATACTAAGGACTAGTCAACACTCCCTTACCCTCCGCTACCTCTATCAGATAGAGGAAGCAAAGGGGGGAGCAAGAGAACAGGGGGTACTTCAAAGTGCAGTGCCACAGCTTTTCTGTGTGGAACCTGCAGTCAGCTAGGGAGTCCCCAGCTGATCCTGGGTTCCGTTAAAATGCCACGCAGAGCCAAGGATTAGCTGGGAAGTCCACAGCTGACCCCGGGCTCCATGTTGTGCTGCCGATTTGAAATGCTACATGGAGCCCGGGGTCAGCAGAGGAATCTGAGTCCCCCTGCTGACCCCGGGCTCCAAGAGGTCGTTTCTGCTTTGAAATGCACAAGAGCCCTCGCTGGGGACTCTTGTGCATTTCAAAGCTGGCAGCCGCGTGCAGCCCGGAGTCAGTGAGACTTCCCGCTGGCCCTGGGCTGCATGCGAAGTTCCGCATTCTTCCTTTGAGCCTACTGGGGCTCTTGTACATTTCAAAGGAGGAATGCGGAAGTTCCTATCGACTAGTCAAGTAGTCGATGGAAATTTCGTTGACTTCTTGACTAGTAAATTAACCAATATTTAACTTCCTTAGTTTATATCTCAGATCTTACCCAAAAAGAACACGCTGTGAATTCTTTTGGGATAAAAAAATCTAAAAGTTTATTAATAAAAAAAAGAAAAGGTTTAGAGTAAAATTGTGAAAGGAATCAAATTGCATACACTAATTGCAAAATTCTTGGTGCAGGCTTGTGGCAGAGATTAAATAATCTGTTGTTTTATAAGTCTCTGAAATAAATTCTTGGTTAGGATGGATCATCAGTCCTTTCAGGCTCAGTTCATAGCAAAGATGCTCCAAAAGTGATGAGCTGGAATGAAGACAAATGGAGGAACCTCTAAGGTCCTTTTTAATCTCTAGGAGCCATTTTTTATAACCTTGCCCATGCAGAGGAAATTCTATTGTTGGTGCTGTGTGAAAGCATGTCGCAAGATGGAGTTTGCCACGTGAGCAAGGCATTTGTCCGTGAATGGACTCAGTCTATTGCTTGCATGCTGGTCTGAACATTTGCAACAAAGTTCCTCAGATGTGGATTGGCACCACTTGAAGTGCATTGTCTATGAAGTACTGCTAGTCACTTGATTAACAACCCTTTCACAATAGGTTGGTGTGACGGGGTGCAGTGGATAACCCTAGAGAGCACCTCACCTCGCACTCCGGCAGCGGCCCAACCCAGCGCCGCACTGGTGGAGTGGGTGTACTGGGGGTGTTCGGTGACCGCGGTGAGTGCCGCCGCAGCGGCACGAGGTGACTCAGCTGGCAGGCGGCCAACAGTGCCTGCACAGGGGGGCTGGAGTTGGCACGGCTGGCGGGCAGTGGACAGTACCTATGGGTTAGAGTCTGTGGGGGTGGATGATGCCTGCGCCAGGGGAGATGCCAACTTTAAAAGTTGGCACCAGCTCCCAGAGCGGGAGGTGGATGGGTGTCCGGTTGGTGGGTAGGGGGTCGGAGAGGATGGATTCCCCCCCACCTCACTGCTGTTGATGAGATAGGACATGCAGGAGTCTGGATTAAAGCCTCTTGGTGAGTGTTACCCCGTCTGGACTGTTATTACGGGGAAAAGGTTGGGAATGAACCAACAACACCTCCCACCCGGCAAGGGGAGATCATTAACAGTTGTCTAAGCCTATTGATGTCTCCCAGAAGCAAACATTTGACATACAAATACAGAGCCAAGTCTCATAACTTCAAGCAGAAAAATGATACGTGCATATAACCAGTGTAAACAGATTCAGTAAATCCTCAGCTTTCAGTAGGCACTTCACTTGGCCCATTTTTGTATAAGATTTGGTGCAAACATATAACAGTGGTTGCAAGAATGTTTTGTGTGCTCATCTCAAAAATCGAACAACTTCACAAGGGTTTTTGAATTCAAAGTGGTCGCCAGTCTTAAGTATAGGTGGTACTTCCAACATAGCCTATAAAAATATGTGCTTTGGTCATCATGTCTCATTCCCTTAGTCACTTTTCAAAAGGCACGTACACCCTTAATGCTGGTATTTCCTGATTCTTTGAATTTTTAATACAGCGATAAGATTGCATGATTAGTGTTTAATGGGATTACAAAATCTTTCTTAAAACATCGGTTAGAAATAATCTAGAATAATTTGGTTTGGCGGTACCAGGATTTACATGCAAGGTGTGCACTGAGTGAAACAAAGGCTCCCAAGGATTACTGTCTTGTTCAATGCTTGATTTCACTCCCACTAACATAGTTGGTAAAACTTCCATTAATTTCAGGAAAGTTGCATCACAAAGTGAGGGTGCACCTCATTTAGTGAGGTGACTTCTCCAGGAGTGCTGTGCTTCAACAGTACTTCTTGTAGAAGAGTGACTTGAATGAGGTGGGCTGCTCTTCAGCGTTTTTTATTTTCCTATATAGAAATTAAGGGGGAAAAGGAGAATTGAGTTTGCAAAACATTAAAAAGTTATTTTCCACAAATTAAAGATTATTTTGAAGTATTGGTCACAGGTGTCAAAATTAGATAAGCTTTTTATTCACATTCACTTTTCATTATGTGTAACAGATAACCCAATACAACAATCTCAACAGCCTTTTCATTCTTAAATACTATGAAGGCAATCTATTTCATTTACACAGAGAATCCAAAATGAAATTAAATCTCCATAGTTACGCTTCCTTTCCCTTTTGGACTATAATTGAAGTATTATATCTTGAAATTAATCTGTTAGTTACAGATCTAGAAAATATTGTGTAACCTCTATGTAGAACAAAGAAACTAGGCAGTGACTACTATTTGGTTCTGGAACTTGACTACATATCAGAATTCTTGTGGTTTTCATTTTCATTTTAATTTTTCCTTTTATATTTATTTTTGTTACACTATTAAATCACATGTCAGTAGTAGCAGTGTATTGCGATGCTCATGTCATAATATGACATAATAGTTCAAATATTCTTTTTTTAGTATTTTTTCCAATTAAGAGAAGCAGTTTGTAAAATATTTTATCTGTTTGTTTTAGATCAGAGTGCTTGCTTTCTCTGTTAAAGTTTGATATAGTGCATATTATAGAATCATAGAATTATAGGGCTGGAAGAGGCCTAAAGAAGTCATTGAATCCATCACTATGTAACAAGATAGGACCAAGTAAATCTAGATCATCCCTGATAGGTATGTGTCGTTCATCTTCTAGAAAACCTCCAGTGGTTGTGTTTCTACAGATTCCATTGGAAACCTAATTTGCATTGATTTCTGCTGAAATGTTCTGAAATATAAACATGAAAAATTAAATAATAAATACTTTTTTCAGATCTTGAGCCTTTCACGAAATTTTATTTTTTTAATTTCAAATTAATCTAAAACCAAATTTCAGAATATAAACAGGAAATTCTTAGTTTTGAACACTAGTACAAAACTTGACCAATCTAATTAGTACTTTAAGTAATCTACATCTGACTGACTTTAAAAAGTATAATTTCTAAGTTTTTCTGTATTCCCTCTATGGCCATTCTTTTCTAGTTGAACTCAAGCATTGATCTGCTCATATTTATTGGCAGGGTTTGACAAACTGCGGTGAGAGCTACTTGCCAGCCCCACACCGCACATGCGCAGTGCCAATGAATGGGGCGCTCAGAGTGACCGGCTGAAATCTACTTGCCACGGGCGAGTAGAATCAGCGGTTTGTAAAGCCCTGTTTATTGGTATCTTTAGGAAGATTAATACTACCTTTGTATGTTCGTTCTTGCAAATGATATCAGTCGCGCCTAGTAAAGAGATTTAGTGTAAAATTGGGGGAGTATTATTTTTTATATATTTTACAAAATCTGTGTTGACTCTTTCTCCATATATCATTTTCACTTATGTATTTGATGATGATTATTCTTTACTGTGGTTTTCAATCAATGTTTTTGGTACTGAAGTTTATAGCTAATCTGTCCTCTTCATTATTTAGAGTGAAAAACTGTCATTAAAAGATATCTGAAGCTTTTTCTTAGAATGTATGTTCACCTTAACCAGATTAACTGGGTGGGCTGGGGGAGAAGAGGCTCAGAATGAAAAAGATTGAGAACCTCAGCTTTAAATTATTTTACCTTGAATGCACTAACCTTTAAATTATCTTTGTACAATTTTTCAGGGGGAGAGGGAGTGTGGAATTCCAAGGGACAAGTGTAGTAATTTCATATTATTTCAGGCTTTCTTTATATCATAGCATGTTACCATGAGGCCTATCCACAAGATGTAGAGAAATGTCCTGTTCAGAAAACGAAGATGCAATCAGAAAGATTCACAGCATTGTATTTTGTAGGATGCTGCTGCTTAACTGTTGCTGGAGTAGAAAGAAAATGCTACCTATATGGTTGGCCCTAGGAAGAGACAATGTTGTGTATCTTTCTTGAACTTGTCTTGAATTTTTGCCTGAAATTCTCATTTATAATACTGGTTGATAAGCAGAGAAAGAACTGCAAAATAAATTGAATTTTTCAGCTGTTATATATGGCTGTAACATTTTTAATAATGCAGTGTACTGCAAAAAATGAGTGCTTAATGAAAAGTTTAGATGACTTTTTTCCTACCTCAGCAACCTCAAATGCTTTATATAGAGTATATAAAGCATGATGTGCCTTAAAGCAACCTCAAGTGGCCAATTTAATACTTCTAACTTTACATATATGGACATTTTAAAATCTAAACAGGTACATGCTTGGTTTGCATGGGATTACATTTTTTGGATGGTAAAAATGGCTTTAATGTTCTGACTTGGGTGAAGATGGTTAAGTGGAGGAGTAAGGAGTATGTGGCACAGGGACAGATGGTTTTGCTCCACTTCAGCAGTGTCTGGTAGACATTATGAATAAGGCCGACTGTAACCAGGAGGCAACCAGACAACTCTCCAACACCACATTTTACAAACCTCTCTCCTCTGATCCCACCTCGGAATACCAAAAGAAACTACACTGTCTCCTTAAAAGCCTCCCTACACCTACTCGGGAACAAATCCACACAGAAACACCTTCTGACACCCGACCAGGATTGTTCTAGCTGCTTCCCAAAATCCATAAACCTGGACTCCCTGGACGTCCCATCATCTCAGATATCGGCACGCTCACTACTGGTTTATCCAGCTATGTAGACGCTCTTCTCAAACCCTACGCAACCAACACCCCCAGCTATCTCTGAGATACTACTGACTTCCTAAGGAAATTACAAAACATCAATAACCTCTCCGATAACACCATCCTTGCCACCATGGACATAGAAGCTCTATACACCAACATCCCACATGAAGACGGATTACAAGCAATTAGAAACACTATCCCAGAGGACACCACTGCCAATCTGACAGCAGATCTATGTAACTTTGTTCTCACCCACAATTATTTCCAGTTTCAGAACAACTTATACCTCCAGATTAGCAGTACAGCCATGGGTACACGCATGGCCCCATAGTACGCTAATATCTTTATGTCTTAGAACAACGTTTCCTCAACTCCCATCCCCTTTTATCCCTTCTCTACTTGCGCTACATCGATGACATCTTTATGATCTGAACGCATGGCCAAGAAACACTGGAGACATTCCACAGAGATTTTAACAACCTACACGCCACCATCAATCTCAGCCTGGACCATTCTACACGAGAGATCCACAGTACAAATCAGCAATGGAAAATTAGACACCACTCTCTATAGAAAACCCACTGACTCATACAGTTACCTACATGCCTCCAGCTCCTATCCAGAACACACCATACGATCCATCGTCTATAGCCAAGCCCTTCGATACAACCGCATGTGCTCTAATCCCACTGACAGAGATCAGAAATTTCAGGATCTCTACCAAGCATTTATAAACCTCAACTACCCACCCAGAGAAATAAAAAAGCAAATTGAAAGAGCCAAATTAATACCTAGAAACCATCTACTTCAAGACAGACCCAAGAAAACCAACAATAGAACACCACTTGTCGTCACCTACAGCCCCTAACTTAAACCTGTCCAACACATTATCAATAAACTACAGCCTATACTGGAACAGGATACTAAACTCCAAGAGGCTCTGAGAGACAGACCCATAGTCTCCTATAGACAACCACCTAACCTCAAGATGATTCTTACTAACAACCACAGGACATACCACACTAATACCAACCCTGGTATCTTCCCTTGCAACAAACCCCATTGCCAGCTTTGTCCACATATTCACTCTGCTGATACCATTATTGGACCTAACCAAGTGAGTTATAAGATCAAGAACACATATTCCTGCTCATCCAGAAATATAATTTATGCTATCATGTATCGAAAGTGTCTGTCTCCTATGTACATAGGACAAATGTCTGAGACACTTTGCCAAAGAATCAATGCCCACAAAACAGGTATTAGACAGGATCACAAAGAAAAAACAGTTTCTTGCCATTTCAACCAGAAAGGATATTGTCTCAATGACTTGATTACCTACATCCTGCTTCAAAGACCTTTTAAGACTACACTTGAAAGAGAATCCTCTGAACTATCATTCATGCTTAAATTTGACACTTTACACCTAAGCTTAAACAAAGACATTAATTATCTTGCCTATTACAAAGATAGCTTCCCCAATTATCACCTCTAATATCAGTAACTCACAGACATTTACCTTCCCCACTATCCCCCTTCTGTTCTGAAATTTGATTTGTCCTTTTCATATGTGTTCATTTTTTTTAAATTGTATCCTTTGGTATATATGGTTGTGACAATTTTTTTCCACTATTTGATCTGAGGAAGTGGGTCTGGCCCACGAAAGCTCATCACCTAATAAGCCATCTTGTTAGTCTTTAAAGTGCTACATAGTCCTGTTTTTTGTTTCTGGTAGACATGGAGTCATGCTTGGTACCTGAAAGAGAGGTTTCCAGATTCCTCTAAATAGCACTTAATATTTAGTAGATGAGATTCTCTCTGTAGTATAATCACTATGATTTGAGGGAAGAAGAGGTATGTCTCTAATTGGGGATCTAGTCTGTAAAGTGTGATGACGAAATTATTTTTTTTAGTTTACATCTTTCGTAGTAGCATTTAGGAATACTTATCATATACCAGGACATCATGGTAGTAGTCACAAACTCAGAGTATACAGATCTTGGTTATCGCGGGGAACTGCCTCCGGGTCAGGTTTCCAAAGATGCCTGCTTTTTTGTAGGCCATTGTCAAGCTATCCAATATATTTGATGGCTCTGTGGGGACCTTTTGGGCAAAAAATCTAGTCGAGCATGTCAAAGTATTCACAAGAACTGGGAACATTACTGCAAGTCTTATCTTTGTCTCTTGTGTTTTTGTAATTTGATGTAATTCATTGGCAGAGGGGGGCATTCAGTTAAAATGACTTCACAGCATTTCACAGGAGAACACACAGATAAACTGACAGGCCAACTGATAGAGCCCTGCATGGATACACATTTTTTATCCACATCTGATATGCAATCCAGAAAAATCTTTTGCAGATATTTGTGGATTTGCAGGGCTCTACTTATTGAGATCTGAAGCAATACAGTAAGGGATAGCATTGGGAGTAGTATAGGTGGTGTAGTTAACTCAAAAGGGGAGTGATGTGATCTTGTAGTGGAATATCTCATTCTGAAATCGTTATATTGCTTCCATATTGGATTTGTTACAGTGGGATAAGACCCTAAATACATTAAAAAGCATTATTTGTATGAGACAGAAGACTGTCAGGATATGGAGGGGGACAAACAGATTCAGGGGATGGAAGGAATATAAAGCCTGGGAATGGACTCAGGGAATTGGGGGAGATAATTTAATAATTTACTGAAATCAACTATTAACTTTAAAAGTGACACAGCTTCACAGTAGAAGAGATGTATCCATTGCTTAGGCCAGGTTTCACTAGATCAGGGGTGTCCAAACTTTTTTCAAAGAGGGCCAGATTTGATGAAGTGAACAGGCGTGAGGGCCGACCATTTTGCCTGACATTCTTTGAACCATTAAAATTAAATGCAAATTAACTATTTTATGCAAAGTTTATTGCAAATGGCATACTTTTCATTTTGTCACATGGATGACAAATCTAAACAGGTGTTAAATCACTCTGCCTTTCATATCTGAAGGCCAGATGAAAAAAAAAATCCAGGAAGCTGAAATATATGTCAGGAACATTGTAAAGTACATTACATATTATTGGTAATAAAGGTTGTCTGTCAACTTTTAAGTTCAAAAAATATGAACAGGAACATAACACCAAGTATACATGTTGTGTCCAAATATATTTATAACTGATTGAGACCAACTGACATTAACTGAGATTTTACAATGTATTCATCTCAATACATATGGATTCGCTGGGGGCCATAAAAGATAGATATTGCCAAATTACCCAGGGGGCCGTATTAAACCGGAACACGGGCCGCAATTGGCCCGCGGGCCGGACTTTGGACATGCCTGCACTAGATACTTCTGCTGGTATATTAATGTTAGTTAGAGGTGTATTTTTTGGTGATTGTTTTATGTTAGCTAAAACCTTTGTGTAGACACAGCTATGCTAGTGTAAAAACACTTTTTTCTAGTGTAACTTATTTGTCTTGGGGAACTGTTATAAAGTATATCAGCACAGGTTTTTTTGCCCATATAAGCTTCATCCACATTAGGAAGGTTCACCAGTCTAGCTATGTTGGCAAAGCTTGTTTAGTGTACACCTGGCTTTGATTTCAACAGGAGTTCTTCTTAAATATGTTGCTCATGCTTTAGTTTATGTATATGACAACAATCTTACTTTAAAATGCCAAGAATGTTTCAGCAGTGAGTTACTCTCACACGTTCTAATAGCTGCTCTATAGTAAACAGAGTTGGGTGAATATCACAACACAAGTTAATGAATAACTGCACACATTTTTAATGAATTAATTGAGCTGCAGTATATAATACGAGATTGAACCCCCTCCACCCTCATCCCCCAAACGGAAAGCTCTCTTAGTCTAATCTCTTGTCAGTCAATATACTACATACAGACTGATGCAAAATAAAGGCATAATTCCTTCTAAGGACTATATTACAGTATCAAGATGAAACGTGTATTCTTCCTACATATGTCAATTGAAAAGCTGCTTCAGAGGGAAAATTATGTAAGTGAGGAAAGCAGTGCATACTCTCCTTTTCATTTCAATGGAAAGTATTAATGTAGGGGGTGCAGAATAGAACTTTAGAGTTTAGATTTCTCATGCTGATTTTTGAAAAGTACTATATCCTAAAGAAACTGTTGTTAATATCTCACAAAGGACCTCAAAATAGAAATTTAAACAGTAGAGTATTTGATTGGAATATTGTATAAGTTGACTCATGCTGCCTAGGATAATATACTTTCACAAATATAAAGAGACTTGGCACTAAGTAAATCATAAACAGAAATAAATTAGTAGAAAATAAGCTGATACTATATATAATGTGGAATAGTAATAGAAATGTAGCAGTGTTAGTCTGGTGTTGCTGAAGCAAAATGCAGGACTATGTAGCACTTTAAAGACTAACAAGATGGTTTATTAGATGATGAGCTTTCGTGGCCCAGACCCATTTCCTCAGATCAAATAGTGGAAGAAAATAGTCACAACCATTTATACCAAAGGATACAATTAAAAAAATGAACACATGTGAAAAGGACAAATCACATTTCAGAACAGAAGGGGAATGCGGGGGGGGGGGGGGGAGGAAGAAGGAAGGTAAATGTCTGTGAGTTAATGATATTAGAGGTGGGGAAAGTTAGACGTCTGTGAGCTAATGGTATTAGAGCTGATAATTGGGGAAGCTATCTTTGTAATGGGTAAGGTAGTTGGTGTCCTTGTTCAATCCCCCCCGGAGAGTGTTAAATTTTAGCATGAATGACAGTTCAGAGGATTCCCTTTCAAGTGCAGATGTAAAAGGTCTTTGTAGCAGAATGCAGGTAGTTAAGTCGTTGAGACAGTGTCCTTTCTGGTTGAAATGGCAAGAAACTGTTTTTTCTTTGTGATCCTGTCTGATATCTGTTTTGTGGGCATTAATCCTTTGGCGAAGTGTCTGAGACGTTTGTCCAATGTATATAGCAGACGGACACTTTCGGCACGATAGCATAAATTATATTTCTGGATGCGCAGGAATATGTGGTCTTGATCTTATAACTCACTTGGTTAGGTCCAATAATAGTATCAGCAGAATGAATATGTGGACAAAGCTGGCAACGGGGTTTGTTGCAAGGGAAGGTACCAGGGTTGGTATTAGTGTGGTATGTCCTGTGGTTGTTAGTAAGAATCATCTTGACGTTAGGTGGTTGTCTATAGGAGACTATGGGTCTGTCTCCCAGAGCCTCTTGGAGTTTGGTATCCTGTTCCAGTATAGGCTGTAGTTTATTGATAATGTGGAATAATTATATATTATATATATTATATATTATATACAATGTGGAAGTTGATGTTTCTATCCAAAAATAGAATTTCTTTTAAAAGTTAGAATGGAGGGATCATATATCAAATTGTTGTAATTTTCTGAGTTCTGTTGTGAATGTTTGTAAAAGCAATTTGAATCAGTCCAGCATTGGTAAGGAAACAAAGTGTTGAAAAAGTAGTTTGATCTGTTTCACAATGAATACTTAATTTATTTGGCTTTTCCCCTATAGTATATGAAATAGAAGTAGTAATAGTTGTAGATACTTGACAGAGTGAGTGCAAGTGATGGCTTTAGTAAAAAAAAAATATATGGGAAATAGGAAAGATCCCATTATATTGGGATTAATAATTTATACCTTTTTCATGGATGCTGTCCATATTTTATTTTATATATAAAATCTATAGTGTACTCTCTTTAAGTGCTAGAAATTCAGAGATTGTTATCTTCATCTCTCCACTAGGGGGTGAAATATTCATTTATAATTCAGGAAATTATTTTAAGAAACCAAAACAGAAATAAAATTAGAAGATTTTTTTTCCACCTTCATCAGATGCTGGTCTTCATCACTGTCATAATTTTAAGGAAGTAAACGTATTGTGGTCTGCATTGCCCAATCTATTAAGCATATGAAAGTGCAGATAATTTGACCTCAGATAGACCTTTTAGTCTCAGGCTTGTCAGATGACATGGACAGCACTCTTAATTGGCATTCAGTTCACAGACGGCCAGTGGGCTTAATGCATAGCCAAGTACTGCTGTTGGATTTAGACAAAGCCACACTGGCAAAACATCCCAGTTGTCAGGGTAGCTGACGGTTTCCTAAAGAATTATTACATAATGGAGGGACTGAGTAGGACTTCAGGAAGCAAACTTTTTTTTTTTAAGTTTTTTTTAAAGCCTCTAATATATGAAAAGAAACACCTTTTTCCCCCTGACGAGCTTATTCATTGTTTCCTGGTTCTTTTTAACATCTCAAGATCATAAATGTAGTTTGCTCTTTGATGTGTTGACTACAGATTTAATCTGAAACTATAGCTGTTTTATTGGGAGAGGGAAGAGGACAGAAAGTGTGTGTTTGTGTGTGTATGTATTGGAATCTTAACATTTACAGCTATTTAGCTTTTGCTAAAGATAAGCTTTTTACATTTTAACTCTTATCTTAAGACAATGGGGTCAAGGTAGAAATAATTCATTCAAACTAAATTATACATTAAAAAAATCCAAGACTTTGCACTTGAGATACTACTTACAGTGTTTTAGAAATCAAATGTTGAAATTTCGCTTTAAAATTTTACTTTTAGTTTTCTAGTTTTACAACCCTTGTCCTTGTGCTAGTTCTCATGCAGATTGAGAGGGTTTGACACTTCCTGGTACTTTCTGTTCTCAGGCAGCAATAGGGTGACATCATCATATTCATGCACTGCCCTGAAAGCCACATAAGAACAGGATGTAAGGAGAGCAACTGTTTCACTCTGAATTAGAGAAGTGAATGTGAGTACCACAAAGGCTGTTTAAAAGATGTGTTGTACTTCAGTTACAGTAGCACAAGGGACTCTAATTTCCATTACAACTCATTTTCTTTGCTCTAGATTTTCTGGCATAAGTAATTTTATTTAATCAGATTTAGTGATAAATATATTAGATTGTTTAATTATATCATATTCATGTTTAACAATTTTAGAAAAGTTTTTGTATTTTAAATATTTTTGTGTACTACACTACCATCTCTGAATATTTGCAATCACTACAGGTTGGACCTCCCTGGTCCAGCACCCTTGGGCTTTGATCTGTCTTGATTAGGGATTTTGCTGGACCAGGGGAGATCATTTCTGGACCCCTGCCACCTGCCCTCCTGGCTGGCTCCCCACCTCCTGCTGGCCCTGCAGCACTGCCGACCCCGCTGGGAAGCCATTGCTGCCATGGCTCTTGGCCCTGCTGGGCAGTCCTACTGCCGCACAATGGGCAGCCACATTGTTAGTTTGCTGTGGGCCCGCTGCCTTACCAGCCCCACAGGGGTCCTTGCTGCTGGCCCTCCACCAGGACTTACATCATCTGTGCTGGACCATGGATGTTGCCAGACCATAGAATCCTCGTTAAAAGAGTTCCAACCTGCAGGCATTGCTAAGGTTAAGATTTTGTTGCTGTTACTTTTATTAAAAATCTCAGCCATGTCATGGGCAATAAACAGTTAATGGAAGCCTGTGACCTATCTCTAACATGTACTAAAAATAATGGTGACAAAGTGGGGCTGATGGAGGGGAATGAGAGCCAAAGCTCTGCTGTGAGAGGGGATGGTGAAGAGAGGTGGGGAGAGGCAGGGGAAGGATCCAGCACCTATGCAGCTTTGCAGGTCCAGCTTTAGGGAAAATGGTGCACTCAGTGAATTTGTATTTTGATGCCCTAAGCCTGTCTGTCTCCTGTACCTTACTTCCTCCACTGTGACCCTTCTGCCTCCTAATCCCCCACGTTGTGCCATCTTCATCTCTAAGCTCTGCACAGTGTTACCTTCAACCGTTACCCCTGGAATCTCTCTCACACCTGTACCTCCAACCTCAGCCATGCACTACCAGCATGTGGTGCCACACCGTACCCCTGCCCAGGACCCCTTACATCCTTGTGTTCAATATTCTGTAAATTGTATTTGTTGATAAATAAATGAGGAGGCACCAACATGACAGTGACAAGCATAGGCCACTGGCTGGATGGATGTGGGAGTTCACTCTGCAGCCTTTCTTCTTCTCTCCTCTCCTAGGATAGGGACTTAGTTATAGGGAAGTATTTTACATGATCACTGGGATGTCTGCCATGACCCAAAATCCATTTGAATGTCAAAAAGAAATAGCTGATACCAGTGGCTGATACTAGCCCTCATCCAGGCCCTGCCCTGCCACGGCTCCAGGCCATCAGCTCCCAAATGGGCTTTAATTCTCATTAAAATAGAGCTTTTCCCTCTCATCCTGAAAAGTAATAATTTAATAATATTTAGCTGTGTCAGATAACCCTTATGGAAATTTTCAGCCAAAATGAAGTTTGGCAAGTTTATAAGCAACTGAAAAAAGGGTATTACAATAGGAAGTATCAGGTAACCTTAATAAAAGATGATGCTACCAACCCTGGCTATAATTGATTTTTTTTTTTTGGTCTATGAGAGCACAATAGATATTCAGTTGTTCTTGCTGAACTCACTCACGCACATACACTATGAACATGTTTGAAATTGTTTATTTCTGAGTAAGAGGCCTGAAAACAAAGAGGAAAAGTAAAAAAACAAAACAAAACCAGGAATGGTATGCCATATTAACATGTAACATCATAATTAATGGTGGGTGGGCATGCACACACTATAGAGCCACCAGGAAAAAAAAGACACGTATAGATTTCAACTGAAACTGAACCAAAAGAGATTTTTAAAAATGTTTAATAATATACTCTGTGATGAATGGAAGGGGTACTACACTTTTCTTCACATACCAGCCATTCAGTTAACTAAACCCAAAGACAGTGGGTTCTTGAGAGTCTCCAGGAAATGTTGGTAGGAGGTAGGAGAGCTAATGAAAACAGAGTGTAGTTTTTTGAATGGGAAGCAGTGATCTTCCTGCTGCAGTCTGTGTGACCAGAGAAGAGCTACAGACATGAATTAAGCCAGGAAACAAGGCATGGGATATTCAGCAACATCTATGCCTAGGTAAAAGGACCGAGGTTCCCTCTAAGCTGCGCAGCAGCATGGCCCTGCAGCTGCTTAATCAGTCCTGCCCAGTCAGGGGCTAAGGGCTCTGTGCATGGAGCTGCCTGACTGGGTGGGGTTGATTAAGTAGCTGCGGGGTTGTGCTACGGTGCAGCTTAAATGGAACCTTGGTAAGGACTAAACCTTAGATCAGGGTGGGCAATAATTTTTTGGCTGGGGACCACTTTGGACATTTTTGAAGTGGTCCTGGACCTCACAGGAAGGGGCAGGACATCAAGCGGAAGGGGTGGGGCCAAGATACTTCCGGGTTCCCCACCCCCAGACAATGATTGGTCTGGGGGCAAGGGAGTGCATTTGCCCCCTCCCCCCATGTTCCCCCTAGGTGCTCATGCCCCTAGCATGAGAGGAGACTTCCCATGCTCCCTTTTCTCTAGGCCAAATAGGGCCGGGGGAAGGGGGGGGGGAAGCATGTGAGGCCTCCTCCGCTTTCCCCCTGCCTTGCGAGTAGCACTTCAAAGAGCTATGTGCTCCTGGCAGGGCGGGAGGAGGTTTTGCATGCTCCCCTGCCCCCAGGCCAATTAGGCCAGATCCACCTGATTGGCGGGCTGGATCCTGCTCACGGAGGCCCTTTTGCCCACCCTGTTTTAGATCAACGGAGGTATGAGTAGAATAGGGAATGTTTACTTACATGGTCAAGTTATTTTATTTATTTTGGGGATTGTTGAACTTCTGTATGCTGAGTCTATGTATTACGTAACCCATACACTGTAACTTTTAAATTGAATCCCAAGAAAGTAATTCTGTGTTTTTAATCTGCCTTTTTTCAGTTGCTCTATAATACCTTGCAACCAGTTTAGTCTCAAAAAGATGATTTCATTATGATCTTATTTCTGTGTCCTAGAAGGCAGGAGGTTCTATACGCACATGCCTGAGACTGAAAAGTCAACTACTAAGAAATTAGTTTGTTTTCAAGCTCTCTTCAGGGGGAGTGTTAAAGAGCTTGAAGGTACCGCACAGGAAGAAATCTACAAATGTGCCTTCCTGGGTTTTAAAAGAGTTATTTTTTGCATTTGTGTGGTGGCACAGTACCACCCTAGGTCAGGGGATCTGTGACCTTGGGGAATTTTTAAGTAGACGCCGTTAGTGGCAGGGTAAGTCTTTTGCAGGCTCCCACTTTCTGTACTCAAAGTACCAGAGCAGGGAACAGTCTTGACATATTTGGATTAGTATATTGAGAATGATGACTGTTTATCAATAGAACTTAGTACACTCTTGTTGAAGGAGGCCGAGGCAGGGACTGTCAAATCATAAAAGTATAAGTGTGGATGGGCGGGTGGTACTGGCAAGAGGGCTCAGGCTTCTTCAACAATGGACTGATAGTCCAGGAAAGAGGATTACTTTGTCAGTGTTGTCTCCATCTCCATCTATCAAATATTAGGAAGAGCATCTCTGGATATTTTCTGGTTAACCTGATAAAGAGAACTTTAAATTAGGTCCTAAGGAGGATGGTGACAAAAATTCATCCAGTGTGCATTTCTGCTCAAGTAATGAAGACAAGAGAAAGAGTCTAATTTCTGAATAAGGGACTAGAAATCAAAACTGTATTACAATACCAAAAAAAAAAAAAAAAAAAAAAAAAAAAAAAAAAGCAACAGGGTGTCAGCCGACGGCCAGGGCAGTGAGTCCCTTATGACCGGCTGAAGTTCTTTTAAATTGTGCTTGGTTCTGTTACAGCAACTGAAGGAGTCAGGTTAAAGCTTAAACAGTTACTATTTTATTGTTACAGGGTAAACTTAGTTGTTAAATGCTACTACTGTGTTACAGATAACACAGACACTACAAAGGACAGGACAGAAATTACACTAATAAGTCACTTACAGGTACCATGAAACCCTTTGGTTCTCTGAGCTCTTATTAAATGCATGCAAAATAGACACATAGCAGGTATATATTCTCACCCCTGCGTTCCAGACTTGGCGTGGCCAGCGTCTTTCTCTCAATCCCTCGGGAAGAAGTAGGGCGAGGTTGGGCGTCCCACAGACCTCGGGAGACAATCAATACCTGCCAGCAGGTATAGATGATTGGAGCTCAAATGGGGTGGGCTGCTGAACCTCTTTTATACCCCTTGGGTCATGTAGGCTTCTTCCTGGGCTCAAGTGGCCAATTAGGAAAAATGGCTTTGAATGCCAAGTTTCCCACGAAGGGTGCAAAGCATAATTCACACCTGGGAAAATGCAGACAATGGGCACCTCTGGTATGTGATGGGCGAAGATTCCTCTCTGGGACAGTGCAGGCGTGTCAATTACTGGTACTAGCCATCAGGGCGACGGGAGGCCCCGGGTCGTCAGCTAGCCCATTTACTGTCTGGTTTCTGTTTATGGTAGAGTCAGGGACAGGCAGCAAACCTGTGTTCCCAGGGCATCAAAGGCTGACTGCCTTTCTCTTGCTCTCTGGGGGGGGGGGGGACAAGATGGGGTTTGTGGAAAAACAAGATGGGGTTTGTGTCTGGCTACATTCCACCCCCTTGACACGCCTCACTATGTCCCAGAACGCAAGATGGCGGTGATGCCAGCACCCTTTGCCCTCCTTGGAGGAAGCTAAAATCGCCCTATCAGCAGGGTCTGATTAGATAATTTGGATCCAGGGATTGATTAGGATCACTTCCCAACGCCATATACCAGATTTGTGCAGAGGAGGTAGCAGTGTACACAAAATGCCTAACAATACATAGAAGCATGCAGCAAGCAATTACAACAAGTAAAATGGTTAATATAGTATTTATAATAGAGTGAAGGAAGGGAGTTAACGAAAGTCCTAGGTGTTGGGCTAGACAATCTAGCCTTGAGGCTTTACATTTTTAGTTACAGCATGTCTTATCCCATACCGTTTGTTGCCACTTCCCTTGCCTTCCGCCCAGAGTTATTTAGAGGATTGCGGTAGTCGCTGTCATCGAACCATACCGGTCCCCATCGGAAGATGTCACTCTTGTTTCACCAGTCATTTGGGCTGAGAGGGACAAACTCGATTCCCAGTCCAGTAGAGGAGTCAAGTAAGGTGTTCTGGTACAGAAGTAGCAGTTGGGATGAGGAAGAAGACCATGGCGAGTTGGAGTACCATGTCTTATTTCAATAGTCTGTAACTAACAACAGTGGTTGCAAGCGCTACAACAGCAAGCGATATATATATATAAAAAGTTCATGGTGGTTTCCCGGATCCACACCAGCATTGGGAGGGATCCATCCCACTGGAGCACTGTTCAGGGCTATTGCCTCAGTTTCCTGTGATAAAACATAAGGTTCGCCGGTCTTGGATACAATCCAAGCCTCAGTAATGGTTATTGGTGTTAGCCCAGACTCCCTTTCACCTGTAGGAGTGCAGTAAATGGGTTTGTGTTCCCAAACTGGGGTGTTGGGACAAGGTCTATTAAGTGGTTTAGTCCCATGATCGTAGACAACCCTGTTGTCCATCGGGTTGGGTAAGCAAAACCAATTTTTGAAACAATTTTTACTTCAGTTAAAACATACTCCCACCCTTGCTTACTGCTGGGCGGTGGACCAATATACTCTACTTGCCAGGTTGCCCATAGTATTTTTCTATCTTTTAGCCTGGCAAATCATTGCCTTTCTGTTATATGTTTTCTGAGTTTAGCACATAGGGTGCAAGCTTGTACCAGAGCTCTGGCTTGTTTGTGGGTGATAGGCCACCCCTTGGCATGTGCCTGCCGCACCAGCTCATCGCTTTCTGTGTGTCCCAAGGTTTTATGTAACCAAATGTACAGGCGTTCCCAATCCACCTGGGCAGCAAAAATTTGTACTGCTGCATCTGCTAGGTTATTTAGCTATGCAGCTAG
Source organism: Pelodiscus sinensis (assembly GCF_052426305.1). Classification (NCBI taxonomy): domain Eukaryota; kingdom Metazoa; phylum Chordata; order Testudines; family Trionychidae; genus Pelodiscus; species Pelodiscus sinensis. The sequence goes on along the minus strand of NC_143054.1, from coordinate 134,049,869 downwards.
AGTATTATTATTATTTTTTTGACACATGACTTATGCTTAAGGCATGTGGGGTTGCATGCTGGTATATCCATTTCCAATATTCCAATCTCCAAACAGGCTTTCCTATTTCCCAGTTATTATTCTTCCAATTAGTTATCCACTGGGTGGCTCCAGCCCATACAGCATAGGAGTTAGTGTAGATGGTACTGGCCCCTGCCTCACAAGCTAATTGATTGCTGCCAGCTCTGCAAGCTGAGCTGTTCCTTCTATGTTTGTGGACAGGGGTGCAGTGGATGTGTCTGCTGAAACAGCAACAGCCTTCCCTGTCCACTTTCCTTTGAAATAACCAGGCAGCCTGTACTTACATATAATGTTGAATTTAAAAGCAAGCCAAAAGTGTTATCAACTCAGCCTTGAAAGAGACAGTTAAGTTTCAAAGCTTGAGTTTTTAAACTAATAATTTGGTTTCTAGAAAGTTAAATGTCCTTAAGAGTTGAATGCCCAACAGAAGCACTAACCAATTTGTGCCTTGTCTGTTTGCAATTTTAAGCAAGAGGACATTATCCAAAACAAATAAAACTAGTTAATTTGAAACCCACAAAATAGAGTTACAATATATAGAGCTCATTCCTTTGCAGATTTAACAAAGGTGCCCATAGACAAAATGTTTACATTTGATTGTTTCTTTGCCTACATGATTTGCACAGTGCTTAAGGAAGAGGCTGCAAAGAAACAAGGTGTCATTTTTAAAACAAGATTTCCCTTCACATATTACTACCATTGCTTAATTCCTTCCACACTCCCATGGAGTCCACCTTTTATCTTCACATTCCCTCAAATCACTTGCTTTGTCCTTTCAAAGAAAATGTTTCTCATTCCTAGTAACTTTCCAATGTCTGCTCTACTTTCCTTATTCCTTCAACTCTGCCCATAGGGCTCCAAACCTTTTGCCTTCCCCTTTTTTACATGCTTTTTCCTTCTTATGGTCCATCCTAATTCCTGCTAAATGACTTTTCCCAATGACACAGGTTTGTCTACTATTAATTTGGTAAGGAGGGTGAGCTTGTTCACTAAGCCTCATACCTCCTGGTCCTTTTCTTAAACATATTCCTGAGGGAGGAAAAACAAAAACCAAAAAAAAAAAATCTGAGTTGCTCTAACTCTCAGCACCCATCCTTAAGGGAATCTAGCTCTGTCTGGGTACTGAGGGACATGCATTTCTACCTCTCTATGTCTGCAGCAGAGGTATCAGCCAATTTTGAAGAACACCTCATTACAGGTTTTCCATAGAAGACAAAAGCTGCAGCTGTTTCCCTCTCCATTGGAGCCAAGGGTTTACATATTTACAGGTAGTTAGCCAATTGGTAGGTCTGAAATTGTATGGATAGCAATTAACACTTGATCAGACCAAGGGCTATGCCCGAACCTTTGCAAGATTTTGTTCAAAACGGGTAACATCTTTACAAATGCCAATTTCTTAGTCTTCTGTCTGCCTTCTCAAAAGACTGCTTACATTTAAACTTTTCCTAGTATACCCAACCTCCTATTGGGACTAAAATAGCAATACCAATACCTCCTTTTTCTTTCCTTTTGGAGGGTTACAATTTGAACTTTCTGGTCTCAGGTAGTTTGCTAATCAAACTTAGCTATTACCTGCAAAGCTTCTTTGTGCTGCCAGCTAGGGCATTTGCACCACAAAGGAAATCACAACCTGGTGTGGCTCCTGGAGCTTTCACAGCATTTTAGTCTGTTTGCAGTTTTTACTCATTCTATAGTTTACAGGAAAATGTGCAATCTTTGTTTATAACACTATTTAGCCACATTAAACTTTGCATAGAGTGTAACTCTTTCTTTATGCTTACAGTTTTTTTTTGTACTTTCATTAAACAACTTGGACTAAAAGTAAACCAAACCAATTTGTTTTAAACCTACAAACAAACAAGATTACTGGACCTTAAAACTTCATTTATTTACACTATATATATATATATATCTACACACAGATACACATACATTCTCTCTGAACCTTTCTTACACTATTTCTACATAGCTGTACAACAATTACATTCCCTTTTTATTCATTGGGGTAGTTCAGTTCCAATAGAACCCCCTCCCTTTAGAGTTCTTTTAGCAGTCTCTCTAATCAAATGTACAGATTTGAGTCAAATTTGCCTGGGTTATTTACAGACATTCCTTTGGAAAAAGGGCCCATTTTTCCTTCAGAATGACTGTAAAGAAACCACAATTTTCTATCTACACCATTTTAGCATTTGCACAACTGCTCAATTCTCTCCATTCTCTGCAGAGTTTAACTTCTCTGTTTCTCTTTTCTTAAAACACTTTCTTATCTCTAAAATAAAAACTGGCCTTGTTTCAGATATTACTCTTGTAAGTATGTTTTAAGGTTTTAGATTCCCAGTACTTACTGCCTTTTTCTCAGTTCTATAACAAGGCTTTCAATCTTATCTGCTACCTGCCTGCTTGTCTGGGCCTGATCCTGTTTTCCTTGCTAAATGAAAAGTGTCTCCTTTCCACAGACTCAGGCTTTGTCCCATTCTTTAGCTTGCAGGCAGTTCTATACTTACAGAACTGTACCCACAACTCCTCAGGATTTCCCCAATCCTTTTCTAACATTTCTCTATCCCATTTTGGGTTGCCCCAACCTTCCTGGGCAAACCCTTTCTCTATACCACTAAAATCCATGTCTATCATGACAGGCTTCATGTTGCTGTATGTGAACCAATAGCACAATCCTGCCGACTACGCCAATTCTGTCAGCCGACGGCCAGGGCAGTGAGTCCCTTATGACCGGCTGAAGTTCTTTTAAATTGTGCTTGGTTCTGTTACAGCAACTGAAGGAGTCAGGTTAAAGCTTAAACAGTTACTATTTTATTGTTACAGGGTAAATTTAGCTGTTAAATGCTACTACTGTGTTACAGATAACACAGACACTACAAAGGACAGGACAGAAATTACACTAATAAGTTACTTACAGGTACCATGAAACCCTTTGGTTCTCTGAGCTCTTATTAAATGCATGCAAAATAGACACATAGCAGGTATATATTCTCACCCCTGCGTTCCAGACTTGGCGTGGCCAGCGTCTTTCTCTCAATCCCTCGGGAAGAAGTAGGGCGAGGTTGGGCGTCCCACAGACCTCGGGAGACAATCAATACCTGCCAGCAGGTATAGATGATTGGAGCTCAAATGGGGTGGGCTGCTGAACCTCTTTTATACCCCTTGGGTCATGTAGGCTTCTTCCTGGGCTCAAGTGGCCAATTAGGAAAAATGGCTTTGAATGCCAAGTTTCCCACGAAGGGTGCAAAGCATAATTCACACCTGGGAAAATGCAGACAATGGGCACCTCTGGTATGTGATGGGCGAAGATTCCTCTCTGGGACAGTGCAGGCGTGTCAATTACTGGTACTAGCCATCAGGGCGACGGGAGGCCCCGGGTCGTCAGCTAGCCCATTTACTGTCTGGTTTCTGTTTATGGTAGAGTCAGGGACAGGCAGCAAACCTGTGTTCCCAGGGCATCAAAGGCTGACTGCCTTTCTCTTGCTCTCTGGGGGGGGGGGGACAAGATGGGGTTTGTGGAAAAACAAGATGGGGTTTGTGTCTGGCTACACAGGGCTCTCTGCAAAATATCTTCAGTGCCTTTATATGAATGTGAGGAGTATGGGGAACAAGCAAGATCAACTGGAAGTCATGGCATATGAAGAAAATTATGATTTCTCTGTAATACCAATGGCTTGGTTGGACAGCTCCCTTAACTGGAATACCAGCATTGAGAGAGATGGTTTGTTCTAAAAGGGTAGGTATGGGGAAAAAGGAGCAAGTGTTGCACTTGTCATCAAGAATGTAGAAATTTGCTCCGAGGTTCAAGAGGAAGTCAGACCTACTGAGAGTCTCTGGGTTACCATAAAAAGGGAAAAAATAGTAGCAATGTAGTGGTGCATGTCTGTTGTAGAGCACCAGATCAGGAAGAGGAAGTAGATGAGTCATTCTACAATCAGGTAACAAGATTAGCTAACACACGTGACAGAAAAATATAACATTCTTAGTATGTGTAGGGGACAACTTTCTGAATCAGGAAACAAGAAGTAAGTCATCTATTTTGGATCTGATTTTGACCAACAAGGATGACTTGATTGCAAACATGAAGAGGATTGGAACTTGGGAGGAAACTATGATCTGATGGAATTCAAGATCCCTTGGAAAGGAGGACATAAAAACCACAAAACAAGGACCCTAGACTTCAGAAAGGCAACCAACCCAGAGAAATAATAGTTAAAGTCCCATGGGAAGTCCAGTTCAGAAGAAACAAAGTCAAAGGAGGCTAACATGTCTTAAAAGATGGAATGCCAGAGGCCCAACTTCAAGTTAGTTCAATACAGGGGAAAGATAAGTAGAGCCACAGAAGGCAATGTGGCTGTGCAATGAGCTATTTAGCTATTTACAAATCAAAAGGGGTACATAAAAGAAATGAAAATAGGGCATTTCACCAAGGAACTATACATGGGAATAGTGCAAGTGTATAGAGACAAACTTGGTGAAGACAAGGCAAGGAATGTTGGAGACAACAAGAAGAGGTTCTTTAAAATATGTTAGACAAAAAAGAAAGATCAAGAATGGTGTGGGTCTGCTACTCAATGGAGAAAGGTAATCTGGTAACAGAAGATGATAGGAGGGCAGAGCTGCGCAATGCCTACTTTGTTTCAGTCTTCTCACAAAAAATAACTCATGACCAGAAAACTAGCAGTTACCATAGATCAGTGTTTCTCAAACTGTGCTCTGCGGAGCCCCAGAGCTCTGCGAGATATCTCCAGGGGCTACACGAGGTTGACAAACTGGAAACATCGATAGGTACAACACATACAATCAGTGGACTGCTGGGGCTCCGCATAAATTTTTGGAACGAGGTGTACCGGTAGTTCGGAATAGGAAGCCTAATCCGAACTACCTAGTCCGTGCCGCGTGTAGTTGCGGGCACGGATTCCGAACTAGCGGACATTTAAAAATGGCGGCGCCCGGCAATATGCAAATGAAGCCCGGGAAATTCAAATCCCGGGCTTCATTTGCAACTCCGGTTGCCTACATTAACCACCCTAGTTCGAACTAGGGTGGTAGTGTAGACATACCCTAGGATACCAGAACAGCCTCTGTCCTTAGGGAGCTCGCCCCCCCTGCAGACAGGGATTCCTGCTGCTCCATGCTGTTGCCTGTGTATCAGAGGCAGCGTTGTAGCATGGCAGAGGTGAGCCGGTGTGCACAGGGAGCTGATTTTTTTTAATCTGGCTCCCCTTGCGGACTAGCTCCACCTCCCACCCCATACTGCTGTCTCTGATATAGAGGTAACAGTGTGGAGTAGCAGGGGTTTCTCCGGAGTGGAGTCGGGCGTGCACTGTCTGCCGGCCCAGTGCCCAGGGAGTATTTTAGTAACTATGTAACTGCTAAAAATTGTTGTAGCTACATGACTACTAAAATACATGATGGCTAACATCCCTCATGGATATGGAATAGAGAGCAATAAATCTCACATCTGGGCAGGGGGCTAGATTCAGAGCCATCCTGTCTGTAGGACAGAAGTGGGGCGCAACTAGTTTAGGCTCTCCACCAGTACAGGGGACCACTTTGTACTGGTGAGTACCAGCAGCCAGTCTTCATCTGGGTCTCTTGCCCATAGCCCAAAAAAGATGTCTCCCAGTACCCCACGCTTTTCCCTTCCACTGCTCTTTCTCCCCTCTACTAATTCCGGGTGTGTGAGAGTGCCTGCTTCCAGGCCAGGGGAGCCAGTCCTTGTTCCCCTGCCTCAGGGACCTCCCTGCTTTTTCAGCTCTCCAGCAGCAGGCTCCAGCCTTGGGGTTCCTCTCACCAGTACCACAACCTAGTTAACCCAAAACTCCACCACCACCCACCAGGGACTGGCAAATTACAGAAAAATAGCAGTGGGTTTTCACTGACTCCCCCCATTTTATGATTTTAAAATTTAGTCTTAAGTGCTCTGAATTTTGAAAAGTTATTCAGACTGCCAGTGGGTGGGGAGGGAGAAGAGAACCAGGCTGGTGTGGCTTTAGCCTGGCCCTCCCCAGTGGCTGGGGGAGAGCCAGGGTTGCCTAGCTCCCGCGAGAGAGGCGTTGGCGAGCATAGTGAGCGGGGAGGAGCGAGGGGGTAGCGCAGCCCCCTAGTTGTTTTGTTAAACAGAGAGTGAGGTACTAGGTATCTCTGGATGAATCACAGACAGATTCAGTCACAACCCCATTAGACAAAAGAAGTTTGCAATAGGTGCCTGTAGGGGTCTACAATGTGAATCATGGGTGGTAGCAATTTGATTGTGATGAGACTGTAGTCTGTTTTGAGGTGAGGGGCATTAGGCATGTGACTACTTCCTGGGCAGGGACCAGTATTAGCAGAGGAGTGGAGAAATTAGAGGGAGAGTGGTTGCGGGGGGGGGGGGGGGGATTGTGGGAGACACACAAGTGGGGATGGATGGTAGGGGAGGGGGGAGAAACTGGGAGTTCAGGTGAGGAAGACATAGCATCACCCAGTCTTCCAGTGTACCTCCAGCCCTACATGCCTGTACTCTGCTGCTCTACGAGGCTCCAGTTCACACCAGCTCTGCACTCCAACACACCTATATACCCATCTAGCATATAATGGCTAGCACTAGCAGGCACAGAGACAAATGGAGAAAATATTACTTTGGGTGCTATGAGAATTCAACCCTTAGGGCACAAGTACTTCACTTCAAGTCCTTCAGTTTCTTTAATCACTTGACAGTGCCTACCCAAACTCAGCAATAGCATCCAGGATTTTGCTGACAATCTTACTCACAGTGGCTTCAGTGGAGTGCAGTTTTTCCAAATTAAAAATAATTAAGAACTACCTACAGCCAGCTCTGTTTCAAGAGGCTTGGGGGATTTACCATTCTGTCTGTTGAGAAGGAAGTAGTATCAAATCTGGATTACCATGATCTGGTAGCAGAGTTCACTACAAGGAAGTCCAGGAAGGTGGATTTCAGAATGTAGATGGTGTGACACTGATCGTGATCAGTCAGGTTTTATTAATTATATGAACTTTATTACAATTATAAACCAGAGCTACAATATAACTATTATAATTATATAGTTGGGTATTAAAGTTCACTGTAGCCAGATTGCTCCTGTATAAAAAATATTGGGAGGGAGGTTCTCATACAGGTGATTTGCCCTGGGTCATGCATCCCCGTAGGTATGACCCTTGTTAGACTAGATCAATGGTTCTTAACCAGGAGCACACATACACCTGGAGCATGCAGAAGTCTTTCAGGGGATACCTCAACTCATCTATATATTTGCCTAGTTTTACAATAGGCTATGGGAAAGCACTAGCGAAGTCAGTACCAACTACAATTTGATACAGACAATAGGGATGTAGAAAATATATAAAAATATTAACTGTGTAACCGATAAAAATTCTATTGGTTACACGGTTAACCATGGCTCAGCTGCCAGCTGCCAGTTCCCCATCTGCAGCACGGCCTGGCCAGGTGCTGGTAACGGCTTACCCATTTCCATCCCTAATAGACAATGACTTGATTCTACTGCTCTATATACTATAAACTGAAATGTAAGTATAATATTTATATTCCAATTAATTTATTTTATAATTATATGGTAAAATGAGTGACCAATTTTTCAGTAATAGTGTCCTGTGACACTTGTCTGATTTTGTAAGCAGGTAGTTTTTAAGTGAGGTGAAACTTTGCGGTATGTATGCAAGACAAATCAGACTCTTGAAATGGGTAAAGGAGTCTGGAAAGATTGAGGGCCACTGGAGTTAGAAAACTGTGGTTCCTTTTAACCCTATGATTCTAAGATTCTTCAACCCCTTTTCTGATAACACTGAGTGTGAGGCACTTTTTATTTAAAAAAAATGCTTTGTCTTTTCATTTCCAGGGCAGATTACTGGTGATATAAAAGGAAATCCTGACCACCAAAAGCTTGCAAAATGATAACACTATAAAAATAGTAAGTGGTCCTTGTTTTCCTGTTCATGACAATGAGTGTCGTACTTGTGAAATGACACCGATAGGACTGTTAAACCATTTCATAAAAAAAGCATCTTGTTACTACAGGTGATGCTTTACTGGTATGAACTTGCTGAGGATTGTAGTCTCAAAAAAAAGCGGGGGGGAGGAGGGGAAGGAGGAGGTTGGAACCTTGGTTTTATTTTGAGAATACAGATTGCAGCCAGCACAAACAATACTGAACAGGTAGGAGGGGGGAGGGGAAACAAAGTATAGGAAAACAGCTAATTATAGTAATTGCAGCTGGTTTCAAAGTACTTCTAACAGTTTGTGCATAATGCTTACTTGAAAGCATCAAATCGGTGCTAGTTGTGAAATAGAACACCTGTTTGTTGTTGAGCATGTGTTTATGCAGATGATTGTTGTTGTCAAAGCACCTTGATGTAGAGTAGTCCTGTTTACATTTACATTCTCCCCAAAGGATTAACAGTGTTCTCTCAATAAATTTGCAGTCTATTCTCCTCTCAAAGGCTGCTGTTTGGAAGGTGGTGTGAACGAGGCAACAAGTGCTTGCTAATCACTTGAATATACATAATTAGCAACAGTCTGGTGCACTGGAGTCTTTGTAGAACCATAACAATACTGATTGGCAGAAACAGATAACAATAGTTATGGTATGATGCTATTTGTTGACTATTTGAAGAATTTTTTAATATTTTCAGTGGGTATTTTGAGTTAATTATGCTTGTACTCCAAAAATCATTTTATCATATCTTTTCTATTAACTACATTGTATTAATGTCCAAGTTAAAGATAACAAGGAGTCTGGTTGAAACAAAAGACAGGACTATGCAGCACTTTAAAGACTAACACATTTATTAGGTTATTAGAGCATAAGCTTTCATGTTCTACAACTTGCAATTGATGATGCACACACATTGAACTTCATATTATGTGGGATATATATTTTATATATTTTATCCGTGTTCTTTGATATTGTAAAATCAATATGATTTTCAATTATATAATTATACTATTGTTTTTATGTATTCATGAAAACTGCTATGAATTTTGGTCCTTTTTAGACACTTTTTGGAGATCACTAATCTCTTTCTGTAACACCTTTTTTAACTAAATTTCATAGCATTAAATTTACCACTATTGTGGTAGCAATAATACAAGTGCTGATGGAGACAGGCTACTGCTGACTGGTTTTTAGCAGCCATGTTGTTCAACTCTTTTTCAAACAGGGCTAGATAGGAGGATGGTTAAAACACAGATGGGCAACCTACAATAGTGCTTTCTCCGTTGTTCCCATGAGTGGTGCTGTACTAATTATAACAATAGAGGGAAATTTAAGTAGTAGTAATAATTTCCTTATTAAAATATAACTTATAACTTAACAATGCACTATAGTGCTGTGATCTCCAACCTTTTCAACCACAAGATTACTTTTTCAGTTTAAGTGCAATGTAAAATCTACCCAAATACCCTTGCCCCATTCCTTCCCACCTCTTCTTTGAGGCCCTGCTTCTACACCACCTCTTCTCCGAGGTCTTCCCCTGCTCACTCCATCTCCTTTCTTCCCTCCATCCTCACTCACTTTCACCAGGCTGGGTAGGAGGTTGGGGTTGCAGGCTCTGTTCTTGAGCCAAGGGGTTTGGAGTGTGGGAAGAGCTCCAGGCTTAGCCCGGGGTGGGGAATTGAGATTCAGGAGAGGTTTCAGGGTGCAAGCTCTCAGAATGAGTTTGAGTGCAGGGGGACTCACATCTGGGGCAGGAAGTTGGAGGTGTAGGAGGAGTTTCAGGGCTGGGACAGGGGTTCAGGAAGCAGGCTCTGGCTAGGCACCGTTTAACTGAGATGGCTTCCGGATGGTGGAACAGTGGGGTTAAGGTAGGCTCTCTGTGTGGAGTTAGGTACAGAAGTGGGGGGAGGAGGGACACTCTGACATCAGCATTCCCCCTCTTCTCCCTCCCACACCCTGCACAGCAAGGCTCCCAGGGGGGCAGTTCCAAGGCAGAGGGTAGGAGCAGGATGATAGTGGGTGGAGGGGCAACTGAAGTGCCAGTGCTTGATAGCTTCCTGCCCAAACCAGTTAGGATCACCTGTCAGAGTCTCCAAGATCTACTGGTAAATCCCTATCTACTGGTTGGTGACCACTGCTATAGTGTATTTAAAATATATATATATTTTTACTTCTGTTTCTGTTGTATTCCATTTAACTAGTGAGAGTTCTTTAGCACCGCTGTTAACAATTTATCATGATTATCATGTCATTGATGATGAGTGAAATTAATAGTCCATGTTTTTTAATAAAGATATTTACTAAGTCATACAATACTATTTTTATATAATGTAAAAATCTGAGTGATATAACAAGAAAAGAGATGCTCATTTCCTCCAGTATTTAAAATAATCCGTGTTAAGTACCACCATCTAACTTTTAAACAATATATCAAAAATATGGATAGAGCATTCTTGGTTTCTAGCTCTTTGCACTGGTGAGATGAATACCAGTGAACATTTTAATTATTTAATACAAGTTGCCTAAGCAAAATAGATTATGGTGGTAAAAGAGCAAATAATAGAATTTTCAGTGCCCAGAGAAAGAAAATATTTTCAATAATTAACTGAAGGTTCTTAAAAAATAAATGCAGTACATTTTCAGTTTTCAAGATACCAGTGCTTGTGTATCAGAACTTGTAACTAATGTGCTTTATGCAAATCTCTTTTCTCAGTAAATAGAGTTAACAGAGAAGTTTATCCTGAATGTAATTAAGAGATGCTGGAAGGCTGGTGATAACTTTGCAGTGAAGAATCAAATAAATATATTATGAATGAATGAAAACCTCTGCTATGATAAAACATAGTAGTTTTATGAGAACCATTATCCAGAGAGTAATTATTAATGATTCACAATCATGACGGAAGGGCATAACAAGTGGGGTTCCGCAGGGGTCTGTTTTGGGATTGTTTCTGTTCAATATCTTCATCAGTGATTTAGATGATGGCATAGAGAGTATGATTATTAAGTCTGCAGTTGATACCAAGGAGGGAGGAGTTGCAAGTGCATTGGAGAATAGGGGCAAAATTCAAAATGATCTGGACAAACTAGAGAAATGATCTGAGATAAATAGGATGAAGTTTAATAAGGATGAATGCAAAGTAAGCTGCTTAGGAAGGAACAGTCAGTTTAATCTTGAACCAGAGTAAGCAAAAGTTATACTATGAGTAATAGACAAGCTGTGCCAAAAGTAGGTGTTTGACTGCAAGTCAGTGTTTTTCGGCACTAGACCTGCTAGTGCTGATAAAAGCACATGAAATATGTAAATACATTCCACCAGGACAGTACAAGGACCTCCATAAAAGTACATGATAAAATAGTTTGAAATACTAAGGGTGAAAGCATAACAATGGGTAGTGAATGCGTTGGAGGAAAATACAAAGGGAGTTACCAAATGTGTCATTAATGTGTCAGATGATATGTAAGGTGTGTATTATAGATTGTTTGTTTTTGCCTGTAAATGTTGAGGCAATTAGAGTTAACACTTTGGCCAGCCTAGGGGAGCAGTAGTAAACCCATACTATTGATTGAGTCCATTGTCACGAGTACAAACGCATGGGGCTCAGAGGCTATTTGGCTACCGATGACTGTTAATGTACTTTGACAGTAAACCTCACTCGGGTGCCTTTGTATTTGAGTCTGTGGTCTTTGGGGACTTTTGTAAAGTTTGTTATGCTAGCTACCTGCACAGAGCTGGCACAATTTACTGAGGGAGCATACGAAAACATATGCAGCTGAACGTTTATCATCACTGACAGAGCAGGAGATCTAACAGTATGCCACACCAGTGTATTCTGAATTTACTGCATCATTGTCCTGAACTACATTGGTGATCCTGACTGCTGATCTGGTAAGCCTTCCAGGAGATCTGTCAAGATGCCACACGAGTGAATCCTGAATTTACTATAGCACTGTCCTGAACAACTACACTTGCTATGAAATCCTGTATCTCTCTTCCTCACTTGCCAAAGCTGTGTGTCTGATTCTCCATGATTTTAAAGGCTGGCATCAATAACTTGTTTATTTGTCCTCCTGTTTGGGGATTTTCACTCTTCAAACCCAAACTCCTGCAGAGAAGTTAAAGAAAACTGGTCTATTCTTGGATGGAATTATTCTTTTGTTTTTCTTATATAAGAACTGTGCAGAATCTGATGCTCCAGATTTGGCTTACTCGGTGGTTGGTGTTGACCATGCCCCCTCCATTTTCGTAGTACAGAAAGTATGAGGCAGAACCCGGTAAAAGATAGTCATAAGGTATAAGGATTGTGACAGGGCAGGTTAGAGGGCTAGATGAGAGAGAGGGTTACTTCAGGGCAGCCAGGAGCAGCTAACCTGAGGCTATTAAGGGCAGAATGGAAGCAGCTGGGGTGGGGCTGCTATAAATCGATTTAAGGGCCAGGTGATTTGACTTCAGGCAGCCACGGGGCTTTTTAAAAAGCCTTCCCTACTGAGGGGCGGGGAAGAGAGTGGAAGAGGAGTTTGGAGAGTGGAGAGGAACTTGTAAATGATAAGGAGAGTCAGAGAAGCTGAGAGAGTCAACATCAGCATTGCCAGAGACCATAGGGGAAGGTGAGGGGCTCTGACAGGAAGTGTTTGGGCTCCCTTCACCCAGTAGCCTGAAACTCCAACCGGCAGCTGGGGAGGACTGGTCGCCCAGCCCCAGTTGCTCCACACCCTTTTAGCAGGAGAACTGAAGCCCAACCCTGGCAAACGCAGGTGTAGCCCAGTCCGCAAGACCTAGACTGTGGGATAGTAGACTGACTAGGGATCTGGGACCCAGGAGTGGAACTGACCCTGCCACAGGGTAGAGACAGTTTGTAAAATCAAACTAAAGTTTGTAAGTTGTACACAGACAGATTTCCCACAGTCTCATGTTCTGATGTACCATCAGCAGCAGATAAACACATAATCCTAAATGTTACTCACAAAGAGAGATCACTCATAGGAGACTTATGCAGACCCCAGTGTGTCTGAGAGTGGGAAATTTGTTCTGAATTTTTAGAATGAATTTATGACTATTGGAGGAAGCTGCAAATAGATAGTGATGGCTACAGAGTCCATTAGGAAAGTAGGCATTTATTTCACCTTTTGCTGGGATATGAGTTCCAGCTGCTCAGATGCCCAGCAGTCGAGTAGAATTCAACATAGAGACAGTCTTTTTCAATCCTGGGACAAGGTAAGCAGAAAATCTCCTGGGATATTCATTCTGTTCTTCATCTCAGATTGGCCATCGTGGACCTGGAACCCAGGAAAAATAAGCATGTCAATGTAAAATCTGAGGCAGCCTCTAACAAGAGGTGACCTATTGGTACAAGGCCCAGTTATCATTAAAATCCAGTTAACTTTAAGATCTTACACAGTATGGCTGTGTCTACACTGGGCCACTTATTCCGGAAAATCAGCCGCTTTTCCAGAATAAGCTGCGAGCTGTCTACACTGGCCCTTGAATTTCCGGAAAAGCAACGATGCTATACTGTACAAAATCAGCCGCTATTCCAGAAAAACTATTCTGCTCCCATTCGGGCATAAGTCCTTATTCCGGAACACTGTTCTGGAAAAGGGCCAGTGTAGACAGCCCAGTAGTCTTTTCTGGAAAAAAGCCCCAATCATGAAAATGGTGATCAGGGTTCTTTTCCGGAAAAGCGCGTCTACATTGGCCACAGACGCTTTTCCGGAAAAAGGGCTTTTCCGGAAAAGCAGCCTGCCAATGTAGATGCTCCTTTTCCGGAAAAACTGAAAATGGAATAGTATTCTGTTTTAAGCAGTTCTGGAAATTCATGCTAGTGTAGACGTAGCCTATAAGTATAGAATACGCAGCTTCTGAAAAGAAATGTCTTTTGGTAAAAGTCATTCCAAACATGATGATGATGTGCTTTTCCTGCAAGCATATCCATATGAGAGACTAGGATTTGGCAGATATTTTCCCACTCATGGAATGGAAGAGATGTGGAACTAAGGTCTTCTCCATGACTATGGTACTGAAATATCTTAAAAATTAATTTCACATGTAAATGAGGATCAAGACTAGAAAGGTTTTTTCATGAGAAGTATCAGCTTTGAGAAGACACAGCAACAGTTTACCTCTTGGAGTTGCTGCAGCTAGCCTACATTTAATACCTAGATTGTCAGTATACAGACCACCCCATAACATATTCAGTTTCTAAATTTGATATCAAGTTTGCTCACTGCTTCTTTATGTGAACTAGAAGACAATGTCTTAGATCACTATGATTCATTCTGTGTTCCTAACTGCTCATGACCTAAGAACCAACTGAGAGGTACAAGTCCTGTTCTTTGAAGATCTGTGTTTGATTTTTTTTCTTCACTAAAACTGTCAATATTGGAAATGTTCCATATTTTGTGGCAGAGATAAAAACATCTTTTTGATTGAATTAAGATGATAGATTTTTTTTATTCCAGTTCTAGACACTTCAATAAGCTAGGGGCTACCTTCTATAATTTTAGGAGGGTGATACAAATTATTTAGAAAAATTCAGGATTTCAGAGCTTTGGAATGCCATTTTAGCCTGCATGATGGCCCTTGAAGGGTGAAAAATAAAGCTACGTAGCATCGAAATTCACTCTTTCCAGAAGGATAAAAGTCAGGGAATTTTCTTTCACTTCAGGCAGAGAAGACCCAGATGCTTTGTAAGTACACTGTAATAGAAATAATAGTAAACAATTTTTTGAGCTGAAAAGATGAATAGATCATTTTTTAGACAGCCACTTAGATTATGCATAGCTTACTCTTTGGCTAAGTCTATACTGGCACTTCATAGCACTGTAACTTCCTGGCTCGGGGTTGTGAAAAAACAACCCCCTACCCACAGCAAGTTATAGTGCTGTACAGCACCTTGTGAACCAGTCTACAGCACTAGGAGCGGGACTCCCAGTGCTGTTAAACCACCTCCATGAGGAGAGTAGCTATCTAGAGCAGTGTTTCTCAAATTGGTCCACAGACCCACTCTGAGACAGCTGCTATAGGGCTACTATCGTTTGTTCACTTATCAGCTCTGCAATGACAGAGCCTCATGGCACCTATTGGCTGTGGTTTGCCATTTGCAGACAAGGGGAGCTGCGGGAAGCAGTATGACCTGGGCTGCTGCTTTTCATAGATCCCCTTGGCTGCAAATAGGGTACCACAGCCAATGGGAGCCGCGAGGCTCTGTGGCTGTAGAGCCGGTAAGTAAACAAACTGTAGTGGCCCGGTAGCAGCTTTCTCAGAGTGGGTCCACAGACCACTTTGAAAGACACTAAGCTAGAGAATAGCCATGTAGCTAAAATGTATCCTTATGTAATGTAATGTGTCTCAGCGTACCTTGCTAGACATCCTTTCTGATTAGCAGAAAGGAATGGTCTAATGCTGTTGACAAAGATGCATTAAGCAGGAAGTTTGTATTATTAATTTTAAAGCAGGAACACACCAACAGGGTTTGTCACCATGGTCACCCTTTTACCATTAGGATTGTTTTCTTTTTTAATTTAAGAGTGTAAGAATATTTTTGTATTATGGAAGAATTTGTAATAGCAATTGTTACTTTAATCTTAGACTTCAGGGGGTAGCTGAGTTAGTCTGTAACAGGAAAAAATTAAAAAACAACAAATAGTCTAGTAGCATCTTAAAGACTAAAAAAACATGTAGATGATATCATGAGCTTTCGTGGCCACAACCCACTTCTTCAGATGACTTCCAGCACTCCTGTCATCTGAAGAAGTGGGTTGTGACAACGAAAGCTCATGATATCATCTACATGTTTTGTTAGTCTTTAAGGTGCTACTAGACTATTTGTTGTTTTTAAAAAAATCTTAGAATATTTTGTACTAGATCTCTCTCCCAATGCTCATGCCATGGCCACACTTCAGTTTTAAGTGCTGCCAAATTGCAAGTACCAGTACCTGCAAAGGCAGAGGTAAAAATAGAGGTGGCTCTCTAGGGGCTAACCCTGGCAAATTGTATCTGGCCCATGGACCTGTTATTGCCGATCCCTGAACTGGTATGTAGAAATAATATCCCTCCCATTTTACAGTGCCGTGCTGCTGTTTTTGTCACCAGTTTTTAGTACCCTAAGGAAATGATCATTTGGAGGTTATTAAAAGCAATCAGAAATTATGAGTGTTTCATTAAGGTTCTATATGTTTTGTTCTTTCTTATACTAGGCTGTATGATCTAGATTTTTCCACATTTATTTTAAATCAATAATTTTCCATTAAAAATAGTATTTTGTTCACTAATTACTAAAGTAAAAGATTTAGAGTTTTATTATAACTTTGCTTATGGTATAAC
Source organism: Pelodiscus sinensis (assembly GCF_052426305.1). Taxonomy (NCBI): domain Eukaryota; kingdom Metazoa; phylum Chordata; order Testudines; family Trionychidae; genus Pelodiscus; species Pelodiscus sinensis. The sequence goes on along the minus strand of NC_143054.1, from coordinate 134,033,534 downwards.
AAATACTGCTTTTATGAACAACAGTGCTTACATAATCTTAATGAAATGTCAATATATCTTAATGAAAACTTTAACCGGCATTCCCCCTCCCCCCCTCCGGTCCCACCACAATACCTCCGTGTCTTTAGGTGCACGTGGGCCTGACTGTGCAGCTGGACAGCTTGATGCCTCTGGCCATTGCAGGGCTTCTGACTGCCGGTGCTGTTAACTGATGTCATCAGCAGGACCCTTCTTGCCCCTCAGCCTGCCTTGAGCTGCCTAATCTTTTTGTCTTTACCTAACCCTTTACTTGAGTATCTAGCACATTTAAGTAACTCGCAACTGGCAAAGCTTTCACTGTATATAATATCCATTAGAGAAGACATTCAATTTTCATTTAAGTTAGACAATTTTTTTTTCTAAAGGAAGTTGCACCAAAGCTTCTGAGGAACATTCCAAAAATTAATGCAGTGGAAAGGATAGTTACTTTTCATAAATATATTAATTAAAACAGACATTTCTGAACCTTCAGCAAACCACTGCTTGTACAGATATAATATCTTTTGTGATACCACCAGTGTGGTGTCACAAATATCACTTTAAAGTAAGTTATACTAAGAATCACCAGCTAAAATCTCAGAAATGCCAATTTTAGAATTAGAATGAATGGGAAGAAACATTGCTTATAGAATCATAGAATCATAGAATCATAGGACTGGAAGGGACCTCAAGAGGTCATCGAGTCCAGCCCCCCGCCCTCAAGGCAGGACCAAGCTCCACCTACACCATCCCTGACAGATGTCTATCTAACCTGTTCTTAAATATCTCCAGAGAGGGAGATTCCACCACCTCCCTTGGCAATTTATTCCAATATTTGACCACCCTGACAGTTAGGAATTTTTTCCTAATGTCCAATCTAAACCTCCCCTGCTGCACTTTAAGCCCATTACTCCTTGTCCTGTCCTCAGAAACCAAGAGGAACAAATTTTCTCCTTCCTCCTTGTGACACCCTTTTAGATATTTGAAAACCGCTATCATGTCCCCCCTTAATCTTCTTTTTTCCAAACTAAACAAGCCCAGTTCATGAAGCCTGGCTTCATAGGTCATGTTCTCTAGACCTTTAATCATTCTTGTCGCTCTTCTCTGTACCCTTTCCAATTTCTCCACATCTTTCTTGAAATGTGGCGCCCAGAACTGGACACAGTACTCCAGCTGAGGCCTAACTAGTGCAGAGTAGAGCGGCAGAATGACTTCACGAGTTTTGCTTACAACACACCTGTTGATACAACCTAGAATCATATTTGCTTTTTTTGCAACAGCATCACACTGTTGACTCATATTCAACTTGTGGTCCACTATGACCCCTAGATCCCTTTCTGCCATGCTCCTTCCTAGACAGTCGCTTCCCATCTTGTATGTATGGAACTGATTGTTCCTTCCTAAGCGGAGCACTTTGCATTTCTCTTTATTAAACCTCATCCTGTTTACCTCTGACCATTTCTCTAACTTGCTAAGGTCATTTTGAATTATGTCCCTATCCTCCAAAGAAGTCGCAACCCCACCCAGTTTGGTATCATCTGCAAACTTAATAAGCGTACTCTCTATCCCAATATCTACATCATTGATGAAGATATTGAACAGTACGGGTCCCAAAACAGACCCTTGAGGAACTCCACTTGTTATCCCTTTCCAGCAGGATTTAGAACCGTTAACAACAACTCTCTGACTACGGTTATCTAGCCAATTATGCACCCACCTTATCGTGGCCCTATCTAAGTTATATTTGCCTAGTTTATCAATAAAAATATCATGCGAGACCGTATCAAATGCCTTACTAAAGTCTAGGTATATGACATCCACCGCTTCTCCCTTATCCACAAGGCTCGTTATCTTATCAAAGAAAGCTATCAGATTAGTTTGGCATGACTTGTTCTTCACAAACCCATGCTGGCTATTCCCTATCACTTTATTACCTTCCAAGTGTTTGCATATGATTTCCTTAATTACCTGCTCCATTATCTTCCCTGGGACAGACGTTAAACTGACCGGTCTATAGTTTCCTGGGTTGTTCTTATTCCCCTTTTTATAGATGGGCACAATATTTGCCCTTTTCCAGTCTTCTGGAATCTCCCCTGTCTGCCATGATTTTTCAAAGATCATAGCTAAAGGCTCAGATACCTCTTCTATCAGCTCCTTGAGTATCCTGGGATGCATTTCATCAGGACCTGGTGACTTGCTGACATCTAACTTTCCTAAGTGACTTTTAACTTGTTCTTTGTGTATCCTATCTTCTAAACTTACCCTCTCTCTGCTTGTATTCACTACGTTAGGCACACCTCCAGACTTCTCGGTGAAGACCGAAACAAAGAAGTCATTGAGCATCTCCGCCATTTCCAAGTTTCCTGTTACTGCTTCTCCCTCCTCACTAAGCAGTGGGCCTACCCTGTCCTTGGTCTTCCTCTTGCTTTTAATGTATTTATAAAAAGTCTTCTTGTTTCCCTTTATGCCTGTAGCTAGTTTGATCTCATTTTGTGCCTTTGCCTTTCTAATCTTGCCCCTGCATTCCCATGTTGCTTGCCTATATTCATCCTTTGTTAGTTGTTCTAGTTTCCATTTTTTATATGACTCCTTTTTTATTTTGAGATCGTGCAAGATCTCCTTGTTAAGCCAAGCTGGTCTTTTGCCATATTTTCTATCTTTCCTACACAGCGGAATTGTTTGCTTTTGGGCCCTTAACAACGTCCCTTTGAAATACTTCCAACTCTCCTCAGTTGTTTTTCCCTTCAGTCTTGCTTCCCATGGGACCTTACCTACAAGTTCTCTGAGCTTATCAAAATCTGCCTTCCTGAAATCCATTACCTCAATTGTGCTGGTCTCCCTTCTACCTTTCCTTAAGATCATGAACTCTATTATTTCGTGATCACTGTCCCCCATACTGTCTTCCACTTTCAAGTTCTCAACTAGTTCCTCCCTATTTGTTAAAACCAAATCCAGAACAGCTTCTCCTCTTGTAGCTTTTTCAGCCTTCTGAAACAGAAAGTTGTCTCCAATGCAGTCCAGAAACTTATTGGATAGCCTGTGCCTCGCTGTGTTAGTTTCCCAACATATGTCTGGATAGTTGAAGTCCCCCATCACCACCAAATCTTGGGCTTTGGATAGTTTTGTTAATTGTTTAAAAAAGGCCTCATCCACCTCTTCCACCTGGCTAGGTGGCCTGTAGTAGACTCCTAGCATGATATCACCCTCGTTTTTTACCCCTTTTATGTGAAACTTCAGCATATTGAATAATATGACTGCAGATTTTTAAGGTAAACAGATACGTTCTAGAACTGCCTTTTACATCAGGAGTGTACTAGAAACCCAGTAACTGCACAGTTTTTTAGTTAAATTGGATTCCCTGCCCCCCCCCCCCCCCCCCCCAAATTTCTGTTGCCTCTTAGTGGAGCAAAAAGCACAAGTTAAATAAGGAGTATTATATGGAGTTAGGTGCAAATCAGAAAAACGGGGACAAAATTTCTCTTAGGTTGTTGCACTAGGCTATGTAAATTAAATTTCTGTGATCCGCGTCATTTAACTTGAAAGTCCTACCAACGACAGAAAGTTTGCAATTAGGGCTGTATACATGTATTTAAGAAAAATTCAAGTTAAACTGGAAACTGTCTAGGTTTGTACACTAGTTACAAAAATGGTGGAGGATGAAAATATTTAATGAATTCTAAATTCCTGGGTCCGAATGGTCAAAATTATAGGTAAGAGAACTTTATCTCAGCTAAGTAAATATGTTTGACATTTACACTTCTTTCTTAAAAAAACTCATTGCAAAAGAAAAGCGCTAAATTATATTTTTACATTTAAAAATTGTTTTGTGATTCTCATTCTGACTTGATTATAAGTAATCAAATACAAATATTTTAGAACTTACAGAGCATGTAAACTAAAAAAACTTAAGTTATGTTTTAAGGACATTTGATCTTTATCTGGTTAAGGTCTTTTCCTGTAAGCTGAAGAAAGTATATTATTGATTATAGTAATTTTGTATTTAATGTTACAGTGCTAAGACAACTTGAAGAAAAATCTATTTTTCGGCTTCCTAATGTTGACACTTTTTTTAAACAGCAAAATTGGTTGATGTAGTTGATGCGTGATTGCGATGTACAGATAGATGTTAATATATTTGACTTCAAATGATTTTGAAGATATTCAAAGCACTTTTCAAGGATATGTTATCATACAGCTCTCATGAACATTTAGTAAATTATACAAGCCTTTAAAATTTCTGACTGGTTTCATCTGTGTATATATATACATGTATGTCTAAACAGAACTTAGAAGGTGTAATTCATAGTTTTGGCAGACATTCTTGTGCTAGCTCTGCTTGAGCTGTCTCACTAAAATTAGCAGTGTGGCCATAGCAGCATAGCTGGCAGCATGAGTTAACCATGCGAGTATGTGTCCATGTGGTTAGGCTGGACTGAACTTAGATGCCTGTCTACTGGCCCCATGTCACCACAGCCAGATTGCTATTTTTACTTGCTAGCTGGAGCAAAGCTAGCATGTTTACCTCATTGAGCTGAGAATCACATCTTCCAGATGCTGTATAGACATATTTTAATCCCTATATATGTATAAAAGTTTAATATTAGAAGAGTTATTTGCCTGCGTCAGATATAAAACTATAGTAAAGGTGGTTATTAAGGTTTGTCATGCATTTGTTACAGTATACAGCAATATCCTTTGTTGGGTCAGTAGCAACACCAGTGCAGAACCATGGTGGCATCTCTTCTTTCAGGTACAGCTGAACTTAGAAACTCTAATTAAAATGTCCATTTTGTTGTTTCAAAACAATGGTCATTTATGGCTGAATATACAGATGCAAAAGGTGCCATACTAAATCAGACCAGTGGTCCACCTAATCTGCTATCCTGTCTATTACAGTGGCCAGTGCCAGACTCTTCAGAAGAAAATGAAAGAAATTGTTAGTAATCCCTTGATTACCTTCCCATAGGTTTCATCCTACAAAACAACTAGCAACCATAAGAGAAGCTTCTTCCTGTGGCTATCTCGACACTACATCACACTTAGTACTTTCTACTTCTGACTCCTAAGAGCCAGAATTCTACCACATAGCAAAGATCTGGCCTTAATGCAATACAATATACTATGTATTAATTAGTAACATGGGATTTCAAAAAGTGACTAAGTTCAGAGTTTTAGATATCTGCCACACACCAAAAAAATCTGTTTAAAAGAATCTTTTTCTTTCCTATGTTAAGCCATACTTTGCATACAACCGATGTATACTTTGTTTGAAATGTAGTCATGCAAATGTCCTCCTGGCGTACACACCACACCCCACCCCGTGCTGCCTGCTTTCTCCTCCTCCCTCCAACCCAGACAGATAGGCTATGTCTACACAATGACTTTTGCCGCAAGAGCCTGTGCAAATGAATCACAGATTAGCATTTTCTTGCGCTTTATTTGCATACTCTCTTTCGTTCTGTTTTTGTGCTAGGGGTTTTTGTGCAAAAACAGGCAGTGTGGCATAAAGATCTTCCGCAAAAAGGAAACATGCCTGTTTTTGTGCAAAAACCTCTAGTGCAAAAACTGAGTGAAAGAGTACGCAAATAAAGTGCGAGAAAATGCTAATCCACGTTTCATTTGTACAGGCTCTTGCGGCAAAAGTCATAGTGTAGACGTAGCCATAGAGTGAACTGCAGCAAGTGTGTCAAGAATACCCCAAACTCTCTCTCCACCTCCACCTCACTGCACAGAAGCCTGCACCTATTCACCCCCCTTTTCCCACCTACCCCAGTGCAATCTGCTCCCTCGAACCCAGGTGGGGGCTGGGATGAAATCCTGCTTCTCAAACTAGCAGGCACCAGAAGTCTGTCCTGTCCTAACTCCTAGCTAAAGCACAGACAAATTATCCACACCGCCCCCACTTCACAGCACAAACTCCCCCCACCTCTACCTCTCCCCAGTGCCAACACCCATCCACCCCTTCTTTCCCCACTTACCTCTTAACAGAGGCTTGAGGGTGCTGAGTTCCTGCCTCTCTCTCCTTGCACAGACAGGACTCTGCAAACTCTCCTCTTCTGACTCTGCCTTAGCCAAATACTCCCTCCCTCCTCCTCCTCTTCCTCCCCCTCCACCCCCCAGTCACTTATTGTTGCCTTATCTCTCTTGTTTACTTGCTCTGGAAGCTACTCAGTTTCAAACATGGAGCAGCTCAGTTGAGCTGCTTGCTTAGCGACATGATGCCGTGCCCACCGCTGGTCAGCTGAGCTCCCTGCCTGTGCAGGAGCTTTGAACTTTTGAGCGGAGCTCAGAAAATAGCTGTGTGGTTGCACAGCCATGCAGCTTACAGGGAATTTAGGTCACAGGACAAAAAGGCAGGCTAGTTGGTTATAGATTGTAATAAGTCATAAATCCAATGCTTTATTATGACCATGATTTTTGATATCTATGATTTTTATGAAACAAAAAACTGGACTATGTAGCACTTTAAAGACTAACAAGATGGTTTATTAGGTGATGAGCCTAATAAACCATCTTGTTAGTCTTTAAAGTGCTACATAGTCCTGTTTTTAGTTTCAGCTAGACTAGACTAACACGGCTACATCTCTATTAATATTCTATGATTTGTATTGTCCTAAGCTTGTGACAGATCCAGATATTTAAAAAAAGAACACCCATACACATTTGCTCTTGTCCTTTCCCTTTTTTGCCTCTGCTGTTTTCCTTTAGCTTATCTATACCATTTGTTACTGTATATGTCATTATCATATTCTTTATTAATCTCTTCCGTGACTGAAATAGTCCCAGTCTGTTCATTCTTTCTTTGAATTCTTTCTTTCTTGTCCTTTGCCTTATTTCTCTACTACTTATACATCTTTTTGAGAAAGTGTGACCAGAACTAACACAGTATTCAAGATGAATGCATATATTTACCTGCATACAATGGCATTATATTATAACATTTTCAGTATTACTTTATATCCTGTTCTTTTTATACCCTAATATTTTATTTTTTTCCCCAAAGGTATACATTAAGCAAAAGATTTCAGTGAGCGGTCTAGAGTGGTTATAGTTAAGATTCAGCATTGTTCTGCAAATTATTTCTTTTGATGTGCATTACTTAGATTTCATCTATCTTTCTTCCCATTTTAACAACTTGTTAGGCCCTCTGAAATTTTTCATATGCTAGAGAAACATAAATAGTTTTCCATCTCACATTTCTGGGTCATTAGTGTATTTATTAAGCAAAACTATTCTTAATATAGAATCACATGGCACTCCATCTTGGAAAATTGACTAGATAATTTTATTTTGTTTCATTTCTTTTAGTTAGTTTCTAATCCATCTCATTCCATAGCACTTTACCTCTCTTCTCCATCACTACCAAGTTTTCTTAATTCTTACTGAAATCTTTTATTAAGTGCAAATGGTCAGCTAATTTTTTTATTCATAATTTTGCTGATGCACTCAGTTAATTCCAATGGGATAGGCATGTAATTCAGAAGCAGTGCTGTGCTGATTTGTCTATTTTATGTAGATTGACCTAATATGCTTTCTAAGCCTTGGTCTACACTAGGGTGGTATTTCAAAATAAGCCCTCTTAGATCAAATTTATAAGCTGAGTGTCCACACTCCCAAGCATGTTATTTTGAAATAATGGGTTGCTTATTTTGAAATCTGTACTCCAGCTTTCCATGGAGAATAACGCTAATTTTGAAATAGCTATTTCAAAATAGTATTACTGTGGACACTTTGGTGCCACTATTTCAAAATAACTACTCCCCAGAGTAATTCAAACTAATTACTCCCCAGTGCTTCCTGAGGTAGTGCATCCACATTAATGTAGACTGCCTCGGACTAATTTTGAGGCTTCCCCGTAGCAGAGACATGTTTTTTCGATTTCGTAAAATCAGAAGTTAAGTGAAATTTAGTTATTTCAAAATAATTTCCTAGTTTAGACATGCCCTAATTCGGTTTTCAATTGCTGATTCAAATAGTTTTCCTGGTACTGAAGTAAGGATCACTGACCTGTAATTCCCTGAATCACCTTAGCCCCTTTTTAATAAGAAGTATGAAATTTGCCACTTCCTAATCCTGCACTACAAAGTTATTTTATTAAAAAGTTTGCATATTATTGTTTGTTCAGCACCTTAATTCTTAAATGTCTTTAGAAGTCTTGGATACATACTATCCATGTTTGCTTTTTATCATTTTGTTCCAGCATTTAATCTTTTGACACCATGGCCACTGACTGTATCTTGTCTTTGTTACCTGAAAATTGATTATTCACAATCGTTTTCTCCTCAGTATCTTCTGTAGTGAAGACTGGTTAAAAGAAATCATATAGTTTCTCTACAATACCCTATTTCTCAGTTGCAGCTTTTATGTAGATGGAATGATTCTCTCATGGTGTTTGCTTTAATTTATTTTTATTTTTTATTATTCTGTATTTGCTCCTCAAAAATCTGTCCTAACCCTCCAATATCTATCTTACGTTTTGTCTGCATTGGTTTATGTTTCTTTACAGGTTTGGATTTTCATTTTCTGAAAGAGAGTGTTTGTTTTGAATCATTTCTGAACATTGCCACTCAACCATAGTTTATTTTTTAAAAGCAATTATGAGAGTCTTTCTTCCTTTTTTTGTTCATCTATATGCCATATCTCCTCTGACTCTTATGGTGTCATATGCTTTAGTATCATCCAGGTATAAAATAAGGGTTTTCATTGCCTCACTTTAACATATGGTTTTTAACTTGTTTCTTTCGTTCTTTTCTTTTTTTAAAATTGTCTTTCCTTAAGCTTAATATCACCATAGAAGTTTTTGGTATAGTTCCTCTCCTGAGGATGGTTACATTTAATTATTTTGTGGTTATTTTTACTTAGTGTATGAAATATACTTGTTTCTTGAACCAACTCCTTTGTGTAGCATAGGACTATAATGAGACTAACGTCTTCTCGTGTTCTAGAACCAGCTGTTTCCAGTAGCAATAGCTTAAAAGTGTCAAGAAATGACTTCTCTAAACTTTCACAATTTTGATGTTTGATTAGTTTGTGTTGAAGATAAAACACTGAAGTGGACACTACTTCATTTTGGGAGGAGGCAGTTGTTTTGTAGTGTGCTAGTTTGGTATGCTAGGCCAGCATATTAAATCCAGGCAGTTTTGTTGCTAATTACACACAACTTCTCTGGAGTATCGGATATTCAGATCCATTTTATGAATATGGTAGCGAGAATAACAACTGTAAAACAAAGCACTGTGCATGTAAGTGACTGTTAGCGTGTATTTCAGAAGGGATAAATGCTCACCATATGGTACAATTACTGTGTCCAAGTTTTCAAATTAGCTTCTCTCATCCTCCTTATTACTGTCTTTAAAAAGAGAGGGGAAAAAACGCAACATGATTTATCTACTCTGCAGCAGAACTCTTGACGCAAAACAGCAGCCCAGTTCTGTCCAGTTTTTTTTCCTTAGCATAATAGAGGCTGTCGGACTTTTTTATACTAATTACTGTGTGAGCCTCAGATGAACCCCCTTCAATTCACAGGGCTTTGTTAAGGGAGGAGCTGTCAATGTGTCTGCCCGTTTGCAGCTGTGCTGTGGCTTTAGCTTGCTTAACATTATGCTGCTTTTTAGACTTGACAGAAGGGTTTTTTTTTTATTAAGGCAAAGCAGCCTTGTAGCGAAATGGTTTAAGCAGCTGCATTGTGGGGAAACACAAAGAAGTTATTATTGTGTCTGTTTGGGGGGGTAGGCTGGAGGGGGGAGATATTCGGCTGCTGTTGATGCCGATTGTTGACTTGCCATCTGCCAGATAGGGAGAAGAAAAAAATGACAGCTCCAGCAGGGTGTTCAAGAGGTTGTTTGGAGAGACGCATAAACATGTGCAGATGTCGAACTGAATAATGGCGAGAACTTGAGACGGTTTATGATGCTGCTGTTGTGTATGCATATACAGAATGAGTGTATTTGGAGGTTTTAGTTGGGGGGAAGGGTACATACTAATTATCATTGTCTCCCACCTCCATACTTTAGTTTTGTTAATTAGTTCAGGAGTTTAATATTTTCCCTTCCTCGATTGTTGATTTCAAACTTGAACCTTTCCGAGAGAGAAATGAAGTTTTCTTTGCTATTTTTAAGTTTTTGGTAAATTTAGTACTGATGGAAATACAGTAGCAAAATAATTTTGATCCCAAGAAATGTGCAGATATTATGTAAGCTCTCTTATGTAGCTTTGCTCAAGTATCTCAAGAGTGGTACGTTGTGCACTCCCACTATCACAACTTTGGCCATTCCTGTGCAGAAAATGCCAGTTAGAAATTGTCTAAAATTCTGTAAAAGTAGGGAAACACTAAAGGCTAGTCCTAGACTAGGAGACTAATTTTATCTTGCAACTTGATCACATTTTGAATTCTTCTCTGTTGGTGAAAGGCTGCTCTATTCCTGAAGAGCATCAGCTAGCTTCCTTTCATATTTTCCTAGGTATTGAAAATTGCACATAAACCAGATTTTAAACCACTGGCTTCAATCACATATTCGCCCCTTCTCTCTTCTTTATGAATTTCTGGATTCACTTGAAGACATAAAAGTATGAAACATTTTGACTGGAAAAGGGGTACAGAGACATATGGAGGACTAAAGTTGTCTCCAAAGGGATAGTCTAAACATAGTCTTTCTCTATTTGTCAGGTAATTTCTTTCTTTAGATTTGTAAGTGGAAAGTTAAATCTACAGGTTCTTAAATATTAAGAACTAGACAATGTACCTATTGTTGCTCAGGTCTTTAACTCAATTTTTGTTTTTTTTGGGAAAATAAAATGAAAATATACGTTTCATTTTTAAATCATTGCTTTGGGGTGGGGCTGGGGATGAGAGGCTTCTCTCACTGCAGCAGCTTGGGGCTATGTGAGAAATGTCTCTCTGTGGCCGCTGCAGCTCCACCGGGCACAGACAGGGCAAGGGGTGCATGGCCCCAGCCAGTCCTTTTCACCTACCTGGTAATCATGTCTTTTTTCTGTAAGATTTTATAAGAAGCAAACCCATTCCAGAGACATCTTATTTTTCTGGCGCAACAAATCCCTTATCTTGCTTTAAGTTATGAGAGAAAGCTATATGCCGAATTTGGTGGTCCTAACTCTTACCATTTAGGAGCAGTTCTTGAACAAACAGACAAACTCTCTCAAATATATAGTAAATAAGTTTAGAGAGACAAGGTGGGTGAGATAATAGCTTTTGGTGGACCATTTTCTGTCTGTGAGGGAGAAGAGAAGCTTTAGAGCTTAGACAGTATTCTTCTTTAGCTCTGTGTAAGTTTGAAAGGTTGTGTCTCTCACCAGCAGAAGTTGGTCCAATAAAGACGTATCTCACATTTCTTTCTAATATATGGATCAGCACAGCTAGAATAGCACTACACAGAAGAGTTAAGTTTTACTGTTCTGTTAGATTATTTTGATGGAATAAAGATATTGCCCAAAGAATGGTAATGAAATAGTAGTTTGAAGTGTCCATGTACTTTTGACTTCTTTTCTGTTTTTTAATGTCAGGATACAACAGAGATTTTGCGTAGTCACTGAATGACTTGAATATTACAAGAAAGAACTTAGCAGAAATTGTATTCTGTTTTCACAGGAAAAATAAATATACCAGTCTTAAATCTGGTAAGCACATTTTCTTCAAGAATACTGGTCTGATCAAACAAACTGATAAGAGGACTTCTTCTTTAGTCTCTGAAGGCAGAATTTCAGCCTTCTTGACATAATGATAGGAAATATTTTGGGATTATTATTTCAGTTGGAGTTTAATTGAAAATTCAGATGTGATTGCTTCCTACCAAGTAATGCTTTCTACGTCTGTGTCCTTGTAGAGATTTTGCAAATAGTGAGTCATCTTTTTGCTTGCTGGGATGGCATTTCTTCATGGGATTCATTCCACGTTCTGTGTTCTATAGCTCTGAAAGATCATGGTTTTTCAAACTGGTCTTCCATCTTATTGTTTGATGCAGTCATGTCTGAGGGTAAATTCATGAAAACAAATACTGGAAGTCAAGAGAAAACTAGGCATATTACTTTTTTGGAATGTAAATTTGCTTATCTCAAGAGAAGCAAGAAATACAGTCAGGCTGATCTATATATTAAAGTTATAGACAGTATAGACCAGGTTGCTTTAAGAAGCAATATGTTATTCTTTATTATCAAGAAATTCTAATAAAAATAGTTTATTTTAAAATATTTATTTCAATATATATTTTTTAAAGATTGTCAGCAGGGAAGTTTATTCAAAGATCTTCTTTGTACACCTCATGTCAGTTGAAAGATGTGAATCTATACTTCCGTTTTGATAATTACTCACAGATTGTGCTGGATAAGATTATGGACATGTTTTTAAAAATTCAGGCCACAGTTATGAAGAGTTAGTGATATGTTGGCCATATTTAGAACTGATCTTTTTTGTGTCTAATTTGGGCTATAATTAAGAAAACCTTGCTAATTCAGACATTTATTTTTTAGGATCAGGACCCAAATTTGTAACTGAATCCGTAAACACGTATGCATTTGAGTACAGGCAGTCCCCGAGTTACGCGGATCCGATTTACGTCGGATCCGCAGTTACGAACGGGGATTTTCTCGCCCCAGAGGACTGGAGTGGCGGGAGCCAGCAGACCAGGGAGACGCGGAGCAAAGCGGCGGAGGACCCGGGCCGGACCCGTGGCGCTGATCTGGAAGCGCCGCGGGTCCGGCCCAGGTCCTCCGCCGCTTTGCTCAGCGTCTCCCTGGTCTGCTGGGGGAGGGAGGACGCAGCTAGTGCCCCTCCCCCCCAGCAGACCAGGGAGACGTGGAGCAAAGCCCGGGGCCTGTGGTAGAGCAGGTGGGGCGCTGCCGGTTGGTCCCGCAGCACCGCTCCTTGGCGCTACTGGATCAACCCGGCAGCACCCCAGCTGCTCTGCCCCAGGAGTCCTGATTCAGCCGCTGCTGATCAGTTTCAGCAGCGGCTGAATCAGGACGCCTGGGGCAGAGCAGCTGGGGTGCTGCTGGGTTGGTCCAGTAGCGCCGAGGAGCGGCCGCGGTACTGGACCAACCCAGCAGCACCCCAGCTGCTCTGCCCCAGGCATCCCCAAGTCAGCCGCTGCTGAAATTGAACAGCAGCTGACTACAGGAAGCCCGAGGCAGAGTTGCTCTGCCCCGGGCTTCCTGGAATCAGCTGCTGATCAGTTTCAGCAGCAGCTGACTTGGGGATGCCTGGGTTTCTTAAGTTGAATCTGTATGTAAGTCGGAACTGGTGTCCAGATTCAGCCGCTGTTGAAACTGATCAGTTTCAACAGCGGCTGAATCTGGACACCAGTTCCGACTTACATACAGATTCAACTTAAGAACAAACCTACAGTCCCTATTTTGTACGTAACCCGGGGACTGCCTGTAGTTCCATTGAATGTGATTGGGCTACATCTCAAGAGTGAAGAGGGAATAAGAATAAGGTTTAAGTTGGTAAAATAAGCTTGTGCATATTCATATTGAGGATATGCATTATGTAACTGTGTGTGCAAATCTTTGATCTGAAAAGTGCATCAGTGGTTTTGTGAGAGTACATTAGGTATAAATGTAAGAAAACACAATTTTAAGAATTGAGTCCAGACTTGCTAAATTAGAGATCTATGCTGGATTTGTATAGGGCAATCACTTTCTTTTTTTCTTGTTGACTATTTTTAATGTTTTCCTGTCTATTATATATTTTGAAGAGTTTGTAGATTTGTTTGTGCAAAATAAAGTCATATTTCATGATTATCTGCACATACAAAATTTTGCGTAAATAATCCTGCCACTTAAATTAGCTGAATGCATTACTTTTTACACTGGAATATCCTGGGTGAAAGGTTTAATAATTATTTTTGTTTTTCACTGGAAAAAAGTCATGACATGATTAGCTTTCATAAAAATATTTGCTAACAAAATTAAAATCGAGTCACCTATCCAACTGTCATTTTAGTGCAAAGAGAATGTTTGCTGTTACAAATCACAAAATAACTCAGATTATTTATGGAAAGAGTAATGGAAGCGTTACAAGTTTCTGATTCAAATCTACTATGTATGGTAATTATTCAGTACAGTGAATAATGTTTGAAATTGAAATCCTACAAATTTAAAACTATTCTTTTACTTCCCATTTGCAAGCACATTGATAAAAAATTCTATTACATACATTTAATTTTTTGAACTTTCCTAAAAGTGTAATCTACGTAAAATTACTTTGCCCGGTCAGTGACGGGCCTCACCAGCTAGTATTTGTATATTTAAAGAAAAAGTTATTGAGAGTTTACTGCGGAGGAAAGAGTTGAATGATGACTACAGTCTATAATAGTACTAAATTTGGAGACAATAGGACAGAGATTCAGTCTAGTACTTTAAAATAGGAAGGTTATTTGTTTAGAATTAGCAAACAGGTCAGCAAGGGAATTCATTGGGTATGGTATTTAGCTAAAGGGTTTTTGCCTTTTTGTTACAAGCAATCTGAGAATAAGAATTACCATTATGTAGTTTTCTTTTTAATAAAGTCAATTAAAATATTAATTAGCACACAAAATAGACCACAGGAATTGTCATACTGGATCAGACTTGGTTAGGCTTGGAAGTGTTACATTTTTATTGGTAAATGTTCATTTCACCACACAAACTGATGAAAAAAAATTCCATGGATAATTGAAAATTACAGGAAGGCAAAATTAAGAAATAGCTAATTAGGATTTAATTTAAGGATATTTACTTCATTTTGACATCTGATATTGACTGTGTTTTATGGTTCTAAAGCTTTAACGTTTTGAATCTCAACATCCACTGTTATAAATATTTGGTGGTGGTGGTCAGTGTTCCCTCTAAGCTGAAGGACAGCAGAGCTTCACAGGTGATTAATCAGCCCCGCCCAGGCAGAGGCTCAGGGCTTTGTGCATCCTGGGGACTGGGTTGGGATGATTAATCACCTGTGAATCTGTGCTGCTGCACAACTTAGAGGGAACACTGATGGTGTTGTCGTTGTGTTGGTCCCAGGATGTCAGAAAGTTGAAGTGGGAAAGGTAATAGCTTTTATTGGATTAGCTTTTGTTGGTGGAAGGTACAAACTTTTGAGCTACCCACAGTTGTTCTTCAGGTCTGAGGAAGCTTTGCTTCCTTCCCCACTCTTGTTCTGCTTTACTTTCTACTGTTACCATGGTGGCATCTCCTGTAGGGTGTTTCCTTTCTGTAGAATGGCGACTTGTGGCTTTAGATCTTAGTGTAAGCTTCTTCAGTAGATTCATCTTTAAGCACAGTAGCCCTTGCAGCCTGTGGTGCAGTGTGATTCCTATGGTTTTCAAGTTTCCAGTTTTTGACTGGAAAGTTGGTTCGAAAAGGAGACCTGGCAGTGTCTTGCCACCACAGACGTAGGGTGAATTGAGGGAGTGGCAACCTGTCATCTGACCCTGAAGAGGCAGCTCCTAATGCAGCACACATGCACTGGCTTGGGCGGTTTCTTCGAGGAGCATGGTTTGCAGGGCTACAGCAGGAGATATAGTGCAGGGTCCCATGGTGACAGGGGTAAGGGGCTCCCAGCAGATATGAAATGTTCCCTGTGAGGGAAGGAACAGAGATTGCCCCACCAGCCATTGTTTCCCCTGGGTGCCCTCTCAGGCTGCTGGTAGGAAGGGTTGGAAGGGTTTTGTTACACCTCAGACCTGCTAAGGAACAAACCTGGACAAAGGGTGGGCTAGAGCAGTATTGCTTTTGTTGTTGTTTATTGGTACAGATTCTTAAGAGTAAAGTGATACACAGGTCACATTCATGCCGGCAGTTTGGAGGCAGGCTTCAAGTGCGGTGTAGATTACTTTTGATTTCGCTGATGGCTGGAGTGCTGGCAGGGTGTCAGCTTCCTGGAGACTTGACCACAGTGTTCCTTGGGAGATCCTTTCGGATCTGCAGGAGGCTTTACTTCTCTGGGCTGGTCCCAGATTTCTGCTGTGATGTTACATTTTGTCCAAGAGAGACGGAGAGATTTTCTGGCTGCTTCTCAGTTAATTTATCTGTTTTATAGACTCATAGACTTTAAGATCAGAAGGGACCATTATGATCATCTAGTCTGACCCCCTGCACAATTCAGGCCACAGAATCTCACCCACCTCCTCCTAGAATAATCCTCTCACCTATATCTCAGATATTGAAACCTTCAAATAGTTTGAAGACCCCAAGATGCAGAGAATCCCCCAGCTGTGTTTTCACGGTCTTTGTCTTCCTTAAAAGGTCACAGATCCTAAACTGACTTTTTGGTTGGGTATTTCTCATTCATACCTTACACACATTCTACAGGTTACATACATATTCATGCAAAAGCGACAAGGAGTCCTGTGGCACCTTATAGACTAACAGATGTATTGGAGCATAAGCTTTCGTGGGCAAAGACCCACTTCGTCAGATGAGTCCTTGAGTAATGCCAGGCATGAATTTATTTCTCTGTGATTCTTACGTCACAGTTTACCGTATATTCCGGCGTACAAGACGACCTCTGAAGTTAAAAAACATCCCCCAAAAATCGGGGGTCGTCTTGTACGCCGGATGCCCCGCCGCCGGAGCCCCTCCGCGGCTTTGAAAGCCTCGGGGGAAGCCGGCGGCGGGGCATCCCAGGCGCGCATGGGCTGCCCCCCCGCCGGAGCCCCTCCGCGGCTTTGAAAGCCTCGGGGGAAGCCGGCGGCGGGGCATCCCAGGCGCGCATGGGCTGCCCCGCCGCCGGAGCCCCTCCGCGGCTTTGAAAGCCTCGGGGGAAGCCGGCGGCGGGGCATCCCAGGCGCGCATGGGCTGCCCCCCCACCGGAGCCCCTCCGCGGCTTTGAAAGAGGAATGTGTGTGCTCCTCTTCTCCAGGAGCCTTTTTTATAGGGCCTAGCTAGGCTCTGATTGGCTGTCTCTAGTCCTTTTCTGATTGACCCTCTCCGAGAGCTGGGTTTAATCCTTATTTCATGGGAGTGGGATGACTGCTTTTCTGCACAGCCCTAGTGGTTCCCCACACTCTGTTCCTCAATGTATAATGTTTGTGAGACACCCACATAGAAAGCATTTCTCAAAGAAAGTTTTTTTTATAATTAACAGAAGTTCTTCAGTATGTGTAATCCCTATTCATATTGCGCCGCCTCTTATCCTTTTCTTGCTTCAGATCTTTTCCTAAGGAGACTTGCATTAGAGAAGGAACTGGAGAGGCAGTAGGTCTGTGCTGCCCCTTATGCCCTTGATCCAAAGCAAGAGGAGATGCGGACGCAGACCCACATGGACACTGCTAATGAAAAATCTTCTGTTCTCAGCTGTACTGAGTGCATGCTTCCTCACCATGGTTTTGAAGACTGTTTGATTGCCATCGCAGTCTGCAAAAGAGCTTGGAAAACTTTATAATTTTCTACCAGAGTTAATCTTTCTAGCTACATCTAAAATAGAGCAAGAATCCCAGGCAAGGCATAGATTTAAAGTAATGACCATGCAGAGTGTGAGTGAGAAGCCATTTGGCTCCTAACTTATTGTCTTGGGGAAGGAAGGGTCATAACCCTGCATAATCTCCCCATCATTTCAAAGATGTCTGTCACCCTGCAGATCGTATGGATTCTCCTACCACATAAACTGGGTTGGTAGCATTTTAGCTAGAAGTATGGACAAAAGACGAGAGTCTGGGGATCCTGTTAGCAAATTCCAGAAACAGTGCCCTTGGTAAGAAGTACAACTTTCTTGCTCACACATGTGCTGAAATTTCAACTAGAGTAATGTTTCTGGATTTTCCTTGGTGACTCAGTCTTTTGAATTAGTCTGTTACTAATAGTTTGGTCCCATCAACCCCCTAATTTTGATTTATTTCCATTGGAACATGGACAGAGGATGATTTCTGCTTCCTACCCTTTGTGTCCTTGATTTCTGTAAGGGGGAGGAAGGTCTCACAGTTCTCTTGACAGTTAGTGTCCATAATTCTCTGAACTGTAGTAAAACGGACAGTCTTGTGAACACATACTGTGATGCTACTTGTTAAGATGGGAGGAACATTAGGTGGACTGGAACTATCTGTAGTCTCAGATAGACAACATTGCCTCAGTTTATATTCAGTTCTCATTTATCTTCATTCCTAAGCTAGAAACTTCTTAAAGAAGGCTTAAGTACTGCATAAACTGATGGCTTATATTCTGTCTACACTAATAAGGAAAGCTTCCTATTTGCCACTGGAGAATAGACAATTGCATTTTTCAAGTGTTAATATAGATATACTCTAAATGCCATTTAGTATTAGTGGCTTCTTGGAAACGTGTATTTTTATTTAAATATGAGCTGCCTTAATCTGTAGAAGGCACAGGATAGGATCTAAACATTTATTGCCAAAATTTGAGTCTTAAAGTGAGAGAGAAAAGTATGTGTGTGTGTGAATGAAAGAGATAGAGGTTGTATTATACTGTTTTGCTATAATACTCCATTATATTGACCAGCATACACTTACTTGATCACTGGATGCTAAGGGAAGATATATTTTTTGTTTCTTTTTATCTCAACTTTTTTTACAATTGCTTCAGATTATATTGCAAATTCCACATGTTATGAAAACAAAAAAGGAAAATCTTTAATAAAACTATGATAAATTTAATAACTGTCATCTTAGGTAAAAAGTCACTTCTGATGCTTCTTATGATATGTTAGGTAACACTGCCCTCAGAGGGCCAAGATAAGTAAATTCAATTTTAAAACAAAGTAGTATTTTTGATGTCTTGCTTGACCTGTTTGCTTTCATGATCTTGCTTCATTTTAACAATGTATATTCAATGTGATTTAGCTTTGGTTTCTTTTAAACAGTTTTTGTTTGTCCCATTTTCCTAATCTTTGCTGTAATGGTACATTCAGTTATTGTTGTGCCTCTGTTTATTGGGAACTGAGAGAGATTGTAGTCTCTCGTAAAACAGAAAACATATATACGCCTCCCTTAACAATCTTAATAACAAATAGTGCATGCCTCTCCACCGATACTCTGACAAACAAATTAAAAAATTCCAAACAATCCCTCAGCCCATAATATTCTTTCTTTGAAGATCATTTTAGTAAATTGAAAAGGAAATATCTGCAGCAGATTTTTGGTCTTCATTGCTTGCTTTTTTTTTTTTTTTGGTTATTTATTTAAAAAAAATCTCACTTGTTTCTGTGTGGCAGCTGTTGCTCCTTTCTGGGAAGCAAGTTATTGAACTCAAAGGCTTCCTTCCGTTGCCTGTCAGCGCCATACATTAAAATGTTTTCCTGACATCTCCAGAAACCCTTTTAATATTCAAAAGTATAAAATACTGTAAAATAAAACAGTTTAAATTATCTGTTGCAAAGATGACTAATTTGTCTTAATTACTGTGATTGTTCAGCAATAAAATTAGTTGGGTATTTTCGAATTAGTACTTCTCCAAAGACTTGTTGAATTCCCATTTTATTAAGAGTACAAATGGATGTTAATAGTAAAAAGAAACACAAAATGTTAGGTGAAGAGTATTTGAAGATTTAGTTAGATCTGAGGTAAATGTAAAGACATAGCCGATTCATTTAAAAGATTAATTTTATGTAAATGTGAACAAACAGAAGACTGCTGTCTGGTTCAACAGAAATCTCCCAGGAAAGCTCTTCAGCAAAAAATCCAAAATCACAAGTTTTATATCACTATGACAAACTTCTTAGAAAAAAAAGATCTAAAGGCAGGCCACTGTTGCTGTTTGCTTGTGTAAGAAGTGGCCATATGAAACCACTTTAATTGGTGTTGTACTTACTGCTTTCAGTGATGATAATCTCCGAAGAATGTCAGGTGAGAGCAATTCAGAACTTCATTTTCATGATCCTGTGGGTATATGTATGCCACAACTAAACACCTATGATTGACCTGGCTGCGCTAACTCAGGCTTGCAAGACTTGGGCTGTGAAGCTGTAAAATTGTAATGTAGGCATTCCAGCTCAGGCTGCAGCTTAAACCCTTGGACTCCATGAGAGGGAAGGGTCCTTGAAGCTGAGAGTTAGCTCCTTCTTTAGAACTCACCAGTCTGAGCTCAAATGTCTTCTCAATAGTCTTCTAATCAAAGGTTGATGTAATCAGTCTGACCATATTCCTTGTGTAACTACCTCAACTTTTGTTTTTTGCCTTTATGAAAGATCAGACTTTTATTTTAATGTGAATCTAAATTATTGTTGCCATATCTTTTCCAAAAGTTGGGGAACATCCTGGGAAGTATTGCTAGAGCAGCAAAGAAGCTGAAGCTGACTTCTTGGTTACAGAATTTTCCTTGTATGTGAAAGTACCATTATAATTTTGTAATAGCTTTACACACTTTGATCAGAGTTAAAAAGGTGTACGACTAACTTTACTTCAGTGCGGTGTATATAATTAGACACCTCTTCCTAGCCTAGTAAGATATTCTAGGAGAACATGTTTTTCAATTTAGAAGGTCATACATTTAAGCAAAATAACAATTTAGTTCACATTAACCCAGCAGGAAGCTGGGTACAAATGGAGTAATTCTTTATAGGAAAACTGCTGCTATTTTAACTAACTCTAAGACTGCACTTCAATTGTCAGGCCATCTTTTGTGCTGGTTAGTTCATGTGGACTTCTCCTATACTCTAATTTTATCTTATATATATGGACTTTCAAATATGAGTTTTTTTGCAATTCTTTTATGTTTAAGGTATGTGGTAAACATATGTTCTATTCTAAAAAAATATATTTTTACTGTGTCTTCAAATTTAGAGTTAACTCTTTCTTTAGAAATGTAATAGGCTTTAAATGACATTTACATTTGCACATTTTTATTGCTGAAAAACAAAAAGTTAAAGTTGAAATGCTGGCAGGTCATCTGGAAGTCATGAGAGAGTTGGCCTCCTTTCCAAATATCACCTAATACAGAGTGTATGATTTTTTTCTCATAGTGAGAATTTAGGCTTCATGTGAACATTGATCTTTTTTAACAAACATACACTGAAAGACATTTTTACTCTTAAAACAATTGGATTATGCTGAAGGGAACATTTTATAAATTAGTATATCTTGATAGATAGTGAACTACATCAGCAATGAAGAGAAATGTTAACCAGTATGTTATTTATTTTTTAGATTTCTGAAGTGCAAGTGTTGGCATCCATCCACTTCTCTGGCATGGTATCCATAAATTAAAAATTACAAAATAAACAAGAGACTACCCATACATATATTCACCCAAACCCACTCCATGTTTCAGTACCCTTAATCCAGGCCAGTTTTGTTATAGCAATATTGATCATTCCATGAGAAGGCACACCCGTCAATGTACATGTGCAAAAACTATGTTAACTTCATTTTGTGGGGGAGCTATAGCTTGAAAAAGCTAATTTGGGTGTGATTCATCTATACGAAAAATACAAGTTAATATATTTTAAAGAAAAGACATCCATAGTGCAGAAGACCTGTGAAGTTGTGCTGTATTGTATAGTAGAAGAGTTACCCAGTATTATTTGGTTCCTTAACTCAAATATGTTTTGTTTTTTTTCCATTTAAATCATTATTCTGGAGTTGAGCTGGGGATGAGTGTCAGTATTCAGGCAGCACCGGGGAGAGAGGAAAACCCCAGCCCTTTCTCACCACAGCAGCTTGGGGCCAGGTGAATAGAACCTGCAGTGGGCACAGTCGAAGGAGGGGTGCATGTCCCCTGTCTGGAGGACAGACAGATACACAAACAGGCAAACTCCTTGAAATATTTTGTAGATAGCGGTCCCTTTTTCCACCCCAGACCCATGCTGGCATAAAAGAGTTATATCTGTCCTAGTCCCCCTTAATGCCCCCCGTGCTCATTCTCCAGTTTCACTCCTTCCTGCCAGACTCCTCCCTTTCTATTTTATGAGAAACTAGGGGGCTTCCTCCCCCTACTCGCTACATTCTCCAACCCCCTATTTCTGGGGATAGGCAGCCCAGGCCACCGGGGAGGACTAGGCTGAGGCACTGGTGTGGCAGCCCCGGCTCTCACCCTACTCCCCAGCTACCAGGCTGAGGCTGTGGCAGTCCTGGCTCTCCTGCTAGACACTGGGGAGGGCTGGGCTGGGGCCATGGCAGCCCCAGTTCCCCCCCACACCTGCAGCCACTGGAATGCTGGGCTGTGGCAGCCCTGGATCTCCACTGGCTGAAGGTGGTTTCCTGGCTCTTCCGAGGGCAGGAAGGAGACACCTTTGCAAGCTGGGCTGGTTGTTGGGTTGGCGGCTGGGCTTGGCATGGGATGGTGCTGGCTGCAGGTCAGGGGGGCGGTTTCTTTTGGCTGGGGGAGGGGGAAGGGAAATGGCAGCATTCAGAGCTGGCAAGCTGGATCTGGTGGGAAGGCTTGGGGCTCCCCCCCCCCATCCCGTAGGAAGCCAGCGCTGGTGCTCCAGTCTTGAGGGGGCTGAACTGGTGAGTGAGGAGGTTGGGTGAAGGGACAGGATTGAGGAAGCCACCAGCAGGGTGAGCAGGGAGCTCGTTGCATCCTGCCGCAGTGGACCATGCTGCCCACGGGACTCCTTCCATGTGGGCTCTGCCTACCCCCGTTCCCAGCCTGGAGCCTGGTGACGCTGACATGGTTACGTTATTTTGTCATCTCACAGGAAATTTATATTTATATTTATATTTACACACACACACACACACACACGAATTCTAAGCACATCCCATTGTCCTGGCAAAATCAAACTCTTGCTTTGCTTTAAGTTATAAGAGAAAGCTGCATACCAAATTTATTGGTCCTATCTCTGACTGTTTAGGAGAAGTTCTTGAACAAAAGGACTTGCAGACAGCTCCACATTTGTAAGATAGATAGTAAGATTGCTTTTGGAATCACATATTCTGTATCTGGCTATCTTTGTGGGTTGTTATATTTGGGTTGAAATCTTTCTATTTAGTACTCGTATATGTAACATTGGAATTGATTTTGGTGTATTCATTAAAGCCTTTCAAGACCAAAACACAGAAGTGTTACAGGAGTTTTTGTTTGTAGTAGACAACACATCACAACTGGTTGATTGCTACAGAAGATTTATGAATTATTTGGTGAAGACATTGATTGTTAATTCCTGAAATACCATTGTGTAAACTAGGGATGTAAGAGTTTAATTAAATAATCATGTAACCACATAAAATTTTAGCGGTTACATAACTATTTGATAGTCCATTGGGGTGGGGCCAGCAGCCAGTGCACTCCCAGCCTTACTCCTGGGGAGCCCCCTGCCAGACCACACTGTTACCTCTCTATCAGAGACATCAGAGTGAGGGTGGAAGGGACAGGCGGTTCCATGGATCCAGTGGTCGTGGGGAACCGGTTTAAAAGCTGCCTCCCCTACTCGGCTGTCTCTCATGTAATCGATAAGCCTAGGATTATTGGTTAATTGTGTAATAAACTACATGTTGACATCCCTAATATAAGCCATCTAGATAAAACATTTGTCCAAAATTCATCATACAATGTTTGAAATGTCACTTTTCTGACGACAGAATTTTGCATTTACATCATTTTAATTCATTGGAGAAGTTTGATTTTCTGTATTTTAATCTAGTGATGCAAATAAATTGCTTGCATTAGTAATTTTTTAGATGATAAAAGTCCATTCCACAACACTTTCTGCTTGGCAAACTTGTTTCACTATTTTTTACCCATACTTCTGCAAAGGAGCCGGCTATCATTTCACTAGTCATTTAACTGACATATTCCTTATTGATAATCTCCTTTAATATTACAACTATGTTTAAATTTTGCTCACTTCTTTATATCAAGTGCACATTTAGCTGGTTAACAGCAAGCTCTTGATATTGACTTACATTCTTCGTGGAAAGTGTTCAGCATATATCAGTGGAAGAAAGTGGTAATATGATTTAGTAGCTGAGGGCTTGTGATTTAAAACACTTCTAGTAACCAGTAAATCTGCCTAGTTCATTTGAAACTGCATTAGATGATCTTTTCAAAGCATGGCTTAAATTTAAAAGCAATTTTGAATAGCTCTTTGATCTCAATATGATTTTACACAGCATGTGTAGTTCCCTCTGTCTAGTGTATGTAACTGTACAATTTTCTGATCTTCTGTTTTATTCTTATTCTTATACTGCATTTGGATCTTTGCATGGTAGATAAGTTTTGGGACGCTAAATTGTAATCAACAATTCTTACAGGAGAGAAAATCAATTTTTACCTTTTTGGCCCTGGGTTTTACCACAATGTAAAAAACATTATATGATGTTTCTTTATGTTCATTTCACTTGGGGAACGGTATCTAGGATGTCAGTGTTTTAAAAAGAATGTATGTGATCTAGGTGTAAAGCTTCACTTTGTCCACAACTCTGTGTGTATTGTTGAATGACTTGCTAGAGACATAAAATGAAATGAATGATAGAAGTGTGACATTTTTCTCTTCTAAATGAAGAAAATTATCTAAGCAAATTTTGTCACTGTTAATGTTTTGCATTGTAATGTATCATATCAAAATCTCTCTTTTCTTTAGTATTAATGTATGTTTTTTCATATAGGAGAATATATAAAAAATTGGAGGCCAAGATATTTCCTGTTGAAGACAGATGGTTCTTTCATAGGGTATAAGGAGAAGCCTCAAGATGTGGATCTACCATATCCCCTCAACAACTTTTCAGTGGCAAGTAAGTCTCTCTTCAGTGGTACCTATAGTTTTAAAATCACTATAAAGCTGTTTCAATCTTTGCACATATTTACTTTATTAAAATATTTTAGATTTCATAATAGTGTGCTTATATAAAGAGGGAGGGATGAACATTATCACTCAATTTAAAATGTTAACTGTTAGCATATTGATAAGTATCTCCAGCATTACACTTTATACTAGAAATTCCCTATCAAACCTAAAAATTTGAGGCTGTGGCTTACGGTTGTTTAAACTCTAAACACCATCTAGGAAATACTACTGAAGTTCTACGAAATATTAGGTTTTGCAGCTTTTCTAATTAAAGCTTTTTCATTATCTGTAATCTTAACTAACTAGACAAGTAACTGTCATAAGATGTACATTTGTAGGAAAACTTTACCTATATGAAGAATATCTCACACTTTTCCTTTTCACATATTAATATCTATACAATCACTTGAAAACTCAAAGTAATTAGAAAATTATCTAGCCTGTCAAATGGCACAAAAATCAAGCTAAAGGATTAGCCTCTTGGATAATCAGGTAATCAACTCTCCACTCAGGATAATCAGTAGTTCCAAGCAATCAAACAGTGTCCATGTATTATATGCATCCTGTGGATAAAATGGATCCATCTTGATTTCCAGTTTTGCATAGAAAGGTTTAAAAGACAACCTTTTAGATTCAGTTTGTCACCAGAAGTAAGGTAGTAAGAAATATTTTCAAATGAAGACATGGCCTATGTTGTTTCCCACAAAAATGAAAATACTTGAGAGACTAAACTGAATAAAGAAATTGTGTGGACAAAGGTGTTACTAAGGCAAGGCACACCTGTAGTACTGCACCTGGTCACAACAGAGCATATTAAGCTGTCCCACACTGTTACATTCTTACAGATCCACAAATTATAAAAGTTCAGTTATTGTAATATTTGTCAAGCTAAACTGTTAGAAAACTGGTATGGTATGATACAATATGCAGCCTATAACTCAGACTAATACAAAGAATGTGTAAATTACAGTTTATCATATAGCATCTGTAGTTCAGGTAGGGGAGTGGGCAAGAGAGATCCTGTGGCCAAGTTTCAGAAAGAACAGCCATAGGGGCAGTAGAAGGGTCAGAGAGTAGCATTTCATTATTATATTATAGAAAGGGTTAAGAAGTTATATGTTGCATAAAAATGCCCTTTGATATTTGATTTGAAAAATTAGGAAATCAGCTACATGCGGGAAATTGCTTCTCATGGGAACATGGGTGAGAAAATAAAGTGTTACTACCTTTTGGACACACTTAGATTTAGCGTCTTCAATTTCCATTAAAATCGAAAGGGTAGAAATTGCAGTATTGCACATGAAAAGGAAAAAAACAAGACATAATGAAATCTTGGAGTGCAACATGATGGTGGACAAGCCATGAAGGAAGTAGGGGAAGCCCAGATATTGTAAAGCCTGTTTATCAAATGTCAGGACAGTAATTTATGCTCCTTCTATAAGGAACTACTAAGGCCACCAGAATAATCTGGAACAGAGATAGACAGGAGAAGCTGTTAGCAGCTCCCTGTCATAGTCACAGAAGGAGACAGCTTTCAGAGTAGAAGTCTGCATAAATTCTTGGCCATCCTGCAGGCAACAGCAGATTTCCTTCCAGTTCGCATAGCATTTCTCCATTTCCTCTTAGCAGTGAAGGGAAGGCAGCTAGAACCACTAGAAGACATTTGAGTCCACTTTCTTTATGCTTAACCTTCATGCTGCACACATTCTATATGTGACTCTTCCAAATACAAATTTTCCCTTCCATCAAACTTTTAAGGGGTTTACTGAGGATTTTTTTTTTTTTTTTTTTTTTTTGCCAGAGACTTGCTTCCTTGGGGATGTGCCTCAATGCTCAATGACTGCTGCCTTCTGCCTGCACCTTCAAATGTGCTAGAGCTATGGCACTTCCATTCTTACGTTATCCTGTGATTGGACCTTCTAGATCCTGCCTCTCAAGGGAGTCCTGTGGGACATCTAGCAATAGGTTGTTTTTCTGAGCCAAAGGGACTCCCATCTCTTCTTGGCTGAGAACAGTGATGGAGAGGCTGAAGTGGCACAGTATAGCTAGCAAATTTTCCAAAGAGGAAGCCTGAGTTCTGCTCTGTTATTCTCCTTGTGAAGGAGTGCTTGGGGGTTCATGTTTGGGCTTGATTTAAAATACCTAGGCAGATACGTACAATATTTAAATTCATAACGGAGACACACAAGTTAACTTTAGCAGCAATCAGTAAAGGGGACGTTCTATAATCCATAGACCTGAAGGAAGACTATGTTTATATAAAGTACCTGTTCAGTCAGCTCCCAGGCATATCCTTCACTTTACATATTGGCACCAGTGCTTTCAGTATTGCTTCTTACCATTTAGTTTGGTAACTGAACCTAGTATGTACAGACATACTCATAGATGCTCTGAGACAGAAACATGCACCTGTTTTTAATGAAGTTGTCAGAGACCTGGGCAAAGAAAAGGCAGAAAATACCATTTGGAGGACAGTACAGTGTGTGTGTTACTGTGGATTCATCAATTTCAGTTGTTTTCTCTTAGTGCTATTTTAAGTTTCTCTAGGAAAAGGAAGCTTTCATTTCATACAGACTTTGGGTACTTCCTAAGGGCATGACCATTGACTTCTTTATCCCCTGGGTTCATCAGGCATAACTCTGTGATCTGAATGTCATCGTATTGGTCCTAATTTTGTTTCCATTTAAATAGGCCAGAAAAATTTTACTATATGTCTTGTCTGTCAAGGTAACTCTCAACTAACATATCCTCTGAGAGGCATTAAATCTCAATTTTGCACCTTTCACTGTGACAAAAATTACCATTGGGACTAAACCCAGTCTTTGAATCCAAAATAAACACAGCATTTCATTTTCCACAGGAAATGATCATACCCTCTTTTTGCCTCAAGCCATCAAATTTGAAGGGAGGCTTTAGTATATTCTCAGTGTGACACAGGCTTTACTGTTTTCATGTTGTGGATTCCACACCCGTTAGAAAATAGCTGAGTTTTTTTTTTTTGTCTTGTGCCATCCAGTATCAAAAGACAAAAAGACGTTTAAGTTTTTCTTTCTAGGATGGATTTGTCTGGCTGTATCAGAAGTTTAAAGAGCAAGGTCCTTAGCTCCCTCATTTAATTTCAAAGGCCATTCTCTTAGAGCAGTGGTTCTCAATCTATTTACCATTGTGGGTCACATATGCAGCTCTCGCTGTGTTATGACTCTGTAGAGAGAGATTACCTGTATGTCTGCCAAAAAAATAACTTTTAGTATTTGCATCTGACTGCAATGTGGTTCAAATCAATTTACTACCTTTCATTTGAACACTGGCAAATCTCTACCTAGAGCATTTCATTTTGCTAATTTAAGTCAAAACATTAACTGTTAATTTGGTCTTACGTATATTAGGATCTGGAGTTGATATATCCGCCTCATTTCTCCAGACAGACACCCAGAAGCAAGGAGGCAGTACTCTATTTGCTGACATCACTCTATCATCCTTTACTCTTCCCCCATCCCATTCCCTCCCCCTGCCTCTCCCCACTCCATCTCCTTTATTCTCCACTACATCCTCTACTGCATTCCCCCATACCTGTCTCTTTTGCTGTCCTTTCCCTGCAGCTTCTCCCTGCCACCCCTTTGTCCTGCCATCTCTTTTTGCATCACTCCTCCCTCCCATAGGCATTCACCAGTTGTCCAGAAATGGGATTCAAGAGACACAGAAGATGAAGACGCTAGAACCTAGGAGGCAGCATTCTGAAGCTGCTTGCTGGCCTCAGCCAGGAGAGGGACAGAGGGAACCTCTTCACTCCCTGGCAGCTAAGCAGAGCTCCAGAAAAATTGAGGATAAGGGAAGAGGGGGGGAACCAATGCCTGCTCAGACTACACCCTTGGCTTGCACTGATTCTCATGGTAACTGGAATTTTAGTGTCTGGGCACCAGTGCTAACTGGATCCCTGGCAGTGTCCTGCAGCACGGGGAGACAGAGAGAAGAGGAAGTAGAGGCAGCAGGCTGCCATCTGACTGCTAGCTGAGCTCCTTCCAAGCCACAGGAGCCTGTTTTGCCTTTCCAGCTGGCAGGAGCTCTCCAGCAGTACTGCGTGAGCTTGTTCCCCAGCCTTGCCCCCTGCCTGACCAGGGCAGCAAACTTTGAATTATTTTTAGCACACAGCTACAGCATTGATCCACAGCTGTGTGCTAATTAGGATGCACGTTGCCCATGGGCCACATGTTGAAAACTGCTGCTTGAGAGCTATGGTGATTTCACAGGCTGAAATGTACGCAACTGGAACATAGCTCTTGTCCACCTTCACCACATCTAAAACTTGGACGTCATATCTTCCACAGCTGATGCCGTCAGATGGAGGGTGCTCCAGGCAGCAGTTCTTTGGGGAGGAGAAATTCATAGTTAACAAATAGTTTGTTGATATTGGTTGTTTCTGCATTCCAATTTCTCAAGTTTGGCCTACTTAATACTTGCATTAAAATCACATGAACATAAGAATAGCCATACAGGATCAGACCAATGGTCTAATTAGTCCAGTATTCTGTCTTCTGACAGTGTCCAATGCCAGATGTTTCAGAGAGAATGAACAGAACAGGGACATTATCAAGTGCTGCATACCCTGGTACTTGGCAGTCAGAGGACTAGGGACACCCAGAACGTGGGGTCAAATCCATGACCAGCTTGTCTAATGGACATCGATGGGCCTATCCTCCAATAACTTATCTAATGTTTTTTTGAATCCTGTTATATATTTGGCTGTCACAGTAATCCAATTCCACAGGTTATAATGGGAGCCCCCTTCCATAACCATAACTACGGACACTTCACTAGAGGAATGGAGCGCACACAGTGATGACCACAGCACTAAGGGACGGTGGCCGACAACATAATTGACACTACACATCAACATCTTAGAACTTCGCACCATGAGAAAAGCATGCGAAAATTTCCTGCCATTGATCCGGGCAAGTCTGTGAGAATACTCACAGACAACACCACATGCATGTTTTACATAAACAACCAAGGCAGAGCCAAATCTATTCCCTCTTCAGGGAATGCACCTGGCAGTGGTGCATTCAACATCATATCACCTTATCAGCAGTATATTTCCCAGGCAACCAAAACATCACCGTGGATCACTTAAGCTGCATATTTCACCAGAATTATGAATGGGAGATGCATCCTCAAGCCCTACGTTCCATCTTTCTCAAGTGGGGCTTTGTGGAAATAGACTTATTTGCAACGTTACAGAATGCCAAATGCACCAAATTTTGTTCCAGGGTGGGACTCAGCAAGGGCTCCATGGGGGACACCATAATGATCTGCTGGCCTCACAGTCTTCTATATGCATTTCCACCAATTCCCGTGCTGGGCAGAGTCATACAGAAGATAAAACAACACAAAGCCAGAGTGATTGTCGTAGCTCCGGCCTGGCCCAGATAACCGTGGTTTATCTTACCTGTCTCAGTTGGCGGCACTGCCATCCCTTCCTCTGCTGCAGTGGCTGGATATACTGTCCCATGATTGTGGCTGAGTTCTACATCCACACATTAACAAACCTCATCTCCGTGCCTGGGTTCTACAGGGCTGAGTAACCCACATGGGTAGAGGAAGTACATAATATAATTTTGAACTGTCACAAGCAGATGACATGAAAAATATACTCCCAAAAAATGGAGGTGTTTCTCCAGGTGGGCAGACCAAAGGTTCCTATACCCATGATCAGCACATCTAATGGTAATAATAGACAACCTCCTCGCTTTAAAGAAGCAGAATCTTTCCAATTCATCAATAAAGCTACACTTAGTGGAAATATCAAGCGAGCACGAGATAGTGGATGGGCATAACATATTCTCACACTCTGTAACCAAAAAGGACCGAACAACATATTTCCTCCTATAAAGACGTCAGCGCCATCTTGGGACCTCAATCTTGTTCTTAACTCCTTGACTCACCCACTCTTTGAGCAACATGGCAACATGTTCCCTCACTTAACTGTCCATAAAAGTGACCTTCCTCTTAGCAATCACGATGGCAAGGAGAGTGGGAGAGCTAGCTGCACGCATGGCGCATCCACCATTCACCATCTTCTACAGGAAAAAGTAGTTCCAAAACCACACCCCAGGTTTCTCCTGAAAGTAGTCTCCCAATTGTACCTTAACAAACCTGTATACTTACCTGTTTTCCATCAAAAGCTGCATTTGGATGTCAATGTAGTGTGGCTCCACTGCCTGGATTTCCGGTGGGCACTCACCTTTTATCTAGATCAGAGTTTCCCAACTTATGGGTCGGGACCCAAATATGGGTCATCATTACATTTCAAAAGAGTTGCCAAGTGTCTCCCCACGTAGCTCTGCCCTCCCTCATTCCCCTGTTTTTGAATTGCCTTGGGTCACCAAGTCTTCCTGAATTGTCAAAATGGGTCCCCTTCTGGAAAAGGTTGGGAACCGCTGAGCTAGATAGAATCTTTTAGACAATCTTTGAGGCCTTTTAGTCAATCTCTGAGACTTTTTATTTCTGTAGCAGACCATTCAGAGGTCAAGCCATATCGAAACAGAGACTTAAAAATGGATAATAAATTGCATTACAAAATCCTACCACATTAACAAGGTGCCTTTGACGACTCAAATCAGGGCACACTCCACCAGAGCCATGGCAACCTCTATAGCCTTCATCCATAATGTGCCTATTGCATACTTTTGTAGGGAGGCGACATGGGCTTCTGACCACACATTCCCTAAGCACTATGCTATAGACACGCTTCACAGTTCACTGCTTTTGGGAAGGTGGCGTTAGCTGCAGTCCATCATCTGTATCCAAAGCCCCACCTTCCAGAGAGAGAAGGCACTGTTCTGTAGTCACCTACAGTGGAGCGCTCATAGGAATGCTCCTCAAAGAAGAAAGGAAAGGTTATTCACCTTGTGCAGCAACTGGTGTTCTTTGAGATGGATGTCCACTTGGGCACTCCACCATCCACCCTCCTCCCTTCTGCTTCAGAGCTGCAATATCTCTCAGCAGCAGAGAAGGAATGGATGGGCAGTTGACAGCCCGTGTGTGTTGGCACATTTGTGCCACCACATGCATGGGGAGTGTGTGTAGGGGTACTGCTGCTGAAAAGTTCTGGTTCCAAGCGCTGGGGCATCAAGACGCCTTCAGTGGAACACCCACAGAGACACCCATCTTGAACACCAGTTATTGCACAAGGCAAGTGTTGCCGGCAAGAGTAAGTCTCAGGTCCGACACTAGGTTCTCAAAGTACAAAGGATGCTACACGGGTATCTGTCAGACACAAAAAGTTTATTTCCTGACAGCTAACAGCTGTGCCCCATAACTGGAAGAACAATATAACAAAGAAACGGCATATCTTACGTCCCTTCCTGCAAGCCTGGAACCCTGGGTAGGCTGTGGATGAAGTGGGAGGTTATCTCAGCTTCCGAGGCGCCGATACCCAAAGCCCATCGGTGAGGTCCAAATTGCTGTGCTTTGGTGCAGCCTTAAATACAGTTCTCTTGCCTAGTTTTGCAGTTTGGAAATTTCCAAGGGTTACTCATTACGTGCTGATGTAGGGCTCAGCTGTTAGTTATCAATCTGGTTCTGATCTAGTGCTACTTGTTCTTTGGCCTTGTTTACATGATCAGTACATTAGGGTAAACAGAATTGTTTATGCGTTCTTGCCCTTTACCCTTATCTTACATTTGTTCTTGCTATACTGGCAACAATGCTTATTTTAAATGGCGTATGTTCCCAAAGACTTGCTTCTGGCTCATCAGATATAGGGAAAAGGGGGGAAAGAATTCAGGCCTCACCACCCTTAAACTAGCACATACAAAGTTCTTCCTCAATTAACCCCTACAGCGAGTAACCTTTCCTTTATGTGGGGTAGGGGTGTAGGAGGGGACAGATGATTGGTGGGGGGAAGGGACTGGGGTGCCAGTGGGAGGCTCTATCCAGGAGGCACTTACTTAGGCAGCTCTGAGCCAGCAGCCCAGAAGGTCCCTCAGGCAGGTTCCCTGCCTTCCACAACCCCCACTTGCTGCTCAGTGGGTGTGGATGACTAAGAGTGCTGAACTGGACTGTTAAGAGAGCTGCTGTGATGTTCCCATTCCCTGGTGCCCCTTAGAGGAAGATTTTAGATCTGTGAGTATCTTGTATTGGAAATGTGCAGTTTCTGGTTTTCACAAGTTTGTGATTTGTTTCTTGTGAAGACATTTTTTCCTCAGGGATATACAGTAAAAGCTTTGTTATAAAGCATCTTGGGGGAATTAAGAGGGCTGGTTATTCAAATATTTGGGTGAACTAAGAATTCATAGTGTAAGTGAGGGCTGTGGGATGAGGTGTGGGAGGAGGGTATGGGTTCTGGGGTGGGGCCAGAAATGAGGGGCTCTGGGTGTGGGTGGGGATCCAAGATGGGTTCAGAGGATTGGGTGAGGGAGGGGAAAAGGCTCTGACTAGGGGTGTGGGCTCTGGGATGCATTACCAGATTTGCCCATTACACTGTGGTCTGCTCATTTATTAGGATTACTCTTATGGGGCTGGGGTGGGGCGGGGCGGAGGGGTTAATAATTCTATCAATGTCCTGCTTGTGCTCTCATATGGAGCTGAATTCTCCCTGCTGCCAATTTCCTCTCCCAACGGAGCTCTCCTGCAGGAACTGTGTTCCTCAGGACAGGGTTCTTCCCACCTTAGAAACACACAGACACTCACATCCGCTAACAGAGCACATCTGAGAGGACTGGTTAATCAGCACTCACAAGTTGACCCCTTATATTGTGCCTTTGAACTCAGTGGGCTGGATTTAACAGCATTTTAAGCTACCATCCTCATATGCCCCCAGGTTCAGCAACTCCCTATCCCCACTTTCACACCACAATCATTCTGCTGGTAAACCACGTAATGAGCAAACCACACCAGATTTTTGGGCACTACAGTGATCTGTAGCATGGGTACAAGAAGCATTGTTGCAGAGTGAATGGGGAAGCCGAAACAACACCCTTGAGAGAGAATGAACGAGAGAGAAAAGAAAAGAGAGAGAATCAATCAGCTTAAGAATGAAAGTTATTTATTTCTGGGTAGTGAATATATATCTATGTATATGTATGAGGAGCCAAACACACAAAACAGTTAAAATATTAAATCTAAATTGAAACTGATAACAAATGTTAGGGCTAGCAAACCATCTAACAGTTTTACATAGGGGAGGGTCAGGAGGCTATGCTTAGAGAGAGGTAGTTGGGGGGTGAGACCTCACCACTCTGTGGAGCTAGCACTGATCGAGGTCCTAGATGGTGATGGTAACCGGGGTCCAGAGGGCAAGAGGCAAGCAGAGCAGAGCCCTCAGCATGATCAGGCAGGAGATGATGAAGTCTCAATGGAAATGTTGCAGTTTAAATCCAGGCAACAGAACAGTTTTTCTTGAGCAAGGGTAGTAGTTTTTGTAGGGACAGGACAATAGTTCAAGGAGAACATTGGATTTGTATATGGGTAAACAGAGGTGAGACAATAGAGACTGATCACACCTGGCTATGGGTGATGTTCCTTGAAGGGCTCACAATGCAACTAGGCAGTATCAGTATTTTGGGTATCAATAGGATCCATTACTAGAATTGGTCTGATAATGACTAATTTAGGTGCGAACAGGCCTGGGTTCATTAGCATGTGGAACAGAGATTTCCCATAAGGCAGTGCTCTGCTTTTGGTATCCTATAGTTCAGTGCGGTTCCTGCTTTGGAAGAGCTGTTCTCCATTCTTTATGCTAATGGATAGGTGTCTCTGTTCTATCTTAAATGCAGATGAGTCTGAGGTGTTTCCTTAATCTTATCACCCTTGTCTAGAGGGGTATATTTGTGTCTTCCCTAGCCTTTTCCTTGCTGTGTCTTTGATTCAAGCAGAGGCCTGGGGGAGAGGATTGTTTTCCACGAGTATCACTCCCTGGCTCCCCAAGAGCACAGGGCTGACATATGGCCATGCTCTGGTTTCCCCAAGAACACAGAGCTAGTAGGTAACAGATGGGGATGGAGATGAGGGGTTTGGATTTCAGGAAGGGGCTACAGGCCAAAGGGTTCAGAATGTGGGAGAGGCTTAAAAGCCATCTCCCTACGAGCACTGGATCCTGCCTGTCTTTCCCCCTTTCCCAGGCACTGCTGCCTCTGCATCAGAGGCAGCAGCATGGGAAGGTGGGTCAGACAGGAGTTGGTAGCAGAGGCAGCAGTGCTGGGGTGGAGGAGAGCTTGCATGTAATCAT
The DNA here is from genome assembly GCF_052426305.1 of Pelodiscus sinensis. Taxonomy (NCBI): domain Eukaryota; kingdom Metazoa; phylum Chordata; order Testudines; family Trionychidae; genus Pelodiscus; species Pelodiscus sinensis. The sequence continues at coordinate 133,998,624 of NC_143054.1, read as the reverse complement.
GAAGATTAACCAATGAGCCCAGGCTCATCAGTTAACTGTTTAAATGTGTATACTAACACATCCCTAGCTGAGACCAGCAGCTGGCACTGCAAGTACATCTAACTAGTGAGGTATTATAGCTTCTAGCCATGTCACTGGTTGACCAGGTGATAACACAGCCCTCAAAAATCTGCTTCCGCACCAAAGCCCTTTACGTGGTCTAAAAGTATGACCAAATTTCCACCTTTGTAACCAACATCCAAGAAAGTCTCTAGCACTGGATCTTCAAATTGCCATTTTCCACACCTTTGTAGTGTCAAGAATCCTCCTTAATACCAAGCCCCCTCCTCCATAATTGGCAACAGCTTCTCAAGGCTCGGAAGTGCTCTGTGTTTACTGGACTAAAAGGCAAATGGCATCATATATTGCTCGCTCCTTGTTGGCATTGGACACTTCAGCATTGCGGCTGTGTAGAGAAGAATCATGCATCAACTCTAATGAAACAATCCAAAAATAAAAGATATTTCCCAAGAAGGCTCCTTGATCCTCTCTGCACCTGGGCAACACATGGGAGCTCATTCTCCAGTGTGTAGCCCATTTATGGTTTTGGCATTGCTAATACAAGAGGATTATCTGCTACCTTGGACCCTGGACTCTGCTTTTGGCACAAAATCTTGCCTTTGATTTGCAGGATCCATTTGCAACGCTTTTGAAGATAGGATAGAGAGATCTGGTTTCAGTCCACCCTGTCTTTACCATTTCATCCCACTGACATCTCTTCATCCTTGTAACCAAATAGATATTCCGTACTGTCTTGTATGATGCATGTTGTGGTCTCTATTACAGGAACAAGGTTGATCAGCGTGGTTAAGATACTAGGCTCTATCATGGCTGACACCAGTGTATTTGCCACTCCTGAGAAATATTCCTTGTAAACTGTACACTTTGTGCGGCTGCTCGGGAGAGAATCAGATACTACCTAGCTAAGTAGCAGAGTGCCTGTAGCTAGGTTTTATTTCTCTTGGTGGTGCACATTTGCATATGGCCCATTGCACATACAAAATCCACACATGGAAGGAAAAGATTAAAGGGAACATTCGTCTTGGGTCCATTGTCTTCACTTTCATTATTACAGTCATATCTTGTGGCACAATTGCCATATTGTCCAGTCCCACTGTCACCGTAATTGGCCCTAATGGCATCATAGCTGGCCTCCTCATTACCAGTGTCTGCAGCCTTGGCCTACCCTGCAATCTATGCAATCTGTGCAATCAGATTTCCCACCTAAGAACTAGCACTCTTGATATTCCCATCCTCGTTGGCTCTAACATCAGTTTCGCCACCATGCTGCCCGTACTCTAGAAAACCAAAGACTCTCAATCCGAGATGCTCTTGGGGGTGTTTACACAGATGTAGACGATGGTGAATGACATCTCAATAGATGACATCCCAAACTATGGAATGTCACCATATAAGATCATTGTTACTTGAGTGGTTTCCTCACCAGATATTCAACAGTTCTAGGAACTTCTGAACAGGATGGTTCTCCCATTCTAGCTGAGTGCTAGTGAGATTCCAATTGAAAATTAGCATTCTTTATTTGACATATTTCAGTTGAAACCAAAGGATAATATTTCTTGGTGTATCCACAGTGGACTGCTTGATCCAGTTAAAGAGATATCTGGGTCATTATCACCAGCAGTCTCTTGCAGGGGCAACAGGATGTACCTGATTCTTACTCAGAACTTTTCTACTTCATCCAGCCTCTTAGTGCTAATTCCCTGTGCTTACAGCAATTGTGGAAAAAATCAAAGAGCATGATGACCTCTCAGGTAGACAAAGAGGGACACAGACCAGAATGAGAAATGCCTGTTGTTCTGCATATAGAGTTCTTCCCTTTGACCTTTTGATTGTTCTGAAATGCAGCTGTTCCAGAGGGTTTTAAGCCATACTCATTGTGTCACAGTTATGCTGGGTTGGTCATGTGTTGAGGATGGATGCCCAAACAATTGCTGTATGGCAAACTGAAAATGAACACTGTGCACAAAGTGGTGAGAAGAAACAATTCCAGGGCTCCCTGAAGCATGAGTTGAAGCAGTGCAATATTGATGTTAACACTTGGGCATCACAGCAATAGGTAGCGCATACAGCAGTCCATGATGGGGTTATTCAGTTTGAGATTGAGATGGATCCTGAGGCATAGAGGCTGAGTTGTAAACCGTGGCAGGTTCTGCAGGCACAAATCGCAATCCCTTTGTCAATATCATGCTACATCTGCCTTCAGTGAGGAGAGCAGTGCCATTTGCAGATTGGCATTTTTGTCCACAGTTGTTTTCACAAGAAATAATATCTTTAGCAGCAGCATCTTTGATTATGAAGAATGACCAGGACAACAGTTGATTGCACCAAAGGTATTCAAAGTATGTTGGATGTAGCAGCAGTACATCTAAAAATCCCCAAAGAGTACAACTTTGGACATCTGGACAGTTCTCTTCATTCTAAAGGTCTAATGTGCTAGCTCCGTGGTCACCAACCCATTGATCGCGATCGACTGGTCGATTGGAAGGGCTCAACCAGTTGATTGCGAGGCATTTGGGGCATTTCACTCTACTTTTCCCCACACCTACCTCCATCGACAGGCTTTTCCTGCAGGGTGGAAGGAAGTCTGGCAGTTGCGCGCCACTTCTGGGGTTTCAGGAAGTGCGCTGGCTGCTCTCCGCCCCCCAACAGCTGGCACGGTACCAGAACCCAGGTCTATGGCGTGCCAGGGACTTTCTGTGGGGGGGGGGGGGGAAAGGGAGTAGAGTCCATAGAGGAGGCATGCATTGGGGCTTCCCTCCTCTGAGGGGGGTAAGGGTCCCCTGAGGAAGCACGCATTGGGGACTTCCTGTGGGGGGGGGGAATGGGGGAGGAGTCCTGGGAGGAGGCACTTGCCGGGGACTCCCTGTCCCCTTCTCCCCACCAACACCGTGTCCCCTCTCAGCACCCACTGACACCGTGTCCCTTGCCCCCACTAGCACCCTGTCCCTGCCCCAGCACCCACTACCACCCTTCCCCAGTACCATGTCCCCTGCTCCCACCAGCACAGTTGGGCGTAAAAAGGTTGGAGACCACTGTGCTAGCTGTTTCACAAGCTAGAGCTGGAAATCCTAGACAAGAAATAATATCAAATCCCATGTTAAAAAATAACATTTATAGGTGAAATACTGGACTTGATTGTAGTCTCAGGATTCCTGCCAGAGGAACAGTTTTTCCACATGCTACTGTATACCTTACACTATCAACCAAGCCAAAGGACAGTTTTTTATGGGGCTTTTTGTGACATTCCGCACAATATTCCTCATACGACCTTTACAGCACTGGCTGGTACAAGTATACACTCCAGACATGGGCAGCCTACAGAGACACATGTCTACCACACTAGAGGTGCATTGGAAATTCTCCTGGTACAGAGAGAATGAACTAGTTGATGGGAGTACAATTCAGCCCTCAGCTCTGGACAGTGGTGGTCACAGCAGATGGATCCATGGTTGGCTACAGAGCTCACTTTCAGAAGTCACAAATGCAGGGCTGTTGAATGCTCAAGAATCCATTCTTCATTTTGACACTGAGGAACTTTGGATTATACACAAAGATCATTCCTGATCTTTGTCATAAGGAAAATAGTTCAGATCCTAACTGATAATATATGTCAGTAATGTTATCTGGACAAAGAAAGAGGTGGTTAGTCCCCCATATTTTGCCAGAAAGTGGTGGATGCCCCAATGCCAGAGTTTCATTATTACATGTATCTTGTACTCCCTACACGTGTCAACTTACTACTGTGGCACCTCCTGCTTGTTGCTCTAGGAATTAGCTCAGTTTATGGAGTGTGCCACCTTCTGATTGTGTCTTGCTCATTGTCTGTTCCGCCCTGCTCTGTGTCTTCATGGATCTGCATGACTCCCTGGTCTGGATCATCTGCTTCAGGACATTGCCCTCTGGCAGTTCCCACCAGTCCATCTCTCCCCCTTTCAGGTATATTAGCAGTCCTCTGTCTCACACCTGCCACTGTGACTAACTGAAGCCCCAAAGTCCACCTTGTGGACTTGCCTCAGGGGCAGGCCGTAGTCTGTATAGGCCACGCTCCTTGGTGCAAGGTATGGTGCAAGGGGAGCGGGAGAGACCAGGCCCACCCACTACTCTGAATACTGGCCCAGGGACCCTCTGGCTGCAGCCTTGGCCTGCTCTCCTTCACTCCTTTAACTTCCCTCAGTGTTCCCTGGGCCACTTACCTGTGACCTTGGCACCTTCTCAGTCCTTATGTCAAGGCCACAGCCTGCTACATATAAGTCTGGAGCCCCTCTCTCTGTCTCTCTCTTTGTGCTCCCCCTTAGCCTGTCCAGCACTGCTCCATCCAAGGTGCTTTACCTTGGTAATGAGTCCTTCACCCTCGCTGGTTGGGAATGGACTGCCCTTTCTGCTCTATTGAGCAGCTCCTTATTAGGGATGTCTTCGTGTAGATGATTTTTAAACTGGTTCCCCTAGTGGGCTGGCTCCCGTCTGCCACACCGTGCTGCTACCTCTGATATGGAGGCAGCAATGTGGGATAGCAGGGGGCTCCGTGGGAGTGAGGTCGGGAGTACACTGGCTGCTGGCCCCGTCCCTGGGGACTATCAAAGTCATGTAACCTTTAAAATTTGATGAGGTTACACAACTATTCCATTACATGCTATCTAATGTCCCTATTCCTTATATTAGGGCTACCTCAACAAGCTGCCCGTTAATTGGCTCCCTGTAAGCCTCTTGCTGATTAGAAGGGCTTATGCAGGTTCCCTCCTGTCTGCTTTTAACCCTTCGCTTCCTGAGTGGGACAACTGTCCCACCAAAGTATTTTATCATTTAGCTTCAGAGACTTGGATTCCAATCTTGACATGGGTCACCAATTATAATGGTTGCTTGGTCTGATTCTTAATGCTAAAGGATATTTATCTCACATAACTCACCAGCGTGGTATGCCATAGTTTTCAATTTCAGCCTATAGCTCAAATGGCTTGAGCATGCTTTTTCACATTTGAAATGTACTGGTAGAGTTGTTGAGACTTTATTAGGCTCAGATTATTGCTTTTAGTACCTAACTATCATGAGTTCAAAATTAACCACTGAAAGATAAATCAGATTTGTATGTTTAAGATAATTTCGGTTCTCTAAAAAAAACAAAAAAAACCCCCCAACAACCTACAACCAGCATGTGAAATGCCAGTGTTCACCCTTCCTTATTTCATGAGAGCATGCAATAATAAATCATCAGTGGGTTTCAGCCCAGTACCTCCTGGGGGATCAGGAGTAATAGAATTTGGAGCATGACCAAATACGTAAGGCACTTCTGGTTGGTAGTGTGTAGTACTGTACAATTAACCCATTTGTGTCTGTTAATACCTACTCTCTATATGATAATATTAATCCTTATGTTATATAGTTTCTTTCATGTCTTGCTATAATATTCAAGTTTGTTACCTTTTGTATTCAAGTTTCCCCCACTCATCTACAGAATTCATCTCTTGGGTCTGCAGCTGGGAGCGTTCTGATCAAGTTAGCAAGACTTACAGAGAGAGAGAGAGAGAGAGAGAGAGAGAGAGAGAGAGAGAGAGAGAGAGTGTATGAGCGTATACATAATGCATATACACACTCACTTATATATGGCTTAATAGGCGGCCAGTACTCTTTTTTTAATCACATCAAAAAATATGTTGTTTGTCAGAACCTTGTGTTTATGAACTAATCATGATGATCATATAATGTTCTTTTTAGCTTGTATGCTGAATGTAATTGAGAAGAAAACTGGTGATTAAACAGTTAAAGTTACAGAATTCAGACTTTAAAGTTTTTAATAAAATCTGAACAGATGATCTGCTTTTTTTTTTTTTTTTTTTTTTTTGAACTGGCAGGTTTCAGGCCCTCTAATTGGCTTCCCAGTTTTACAGAGTAATTACAGCTTCAAGCAAACTTTGTCATCTGTGGTTCAGAATGGTGTAAAGTAAACAGAACATTTGAAATACAGCTTGTAGTTAGAGTTGCTCAGGAGAGTTTAACTAACCTATGTAATTTAGATAGTAGCATCATTTTATTTGAATATAGTAGTTGAACTAATAATTTGGAATGTGTCAAACATTTTGTAGGCATAATGAACAAAGTTAAGTTGACATTTTAAATCATCTTTTCATTTTAAGGAACTAAGTTCAATAATTCATAAAGTTCCTTTATATCTTTTAATACTCCTTTTTGCTTTTTTCCATATCATAAAGGATCAGAAATGGCCTGAGAAGTGATAGTTTTTCTTAAACTGTATTGCCAATTTCTGTTCATTTAGATTGTAGTCTTTTGAACATCAGTCTCCCCTCAGATGTTTTATCCTGCCTAGCATTAAAAGGTCAGAAAACTCATTGTTGATCTTGAATCATAACTACATTGAAAGATTTAGGATTAAAATGTGTAATTCTAAATTATAGATGGCTAGCATACAAGAACACAAAGTTGAGTCTGCTCACTGGCTTCCTCATCCTTTTGAATATAATTTAGACTTCCAACTGTTTTTGAATTGAGATTCAGTCTTTTAATTACATTTGTTTATGTATAGTAGCAAATTTGAAGACATTATGGTGGCTTGTTCTCTTGTCTTGGTAGTGACCCAAATACTGCTTGAACATCTTGAGCCAGCTCTTGGTAGCAAGCTTCACTATTCCTCTATGCTTTGTACTTCTCTTTCTAAACTATTTTTTCTTTGGAAGTGTAATGCAGTTTTTCAGTAATTAGTAGAAAAGAATAGTAATGCTGTATATTATTGAACTCACTCATTCATCTTTACACATTTTTTTCATTAGCTGTCAGTGAAGAGTCCTCATTCATTTTTTAGTCATAATAGGAATGTCTCTTACACAAATGCGTGTGTATGCAATAGCTTATGATGTGTGGGGATGTTCCAGATGCCATTAAACTTAGATAAAACAACATCAGTTTTTGAAGTCTGCTGTTACTCTGCTTTTCTAAAACATTGTTCCTTTTTTAAGAAAAAACATTAAATTAACACCTTAAAATTTAATTTAAATAAGTGTTCTATAGATGTTTGGAGAGTATTAGAACCAGAGATTGTTAAAATGTTTGAATTTTGATTTCCCAGCATTTGTTATTGAAATTACAAAATTTGACAAATGCTATTTTAAATAAATTGTTTCAGTATTGACCAACTGTAATGAACGTTATTTCCAAACAAGCTTTTGCTAATTGAAGAGCCTAGTAAGAAGTCAAAAATGAAATCTGATTCTTGTAAATACTAATAAATATAGCACCATAGATTTTGGACAGTGCTTTAGAAGATGTAAAGTGAATTCCATCCCTGCCCTGAAGAGCTTAGAGTTTAACATGAACAAGTCAAAACAGAGAATAGCCATTTAAGATGGGCAAAGGATGAAAACTATAGAGAGTTTGGTCAGTGTAACTGAAGCCTGCTATGTAATTTTACTATAGCTCTTGAGTTGTAACTATTTCTATTATAAGCCTCATTTTTTTCACATTAAGCATTCGATCTCTGTGAGAGAATGTTTTTTGAAATGTTTAGGTTATATCAGGCAACGTTGTTCTGAGATGAAACTTTGACATAACATTTTTCACCTTTTGCAAAGTTTTCAAATGTGAGTCTTGTTAAGATATGTCTGCAAAGTGACTTATTCTAAAAGCTTGAACTGTGTGTTCTGTGCTCCATAGTCCTGTACAGAGTCTAGCACATATGACTTCCTTTTTTTCCCCCAATATTTTTCCAGTATTTAATACAATAAGATTTTTTTGTAATAGATTTATGAAAATGTGAATGATTCATTAGGCTCTTGGGAGATTTAATTTTTATACTTTGCCAGAAGTCAAGTGATGACTTAAGTGTTCATTTTTAATAAGAAATTGGCAGTCCTTTTTGTTAGTCTTCAAAGAGTTCAATTATTATTTTTTGCCTTTATATAAAGAAATATATTAACCTCCATATTTTTATTCTTCCATATGTCTAATATAAGGAATATTCCAAATACTGAGGTAAATTAATTTAATTACATAAGGTAGTTGGTAGTTTTAACCACTGTGTGTCAGCTGATGATTCTTCTGTATTCCCACACCCTACTAATGTACACATCTTTTCCTGGGAACAAGTCAAGTGGGGATACAGAATGGTTTGTGAAAATAGTCTTGATTCTGACACAGATTCTGAAAAATGTGCAGTTGCATCCTTTAATGGTACTAAGCCTTTCTGAACAGTAGCGTTTGTCCTCACTATTGGTTTGCAGCTCCACCAATGGAAGTACTGTTTTTAGATAGGGCACTGCAGTTTTTATTGTGTCATATAAACCTAGTTGGCAAGAGGGGAAGGAAAGTAGCTTGCATCTCACCTCCTTGCTTCTAAGTCTGAGAGAACCATAAAATCATAGAACACTAGAACTGGAAGGGACCCTGAGAAGTCATCAAGTCCAGTTCCCTATCCTCATGGCAGGACCGAGTACCATCTTGAATGAGCCATCGTCTTCATCCAGCAGCAGTTTCTTATAAATAAGCTCTGCCCAGAAAGTACTGTTGTGCTACTCCAGTTGAAAGGATGTTCAACATTGTGCTGAGGACACGTGATTACAGTATCTTTTGCAGCCATCTGAGGAATATTCAATCTCTACTCCTCAACCCTCTCAGCCATGACCATCTCCTTGTCCAGCCAGTCTTGGTCTTCCCCTTTGTACTCCCTGTTCCAGTCCCAGTCTTTTCTCCTTGCTCTCAGTGACAATTTTGTCCTCTTGGCTCCTTTTCCAGTCTCTCTCTCTCTCTCTCTCTCTTTCACCCCCAATGCCAACAGTCCCCTTCCCCACTGGCTCCAACTTTCCCTCTCTATACTCATTGGTTCCCAGAGTTTTGTCCCAGTCTTTTTGAATAACCAGTCCCAAGTTCCCTGCATGCATGTGTCTCCCCTTTTCACCTTTGGTTTTTCATCTCTTTTCCCTGTCTTGTCCACAAAGCCACCAGTCCCAGTAATCTAGCCCATTCAGTCCCAGTGCTCCTTATCTGAATCTACTTTCCCTCCGCTCAAGTTTGTTTCTTGTCTCCTTTGCATTTTAATCAGACAGATTTTTTCACCTTGTTGCTTGGGTGTGGGGGTGAGCACGGGGAATGTAAGCACAGGAGAGACACATTACCTGCTTTCTGGCTTCCAAAAACATAGCTGGATAGTAATTAATAATATTAGGATGTGTTTGTAAATGGAGAAAATATCTCTCTAAATTTATAGAACATGAATGAGGGCTGAGAAAAAAATATAAAAACTTGCAGGAAAAAGATTTATTATAATAAAGTACTTGTCCAAATCTTGAGTCAGAGAGTAACACCATCCAACATTTAATTTAATGGAAATTGCATGTGATTATCAGTTCTGGGAATTTTGTCATATTTCAATAAACTTAATCTGACATTGATTACAAAATTAGAATATACAAACAACATTTGAAATAGATATGTCTTTAAAATTGTATGGGTTGAACCTCTCTAGTCCAGCACCATCGGGACCAGATGGATGCTGAACCAAAGAATTTGCTGAACCATGGAAGGTCAATATCATAGCAAGTGGTTCTCTCTTTTTATTTTTATTTTGCTGAGATGAATAAATGGAACAATGCTTGCAGTGCTGCTTAATAATGTATAACTGTACTGATACACCCTATATAAGCCTACACCTAGCCAACCCTTATCAGTGCTCTTCATAACAAAATGTTAGCGTTACACAATTTTACTGTATTAACACAAGGAAATAAGTAGATAAAGCATAAAAATTGTGCTTACACTTAGGAGCATTACCATTACCTCCTTGCTGGGCTCTTAGAAGACATTTAGGGGTAAATTAAAGTTAAATAACAGCATAGAATACTGAGAGCTGGGACCACAGGAAACTTGGCCACACTCAATTATAAGCTAACTAAAATCATATCAGTCCACGGATGTTGCCAGACCAGGGAGGCTCAACAAGTACAAATGTTTTGGTTGTTGTTTGAAAAATAGTGTGTGATTACATTTTAAAAACTTAATAACCTATATGTGAATGGAAAGAGTTATTTTTCCTGAATTACTAGGACTTAATAATGTGATCTTTGTCATTTTTGTATGGAATTTCTTATTAGCTCATTCTCTGAAGTGCCTCGTTTGTTATGTCTTGTTTCAGTTATGTATAGGAAGATCTGGATGAACTTACTTCTTTTCCTAAGTAATTTTGTAGAATTTAGCTTAAACAAAACTTGGGCCAGATATACACAGAGGCTACGTCTACACTGGCCCCTCTTCCGGAAGGGGCATGTAAATTTCACGAGTCGTCGTAGGGAAATCCGCGGGGGATTTAAATATCCCCCGCGGCATTTAAATAAAAATGTCCGCCGCTTTTTTCCGGCTTTTAAAAAAGCCGGAAAAGAGCGTCTAGACTGGCCCCGATCCTCCGGAAAAAGTGCCCTTTTCCGGAGGGTCTTATTCCTACTTTGAAGTCTTTGAAGTAGGAATAAGACCCTCCGGAAAAGGACACTTTTTCCGGAGGATCGGGGCCAGTCTAGACGCTCTTTTCCGGCTTTTTTAAAAAAAAAGCGGCGGACATTTTTATTTAAATTTTTATTTAAATGCCGCGGGGGATATTTAAATCCCCCGCGGATTTCCCTACGACGACTCGTGAAATTTACATGCCCCTTCCGGAAGAGGGGCCAGTGTAGACGTAGCCTAAAGGAAAAGGTTGAATCAAAATATGCAACTCCATCTACCTTAATTATGTAGCTGGAGGCCAACGGGCATACTTCCCTTACTCCACGCAGGAGTACTGGCTGCCAGTGGAGGTGCACTCTCATTTTGATTTAGTGTGTCTTATCTAGACCCGCTAAATTGAACTCTAGAAGGTCGTGGCAATGTCAAACTTCCCCAGTGTGAAGACATGGCCTAAGTCTCTTCTTGCAGAAATTTACTTGAAAAAGGAAACTTGAAATGACCATTCATTGCACTGGAATATATATTTATGGAAGTACAATGAATATAGTTTTGTGAATTAATATATGTTCATGTGTACAAGATTGCAAATATTTATTTCATTATGTTTAATTTATTCAGTTTTTCAAAATATATTTATAGGTGCCCAACTACTGCTCTGGATGAATACCATATACATTTTATTTACATCATAAATACTTGAACCTTAATGCTCAGCCATCTTAGCATCTTTAACAAAATGTGGGCTTTACGGTATGCGTAAAAGGCAACCAATACGATTCTAGCAGAGTGGGGAAGCAAGTTACAAAAGAAAGGACCATTCTCAGAGAATGTCTTGCCAACAGCTCCTCCTTCTTTATATTGAGGGCAGTGTTCTCTGTAAGCTGTGCTCTTGGGTGGCTGCTCAGAAGAGATTCAGATGCCACCCAGCTGTTTAGCAGAGCACCCACAACCATCCGCAGCCAGCAGCATGTGTTTCCATTGGTGGTGCACATCAGCATATGCCATGGTACATGTAACAAAATTTATTCTGCTCATGGATGCAAAAAGTTAGAGGAAACATTGATTGTGGGACTACCATCTTGAATTGCTCTCCTAATCTGTACTCTGTCAGAAGGCTGGAGAAAGAAGCTAGTCTCTTCCGAACCATTTAGGATATTTCTGCACTGCAGCACTATTTCTAAATAACTAGGGCTATGCCAAAATAACTTAGTCTGTGTCTACACAGCAGGCAGTTATTTTGAAATAATGTCAAAATACTGTCAAGCTAGAGGACTTCTTACTCTGACTCCTGTAACCTTCAGGCTTTGTCTACATTGGCACTTGAAAGTAGGAATAAGGGATCTTCCGGAAAAGGGTTTATTTTCCGCAAGATCCCGTCTAGACTGGCGCTTTTCTCCGGCAAAACCTCGAGCCGGAAAAAAGCGACAGCCATGTTCATGCAAGTGCCGCGGGGGATATTTAAATCCCCCGCGGCATTTGCAATTCCGAAGTGTCTCATTAGCATCCTTTTTACGGAAAAGGGTGCCAATGTAGACACAGCCTCATTGTATGAGGAATAAGGGAAGTCAGAGGAAGAGTGCTTTATTTCAAAATAAGTGCTGTATAGACGTTCCCTATTTTGAAATAAGATACATAATTGACATAGCTCAATTTGTGTAGCTTATTTCGAGTTAAGCCCTGCAGTGTAGACGCACCCTTAGGGGTCTATATATTAAAACCAACACCTTGAATTCCACCTGGAAGCTTTTGAGAAAACTATACAGATTGTGAAGCATTGGTCTCATGTGCTTCTAATGTGTTGTTACTTAAGCTCTCTGCGACATTCTGTTAGCTACAGCTTCTGAATGGTTCTAAGGTGCATCCCGATGAAGAGCACACTGTAGCAACTTAATCTTAAGGTGACAATGTCATGAATAGTTGTGGTTTGGTTTGCATTAGAGAGAAAAGATCCCATTCTTCTTGCCAGGTGCAGATGGAATAAGGTGCCTTTGGCTACAAGCTCTACCTTGGTGTCTTTGAATAGTGCAAGATCTAACACCACTCTCAAGTTGCACACCTGTTTTACAAATGGAGATCACTCTGTCTGTGTGATTCAAATTCCATTAGCTCTTCTGGCTGTTTCCTCCAGCCCACAAATATTCTTTCGATCTTGCCTACAACTAATTAGCTTTCATCCATGCCCCAAGTTCAGCTAGGTATTGAGTGATTCGTTCCATAGCTTCTTATAAATACTGAATGTGTATATGAATTACATTTAATGTAATGAAATAATTTTATTTGTTTTTCCCATATTATAATGTCAATATTTATAATAAAAAATGTCCATTATATCTTTCTAGAATGCCAGCTAATGAAAACAGAGCGACCAAAGCCAAACACATTTATTATTAGATGTCTTCAGTGGACAACTGTAATAGAGAGGACATTTCATGTAGACACTCCAGAGGAACGGTGAGGAATGTTATGTCTTCCAAATTCTTTGGGCAAAAGTTTCAGCATATCTACCAGTATGATGCAAGTCTTGATCTTGATTACTGCATAATCTGATTATTTGTGTGTGATTATTTTAAGAATGTATATGTTTGCCTATGTAAAATGTTCCTAGTTTGTATTGAGTATAAGATAATTACTTTGGATAACTGAAGTTAAAGAATGTGTTCAAATTACCCAAATTTGCGTCTTGATGTGTCTCTGAAGTTACATTTTCAACAACATAAATCAGATTTGAAACTCATTTTCTTCTCTCAGAAGCTATGAATTTCCTTTAGTTCTGTACATCTTTTCTCGGAAAATGCAATATCCTGTGACTGTATATTTAGTTATTACAATTTTTTGTTAGGTGTATACACAATTAAGCACGGTGTAAAAATAAAAATTATCTCTTCATACTCAAGAAGAATATGAGAGTGATGAGATGAGGTGCCATGTAAGAAAATTATATAGCAAAGTAATGACATAGTGTATTGTGATCTTTATCTCATAGTGCCCACTTTCCAGTTGAGATTAATACCATGCATTGTGTTAGAAATTGCAATTAGCTACTACCTTTTCTTTCTCTGTTGATAATATAGTCATCTAGATTGTCCTAAAAGGTCAACATTGCCTTATACTGAGCTGTTTTATTTGTTAGTGATATACCTTTAAATAGCCTGTCAAGAAATACAGACTATATTGGGATTGCAGAATACTGTCTACACTAAGCCTGAGCTATACTTTGACTCATTAAGGTACTTTTGTTGTTAAGTATTTACAAAGGTATACTTATTTAATTAATGTGATATAATCTGCAATGCACATATACTCTGTGCTACTGATTCTAGAGCAGGTTCCACTTGCTAGACTTATACAGTACCTGGGAGTAAATTGAAGCAAATTACTTCAGTAATTCCTTCATTATATAGTATAGGAATTTGCAGGTAAAATACTACTACACTTGAACCTCCCTGGTCCAGCACCCTGGGGACCCGACCAGTCCTGAACAAGGTGATTTGCTGGTCTGTGGAGGTCAATGCCAACTGCTGGCCTCTGGGCTCTTTTGGAGGGCTGCCTCCTTCTTGGCCACTGAGCTCCTCTCCTGCTGCTGGCCTCAGCTCCTAGGCTCCCTTCTCAGGGCTCTGCTCCTGGCTGGGCACACTGCCACCAGGCTGCCAGCCTGGCTCCTCTCCCAGCCCCAGCCTGGCTCTGCTCCTGGCCCAGCTGCACTCAGTTCTCCACTCCCAACTACTGGCCCCTCTGCTGCTGGACTTCTAAGACGGCCCCTGCTCCCAGCCACCAGGACACTCAGGATTACAGACATTGCTGGACCAGAGATGTTCAACTGTATTATGTTTGTATTCATTAGAAACCATTTAGTTGCAGAAGAAGTCAAGCCTTGTAAATTTTTAATAGGAATTTTGGTCTATCCTTGATAGGGAAGAATGGACAGAAGCCATCCAGGCTGTAGCAGATAGGCTTCAGAGGCAAGAAGAGGAGAGAATGAACTGTAGTCCAACATCACAGATAGACAATATAGGAGAGGAGGAGATGGATGCTTCCACAACCCACCATAAAAGAAAGGTACAGGATATAGAAATGACTGATAAAATTCCTTAATATGTAAATCACTTGTGTATGGTTGTGTATTTGTATAGAAGCAATATGCAGCGACAACTATTTATAGAAAAGTTTTAGTTTACCATTAGACATGGACATAAACATTTCTTTTATTAAAGTTAAAGTTGAACTTCTTTAATTTTGTTGTTTTCACATAAGTCACTCTTTGAGCTCATAGTTCATTCTTTCTGGCACTAGGAATGTTAAAATAAGTGTAATTGTGTAAATATGTAACCACTGAGAGGCAGTGGGGCTGAAGGGGCAGGTGGCTCCGTCTGCCTCCCCACCTACCTCTGTAGGAGTCAGCATGGGAGAGGTAGGCGGTTCCCCATGTACACTAGCTTCTGCCCCCCCTCCCCACTGCATCTTAAATAGAGGCAGCAGAATGGGTGCGTGTAACCATGCGGGTTAACCGAGGAGCCCAGGCTTATTGGTTAACCATGTACTGGGTATGGTTAAACTGTCTGACTACTCGCTCTTTCCCCTCCTTCTCTCTCCCCCCCTGCCCTGGCCCCCTGCTTGATGCCTTTCTATCAGAGTCAGCAACGGGGGTGAGGAAGCAGGAGCCGTTTTAAAAGCCATTTTCCCCCAGCGCTGTCTCTGTGGTGGTGCCTGCCCCCCCCACTCCTGCACTGCGGTGGTGTTTCCACCCCCCCCCCCACTATCAGAGGCAACAGTGTGTGAGTGTGGGGGTGTGAAGCAGCCTCTGCCTGTGGCAGGCCCAGGCTCGCTGTGGACAGAGGCTACTCCGCATTCTGTTTCTCCTGGGACCTCCTGCAGACAGAAGCTGTTGGACCCGGCTAGTCCCAGCTCTGGCTACATATAAATTGCAGAGCTGCAGCAGAGGTAGCTCCTGGACCCGGCGTGAGCTGGGACTGAGTGCCTTCCCTTATCGATTCATCATGTAGTCGATAAAATTTTTTATCGACTACACAATTAGTCAAATTCCCACTACTTAACATCCCTACCATGTACATGAGTACATGCTAACATCCCGCTATCCGGCACCAAGAGTTAATGGATATATATGCTACTTATTTTTTCAATGTCTGATTTCTGTGTCAGGGTTGAATGAATTAGTTGACAATTTTTTCTACATTTTCACATTTTGCTTTTTTATATTTTCTAATCTTCTAGAAATGTGGAAAGAAGATTTTTGCTAAAGGAAGACTATTTGTCTATCTCATGCAAATACTCCCATTTAAAGAAATATATTATTTGCATGAGAAAAGTAATCAGTATTTGTCTCTTAGGCTATGTCTACATTGCATCCATCTTCCTGAATAAATGAGAATGGCTCCTGCACAAGAGGGAGTTTTTCCACAAAAACGCACTGTGTGGACGGCTCTTTTTTATGCAAAAAGCCTCTTGTGCAAAAATGGCCCCAATTAATTATGCAAATGAAGTATGGCAATATACTAATCCACGCTTCCTTTACATAGGCTTTTGCGCAAGAGGGATGCAATGTAGACGTAGTCCTAGGGTGCATTTACACTGCATTCGTGACGCAAAATAAATTACGCAATTTGAGCTACGCAAGTTGTTTATTTTGAGTCAATTTTTACTGTCTACATAGCACTTATTTTGAAATAAATCACTATTCCAAAATGTCCTTTACTCCTCATGGAATGAGGGTTACAGGGACGGTGGAATAGCAAGCCCAAGATATTTTGAAATAATGGGCATGCTCAAAAGATGCAGAATAGTTATTTATAGCACTGCATTGTAGACACAGCCTTGCTGACATTTCGTCTTTGCATTCTGCAAAAATATCTGTGTTCTAATTTTTAATAAAGTAGAAGATATTACTGTTTTATTTTCTTATCTGTAAACTACCACCTTCCTTGATAGCAACAGGAATAAGTAAAGTACTAGAAATAGTATATTTTAAGTTGTTGTTACAAAGCCAGCAGAATGAACACACAACTTGAACTTTTTTTAACTTAGCCTTCACTGTTCATTGCAGCGCTTCTCAGGCCCCTACCAATCCCGTACCAACCATACTAAAACCATGCTTTCTGTGCATATCAGAAAGGCTGGTTTATTGAGCTTGATAGTTGGTGAAGTACCAGATAAAAGAGTTTTTACTGTATTGTCTTATGATTTCTGTCTGTCTGTCTCTTTGTCTAATTGCAGTTGGTAGAGTAGTGTTGGACACTTGTTAAATGGATATTGAGGATTGAATGGACATGCTTTATTCAGTGCATAGGCAGCTCAGGAAATTAATCCAACTTGCCTGTGAAGAATGAGTTTTTTTATATATGACTTCATTCTCTAGACATTGGAAGATGTATAGAAAATTAGATAGAGGAATTTAGAAAGCAAAGGATGGTCTTGTGTTTAAAGTAGTGAGTGTCCCTGAATGATGAAGATGTAAAGAAATATTTCTAGCAGTTTTTTTTTAAGAAAAAGGAAAAAAAACAGGTTCTGCTATGTGCAGTTGTAATAATCTCTTCATCATGCATCATCACAAATATATGAATCCTGATCTTTTAGCATTGCAACATAGTCTTCTACCAGTTATGCTCCTGGACAAACTAAATCAGTTAACAGAAACTGTCCTATATGAATCGGCCACTAGAGATGGAGGTATGACACACTGAAACAGTGTTTTACCTAGGGATGTAAACTACCACCTGTTCACAGTAATGGTTAACTGGCATCCTGTAACAGCCCCCTTGTGCCCGCCGTGGGAGAAGGAGCTGATTCCTGGAGGACCATCAGTCCTGCAGGCTGAGGGCTGCTCTAGCCAGTCTGGAGTGATTCCCCCACCCAGGATCCTGCTTAATCAGTGAACCAGTTAAACCTAAAATTTAACCAGTTCACTGATTAAATGATATTTTACATCCCTAGTGTTACCTATACATGATTTAGCACCCTATTACCAATAGTATGTCCAGAGATATGGTAGAGTATTTTTGAGAGGCAGTGTGGCTAAATTGAAGGGATTTGGGTCTGTCTTGCTAGAGATCTTGAGAATCCCCAGCTTATGTAACTTCTCGGTGGACTATAAGACATTGCATATCAATAAGGGTTGTCACACTACAGGTGTGCATATCAATAAGGGTTCTCTATTCCAGAACTCTCAGGACCTGATCAGTTTTGACTGAGAGAATTTTCTGGACCATAGGAGGTCAATATTGTCTAGCAGCATTCCATTGCTTACTATGCTGTTAGAGGACATTTAGGGGTAAATTAACGGTAAATAACAAACAAAACACTAAGAGCTAGGACTGGCGGTTGTAAACAAACTTTATAGGACCATGGGAAACTTGGCCACACTCATGAAAAGTGGATATCCGTCTAACTAAAATAATTCTGGATAATGGATATTTCTGGACGAGAAAGTTCTGCATTAGAGAGGTTCAATTTATAGTACAGAATTAACACAATTTATAAGAAGTGCACTTGGAACTTAAGGTCTCCTGTTTTACTGTATGATGCATTAGTACAGAAATCAGTCTAAACATCTGATTTTGTGAAGCTCTTTTATAGTTATTGATATAATCAGAAGCACAATTTATAACCATATAATATATCTATCCTGCCATTTGTTTTCTGTATAAGTTTATTTAACATCAGGGGTTTATTGTACAATATGTCCCACACATTTTAGCTGTCACATGATTCTACCCTTAAGCCCAAAGGATTTTGCTTGTGCCTTCTCCATATGGTACACTTATTAGTAGAAGAACATTATCAGATTAAGAAACAAATACACAGAAATGATATTATTCTGCTTTAGAAATGTAGCAAATTGAGTCTGTAAAGAAAATTATCGTTAGAGTATGTGATTTTAATTTTCACAGAAGTGGCTCCATCATCTTCAGTCTGGCTGTTGCTGTAAATCAAAGGTGGTGCTTCTCATGAATAACTTTTAAAACTTTTGTATCGATGTATATTGTAGCTATAGTACCATCTCTAGAATTTTGAAGTACAGTATGTTAGGTTAGGATCTGAAGGTGGCTGGATATCTGTATTTGTTCCTCTCTGCACTCCTTTCTTATGGGTAGGATCTTGCTCTCATTGAAATCAATGGCAAAATTCACTGTTGATTTTAATAGGAACGGAATCAGTCCTTTTATGCATAGAGTATGTTCTTACGTGTTTTCCACAATTTGTTTTAAAGCCTGTTTTCTTTCTCTTCTTTCAAATAAAACATCAATAGGTGGAGTCAATCAGCTCTGTATAAGGACTAACTATGTGAATCTTTCTTAGTTGTTTTGCCTTCCAATAACAGAAGCATTGAACTTGCAGCTCTGCCTTCTCCCTCTTTTCCTTATCTCATACATTTAGTGTTCAGGATGCAAAATAAGTAAGAAGTAAGGGTGGTGGGGGGGGGAGAATAAGATCAGAACACTGGAGGAATAGGAGGCCAGGGGAAGGGACAAGAGAAGGCATGAAAGCCCTTCACGCGTTTGATTTCCTATAATCCTCAGGGAATAATTTGTCCTCTTATCTCATCAAAGTTTTTAGTAGTCCCCACCCTTTCTTTCATCTGGTTGAGAGGTTTCTTCAGTCTCCCAAAGTCCACCCATTGCATTTGTTAGCAAACTTCATTGTGTTGCTCTGCATTGTTTGTCAACTCTCGGTCCCTAAACTCAGGAAGAGACTTTGTCTTCATCACTAGCTCTGCCCTTGTATTAAGCCACTGTTCAGAATCTTTCAAGGCTGTTACCTTTGGAATACCTGCTTTGATGTGATATGCGTAGAAGTTAGACCCATGAGAGCACTGAATTTAGTTTTCACTGGTGGAAATACTAGATTACACATTCTTGCAATAGGTTTGGCTTGTTGCCTTTTCCTTCATACCTGTAAATGTGTTCATCTAGATCGAAGTGTTCCTTTCTCCATTGTTACTATCCTAACTTTCTGAATGAATTTTGATAAGTTGGTACTCACCCAGTCTGGGATGATTCTGAGAGAAGAGATGACTCCTTTTGTAGAGGTCTTGGCTGATCTCACAGATTTCTGACTTTTAGAAGTGGTATGGCAATGAAATGCTTTCACCTTCGTCCTTTAGGTCACAAAGTAGATAATCAACTGCCCTTCAGTAATCAAGTTGTTGTCTCATCCCCAAAGGGGAGAATGACCAGTTTTATAGGTGAAGATACAAAAGATTCTGACTAAGCCACTGTTCTGTTCCATAGGGATTTCTTGTGCTTTTCATTCTACAGGAGTTGTATCTCTAGGCAGTTTTCATTACTTCAACACAGAGAAGAGCAAGAACACGGGGTGTGTCTAGACTGCACGCCTTTTTCGACAGAGGCTGTCGACAAAGTCTATGTCGAAAAAGAGTGTCTAGACTACAACCAGTACTGTTGACAAAGCAAGCCGCTTTTTTGAAAGAGTCTAGATACTCTCTTTTGAAAAAGCACAGTTTGCATGCAGTAGCGCCTTTTTTCAACAGAGTACTATCAAAAAAAAGGCATTATTCCTTGTAGAATGAGGTTCACTGCCGTCAACAAAACTTATTGTTGACAGAACGCGGCGGTAGTGTAGACGCAGGTATAGTTTTGTTGACAAAAGCTCACTTTTGTTGACAAAACCCTGTAGTCTAGACACATATGGTGTGCTGCATGTTTGTTTACAAGATTGTTAAAACAATGAAGGTGACTTGCTTATTCTGCCAAAGTTCTAATTGTGACTTTTGGGGAGATGACTAGATTACTAGAAGTGGCCATTGTGATTAGAGAATGACCTCCTGTATAACACAGGCCATAGAATGTCTCAGAAATAATAATAGAGCAGATCTTTTAGGAAATCATATAATGCTGCTTTAAAAATTGTCAGTGATGGAGAATGCACCATGACTTCAATAATTAATTACTGTTGCTGTTAAAATTAATGCCTTAAAACACCAGAGCCCTTTGACATGCTTTTTATTTTTTATTTTTCATTTAATTTCATTTTTTAAAAGTTTCTTTACAACTTTTAAAGTTGCAAAGCCAAGTACTGGGAAATGCTAGAATTAACTTATTTGGTGCAACTTTAGTGATGCCCCTTGCGCATATATATTATAAACAAGCTTTAATTATATAATCAGATACTAACTTTTTTCCCATGGATTGTCAGCAGGATTTGAATCCAGGAGCTTTAGATCCGCAACACAGATCTTACCACTTTAACTAAAAAGAATGAATTATGTAGAAGTAGGCTTTTATTTTGTATGTGTATCAGCTATTAGGGAGAGAAATGACATCGGTTTTGCCAAAGGATTATACAGCTACAGGTGAGGCAGCTGTGGTGGATGTTGGACTTTGGGACTCCTGCCTTTATGTTTGTGCTTCTGGCAGCAGAAATGTGATTTGGTGGGTAGAGACATTACAGTCAAGCATGTACCTTTGCAAACTCATCTCCAATGACATCATGGCTACATGGATGCATTGTGAATTGTTTTTGTCTTAGAGGTCTGAACTCCTTTTCCACCTCTGCCTGAAGTGGTTGTGTGCAACATCTCAATTACCTTATTTTTAAATGATAGTTTTCTGTCCTAGGTTGGTAAGAAGAAATATCAACATAGAAATATCACCATTAGTTAGAACTCAGTACACCAAAAGTTATGTTATAGGGGGATTTCTCCCTCTTGTCTTCTCCTTTCTCATCTGTGTGAGACAGTTAGCAAGGCAAATAAGTGCACATGTGGAAAAACAACAGAGTGCACTGTCATTTGAGATGGGTGAGAGATGGGAGGGACAGTTGTCCATACAAGCAATCTTCCTTTTCCTTCATAAAAGAAGTGTGTATGTGTACATATGTGCATATGCACACAGAATCTTTTATTTGAGCAAAAATAACTAGGCATGGAAATGTGTTTAGTAGCCCATTTTTCTCAAAGCAAAACTAGAGACCAGGAGGATCCTTTTGTTGACAAGAAGTTCAGATTTAATGGATCATGTTGACTCTTGCAGCTCTTAAACGCCTTTCTATGGCTAAGACCTTTCTGGATATGCCTTGATTTGTAATAGTTAGAGTTTTCGGGCTCCTTATTGTCCAGATTTTTATATTTTTAAAAGAGAGACACTTTCTTAAATCAATGTATTATATAGTTTTAAATTTGCTATTTTTATTTTCATATTTTCTGTCTGTACGTAATGTTCACAGTATCTTGACACCCTTTATTTGTGCCTTCTGTAATTTCAAAGCTGTTTTTAGAGAGTATCCAGAGGCTTCCCTGAGGATAACTAAACCCATCATGTAAAGAGGGAGTGAGCAATGATAGACACAGCAGGTTCATTTGCCTGCGTGCCCTGCCTGCATGTATCTATAGATATGAAGGTTTCCAGAGCTATTTGCTGGCTAATATTTTGATTTCTTGGAATTCATTTTGTGGTCATTAAATTAAGTGAAAGAAAATAAAATGCAAATATTGACACCAGCCTGGTTCTATTATCCATAGGTTTAAGTAAGTCTGATAAGGTGTTTGGGCTGTTACTGGCATTGTACTGAAGCTAGTGGATTATGCATGTTTTAAAAAAGCTCAAACACCAGTGCGGAACTCCAGTCTCAGCAGCAGCCTGATGTTAAAAGAAGCGTATGAGCGGCCATATTTCTTCATTCCCTTTGTTTTGCTAGAGTTGATAATCTTTCTTAAGAACTGGCAAAATCCATGAATTTCAGAGTTAAGACTCATGGGCTGTTGTTCCAAATCATTACATGTGATATATAGGATCATATATATTATTTGGAGATTTTCTAGGGAACCCTATTAACTGCAATAATTAAATGAATGAATTAAAGATGTAGTTAAAACCTTAAAGTAAAATGTTCTTCACTATTCTGAATTAGATTGTGAAAATCTACATATCTGTGTAACTTGATCTTAATTTCCTGGCATTGGTACTGTTTGATGGTGATAGTGTATGCTACATAATACAAAACCTGTTCTTGTTTTTTGCTCTATCCAGACAATGAATGATTTTGACTATTTAAAACTGCTGGGGAAAGGCACTTTTGGCAAAGTTATTTTGGTCCGAGAGAAGGCAAGTGGAAAATATTATGCTATGAAGATTTTGAAAAAAGAAGTTATTATTGCAAAGGTAAACTTATATTTTATTATTTTCTCTTCTCAAGTATTCCTTTGGGTGGAAAATTCCATATATAACAGGCAAAACATCTGTGGTTTCTGATGGTAACTGTAAGGTTCTAAAAGGATTTAAGTTTTCTTAATATTTGTGCTTCATGTGCCTTTTCCATAGCCTTTCCAGTCTAGTGAACAGAAAGCATTGGAAAGCATTCTTGCTGTGGCTGTCTGGATCTATGTTTAGGAAAGCACCAGAAAGACTGTTTGTCAGGTTTAAATTAGAAGAAAATGTGATGTTGGAAGTACTGTAAGCTTACAAGAAAAGATTATGTAAAAGCAAACTGGGATCATTCTCAGAATATCTTGCATGAAGTGGAAGAATTAAATACAGATTATATTTTATTCCCTGTCTTGCTAGGTGAGGCAGCTACTCATGAGGTAAACAATTAAAACCTTCTAGTTCCTTGGGACAGGACAATTTGAAGTTTATGCCCGCAGGCTGGTGTTAAAGGGGCAGGATCAAATAGTTTAAACTTAATGTTTGACTATCCTGATATTGTCAACTGTTTCAATTTGATTCTTAGGCTATAGCTGTAAACTCTGCAGCAGCTGTAAACTAATGGGAGCAAGCTCTTCCTTTGGCTAAATTACTCCAGCCTTTGCTAGTGGCGGTAGCTGTATTTGCGGGAGAAGCTGTAGTGTAGCCATAGTTTTAGACTCGAAAAGGTTAATACTAGAAGGACCATTTAAATCATGTAGTGTGACCTCCTGTGCAACATAAACCATAACATTTTATCTAGTTACCCCTCTGTTTTTGCCTAGTAAACTTATTGTGGCTCTTGCAATATTTGGTGGTTTATACAAATCCCAGCTGCTGGTTATTATGTGAGAATTTTATCTTTCATCTTAAAAAAAGTAAGTTTCTTGTCACGTGGAAAAGTTTAAAATTTGAACAAATTTGCTCCAGGAGTCAGATCCAAAGAACCCTAATCTGATGATTTTTGTTGGTGTGACTGGTGATTTTTGTGTGCCTGGGGTTGGCAAAACTGATAACTGTAAAATTCTAATGTTTTTTTTTCCTCATGTGTTTTATATATTTTGCTTTTAAAATATCACTGTTTGTTTTTGCTTTTGGTTAAGTATAGTGACAGGATGAACTGTGCTGAACAAATTTATTAGAGCATAAGCAATTGTGGGTAAAACCCACTTAGTCAGATGAATTGAAGTGGAAGTTAGAGAGGCAGGGATATATATAAGTATATAAATTACTTCTGGTAATGAGACTAGTCAAGTCATGGTGGATGTGGCTCATTCACGGTAGTTGATGTGGAGATGTGAATACCAAGAGAGGAAAAATTGCCTTTGTAATGCTTTAACAAGTTAAGATCCCTATTCAGTTCTAAGTTGATTGTATTGAATTTACAAATGAACTCCAATTCAGCTCTCTCCCTTTGTAACTGGGTTTTGAAATTCTTTTGTAGAAGGATGGCTCCTTTCAAATCCATTACTAAATGTCCAGGGAGATTAAAGAGTTTCCCTACAGGTTTATATGTGTTACCTTTCCTGATGTCTAACTTGTGTCCATTTATCTTTTGACACAGAGACTGTCCAGTTTGACCAGTACACATTTGAGAGGGTCGTTGGTACTTGATGGCATCTATATATATATGTTCACTCTGTATGTTTTTGCTTTTAAATATAGTGGCAGGATGAACTGCGCTGTGCCAGAACTTGCAGCTAAGGAGGATGGGCTGTGGTGGCTTAGTGGATGTGCAGGTGGTTGAGCCCCTAATGTGGTGGCTTATGTGGTTAGGTCCTGTGATGGTGTTGCTTGTATAGATATGTGGACAGAGTTAGCAACGGGGTTTGTCACAGGGATAGGCTCCTGGGTGTGATATGTGGCTGTTGGTTAAGTATTTGCTTCAGATTAGGTCGTTGTCTGTAGGTGAGGATTGGCCTGTCTCCCAAGGTCTGTGAGAGAGAGAGGGATTATCAATGATGTGCTGGAGAGGTTTTAGCTAGGGGCTGTAGGTGATGACCAGTGGTGTTCTGTTGTTTTCCGTGTTGGGCCTGTCCTAAAATAGGTACGCAAGAGGCAGTCTTATGACTATCTTTCTTAGTTCCTATTCTGACAGAATCCTCAACCTGGTGCATAAAGGGCTTTTAGGGCTCTTGTATGCTGCCACTTCACCTTTTTCACTCAGTATAAAGGTGCCATAGTTGGTGTGGCTTCTATACCAGTTAGATAGACACAATATGCCGATAGCTGCTGCAGTAACACTGGAAAAAGAGAGTTAAAACAACATCATGAAGCCTGGGGTCAGCGTGGGAGTCCCACTGCTGCTTTGAAATGCCGTGGGGAACCCGGGGTCTAGTCCCAGTCTCCACGTGGTGCTGCCACTTGGAAGCACTCTCCAACCCCCCTTGCTTCCTCTTTTTGATAGAGGCCACAAGAGGTGTGAGTGTGTGGGGGGGAGCAACTAGTCGACTGGCCTGTCGACTATCCGATAAGCATTTGCTCATTGGATAGTTGACGAGTCGTTCACATCCTTATGAGAGATTTTGGACCTAAACTTTACTTTTAATATAATTTGTTTCATTTTCACCCACTTACATTCTGGCATGATTTTTGACAATTACCAAAACTGAAAGGAAGGGGCACATATCCACCTGATGCTCCAGTGGAATGATGCCAGTTTATACCATTGTAGAAACTGCCTTTTCATTTATTTACTTAAGAATGGGGTTTTCAACAGCATTCCATGTTAGCCTAACTCAACATTCTTTGAAATCAAGGAGAGCATAATTAAGCCCGTGCTGAGTTGTTTCGAAAATCCCATTCTAATGCTCTGTAATACCTAGAGCATCTCAGAATCCCAGATTTTAAATGAAATAAACATTAATCTCTAAATCTAATGCTTGTGATATAATAGCTATGAAAATTGTGCCAGAATTGAACAGCAGGAGTGAAGAAGCAAGATGAGAATTAGAATAACTTGATTTTTTGTGGTATTGTTACCAAAATGTGTCTCAAATGGTATTTTGGGATTGCATGTTTGTGTGTCAATGATTTCTTAAATTAGGTTTGCATCTCCGTAGTTAGAATACTGATCATTGACATTCATTGGGGGTTATTTAGTCCTCTGCGCTTCTGGAACTTAAGCAAATATTGAAACAACTTAACACTCCTGTTTTTAAAAATCTTTGCTGTTTTCAATATGCTCAGTTTACAAAAAAATAGTTTCTTTTTCTAACTTTTAGTCCTGCAAACTCAACCTGAGAAAGGAATAACCTGTCAGGAGCTTTTGTACAAGCGGGAATAGAGTCCTCCTCACATACTACTAGTTGTGTGATCTCTGCAGAGGTACCAAGAGTACATTGCACTAAAATCTTAGACCCTGATCCAACAAACACTTAAATATTTGTTTTTAAGTTTACTTTTATGTGTGCTTCTATTGACCAAATATGAGAAATGTTCTGAACTTATTTTAACAATGTATAGGATGGGGGACTTCAGTATAACTAAAAATAAATGTAGATGATGGAGTAAAAAACAGACAGCAGATATGTTGAATATGAGGGTCCCAATTTTGCATAGTCACATTTCAAAGAAGAATTGTAAGGCAAAAATGTCATGTTTTATTTACTTTTGTTATTTGAATATTAAATTCTCTAAAATGTTTCAGCAGCTCTATCAATCTTAAATAACAGGTAAATTTTGCACTTTGTTGTGATCCATTTTCCCCATGAAAATTGAGGGACATTTGGGTGTTATCTTGTTGTTGATAATATAAGTAGTTTGTTTCCACATTGAAGAGGAGGATCTCCCCCCCCCCCGCGCGCGCGCGCACACACACACAGACACACACACACTTTCGCTAATAACAGTATAATCTTCGCTTGAATATGGGTATGGAAACTGCTTGTGACCACAGTGGCAAGGGACTCAAATTGTACCTTAGACTTTTTGGGAAAGAAATCCAAGTTGATGCAAACTTTTATTTAAGATGTTAACTTAATGTTAACATTGATTTAAAGCTTAGGATAGTATTGAGAGGTTTTATTACATTAATTGACCATGACAAATATGAAAAATTTTTATAACCAATTATGGCCCACCCATATATTAAGATCCAAGTGCGAATTGCTGGGATCAGAAATAGTCGAATATAACATTATCAATTGCTTTCAGAAAAAATAATCGTAAAGTGAAGAGAAAGGTATTTTTGTTGTTTCCTGGATACTAAATCCATTCTGACATTTGGACTGTAAAACAGGGGAGGGAAATATTCTTATAGCATAGGACATGAAATAGATTTCCAAAAAGTTACTTGACATTGTCTTTTCTAGTTCTCTATGTAACTGATAAATTTCTAAAAATATATTAGAAAATTCTTATGGTTCCTCCACTTAATTGTTTTAATGCCTTCCTGTTGTATGTGGTTGTATATATTCACCCAACATTTTTAACCACCAACTTTTTGTTGTGGTTGTTTTTAACTTCTTGTTTTAACAGTTGTCTTTTCAGCGTGATTTATAACTCCTGGCATTTTTAATTTGTAGTTTAGGGGTATCTTTTCTTTATAGTATAGACTAATTCATATGTACAGTACAATTGTGTTACATTTTCATTATTTCTGTTACTGTTTGAAAAGCATACTCTGAACAAATGTACTTGCTTGGTGGTGTAGCTGATATTTCTGAGTTGCAACAAACTAATCTTCCATTCACTATGAAGAATATCATATCAGTTGCTAGGCAACCTAAACTGTAAGTTGCTGACCCTGCTACACTTTTCAGGATAATTCAGATAGCTGTGGAGTTATTCTAAGGAATTTTCTTTGTGAACTGCAATTCAGACTTCCATTTTTTATTATATTGCATTAAAATACTGTAAAACTCAGAGATTCTTAGTTACTCTAAATATGAGTTAATTGTAAAAATGTAGTGTGCTAATCCTCTGAACACGTAAGTTTTTATATTAAGATTCAGTTGGGTATGCTATGCAGTTGCTTCCCAATTTTTTATCTATCTGCATTTGATACAAAAATAAATGGTTACTCATTAATAAAACGTTATAGATTATTACATGTGTAATATTAGATACGTCACATCAGAACTGCAATATAGGACCCATTATTTATCTGTTATTAAATAATTAATTCCTTAATAATTTCCTCCAATACATAGTGGTATAAAAATTCATCCATTAGCACTAGAAAAAAATAAGTATTCAAATATTGGATCTGTAAATACATTTTTTCCACATTAGGAGATGCGCTTAATTTTCTACTTGTATTTTTAGAATATATTTGAATGGTAGTATTATTTGAAAAGAAATAGCTATTATCAAAACTGAATGTGCTATCTCATTTTAAAATTACATGTATACATTAAATATAATTTTCATCTCTCAATTCATATTGAACCCTTTATTATTCAGGATGAAGTGGCTCACACTCTCACAGAAAGCAGAGTATTAAAAAACACTAGACACCCTTTTTTAACGGTAAGTATTGGTTATACAGAATAATTTTTAAATGGATAATTTTTAACCTAATGGATATACAGTCATTGGAAAAATCTTGTAAATAAATATATTTTAAAACTTTGTATAATTCATGTGATTTAGGATGCCAAATATCTTGGAATTTATGGTAAACTAAATTATTGCTTAGAAAGTACATTTAAGATTTGTGGTTTAGGAATGTAATTGGATTATATAGTTTGATAGAGTTTATATGAGAGCAAAACTTTAGTTAAAAAGTTAATTGTAAAATTAAAATGTTGCAGTTTTGTATGGATTCTTTTATCCATTAAAATAAAAAGTGCTGGGTTGTAGAACTTTTTTATGGATTATCAATTGACTAAGTAGAAGAAAGTGGATTTAAAACTGTTAGAAACTGAAGATAGGATACTGAAAAACGTGTTTGTCTGGCAATAAACATATAACAGCAATAATTCAGTATCTTTGTTCAATGTGTGCTGATTAAATGTTTTGAAATACATATTATGGATATTAAAATATGTTCACCATTTTTATTATGTATTAGCAAAATAAAGGAAATTAAATATATTTGAAGTTCACTGCAAATTAAAGTTAGTGTATATTTAAGGAAACTAATTTTCTACTATAAAACTAGTTTAAATTCATTCCCAATCTCCGTTTATCCAAAAATATACTGAGGACAAATTTTCAAAAAATTAAGGAGAAAAAACATTTTTCCTGTCTTCTGTGTTCAAAAACCAATGATTAGTCATTTGTAATTTTAATATAGAATACTATTATAGATTTGTATAGCTTATTTTTGAAAATAAGGCTAATTACAATATGAACATGATAAACTATATAAACTGATTTATAAAGAAATCATTGTAGAAAGCAATAGACATATGGATGATAAAGGTTTTTTGGATTTATATTAAAGTAAATATTTAAAATCTTATAAAATTATATCAGAAGAAATTAGAATGAAAATTAAGAAACTTCTAGCAAAGTATAAAGATAGTCAAGAAGAATATGGTTCAATCCATTTCAGAATCTAGAACATATGACAGTACGTTAATTATATCTTCAAGTGCCTTGCATGCTTATGATGCTTCAAAAATTTTAGCAATAGTAATTAGAAATCACTTACCACTTGTCAATTTGGTTGTCCATGTAAGATAAAAGAAACCCACACTTGATGACTTTTATCATTTCCTAAAGTGGTAGTGCATGAAATAAGAAAGATTAAATAAATTAAGAAAATTATTATTTATCAGTATGTAGAAAGTAGATATTAAATCTCCTTACCTTTGGCCTCAGGTAACTTTGGTTTTTGAACTCTACCTCCCTATAGATTAGGTCTTTAGGAACTTCCCAAACAGCCCCTTTTATAGTCCTTCTTGAGCTGCTCAGGAACTCATTTTGCTCTTCTGCAAGAATTTTTAAGATTTCGAAAAGTTTTCCTGACTCCCGTTAGGATGACAGGTCAGTCCTGAAAAATTTTCTGAACCAATATCTGAGAGAAATATTGGATTGGGTCAGTGAAAACATTTTGTTTGTTTAATTTCAAAATGTTTCATTTTATTGTAGACATTTTTAATTTTTAAACTATTTTTACTATAAATTAAAACTTGAAATAAATTTTTAAATGTGAAATTACTTAAACTTTTGAAAATGCTGAGAATGGGGCACTAAACATTTCAGGGCTTTAAAAAAAATTAAAACAGGCAATTTGTCAGAACAAAATGTTTGTTTTGATGAAATGGCATTTTTAAATGAAAAAATTTAGTCCAAAATTTGTGGCCAGTTTCTTTTAAGTCAACATAAATAGGGGGAAGTTTATCTGAAATTAACTTTGTTGTTCAGGAAATAGTGCCCCTATATACATACATTGATATAATTTCTTAGTTTCTCTCTTAAAAAGTACTAATTCCTTCAAGTCATATACATTTCAGCTATTCATTATAAACTTTGTATATAGCATAGTCTACTAAGAAGTCTTGTTCATTTTGCTGTTTTAAAAGCTTTTTTATGGAGGCAGAGGCTGACATTATAGCTATACTTGGCAGACCAAGTAGTGTTTGTGGGCCTAACTGTGCCCAGCTTGCCCAGTAGCACAAAGGAGTATATGATGCATATGGTTATCAGTGGTGGGGAGTGGGGCACAGCCTTGGCCTTGCTCCTTAAACCACTGGTCACGTAGCTGGTATGTCTGGGAGCTATATGCTGTACCGGGTATAGATCCAGCACAGTTTTCTCCCTCCCCAGAGCAGCCGGGAGAACAGCAGGGCAGTTGACTCCCTTAGCCACAGTCTCCCTCCTGGGCTACTCTAGGGACAGCACAACAACGTGCAGCTCTGCTTACTCTAGGTACGTTGTTAAGTCATGATCTATCCTTTCATAACTACATTAAATCTTACTACACTGCATTTCAAATAATTGGGCCAAATGCATATTTGTAATAGGTTTATAGTCAGTACATTTACACTGGGAATGAATTTGGTCTATCATGAGCCATTCAACCGGGGGAAGTCAAGATTTTAAATTATATGACTAATAATTGTAATATTTTTAAAAAAACATGTATTATTCATTTGGCACTGAAAAACTGTTCAGCATTGTACAATGAATTGAAATAAAGATAGTATTTGCTCTGAAGATAAGAAAGACAGATGTGGGGGTCACATTGAAGGTTCTTGCTTGCCCTACTTCACTCACAATTTTGTAATCTTTCTTCTTATGGGTACCATGGAAAAAGTGGGTTTGGAGTGACATTGAACTGAGGAAGAGTGTAGTGGTGGAACATAATGTGGGTAATACCACATACTTGGATACAAGAGAGACATTTCATTTCAAAGTCAGATTACAAATGCCAGTAGAAAAATGTGCCTTTTTAAAATGGCAACATGGTGGTTTTAAGTATTAAAAATAATTATACTAATCTACACTGTGCTGAGTGAGCAAAATGTGTAGACTTTCATTGTCAATGGCTCTCATAGTAGTGTTGCCGGTAGAGAAGTAGGAAACAGTGATGATATATTCCAGCAATCAGATTTGTTGGCTTAATAAGATGCAATTAAATTTTTTTTAAATA
This sequence comes from Pelodiscus sinensis, assembly GCF_052426305.1. NCBI lineage: Eukaryota > Metazoa > Chordata > Testudines > Trionychidae > Pelodiscus > Pelodiscus sinensis. Next base: position 133,967,433 of record NC_143054.1, on the reverse strand, counting down.
ATTGCTAGAAATCAGGATAATATGTGAACATAATTATTTTTTTTTCTTCTTTTTAAGTCTTTGAAATATTCCTTCCAGACAAAGGATCGTTTGTGTTTTGTGATGGAATATGTTAATGGGGGAGAGGTGAGTCAAAGAAAAATATTATATTTACATTGATATTGTTGTAAGTAGGTAATATTTTTAAAGATGTACTTTGTCCTGGTATTTTTTACTTCCTCAAGGTTCACTGGATTTTAAAAAAAAGTTATTTGAGTTTGATTGAATTTTCTTAAAATTAGAAAATATCTATAAAAAGTTTAGGGACAAATTTTCAAAAGCGTGTTTTAATTTTTGTTGTATTTTATAGTGTCTGTACATGACAAAGAAATAAGTTTAGAGTTACAGATAGCATTTTAGCCTTCTGCCTCCTATAGACCTCCTGCAGCCTGTGCTCCTCCCTCGCAAGTTCCATGCAGATTGGTACATTTTTCCTTTTAGCAATTGTTATGTCTTTTGTACAATCATTTGACTGAAAGGCCAAAGATATGGCCTTTGCAGACATCCCATGGCTACCAGTTAGGCCTCATAATCTTTCACGTGTGCTGGTCTTTGAACCAGTCTCCCACTTCTTATTTGTGCTGTTGGTGCAGGACTGTTGGTTCTATTCTATTGCTGCATTTATTCTGTTGGTTGATGTCCTGTTGATACGCTGTATTGCTTACATAGCTAATTTTTCCCAATTTTCCTATGTCAGGTTAACTGATGAGTGGGGTTCTTCTTGGTCCTCGTCTTCCTGTCATCACTACTCTGCAGTTGTCTTTGGTTTTGTCTCTGCCACTGTTCTGAGTCTATACCAATCTTATTTGAACTGCATTCCACTACAGTAGGACTTTTACCTGATGCCATTGCTTTGTGTGGCTGTTTAAAGATTAGACTGTAAATTTGCTCAGCTACGTAATTGGCGTCAGGTGCTTAACTCCTTTGTAGTAGGATGCACAGTCATCTTGGCATTCTCTTAACTGCTTTAGTGTTCTGCCATTTGTTCCTCTGCTGGGCTTCAGCAGACAGTCAGTCCTTCATGGGAACCAGAGTCTTGTTACTGTGACTCAGTGGTGTCTCTCTTCTGGGCTGTTGTCTAGACCCTTGGAGGGTATATGGCAATGTTCCAGTATTGCAAGTGATAGGATCCCTTCCTGTCTGTTTTACCTTTGGCATCAGCCTCTTGTCTTTCATGACTGCCAGCATGGCATTTAGTCTTTTTATTTATTTATTTTTTGATATAGTACATTGTGATCCATTGTCTGAGCCTAGACGGTCAGGTCTTTTACTTTCCTGACAACACTTCTGGCTTGACATGAAGGGAATCCAGTAATTTATATTAATGGCTGTCTACACAGATTCATTGCACACCTATCAAAAATCTGTGAACCCTTGAGATGATTAACACACAATTATGCAAGGTGGGAATGGTGAGAGAGTCAAGAATAGACATTTGAAAGAGTAAAGAAAATGATAAGCAAGCACCAGTCCTGAAATACCACAGTTCTGCAGAGCAGCTAGAGCTTCAGAGTAATGCCTTAGGAGGAGGCCTAAGAGCAGCAAAGTCAGCAGCCCACAGGATTTGCTATTAGAGCCCTGGCAGATGCAGACAAAGGATATGCACAGATAGAAAAGGAGGCAAGAGCTGTGATATGTGGAGTAGAACAATACCAACATTTCATCTTTGGGCACAATGTAATTATGCATTCTGATCATAACCTGTTAGAAATTATCTTGAAAAAGGTATTGCTCAGTGCACCCAAGCGACAACAAAAAGTTATAGACTCCAGCAGGTTGATATACACATTAAATACTGAACAGGAAAATCACTACCAGCAGCAGATATGCTGAGTGAGGCATATTTTTCCAGAGCATAACATGGATGGCTTTGTTTCTTGTTTCAGATTTTTTTAAAAAGCTTTGAAAGTGTCAATGCCTCATTCTCTTGTGGAACAGGAGATAGTGTATCAATACTGTACAATACCTTCACACCTCTGAGGGGAGGCACCAAGCAAACCAATGAAACACTAAACAATAGGGTGACCAGATGTCCCATTTTTAAAGGGACAATCTCATATTTAAGCCCTCCTCCAAGTGTCCCTACCTTTTTTTAAAAAAATGGGCCAGTTGTCCTGTATTTTCTTATCTCCCCCGTCCCATCAGTTCTGGTGGGTCCAGCTGCTAGATGGATCCTTGCTTGCCAGCTGCCCACCCGCAGCAGTGAGTGTGTGTGTATGGGCGGGTGTACAGTAGCTCTTATTTTGTTTCAGCAGTTTTATGAGCAACACATGCGGGTCAGTTTTTTCAGCTTGCTCTTTAGGGTCCATCTCCTTGAAATAGGTCCTCATATTTTGCTTGCATACTGGACAGGCTCATGTTGACTGTTCTTCCTTCTTTCTCACTTTCAGAATTTTTTGTTGTTGTACTTGTTTGCCAAATTAGTAGCTATCATTGTGATGGGACAATTGTCCTGCACTGGAAAACAAAGGGTTAAAGCAGGCATTGGAGAGGACTGTGGTAGGAGTCAGAGGGAGGCTGAAGGCAGCCAATTAGGGCCAAGCGAGGCCGTAGCCTAGAAGGGCTGCTGGGAAGGGGGAGCTAAGTTTCTCCTCAGGGCTCAAGGGAGAGGACTGGCCGCTTAAAAGGGATTGGTACCATGGACAGGGCAGTGCTGGGAAAGGCAAGGGAGCCAGCAGGGCTCCAGTCTGACTAACTCCTGACAAAAGGAACCAAGTTGATATTAGGGTTGCATAGGGCAGCCAGAAGCAGCAGGTCCATCACTCCTTGTTGATGATGACAGTGGCCAATTCAAACTGCAGCTTGCTTCGGAGAGAAAGGGTTAGACTAGGGTTACACTGGGTCACTGAGGCGAATGGTGGGATTAGACATAGCCGGTTCCATGGAAGGGAGGAATACCAGAATGGGAACCACAAAAGGAGGCCAAGGTCTGGGATGCACTTAGGTCCTGGCATAATGGAGGCAGAAAGGCAGGTAATCAAAGGTGAGAGATCACCAGAGGAGGGGGTTCCAGTGCTGGAATGAGCTAATTCCTTGAGTGATTAGGAGGAGGTGCCATGGTAGTGAATGGGGACCCCATTACAGTCATAAATCTATAATAATAAATTAGCACTTGGATTTCAAATTTGGATTGGGAGTTTGTCCTAATGACGGCTCAAGAACATGGTGTAGCTGTCCCATAGAGAACAACTGAGGGGTTTAGATCAGAGGGTTACATATTGGATGAAGCATCCTTCAGTCTTCCTGCTTTCCATTACATATGTAACTTTTTTACAGAAATTTAAAAATACTGTACATATTACATAGAGTTGTTAGACATAGCAATTGTTCAGGAAACATAAGGAAGATAGGCAAGACTGTTGGTTTAACTGTGGTTTAAACAGCCCAGAACTTTAAAAAGTGTCAAACCTGGAAACTGTGGAAAAAACTAGTCCAATGCAAGGCATCCTTTCTTTTAAGTCCATTCCACATGCCTACCATGCCTGATCCCATTACTGTTGCTCGCACCCAAACACTTGCACATGGTAGGGAAGTAAAATACCGTTTAATCAGTTAACTGGTTAAACATTGCATTTAACTGGTTAGCCGCTTAAATGGGATGGGCAGGGCCAATTCCAGCCTGACTAGGCTGAAGCGACCCCCAGTCAGGCTGCAGTGGCTTCCTGCCATGGGCTGCTCCAGCAAGGCTGGAGCACTCCTCCTGCCCATAGTGCGGTGGGCCTGTCTGGGCTGAAGTAGCCCCCTTCCTGCGTCGGGTGGCGGATTGCTCCAGCCCCACCAAGCTGTTGGTTAACCAATAAGTGACATCCAGTAAGGGTGATTTTTGCCAGTTAAACAATGACATCCCTAGCACATGGTATAAGAGTTAAGGGGCAAGGCCAGTCATTTGGAGCCTCAACCCTATTTTCTGCCTTCTTCAGGAGGTATGTAATTGAATCCCTATTCCAGTTTATCAGGAAACCATGCTCCCCTATTGAACAATGACATGCAATGACTTGCCACCAAAAGGCACCAGCAGTTGTTATTGCTGTAGTTTGATACAATGAATTAATATGTCAACATATTATGTATATGCTATAAACTACTGCGCTAAGAAACTTTTAGTAGCAAGGGGATATACCATACAACTTAATAGATATTCCCTATATCTATTTTTCATTATTCAGCAATAAAGCTCAGAAATTTGCAGCAATGCAAAGATTATGCTATGTAACTCCCTTCTGGTGGATACTCTGAATATGCCTATTGATTTCTCAGTGTTTAGTTTCTATGTATTTTCAGATTTAGACTTCAATATAAGACTATTAATTGGTTGTTACGTATGTATTTATAACTCTGTAAAATCAGATTTTAGAACTAAGCAGATGGTTTTCTCAACATTGAAACACAGTGCTTCTGCCATATTTGGCATTTTTCTCCCTTTTCTCATAGCTCTTATTTTGATTCAGCAGATAAGGAAGAACCAAGTGTTCTGCTGTATCTGAGCAAATGATATTAGTATTTCTAGGCAAAACTTAATTGAGAGAAATTACAACTTAACTAGGGGGAAACCCCCCAAAATTGTACACAGTAGCTGCTTTTATTTTGAAGCTTCTGGTTTTATCCCATTTTCAAGCATTTCTGTGTCTTATAAACAACAATCCCTGCCTCAGATTGGTTACAATCTAAAATAAGATTTACTTATTTCTCGAAGTGTAGAATATAGCTTGAGAGAGCGTAACAGTTAAAATTGTGATGAAATAATTCCACGTTCTCTTTTCAATCATTGATCATATGCACATTGCGCTGATGGTCCTTATGCACCCTTGTGAAATGGTGAAGCACACTGGCTACCATTTAGTGCCTGTCTCTGCTTAACAGCCTGGTGACGGAGCCCTGACTGTCTGAAAGACTGCCAGCCTTTTTATACAAGTTCTTAGCTGTAATGGTTGTAAAGTTTAGTCAGTCAGTAGATATGGACATAATTATCTGTCTTTTGTAACTGTGTCTTTGAATTTTAGTTTTTGCTGCTATGGATTCATTCAGTTCTCTTAGATTCAAGCACTGCTCCTCATGCTACAGATTTTCACATGCCCAGCAAATATGCAGGTTATAAGTCCTTCTGTTCTCATGCCAGGAAGGACAAAGAAGAGGGAGGCTTGCTTTCAAGTCTTCCTGATGGCTGAGCCTGTGAGACCCACTTCCCATCTGGTCTTTCTAGACCGCTCTCCCCTGGCTCTTTATACAGGGGAATTTGGAACCTGAGAGTAGGTGTGAGATGTCTTCCTTAAAGAGCTTTGCAGTCTAGTCCACGGATACAAAGATAGCATCCTTCTTAGATAGATTGCAGGAGACCTGGGCTTCCACAGATGAGTTACCTATGTGACTCCTGGGCTTCCTCCAAAAGGAAAATCTCTATATGGCACCAAACGTCCTCTGAGACTTTTTGGCTTATAACTATTCTTTCTGACTCTCTCTCATGCCAGTTCCAACACAGTGGCACTGAAGTTCCTGGAACCCAAATCCACTCCTTTGGGAAAGATCTCTGCACTGACCCTGGTGCCCACTGTCTCTATGGCCCCAATGCCAATTCAGCTGGGGTCACACACTGAGGCCCCCTCCTTGACTGTGGCAGCCACTCTGATGCCACCCCAAAAAAATCTGGTTCCAACCCATCTGTTCACACTAGCTGCTTTTACAGCATCATAAATATGCTGCATGCAGATACATCTGAAATTGCAACCTATCTTGTATCCATGGATCTAACGTTTGTATTGTTTTGAGCATCTTTTTTCTTTTTTAGTTGGAGAATGAAGAAGATCCATATTAACAGTATCTTTACCCATCATCCTTTAAAGAGTCCAATAGTCTTCACAAGAGACATCCTGGGCCCCTCTAAAACTGTGGTTCTCAACTGGTGGTCCATGGACCACTGGTGGTCCATGGTGACTTTTTCGGTGGTCCACAGGAACATTGTCCAAAGTCACATGGCGTGAACAGGTGCCACCGTTAGGCTGTTTTACGCCATATTCACAAGCACTAGCCGCATCATCCATAGCGTCACCTAGGACGCAACCACGTTGTGTTGCCAGTAACTTCCATATGAGGCTTTGAGCGTCAGTGTAGCTGCCGCCATTGTGCTGAGCAGTTGCTGTGTCATTCGTCCTGTGCTACATGTGCTGGAGGTGGTCCACAAACATTTTTTGATTGGCCTGGTGGCCTGTGGACTGAAACGAGTTGAGAACCACTTTTCTAAACCATGACTCATGGTACCCTACTCTAGACCATTACCTGTTAATGCTCCATGGTCCTAGTGAGGATCCTAGTCTTCTCAGAGCAGCTATAGCCAAAGGGAACAAACAGCACTGCCAGAAGGTTATTTCACACACAGTATTGGCTTCACAAACCTTTTAGTCACTCCTCCTGGCTCTGCTCTAATCACAGGTAGAGAAGAAATGAGAGAACAGGCCCAGAGTGTCACCTCCCAGTCTTTGTGACCCTAATCTCCCTGCTCCCAATGATGCTGTAATGCGACAGATGGACCCAGAGTCGGATGATTGCAAAGGTTTCCAAGACTTATTACAAAGGGTGGCTGGAGCCCTCTAAATCCCTTTTGGTGAAGTACAGGAGCAGACACTTCAATGGACATACTCTTACATAATTAACTGTGCTTATAGAAAGAAAAGGAAGATATAGAAAGATATAGAATACCATTTAATTTAAATGGTATTTAGAAGAAAATCTTGCATCCCTGAATTGATTAGGAAGGCACAAGAGATACAAACTTGACAACAGTTTGGCCACTGCCTCCTTTGCTGATCATTATTGCTTTATTATCCCTTAGTGCTATCCTGTCTGTATCCTTCTGTTGTTTGCCTAGTACATAGATTGTAAACTCTTTGGAGCAAGGACTTTGTTTTGACTCTTTGTTCAGCACCTGTCAGTGGGATCCTGGTTTATGCCTTGGTTCTACAGTCATACAAATAAATAATGACACTATCTGTAGAGGGCGATTTTTTTTTGTTGGCAAATTAGGTGGTTGACACTTGTTACCTAATGTCTTGGCCCTTTAACTTTTTCTGGGGCCTTGTTTTAGAGGTGCGGATCAACAGCAAATAGCGATTTTTTAAAATTACAAGCATCTATTAATTGTGTGGTTGATAGCTAATAAGACCTGATTTAATCATGAATGAGGATGCCAATTGACGCCTGTCTGAGTGACTCTTTAGTGGCTCAACTATGACTGGTTAGATATTTGCTGTCTTGTGAGTATAGAAAGGATCAGAGAGAAGGTATGACTGATATTTTTCCATCTAATTTTAGGTGTAGGAGATTTTCAGAGATGTATTCACTTAAGTGTGCCTACCTTCTGCATACTTGGATTAAATGTTACAGAATAGGCTGCTAGTCAGAATTACTACCTGTGAGCTCTTGTCAGATCTGATATTGGAATGAGCTTCACTTGGGATCTTGTGTCCTCTGTGGCAACTTTTCAAGTACTTTGTATGAGAATTACAATACTTGAACTTTTAAAAACCCCAAAACAAACTCTAAACAATCTAAAGTTTTGACAAGTTAGATTATTAACTCCTTTTGGATCAACTCAATACCTTTTCTATTTTGAATGTACTGCAATCATAGTATATTTGTTTTTGTTGTCTGCACTGAAATTGCTGGACCCCTGAGGTTCCAGAATGTTCTGAGCAGCTTTACAGCTAAGTTACTGGGACAGCCTGTAACTCTGTCTCATAAACTATCATTCATAAAAGGATATTTGGATATCTCCTTTTTTGCCATTTTTTTAGATGTCAGAGGAGTAGGCTACATAATTTAATTTAAATTCTGTTAAATTTGTTAAATCTAATTACTAGCTTTATAAAGCTACATTATTTTATGTAACTTTGAGTCTTTACAGATTTAAAGATGAATGATTCTTGTTTTCCGTTTCTGTGACTGAGACGTAACACTTAAAACATAAAACTGAGATACACTCAATACTATTTGAGAAAAATGTTAGTTAATATGCATTTGGTGAATACTATGGAAACATTTGATGAATAATTATATTTAGAAATTATTCTATACAGTTTGTATTTTATGTTCCCTTCTAAATCAAAGTCAGAGGGTGCTCCCGTTGGTGACTAGTAATCCTGCTTCTGCGAGGAATAAGGGAAGGCCCCCTTGTCAGCCTCACGCTGTGGGAACACCGGGAAAATTTGATTAAGGTATTTTGACTCCAGCTACGTAATGAATGTAGCTGGAGTTGCATATCTGAATGTGTCCTTTCCCTTTAGTATCGACCTGGCCTTAGTTCATGAGCTCATAAGTACTTTTTCTTTGCACCATATCTGATCTGCTACTATTATTATCATTTTCTAATATTATCTCTCCTCTCCCCCAATAATTGTGACATCATAAAAGGAGATTGCTGCTTGAGATAGGAAATCAGCAGCAGGAGTATATTAAATACCAAGGAAACAAACAATTAGTGTTCATGTAAATGTATTTCACTTTTGGCAGGATGTTTGTTGGTGATAGGAGAGAGGGAAAAAAGTACCAACTCATACTTAACTGTTTTTTCAGTTTTCCATGAAGCACCTGGACCAACAAATATAGACTGTTATGCTGGCTTAATACAGTGTGCACTTTTTCAGGTTTAAAGAACAAAAATTAAAATATTAAAGTACAATTTCAGGGAAGTTGTTGACCAAAATTCTTGTATTGATGTTTAATATTTAATTTAGATTTTGAAATGTGAATGAGTAATTTTACTTTCACATCCAACACTATATGAATGTTTAATATTTCTTTAACTTTTTTGCTAGCTTTTGTTAATGCATAAGTAAGCTACATTATTTTGTGTTTCTTTTTCTGTTTAATTTACGTTTGCAAGTATTTTTTCTCTTTTAGCACTGCATGACAAGAGTATATAGTTCTATTGGAGATTTACATGTCCAATATATTGTTTTCAAACCATTAAAATTTTCATATTTTTCCACTTCAATTCATTATTTCTTGTTAATATGTTTTCATTTAATTTATGGAAAAAATAGAGGGTGCCCATCAAGGTTCCCTGTAAGCTGTGTGGCTGCATGACCGCACAGCTGTTTCCTGAGCTCGTCTGAGAAGTTCAAAGCTCCTGCACAGGCAGGGAGCTTAGCTGACTAGTGGGGAAGGGGGGGGGGGCATCCTCTCGCTGAGCAAGCAGCTTAAATGGGGCTGCTCCTGCTTGCAGGGGCGGATGAGGGTTGTGCGGGGCCCAGGGCAGCACAATTTCTTGGGGCCCCCCCTTTGACACAGTGCATGCACCATGGTGCCATGGCACATGCGCAGGGCCTCTTGAAGTGCGGGGCCCGGGGCTGTCGCCCTGGGTCGCTCTGCCCTATATCTGCCGCTGCCTACTTGAAATGGAGCCGCTCTTAGAGCAGGTAATAAAAAGTGAGATAAGGAGACAATAAGTAGCTGGGGAGGGAGGGAGGAGAAGAAGGGATGGAGGGAGTGAGTAATTGGCTGAGGCGGAGTCAGAGGGGAGGGGAAGTGCAGTTTGGAGAGTCCTATCTGTGCAGGGGAGAGAGAGGTAGGAATTTAGCCACTCTCGAGCTTCCTGGGAAGGGGGAGATAAGTGGCTGGCTGCATGGGGTGTGTGTCTGTGCCAGGACATTTGCATGATTATATTTCAAACAGAGTTTACATAGGTGTGAATGGCCTAAGGTAAGAAAGAAAAAGATTATTTTAACGGAATTTTTTGGTTGTTGCAGATTTCTAAAACTCTGATCTCAATGATTTTTTAAAATCCTGTGTTACTAATTAATACACGGTATATTATATTGAATTAAGGCCAGATCTTTGCTATGTGGTAGAGTTCTGGCTCTTAAGAGTTAGAAGTAACAATTACTAGGTATGATGTTAGTTGTTTTGTCAGCTTTTTGAAATATGTATCTGTGTACAAACCCGGAAGCCATGTATTAATTTGTTCTGGGGCCTCTACCTTTCAATCTACCCAAAAGAAAATTCAACCCATCCAAGGACAGAAAATGTTAGAGGGAACACTGGTACCCACATATATCAAATAACATATTACGTCTTGTACAGAATATGAGACTAAACTGTAGATGGAAGCTAATAGATTTTAAAGAATTCTGTTTAAAGAATCCACTAACATCTCTAAAGTAGAAAAAGGGTATATCTAGAAACCAGATAGTCAAATTCTGAAATTTAACTCTGCTGTAAGTTTGGGGGATATTTTATTATTTGGTAATTATAAGAGGCTTATAAAGCTTCTGAACTTCAGATTCATGCTACATTGTTTCTTTGCAGTTTTTAAGTTGTGTATAATTTTTTTTCACTAAATAGTTTAAGAAATGTCTATAGAGTAAAATATTAATTGTGAAGTACTTACAGGGGGACAGAAGAAGATGATCAAATCCAGTAAACATTTAGTTTATGTACCAAAATTACACCACAAATTTATAGGTTTGCTTTTATTAGTCATAAAATAACTATCTGGTATTAAGATTGTAATATCTTATTGTTGCATGATGTCATACTTCACTTGTTTGGTGAGTATCCAGCTAAGGACTAGACATTTTTTCAGTTCAGAGGTCAGTTGGGCAATTAACAGAAAGAAAACATACAATAATATCAGTGTTGAGGTGATATGTCTCAACAGCTAAAAATAAAATTTGGAAAGCATAGTTGGAGCGAAAAGTACAGGATGATGCTCTAGCATACTTTTTTCCTCTGGTAACTGAAGGTTAAGTGGGTAGCAAGCAGAATGCCTTAAACAAGATTGGTATATTGATTAAAACGCTGATTTAACAGCTCGCCTTCCCCCCTTGGAAACCTGGAAAAGATAAGCCAGCTGCTGTCTAAGAGTGCTGATTGTCCACCGAGAGTACACTATCTATCATCACAATATGGTGATGAGAGGTGTTTTATGTTTGTGTTAATTTCCCCCACTAAATCAGTAATTATTACAATCCTGTCCCTGCTGTTTACCCTGCAGCTGTTTTTCCATTTGTCGAGAGAGCGGGTGTTCTCTGAGGATCGCACACGCTTCTATGGTGCAGAAATTGTCTCTGCTTTGGACTATCTGCATTCTGGGAAGATTGTGTACCGTGATCTCAAGGTAAAAAAAAAACAACACAAGTAATCACATTTTTGTTTTTGCAAAGACTATTGGGACAAACTCAAAGTAATTATAAAGTTACACAGTTTTGAGAAAAGAAGAGTTAGTGTGGGAGGAATGGTTGTCTTTAGTTAAAATGCTACACATTAGACCACAAGGGTTAGAAACATATTAAAAATAAAAAGGAAAGAAAGCAAGCTAGAATTGTCATGCACAATTCTTCTGTAGTGGTGGAATCACAGAATACTTGGGGTCCTGATTACTATCTCCTTGGAGAATGCTAGAGATTCATTATTTGACTTGAATTCATGTAGTTCACAAATGTTGAATCCACATTTTCAGAATACATTTTCTCCTGAGAAAATTTAAGATTTCCTATTCAGAAAAGTAATTTAGAAATATGTTTTGCTTGATTGCTATATGCTTGTGTATGTTATATATAATATTTATATAATAAATTTTCTATTGCTTTTAAAGTTGTAAGTCAGTGCACACAGACTTCTAGAGGACTAGTGTTAGTCATTACTGTAGACTAATTCACAGTAAGAATAGTACCTGTTTTCATTCTGATTTCTTAAATATTTGAAAATAGAATTCAAGTAAATTGTAGAAATTGAAGGTCATTCCGATGGTCCTGAGCTACTGGTATTGTACAGATAGAGGAAAGCTATAAAATGTTGCCCAACAATTCTATGATGAATGCAATGAGTTTTCTGAACACTATGTGAATCTTGCAAATTTTAGAAAGTGTTTTTTCTTTCATTCTGTGGGAAAGAGTGATATTGAAAAAACTCTTATGATGTCTATTGGTAGAGCCTACAATCACTGATGATACAGTGGTGAATTACAGTACAATTTTTTTACTTTGCAGATATAACACTGTTAATTTTTTTCATTCATATGTGGTGTATTTGCCTGTTAAGAAATACTAAAGGACCAATTGTGTGTGTTCTTTCTAATATGCAGTTAGAAAATCTAATGTTGGATAAAGATGGCCATATAAAAATTACAGATTTTGGACTTTGCAAAGAAGGAATCACTGATGCAGCTACTATGAAAACATTCTGTGGTACACCAGAATACTTAGCTCCTGAGGTATGATTTAGAATTTTTTTTCTGTACAATATTAAATGTTTTCTGTTTCATATAATTTCAGGATATGTTTATTATAATGAAGAATGGACAATATTGTAGACTATTGTTACTGCTACTAATATAATATTTCTGCTGGGGTCCCTTACCTATCAATAATCATATTTTGAAATTTTGTATATTTGTAAATATAGCTAAAGTATCTGATATATAATAGAAGTTCCGTGTCATCTACAATAGAATAATTGAAAACAGCATCCTTTCTTTATTACATGTTTAGTGGTCGCACCTGAAATTTTCTTCTGTTTTGAGAAACATTACTAGTTTCAAAGCATTCCTCATTTTAGGTATATAAAATATTGCTACTTTTTCATTCCTAATTACATTTGCAGGGGAACCAGACTTCTGGTTTTTAGGAGTCTAGCTGCTTCCTCTGTTTAATCTTCACCAGATGATGATTATGGTATCACAGTAGACAGAAAAATGTATCGTAGGATCCTATTTAAGAAATTCATGCTTATGTTTACTTTTTATATTTCTGAGAAAAGAACAAAAGAAAAAATGCTTTCTTTCCATATCCTGGTGGTGGTAAATATTTCATAGATAATTCAGAGTTGTGAGGCACCTCATAACCACATGCCCTTAATGTGAGGAAGTCCTCTCCGTGCTTGTTCTGGATCAGCTTTTTGACCACTAGACCCTGGCAGCGCAAGTCCTACCTTCCAGGTTTCTGCTGGCCCTACTTACTTTATACAAGTTAATGATAGAAAAACACCAACCTCCAAACCCTGAGAGCATCCCTCTTGAGAGCCTTATCCCTGTTCCACTGAACACTTACAGAACTTTCACATTTGCTACTCCCAAAGGAATAGTACGTACAGTACTAGGTTATTAGTTTTAACTGAGGATCATCACTCCACTTAGATATATGTATAGCGAATACAAGAATGACCTGATATCAAAGACTAGAGATTCAAATGATGGAAAAAATATTGGAAACAAGTTCTTACATACAAAGCAAAATTATAATACTCTTTCTAATGCCCAAAGCTTACGCTAAATCTTCTCCCCAGCATTTTTAACCAAGGTGGCTGAGAACCTCTTTTATAAGATCTAGCCTGCTGGCAGCCTATCTTTACAGTCTGAAGGATACCAGATCATCTCTCTCTGCACTCCCAGATTCAGCAGACCAGAACTTGATCTTCTCTGGAAAACAGTTGTCCTCTCTGTCTATAGTTTACTCTTCCTTTAACTTCCCTTATAAAGTCTCAGCATGCTCTTCCTTAGCATTTGACTCAATACATAGAACATCTGCTAGTGGCACTCTCGCAGTCGTTCCTTGTTTCATCTGTTGCATGTCACCACAGTGATAACTTAGAGTGAAGTTGGGGAATCAGTGCTGGGGATTGTCATATACATAGTTATAGAAACCCATGCAAATGGAATCATATTGAGATTGCACTCTTTCTTCTAGGTAGTTTGTTTCTTTTTTCATGCAAGTCTTTCCCCAGAAAAGGAAAGTTTTTAAAAAAGGCCTTTTAGAAAATATGTAAATGTGATTAGAAAAAATACATAAAATGACAGGAAAATTCAGATTCAAGTGTAATATCTGAAACTGCTTCTAACTCGTATGACATTGGACTAGTTTTCAGTCTGTCTTTAAAAAATATATAAGTGAAAAGTCATCCTGCACATTGGGAACTCAGAGCTTCATGTTAATGACACTCTTCACCCACATTGCTCTTAATTACCCCATCATCTGATTTGCTACCTTTGATCAATTTCTGTACAAAAGACACAAGCCATTCCTTTGACCATATCATTGACAAGAAGTGATCTCTCACTGATCTGCCTTCTGCTGAATTAATTCTCTTTGATCGTCTCATGTCCTCCTCTGTATTGTCCTCTTGCCCTATCTCTGCTCACTTTCCTTCTGTTATGTCCTGTTCATTGGCATTTCTTACTTGTATCCCTGCCTTTTACTCCCATCCAGCCCCAATTTCTAACTGTTTTGCTGCATGTGCAAGACTTCCTCCACTATGAATTTATCATTTCTTCATTCAGATTATCAGTCTTCCTTGAAAACCAGGTTTCCACACCCTCACCAAATTTCACTGTAAATGTTGACAACCCATGTATCCTCCTTTTCCCATAGATTAGGAATTATAGTGTTATTTTAACTCTCTCCTCTCCTTCTACATCGATCATTAAATTTTGTTGGTACCATCACTACGGTATTTTTTTAAACCACCCATTCCTTGCTGTTAACAACATAAAACCCTTATACAACCCTAGGTTACCTCACGCTTTAACTACAGCAACCTTTTTCTCACTGTCAGTGACCATTATGATTGATATCAATCTTCTATTCAAAACTCTGCTATGAAAATCATCTGCTTCACTCATTACTGTCCACATTCAACCCATTTCAGTATCCTCTCATTTTCGCTGTTGCTTTTTCCACTGAAATTGAGGCTCTTAATTTTCACTTTCAAGTGCATCTAAAACTTAACTTTTTCTTTCATTAGGTCATATTTTCTTTTGTTTCCTGGTGCTCTTTGTTCAGTCCAAGCAACTTGTCTGACTGTCCTCTTGGTACCTCCTTTCATATTTCCTCCTATTCCTGGAATTTATTCCACTGCACATTGTCATTTCTTAATCCTATTCTATCCTTTAAGACTTTTTTCTCAAAAGTCACTTGTTATACATTTAAAAAAAATCAACCATAGGTTTATATATATTTTATAATAAAATCCTGTGTAACCCAGAAGAGATCTCAGCAATCCACCAAGTGAATGCCTGGTCTCATTGTCTGTACACCCATATGTAACCCAAACTTCCTTCTGCCTTTGTCATCAACTCCTTTTCTTTTTACCTTTTTCTTTTTACCTTAATTTAGATTGTTATTGCCTCAATTATCTTAAAATCTTGATTTGTTTTGTGAAATGTTATGCAATTTTTTGTCTCTAATATAGTAAATAATGTTCAGCTCCGGAACTGTTGAATGATAAATGAAGTTGACAAAGATGGGAAAAGTTATGGGAAATAGTTCTTTAATTTAAGTTCTTCTTCGAGGAGTGTCCCTGTGGGCATTCCACTGATGGTGTCTAGGCACCTCTGTGCTTATAATTGGAACTTTTTAGCAGCAGCATTCTCCCTGGATGCTGGCGCACATGCACGTCACTGTCTGTGACACCACGAACGTGCCAACACGCACATACCATCAACTGCCCTCTCAGTTCCTTTTCAACCTCTCCCGGCTTGGTCGGAACACAGCAGTACTCTGTGCTAGAATTCAGCTAGAGTAGTGTTAGTAATTAGAGTTTAGTTTTAAATAGTTTATTTAAGGTCCCTCCCCCCTGTGTTAGTGTTAATTAAAAACAAAGTTTTTCTCTGTAGTTACTATATTGTTAGGATAGGCATGCCGGGCTCACCAGGACTTAATTGGTGCCTGACGTGCAGAATTTCTATGCCCGTTTCAGATGGGATTGCCCAGTGCATTAGATGCCTGGGTCAGGACCATTCTCTGAAAAATTGTCATCATTGCAAAAAGCTGTCACGTTAAAAACGAGGAAACTTCAGCTGAAGCTCTTCACTATGGAGACGGAGTGACCTGCCTTGCAACTGCCATCGACCGTATCACCACACCATACCTCACCCTTGGCAGTCTCAGAGCAGGGACCTGCACCGAGAGATGAGCCTTCAAAGAAAATGGTGAAAAGGAAGCACTCCTCACTGTCCAGTGAGAGACTACCAAAGAAAACATCCCCTCAGAAAAAGCCCTCTTCACCTAGGGCAAGGGCTTCAGAGGGAAGTGCATGTACTGAGGAAGTCTGGCACAGACAAACCCCGAGGGGCTGTCATCCAAAGACGCTTGCCCTGTGGTCTTGGTGCCAAAAATGAAGATGACCACGTTTGCACCATCGGTACTGAAGGCTCTGGCACCAATGAAATGGGTGCCCAAACCTCCATCACACACTCTTGGCAAAAGGGTACCTGGACTGGCTGTACCAACACCCACCAAATCAGTACTTCGTGTACCCACCGAATGTTCCTCAATAACAGCGATGTCTAAGGCATGCAATGAACCAGTGACACAGTGTTTATAGGCCTCTGCACCAACTATACTGGCCTTCCTTCCACCAAGACTGCTCACAATGCAATAGGAGTTAGTGGTTGCATTGGTACTTGGCACACCACTCTTCGGCACCAATGCTACCCATCATCAGCGGGACCGAATAGATTAGTGACACCTGTAATCTCTATATCTCATTTTTCCATTGACCATGAGAATGTCCAGGAGATCCTTTTTACCATGCCACTCAACTCCAAAACTGACCACGCAGTTGCAGCAGCAACAACAGCTGGTACAGATCCTTTCCATGGCTCCCTCTTATCCCACTCCCACAATCTTGGCAGGGATGGAATCTCTAGAGAGAAGGTGCAGGTACCACCACTGGTGATGGCAAGACCACAACCAGAGGCACCCAACCTGCCTGTTCCCGCAGCATCAGAAGTGATGCAGGTCAACATTTAGGACATAGATGAAACCCAAGAGGATGATACACTACCTCCATCCCATATTTCTTCATTGTTCCCAGACAAATCCATAATGCCTCTGCCTCCTACTTTGGGTGATGAATTAAGTTTTTTCAGGACTTGTACAAGAAGGTGGCTGATTCCCTCAATATATCGCTGGTCGAGGTCCCTGACACACAGCACAAGCTAACAGATATGTTACAAGCTTGCCTTCAGCAAAAAGAGCCTTGCCGGTCAATGAAGCCATACTTCGGCCAGCAAAGATTTTAAGGCAGTCTCCAGCTTCCATCTCCCCCACCTCAAGAAGGGCGGATAGGAAATACTGTGTCCCAGCTAAAGGGGCTTAGTTCCTGTTTTCACACCCTACCCCAAATTTGCTGGTTGTAGCTGCAAACAACAGGGGTAAGCGGACCCAGTTCAGCTCTAGCACTTATGATAAAAACTGGAAAAGACTTGACCTAGAGAGAAAATCCTACTCATCATCATCCCTCCTCATCAGCATTGTGAACTATTCGGCATTAGTGGCCAAATACACTTATAACCATTTGGAAAAATGAGACCATTTATTGAAAGATTACAAGAGGAAGACAAGGCCACATTTAAATCTAACATAGAGGAGGGCATCCTTACAGCAAATACAGTGCTGCAGGCATCCCTCGATATAGCCAACATAGCTTCCAGATCTCTCACCGTATCTGTAGTGATGAATCATGTCTCCTGGCTGTACCTCTCTGGGTTCCCAGGGGAGGTACAGAGCACAGTTGAGGACCTTCCCTTTGAAGATCAGAAATTATTTTCCTCTACCACAGACACATCTCTGCATTCCCTTAAAGATTCAAGGGCCACATGAAAAACTCTCAGGTTGTATGTCCCTCAGCCAAAGAAAAAAATCAATCACATGTACACACTCTATGGGAGAACAAAATCCTACCCACCTCAGAGGGGCTATGATCTAAGATGTCATCAGAGGCAGCAGAAATGCAGGCAGCCTCAAGACCAGCAAGCAACACACCAGTCCTCCAATGGCAGTTAAAACATTTTGAACTGTTGATTGAGGGTTTAACATCTTTTTCATCAGCCAACCAGTACAAATTTAGTCTGCAACCATTCTACCATACATGGTCCAACATAACAATGAACAAATGGACTCTGGAGGTCATAGAAAAAGGCCTAGCTATACCATTCCTCACATTTCCCCCAACCCAACCATTTTCCCTGTCCCTCTGCAGGGACCCCTTTCACAAGTCCCTATTTCAACAGGAGATAAATAAGTTGTTAAAGATGGGGACAACCGAGATCATCGCAGCACATCACAGGGGAAAGGGGTTCTATTCCAGATACTTCCTCATGCCAAAAACATCTGGAGGATGGAGACCCATACTGGACCTGCGCAGACTGAACAAATACCTAAAAAACCAATGATTCACCATAGTAACGCTGGCAGAGATCATTCCTGAATTGGGAAAAGGAAACTGGATGCCATCTCTCGACCTGCAGGATGCATATTTTCGCATAGCAATATGATTATCCCACAGAAAGTTCCTCAAGCTTTCTCTAAAGGATCAACATTACCAGTACCAAGTCTTACCATTCAGCCTGTCAGCAGAACCCAGAATTTTTTCCAAGGCTCTGGCAGTAGCAATGGCCCATCTAAGAAAATCAGGTTTAGTGATCTTCCCTTATTGGGACGATTGCCTGATAGTGGCTCAAACAGAGCAACGGGACAAACAGTTCACTAAGGGCACAATCAGACTCTTTTCAAAGCTGGGGCTCCAAACAAACACACACAAGTCAAATCTTACACCATCTCAAGAGCTGGGGTTCATAGGCGCCACTCTGGACTGCATACATACACAGGGTTGGCTTCCTCTGCCAAGATTTCATGCCCTAGCTACGCTAGCAAAAACAATAAAAAACAGCCCCATGGTATCCTCCAGGCAATGCTTGCAATTACTTGGAAACATGTCCACAATGACATACGTAGTCCCTCACGCAAGGTTACACATGAAAACACTCCAATTGTGGCTAAACGCATGCTTTCACCCTGACAGGCACCCCATTACACAGGATGTTCAGCCCTTCAAACAAGGTCAGGGAATCCCTAACACAATGGCTACATGATAGCAACCTCTGCTTGGGGTTTCTTTTCCATCAGACAACCTCATCTGTTCACATAACGATGGACGCTTGACTGGAGGGTTGGAGAGCACACACCTGTGGACACTACGCAGGGTAGTGACTCCCACGGAGTCAAACCTCTACACATCAATGTGCTCAGGCTATAAGCAGTAAGAAGAGCGTCTGAGCACTTTCTTCCCCTAGTTCAAGGCAAAGCAGTGAGAATACACAGACAACATTGCCTGTATGTTCTATGTAAATTGACAGGGCAGGGCTAGATCATACCATCTTTGCAACAAGGTCACATCATTGTGAAGGTGGTGCATCTTTCATCACATCAACATATCAGCTGTGTATCTCCCAGAAGAACAAAATGTTGCTGCGGACCAACTGAACAAGAATGGGAGATACACCCACAAGCCCTGCATACGGTCTTCCTCTGGTGGGGCTTTGCGGAAATAGACTTATTTGCCACATCACTTAACATCAAGTGCCCCAGGTATTATTCCAGGGCAAATCTGGGTGGGGACTCCATAGGGGTTTCCTTGTTGAACAACTGGTCCCACAATCTGCTGTTCACCTTTCTGCCTCTTCTCCTCCTCCTCAGGAAAGTTATACACAAGATAAAACATGCCCAGGCCAGGGTGATCATGATTGTACCTCAAGGCCCAGACAAACCTGGTTCCCTTACCTGTTGCAGATGGTGGTTTCTCCTCCGATTCCCGTCCCACGATGGCTGGACATAGTATACCAGGACCAGGGTTGAGTTCTTCATCCAGAAATGCACAGGCTTCATCTCACAGAATAGCTCCTTCAGGATTAATAATGTAACCCTTTACCTGCTCAGAGGAAGTACAAAGGATAATTCTTAACTGTCACAAAAAGAGCACAAGGAAGACTTACCTTTACAAATGGCGATGCTTCTCTGAGTAGGCCAACCACAGAGCCCTTCAGCCTAGGTCAACACCTCTAGCAACAGGCTTGGAATACTTAATGACACTGAAAATATGAAATCTTTGTAACGCATCAGTTAAGGTTCACTTGACGGCTATATCAAGTGAACATGACATGGTTGACAGCCAAACTCTAGTCTCGCACCCGACCACCAAGAAATTCCTGAAGGGTCTTAACAACACCTTTCCTCCAATAAAGCCGATAATCCCATCTTGGGATCTCAGCCTAGTTCTAAACACATTGACTTGTCAACCATTTGATCCCAAGGTGACATGCTCCCTGGCA
Organism: Pelodiscus sinensis; assembly: GCF_052426305.1. Lineage (NCBI taxonomy): Eukaryota > Metazoa > Chordata > Testudines > Trionychidae > Pelodiscus > Pelodiscus sinensis. The sequence goes on along the minus strand of NC_143054.1, from coordinate 133,947,299 downwards.
TGCCTTTCCATGAAGGTGGCATTCTTCATAGCTGTCACAACAGCCAGAGGGGTCAGTGAGCTAGCCGCCCTAATGTTCGACCCACCTTTTATCAAATTTCACAAAGATAAAGTTATACTAACACAACATCCGAAGTTCCTTCCAAAAGCAGTCTCACGTTTTCACCTCAATGAACCGATATACTTATCAGTTTTTCACCAGAAGCCTCATCTGGACATCAGTGCAGCAAGACTCCACTCCTTGGATGTTGGGTGTGCTATTGCTTTTTACCTAGATAGAACAAAACAATTTAGGCAATCACACAGGCTGTTTGTTTCAATAGCAGATTGCTCTAAAGGACAGGCAGTATCCAAACAAAGACTTTCAAAATGGATAACAAACTGCATTCGAGAGTGCTATGACATTAATAAAGCACTACCTACTTACCTTTGAACACATTCGACTAGAGTGATGGCCACATCTATAGCCTTCCTACACAATGTGCCTATAAGGGATATTTGCAGAACAGCAACATGGGCTTCCACACATACTTTTAAAAAACACTGTGATAGATACTTATCGGTCACAATGTACCACATTTGGAACCGCAGTCCTCTTGGGTGTCTGCCAATGAGGTCCAAAGCCCCTCTTTGCAAAAGCTCAGGGAACTGCTCCACAGTCACCTACAGTGGAGCACCCACAGAGACACTCACTCCTCAAAGAAGAAAAGAGAAGTTACCTTGTGCAGTAACTGGTGTTCTTCAAGATGTGTGTCCCTGTGGTTGCTCCATGACCCACCCTCCTTCCCTCTGCTTTGGAGTTTTAACATCTCTTTGTGGTAGAAAAAGAACTGATGGGACGGTTGACGACATGTGCACATCGACATGTTCGCTGCATCGCAGGTTGTGCTGCGTGTGTGCGCCAGCAGTAGGGGGAATACTGCTGCTAAGAGTTTGGATTATAAGTGTGGGGGTGCCTAGACACCTAGGCTAGGTCTACACTGCAAAGAAAAGTCAAAAAAAGATACGCAAATTGCGAACTGCCAAATTTTGGAAAAAAACTCCTCTTTTGGCATGTCCCTTCTTCCTCGTAGAACGAGGATTACAGGGATGGCGAAAGAACACATCTGCTTTTTTGGAAATTGTTCTGGAAAAGTGGACGCGTTCCTCTGGTATCCTGGAAGAGCTCTGCAGTCTAGATATAGCACTACAGTGAAGTGTCTACAGGGATGCCCATCTCGAAGAACACCAATTACTGCACAAGGTGAGTAACATCTCTTTTAACAGTTAACAAGGCCTCTTTAGTAAATGTAAGAGTTTTCAGAAAAGGAATTATGCTAACAGTTGGGAAAAATAATGTGCAAAGAACCTAACTTATATTTTTGATTGAAGTGTGGTAAAAGTAAGAGCTGGGGGGATAACATGATAGAACTATATAAAAAATTCTTCTTGAAAACAGAAAATGGATGAAACACAAACCTTGTTTTTCCTCAACGTAAAAAATATTTTTAAAATAAAGTAAATAGATTTGGTTGTATTTAAGAGGGATAGAAAATATATTAAATTACATCATACTGAATAATAATATGCCCTTCTTTGCAGCATGTGTCCACGCCTGGTTGCTTCACTGTAAGAAATGCTCTAGTTCTAGAAATGCTAACTGTAAAATTATTTAAGTGGATAGTCAAGAACTGTACATTGATTTTCTTGAAATGTTTACCAGTTTGGATCCTCTTTGGCTCTGCAGCATTGGCAATGGGCAATAATTCTGGCAATGTGCTTACACAGTACTTTCATTTGAGAGCCCGAGATGTCTGTAGTGGGGCAGTAGTGAGGCAAAACTTAAAAAGCATACATGAAACCCTGACGAGGTGAAAAAGTCAACCAAAACACATGCATATATAAACAGTTATATACAGTTATACAGTTAAATATAAACGTGTATCAGATATGTTAACAGTCTAGAAGTGGCAAAAAGACTGTTAGTGGTAGAGCCATGTGAATACCGCAGAATATATTTTGCTTGCAAAAAGTGTAATTAGCGTTACCAATGTTTGCCTCTCTTTTGTGTTCATTTTCCATTAATACTATATCAAGTGAATTTAAAAACAGGAATGTATGCTTATCTTCAGTATGCTGATATGCCCCAGCTGCTGGGTACAGATAGAATTCTGAAAACCTATATCTTCACCATCCTGACTTAATGCTTTCCAGGCAACTTCCAAGTGCTTTGTACTTGGTGTAGGCATCTTCTACATTCTAAAATGTTGTATTGTGTTTCCAAATGCTACTTTGCTCAGCTCCATTGGCTGGTAAGACAGAGAGGAAAATCTTTGCTTCTTCTCCCCCTTTTGGTTCCCCATGAGATTTCTTGCATGACTGTCAGTACTAGACTTCAGCTATTTCTTGCTCACTGAGGACTCTAAATAGTTTCTACTCTGGTTTCGAAATAGTGTGTTTCCGCTCCCCACCTCATCCTTCTAAAATTAGTTCAAGGTTAAATTCAATAAGGTCAAATGTGTAAACTCTTGGGACTACAGTTCTGTATTTGATATGGCTGTCATGCAAGATAAACTTTATAATGTGGTGGCAATTACTTAGAGTCTTAGCTTTTGCTGTAGTGTTAGCAGTACCCGATCTACTTTCCAACTATAAAGCAGTCTGGAATTCACATCTAGCTCATACTCAAGACCCAGCAAAATTAAAAGTGTTAAGTACGTTTTGGCAGTTCACTTTTATTATGCCCAGTCCTCAAATGTACCAGCAGACAATCATCTGAATGTTAGTTATTTTTCACATGCTTATGCGATCACACAAAAAGTACATGCTAAAAAGAAGCAGATGGTGACAGATGGGGAAGGTTGAATAAGGTGGTTTTGGAAACCTAGAAAAATACACTTCTGTAATATTGTAAAAATAAAAATTTATTTGATCGCCATGTTAGAGCTAACAAAATAGAATTGCAAAAAGTACTTAACTGTACAAAAAACAAATTTATCAATATTCAGTTTGTATTTAGCAAAATATGTGCAACATTTTTATCTTATCTGAGAATCATATGTTATTTTTATTGGCCAAATAGTTTTAAAAAGTGCAAATTTTGTTTTTATTCCTTGTTAGAGAGTTCCATGTTTAAATTAATTGTTCATTCTCTCACTTCAGGCACTATCTTATAGTGCTTTTCTTTAGTGTACTGCAGGGCTACTCAACTTTGGAAGCCCTGGGGGCCACAATGTCACTCATAGTACATGCTGAGGGCTGCAACTTAACTGTGGTTGCATTATACATGCAAATATATACGGAAATATATGCAAATAGCTTATTTTACATTCATGGGCCTGAATAGAAAGATTAAGGCAAGACTACAAACATGCAGGCCCCATTTAAGTCAGTTCTGCTGATATTAATAAAATTCAATATTTACCCGATTTCCACTGATATGACAGCACTTTTAATGAGCAATGACAGTCCAGGAATTTAACTACTAAAACACATATCAACAGAAGACCATTATATTGACTACTTTTTTCTTTTGGCTCCCATCCACGGGCCATGTGTTGAACCTCGCATAAACCCAAACTGCACCGTGGGCTGCAAACAAACATGTTGAGTAGCCCTGGTGTACTGGCTAGAGATATTGGTGCTGTGTTAGAATGAAAAAAATATCTATTTCAGGTATAACTTGAAAAAAATTATCCATTGCATTGTAAAAGTAAATATGCACATGTGTGTATATGTTTGGGTGGGCACGTGTGTAAAATTTGTAAATTGTTTGTTGAAACAGAAAAACCATTGAAATTCAAAGTGAAAGCTGTTGCAAATCATCATTAACTCCTGTCTCCTCTCAGGTCTGTTTTTATTTGGAGACACTGTTACTTTTTAGGAGACCTTATCCCAAAGACATGCAGCTACTCTTCTCTCCTACTCTCAAGCCTCAACAGTGAACCTGTCAGTTTCAGGGGTAGGTTGGGATCCAGCTTTTTTTATCCAGTGAGTGAGAGGTACCAGAAGAGCTGCTACTGTGTCATCTAGAAACGGGTTGGACAGTAGCCCTCAGAGATTGCGGTTCCATTCTCTGACCAGATATGATTTCCAAAGACAGATCGTACCCAGTGAAGTGGGGTTGTTCTCAGCCAGTTGATTCCTCATACTGGCATTATTGGGACACTTGAAATCCTTACTTTAGGCACCTGGAATCAGTACACAAGGCCAACACTGGCCAGCCCATCAGAGTAAGATAAAGATGGAGTTGAAATGTATTCAATAGTTCTGGGAATAGTTTAGTCATCTTTACCAGATGAGGTGGTTACCCCATCTTTACCATCTTTGCCTAATGATTATAAGTAATATCAGGAGCACCTATAAAGGTTGGTGTCTGAGCTCCAAATACAAAAAGAGGTTCAGGAGCCATGATATAATTGGTGAGCATTTTTCAGTCTTTGGGTCCCAGTTGAATGGCCCTCCAGATCAATGAGGTCATCATGGATCCAAGTCTCAGAGGGGTAGCTGTGTAAATCAGTATCTGCAAAAACAAAGGCGTCCTGTAGCATCTTAAAGACTAACACAAATATTTGTGCATAAACTTTCGTGGGTAAAAAACACTTTGTCAGATACATGAGTGGAAATCACAAAGATAGGGCTATATGTGCATACACTAGCACAGGGGTCAGCAACCTACAGCATGCATGCCATAAGTGGTAGGTGAGCCATTTTCAGTGTCACACGGAATCTGTGGCGGGAGCTCAGCCCCGCCCCGCCCTCTGGAGCTGGTGCAGTCGCAAAACTTGGAGCACCAGCCACGGCTTCTGGGCGCATTGGGGGGATGGGTGGGGGAGAAGGTGAAGAAAACACCAACTCATGTCTGTCCCTGGTGTCCCTGAGAGCAGCCCCGGCTGCCCACCCATCTCCACCAGGTGGCACAGTTCCCCCCCATGTGATGGAGGCTCCACCCCCCCACATGTGTGCTGCTGCATGCTCCACATGCTCTGACATGTAGGGGAGCTGGGGGAGAAAGAAGAAATGGGGTGAGACTCCCCGCCTACTTCTACTGGGCAGCACAGGGACCCCACGCAGAGCTGTAAATTTGAGGTCCTGTTCCTGTACGTGTGCTGTTGCTGCTGCTGCTCTGCCTGCCCCAGCCCTGCTGGCATGTTGGGACCTGCATGTAGAGGGTGCATGAATAGGCAGTTCTGCCCCTGGGGCCTGGCTGGGACCATTCTCGAGCAGCCGCCACCACATAAGATGGGCAGGGCTGGGGTGTCAAGGGCTGGGGGATGATGAGGCAGTGGGGGGGAAGGGGGTTGGGCAAGAAGGAAGCAATGGGGTAGGGGAGTCCACCCCCAGTGCCCCTGAGTGCCGCCCCGGCTCCCTGACTGCTTCCATTGGGAGGCACAGGGAGCCTGCGCATAGCTGGGACCCCACCCCCTGTGAGAAGGGTGGGAGTCAGGGTCAGGGGAAGTAGGGGCCGAGGTTAGGAGGTAATTGGGGACTGGAATGTGATGGCGTCAGGGTCAGAGGGTTGGGGGTTTTTGGAGTAGATTTTTTGCTTCTCACTTGTGTGGTCCCAAACTGATAATTCCCCATCCTTGCCATAAATAAAGAAAACATTGAAACCTTTTGTGTTGGACAAAAATTAATATTTTACTTTATTTAAAATGAAGTTTGATAAACTAACATGATAAAGTTAAAATGCTTAATCTGTTTAATAATTTAAATTAAATCATTCTCCCTAGCTGCAGCAATAGCAAAGGGCTTGAGCGTAATTATGTAATTAATGGTGAGTTTCCATTAGCAACTGGTGGTGCGCAGAAAGGTTTGCACTGAGCCAGGTGGTCCACAGACCAAAAAGTTTGAGAATCACTGCGCTAGAGGACGAGTGCCGTCCTGGCTGCATCTCTGGGGCTGGGTGGCAGTAGGGGCAGCTGAGGTGAGAGGAAAACATGTGGGGAGTCCCTCTGCCCCAAAGCCATGTTGGCCCCTGGGTGCCTGGCAGGAAGGCAAGTGCACCATGGACCCCCACAGGACCCCATCCCCAGCAGGGCTGGCCACCCGGGGTCACCCACCCATCCCCACCTTGCTTATTTCCCTTAATCCCTCCCAGCCACCCTGACCCCAGCCTGTGTTGGCAATCCAGTATCGTGCCCCCTGCAAGATTGGAGCCAGGGCTGGCTTTCTGCAGGAGAGGATGGGGGGAGTTCCGAGGCTCCATGCCGCATCTAGCTTCTAGGGAAGCATGTGCGTGTTGCTCCTCCCCTCCACCAGGAAAAGCCAGAGTGGAACCTAGGGCAGGAGACCAAGTGGGGCACGTGGTAGAGAGAGCCCCTCCTGGGAGAGGAGCGCGGCCCAGCACAGGAGGGTTAAATCTTGGCATGCCAGTTTGGAAAGATTGCCGACCCCTGCATGAGCACATAAAAGAAGGGAGCTACTTATCAAGTGTCAGACCACTGTTAATGAAGCCAATTCAGTTAGGGCGGATGTCCCTTCCAACAATGGACAGAGAGGTGTGAATACCAAAAAAGAGAAAATTGCCTTTGTAGTGAGAGAACCATTGTGTGTCCTTATTCAGTAATAATTTGATCATATTAAATTCGCAAATGAATTGCAGCTCTGCTGTGTCTCTTTGTAGTCTAGTTTTAAAGGTTTTTTTGGTAAAAGGATGGCTGCTTTTAAACCTACTACTGAATCTCCAGGAAGATTAAAGTGTTCTCCTACCTTTTTTTTTTTTTAATGTTACCTTTTCTGATGTCTGATTTGTGTCTATTTATCTTTTGGCACAGAGACTTTCTGGTTTGGTCAGTATACATGGCAGTGAGGCATTGTTGGTAGATGATGACATATATTAGGCATGGGGAACCTAAGGCCCAGAGGCTGGATGTGGCCCCTGGCTTTACTGGATCCAGCCTCCAAGGCTTGGGGTTTCCATTCCAGCATTGGGGAACCTGTGTTGGCATCCTCACTTGGCTGGAGCACATAAAATCTACTAGTCTGGGTCCCCCTAGGCTCTAGTGTGTTAGAGGAATGTGGGGAGTGTCTTTCTCCTTCTCAGTTGGGAGCCACGTCAGTTTGTGGGGTTTTTTTTTTGGACTTCTCACTTGTGTGTGGCCCCTGACTCAAAAATGATTCCCTACCCCAGTATATATCCTGTTAGAAGATGTGCAGGTAAATGAGCGCCTGATGGTCTTGCTGATGTGGTTAGGTCCTGTAATGAGGTCACATGGACAGGTAATGTGATTTCTTTCCAGAGGGAATTTCCTGGGTTAGTGCTTCTGTTGTATGTGGCTGCTGATCAGTATTTGCTTCAGGTTGGAGGGCTGTCTGTAGGGAAGGACTGGCCTGCCTCCCAAGGTCTATGAAAGTGAGTGTTCATTTTCCAGGATAAGTTGTAGATTGTTAGTGATACACTAGAGGGGTTTTAGTTGGGGCTATACATAATAGGGATGTTAGATATCGGGTAATTGTATAGTTGTGTAACTGCATGAAATCTTTGCGGTACATGACTATTTGATAGTCTGTGGGGGCAGGGCTGACTGCCAGTTTGCTCCTGGCCTGATTCTCGTTAATCCCGCTCATGAGCTGAGTGCTAGTAAAAATTAAGAGAGACCAGGCAGGGGTTTTCATGATCATCCCAGTGTGGCCTTTCCAGTACTGGTTTGCCATGTGCATGAATGCGGCAGTGGGACCTCTATGGTCCCTTTCCTACCAACTGCACCTGCTGTTGCAGGAACATGGTTGGCTCCTACATCTCAGTTTTGAGTCTCTGCTCCTCCCAGTGTGGATACTCTGTGGTTGAATCTGGAGGAGTGTACCTGCTCAGAGAAGGCCTAGCAAGTCCTCCTGGAAAGTAGGAAGCCATCCACGAGACTGACTTACTTGCCAAGTGGAGAAGGTTTTCCCATTGGGTGATGGAGTGTAGCATTTCTCCATTGTATTCTTCAGTGCAGTCCATCTTAGAATACTTACTGCAGGTCTAGCATATTCTTCCATCAGAGTGCGCCTTGTGAGGCCAGTCTCACTTGGGTCCTCTCTGGTGGTGCAGAAATGTTAGTGGCCCAGAACCCATTGGTCTCAGTTTCTGGCCCTTCAGGTTCTTACAGACAGTGCCACAACCTTCTGTATGAGTGAGTTTCTTGCTTTAAGTGATAGCTGTCTGGGACTGTTTTATAAAATACCTATCACCACTGTGGATATGAGCTTTAGATTAATATACTTTTTGTTGTTGTTGCTGCAACAGTTGTCACAATTCAAAGTTATAACAAACACATTTTTACCTTTTTTTTTTTTGGAAAAATATATGGGTGGTGAATATTTGCTAACAAACCAACAACTGAAGTGATAAGAATGTGTGAAGTGTTAGTAGAAATTATTAGGTGCATACTATTCACCTGAACTGTAAGGTTAATTGAAAACCACTTTTCCCCCTGAATTAACGGTAAATTGGTGTATCCAAGTTCTCAGTTTTCTTTCACAACATAGGTGTGCAGACAGTTTGTTTAGTTGTTTTAATTTTTTCCCATCTGTTCTGTCAGAATTGATTGAGTAATAAGCTATGTCAGGGTCTGTATTGTCTTATCATAGAGCATAGCTCTAGTGTGTTGAAAGGGACTGTGAACAGACTGAATGACAAGGGTGTTCAGTACCCCCAAGGAGTCATCTTTTGTAACATTAATGATTCACGTACACTACAGTGTGAAAGTGATTTGTCTGTTGCCTTTAAAATAAATTGTATAAACAACAGTTTGCAAGAGATTGACAATAGGATATGGAGACTTCCATTCTCATGGCCACAGGAGTATTTGTCTTAAATTAGTAGAGTTTAAAAAAAGTTAAAATAATCAGATTGCTTTTTGGTACCGTATGGTAAATAAACTATGGTTTGCATGAGCTTGTCTCCTATAATCAGGAAGAAGACTTTGAGAAGCCACTGGTGGTTTGAATCTCTCAAGAAGCAGAAGCAGTAGCGCTACATTATTCAGGGCTTACTAGTGGATACATACTGTCTTCTATGAAGGGTGCCTTTAGATCCTTTTCTGGTTCATTATTTCCAGGCCAGGGCAGTAGCAAGGGTATTCAGTAAACTGAACCCCACTTATGTAAAGCAGTTTCTCATCACGTATTCAGTCACTACTATAATTGGCTTGATAGCATTTGTCTTAAAACCCCACTTGATTAGCAGATGGTGAACTTGATGAAAACATGAAATATATTTGATTGACTCACTATTGCATCTGGATAGAGAAAAGATGAGTGGTTTTGTAGAACGTGGATGGCCTTGGGAGTGGACTGTGGTTAATGATGTATTTACTATCTAAACTGATAACAGTGAAAATATAAGGCACTTACTTTTTCTTGAATTTTTGGTTTAAAAAGTCATTTTATGTATCATAAATTTTGTTAGCTGATACTAGTATTTTTGTTCTGTGTCTGTGTGTGTGAAACATAATTAGGCTTGTTAGTCTTTTAAGCACAATGAAAATTGAAGTTGTTATACAAATCAACAAGTTAACCCTGTTTGAATCTACAGTACTGTCCAGTGACTGTAAAAATCTACATCTGCACTTAAGTTGCACTTAAGCAACTGCATATTCTTGAAGCAAATCTTTTGCCATAGGATATACCTCTAGGGCAGAAGTGGCGAGGAGTCCTGTGGCACCTTATAGACTAACTGAAGTGTAGGAGCATAAGCTTTCGTGGGCAAAGACCCACTTCGTCAGGTCTTTGCCCACGAAAGCTTATGCTCCTACACTTTGGTTAGTCTATAAGGTGCCACAGGACTCCTTGCCGCTTTTGCTGATTCAGACTAACACGGCTACCCCTCTGATACTTTACCTCTAGGGCAGGGATTCTCAAACTTCATTGTACTGAGAACCGTTCTGATGACAAAAAAAAGTTACTACATGACGCCAGGAGGGGAGAGTTAGCCATACCATCCAGCGGAAAGGGAGATGTGGAGCCAAATCCTGAACCCTAGCATCCTGGGCAGGGAAGAGGCAAAGCCCATATGTTTCAGCCCCAGGCAGGAAGGCAGCAATCTGAGGATGGGGAGGTATATGTAGAGTCCTGACTCAATCTGAGAACTGCTGCTCTAGGGTTCTCTTGCAAAGAGGAAGGGTGCCTTTCTCATTCCTAGTAACATCTTCTGGCAGCACTGATTGGGAGTGTTAGGTTCAGTCCTTCAGCTGTATGTCTTTTGAATCCCTTGTGAGTGTAACAGCAATCCTAAAGTCAAATAAAATAATCCTGCAGCTAATAAAAAAGTCTGGGTTCACCCCACTATTCCTCACAAGACTGAAGATAAATAGCTTCTCTTGGGAAGGATTGGGTTCCTAACCATCTGTATGTCAGTGGAGTCTTCACTGTGCATCATAGGCTCTAAACAAATAAGCAAACAACGCTCCCTTCCCCCCAAATACATAAAGATGGCCCCCTCTATCTGTCCAGTGGATCCAGGCAGTAGAGGTTCTTCAGGAGCTCTTCTGGTAAGCAGTCATGTCTTGAGAGGCCTAGAAGTTCAAACTCTGCTTCCCTCTGAGTACCATCCTCTACTGGGCTTGGATCCTACCTTATAAGGAGCTGTTCCTCTCCTGGTTTAACAGTCCTCACAGTGCAGCAGTTTGCTGCTTACTATGCCCAGAGTAGCTCTTTAACTACTTTCTTCCTGGGTTGAAACCTGGTCCACCACAAAATACCTTCGCAACATTTGTGCAGGCCCTTGTTAAAGAGCGTGTGCAATCCATACTATGCCCTTTATTAGATGCAAATTACACTGTACATTTTAAAGCCATCCCAATGTCTCTTAAGCTTTAAATCATAATAATCACAATTTAATCATAAATTTAATTATTCTTGAGTGCTTGCTCCTGTCCATTCCATGTTAGGTGTGTGTACTCACCACATGCACCAGTGCCGGAAGCTTTTCTTTCAGTGGTATCCATAGGGGAACAATTCTGGTGCTCCTTGGAGTGACACGTGCGTGACGCTGTCTAAAGGATGTCACTGTTTCCCTCTGTCCTCATTTCCTTCTTACTGCCAGTGCTGGTGCCTGGGAGGTTGCTTTGCTCTAGCAAAGTTTTGCTTTTTGTTATTTGTAAAAATCTTACTGTGTATAGTTATTAGAGTCTAGTAGTTTCTTTCTATCCCTTAGTATCTAATTCAGAGTTAGTGTCCCAGAAAGAGACTTTTCCTTTGAAATGGGGCATGCCCTGCTTCCTGGGGTTTAAGAATTGCCATTAGTTCAAGAAACCTATTCTAGTCTGTGACCCTCATGCCAAGTTGCTTACACTGTCTGGGTAAGGTCCATATTAGCAATAAGTGTCATTTGCAAAAGCTTTGAGCTACATACCAAAAAGAAGCAGGATGTTTATGCTTAAAGTTCTACTTGTGGAGTTGGTACTGACTCTAGTACAAGACTGGTCTTGATTGGGCTGAAAGCACAGCGCTGCTGTATCAGTGCGGAGCGCTTGGACATTCATAGCACTAATTTCTGGAAAGTGAGTGCCCACCAGAGGCCACTCCTACTTGTAAGAGCAAGGACAGTGCTGGAGGAGAGTCTGGACCCAGCAAGGGCAGGTTATTCTCTCCAAGTAGGAATAAGGGCATAGCTTCTGGTGAGCGGGCCAGCCCTCCCAGGGATGTGCAAGCTACACCAAACTGTGGCTGTCAACCCTCGAGGTCTTGCAAGTAGTACAGGATGTTTTGTCCCTCCCAGTGCTGCTCACACTGGTGTGAGCAGCTCCCAAATCAAAGGGTAAGCCTGATCATGGACCTCTTCCTCTTGCCCCATTATTGCAGCTCCATTTGTCTCCGCAGGGAGCGTCCTTACAGCACTCACCCATGCACAACTACCATACCAGTGATAAAGGGCTACATGGCCAGCATAAGCAGGATCCCTTCCCAAAGAGCCAACACATTCAGATGCTGGCAAGGTTATCAGACCTCTTCTCCAGCTCTGCCTGCTCCTAGAAAGGGTAGAAGTGGCTGTTTTGAAGACGTGCCTGAGGGCAATAGTCATAATTTCGGATCCTGCCCTCCCCTGCTTCTTCAACCAACTTTTCCTTCTTTCTCCAGGCCTGGGCATCCCATAACATCAGGCCACTGGGTCCTCAATGCCTTTGTGCAAGGCTATACTCGACACTTTTTCTACCCCTCCCCCTACTTTTTCCTTCCCTGTCCCTCTTCATGGATCTTTCTCATGAAAGTCTGCTGTGTCAGGAAGTGCTGCAGCTAGGAATGGTATAAGATGTTCCCCCAGAGCTCAAAGGCAAGGGAGTTCTTCTCTAGGCATTTCCTAACTCTGAAGGCCAAAGGGAGCTTACTCCCCATTCCAGACCAATAAGACCTCAACATTTACCTAACACGTTTGAAATTCTGCGTGGTCTCACTGGTCATCTTCATTCCCTCCCTGGCTCTCGACAACTGGTATGCTGACCTTGACTTGAAGAACATGGATGTTCACAGTACAATCTTTGAAGGCCTTTGGCCTGGTGACAACACTGAGGATTTTACAAAATGCATGTCAGTGGTGGCAGTTTCTCAGACATTTGGGAATTCTGATTCATCCAGTCTTGATGACTGGCTGATCAGGGACCACTCCACGTCTCAGGTCCAGGATGCTATCACGATACCATTGGATACATCTGGATGTTTGATGTTAAACTTTGTTGACCTTTCCACATTTATCAGAACACTTCTTTACTGTCAGCATGAGAACTTACCTCCCCTGCAAAAGGTTCCAGATGATGAGAGATCTCATCGCAGGCCTCTGAGTTTCCCATCCTGATGGCATACATTTGCCTGTGACTGCTGGGCCACACGGCAGCATGTACATATGTTATGGGTCTGGCAAAGCTCCGTATGTGGCCTCTACCATAGTGGCTAGCTATGATGTACACCCTGGCCAGAGTTCATCTGGACTGGGTCATCACCATCCAGCCAGCAATTCTGACCTTATTGCAGGGGTAGACCGATCCCAGGATGTTCTTCGATGGAGTCTTATTTAACAGTCTTAGGCCTTCAGTGTTGCTGATGACCGATCCCTTGGCTGGATAGTGCACTTTGGTGAGCTGTGGAACTAAGGCATGTGGTCTACACAGGAGCTGCAGCTGCATGTAAATGTCAAAGGACTGAGCACAGTCCATCTAGCATGCAAGTTGTTCCTACAGCAGCTATCTGACCATGTTGTTTATGTGTTGACAGACAACACAGCTAGCCTCTACGTTTTATGTCAACAGGCAGGGGACCATGGTCATCATCTCTCTGTTAGTAAATACAGAACCTTTGGGAGTTTTGTCAATCATTTAACATATGATTCATCTAGAGGCCTATCACCTCTCTGGTATCAGGAATGTGTTGACTGAGCAGATCTTTCTTCTCTCCTCGTGAGTTGGCACTTCACCCTGAAGTGTTACAGTTACTTTTCCAGCAGTACGGCAGTCTCCAAGTAAACCTCTTCACCATCAGGAAGAATAAGAAGTGCCCTCTTTTTGACTCTCTGCAAGGCGTGAACCCTCTCAGTCATGTTCCTCTGTCATAGTCCAGGGATCTGTGGTACATGTTTCTGCTGATTCCTCTGATCACTAGGGTCCTGTCAAAGATCAAGAGAGATGGGGCTCAAGTCATTCTGATCACTCCAGCGTGGCTACACCAGCATTGGTTTGGAAAGCTACTGGACCTAATGGTACTGCTGCCTCGCTGTCAGAACCTTCTATCTCAGGACCACAGTCATCTTTGGCATCCCAGTCTTGCCTCTCTCTGCCTAATGGGGTGGATGCTGTCTGGTTAAATCCTGAAGAGCAAGTCTGTTTCAGGGTGGTATAGCAAGTCCTCTTAGAGCAGGGGTAGGCAAAAGCCTTTCAGTGGGCCGGATGTGGCCCACCTAGGGCTTTGATGTGGCCCACGCAGCAGTTCAAGGCTCCACCTCCTAGCATGTTGTCTGGGAGCCAGGGATGTTTAAGCCCTTTAAACTGCTTCTATTTAAAGGGCTCGTACTGTCTCGGAGCCTGTCCCAAGCCCTTTAAATAGAAGCAGTTAAAAGGGCTCGCAAGTCCCAGCAACTGCCCAGGGGAAGGTGAGAGCCCTTGAAATAGAAGCAGTTGAAAGGGCTCTAGTGTCCCTGGCTCCCAGGCAACACACTAGCAGCAAGGCCAGAAACAGCGAGCCCTTTAAATAGCAGGAAATTAAAGGGCTTGCACCTCCTGTCCCCACTAATGTGATGCCTGGGAGCTGCAGGGGAGGCGTGAGCCCTTTCAGGTCCTGCTATTTAAAGGCCCACCTCTTCTGTCTGAGGCCCCGCCCCTTCTGAGGCAGCCTGCGACCACTTCAAAAACTGAAATGGTCCTCATTCAAAAATAATTGCTCATCCCTGTCTTAGTAGAAAACTTTCCACTAAATCATCTTACCTGACCAAGTGGACCTGATTCTCCCACTGGGCATCTGAAGGTTACATATCTTGAGCAGCTTCATCTGTACAAATATCCTGGGTTACCTGCTCATGCAAAGAAGCAGAATTTGGCCCTTTCCTCCTTCAAGATCCATCCAGCTGCCATCTCGGCTTTTGATCCCCTGATCCAAGGTTTTGAGGTGTTTTCACATGAGATGTCCACCCATTTTCTGAAGGACCTTGAACTTTTTTTTCCCCTACCATGAAAAATCCTGTCCTTCAATGGGACCTCAATCTGGTCCTGTCCTGTATTGTGGAGGTACCATTTGAGACTCTCAGCTCCTGCTCCCACTCCCATCTATTCTGGAAGGTTGTCTTCTCAGAGCCTCATTATATGGCCTACAACTGCAACCTCATCCAGCCTTTCTTCTGAAAGTGGTCTGTTCCTTCCACATTAACCAGGACATCTTCTTACTAGTGTTTTGCCCAAGTTACAAAACTCTAGTGAGGACTAGTTTTTACGTGCCCAGGGCATTCACCAGGTTTTGACTTTCTGCCTGGAGTGGACCATGCTTTTCTGCAAGTTTTCGTAGCTCTTCACCATGAGGGTGGATCAAATGAAGGGACTCTCAGTCTCTTCTCAAAGGATGTCCAGTTGGATTGCCTCCTGCATCTGGACTTGTTATGAGTTAGCACTGCCTCTGCTAAAAGCCCACTCAATGGGAGCATAGGCATCCTCAGTGGCTTTCTTGGCTCATGTGCCTATGCAGGACATTTGTAGAGCTGCCACATGGTTCTCAGTACACATGATCATAGCACATTATGCCATCACCCAGCAGGCCAGAAAGAATGCTGGATTCAGCAGAGCAGTTCTACAAGTGGCATGTCTGCGAACTCCTACTCCATTGTTACTGCTTGGGAGCCACCTCGCATGAAATGGACATAAGTGTATTGTTGAGTGTATGCACTCAAAGAAGAAAAAAGAATGACTTGTTCAGAACAGGGGTTCTTTGAGATGTGTTGCTCATATCCATTCCACAACCCACCCTCTTTCCCCACTTGTCAGAGTTTCCATCAAGAAGGAACTGAGGGTGGGGAGAGCTGGTGATGCCCCTTGTACGACACCAGAGCAGGTCCCCTACAGATACTACTGAGGGAAAAACTTCTGGCATAGGTGTATGTGCTGTGTACATACACTAACATGGAATAGATGTGAGCAGCACACCTCAAAGAACACCATTTACAAAACAGGTTAACTGTGTTTATGGCCATTTTAAGGCCTTAACGCAAATCAGACTAGTCAAATCTTCTAGTCAGATTCAATTGGCTCTTGCTGATATCTAGACATACAGAAGTAGGTCAGGGTATGTCTACACTACCACCCTAGTTCGAACTAGGGTGGTAATGTAGGCAACCGGAGTTTCAAATAAAGCCCGGGATTTGAATTTCCTGGGCTTCATTTGCATATTGCCGGGCGCCGCCATTTTTAAATGTCCGCTAGTGCGGACTCCGTGCCCCGCGGCTACACGTGGCACGGACTAGGTAGTTCGGATTAGGCTTCCTATTCCGAACTACCGTTAATCCTCGGTAGTTTAAAAATGGCGGCGCCCAGCAATATGCAAACGAAGCCGGGGAAATTCAAATCCCGGGCTTTATTTGCAACTCCGGTTGCCTACATTACCACCCTAGTTCGAACTAGGGTGGTAGTGTAGACATACCCTAAGGGACTCAACATAATCTTTATGGGTATGTCTACACTACAGCACTAATTCGAACTAACTTAATTCGAATTAGTGCATCTAGACCTAAAAACTAGTTCGAATTAGCATTTTGCTAATTCGAACTAGCATGTCCACACTGAGTGGACCCTGAACCGAGGTTAAGGATGGCCGGAACCAGTGCCGGCAGGGCATCAGGTTAGGACTTAGAGCATGGAGCTGCTGTCTCAGGCTAGCTGAGGGCTGTGCTTAAAGTGACCCGACCCCCACCCCGGACAGACAGTTCTCAGGGGTTCCCTGCTTGCAAAGCAGTCCTGGCTTGGAGTGCCCTGAGTGCCCACACTCGGCACATCACAGCACTCGGCCATCAGCCCGGCTGCACTTGCCGCAGGCTGCCATCCGGGGGGGGGGGGGGTGTCAATCAGGAGGCTGCAGGAGAGCTTCCACTCCGAGGAGCCCACAGAGCCACCCCAGTCCTCCCCATCGGGGGCTCGTACCCCATTCCTCCCTCACCTCCTTCCACTTACCCCTCGCTAGCCCCCCTTCCTGATGTACAAAATAAAGGACACGTGTGTTCAAAAATAGAAACTCTCTTTACTTAACAAAACTCAGGGAGACTGGGAAAAGGAGGTGGGAGAGGGGAAGAGAGAGGGTGGGAGAGGGGAGGGCAACTAAAATGATCAGGGGTTTGGAACAGGTCCCATATGAAGAGAGGCTAAAGAGACTGGGACTTCTCAGCTTAGAAAAGAGGAGACTGAGGAGGGATATGATAGAGGTCTATAAAAGCATGAGTGGTGTGGAGAGGGTGCATAAAGAAAAGTTCTCCATTAGTTCCCATAATAGAAGGACTAGAGGACACCAAATGAAATGAATGGGTAGCAGGCTTCAAACTAATAACAGAAAGTTCTTCTTCACAAAGCAAATAGTCAACCTGTGGAACTCCTTGCTGCAGGAGGCTGTGAAGGCTAGAACTAGAACAGAGTTTAAAGAGAAGTTAGATAAAGTCATGGAGGTTGGGTCCATGGAGTGGTATTAGCTAGGGGGTAGAAATGGCTGGAGATGGACGGCACGAGACAAATGGCTTGGTTATTGTTTCGGTCTATCCCCTCCAGGGTCCCTAGTGTTGGCCAATGTCGGCAGACAGGCTTCTGGGCTAGATGGACCTTTGGTCTGACCCAGTACGGCCATTCTAAGCTCAGGACTCAGGGTTGGGGGTCTCACTGGACCACCCTGATTTTCATCCAAACCTGCTCCTGGGTGGCCAGGCTGGCAGCTATCCTGCCCTAGACGGCCACTTTCCTGTGCCTAGTGCGGATGTCGTGGATGAGGTCCTCGATCTCCGCACTAGACCAGGCGGGCGCCTGCCTCTTGCGGACCCGGGCAGGCTCCTGGTAGCCGCCAGCCTGGTCCCAGGAAGAGGCGAAGGGCTGGGTGGCAGCGGGTAGCTGGTTTGTGCCGTGCCAGGTGCAGGGTCTGCTGGCTGGGTGCTGGCAGGCTTGCACCTGGCACAGGCACCGTAGCCAGCCCGTGCCCCTTTAAGGGCTCCGGGGCCGGGAGGAGGGCAGACGATTTTCCCTGGTGGTGCCCAGAGTGGCCACCAGGGAAATCACCCCCACTATAGCCCACACCTTTTTATTGACCCTTCTAGGAGGCTGTTGCATCCTTTTAACAGGAGGGGTGACATTAGAACTTTTGAAACCTTTTACAGAGAGTCCTGGGGGCAAATGCGGGGAAAAAAAGTGTACTTGAATGACTTGTTTAATTTGAGTAGTGTACCCTTCGTTGGGAGGAGGGACAAGACTGTGACTTAATAGGCATGCCTGTTTTAAGAAAATGAAGCTGTTCAGTATATATTCAGTACTGTCATCATTTCTGTTTTCTTCACGTTTCTTTGCTGTTCTGTGCTGTACTCGTGGACAGTCTAAAAATATAGTTACAACATTTGTGAACTACTTAGCTTTTTGTCATGTTCCTTTAAGCTTCACAAGCTGTGCATCTCTAAAAGGACTATATAACCAGTTGAGTGGAAGCATTCCTGACCTTAAGATGCATTTAATTTTAAAAAATAACACAGATTTAAAAAATTATTGAAAAAGATACAGTAGCACTTGGAGAAAACTCATATGGACACATGCACTCTTTACAGATACACTTAATTTAGATTTAATCCTCAGAAGTTCTAAGTACCCATCAGTGCTGACTTTCCATATCTTGTAAATGCTGAAATATTCTTAAGATAGAATTGTATACATAATATTTTTGATGTAAAAAAAATAAATTCCATGTGTTTACTATGACTTCATTATACATTTTACTAAATGTATATTCCAATAAGCTGACACATATTTTCCAAAATCTAACATTTGTGATTGTTCTTTTTCCTAATCGAAAACCTTTGAATACACTTGCTTCTCTGTCTGGCTATAAACCAGGCATTTAAACAAAAATAAAGGATTGCCAGTTTTGCCAGCTGGGGATGAGAACCCGGCTGGTGATATGTGGGTTCGTGAGGCAGTTAATCCAGTTTTTATGTTTGTTTATTATTTTATGTAAAAAGAAGTTAAAAAATCACATTTGGCACTTTTTGTTACCACTGTTTTGTTGCTGTTGTGGGAATGTAGCAAAGGTTGCTCATACTTTTTATTATTATTAGGTAAAGCCCCACATACACTACAGTCCAGCTATTGGCCAAGAGATAATGCCTTGTTCAGAAAATGAAAGTATTTTCCCCCAAATCTTACATTCTGTTCACACCTTATCGTATGTGTAGAATCTGTACTCTCGTTTCATCATTTTATTTGTTTTGCTATCATTTCAAGAAAAAGGCTAACAGTAGAAATGACCACATAGTGAAAAATGTACATCTTTCCTCTAAGTCAGAGTAAAATGGTGACTAAAAGATTTAAATATTACAAATTGATTTTCACTTTTTCAGAGAACCATTTGCAACACTCTCTCACTCATACAATATTCTATCTTCAAAAGTAGAAGTAATTTTAGTTCATTTGATCAAGTCTGCGTGCAGGACATTAGTTGAATTTCACACTCACTAAAATCTCATAATTTCCTTAAAAATATCAAATTATTATATAATAAAAATATCTGATGAGTTTCTGTGTTTTGACATAACTATCTTTAGTTGTATAAATAAAACAAATTAATTTGGTAAAAATGATTGTTTTTTATCTTAGTTATATACATGACCGTAGTAATATACATTTTCATCATACTACAGGTTGAAACTCTCTAGTCTGGCAACATCTGTGGTCCAGCATGATTTTAGTTAGCCAGATGTCCATTTATCATGGGTGCGGTCAAGTTTCCTGTGGTCTCATAAAATTTGTTTACAGTCACCAGTTCTGGCTCTCAGTGTTCTGTGCTGTTATTTAGCTCTGTTTACCCCAGTAAGCAGTAGAAGTGTTGGTAGTGCTGCTAGAGAATATTGATCTCCCTTGGTTCGGCAAATTCTTGGTTCAACACTGGTCAGGGTCCAAGGGTGCTGGACTAGAGAGGGTAAAGGTTGTTTTGTGCTCTAAAGTATGAGGATTTATTTCACTTCTGATTTTTTTTCTTTTTTATAAAACCCTTTCTAGTACTCCTCTTCTGTGTCCTCTTCTGTTTTGAATTCCTGTATCCTCTTGGCCTTAGTATGTGTTTGTGGCAGTGAGTTCCACAAGCCACAGGCAGTCCCCGACTTACGCGGATCCGACTTACGTCGGATCCGCACTTACGAACGGGGCTTTCTCGCCCCGGAGCTCACAGGCAGCGATCCGCCACCTCGACCTCCGGGGCGAGAAAAGCTGCTCCCGGTGCTCCTGGTCTGCTGGAGATGGTCTCCAGCAGACCAGGGGCACCGGGAGCGAAGCCCCAGCCGCGGCGCGGTCCCGCACCTCTGAGGCTTTGCCAGAGCAAAGCCTCAGAGGCGCGGCACCCCGCTGCCACTGCAGCTTTGCTCCCCGTGTCCCTGGTCTGCTGGGGGGGGGGGGCGCAGCTAGCGTGCCCCCCAGCAGACCAGGCTTTTGTTGCCGGACCCTGGGGCAGAGCAGCTGGGGCGCTGCCGGTTGGTCCCGCAGCGTCGCTCTGGGCACTACTGGACCAACCCGGCAGCACCCGAGCTGCTCTGCCCCAGGCGTCCTGATTCAGCCGCTGCTGGTCAGTTTCAGCAGCGGCTGAATCAGGACGCCTGGGGCAGAGCAGCTGGGGTGCTGCTGGGTTGGTCCAGTAGCGCCGAGGAGCGGTGCCACTGGAGCAACCCAGCAGCACCCCAGCTGCTCTGCCCCAGGCGTCCCCAAGTCAGCCGCTGCTGAAACTGACCAGCGCTGACTACAGGAAGCCCGAGGCAGAGTTGCTCCGCCCCAGGCTTCCTGGAATCAGCGCTGATCAGTTTCAGCAGCAGCTGACTTGGGGACGCTTGGGGTTCTTAAGTTGAATCTGTATGTAAGTCAGAACTGGCGGTCAGTTTCAGCAGCGGCTGACGCCAGTTCCGACTTACATACAGATTCAACTTAAGAACAAACCTACAGTCCCTATCTTGTACGTAACCCGGGGACTGCCTGTAATTGTGTTTTGCGTGATTGTTTCAGATTTGCTGCTTTTTTATTTCAGCATTCAACAGTAGAGCTACTACATAAATGTCCTTTAAAGTAGTATTGATATAATCCAACCATTTCTCTCTCATCTTGGCTATTGCAACTCCATTTTCTGTCATTTCCCAAAGGCGTATGCCTTCATACTCTAGCATGTGCAGATGTTGCTTGCTGTTCTGTCACAAGTACAAATAAGTACATTCTCATGCCCAGTTACAATGGCTCCTTGTTCATTTCAAGGTTAAAAGTAAATTTGGGTTTCTCTTTTTTAAATACACCCTTCCTCCTGTATCTCCGCATTGACTGTAACTGACTTCCAGAACCTTGTCTCCCTCTGCTTCCATTTCATGTTGCTTCATTTAGCTGACCACTCCCTGGGCTACTCTGTACAGTTTTGTCATTGTGAAATCTCAGCAGCTTTTTTTGTCTGGACAAGTCTTCCTCTGTCTTTGCATTTTTGTTGTCAAGTCACAGAGGAAAACCTCTTATTTCCTTTACCATTTCTTTAAAAGATGCTTTTCCAAATAAAGTTGTATTTTGCATTTTGTCTCTTGAGCATATCTATCCTGAGTAAATATTTGTGCCCCAAGCACTTAAAATTACAGTGACTTTCATATAAAGGAATTCATATTAACTTTTAATTTTCACACAGTTTTAAAGGTACTTTTAGGGATTTTTTAGGACCATGTTCTACAGTGATACCTTTATCCATTTTATTATTAAGGTGTATTGAAAACAGCTTGCCTAGATTGCTTAAGCCTCCTCCCCCCCAATTGTTTCTGGGGATATTGAGGTGATGGGTTTTGACATAAGTCCTTTAGAGCCATAAACAATGGAGACAAATGGATTTCAGTGCACCAGAATCAGTTCTGGTATTCTGTGCTTTGGATTGTGAAGGAAAGTATAGCTGGGGGTCTAGCATATGAAGAGCTTGCTAGGAAGATATGCATACTTTTAGAGTATTAAAATGTTTTTTTTAACTCCTAGATACCCCTCCTGCAGTTGGAGAGCCTAAGTGAGGAGAGGAGGTAGTTGCGGAGGAAGAGAGAGGAAATCCCCCCTAAGACAGGAGTCAGAGAGGAGCTAAGACAGTGTTGGCCAGTAAATTAAGCTTGGTGGCTGGTAAATTAAGCTTTTCCTTCTGTTCCTGAAATTGAAGGCCCAATGATAGGGTAATGGTGAAGGACTAGGGAGAGGAAAAATTCATTGGTCACATTGATGACTATATTCTCTGTTCTATTTGTCTGTCTGAGACGTTTACATAAGTAGTGATTGTGCTATCATACAACAATTGAGCATGAGTTGAATTTAAGCCAACATTGTTTGGGTTCACTTTTGTAATAACCAATAAACTTTGTAAGATTAGTGTCTGTGTCCAGTGCTTTGGGAATCTGTGCCCCATGTTACAACACAGCAGGGTTGAAAATATGTTAATATAAATATATGAAAACTTTAAATCTAAATGGTCTGAAAAGATTTGATTTGAAATCCATATGATTTATGGTTTTTTAAATTATATTTTAGGTATTAGAAGACAATGACTATGGTCGTGCAGTGGACTGGTGGGGTCTCGGAGTTGTCATGTATGAGATGATGTGTGGGAGATTACCATTCTACAACCAGGATCATGAGAAACTGTTTGAACTAATACTAATGGAGGACATAAAATTCCCTCGAACTCTCTCATCTGATGCAAAGTCATTACTTTCGGGTCTCCTGATAAAAGATCCAAATAAACGGTAAGCATAAAGGATTATTTCTCATTAGAATTCTTAAATCTTAACTTTATTAATTATTATCTGTGTTAACTGACTATGTTGAATACAAAAAAATTGTCTAGGCTAATGCTGTTTGTCTTGCCGGGGGGAAATAAAGGTACAGAGAAGAGACTTTCATGGATGGTCTCTCCTGCTGTCTGAGTGCCCCTGTTCCATTATGAAGGAATGAAGTTTTCAGGCAGGAGAGCATCTAACTCAAGCAGAGGGAAACAATCTCATAGTTGGGACTCACTTTCCAGAGGATGTCATAATATCCACCTACACTGAGGATATTTCTTTGAGTGCAGAGACTCCAGTGCCTGGAAAGAGACAGGCAATAGGGAGGAGGTTACAATTATTAGAAATTTGGATAGTTGGGTTTGTGGTGAGCAGGAGAACCAAATGGTGAGTTGTCTGCTGGGTATGAAGGTAGCTGATTTCGCAAGGCCTCGAGGTAACTGCACAGGGTTGTACCGGGGTAGAGCCAGTGGTTGTGATACATGAAGGTATCAATGAAACAGTGAAAAATAGGAGAGAAGTCCTTGAGTCCAATTGTAGGCTTGTAGGTAAGAGATTAAAGCCCTGGATATCTGTGGTGACATTCTCTGCAGTGCTTCTAGTAAGTTCAACGTGCAGGGCCAGTAGGGCAGGCAGAACTGCATGATCTCAGCGTGTGGATAAAACAATGGTGTAGGGCAGAGGGGTTTAAGTTTATTAGAAACTGGGGAGTCTTCTGGGGATGGAGTACCCTAAACAGGAGCATGGGCTACAGTTAAACCAAAATGGACTCAGATTGTCATGTAAAATTAAAAAGGATTGTAGACTATTTTTTTAAACTAAGGGCTGGGAAGCCAACAGGTGTAAATGACTTAGGCAGAGACGGCCCTTAGGGAAATCTTGTATCCTAGTAAAGGAGTTGGTAAGTGACCGGTAGGAGCTAGTGAGAAGCAGTCATGAAGTAGAGTCCCATTGAAAAATAACATGTGCAAGCAACTGAATATTGACTAAATTTACAAGTGTTTATATGTAAATGTTAGAAGTAAGATGGGTGAACTAGAATGCCATGTATTAAATGAGGCCATGAATACAACACGCATTATTGGTCATTTGTGGTTTCAAGCGAAGAGGAGGAGGGGGAAAGAGCAGAGGTGAGGTGGCGCTCTGGGGAATATATAGGGATGGGGGCCATATATGCAGCCCCATGATCGGCGACGGGGACTTCCTGCCATCCTGTATATTCCCCTGAGTACCCCTTTCCCAGTCCCTACTTGGTCAATGCCAGCCCCTCTGCTGCCATAAGAGTGGAGCCCTTTAGCTGGCAGCAGCAGAGGGGCTGGGATTGACCTCCCTTGGTCTGGCAAATTCTCTGGTTCAGAACTGGTCAGGTCCTGAGGGCGATAGACCAGGGAGGTGTAACCTGTACCAATTTTTAATGAGCGCTACAGAGGCAATCCTGGCAATAATTAGCTAGTCTATTTGAATTTGTTATGTGGTCAACAGTTATGTGATTAAGGGTGATCCAGTCAATATAGTGTACTTTGGTTTTTCAAAAAGTCCTTGATGAAGTCTGTCACAAAGAGCTATTAGGGAAATAAGTTACAGCGTAACAGGAAATATCCTCTCCTGGATCAGAACTGGTTAAACTAGAGGAAAAAAGGGTAGGAATAAATGGTCATTTTTCACAATGTAGTCGGTGATGTGAAAAAGTGAAAATCTAGCAGTTATGCATGGAAATATTGAATTTGAATTCATTGCAGAGTATGGTAGTTTCTTTTTGTCTTTTATTTTTAAATACAAGTACTTAATTCCCTTTAGAGAATACTTTCTTGGAGTAAAATAAGTATTTGTTCATATAGCCATATTTGATGCTTTGTAATCTTCGAGCATGGAGTTCCCTGACAAAATATTAACATTTAGAGTTGGAAAAAATAGTTCACTGTAACTCTTATTTGCTGATAGTAGTATTATGATGCATCTATTTATTAACTTACTTTGTTTGGGGTGCAGATGCTAACCACTGGCACATGGGGAGGGGCTTTAAATGCAGCTTGGTTTTTCGTTGCACAGATGATCACTAAAGATATTGAGAGGTCAGGCTGGTGATGCAGCCCAATCAGGTTTCTTAGTAGTGAGGCAGGAAACTCTGAATAACGGCTTGGAAAGCAGAAAGGGAATGGCAAGTCAGAATAAGAGGACACCCAACTGGCTGTGGTGATGACCTAAGCTTACATTTTTCTGTTTTAATTTCTGGCAATATAAGACAATATAAGACCAGTTTGTTTTGTTCATTAGAATTATTATTCTTTGAGCACACTGAAACAAGAAACCTTAAAGAGGAGGAACACAGACAGTTTGAGAGACTGCTCTGGGTTTTTTATTTTATTGTCTGATCCACTTTATGACTTTATGAAATACACTGCCTTCCTTATTTAGGATTGAGATTTTTTTTTGTTACTCTTCATATGTTCTCATCTTTAGTTATTATAGGAGTACGTGTTCTTCTGACCTCTGCTTTGTAACAGGCTACTAAACACTAAGCAGCCACTTCTACACCAAGCCCAACAATCAGAATTAGAGAAAAGTATTGCAGCCCTCAGGAAACTAAAATATTGTGTACCTCAGGTAAAGAACTGGAGGGAATGAAGGGCACCAGTGCCTGAGGCCCCTCAATGGCAAGGATTAAGTGAGATATACTCAGATGATCCTAGCAAGGTATTTGCACTGGATGCAGGACTAGGCAAAGATCTCGTTACCAATCTGGGAGACAGGAAATTCCTTCCCCACTTTGAATATGGTGATTGATTATACCCAGAGCATGAAAGCAAGATACACTAGTCAAGCAGCTGGGAGAGAGAATTTTCAGTTCCACTTCAGTGTAGGCATATTCCATCTAGTATCCCATCTCCAGTTGGGGCGATCTCTGTTCCTTTGGAGGAAGGAGGCAAACAAAGAAAGAGAACATGCCAGTGGGAGAGAAAGAACATTCACTTCCTTGTGAAAGTTGATAGATTGCTGACATGCTGAAAACTGAATTTATCTATTAAAAAGGAGGCAGTGACTGTTGAGGCTTCTCTGCTACTATTGTCTAAGGGCACTGGATCTTGTTTGACACTGGTCTCATTGGATAGATCTACGCTCTAGTAAAAGATCCACGGCAGAGCCACAGCTGGCTGGGATCAGCTGACTTGGAGTCTGGGCTTTTATACCATCCCTCCTTGCACGATCTCAGAGCTTAGCTTCAGCCCAAATCCAAACTTCTCTACCTTATTTTAATAGCCCCATGGTCCAAGCCTTGTGCATCCAGTTCAGCTGATCTGGCCTAGCAATGGGGGGAAGCGGGGAGAGAGAGAGAGAGATTTACTGCATTGTAAACATACCTGCAGAGTAAATACTTCACTGTCTTTGTGTCCTTCTTGAGGTGGAGTGTCCAGGTCCATAGATTTGCCCTATATTTGTCTTTGTATGTGCCTCAATTAAGACTGAGAATGACCATTTCTGTGACTGAGAGAGGAATTCAGTCCTCTGTGAATCCAAACAAAACAAGACTGGTAATGATGTCATTTTTACAAAGGGGTTTTTGTCCACTAAGAAGGGACCTGATAATCAGTATCCTTTTGACATAAAAAACTCTTAATGGAACTGGGGATGAATTTGACAATGAGTGGGATTTACTGATTATTTTGTTGAATAGGTTTGGATAAAATAAAATTCAGAATGTAAAATCTAGGTTTATCCTTTGTTCAAAATAATCTCTTGATGTAACAGTCTTGCCAGATATTGACAGGTCTCTTTCTCAACAACAGAGGTTGTTGAGAAAATGGTGTTGGAACACATTCAAATGTTTTTTCAATCCCCACCAGACTGGCTGAGATGTCATGATAGCACTAAGATAGAGCTGTCATCTGTTGTCCTCTTGTTGGGTGCATGTAAAGTAGGGATGTAAGGGAGTAGTCGACTACTTACACTCCCTCCTTCCCCATTGCCTGTGTATAAGGGGGGCAGCCCCTGTGCACAGAGGCTGCTGCTGGCTGGGCAGGCAGCCTGGCTCAGTCCCAGCTTGTGCTGGGTGAGGGACCAAACCATGCTGCAGCTCTGCAATTTAAAATGCAGTAAGAGCTGTGGGGGGTAGCGTGGAGGGTTAGGGGAAGAGATTGAGCCTTCCCAGCTCCTACTGCCTTTTGAATTGCAGAGCCACAGTGGGATTTGATCCCATACCTGGCACGAGCCAGGACTGAGCTGGGATGCCTATTGACCAATCGAGTAGTTAGTAAAAATTCTATCAACTACTCAATTCATTTTATCCCCGCATCTTAACATCCCTAATGTAAAGTACACACTTTATAGTCTATTTTTCAAGAATATATTCTCATTTCATATGAGGGACCAGGGAGGAGCTGGACAGGACTGCTTTAGTGTGTCTTTTTTGTGCTGTAAAATTATTAGTGCATATGAGAGGCACCACTTGGTTATATGCCTCACTGTGCAATTTTCACTAATTCATGTTTCTGACAGTCTCTTCCTGTGCATAATTCAGAGACAGAATCTTCACATTCTCAAAGACACACATCCATCTGTTCTCCATCTAACACCTGTACATCGGACACTTGACCATACACTCTAACTGCTTGTCTGCTGTGCTGTCAATAAAAAACACAGACAGACCACTACTAAAAATGGTTGAACAGATACAGCTCATTTTGTCATGCTTTACAGTAGAACTTAAGTGTTATAAACATGAGAGTTATAAACTAACCAGTCAACAACATATCTCATTTGGAAACAGAAGTATGCAAGCAGCAGCAGCAGAAACAACTAAAACAAATATAGTGCTGTGTTAAATGTAAACTACAAAAAGGGAGTGGGGAGGAGTTCAAAATATTGGCAAAGTAAGGAAAATATTTTTGTGCTTTTCTCATTTTAATTAAAATGATTACAAAATTTTTTCTTCTGCTTAGTAAAGTTTCAGAGCTTCATTAAATCAGTGTTTGATTGTAAACTTTCAAAAGAACAACCATCAGTTATGAACAACCTCCATTCTTCTGTATCTATTTTGCTGGATAATATCAATATTATGTATTTGTAAATTACAGAGTATAACATATTATGCTTGTTCTTTGACTACAAGCTGATTTTCTCAAAAAGAAATTAATTTGCTGTATAATCCAAAATCCCCTATTTTCCCACCATTTCTGTATACATCAGTCTATGGGGACAAATAATAAATAATTGCTATTATCTTTCCCTTTCTGCATTCTTTATTTTGTAGTGAATTAAAGCCCTTTGCCATTATGGTCCATCATCCCAATACTATGTCTAGAACTTCAGGGAGCAGTGCTGGATTGATGTGAATTTCACCACATTGATCCTTGTCTGCTGTTCAGACCAGAATACTGTGATGTGCTCCACTTGGAGTAACTTTTTGAAGAGAAGCTGGAATTCAGCTTGTGTAAACTTACCTAGTAGAGTCATTTTGAGCACAATACATGGGTCTTCATTGGCTGTTTACTTTTAGATGAAAATCAGGATATCACTTCCATCCTTTAAGTTTCTGATGGTCTAGGGCCCAGTTACCTAAACCTTTTTATGTATAGGCAGTCCCCGGGTTACATGGATCCGACTTACATCGGATCCCTACTTACAAACGGGGTGAGGAAACCCCGCACTAGCTGCTTCCCCCCAGCAGACGAGGGAGACGCGGAGCGGCTTTTCTCAGCAGACACCTCAGCTTGAGAATAAAGGACTGAGGGAAGTGAGGTGTGGGAGAATAAAACTGAGCTCTGGAGAAATGTTTGGCTAGAGTTTCCCCTACAATATGTACCAGTTCCGACTTACATACAAATTCAACTTAAGAACAAACCTACAGTCCCTATCTTGTACGTAACCCGGGGACTGCCTGTACCCTGTAGGGAACAGGAGCTCCCTCAAAGCCCCTCCAGATCCTGCATCCAATCCTTTCTAATGTCTCCACTCGGCAGATGCTGAAGGTGGGCGGGAAGTGGTCCTTTGAGCAAACAAACAAAGAAAAGACCTCGTCTCTCTTCTGCCCTTACAAGAGAGATGAGTCCGTAGGGGAAAAGAGAGTCATGGGTGACCTGAATATCAGAATATCGAGACCTGCGCCTGCTGCTGTCTCCCTATCTGCCAGCTTTTCTCTGCTGTCTAAGCAAGGCAGCCTTCTTGTTCACCACCTTTTCTTTGGATGTTTTTTTCCTTTTAAGTTCCCCAACGTGAAGCGGAACAAGCCTTGAAGGTGTGCCTCATTGGTGTTCAGCAAGGCCAGAAGAACTCCTGAGTCACCTTTTGTGTAGAATAAGGGTATGTCCCTTCACATACTCTACCCCTCAATATAGTAAGGGTATTCCGGAGTAACTTGTCTCCATCACTGATCATCTTGGAAATAAATTGTCAAAAGCATAGTCTTTCATGCCGTGCCCAGTGTTGCACTCTGAAACTGACGGGTTGGAGCACAAGCTACCATTTAATCATATGTGGAATTTGTGACACTCACAGGAATCTATAATTCATATAAGCACCAAAATTTCCTTTTTAATAATGGAGTAAGCCTTTTCTGTCGAAAAGTGCTTCCTATACAAGTATAGGATTGGGTATTCTTTGAAAGCGTGTACAGGTATAGGATTGGGTATTCTTTGATAATATGGCAGCAAACCCAAAGCATCTGAATGCAGCATGAATTTCCAGGAAAAATCGGGATTGAAGAGTAGTCAGCCAGAATAGTTGTATTTTCAGTTAATTTAAAGCATCCTCACATTTCTCATCCCACTAGGGTGTTTTAGTGTTATTGTCTTTTATGAGAGCCATGATCCAGGCAAAACTTGGGATAAACCTCCAGTAATAGCCTGTCAACTTAAGAAAATGCCTTATTTGCTTCTTTATTTGGGGAATGGGACATGCTGTTAGATCCTGTATTTTATTGACTACTGATTTCATAAGGCTACCACTTATGGTATATCTCAAATAAGCTACTTGATCTGTGGCTAACTTGATCTGTGACAGTCAGTGTTGTTTGAAAATCCTACATCCTATACGCCGTGGGTGGGCAACTTTTTCAAACCAAAGAGCCAAACTACATCAAAATTCAAAACAAGAGGTCAACCAGGAGATGTATAAGAATGCTCATTTGCATGACTGAAAATATACAACTTAATATTATTGATAATAGACATAATGATTAATAATAGCATAAATGAAACATAGTCCTCACAGACTTTATTTAATGGGACTTCGGCTGCTATATCTTTTTGCACATTTCTTTGAAGTTTACATCGTAGCTAGTCAAATCTAGCTTCATGCAAGCATTCAGGCTGTCTTCTGTCAATCTTATGGTGGGGACTGGCGATGTGGGGATGCAGGAGTCTAGGTTGGAGTGTATGAGGGGATCAGGGCAGGGGATTTGAGTGTATGATGGACTCAGGGTACAAAGTTGGGATATATGTTAGGCTCAGGGGTGGGGTGTATGGCAGGAGACTGGGGATGTGGGTGTGCATGAGTCTGGAGAAGTGGGGGTTTGAGGAGCTCAGGCCGGGGGTTCAGGTGTGTGATGGGCTCAGGGGTGGGGTGTGTGGGGAGTGCAGTACTTTGGAGATGTGTGGAGCGCTGAGGTTCAAGACCTCAGGCCAGATTTACTCTTCTGAGGTTCCAGAGTTATTGGATTTTGTGGGCCCCCATAAGCTCTGGGTAAGGTAAGAAATGGGTTAAGTGTGTGGGACAGGGCTGCTAGTGAATGGGATAGGGATGGGAGTGCAGGATCTGGGCAGGAAATGGGATATACGAGAGGGTGAGAGTGCAAGCTCTGGATGGGAGGTAGGTTGCAGAAGCAGGCTGGGAGTAGGGTGTCTGGCTGGAGGAGAAGGGGCAGGAGCAAGGGAGGGGGCAAGTAAGGAGGGCCAGGGGGGCAAGTGAGGAGATCGGGGTCTGGGCACAAGATGGTGGGGGGGGGCACTTATTTTCATGCCACCTCGCAGGCACCGTGTAACATGGCCTTCCGCTGCTCCCATGTGCCGGAAGGAAGCCTCCAGTAAGGGTTCACAGGGGAAGTGTCCAGGAAATGTTTCCCGGGGGAATGAAAATGGCAGTGCCATTTTTGTCTGCTTGTTTACCTCATGCCTGGGGAAGAAAAAGGGTGGCAAACTGAGCCACTTTTCACTTCACTTGTTTCCTGCATGCCAGATTTGGTGGGGAGACTTGCCCCCCCCCCCCACAGGAAGCTGGTGCTGGCGTTTGAGTCTTGCGGGGGGCTGTGAAGCTGTAGCATCAGTATGGCTCCCTGCTGGGGGGAGGGGGTGGGATGGCAGCTGAGTTGTAGCTCCAAAAGAGTCATATCTGGCTCCCTAGTTAGCCATATTTGGCTTGTGAGCCATAGATTGCCAACCCCTGCTTTAGGTTTAATACTGTCTTTAGGTGCTGAAGATGGTCTTCCAAGGTAGCTTACCATGACAGTGTGTATGTAGATTGCAGCATATTGATCATGAGGACTCAGGATCCTCTTCATAAGCTGTGGGAAAGTCTCCATTGAAAAGGCATAGACTTGAATTGAGGGGTTGAGAAGAATGTTTTTTCTTGTGAGGAAGGGGATGAAGGGATATGCCAATACCCTTTTGATAGTGCTCTGTTGTTTTGCTCATTTACCCTTGGATTGGATAGGTTTTGAATTTTTAAATGGAATTAGCCTTTCTAAAGTCAACGTAAAACTAACCAAACCATCTAGTTTTGGAACAGGCATCGTGGGGCTCTCCCATTCACTTTTGGATTCCACAGTTACCTTCATCTCCAACATTACTAGCACTTCCTCTCAGATTATATCCCATATCCTTTGTGGCAGTGGTCCAGGGCTCTCCCTGACCAACTGGCATGGAATGGTCTCTAGATGATGTTGGAACAAGTGCTTTCTCCCTGAGCGGGGGGGAGGGAGGGCACTCAGTACTCTTGCAAAGGCCTTGATCAAATTGTAGGAACTATTTCTTAATGCAGGGGAGAGTATCTCATACTCTAGTACTGTAGGCAGTTCTTAACTGCTAGGTATTTGGAGGCCCTAACTCAGATTCCATTGTAGTGGAATTTACCAGTGGCGGCTTCCACAACTTCCAAGGTTTAAGAAGATTCACATTATAGATCTTTGTTTATTTTCTCCTCCCTTGTAGTCTTTTCTCATAGTTTACTGGTTTGCTTTGCCTCAACAAATCCCACAATCTATCAAGTATGAGGCTAGGATCAAAGCCCATTGTTTAATGGCCACTAGACTGTTAGTGCCACTCTCTCAAATATAAGTGGGAAGGCTTCTGGTCATTGTCTACCCCCATCTTGGTTAGTTTTAATGGTACTGACCAGGGAACACCCATGACCCTGCTGGAACTCCTTGGGGGCATAGGACTGCATTCTAATCTACTGTGGCTACTGCTGTAGGCTCATCAGTTTTTTTAGCAGCTCTTGTTGTGTGGTCTGAACCTGCTGCTGGGTGATACACAGTTGTAGTAATTGCTGTTGGGAAATACTGTTGTTGAGCAGCTTGCTGCTACTGCATTCTGCCAATTACTTATATCACCGCACTGGTTCCATTTTTCACGGACTAGCTGAGCACTGTTCCCTCTAAGACTCTCCCACTTTTTTTTCCAGTTACTTGTATCAGATGTAGTTATACCCAAATTCTCTGCTATTTGTGGGGAGTAGGGTCTTGGGCTCCCGGCTCCTTATAATGTCTTCCTCCCCGGGTGGTAGATGCTCAAGTGTGGGTGAGTAGTCAAGTAAACAAAACAAACAAACAAAAAGTCTGCTCTCCTCTTACTTCTCTTATGCAAGAGAAGCCTGTATGAAATCAGAGAAGCAAGGGTGACCTGGATAGCAGACAGTTTTCCTGGGTCAGCCCTTTAGGATTACTCTAAAATGGGGTCTACCTTCACCCTCTCCTCTTGGGACATACTGCTTTGAGGGTGGGTCGGGAAGTTTGGAAGTGGTGAGGCCTGCCCCTATCTCTCTCAGAAGTAAGGCATCTCTTTGTTTCTCACCTCTTTCTATGGCAGGTTTTTCCTTTTACATTCCTGCACCACCAGGCCTCGCAGGTGCACCTCATTGATGTTGAATAGGTCCAGAAGAACTCCTTACTCTCATTCTGGTCACAAGGAGATTGTCTCTTCACAGTCCCCATTGCTTCAGATCAGGCAGTTTTCTTTTTTTGGTGGCTCCTGTAGCTTTGGTATTTTAGAACTCTGGCTAGGCTTTCTCCTCATGGAACTCACCAGAGTCTGGGTTTGGCAAGCTTCAGGCCACAGTGAGTAGCGTCAGTGTTTATCATGGCCTTTAAATATCCTCCTCAGCAAGGCTACGAAATAGTCATATTCTGAATATTTTGTTTCAAATAGTTAATTATTACAATATCCTCTGCTACAGCAATAGGAACTTTATTAAAAAAAAACATAAATAATGTGTGAATTGTTATTGATTCATTTTGGTGCCTGGCACTTCCCCAACAAATTTGTATAGTGAAAATTTTTTTCAATGTTGTCATACTCCTTGGCCATTCATTAAAACTAAAGTAAGCTCCATTATAGAGTGGGTGATTTTTGAATGAAACTTGACATATACAGTAATGAACAATATAGAGGGAATAACCAAATAGCCTATCTGTCAAATGGAGCACTGTCAAATACCTTTATAATCACCTCTAAAGTTGTGGTCACTTGCATGTAGAATTTCTTATTAAAAAGAAACATAATTGTATGTAAATATGCATGACCATACTGCTAATTTCCCAACAAATATGATAAATGAGTCTTATTTTAAGAATATTTGTGTAATGTCGAATCTTTTTTTTCCCTCTCATTAGCCTTGGTGGAGGCCCAGATGATGCAAAAGAAATTATGCGGCATAGTTTCTTTGTTGGAGTAAACTGGCAAGATGTATATGATAAAAAGGTACGTCTTTATATGGTATGGAATAGTCTGACTTCTGCGTGATAGTCATCTGAAACCATTATTGAACTCCTAGTTTCTAAAATTATACATAGATTACTTTGCCACTTTTAAATATTAAAGCATGTTAATAGCCAATTTAATTATTTATTGTTTTAATATACTACTAACAACTTGAAAATTTTCTAAAACAAAAGTATGCCAAAATAGATTTAGAATCACTTAAGAATGTCCTTTAATTGTTTAAATGTTCAAGGCCTCCTCCCTCTCATAAGTTTTGATCTATAACTTTAACCAAAAAAACCCCAGAGGCATTAGAGAAGAGAGTCAGTGCTGATGTATGAGAAAGTGTGAACTTTGTGTTTCTGAACTGAGTCTCATTTTCTTTTAATTCCATTTAATAATACATATTTGTGTGGAGCCAGTAGTTCTATATCCTTAGTTTTTTTCATTAGGACCACATTATGTTGTTCAGAAACTGCATTCAGATTTGGACCTTTCATTATAAAATTTGAAAAATAGATATATATCTGTTTTTATTTGAAAAAGATTGTCATAATTTAAATATTGACTCCTACTTGAAAATGATAAACAGCAAGTAGGCATTTGCTGATATCTTTTTAACCAGCATAAGGCTTTCTTCGAGATAGATTGTGAAAAATAGTCTAATAAAACTAGTGTTGTCTTAAAATACTAAGCCAAACTCACTTCTGATGTCAGTTGTACAACCCCATTAACATCAATGACCTTGCACATGTTTATGCTAGTGAGTTACTTTGGCTCTTTGTGTATATTTCTATGCCTTTTACTGTGATCTTAGACATTTCTCAGTTGATTTCAGAAATTGAGATGGTTAATTCATTTTCCCTCTAGAAGTGAAAATGAGTTAGATTTAAGCTGTTTTATAAACAAACTTGTATAGATTATGACATTTCTGTAGCATTTGGAGTAACTTATGTATTGTGCTAGGTTCCTGGTATTGTCTGGTGTTCATGCCAGTCACTTTCTAGTGCTGACCTATCTGCCAAATAAGTCGTATCTTTTATAAGCTATGTTGCCTTTCCTGTTTGTTTTTGTTCAAATGAAGGGAGGATTGAAACCACATGCAGGACAGCACGTTAGTGTTGCTGTGACATATTTTTTATTTGTTGGTATGTTACGATTTGAAAACTGGAACGTGTAGTTGTGATTAGTGTGGTATTTCTCTGGCAAACAAGAAAATCGGAAGAGGAATCTCTGTGATGTTAAGACTAAAACTGTGTTGTATATTGCTACGTTTCTTTTCATTGGTTACTGTAAGAGTGTTTTCCCCCTCTACTTTATAGTGGCTTGGCAAGTTTTGGTTTGTTGTTTACCATATTTTATGTTATAAATTAATATTTCCACAAAGATGATTGCAAGTTATTTGCTGCCACAAGGATATCTAAACCTAAACATTACTTGAAAGAACCTTAACAACAGTGTTACTGCCAGTCAACCATAATATTTCATAGAACGATAATTAGAATACATTTCTTTTAAAGGATATTTTGGTTGACCCAGTGAGCTAAAAAATATGCCAGAGAAAATATATAATATGGGGGATCCTCAAGGGATTTTTTTTTTACATTTAAGTTAAAACTGTGTTGTAAAATATACAAATGCATAAATATAAGGGTGCTGTGAGTGGGAAAGAAGGGAAAATATTGTCAAACTAACTTGAAGAGTGTTTCTCAACTAAACAAGAACAAAGGAAAATCAAACTTAAAGACAATGGGCTTGATTTTGCCTGGTGCTGAGCACTCTGGCTCTGATCCAGACAAACAGTTATGCATTTGATGCAGTTTGTTGCAAGTCAATGAGACAAGAGTGCTTCTCAATCAGGGTCTGACCCTACACCCATTGAACTCACTAAGTATTTCCATTCTAAGATGGTGGAACCTTGCTTAGAATGGGGGTTGAGTAGGTGGAGGTGAATAATGAAACATAAATGTACAAAGCACCAAAGTAGGCATGGGAAAAGTTTAGGTGTCTGTAAGTCAGGGTGGATGCCCTTCATGTGGAGTGAGGGGAGTTTGATGTGGTAAGGCTAGCAAGGGAAGCAGAGTAGGTGCCCTGCAAAGGGAGTTGAGATGTTAGGGATAGTAAAGGGAGAGAGATGGTGCTCTGTATAGGAAATGAGGGGAGCGTAGGCTCCCAGGCCTAATCTTGGATGCTGCTACAGCCACTCCAGTCTCTGGGTTCCAGTCTCACCTCTACCCCAGACAGCTGGGAGGCCTCTCCGCACCAGATTGCATGAAGCACAGGTGAGGGGGAGGTGAAAACTAGGGATGGAAACATTTTTAAAACAACCAGTAACCTTGGTTACACAGTTAAATGGTTTGCAGGCTGCCAGCTCTGTGGGCTTCCTGCGAGTAGCTGCGAGTTTAACCTGTAAGGTTAACTGATAAGCATTAGCTTATGCCAATGCTTATCTTTTAATTCATTAAAGGGTTAAACTCTTACATCCCTAGTGGAAACATAGCTCAGACCCCACAATATTTCCACTGTGGTGGTAGGTGCTAGCTGCCACAGTCCCCTGGTTTTCCTGTCCCTGAGAGCAGGATTGGGCCCTCAGCAGGATCTTAGAATACGGATGATCCCAATAGTTGTTTACCATTTCCATGATTGCTTTAAGAAATTAAACCTTTTGATATGAGCAAATTAAAATAGTTTACCTGAACAATTCAAAGAAGATCCCCTTAGTTGCATGTGTTGGATGTGTTAGGCACAATGATTGAGAGGGGACATGGTAGCGGTTTTCAAGTACAGGCAGTCCCCGGGTTACATACAAGATAGGGACTGTAGGTTTGTTCTTAAGTTGAATCTGTATGTAAGTCGGAACTGGTACATATTGTAGGGGAAACTCTAGCCAAACATTTCTCCAGAGCTCAGTTTTATTCTCCCACACCTCACTTCCCTCAGTCCTTTATTCTCAAGCTGAGGTGTCTGCTGAGAAAAGCCGCTCCGCGTCTCCCTGGTCTGCTGGGGGGGGGGAGGGGTGCTAGCTTCGCGTCTCCCTGGTCTGCTGGGGGGAAGCAGCTAGTGCGGGGTTGCCTCACCCCGTTTGTAAGTAGGGATCCGACATGTAACCCAGGGACTGCCTGTACCTAAAAGGATGTTACAAGGAGGGAGAAAAATTATTCTCTTCTGACTAAAGGACAAGAAGCAATGGAGCTTTAGGTTGGACATTAGAAAAAACTTCCTGTCAGTGTGGTTAAATACTGGAATAAATTGCCTAAGGAGGTTGTGGAATCTCCATCACTGGAGATATTTAAGAGCAGGTTAGATAGGCATCTTCAGGGGTGATCTAGATCTGTGGTGTCCAACCAGTTCTGAAGCAGTAGCAACTATAGTGGCTACTGCTGTAGCGAACTAGCCACACTTAACTGGCTAAATAGCCACATGTGGCTAGTATGTTGGGCACCACGGATCTAGATGGTGCTTTAGTCCAGCTAAAAACTCATTCGAGATGAATGGGGAAATTCACATCTCCTGGAATTGTTTCAGATTTGCTGGGAATTCAGATAGAATTCTCTGCATCAGTTATACTTGATTCATATGTTTAAGAATTTCTTTACATCTCTAAGCACTGGAGACGTACTTTTTGTTTTAAATGAATGGGTAGATTCTAAAGAACAAGATGGCAGCCTCCAAAAATACAAAGAATCTGCGGTGTGATGTGGTCCAACTTGAGCACTTGTGATATCACTTAAAAAAAATCTGTCTGAAGCAAATGAGTATGCCTCTTCGCATAGATATTTCCATAAAGGTGTGATTGCAAGTTATTTGCTGCCACAAGGATATCTAAACCTAAACATTACTTGAAAGAACCTTAACAATGATGTTACTGTCAGTCAACCATAATATTTGCAGTCAAAATACAGTATTCCTCTGTGTCAATGTTTATGTAAATTATTTATTCCGCATTTTCTACTTCCACTTTATGGGAAAAGTTAGGAACGGATTTCTTACTGCATTTCTCTCATTTTCTTCTGGAGATGGCACCAAAATTCCATGTGCTGGTTCCTCGTTTCTTGACAAGAATTCTTCAAAAGCCGGTAGATTTTTTTTTTGTAGAGGTTCTTCCTCTAAAATGGGGTGGTATGTTTTGAAAACAACCACAGCATTTTGTTTACAGTGGCCAAAGGAAGATTTTTATGAGGTGTGCATGGGATGGCAGATTAGGAGGTTGATTTGATGGGTTTTGAAAAAGAATTGAGGTGAAGTTGTGATTGCAGGAATAGGCTGAATAGATCAAAAGGACTGGAACCCAATTTCATACAATCATGACTGAAGCATAAATGTATTTGTGTATAGTCACGATTACATAAATTATACTGCCAGTGGAAAATATGAAGGGAATGGTGAGACACTCCTGTGTACTGTATGTGTCACATGTATTTGTGATTGACATACATCTGACAAAGTGGGTCTTTGCCCACGAAAGCTTATGCTCCAACACTTCAGTTAGTCTATAAGGTACCACAGGACTCCTCGCCGCTTTTGCAGATTCAGACTAACACAGTTAATCCTCTGATAGTAGAACTGGAAGGGACCTCAAGAGGTCATCAAGTCTAGTCCCCTGCCCTCACTGCAGGACCAGGCACCATCATCCCTAAGGGTTCCCTGAGCCTCTCTCTTTTTGAAGCTGTTCCAGCATGAATAAATAATGAGTGATCTGAGCAAAGGGACTGGACATTGGATTGTTCCTTAACTACTGGGCTACAGTCATTCTCTCTGGACCAGTGACTGTTTGAGTATTTCCATGTGGCCAGAGAAATAGTAGGACAGCCCAGTGGTTAGGGCACCATCCTGGGAGGTGGAAGACCCAGATTCAATTTAATCTTCTCTGCCAAAGAGGGAGAAACAATTTTTACATGGCTCTCCCACTATGTGAGGTAGGCGTCTTAATTCATTCCCACAAGAAACACTTCAGATTCTTATTCCTTCTAACTTAAGGAGGCAGGTGTCCATTTTTGGAGATACATGCCACCCTGCAGACTGGACATTGACATCTCTCTCTGAGAGAGGATCTGGAGCTTAGCAAACACCCCTTGAGTTGGAATCTTTCACTGGCTATCTTAGGCAGCTCCCGGAATCACATTTTTGTGAATCATATTTTTTGGCACTTCTCTCCCCATTCATTGTGCAGGGAGCCTAAGATGCCTTACTTGGCTTTTTGGATCCCAGCATTGTTCCTGGATTTTTTAGGCATTTAAAGGTTAGGTACTATGATGCTCAGCATTACAACGCCTAAGCCCCTTCAAAATCACACCTTATAGATATTGTGTGAACATTCTGGTCAAACAAATTACAAATATAGGTGTGTAACTAAGAGGATGAAAACATGCTTAAAGAAATGGACCACATAGTTATCAATTTTTCAGAGGATTAAGGAATTACACAGATAGACAGCAAAATCCAATCCAGTTACTAAAAATGTCTGTGTACCATTCTATTGTTCTTTTGTGTCTTTCTAGATTTTAAACAGTGTATTACTGCTATTTTCTTCTTACTAGCACAACTTTCAAGTTAACAGCATTCCGTTAAAACATACTTTTTTGGGTGAAATGAAAACATGAAAAGGTCTGGATATAATAAGAGTTGGATTTGAAAACAGTTGGAATTTGCCTGTGTCTGGTTGGTTGTGTGGGTTTTTTAAACGTCCCAGTCATGGCACCACATTCTGAATCATTCCTTCCTTTTTCAGAAAAGCATAAAGAGGTGTTAAAAACTAAAATTGAAGATTTGGCAGTGAGAGATGTAATTGGGACAGCATGCTGCTCAAGAAAACCGTTCCCAAAATGGCTATCTACATAGACCACAGTTACATTATCTTTCTGGTTACACAATATATATACACTAGGATTACATAGCCTTCTCTGATTAAGGATTAATTATAAAGATTTAGTTTTCCTCCAACATCTGTATTGCTTAGAGATTTCTGTTGAAGTAGCAAGGGTTCAAATGGGATAAAACTGTATATTGAACTATGCAGCAATTTAACAAGGATTGCAAAATTAACCACTAGATAAACATGTTTTTGTAAATTTTGTTATACAAAAGTCTGACAAATCACACATTATCAAGTGCAGAATAGTTTGCCAATATTTTTGCTTAAGTGTTGCATTGAAGTTTTGTTTTTTGCGAACTGCTTGGTGATAGTGTTTCAAAGTCCAGGGGTGTGTCTAGACTACATGGCTCCGTCAATGGAGCCACATAGTCTAGATACACCCCAGGACTTTGAGTGTAGTCTAGATCACACTCCATCACACTCATCAGCTGATGGTCAGCATAGCGCAGTGGCCATTTTGATGTAAATAAAGCGCGATTATTTAAATCGCCGCTTCATTTTGCTATGTCTAGTAAACTCATCTACATGGCTTCGTCGACAGAGCCCCAGGAGAAAGAGAGGCAAATTCTGGGGCTCAGAATGTAAATCCATGGGCTTCAGTGAAACCTGGATCTGACCTGATATGAGAGAGAGACTAAAACTGCTAATTTCACATTTTAGTTTGAGTTAAGAATGTGCAGATACTATTTAATGTAATTAAAGACATAGGAGAACATTATTTGGAACCTTTTACATTTTAAGATCAACAGAGATGACTTTTATCAATGGAATACATTTAAAAGGTGGTATATAGATCTCAGATCGTTAACATTGCATAGGTTGAGGCTCCAATTTAAAAATACATCCATTTGTAGATTTTGACTCATAGGTTTCTGTTTCTCCTTCAAAACTGGAATGTAAGATTAACCACAAAAGCAGGTAGGGAGCTGCTGCCTTTATGTTATGATATGTCTCTTCCATAGTAGCAGTGAACTCTGAAACCTTGAAGCTTGGATGCAAAATTTGCAGATAAATGGAAATGAAACCCATTTAAAAGTACATTTTAAAATCAGATTATGCCCCTACTTGTTTATCTAATTTGCTAATAATTGGGGGAATCAGTTTTTCAAGAGGTCCAAAAATCCTCTGCTTTACACTATTTCACTGTCATGTAAGCAATGAATATCTGAAGTAAGCAATGAACAGTTTCTAATGTTAAAGAGATTCCAGTCACACAAGTGACGTTCACTGAGTTCTTTGTAAAATCATCTTGTTAAGCATAGTGCAGCTATAACAAAACATGTATGTTCAAAACTGGGAACCAAGTGATCCATGGTTTAGTATTCTCTAGCACAGGTCAAATTAAGGGACTATATGCATTTAATGTGGTAAGCAAGTACAGTACACATGTTGTTCTGATGCACTT
This sequence comes from Pelodiscus sinensis, assembly GCF_052426305.1. Taxonomy (NCBI): domain Eukaryota; kingdom Metazoa; phylum Chordata; order Testudines; family Trionychidae; genus Pelodiscus; species Pelodiscus sinensis. Next base: position 133,906,684 of record NC_143054.1, on the reverse strand, counting down.
ACTGGGCAGATGAATGAAATGGGTATGAAATCAACATTCTTTAGGCAGGAGTGTGCATAAAAGGTAGGGTGGAAATGGAGATTGATTTTAAGATTCTTAAATTCATTTGAAGGGACCAAGGTTATTTTCATGGTCCACTTTCTAATATATGATAGACCAAACACATGTACAAGCATCATGAAATGGATTCTTCTTAACTAAAGGCAGGCAATGTTGTGAAATTATTCTTAGGGATGTTAAATTTTGATTAATCTGCCAAACGAGTAGTTGATGGGATTTCCCTCGATTACTCGATTAATCTATAAGGGGGGGCACACACTAAACCACTGTGCCTTTCCCTCTGAAATGTACAGGAGCCACCCACTGCTCTTGTACATTCCAAAGGGAGAGGAGCAGCAGTGGGACCAGTGCAAGTGGCACTGTTTCAATCCCTGCTCGCGCCATTTCCCCACTGTCCCCTCCTCCCCACAGAGATGGTGCTTGCAGGGTGGGGGACTGGCTTAAAAGCCTGTCCCCACAGTATTTGTTTGTGCTCCCTCCCCTTGCTGCTTCTCTGATAGAGGCAGTAAGGGTGGGGTGGGGGAAGTGACTAGTCGAGTTACGACTTGACTACCTGATAAGGATTTGCTTATTGGGTAAGTCGGCTAGTCGCTTACATCCCTAATTATTCTTTCAAATTTGCCAGTTTTGCTGTTATTCAGTATTTAGTCAAATTTATACCTAGGAGTCTGTTTGCAATTTTGCTTCAAGATTTGCTTAAATATATAGAAAAAGGGGTCCAGAGTTTTCACTTGCACTTTCATCACGAGGTGGTGATTCTCCTGCAGCTTTTAATTTGTGCTGCCTAGACCTAACTTCTGTTGAAGTTCCTGATGGATTTATGTCTTCTGTCATTCATTGATCAAGCCAATTCCATGGCTGTGTGTAGTCCACATGCACTAGTAAACCAGTGAACTGGAGCAGTTTTTAACAATGATAGTTTTTATTTGCACCTACGAAATACTGCAAAATACTGTGAAAAAGGTGGCGAAAATCCAGAAATGTTGTGTTCATGAGGCTGACCCAAACATGAACTTTTAAAAAATGTACACGTTCATGTTTGTTTTTTAGAAACAGTTCATGACAAATATGAGCCATGTCCTTTAAAAACGTACACACAACCTTTTCATACCTTGAGTAGTCTTGTTGATTTGATTGCAACTATTCAGAATATATGGTACATACATATGTAAGCCTTTGTAAGATGAGTGCTATAATGTTGGTCTTTCAGTGAACAATGAGAATCTATCTCATCAACTTGGATTGATTTAAATCAAAATTATTTAAATCAATGAACAAAAACTTGACTTTAAAAACTTGATTTTACACATGTATTTTAATCTTTTGTGCATTTGAACTTTTCAGTTATTTTCCTAAAGAAAGGTTGTTTCTCATTAGGTTGGTAACACTTAAACCATGTTACTTTGCAACTAAATCTAGCCTTTATAATAAATTTGGATTTTTTTTGCTAATTAGGATTCACTATATCTGTACAAAATTATTTAAGTAGCTATAGTGTTTAATTTATGTTTATTCAGATTCTTAATGTTTGTGCTTAAGAAAAATCATTTTGTTTTTATTGTACTCCTGTTCTTACCACATTTCTGTACAGGCAGTCCCCGGGTTACGTACAAGATAGGGACTGTAGGTTTGTTCTTAAGTTGAATCTGTATGTAAGTCGGAACTGGCGTCCAGATTCAGAACGCTGCTGAAACTGATCAGTTTCAACAGCGGCTGAATCTGGACGCCAGTTCTGACTTACATACAGATTCAACTTAAGAACCCCAGGCATCCCCAAGTCAGCTGCTGCTGAAACTGATCAGTGGCTGATTCCAGGAAGCCCGGGGCAGGGGCTTCCTGTAGTCAGCCACTGGTCAGTTTCAGCAGCGGCTGACTTGGGGACGCCTGGGGCAGAGCAGCTGGGGTGCTGCTGGGTTGGTCCAGTAGCGCCGCTGCTCCTCGGCGCTACTGGACCAACCCAGCAGCACCCAAGCTGCTCTGCCCCAGGCGTCCTGATTCAGCCGCTGCTGAAACTGACCAGCAGTGGCTGAATCAGGACGCCTGGGGCAGAGCAGCTGGGGTGCTGCCGGGTTGGTCCAGTAGCGCCCAGAGTGGCGCTACGGGACCAACCGGCAGCGCCCCAGTTGCTGTATCACAGGCGTCCGGAGCAAAGCCGTGGAGTACGGGGGCAGCGGGACAGCCCAGACGCGCTGTGGCTGTCCTGCTGCCCTCGGGCTCCGCGGCTTTGCTCTGCTTTGCTCCCCGTCCCCCTGGTCTGCAGACCAGGGGGACGGGGAGCAAAGCAGAGCAAAGCCGCGGAAGCACGCGGGCAGCTGACAGCCCAGCGCGTCTGGGCTGTCAGCTGCCCGCGTGCTCTGTGGCTTTGCTCTGCTTTGCTCCCCGTTCCCCTGGTCTGCAGACCAGGGGGACAGGGAGCAAAGCGGCGGAACACACGGGCAGCGGACAGCCCAGACGTGTCTGGGCTGTCCGCTGCCCGCGTGTTCCGCCGCTTTGCTTCCTCTCCCTGGTCTGCTGGAGACCAGGGAGAGGGAGGGCCCCGTTTGTAACTGCAGATCCGACGTAAGTCGGATCCGCGTAACTCGGGGACTGCCTGTACTAGCATCTCTGACACACAAAAATCTAGACTTTCCTGTCATACTAACTGTCAGGGACTCAGCTGTCATTCAATCCATGATCCTCCTGTTACAAGTCTTTTGGTCTAACCACTGAGCTAATGAGATCCTTCTAGAATCAGCAAAGTGTAGGACTGGAAGAACCTTCTGTAGGTCTTTTAATCCAATTCCCTGCACTCAAAGCCAGACTGATGGTAGGCATGTCTACTCCTGACAATAATTTTGGTTAACTTTCAGGTATATTAACATAATTTTTCTTGTTTGTTTCCATCAGCTTGTACCTCCTTTTAAACCTCAAGTGACATCTGAGACAGACACCAGATATTTTGATGAGGAATTTACAGCTCAAACTATTACAATAACACCGCCTGAAAAATGTAAGTAAGCCTGCACAGTGCTTTATGATTATAGATGAAATAAGCTACTCTGTTCTAATGGGCAAAGCAGTCTCACATGTTTTAGTGGAACTTAATGTGAAACCACCTAAGAAGTTCTGAATATCACAAGATGTCATGAGGCAAATGCCAATTTGTAAGCATCTTGTTTGTTTGCTAATAAAGATCTCTATTCAGCAAAGTACTTAAGCACATTTCAAGCATATATGTATACTCTCATTGATTCCAGTGAAACCACTCGCATGTTTGAATAGGATGGGCACATATAGGGTTGCCAGGTGTCCGGTATTGACCCGGACAATCTGGTATTTTCTCCTCCTCTCTGGTTAAAAAAAAAAAAAAAATTCAGAAAATACTGGACACCTAAAATGTCCAGTATTTTCTGTGTTTTTTTTCCCCTGCCAGGAGGTGAAAATACTGGACACTTGGCAACCTACCACTCAGCAACTGGGCCCAGATCCTGGCCTCCCCAGACTCCTTGCTTACCTGGTTCCGCAGGGAAGCTGCATTCCGGCTTGATCAAGAAAACAAAATGGCCACTGGCAAAAAGCTTAAAAACCAAGGGGAAGTGTTACCAGATTTGCCCAATACTCTGGGGTATGCTCATTTATCAGGGTTAACCTTATGGGACTGGGGGAAGGTTAACAGTTCTATCAGTGTGCTGTTGGTGCTTACTTGGGCTCTCATATGGAGCTGAATTCTCCCTGCTGCCAATTCCCACTCCCACTGGAGCTCTCCTGCAGGAACTAGGTTCCTCAGGATGGGGTTCCTACCACCTTGGCAACACACACAGACACTCATACCCACTAACAGAGCACGTCTGAGAGGACTGGGTACTCAGCACTCACAAGCTGACCCCCTCATATGTCCCTGGACTCAGCTGGCTGGGTTTCACAGCAATGCCACACTGCACCCTCATGTGCCTTTGGACTCCGTGGGCTGGATTAAACAGCACTTTAAGCTGCCATCCTCATAAGCCCCCAGGTTCAGCACCCCCATCCCCACTTTCACACCACAGTCATTCACTGGTAAACCACACGATGAGCAAACCCCACAGAATTTTAGGCACTACAGGGATCTTTTACTTGGGTACAAGAAGTGTTGTTGCAGAGCGAATGGGGAAGCCAAAACAACACCCCTTAAGGAAGAGTGAGCAAAAGAGAAAGAAAGAGAGAGAAGCAACCAGTTTAACAATGAAAGGGATTTATTTCTGAGTAGTGAATAGATATCAAACAGTTACAATATTAAATCTAACAATTACAATATTAAATCTAAAATGAAACTGATTACAAACGTTAGGTAACCATATAACAGTTTACACAGGGCAGGGTCAGGAGGCTATGCTTAGAGAGAGAGTTGAGAGAGAGAAAGAGAGAGAGAGAGAGAGAGAGAGAGAGACCTCACCACTCCACGGAGCTTGCACTGATTGGGGTTCCCAGATGATGATGGTAGCCGGGGGTCCAGAGGGCAGGAGAAAAGCAGGACAGAGCCCCCAGCATGATCAGACAGGAGATGAAGAAGTCTCAATGGAACTGATGCAGTTTAAGTCCAGGTATCAGAACAGTTTTCTTGGGGCAAGGAGAGGAGTTTTTATAGGGATAGTTCAAAGAGAAAGAGGAGAGACAATAGAGACTGATCACCCCTGGGTATGGGGGATGCTCCTTGAAGAGCTCACAATGCAACTTGGCAGTTTCAGTATTTTAGATGTCAATAGGATCGTTACTAGAATTGGTCTGATAATGACTAATTATCAGGCCTAGGTTCATTAGCATCTGGAGCAGAGATTTCCCATCAGGCAGTGCTTCTCTGCTTTCGGTGTCCCATAGTTCAGTGCGGTTCCTGCCTTGAAAGAGCTGCTCTCCATTCTGTATGCTAATGAGATGTCCCTCTGTTCCATCTTTAATGCAAATGAGGCTGGGGTGTTTCCTTAATTATATCACCCTTGTCTGAAGCAGTTTAGGTGTGTCGTCCCCGGCCTTTTCATTGCTTTGTCTTTGATTCTAGCAGAGGCCTGAGGGAGGGGAATGGTTTCCATGAATGTCACTCCCTGACTCCCCAAGAGCACAAGGCTGACAGGTGACCATGTTCTGGTTCCCCAAGAATCACAGAGCTGGTGGGTAACAGAAGCAATGCTGTCCCTGGGTCTTAGTGCTCAACCGCTCCCCCCCCTGTTCCTATCCCTATTCTTGCTCTGCATGCACTGAAAGTGTCTATGCTGTTTTAATGCTGTTCTATTTAAACAAAACAATTTTTTTGGCTCAATAATTCTCGGAAGGCCCCCCTCCCTTTTTTTCCCCCCCAACGACTTTGGTCAACAGAATTTTTTCCCTGGTGGTTTTTTTTTTGGGGGGGGGGGAAAGGGGGGTTTGGGTATTTTTGGTTAAACCATATGACAACCCTAGGCACATACTTAAAAATACCTTGCTATAGCAAGGCCAGAAAAGCACACGAATTGCCACAGAAGAACAGATAGCCTGATCTTTTTTGTTTTGTTTTAGATGAAATTCATTCTAGTCACTAGTCCTGATGCTGGGCTCCACTCATAAAAGCCCTTCAATTAATTAAGATTTAAGTGGTGTATTGCACCTTGTGCAGACCTTCTGCATTTGGGCACATTTCACTCTTTCTGCACGCTGCATTTACCATGTTTAGATAAACACCTAAAAATCAACAACTGATCATTCTAATTTGTATTTAGGAAAACAAAGTTATCACATGGAAAACAATATTCCAAACTCTAGTGGTCAATATTTTTTAAATATTTCCTCTTTAGAAAGGTACTGTCATTGCATTTTGCATAATAAAAAAACTAGGTATATAATTATTGCATATGAAGGTAGCATACTCAATATATTAAGGTTGAGTTCCTTTAGTTCGGCCCCCTTTTTCTGGTAGCTTATAACTTTCTTAAATGCATTCTTCTTCTACTCAGATTTTCTGGGTTTGGTATGCCAGTCTGGAACTGGGGTTATTTTTAGAAGTAAATTTTGAACAGAGCCTGTTTAGCTGTTTTTGAGTTCTCCATATTTTTTTAAAATGGACCCCTCCCCGACTGCTCCATGTATTGATATGAATAACTTTAAAAAAAATTGATCCGATTTTATTTAAATTTAGCTCAGTTTAGAGAAATGGGTTGAGTATTTTGAAGTTATGAACTTCTCTTGAGAAGAAATTGACTCTTTCTTTGTCCGGATAAAGCATGACAAAAGACAGTTTGGGCACTATAAAGTACTTCAGCTTTTAATCTAATTTTGTGTTGATCATTAGTGTCATGAATGTTTTGAGTTAAGTGGCCTGAAGTTTGAGACAGTTCCAAATTTAAGATTCTCAGTTTTAAGACAATACATAGTTTGATGTGACCCAGCATTTTTAAACACTTGTTTATTTAACTCAATTGAAATGGAACTTTTTTTGTTTTAAAAAAAATTGAAATTCAGCTGCACAGAGCACAATTCAGGAGAGTGGTTAGTTGATTAAAAACGTACTTGTATTTTACTAATTCTCCTGGATGATGTTAAAGGAGCCTGGAGACTGCTAGCATTTTTGCTGAATTGCAGTGTCCTCAGCACCCAGAAAGCAGCACAGGATCAGCATGTAACTCCAGGATCTGAACCAAGCCCCCTTTTGTATAGACTCACTTCTTTTTCTCTGCTACACTGGCAGCAGAGTCAGAGTGTGTGATGTAAGCATTCCTACATTAGTTGTCATCTTTATTTGGAGTGATCCTCCCCAGGATGGGTAAATCAATTTTAGGGATAGATTACATAGTGACGTGGCATAAAGTGACTACCCTCAACAAAAGAATCTGTACTTTAAAATTATAACTATAGGTTGAAGAACCAATTTTTCTTCAAACGTTTGTAAATTTCCTTGAGATTTAAAAATCTGTCTGATTATTTTAAATACATCCTGTAACTTAAGTATGGCAATATTAAAATATATATATTGTGCTACTTTAAACTTAAAAATAAAAGAGATCATGTTAGAAAATATAGGAACAATTATGTATTCATTGTTACCTCAACATTTATTTACTTATGAGTACTTGATTACCTAAATTTGCATTAACTTTAGCTTCTTTGCATGGAATATATGACAACGTAAGTATGTCATTGAGAACAATTTCAATTGGAGCCTAAGGGTAACTTATATATATATATATATATATATATATTTATATATATATATATATATATATATATATATATATATATATATATATAAATTTAAGAATTTAGTGTACATCCCATCAAGTTTCAAGTTTGCATTATATTTAGAAAATTAACAATATGTGAAATGTGTATGCAGTTATCATTCTTTTTACATTTGTTCTATTTTGCACTATAATTACTGTTGTAGGCATACATTCCAACTACAAGGTGGTTGGAATGTTCAGGTTTTATTCTGAGGTAATACATACATATGTAGGAAGTAAATTATGTATACTTACATAAGAAAAGTCCTCCTCAAAACCAGTGTCATTTCTCCTGGTATGCACAAGCCTATACAAACTGCATAGTTTTTATTTTGTTTTACTTATGTTTAAACTTTTTTATACAGCAGTCACTGAAATAGTGTTATTTAACAGTCAATTAGAAAATAAAATAATGTTGTAAATAAATTAAAATATTAAACTTTCTCTTTCCACAGATGATGAGGATGGTATGGACTGCATGGACAATGAGAGGCGGCCACATTTCCCTCAGTTTTCCTACTCTGCAAGCGGACGAGAATAATTTTTTTTTTTTTTGGTTCTGCTGCTTCACTGTCATCTTAGGTTTTATCACTGAAAATGATTCCTGAACATCACCACCAGTACTAGCCATTAAGATTGTAGAGGCACTTTCAGAGGTCAAGTTGAACAAGTTCCTTCCCTCCCTCCCTTCTTAACTGGCCTTTTTGGTTTTGCATGAAATTTTTTATCAGTCTAAGGTCTCCTGTTGCTGCTCCCACTGTCTCAGTATAATAGCAACATCAAGAAGTAATTTTGTAATTTTTTGAAGTCAGGCAACTAAAATCTTCCATTGTATACAATGGAGGCTAATAGAAACATGCCAGTTCTCGATGCATTTCCTCATTTCTTCTAGAAGATAAATCAGAATTATGATTAGTCTGAAAGACTAGTTTATAGCATTTTCTTGCATCTGTTTGTGCTGGTCAGAACAAGGAAATGTCGGGGGTGGTGATGTACATATGCAAGATTTTTGTTAGGCATATCATTACTTGAAGCAGGTCTATGTCATTAGCATCTGGCTGGAATGCATTTGGGAAACATTTGAGAGAAGAACATGTAACTGTTCATATATATAAATATATATATATATATTATTTTTTAATTACTGTTGGATTCTATAGAAGAAACAGAAGGACTGGGCTCACCCAGCCTGCTATTTAAACTTCCAGATTCATGTGCAATCATGGAGAGTCGAACGTTCTACATGCAAGAAACAAAGGCATATAAGCAGCATTTGAAGTTGTTTAAAGGTCTTATAATTTGCACCAGATAACATCTTTCTCATGCTTTTCTCTGTCTTTATTGATATACATCACCTCTGATGGCTGAAGAATGTAGACAGGCATAATAATGGTATTGCTTTTCACCAAAATTTGTGCACCAAGGTAAACAGGTGTTTGCTATATTTGTTTTTATTTTGAGTTTGTGAATTAGCTTTTCTCCAGGTGTTTAACTCTGAATTTATATATATATATATATATATATATATATATATATATATATATATATATATATATATAAAAATTCAATCTTGTTATACTGCAGTAGTATTTATTTTTAGTGATGAGGATTGTATGTGTTATGTTTGCAAATGCTGCTACATTTTAGAACAGGCTTACGGCAGTTTATTTTGTGATATATGGAAGGACTGTACAAGCTGAAGAGAATTACGCACTTTTTCTCCTATGTGGAAATTTTAACAAGACTCTGAAATTGTACATATTGCTTAGAATTGGGCTTTTGTGGACGAGATACTGCCATTTAATTCTTTGGTGCTGTAGATGAGGACATTCAAACTCCACATGCCCAGGGATCAAAAATGTGCTCCACTGAAGATTAAAAGATATAAGGTGATAAAAGTCTGATAGCACAATCAAAATTTTTGGTTTTGGATGGAGAAAATGCATTCAAATAATTGAGACAATAGTGATTACAAGAAAAGCACTTTACTAATTCTGCAAACAGCAGACTGATGGGAACATTTGCCCTGAACCAAGTAGGCAATGAAACCCAGCATGTTAACTATGACAGTGATAACTGACTGAATTTAAACCATCAGGCTAAATAACACACTGAAAAAAAAATGTTCTTTCCATTTCTGAAGATCTGTATTTAGCAGGTTGTATGCACAGGCCTTAGCTTTGTTCTTCATTTAATGATCATTTTAATAATAAGCCTTTGAGTGCTAAGATATACCAAAGCTGCCAGCAAGTGCAGTACAGGTGAGCACAGGCCCTTGCAAATGACATCAGAAAATCCTGAGATGATTTAAATACCTTGTTAGCTCCCATAATAAGCAGTGATATCATAGAGTATTATTGATAGCATTGTACCTCTTGGCAAATGACTTTTGGAAAAAAAAGTATTCATATATGATGTCTTATCCTCTTGATGTTTAAAGTTTAGATATCTTAGCATGAAGATCACTGCTGGCAGTGGATGTGCTAGGATTATCAAGGGGTTGATGGGCATGTTAGCAAGGCAGCTAAGACAGACTCAAGATAATTTTTTATGTTTCTACCTAAGCAAAGTTTTATCTTTAATAATCAACAAATAAGGTTGTATATACGCTAACCACATATAATCTCATCCTATCACCCTGTAACAGAGGAAAGGCACAAAGTAAATAAATCACCTTTTTGTAGAAATTTCTGCTCTGAAATAGTGATGCCCTATTATAATCTGTGAGATTAAAAATCTCCAGGACATACCTATATTTCCCCCCTCATTTCCAGTTTGTGTTAGAAATAAATACCTTGTGCATTTCCTGAAGTTAATGAGAAGCCAATGTTGTGCTTCAGACTGATGGTTCTTCATGTGTAGAACAGGCCCTGTGGCTAGATCATTATTGCTTACATAGCTGGAATGTAGCTTGCAGTAAATATCACTGAATTATTTGAAAACTTTTAAAGACTTGCTCTCTGAATTGCATAACCCAACTCCAAAATGACATTTTATCAAGGTTTACAGGTACAGTTAATATTAACTTAATGTAGTTTAGGAATTCCTGACTTCTGCTACCAATGTTTGAAATAGACAAAAGAGAAATCTAAGTTGTGCTGAGAATGGGGGCTCAACTATCTCTCTCTTCTGCTTGTCTTTGGACAGCAGTCGATAGCTGATATCTTGAGCCTTTCAATCATCGTACATTTCAGACTTTGACTCCAGCTTGTACGGACTTCCATGACATACAGTATGCCCTCTTCTACTGCAGCCATCTTGAGGAAATGGGTCATTTTTGTTTGTTTTTGGCAGTTTTGCACACAGCTTTGCTTTCCACACTAATTCAATACATTCCTGTTGCTAAAGAAACATTTATTCCAGTATTGTTACATTTTTCTTTTGACATGTCATGTCGTCTTTATTTGTGGCTTCTTAAAGCTGACCTGTTCTTGCAGGAGCCATGTGCTTCTCCTAGAGTACAAAAGTAAGGTCCTTCCTTACTAACTGCAGGGTCTATATATTACACCTCAATGTACACACTTTGCTGCTACTGTTTGTACTTCTACAGTAGAATTTCCTTATCTTGCTCCTGGTAGTGCATTACAGGCAAGCATGAAATGTAAAGTATTTATTTAAATAAGAGAACCTCTAAATCGGTAATTGAATTACCTCCCTGTAGCTTTAGAGTTTGACATTTCTGGATCTTGCTAGTTCTTTCATTAGATCCAGGCAAGATCTAGTCATGTGGTTAAGGATATTAAGCAGACAACTATGAACCCAAGAAACTGTATTACTGTTGGTCATACTTAAACTGTTTATTTCCTTAAGTATATGACCCATAAGGATGTGAAATAATTACAAGAAACTGTTTTTGTACACTGTACATCCTTAGTATTTTTACACGTATATGATAGGGATGCACATTATTTTCCTTCGTACAGACAGCTTAAATAAAGCACTATGTCAATCTGCTACTTCTGTGTTTATTGATCCTTCCTTAATGCTATTTAAAAGGAAGAAATTTCTAATTAGATACACAGAAGAAAATCAAGGTACGTTTATTGGCATTTACATATGTATCAACATATATGCAGGCATAAGTTACAAAATATGTTTAAAATATTTTATTAAAAATTATACAAGGTTAATGTTAAATCTGTCCTCTGTACTTGTTATACCCTGAGCCTAACCACTTAGCAAGAAGCACTCTAGAAAAAACATGCTGGAAGTCTTATTTCAAACCTTGGAAAGACGTTTGCATTTAAAAAGGTTTAATGATTTAAGTGCAGCATGTGAAATAACTTAAGTAAAATCAACTGAATTTAACCAGCAAGAGTTTTTTCACTTGAAACATTATTTGGGGTCAACTTCAACCAAGTCAGCATTCAGACTGGTACACAGGGTAACTGAAAGATAAAAACAAAGGGATTATAAATAATTTGTGTTCCATAGACTTACTTGCATTTCTAATTTGTTTGTGTGTCTTCTTCCTGTGGTTAAGTTCTCAGAAAAAAAGTTAAATCAGTGGTTATAACTGTGGTAATACTATGTAAACAAATGCTGCTTCAAAGACATAGACAGCAGGTCTACAGCTAGGTTTTGGTTCCCAAGATAAAAAATCGTACAGGTAGTACGAACATTGCCATTTGATTCTTCAAAAACAAGATCTCCATGAGCTGTAGACATTGTTCATGGTTAGCAGTAAGTAACAGCTCTTGTTTTAGGGCACGTCTAAGGTCCTGCCCCTTCTCCTTCCCAGGAAAGAGGAGGAAGATTTGTGCCAGAGACTGTTTACTGTGAATTGTTCAGACTGTAGATAGTGTTGGCTGCTATATCAAAACAGGAAGGTGCCTGTGTACTGTTACGAAACCTCTGGTGACTAATTTGCAACTTTTCAGCTCTTGCATAGCTATTGTGTGTCTGAATTCTTGTATTTCACTATTTAATAGTGGTCCAAGGAACATTATTTAAGCAGGGATAGCTCTTGAGAATGAAACACTCTAAGTTAGATTAAACTTTGATGAAAGAAGTTTCATGTTTAAAATTAAAATGAGAAAAAGGCCACTTAAATGTCTAACTGCTTTCTAATGTTCTAACAGCTTTTCTATCTTCAGAAGATTTAATTGACATTTATAAGGCAATTAGGATCTGAGTTACTCCCAGAAGTCATCAGTTGAATTCAGAGGTCACTGAATTAAGCAAGAAAGATTCTGATATTTAACAAGATGTGATCCATTTATGGACGCTAATGCTAAACATGCAGTCTGTTGAGGGAGAGAAGAATGAATGCACTGCTCAATACAGTGCCTGGAACGAACCTAAGGACGAAATGTCAAGGAGCGGGGGGGTCTACCTGAACCGAACTGTGTTACACACTATATATAACATTAAACTTTACATAGCATAACTAAGGTGGGAGCAAAACAGATTCTCTCTCATACTTGGGTATGGTCAAATCTCAGCATTATTGTTGATTCTCCTGATTTGGGAGCAACAGGAGTTTAGAGCAGAAGCCAATCTTAAAACAGTGAGTTTAAATTCCATGATTTAGGTACCTACTTCAGTGGGCTCTGAAAAGTCCACAGCACTTATTGAAAACAGGTCACCTATGTAGGTTTGTAAATATGATCTTTGGACCCTAATTTTCAGCTCTCTGTTCTGAAGCAATTCATTTGCAAAAAATGCTATTGTTCAAACAGAAGTTAAGGACTTCATGCAGGAATTACTGGCTGTGATTCTATAGCTTGAGTTACATGCTCAGACTAGATTATAATGAAGGCTAATATTTAGCCAGGGGTATTTTTGGTAAAAGTCATGGACAGGTCAAGGGCAATAAATAAAAGCTGTGATCTGTCCATGACTTTTATGAAACTTGTCTCAAGGCAGATACCAAATAGAGGTACTAAATGTAATACAGTTTTTCTTTTGTTTGTCCTTAACCACTACCACGTCTTCAGGGTATTCGGTAGTGGCATCAATAGCTTCACTAGTACCATCTATTTTATTTTGCCTTTTGAACATAATACTAGAAGCTGAATGGCTTTACATATTGAGCTGGACTCAAAATATCAACCTACAATGAATTTTCCTTTGTTTTCCCAAAACATGTGCTTAGTGCACCATATAGCTTTGCTGGGCTATGTTCCTGTTCCCATGGAGACAGGTTTTTTTTAAAGCAGAAGAATTATTAGGAATCTTGTGCAGGAATACATTTTTAAAAAGTCGCCAACCGTGTCCTTCCATCCAAGCATCCACAGAAGAAAAAAATATTAAAATCTGTAAACTCTGAGATGGCTCTAGCACCTCTAAAAAGTACTAATACATTAGACTGAAGTAGTTTAAGAACTACTGATGAAAACTGCAAGGTAGTGATAAAAAGCCTCGTCTGCAGCACACATTCCCTACTTTTATAAATGTATCCTTTAGAATTACAAGGCAGACTTTCAGTGGTAGCAATATTCAATTAGTTAGCAGCACAAAATCTAGAAAGTAGTCATGGTTCTAGTCTGTTGCCCAGCTGCTTTACTATCAGAGTAATGTTCATATTGAAGTTCTCAGTGGACTTCATAGAAGTCTCTGGTTTATTTCTGGCTTTCCTTTGTGCAGAGAACGCAATATTCTTCAGCTTCTAAAGGGTTTGCAGATGAAACAGTGATTACTATTACATTTTCCAACAGATACCACAGACAGGTGAATCTGAAAGAGCCCAGTATTTTTTATTCTAAATATAGGAAAAATGGGTAACTCCAGACAATACTGAAGATGTTTCCCCATGATTACCAGACAGTGATAGTGTGTTTGTTTAGTTATCCTATGCAGAAGCATTCTGGTATTTCCCATGCATAATCTAATACTAGCTTTCTTTGTGAACAACAGCATGATTAAAACATTGATTCTCCTTTTGTGCTGCAGTTTGGTAGTACATATTCCTCTCTTGGTCACGTTCATGTCAATGAAAGTCAAAAATGTCATGTATGAACTTAGAAACTTGCTTTGTTCATTAGCCTGATGGCTTGGTACCATAGTGATAAAGTCAACTCAGTTAAGTTACTTAAAAAAAATCAGGCAAAAAAGATGCATATTCACTCAGCTGTGTGACTTGCAAGTTAAGAATGGGAAAGTGAGTTAAGTCTTTCTTACAAAGCTGATCTGCAAAAGGGGCCAGTTTTGTTTCAAATGCAGAAACATCACACATCAGAGAAAGCAGTTTTTTTTCTTTGCCTTGAAGTTTAAGATTGAGTCCATTTAAAGTGGCATGTCATATCAGTGAGAAAAGCCACGTTTAGCAGGAAAGTTTCTTTGTCTAAATATGACTGTAAATCCTGGCGATCCTTTGCCTGCAAAAACAGCAGGCAGTAGATCCATAAACTGATCTAACACTTTGCCTCAACTCAGCCATCTAACTTCTGCAAGCACTGTCAAGTCACCATACTGTGTTTCGTACTCCTCAACTAAAGCTTGAAATTGTCTATGTTTCAAGGCATTTATAACAATGAAGTTGATGATTTTTGTGACACTATCCATTGTGCTCTTGAGAAATCCTCTCTCATCAGTAGGCTGCATAAAACTGTTCTTGGTGCAGAATGCAATGGTATGAAAAGAAATCTGGAAACTTGATTTTTCTTCAAAGAAATTAGCCTCTCTCTTTTCCAACCATGAAGGGAATGCCATCAGTCCTAAGTAAGCTTCTTCAAATCAATGCATTTTCCTGGCCCTTCAAAAAATGCATCAGAGCAGAATAAACGCCCTCTCCCCTAGTTTGACCTGTCTAAGGTAGCAGAGTAGCATTTCTTTGACATACTTTTTGCGATTGAAAAAACATACCCAGATTATGAGCTGAAATATGGTTGAATGATCAGTAGATATGTCCACTGCCAGACTGAAATACTCAGTGTTTTCAATGTATTTTAAAAATTTAGAAGACAGATCTCCTGAAATGCTTTCAATTTGTCCTACTACAGTTGAATCAGACGTGTAGTTTTGATATGTTTAACTATATCCTCTTTGTTTTTAAATTCTTCAAAAAGTGATTCACTGTAGAACAAGAAGCACTGCTTCACCAGTTCACCTTCAGTAGGTCTTTTTGATTTTGTTATGTGCCAAGCCCTTTTGAAGGAGGCGTCTGTAATGGCATTGCTGTCTTTAACTTGCGAATAGAACATATCTTAGTTTTTCTTAAACTGCAGTCAGGTATATACAAGTCTTTGCACTAAGGGTGACAAAATTCATGGTGCCATTGCAGGTTTGGTTTCTTTAACACAGTGATAGTTTTTTGATAATGAAGACACAATAGTTTTCCGTTTATCTCTGCAAAAGCAAATTCCAGCTCCCTGTGTTCATCCAACAAGAGTCCCTTCTTTGTTGCCATTTTTAATGCTTTTTATTAAAAAAAATTGTATACCATTGTTTTGGGTGTTTAGCTTGAAGCTTCAGGTTGTGCATTTCTTTTACTGTAAAAATAAATGTTTCTAGGCCAGAGCACTTCAACTTGTGGCAGACGAGGAGCTGGGCGAGTCAGGTCGGACATGAGAGGCAAAAGAGGACAGGTCCCCAGGATTCCCAGCAGGGCGGAGGTCCTGACGCGGGAGTCCGTCGCTCCATGTGGGTCAGAGGCAGGGCTGCCTGGCCATGGTGCTGACTCAAACATGGCCAGTGTGAGCCAGTAGTACCTCTCAAGCTCTGCCGACAAGGCTAAGCAGCCAGCACTTCCCACAATGCCCTGGCACTCCCCACACCGCCTTTCTGGGTGCTAGCAATGTACCTGTACCTGTCTGTTCCAGCCAGCCCATCCATTTACGTCTTTTAATGATCACCCCGCCTAGGAGACGCCTCACTGTTGTGGAGTGTGTTCCCAGTGGAGGTCATGTTCAAAGGATCCCACCTGTGGGCCACGTGTTGAGCCCTGCAGAAACCCAACCTGCAGCCTGCAGGACGTTGAGTAACCCTGCCCTGAAGCTACCGGTCCTACAATTGACAGGTACTCTTCCCCCCCCCCCCCCCCCCCCCGCCGCCACTTTTTCTGTTATAAATTCCGGGTTCCTGTTATCCCTCTCCGGCTCATCTGAAGAAGTGAGTTTTGCTCACAAAAGCTCATGATACTACATATATCTGTTAGTCTCTAAGGCTACGTCTACACTGGCAGCTTCTTGTGCAAGAACTGTTTTGCAGAAGAGTTCTAGCGCAAAAAGTCTTCCACAAGAGTGTATCTACACTGGCATGTGCTTTTGTGCAAGAGCGTCTATGGCAATGTGGATGCTCTCTTGCACAAGAAAGCTCTGATGGCCATTTTAGCCATAGGGATTTCTTGCGCAAGAAATTCATGTTGCCTGTCTACACTGCCCTCCTGCGCAAGAGGTCTTATTCCTTGTGGGTAGAGGAATATCTCTTCCAGAAGAAGCCCTGTTTTCTGACGCTAGACTGTAAATTTACTTGCGTAAGAACAGCTGTGTAGCCTAGGGGTACATTTACACTGTGGCGCTATTTCAAGATACTGCCAGTATCCCAAAATAGCATTTCCCACCTGTTGACAGCATGCCCGTTATTTCATAATATCTTTTGAAATAACGGGCTTGCTATTCTGATGTCCCGATAATTCCTAATTCCATGAGGATTAAGGGATGTTTTGGAATAGCAGTTTATTTTGAAATAAACTACGCAGTTTGCATAGCTCAAATTTGCATCGCTTATTTCAAGCTAAGGGTGCTGTGTAGACTTACCCTAAAATGCCACAGGACTACTACTCGGTGTTCCTAAAGCTACAATTTTCTAGATGATAAACTTTGAAGTTGAGGGGCATCTGTAAGTTTCAATACTATTTGCTAAAGCTGTAAAGAATTTTCTGTAGTGTACTATCATTGGCATACAAGATGAAACAAAGATTAGCAAAGGCTGTCTGTCTTGACAGCTGCAGAACATTTCCCTGGGTTGTTTTTTTTTTTGTCCCTATATTGGCATGGTACCTGTGTGCGCAGGAACTGCACTTCTTCTGTAAGCATCTGCCTCTCTTTGAAGAGCTTATTTTGTTTGTTGAGCAACTCCACTAGCTGCTGAGCAGTGGTTTGGCAATGCTTGTCAAGTTGGTGTAACCTGGATAAAAACAGAGGACAGGATACAAACAGGGTTCTACATTATCATAAGAATCAGCAAGAGTATAGTTTATATATGACAACAGAACTCAGCTTGGTCATCATGCTGGAATAAACTGTTCTTCAGAGGATTTTAACAGTTCACACTTTAAACTGGAGCATTTTAAAATGTTTGCACTTTTTTAAATTAAAAGCTTAAGAGCTAAAAAATCAGTTTTGCCATTAAATGACATCAAGTAGAAAACAGAACCCATGTTCTAGTTTGTGTATTTTAGAACGACATATATCCCACTCCTCACCTGCAGGAAAAGGGGGCAACACGGTATTACAGTTCCCAGGGCTTCTGCCTTCTGAGTACAACACTCACACAGTAAGCTAAAATCCAAGCTCACCGATTGTGTGATACCATGTCAAACACGTTCTGGGCATATTGCTTTTCACAACCTACACTGAGTCCCAAGGATCTTCACAGGAAGCAACATTCACTTAGCCTTTCCAAATAAGTCTGGCCTTAACTAAATGTGGCTGAAGAGATATTTTGAAACCTGATATTGAACTTTGAATACAGTGAAAGGGATTCCCAGTAGAAGGGTGTAAACAGGGAGTAAATGAGATGGCGAATAAGGCTGACAACACAGAGGCCTAGCCCATAATTAGGGTTGGAAGGATTAGATTTATGTTGGAAAGTGTTGATTTCACTGTGTATGTACACAGTGATGAACAAATGTAGTTGTTTGTAACCAACTTACCCAATAGGCAACTATGAAAAATGTTCCTTGAATGTAGTTTAAATTTACAAATATTTGCATTTTGACTGCAATTATGCTTTGATGATTATATAGCTTTAACTTTCTGAACCTCAATCTTCTTAAATCTGCCATTAAATAAAAATGAACCTTCACGTATCCATAATAGAAAAACCAGTTCCCAATATAGCAATGCCCCCACCACAGCGGTGCACAAGCATGGCCGCAGACAGGCCTCAGGAACTTACTACTGTCACACAAAGCCCAGAACTCCTCTAGTGCTGCACTGCTATTCTGTCAGCTGGGGCTCCTGTATCTGCCTCAGATAAAAGTGCAAAAGGAAAAATTTACCATTACCAGCAGTAAGGAATGTAAAAGCAAACAAGCTGGAAGTTGTATTTAAACAAATGCATCTCACATGCTCAATTTTATGGATGCTCTCTCGGGGTAGTGTACAGTAAGTTTTAAGATGATTTATTAAAACAAAAAATCCTTAAGAAAATAGACTCTAAATGAGAAAGTAGTTGACTAGAAAGGGATTATTATTTGTATTGCATCAACTCTCAAAGGTCCTAATCAGAAGGGGTTGTTCTGTGCTAGGAGCTGCATTGGGAGAAGACAGTCACTGTACAAAATTGTTTTCTCAGATATCCAATTCCACACACAGCCACTACAACAATGGTAGCATCACCTGCCTACCTAAGGTGGGATTCTGGTATGGCAGGAGGTTTCTGAGCCCATAAGGCTCAACAACAACAAAGCCTTAAGTATAGCCAGGACATATGATCTTACGAGTGCTACATTTGCCTGGCCAAAATAGTGCATGCAGAGCTTTCAAATGAGGGTCTAACACTCAGAGATTATGTTCACAAAACACGTAATTACTCTAGTTTTATGCATAGGAGTACCAAACAACTCCTCAGCTAATCAGAAGAGCCCACCACATTACTGTAGTAGTGCTTGCAGGTTTGACAGTGGTTTGAGTTTTTTTGTTCTAAACAAAATGTAAATGGATTACTTTGTCTTTTTTTTTTTTTTTTAAACACAGTCAGGTGGCATTAACAAACACTTCTAAACAAACTGGAGGGAAACAGTGTGGTTTGTCAGGTGCTGCTGCAGCAACTCGGAATAAATGCTGACCTTCCAACTGGAGCCACTACAAGTATTGTCTGTTAACATCCCTCAAAGCAATCAGCATGTCTGATAAACCCTAGAAAAACCACCCCTTACCAGAGTGAATGGAAGGACAAAAGCCAATTTTGAAAGGAAACCGATCTACCTGCCAAGCTTTTAAAAGGTCATTACACATTTATTTTTTTAAATAATGACATCTTGGCAGTTTTGTGATGATCAAATAAATGAATGGGGGAAATTATTGTAGCAGAGATGTACCTGGTCCAACACAAAAAAGCCAAGCGCACCATACTGGGAGAGCTTGAAATCAGATCGGAACTGAAGAGCTGACCCCATCTTTGGAATGGACTGAACCAAAACGCTGGAAAAGATCACCAAATTTAGATGAAGTTCAGTGGCTTGGGTCATGAATCCAAACTTTGTGACTTAGGTCTTTTAATACCAAATTCTTCAAGGTAGGGTGATTGTTGCTAAGGGCTTGCTGTTCTAAGATTGCAACCAAGTCTATAAAACATGACTTTAGTGGGAATACTTACCATAGTCTCTATCTTAGCACACCCAGCTAGAAAGTAGGTAATATTTACCTTTCACAAAGGGCTCAGGGAATCCATGTATGAAGAGTTCTATCAGAATAATGTATTAGTTCTATCTTACCACCTTAGCATCTAGAAGCCTAGAAACCTTTCTGATTTCAGGTTCATAAATTCTGACAGTGACAGGGGCCTGGTCCAACTCCTACCAACTTCAAAAGTAATTAAAACATCAACCTGAAGTGGAACTGATTTATAAACATTCCATCTAGGGGACCACCTCACCTCTGCCTTGACATTTTTAAAAACATGGTCCTTAGACACACACCTTTACTCAATAATGAACATCACCAGCAACGAAAGACCCCACCCACCCCCGCATCCTTCCAGACCCTCCTAGCAAAGCAACTGGAGTTTGTACACTGAGATTGCACATTGACTATTTGGGACCAGGGGAAACAAATGGCAAGGATAGAGGACCCTCATACAAAATATCCTTCCAGCTGCTCCCCTCCCCCATGAGTGGGCTTTTGCTCTGGCACCCTCCCTGATCCCAATGATCACAGCTTGGCACAGGGAGAGCAGTGGCACAGGGCATTTGAGGCTTTAGAGATCAAAATCAACATCTTAAATTCTACTGGATCCTTGGCAGATAGCCAATTTAGCCCAAAAGCCTTACAGAATCCGGTCCTTAGTGTTTATCCACATAGGATGACATATCTTGTTTTAAGCATATGAAAGATAATTCAATTAAAGAGACACTAGAGCAACATGAGAAGTCATGAGAAACAAATCTTTAACTACGAAGTATTACTTATTATACACTTCAGATATGTAAACAATTTTTAACCATTCTAGCACCACCCTACATTCACAGAATAATCTGACAAAGGAAATAGCTCCCATCTACAAATCATGCATTTAAAATTATTCTCCATCTGTTGTCTCATAATCCCAAGTTACCCTCCTCCCCCCCGCCCCCCCCCCCCCGTGTAACAGACACTCAAAAGAAAGCAGTGTGGGACATAAGCACAGGTTAGCAACTGGTTACATAAAAAGGAAATAAAATTTGGGGCATAAGCAGCTGCAGCTTCAATTAGTTTGTTTCAAAGAAAAAATATTCTCATTCTAAACCTCAATAATGACCTATGTGGGATGCTATTCAGAATGCGCTTGTAGTTTTATTTCAGTGGCCCACTAGGAGGTGCCCTGTTTTTGCAGAGAGATAAACAACCCTGGACCCTCAGAATTTCTAGTTTAGTATGTTATGTTCCTTGGGACAGAGACCACAATCAAGGTCCTACAAAGAAGTAGGAGATGAGGGTACTTAACACCTCGCAAGATAGAGTCCTTTGTCTCTGTGTTCTGCACTAGTAATAACCTTAAGTCTAAAATCAAGGTCTCTAAGGGACATCTACACAGCAAGAAAAACACAAACCTGGCAGTAAGTCTCATAGTCCAAGGTTTACAGGCTCATGCTCATGCTAAAGTGCTTCCTGCCTAGGCTCTCTCTCTATTTTACATTGCTATTTTTATTGCAGTAACACAATCCTGAATGTGTCAACATGGGTCAGAGACTTACTGATGTGGTGATGTTCCTCCCCTTTCCCCCCCACCAACATAAAAAGGAAGTGACTGGATACAATAAGTCTTAGCCCTCAAGTTACATCTAGCAATGACAATACCAAAATAAAATCCCAGCTAATAGAGAATACTACTCAGGCGGTCATTGAGCTCAGTGAAGCTGGCACACCAGATATTGTGCAAGTATCAGAGGGATAGCCGTGTTAGTCTGAATCTGCAGTTAGTCTATAAGGTGCCACCGGACTCCTCGTCGCTTTTGCAGATATTGTGCAGTCGTCCTACACTGGGGTAAATCTCATCCAAATAAAATAAAGTTTCAGCATACAAAATGATAACAACAAACTTATGTTGATATTTTCTGTGTACCAGACAAAATTATATCCATGCAGGAGTGAAGTATTTAGTATTTCTATTGTAATAGTATTCTACAGGCATGAAGCTTTCAGAATAAATCTAGTGACAGGTCTTTGCCCTGGGGAGTTTACTATCTATAGTCAATAATCCCACAGATGACTATGAACAAAGAGGAGAAGATGGTATTAAACTTGTTAGTCCCTCTCCAGCTGTTTACATTTATTTTCAATAAAATGATCTATTGAGATTTGCAGATAGCATACACAAGAGCAGGATTGGGGATCTTAGACTTAAAGAAAAGGATTCATTAAAAGATTATTTTAGTGCTATTAGGTTACACATGCAAGGCATTTCCACTGTTCACTGCATAGCTGAATTTGCTGAAGTAGTATGATTGAATTACAGCAACCTGCAGCAGCTAAATCATCAAATCCAATAACCATGCTGCATTTACTGGCACACATCTTAATTAGGTTTTAATACAAGTAATCTGATAACTACTCCTGGCCAGGCAGAGCAGGATTGTCAATGCTGAAAGCTGTGTTATTTAGCTGCTCTTCCCATATACTGCAGCAGCCTCCCTGCTGACCCTTGTCAAAGAACCCCATCTGCTGGTTGCCACGGTAACTGACGGCAACCAATTGAGCTGAACAGAGTGACTTGGAAATCAAGTGGCCAAAGGAATTCAGCTAAGAATAATAAATCATTTAGTAAAAGGGAGTTTTCATAAAGCTGTAAGTATTATGGTAACAACTGCATAGCTGGAGGCTAGAGAAGCAGTGGTGGACTACAAGTTCAGATGCATACAGATCCATTTATTTTTCAGCATCAATAAGTTTTGCCATAAAAAAGCCCAGAGCACATTATTTCCACAAAACCAAATTTAAAAAGGGTTTTTAAAGACAGAAAGCAAAGGAGCAACTCACTCACTTCTAATGTCCCTTTTGTAATTTTATTTGTTTAAGTAGAGGCAATGGACTATTTGCTGCTTTCAGTTATAGTGGTATAATTCATGAGTAACTCTAGGGGAGTCCACAGTGTTAAGTCCTGAATCACAAAGGTACAAGAGAGTATAATCTAATCCCATATCTAGACAAGTTCACACTGACTTTGAAATCCTCTATTTGTTAATCTCACATATTGATGGAAAAAGCAATATACATTCAAAAAGCTTAGTGGCTCTGGAAGCAAGAACACTAAAAAAAAAACAAAAAAACAAAAAGCAGACCTCAACCAAGTGAATTGTAAAATTTAAGAAAACAAAGCAGAACTATCAGTAAATTTCTGCCTTTCCCCAATGCCATTTTTTTCACGGTGACATTCAGAATGACTAGTCAATGGATAGATGGCAACACTGTCTTAAAATACAACACTGTAATCATCAGAGTAGTTCAGTTGCTAAGTCTCACGCTGTAGTGTCACAAGTTGCTAACAAGTCCAATTTTTGAGTAGCAGTGCTTGTCAGAGATGGTACAGGTAAGGCACAGAGCCAGAAGATGAAACTGGTGCAGCACTACTGATACTTGAAGTCAGCTCCACTTTCTTCTTGGTTTGCACTCTCTGCTTCTTTCTTCCTTTCTCAACCACCTTTCTTCAGACTGTCTCCCTGGCAAGCAAAGCCCGGCAGCATAATCTGTTGCTAGCTGCTTCTTCCCAGTTTGCAGTCTTGATGTTGAAAGTTCTCAAATGCCTCTTAGAAAACGTCCTTGAACCTGAGCCTACGGGTGTGTCTAGACTACAGGGTTTTGTCGACAAAAGTGGTCCTGAGGAGTAAAGGATGTCTATGGGAGCATATGCTTCCATCAACCTTCTGCTGTGTGGATGGCACAAAAATGCAATTTTAGATACTTCAACTCCAGCTACATAATTAACGTAGCTGAAGTTGCGTATCTTAAATAGACTTTTCCTTTTGGTGTAGGCCAGGCCTAAAAGAGCCAATCAGAATGTGGCTTGTTGTAGCAGCAAGCAGGGCCAATAGGGGCTATAATATAGGGTAACTCAGAGCAGAAGTCTTTCCCTGGAGTGCTAGGGAGAAGGACTGGCTGCCTAGGAGCACCATGGTTAGAACCATGCTGGGCAGGTTAGACAGAGGCCCTGAAGGAAAGGCAGATATGGTCCTAGGACTAGGAGGAGAAGAGTCTCAGGGAAAAGAGGCAGAGGATGAGTTGGAGGAAGGACAATGAGTGACTGGCAGCTATAGGGTTCCTGGGTCAGGACACAGAATACTGGCTAGGCCCAGGTCCTCACTTTTTCCCTCCACTTGTCCTGAGGTAAGTAGCTAACACAGACGGCAATTTGCCTCTGTATCAAGGGACTAGATTGGTGTCTGCAGCCAGCCACTGAGGTGAATGGCTGGATTTTAGACTGCCAGTTCCACTGGAAGGAGGGAGATAACAGAAGGGTGCAGCCAGAGGGCTATGCTCAGAAGGTGCTGCCATGGTGCAGGGAGCAATGCAGGTTATGGAGTGGCAGAGACAGTATTGCAGGAGTAACAGTGGGTGAAACACCACTGGAGGAAGGCATCCTAAAAAGTACTTAAGCTAATTCCCAGGAGGACCAGAAGGATGGGCTACAGTGGTGAGTTTGTCTCATTACGGAGTACATCTGCCTCAATGTCAAACTTTTCTAGTTCTCTATGAATTATGGTGGACTTTCTAAGGGCACTGATCTCCTCTAGGTCATTTGACATACCACTGCATATTGTCCTTATATGCCAACAAGTGTATCTGAAGAGGTTTACTACTGTACCCAAACCTTTCGTAATAAAAATAAGGAAGCAGAACTTTCCTTAGGACCAAAGTTTACCTCTCAGTGGTATTGACTAGAGCAAAGGATGTGAGCCCCAAATGTTTGGAAGTCAGCACAGCTGCAGGAGATACTGAACACAAAGCTGAGTTACATCACCAACCACCTAATATTTTCTCCATGCCAGGTTTCATTCCTTAGCCTTTATTCAGCTAAGAGTTGGCTGCAAGGTAGCAGAAAAAGATGGAGAATACTCCTTTATGGATATTGTTTTTCATTCCAGTGGGTGTCTGGCATGCCACACATCACTCTGAGTAGTGAGGGTACCCTACTTAGTTGCTGGGGACTCAACGTGCAGCAGGTTGTATTGGTATATGTGGTACTGATAGCACGTCTGACATGATCCAACATTACTCAAAATTACTAGTATGTGGTAGTTTCAATGGGTGTGCTTTAAACTTAAGGCATTTCATAAATTACATCCAAAAAACTAATGTAAAAAGATCAAAGATGCAGAGTCAGCATTCAAAAGTTGGGAAATGCCCAAAAGAAGGCTACCGTTGCAACTTCTAGTAGTCATGGACCTTTGTCCTTCTGTCCTGATCCCCCTCTCCCTCCCAACCATCACCCCCACTTGACGCAGTCACACTGCAGTGCCCACCTTCTTCCTCCCCTGCTCCTTTCCCTCACCTAACTCCTGCTTCCTCCTCTTCCAAGCTCCTACACTCCAATATCCCCTAGCTCCTGCTGTCTATCCCAATCTACACCCATATATATCCTCTAGCTTCTTCGCCCTCTGCTCCTAATCACATCCCTCGGTACAATATCCATTCCCTCTCCTCTGCTTCAGTCTGTCCTCCGAGTCCTGCTCCCCCTTCCACTCTGCTTCTCCCTACCTGCAACACCCCTTGCTCCCATTCCTCAACTCTTTGCATTCCAGTCAGGCTGATTTATCACAGACAGGCTGTATCAGCGGCAGCAGGCAGAGCCAGTCTGGGAGGGGAGCTGGTATAAAAATCGGCTCTCCGTGCAGGCCAGTTCCTGCCTGCCGTCCCATGCTGCTGTCTCTTTATTAGAGGCAGCAGCGTGGGTTGGCAGGCGGCTCCCCCTGCATGCTCTTGATTTAAAACTCAGACTGGCAGGCTGGGACTGACTAACTTGCCAGTCCACGTTTTAAATTTAGTGCATGTTGGTGGAGTGGAGATTGCAGTTAACTGGGACCGTTAACCAATTAGTAATAGCTTATCGGTTAAATGGTTATCCGGCTGGCCCCTAAAACTCCTAATCAGGTCACTGTCAAATTACTTTTAACAATGAGAAATTCTGCTCACTCAATCCTTCCAAATGTTCAGTTCTTCAGATGTACCCTACTCTGTCCATTCCAGAATAACAGCCTTCTTGTGCCATGGTGACTATAACTGATGGTGCTTAATTAATGACTACTATAATAACAGTAATTCATCTTTTATTTTATATTTCATACCCAGTTTCTAGATCAAGTAGCTTATTTTCATTTCCATAGCTTGTCCTGCAGGGTAAGCAAATCGATCACTCATGAGCGGCTAAGGTCCGGATCCATCCCTCAGGTTCACAGAGGGCAAGAATGTTGAAAGGGTGATACCATCAGCCTCTAGTCTGGAAGGAAGGTGGGTTATGTAGACATTATGGCCATTTTCAGCCCTCTTGGGCTTTGAAAGGAATGAGATTAAAAGAAAAATTGGCAGCCCATACACAAGATACTATAAAAACTGCATTAACTTCATTTACCATATTTTCCAGCGTATAAAACGACTTTTTATACTAAAAAACATCCCCCCAAAATCGGGGGTCGTCTTATACGCCGGGTATAAACATACTGTAGCTTCGGCTACATACAGAATGTCCCTGTGCTGATACTGTATGTACCGCGCTGAGCCAATCACGGCAAGCGGTGTCATCTATTAATGCATACAAAGCCTGCTCTGATTGGCTGAGTCAGAGAGGTGGGCTATTACAACCTTTGCCAATCCGAGCAGGCTTTGTATGCATTAATAGAATACACCGCTTGCCGGGATTGGCTCAGCACGGTACATACAGTATCAGCACAGGGACGTTCTGTATGTAGCTGAAGCTACAGTACTGTATTACTGCACATCCAGCGGCCTCAAAGATTAGGGACGTTCTGTAAGTGGGTGTACAACAAATGGCTGGTAGAAAAGACCCCATCATGGCTCCAGCAAGAAGAAGGAAATTTGAAGCCAGTTTCAAGCTGAAAGTTGTAAACTTTGCCAAGGAACATCATAACTGTGCTGCTGCAAGTCAATATGGAGTAACAGAAAAGATGGTCCGAGACTGGAAAGCAAATGAAAATGCATTAAAGAGTATGCCAAGTAGTAAGTGTGCATTAAGAAGAGGCACCCCACATTGGCCAGAACTTGAAAAGCACGTAGCAGACATGGTGCATGAGCATCGTCAAAATGGTTATGTAGTGACACGAAACAAAATACGTATGTTTGCACTTCAGTGGGCCAAATCTAACCCAGATCACAGCAAAGGATTTAAGGCCACTGTATCCTGGTATACTAGGTTCTTGGAAAGGCATAATCTGGTACTGAGGCAAAAGACCAAAATTGCACAAAAATTACCTGCAGATCTCGACGGCAAATTAAGTCTTTTCCATCAATATGTATTACAACAGCGCAAGAAACATGGCTATGCGTTAAGTCAGATCGGAAATATGGATGAAACTCCTATGAATTTCGATATGGCTGGAAATAAAACTGTTAATCCAAAAGGTGCAAAAACAGTGTTAATTAAAACAACAGGACATGAGAAGTCCAGTTTTACAGTGGTACTAGCATGTACAGCTGATGGCGCCAAACTAAGACCAATGATTATTTTTAAAAGAAAAACAATGCCGAAAATCAAGTTCCCTGTTGGAGTTTTTGTACATGTGAATGAAAAAGGCTGGATGGATGAAGAAGGGGTAAAGCTATGGCTTGATAATGTATGGAGTAGGCGACCAGGTGGACTTCATCAAAAACGTAGCCTACTGGTGTAGGATATGTTCAGGGCTCATTTAACTACCAGCACAAAGAAAAGGCTGGCAAGAATAAACACAGATGCGGCAGTTATTCCTGCAGGATTGACATCATTGGTACAGCCACTGGATGTGTGCCTAAACAAGTCATTTAAAGATCACATTCGAGAACAGTGGAATGAGTGGATGGTTAGCAGCGAAAAGTCATTCACAAAAGGAGGAAACATGCGTGCGCCACAATTGGATGTTTTGTGTAACTTTGTCATAAAAGCCTGGAATGATATTGATGCAGAAACAGTAATCAAGTCTTTCAAGAAGTGTGGCATATCAAATTCTTTGGATGGTATGGAGGACGACTTCTTGTGGCAAGATGAAAGGGAAGCCGAAGCTGAAGCCACACCATCTGATTCGGAATTAGATCCATATGATGACTGTCTTACAAATGTACCACAAGATGTCATTGATGAACTTATGATGTCAGAGGATGAACATGATGAGGATTTTGAAGGATTTTAAGTACTGGTAAGTCAAAACCATTTTAATTAAAATTATTTAAATCAAATCTGATGTTATTAAATGTTGTTGCCTCGGAAGGGGGGGTAGTCTTATACGGCGAGTATAGGCCAAAACCTATGTTTTAACTGGAAAATTAGGGGGTCGTCTCATACGCCCAGTCGCCTTATATGCCGGAAAATACTGGGGAAGGAAGAGACGTGATTCACCCTAAGGAGATTCAAAATAGAAAGTTACGAGCTGAGAATAAGAAACTTGGGAGTGGCTTTACTCTGAAGAAACATCTTGGTTGGCTATGTTCATCTCTCTGTGATTTTGATATGATTGATACATGAGAGATTCTGAATTTTCAATAGAAAAATACAAATCCTGATGATCAAAAGGAATATGCCCAGTTAAAGACTAAGAATAAATGACTTGCTTTATGTGAGTAATCCAGTCATTTATTCTTAGTCCTTAACTGGGCATATTCCTATTGATCATCAGCAACCAGATATGCTGCTCATCTGAAGAATATTTTTCTTCTACTAATGTTTCCCCTTATTATTGCTTTTATTGTTTCTGCTGAATATCATAATTTCCCTCTTACTTCTCTGACTGCCAGGCAGTACCAGTTTGAGGCTTCACAGAATGTGAACTCTATCCGGAGACTGAGATTTACTAACTCAATCTGCCCAATCTGAACTCTTCCCTTCAGAAGCATTTGCCTTTAAAAAGAAACTACCAGCATGAACCTCATATGAAGTGACATGTAACAGACAGTGCATGTGGTGTTTGGGCATGCTGCACAGAATTAAAAGATAATTCTTTACTCTGTTTATTCAGTGGCATGTGCATAATGTACATGTGGCCCAAACTGACATCAGACGTTTAAAGCAAAAAAGTTGATAAAAGCATCAACTTCTGTTACTTTACTTTTTTGGCTGCTGTCTTACTTTTAAAAATTGAAAGGAGGAAAGATGGTGCAATTTAGCTACAACTGCTTCAGTCCTAACACTGACAAATTAGAGAACCTTTGGGTTCAACTCTGAACCCTTACCCAGGCCAACCTCTTGTTGAAGGGGTGCAGGCACGGGCAATATGTACAATAGCCTCTGTATCTCTACATCTCATTCTGTATCGATAGCTATTTCTACATATGCACACATGTAAAACTTCAGATTATCACTAATGACTGGGACACCCATTAGAGTTTATTGTACTGAGAGGCCTAATCCTGCAATCACTTCTGTAAACAGTGCTTACAAGAAGGACTTCATGGGACTACTCACTTGATGTTTAAAAGCAGATGTGGAGAACTGTTTTTGGGTCGAGGGGAGCTGACCTACAGAAAAATCAGTTAGGGGCCGCACACAAATAAGAAGCCAAACAAACCCCACAAACCCTCACTGATGTGGCCCCTGGTTGAGAAGGAGAAAGACACTCCCCACGTTCCCCTCACACTAGTGGGGCCCAGGTTAGTAGATTTTGTGTGCTGAACTCCCTCAGTAGGTGGGGGCTCCCCAATGCTAGGAGGGGAGCCCTGAACCTCAGGGGTGGATCCAGGCAAGCCAGGGGTGGATCCAGCCCCTGGGCCTAAGGTTTTCCACCTCTGTTTTAAAGCATAAAGATTGCTGTGCTTAGTGTTCTAATGCCTAACTGATTTAGGAGCTTAAAAATCTCATTTTCAAAAGTGGGCCAGGAACTTGAGTCCACATTACAGCAACAGTTGACAGGATTTAGATTCCTAAATCAGGTAGGTGGTAAATACCTCTAAAATCTGGACCTCTGTGAATGTTATGCCTCTAAGCCATAACATTGGAGCAGAAATAAGACAGTCATGCAATTTTCTTTTTAAAGCACCAAAATTCAGATTATTGGCAAACGTGAATTTTTCTCAATGCTCTCCAGTTCTGAATGGCTCATATGATGAATATTGGACAAAAAATGATGGGTTTAGAGGATCTGAAAGCTGAAATAATTGGCACTGGGGGGGGTCACAGTTTCTTCCACCTGAAGGTCACTGGTTCTATCCTAATCACAGTCAACAGTAACTACAATGGCTGGGTGGTGTCCACATGAAATGCATCAATAGTCTTCATATCACACATGGCACTACTGTTGGCGGTCTCAAGTAAGGCAAATACTGAATGAGCCTGGAAAATAATCTCAATTCTCACCCCTGGGGGGGGAGGGGCTGTTGCAAATCAGTGTTGCTGCACACAGGAAAGTTGGGGTATATGTAGGAAGCTAAGGGAGAAACATGCATTGCTAGTCCCTTCACTGTAACTGTTTCAGCTTCTGTTTCCTGAGTATTCAAATAACCAGCTTTGAGCCCTAACAACCCCCATGCCCCAACCTCCAATTTATTTGTAAAATACTAATTACATTTTATGATAATTTAAATAATTTTTAAGATAATTTACAAACAGTTGGTCAAATGTAACTTCAGATAATAAATTCTGATGAAACTTTCCCAGTGGGGAATTGCCAATATTGAGCAACCTATAGCTCATGTTCTATTTCTAGTTTATAAAACAAGAATGCTATCTACTCAATGAGGACTCTATTTACGAGTAAATATTAATGTGCTCTTCATAATTTCTTATATAAGAACAAAACACATGTGAAAATATAAAAGAACCTCTCCAAATGAAATGGTTCCTATTGTACCGATTTTAGCTGCATCTCCTCTCCCACTCCCATTTCAGATCTCTGGCTTTCTTTGAAAACAACAGTATCAATGAGATATTAGAACTGTAAATACAATTCTTAGAGACATAGTCTCTTTCATATAGAGGAATGTTTAGAAGTCCATAGTATATGATATAACTGTATGTGATAAGGTTAAAACTAATGAGCTTATATTAGAGTTATGCATACAACAACTCTCAACCACAGAAAACACGAGCTATGGAAGATTTTGTTAAGGTATGGGTGAGTGCACATGCCACCATGAGCTTGATCTTGCTCCTTTAAAGACAACAGGAGTTCTGCCATTACTCTTCATGGAAGCAGGCGCCTTGCCTGCAAAAAAGAGCAAGCTATCAAACAGAATGTGAATGCCAAGTTGGTATGTTGCAGACACAAATCTTGTTTTTAATAAAAGTAAACCTGGAGAGTTTAATTCCCCTCCAACATCTGGGCAGCAGCCACAAAAACAATGGTTCAATTCTGAAAGCATTCAACAAGGATGCAGCAAATCTGCAGAAGGACAAGCTCCTTATTTCAAGCAAAAACTAGCTACAGGCAGTCCCCGGGTTACATGGATCTGACTTACATCGGATCCCTACTTACAAACGGGGTGAGTCAACCCCGCACTAGCTGCTTCCCCCCAGCAGACCAGGAAGACGCGAAGCTAGTGCCCCCCCTTTCCCCCAGCAGACCAGGGAGACGCGGAGCGGCTTTTCTCAGCAGACACCTCAGCTTGAGAATAAAGGACTGAGGGAAGTGAGGTGTGGGAGAATAAAACTGAGCTCTGGAGAAATGTTTGGCTAGAGTTTCCCCTACAATATGTACCAGTTCCGACTTACATACAAATTCAACTTAAGAACAAACCTACAGTCCCTATCTTGTACGTAACCCGGGGACTGCCTGTATAGGTTTTCATTATTAAAAATAAGTACAAAAACCCAACAGCTCACTTATTAGTTAAAAAGCTCAAAGTCTCCAAGTTTCCAGTACATTAAAAGAAGAATGCATAATTGGGAGATGGGGGGGATGCCACATACCACAACAAGCAAGGATGAAGCAGTACCCGCCTGGGGGCCAATTGCCTCTCCAGCAGCGGTAAGGCTGTTACTAGGCTTGCAGTACCATTTGTTCCATTACACAATCTCCTGAAGCCTTTTACAGAGAGCTAAAACAACTGCCTGTACCAACACGACACATGGCTTTCCATTCCGACTCTTTGCTAATCCAGACGCTCCAACCATCTTTCTTTAAGATGCCATATGGTTGGCAGACGCCTGTAGATCTAGCAGCACATCTGCTTGTACGTTACTTCTCTCCTCCAATTCCCCTCCTCCCCACATCAAAAAGAGAGAGCAAATAATTAACACTATAACCAGTTAAAGTGCATTTAAAAAGAGGAATTATTTAGCCCTAGATATTTTTTAAAAAATAGTTGCCATCATTAATTTGCCAATCAGTGATTTCACATAAAGCAGAAAAAACAAAAGGGATTAAAGGCATACTGACAAAAATGATTATTGCTTTTCAATTACTTAAATTCTTGCCACTCCAGATACTAATCTCTAAGATTTATTTCATGGGTTATTGATTCACTGAGGAGGGGACAGAGTTTTTTTTATGGCTGCCTTTGTCAGAGGTAAAGCGTTCAACAAGGATGCAGCAAACATACTGGGAAACTAGAATATACCAAAGCGGGCTTTGTTAGCCAGCATAGTGAGCCTGTATGTTAATCAACCTGCGTGAGTGCACTGCCATTCTGCTTTTTTGGTATGATGAACAAAGATTACTGACATTGTTGAAATGATGGTCATATTGCCATGTAGGCATCCAGGCTGCCTCATTGGAATCCAGCCGCCAGTAAGACAGGCTGCAAAAATAAATGCTGGTTGTAATGGGTTATAATTCACACCATTTGTAACTTTTAGACAATTTACAGTAACAAAACAAACTTAATATGATTTTAAAAACAAACTGTAAGTGTCCTTATAGTGCACAAAATGGAAACCTAGTGATAAATAGCAAAACTCAGTTGATAAAAGGATAGGGAGAGAGGAAATGTGTAGCTACAAAAGAGGAGGGAGTATGCCTCATGAGTGTGAATACTTAGATATCCAGCACTTATTTCAAAGTCACTAGACATTTCCATAGTCACCTTTTTATTCATCAGGAAAATAGCATAAAGACAGTGTATGTATCAGACAGACATCCTCCCAAAATGTTTTTCTCGTGTATGGTTAATGTGTACGTCTGTTCAGGGAAAAAAAAAAAAAAAAAAGGAGAGAATAATAATGGGAAACACCAGGCACAAAGGCACATTTTTTCTTTAAGAGTAACAAAGCATTATTTTTAAAGAATTCCCCCCTCCCCCCAATTCACTGCTTTCATGACTAGGGATACATCCATGTATTTTTAAATATTATCACACACAAATCATTTCAGTTAAACTTATCAAAAGGGAGGCTCTACAGAAAAAACAGAGGGATGTTTAATCAGTGTCTTCTCTTCCAAAGTGAATAGTTCTGATAAAGAATGACACTCAATAACGTTCGCTGTAGCTTTCATTATAACTCACCCCTTCTGAAACACTCACTAATAGGCATGATCTCTACATCACAATGAATATTTTGTCTTAGGTTTTTCTCAACATTCTTTGCCTATTTCTGAGTTGATTGAAAAAAAAATTCTCCCCAAACCTCTGTTCTCTTTGAAAAGTAAGCAATTTTTTAAAAAGATGACAGAGCTACAGATGAAGTTCAAAACTTAATCTTTGTTTGTACAATGTACTCAGTGAGATGCAACCAACTTTATTTGGGTTGAATTTGATTTACCAGCTGTGGTGACAGAGAAATTATATGGAGAATATGTGCAGTAGAAAAACTTGTCGTCTACAGGTTTGTACTGAAATGTGTGTTCAGCTAGTTAGATACACGTCTCAAAACTTGCTAGTTTTTAATGTTCATAACTTAAAGCTACTTTCCCTCAAATTTGACTTATTTCGTATATTTCTAGCTCATTTTTAGGTGGTGAAGAGTGCTTTTACCTTTCATAACACACCCTTAGAGTGGATGTTTATAGACTCTGTATACCTATTAAACAATACTTGTTCATTAGGTTATTTCAAATATATGAGTGATATTGTAAGAAGCATGTATAAATATTTAATACCCGTTGTGTCTATGGTACCTATGGATGAAGACACTAAAGAGAAATTCTCTGATCCTCTCTTTTGCTGCATAGCCTCTTAGTTCAAGCTCCAAATAATGCTCTAAAAACAGCTGAATAAGCACATTCCTGTCAGAGCCCTATATGAACACCTTCAATAGTAAAATCTAGATTTTTTTGGCCAACTAAAGTCTTGAAGTTTCCATCTGTTTCTGTGGTAACTACATGAGATTTAATTCCTTCAGAATTTAGAGTTAAATTATATCCAGGACTGCACAGCCATGTAGGAACATAAGGCAGAGTAAGAACAGGCTACTAAGATCCTAAATTTGAGCATGAAGTGGACTCTGTCTCATCGCAGAGAAGGTGGACAGAGAGAAAACAGTGGATGGAGTCTTGGCTTCTCTTCCCTGCCCCCCATGAGCCAGCCAGTGCATCTGAGTAGACATAGAAGGTTTTATCATTTGCAGCTGTTCATAGGCCAGCAACAAATTATACTTTGTTTCCCTGCCTCAACAACATCTCTTCCAAACAAGGGAAAAAGAGGGAAGGAATTGTGCTTTTAAGAGGTACAGTACCTTCCCCATGCTCCCCTTGGGGGCAGCACAGTTTCTCAAACAGTAGGGTGTTTCCTTAATGATTTGGGGCCAACACTCCAGCTGACTTCAGCAATTTGCAGACTAACCCCTCAAGAATATGACTGCACAAATGTATTAGTAATTTGGAACATAAAAATGCCTACAGTATAAGTACAGAACAAAAATTTAATATTTGTGTTCTAGGCTTGCCCTGACAGTTCTGAAACTGATAAATGATCTTTATTTAAATTTATGCTACAGCAAAGGTTAAACCCTCTTTTTTTCAGGTCCCTGATTATTTTTAAAAAGCCTTATTTATTTGTAGATATTTTATTACTTTTGTGGCTGGATATGAGCAAAGATAGACAGGCAATATGGAAATGAAAAGGAGTTTGACCTGTGAAGGGGAACAAAAGCATGTAATTATCTATTATCACTAAAGAAACTAAATCACAATTTTAAATTTATATATTCACACACAAAAGTGTGTTGTGTGTTTCTCCCCTCTTGGCATTACAGTTTTAATAGTAAGTTTCAGACTGCGATTGATAAGAATAAACATTTTTAATATGACTGTCAAAACACAGCTTATAGAATTAAGTAACAGAGGAATGTGACAGATTTGAAGAACTCTATTGATGAATTATTGAATATACTTTGGTTTCAGAGTCTGTCTTTCAACTTTTCATTTTAATCTTTGCTGTTTTTGACTTCTTTTAATGGTAGGTATATGACAATGTTTTAAACTATTAGAGATGTGTGCTGAATTTCCTAGCTGTTTAATAGATCTTTAAGTAATCTATGGCAGTGGGGCTTTTTCTGAACACTTAGCCTAAACAGTTTGTTTCTTTTTATAGGCTCAAAAGTTTGTCATTAACTAATACATTTACTTTATTAATACAGCCTCAGAAAATATTAATAAAATGATGAACAAGTCTAATTACATTTAAAACCACAAAACTGATTTTCTTTATAATTCTGATATTTTAAAAACTGCTATGGCCCTAGAACTACCTTCACTCACTTTTATAAACATACATGGAAAGCAAAAAACAAAACAAAGCCCCCACTGTATTAATCTCTCTCTATATTTAAAAAAGTTTCTCTTGCCATGCAACAGAATGACACAAGCAGGGCTCTAGACATGAAATCAGCCAAAGGGAAGGGTGGGGGAGAGGTTGGTGAGCACTGCAAGCATGGGACACAGCCCCCCACTGCAATTTTAAGATTGTACAATTAAGCATCCATGCTGGGAAATGTGTGTTCAACCACAATTTTCACAAACTTTCAACAGCCTCTTTCCATATATGCAATAGGAAATCCTTGTGTTTGAGAACAATCTTGTGCTCAGATAATACCTAAATGAGCACAGTTAAAATTGTACAGTCAACTTAAATCAGCATTTCCTGACTTTTGAGCAGTTCATCCTTAACATTGCCATGTTGCAACTTTTTGCATCTGCATAGTTTCACCAGGACGAAAGGTGCAGTCAGACCTATGCAAATGTAAAACAATAGTAGCTCCAATTGAAAATGTACAACAAATGTTTAAAAATCTTAGAGCAAAAATATAGCACACGGAGATAAACTTAGTGTCAAATTCTTATTTTTATATACATTTCTCAGATGCTAGTGGCACTCGGGTATACTTCTAATCCTAAAATTAAAACAGAAAACATGCAGTTTTAGTGTTATATGCATATTTCTTGCTGTATTATTGTTTACACAATAGTGTGTATGTTTGTAAAGTATAACTGTATGCTGTATACACACACACACTTTTTACATCTTTGTAAGTAAAATTTCATATGCTGTAACGCTGTTCTCTGACATCTCTTCCCAACAGATCGTTTTAATCAAAATTAATTGGCGAAAGTAGTCTTCCAAAATTAAACTCTGATCTGAAAGGGATGTTTGAACATTTGGAGATTTCTGTTTAGATGCTGACATGAAGATATGTGAGCGGAGGCAGCGAGAGTCTGGATTTATGGTTCACATATGTGCCCAACAAAAGCAATCTCTTCAATAAAAGCACTGTTTCTCATGCTAAGTGTACCTTTCAGTTTCTAATGTCATTTCAAAGGAATGTTAGAAACTGGGACAGTTTTCTGCCCAGATTTTAGAATCTGTTCTTTAACTCCCTGATGTCAGAATTCTCTCTTCTATGTAGGCTGTGTGTACACTACAAAGAAAAGTTTGCAATTTGCGTATCTTTTTCTGTTTTTCTTTCGAAAGAGGCTTTTCTGAAATTTGGCGCGTCTATATGGTACCAAATTTCAGAAAACCTCCTCTTTCGAAACATCCCGTCTTTCTCATAAAACGCAGTTTACAGGGATGGTGAAAGAGCACATCTGCTTTTCCGATTTTTTTCGGAAAAGTGGGCGCGTTCTTTTGGATGCAGCATAGCTTTTCCAGGATACCTCTGATATCCCGGTAAAGAGCTGCAGTCTAGACATAGCCAAAAGACCCTCTGACTTCTCTTTGGAAAAAGAAAAAATGCTACATCCCCATAAGAGATTTTTCCTGTTCATTTAAAAACACCCTTACATTTTGTGATACCTCAGCAGGGAAGAGGCTCTTTTTTCCTGTAACACATAATGTTAAAACTTGAAGATCTCATTGTAACATCACCAGTTCAACTACTCCAGTAAATCTGATTTCATATAATCTTGAGCATGATGCTCCTTTATCTGAATTGTCTAATTTATCATACAGCTTGATATGACTATTTAGACTCCTGCTACAATTCTACAGTAGTCAATGTTTTGATACTGGACAACACAGACTCTTGTTCATAAGCAAAGGTTAAAAAGCAATAGGTAGGAAAGGACTAAAGAAGGGAATTCAGTCCTTGGTTGGCAAATTACCTCTGCCATCTGGCATAATTAAGTCTCAAGAGGGAAGTGTTATTATGTACCATATTACCATGCTGAGAATTGGACCTGTGCATTTCCCTCCCATTTGTACTAGAGCACAACAATCTTGGATAGGGTTCGCTCTACCAAAGGCTAAAGAGTCAACCTGTACCCCCAAATACCACAGAGAGATTCCACAATTGTCTCAAGTAGCGAAATAGCAAAATGGGTCTCCTACACTGGGATAGTCAATATGGGAAATTGTTATTTTCTTCTAAAAACCAGTAAAACCCCTAGATAAAAAAAAAAAATCCCCCATTTAAAATCTAGCAGCAGAAATAACATTGCAACAATCCCTTTTTTTCTGTAGATGGGACTGATTGCAGAAGCTACCTCACAGAGTTTTGGGATCAATTAAACACTGGAGGGAAGGCTCTGATGATGCTAACACTTCAAAAGCCTGGAAGCTTCCAAAAACAGCCAGGTACATACAGTGTTCATATGCCCACTCTCTGAGGGACAATACCCCATATTCTATGGGACTCAAACTGGTGAAGAGATCTAAATATAGTAGGGCCTCTACACTGTAGAGTAACAAGTTTCAATAGCACCAAATGTGAGGACAAAGCAGATGCTGCCTCAGAGGACAACATGCTAATGCACAAAGTGCTGCCTAATCCTCATCTTGACTTTGCTGAAAATGCCCAGTCACAGAAGGCACCAAAGGCAAAAACTTCATCTCTGAGAAATCCAGCTATTTTGTTGCTGTGGCATAAGGGAAGTGAAGGTGATTCAAGGCTGTCAGCCCCCTGATGAGCCATAAAGGATTTAGAGGAAGATTTCCTTCCAGCACAAAGGCCCCCAAGGCAAATTAAATGAAAAATCCTCCTTCATTAATGATTAAAATAATAGGGGTAATTCTGTGAAATCACATTGGACAACCACCACCCAGGTATTTAATCCCATGCTCATCTATGACACACGGTAGGAATTCCAGACAAGTTTATTTCTGCAACTGAAGGAAAATTATGAACTAGAAAAGAAAGTGAAATTACCCAATAGGGATCTGAATTTAACAAAACTTGAGTGTATTTGATTCTGACCTCTCGCTCATATAAATTATTAAATGTATAATCCAGGGAATTTACATAACTTGGGAACACCTACTGAAAGGATGGGGGCAAATATGTTTTTACGAAGTGCAAACCACTTCCCATACTTCAATATACTTAGAACTTGGTCATCAGGAGAGAGAATATATTGCAAACCAAAGTTACAGTTTACAAGCATATGCAGTATTGTTGGAGTGATGTTACTCTCAGGATATTAGATACGAG
The DNA here is from genome assembly GCF_052426305.1 of Pelodiscus sinensis. Classification (NCBI taxonomy): domain Eukaryota; kingdom Metazoa; phylum Chordata; order Testudines; family Trionychidae; genus Pelodiscus; species Pelodiscus sinensis. Next base: position 133,868,126 of record NC_143054.1, on the reverse strand, counting down.
ATGGGTGAGATACTTTTTATAGGACCAACTTCTGTTGGTGGAAGAGCTTGCTCTCTCCTTCAGCTCTGCAAGCTTGAAAGCTTGTCTGTCTCACCAACAGAAGTTTGTCCAATAAAATACATTTCACCCACCTTGTTTCTCTAGTTTACCAATGTATCATTTCACCTGTGAAATGTCCTATTGGGAGAAGTGCAATTCATAGCTTGCAAAAAGCAGCTTTTGACATTTTTCAACCTTGACCATCTACATTATACAAAAACTATATAGGACTGGCTATGCACATATCCCACATTCCCAGAGGCTCACAATGACACCATCCTTTCCAAACAAACATGAGTGAGTATGTAACAAAGAATTATAGAACTGGAAGGAACCTAATGAGGTAATTAAGTCCAGTCCTCTTTATTCACAGCAGGATGAAGCACTGAATACACCATCCCTGAGAGGTGTTTGTCTAAATAATTTTTTTGCTCTTAAAAATCTCCAATGAGATTTCACAACCTTCCTAGGCAATTTATTCTAGTGTTGAATTTTGGTATCATCCACAAACTTCATAAGCATACTCTGTCATTATCTATACAACTGATGAAGATATTCCACTAAACCAGTTCTGGAACTGATCCCTGTCAAGTCCCACTTCTTAAGCCCTTCCAGCATGACTGAACCATTGACAACTTCTCTCTGGGAACTCTTATCCTACCAGTTATGTACCCATCTTATAGTAGCTTCATCTAGGTTGTATTTCCATGGTTTGTTAAGGAGAAGTCATGTGAAACTATCACATTCCTTACTAAAGTCTAGATATACTACATCTACTACTTCCCCTTATCCTCAAGACTTGTTATGCTATCAAAGAAAGCTATTAGGTTGGTTTGACAAGATTTATTCTTTACAAATCCATACTGCTACTTATCTTCATGGTGTTTGCAAATGGATTCCTAAATTATTTGCTCCATTATCTTTCCTGATACAGAAATTAAGCTGACTGGTCTATAATTCACTGGGTTGCCCTTATTTATCTTTTCCAGTCTTCTGGAATCTCTCCCATTTTCTAGGACTTTTCAAAGATAATCGCTAATGGCTCAGATATCTCCTGAGTCAGCTCCTTAAAGCATTCTTGGATGCATTTCATTGGTCTCTGGTGACTTGAAGACATCTGACATATCTAAGAAATTTTTAACTTGTTCTTTCCTTATTTTAGATTCTGAATCTACATCATTTTCCACTGGTATTCATTATGTTAGGCATCCAGTCTCCACCACTGGAACAGTATCAGAATCCAGCTTTCATAAGGTTAGTTTTTAATTTGTTTTCATCTTCCAAGCAACAACAGCAATGTTAGTTTATGTCTTATACTTACAAGCTAACACATATGAACCATTTATGCATTAAGTGTAACATTCACCCTTGCACACAGGTCTAGAACAATACCTATGTGTTATTTTAGTCTTCAAAGAGTACTCCAGTGGGACATGTGTGCTTACATGGGACCTGAGCTTGGAAGCACAGTTTATGTTATTACGCAGAAATAAAAAAAACACTGATCTGCCTTACATAAACTCAGGAATAGGTCTTCATGTACATGAAGCAGGTTTTGCTCCTTAGTTTGTGAACTTCTCCCTTCTCCATATTTATTTTGGGTCTGCACATCCTAAACTCAAAACTCTGGTCATCTGAAGAATTGGGCTACGCCTACGAAAGTTTTGTTTGGACTATGCCTACATGTTTTGTTAGTCTATAAAGTGCTATCAGACCATTTGTTGTTTTTTAAGTTTAATAGAATATATGTCTGTAAAGCATCACTGCTATATTTAATAGCAATCCACTGATTATATAAACAACTGTTTGGAACACTGGGCACCAGCCAGTTTGACACAAAAGTTGCTATTGTACATAAAAATCTTGAAGAAAGATCATAAAGGGGAAAAACCTAGAAGTTACTATGTGAAAATGAGAGGAATGAATTTAGACAAAATTCAGAACAATCTTTAAGCAAGAGAGAAGAGTCTGTTTTAATAAGATTTTCATTGGTAATTTGACAGATGAATATTTTTCACTTATAATGAAAAGAGACATATGGCAGGGATACACTCTTCTTGCTTTTTCTCTGTATTAGGTCCTTTTTAGAGCTAATTATTGGAGCATGGTGTTTTAGGCACTCAAGATCTCTAGGCACTTAACAGCCTATTAACTACTTACCAGAAAATGTTGCCATTTGATAAAAAGATGGATAGATAAAATAGAATGAAAATAGAATAAAATAGATAGAATAAAATGGATAGATAAAATAGAATGAAATTTGAGAGTAAAGTTTTTAAATGGCTCTTTGTTTGACCAAACCACCACATACCTCACAAGGGACTGAGTATCAAAACAAGTGGCTTTTAAACAAAATGTTTGTCTGTTCAAAGTTCTTATCACGTAATTTCCAGGAATGCTTTACGGTAAATTTTTATAGAAAGATTTAAAACATGGTTATTTATATCAGTGATCAAAGTATCCCCTCACTGCTAAATTATTGTAAGACATGATAACTAGAAGAGTCCAAGTTTAAAGGACAGAAAAAAATTTGTATAATTAAAACTAGGAATGCAAACACAAACCCATGTACACAGTTAACCTGTCAGTTAATGTACACTGTTACATGCAGGTCTCCACCTGCCCCCCAACTTCTGTTGGTGAGAGGCAGCAGAAGGGGGAGGGAGGGAGGTGGTGTGTAAAAGTATAACCGCTGAAATTCAGTGGTTACGTGTTTACCTAAATAAATGCATTTTAATGGGTGAAACTCAATTTTCATTCTATATATTATGTATTTTTACAATATAGCCTTCCTCAACTCTTTCTTCCTACTGCCTCTTATTCTGCTTGTCTCTCTGCAACCTACTTTTTCTTCTCTGGAGAGAAAATATGCTCAGTGGCTTTTGTATGAATAATGGGGGGGGAAAAATCTCGCAAAGAATGGGGGGGAGGACCCTGTATAATATTATTTGCATGTACCAAGTAAAAGAGGCCACTTGGGGAAATACAAGAGTAGGTAGAATACTTAGGGTATTTTTAGTCTTTACAGCATGACATGAGGAAGTCTCCTTATTCATTATGGACCATCATTGCACTGAACCAAAACTGGAAAATCATAAAATGTTTGTGAAGGCATCTCCTTAAATCCTTGTAAACATGTTCTAATATTCATACAATACCTGCAGGTATATTCATTTTTGTCCAAGCATTCTCAAGTGCACAAATGAGCTACATAAGAATACCACAAAACATGAAGCTGGACGATTTTCATAATGATGGTAGTTGGAAAAAGAACTTAATTACTCTAAAGGTATTTTGGCTCAACTGTGGTTTTGTTTCCTTCCAATTTTCATTTGTGCTTGAGATTTTAGTATATCTAAACTCAAAGGGCATATCTACACTGGGGAGTTATTAGGAAATAAATACCCTTATTTTGAAATAACAAGGTGAGCATCCACACTACTAGGCCTGTGATTTCAAAATAAGGGGCTTGTTATTTTGAAATAACTCCCGCTTGTGAAGAGGAATAAGCTTATTTAAAAATAACAAGGTAGTATAGACATAGCTTATGAGTGGAATTTTTTTAGATGGCCATGCCTTGTAATTAGTTTTTGAAATAAATCAATAGATCTATTTGTCCAGTTGTTCCTACGGGTGCCAGTCCTCCAATAAGAACCAAGAGATAACCAGTTGAAGAATTCTAATGGAATCTATTAGAATTTCTACTAGAGAAGACAGCACAAGAGTCTGGAGAGGAAAAATGTTACCAAGCATGTTGAAATACTGAAGTTGGTAGATGCAAACAGTTTGTCAGATGGTCAATGCTCTTTTTAATGCAACTTTTGCATTATTGTACAGATAATCAGCTAATTGAGTCAACACAAAGCCTACGTCTACTCTGCAGGCTTCTTGCGCAAATACTTGTCGGATGTCTACACTGCACACGCGTTCTTGCAGCATCGGAAAACAGGGTTTCTTCCAGAAGAGTTATTCCTCTCCCCATGAGGAATAAGCCATCTTGTGCAAGAGCTCTTCCACAAGAAGGCAGTGTAGACAGGCAACGTGAATTTCTTGCGCAAGAAACCCCTATGGCTAAAATGGCCATCAGAGCTTTCTTGCGCAAGAAAGCGTCCACACTGCCATGGATGCTCTTGCGTAAAAGCACATCTCTTGCGCAAAAGCACATGGCAGTGTGGACGCACTCTTGTGGAAGACCTTTTTCACAAGAACTCTTGCGCAAAATTGTTCTTGCACAAGAAGCCTGCAGTGTAGACGGAGCCAAATTGTTTTTAGAAAGAAGAGTCTTGAATCTTGTAGGCCTTACAAGTCTGACCTTGCCATTTTTCCCCCCTAATGCTTCATAAAGGTGATTGTATCTGGTTTCTACTCTGCAGTATTTGGATGGCCTCATATTTGTCCAGGTGAGTCCACACCACAGACCCCCAAGTTGATAGTAATAAAAACAATCAACTAAACTTGTGCATATGGCTTTGAGCCCTGGGTAGTATTCTATGACCTCTTCCTATTTTCTTCACCTGCATCATCCTTCTCAAATTGGTTGGTTGAATAAAGAAAAAAAACAGCCTAAGTTGGACAAAAGCTCCCATTGTACGCTTTCCAGTCAACATCTACCACACCTTCAAAGTAGAGGCCTTCACAAGTTTTTGCAAGCTGACGTGTGATAAGCTTACTAGCAAATGGTCCTCAGAGAGGCCAGGCGGCCTTCTGCTCAGCCAAGCTTCCTCCAATAGCCTGTTAAGTGTAAATATTTTAGGAGTGATTTTGAATTAAAAATGCAAACATGTAGATAGTACTGAGAGATTGAATGTATCTATGGGGAAGAGGGTCCACAGATCTCCAGGAACTCAGAATGCTGAGGGGTGGTTAGGCAAATTGATTCAGGTAAAACACCTCCAGAGAGCTACTACCCTCTGGAAAGAATTTTACATATATTGGTTCAAACTGGATTCTCAAGTGAACAACAACAAAAAAAGGGTATTTGGTTAAATAGTCTGAGTTAAACCTGATTATAGGCCTTTTTCCTGATACAGAAAACAGACAGGACCTCTCGAGCAAAGGGGTTCCTAATCCTTATTCACTAGCCAGTGCCCTTGCTGGAGTTAGGGGGTGATCTCTGATTTTATTACCATAAATATAGATTTTTATTGTTTAATATGTTTTCTCTGTAATGCTTTGACCTTAAGAATTAAAGTGCTTGCTTCGAAAGAACTATGTACCTGCCCAAGACAGTTAAGTCCAAAGCAGACTACAAAGAGCTTCAAAAGAATCTCACAAAACTAGGTGACTGGGCAACAAAATGGCAGATGAAATTTAATTTTGATAAATGCAAAGTAATGCATATTGGAAAACAATCCCAAGTAAATATCAATGCCCTGTAACGTGAGCATGTAGATAGCCACCCAGGAGAGATTCAGGTGCCACCCAGCTAATTGGCAGAGTGCCCACACATGCCAGTATGCCTTTCTATTGGTGGTGCCAATCTGTACATGCCTCAGTGCACATAACAAAATGAATTCCGCACATGAAGGGAAAAAATTGAGAGAACATTTCTATCTTATAAAATGGTGGGGACTACATTTGCTGTTATTGCTCAAGAGAGAGATCATGACATTGTGGATAGTATTTTGAAAACATCCAGTCAATGTGCAGCACCAGTTTGAAAAAAAAAAGGGGGGGGGGGGTCAAACAATGTTAGGAATCATTAAAAAAAGGGATAGAGAATAAGACAGAGAATATCTTAGTGCCTCTATATAAATCTATGGCACCCCCCACATCTTGAATGTTGCCTACAGATGTTGTCACCTCATCTCAAAGATATCTTGGCACTGAAAAAAGTTCAGAAAAGGGCAACAAAAATGATTAGGAGTATGGAACAACTGCCATATGAGGAGAGATTAATAAGACTGAGACTTTTCAGTTTGGAAAAGACATAACTAAGGGGAGATATGAGAAGTATATAAAATCATGACTGGTGTGAAACAATAAAGAAGAGTTATTTACTTCTTTGCATAATATAAGAACTAAAGCTCACCAAATTAAATTAATAGCAGGTTTAAAACAAACAAAAGGAAGTCCTTCACACAATGCAGTCAACCTGTGAAACTCCTTGTCAGAGGATGTTAAGTTCAACAGCTAGATACATTCATGAAGGATACGTCCATCAACAGCTATTAGTCAGGAGGGGGAAAAATGGTGCTCGTATTCTGTTTGTAAGAAATGGGGAATGGGTGATGTGATGGATAACTTGAAATTACATGTTCTGTTTATTCCTTCTGGGGCACCTGACATTGTCCACTGTTGGAAGACAGTATCCCGGGTTAGATAGACCCTTGGTCTGACCCAAATGGCTATTCTCATCCTCCTCTACAGTAAAAAATTATAACTGTTGACAATTACATAGTCTACATAAATGAGGAGAGAAGCGAAGCAGGCCTGCTTTGGCAATCTGGCATTTGGGGAATAATGATGTGAACAGGAACTGTTCAGCCTGGAAGAACCACAATCAGAAGAGAGAGAAATGTGTGTCTCCATTTAAGACAAGTGAAAGCTAAGGAACTAGGAAGGCAGCATTTGTGTCCTGGCTTGGCCATAGGGGGATGGAGAATAGAAGTGCAGCTGCCCTGAACTGATATACCTCCTATTTCCTGTGGCAATGAGACATATACTAAAATTTTGATTGTAAGTAATGAGTTACAAAAGCTCATTAAGGTAACCTATTATATGCTTCATACAGAGAAAAGCGAGAGAAGTCTTATAGCCAGTCCGATATTATATATGATGTGATCACAAATGGTCACATGTTACTTGCTTACCTTTTGACACAGGGATTTAACTTCCCTATTCTGTGCACTAATTCAGAGTTCTTCAGTGCTCCCTGCCAGCAGTTCTGGGCCCATCAGTGTCAAGAGGTCAGTATATACTTGGAGAGTAAGATTGACCCAACATATATTTTCATTTTTCCCCTTGATCATCCTTACATTTGACTGTATTTCAGTAAATTATCCATGTAGTTTTTATTTTGACAGCTCTCTTTACAGCAGTAAAACAAAATGTGTGCATTGCAAATGGCAAAGATTCAAATTTCAGTTATGTTTATCCAAAATAGCACTGAACTGCTTCTGTACTTATGCTATACTGCCTACAGCCTTACGGAAGGGAAGACAGATGGGATGAATTTAGCAGGAAAACAGCTGTGGCTTGAAGAAGAGACAAGCAAAAGTTTTGCTATCAGGCTTCATTATGTATCAAGGTACCAGTAAAATGTGTATCCGTAAGGCAGCCAAAAAAGTGTTTTTCATTTGACTAGTGATAATTACCTTTTCTCAACAGCTGACAATGTTCTAAGTAGCATTAAATAGGTATAATAATTAAGCAATAAGACAAGACAAGCAGTGCCTTGCTGGGGATTATTGCTTGCCTTGGGTACGTTGTGAGGCACAAGGCTGAAGGGTGAGTGACTTCAGCAACCTGAGAAATGTAATGATCCCCCAGAAATACACTCCTTGGAGTGTATCACTGCTATTCCAAATGGAAATTTAAAGAGAGCAAAATTTAAAAGGCACTTTTCCTGTAGATTTTAGTGACACCGGGATAATGTATATAGCCAATGGGAAAATTCCATGTGTGTCCAGCCTTTTAAAGCCATTTTCCAGTAATGCATATGTCTCATTTCAGATTTTGTGCATTTTATTTATAAAACTTAGCTGTAATGCATATTTCAAATGAACTGGTATTTGTGTAAACTGACTACTACATTTGCAATGTAGTACAGCAAATTACATTAGCTTTTATGGCAGCAACAGTTAAGGTTACAAGAGAATTTTAATTCAGCTTCTTTTGTTTTTTAACTCATGTGTTTCCAAACATTTACCTCGTGGAGATGTCCATACTTGACACCAATCCATATGTGAACATTTCGTATTTTGTTGAAAGTCGAAAGAAAAATTGTTCAGGCATTTGAGTTATCCAGCCAGAAAAAACACATTTAGAAAGAGGACAAATTTTAGTATATGGATTACTTTGAAAGGCTGATATTTAATGGCTAAATTTATGCTGGTATGGGTGAGTGCACCACTGTTACACCAGCAGTGAAATTACCATAAAACATCAAGGAGTTGATATTCTGTATAGATGAATTATGGATATTTGAAAAACAAATTTAAAAATAGCAATGCTATTAGTTAAATGGCTTCTATGCATGCACACAACATTTTACTAACAATGGTTATCAATATTTGTTCGAACTCCGGGCCTGACCTTGGAGGTGGTCAGTACCCTTGACTTTCATTGAGTTCAACGTAATGAAATGTACTATGCCCTGCTCAGGATCAGGCCCTATGTAATTGCCCAGTATAACTTGGTTTTGAGCATATATACAGTGGTGTAACAGATCAGAAGCTGAGCTGCAAATCTCAGTTTCTTCCCCAAAAGCATGTACTTTAATTTCTTTTGTCAGGAAACAAAATAAGTGATCTAGATTAATGCATTAACTTCCCCCATTGTTTCCATGTTTCCCATCACTACCCTAATTTAAGACCTTATCCCTTGCGTGATTTGCATCTACAACATTCCTTTATACAGGAATTGCAGATCCTTAGCATGTCTCATGATTTGGTCCTCAGTGTGTGCCTTCTGCAGTCTTTGCTTCAGCGTGACTTGAGTATAACACTATCATCTCCTTGGGTTAGGATACTGTCTTATCAGAGCAACATCAACTCATTTGGCATTTTAGGTCTCTACTCTAATTAGTGTTTAGGGTTTAAAATCTATATTGCTCTTTTTAAGAACATTCAGAGATGGTTAACAAAACTAATTAGAGCCATGCAAAGACTTTCATATGGCGTGAGACTGAAAAAAAGAATGGGATGGTTTATTTTAAAAAAGAAATGAACAAGAGGCGGTATGATAAAAGATGTAATATGAATGATGCAGAGGAGACAGACTGGCATGTTTGACTGTTCAGTCGCATAATAAAAAAAACCGATGAGGTGTAACTTAAATATGATAAAAGGATTTAAAAAGCCAAAAATACACTATTAGCCTACTTGCTGAATTCATTGGCACAATATATAGTTGTTGCCAACGGCACAGAAGAATTCAAAAAAGGTTTAGACATTTATATCAATAAGAGCCACCACCACCACATTCAATAGGAGCAGGACTGAGCTCACTCAATCAAAGGATCATGATTAATAGAAGGAAAAAAACCCCTCTCTTCCAACCAACCTTGCAAAATTCTACTCACTTCTTGGTTGCCAGGAGAGTCAGTTATCATTAGTTTCAGGTCGCTCCTTTCACAATGGACATTTTGGGGCTGATACATAGATTTTAGGGTGGAAAATTTTCACAATAGTTTGCGAGGCTGTTTTAACAGTACTGGTCGATTCTCGTTTTAACTTCTCCTTTATATAAAAAAGCAAAATTGAACAAGCCTTAATCTAAAAATCTCAGAAAGTTGTATAAGAACAGCAAAAGCCAACTTGCTACTGCTTAAAGAAGTTTGCTAAACAGATTAGTGTTTAGATTTTATTACTATTGTGAGTTCATGTAAGACCAATCAAAGATCCCAATGATGATTAAATATCCAAAGTAGATATTTGGTACTGCCTCTAGTTGGTATTTGTAAACATTTTGGCTGTGTCTACACTGGCATGAATTTCCAGAACTGCTTAAAACGGAATACTATTCCGTTTTCAGTTTTTCCGGAAAAGGAGTGTCTACATTGGCAGGCTGCTTTTCCAGAAAAGCCCTTTTCCCAGAAAAGCTGCTTTTCCAGAAAAGAGCCCCGATCGCCATTTTCGCGATCGGGGCTTTTTTCCCCGAAAAAGACTACTGGGCTGTCTACACTGGCCCTTTTCTGGAACAGTGTTCCGGAATAAGGACTTATGCCCGAGCGGGAGCAGAATAGTTTTTCCGGAATAGCGGCTGATTTTGTACAGTAGAGCATCATGGCTTTTCCAGTGTAGACAGCTCACAGCTTATTCCGGAAAAGCGGCTGATTTTCTGGAATAAGTGGCCCAGTGTAGACACAGCCTTTATGTCCTGGAATATCAAAGGAATACAAATTCATGGAGGATAGGCCCATTGATGGCTATTAGCCAGGATGGGCAGGGATGGTGTCCCTAGCCTGTTTATAAGAAGCTGGGAATGAGCAACAGAGGATGGCTCACTTAATGGTTACCTGTTCTGTTCATTCCCTCTGGGGCATTTGGCATTGGCCACAGTCGGAAGACAGGACCCTGGGCTAGATGGACCTTAGGTCTGACTCACTAGGACCACTCTTATACAACGCAGAATACTGGACTTGAAACAATTGTTGCACAGATGCAACCACAATATGGAATGAAGAAAGTTAGGTGACTAAAATAATTCAAAGTCTTAAATGCTCAAATGTAGGGAAGAAAAGATATAGTCACCGGCTACCTGCTCAAAATTGTTGAATTCTCTGCATTTGAGATGGGAGGGTTTGCCTTCCAATGCAATCTATTTTGAAAAAGGCTGATCCTATTTTCTTTATTGCTTTTGAGACCTTTTAGCCAATGCCTGAAGTGAACTATAGCACTGAAGTGAGTTTTTGTTATTGCTAGAGCTACTACTTATGCATTTTTATTAATGAGAGCTTGTTAGGATATGGTTACTATGACATTTTGATTCAGACTATTCATTTCTTGGCTGAACATCTTGGGCATACACTTCTCCCATGCATATGAAGTAATGGAAGTCCATGAATTCCAATCCATCTTCAGCATTGAACACCCTGACAAGGTAGAATGGTTCAGGGAAAAAATTGGAGCGGTTGAAAGATATGGCTGAGGCAGAAATTAGCAGATATGCTCTCTTTCACATTGTGGTTCACAAGTCTTAATTATTTAATACTATGGCAAGGCACCCCAATCTCATCACTACAGGCAGCTCCTTACAAGATGGACCAGACACAGGCCTCTGGGAACTTTTCCTCAGACACCTGAATAGGATTTAACCACAGTGCTTTGAGAGCACCTTTGGTGATTGCTGTCTGCTCCATCCCCTCTGGAAGAATCTGTTTTGGGGGAAAATTTCTAGGACTTGGCAAGCTATTTTTGTTTCAGCTGTCAAGAGCATCATCTTCCCTATTTCAGTAGTAAAAAAAAAATATATATATAGGGAAAGCCTTTATCAACATTAGATTAATATGTGTCTCCATGCTAAACTTTAACCAACAATTGTGCTGGCTGCAGAAACTGATAAACACTCTGGGTGCATGCTCTATACCAGGGTTACTCAACACGCAGCCCGTGGGCTGCATGTGGCCCACAGCCTGTTTCTTTGCGGCCCACGATGAGGTTTGGGTTTATGCAGAGCTCAACACTCGGCCTGTGAGTAGGATCCTTTGAACATGGCCGCCACAGGGAACATATTCCAAAACGGTGAGGCATCTCCCAAGCGGGGTGAGCACTGAAAGATGCAAGCAGAGGGGCTGGCTAAAACAGACGGGTACAGGGTGTCAGTGTTTGTAGCCCCAGGAAGGAGGTGCTGGAAGTGCTCTATATTCATGCCTGTCAGTGTGAAAGAAGCTATTTGCATATATATGCATATATATTTGCATGTACAGCTGCTCCCCAAGTTACGACCACCTCCACTTACGAGCATCCGCACTTACAACCAAAGTGGTCGTAAATGTAGATCCAAGTTACGAACGGTGATCCGCACTTACGAACAGCGCGGTCGCCATGTAACTCTATGGGATCCGAGTTAGGAACATTCGAGTTACGGACCAAGTATTGGTCTGTAACTTGTTTGTAACTCGGGGAGCAGCTGTACATGCAACCACGCTTAAGTCACGACCCTTGGCATGTCAGTGAGTATCATTGTGGCCCCCGGGGCTTCCAAAGCGGAGTAGCCCTGCTCTATACTCTCTTGAATATAACACTTATTTCAGGGCTTGCTATGTTTCTAGTAGATTCTCAGCCAGGTTTTTGACTAAGTTAGAAACTTTTGCTGCCACAGTTAAGAGGTGAACATGAATATGAAGTGTCTGTTTCTGGAGGGATTTGCTTGTGGAGTGCAGAGACAGGCAGAGTCCCTCAGCAGGACTCACAGGAGAGGCCAACTACTGTTTCCTTAAAGGGTGTATTGGCTTCTGAGTGCTTGCAGCTGCTAAAGGGCAGAAGGTCACATTCTGACTGCATGGATATACATGCTTTCCCCGGGTGTAAATTAACTGTAATGTCTTGTCATAAATCTGCCTTGCTATATTGCCATGGATGTTTACCAGACTTGTCACAAAAACTTGCCCATAGCCTTTTATAAGGATAATAAAAAAAATTAATGTAACTGTAATATTTAAAAGATATCACTCAATTTGGATAAGTGTACAACTAGAATTTTGCAAGGTTTTCTAATATTATTATTTGATGCTTTTAGGTGTCTTATATTCTATTAATAAGTGAATCAGTACCATTAAGTGCACTAGATACCCTAATGAAAATTCAAACAGAAAAAACCCACAATATGGAAATTGTATGCAATACTTTCCTCCACTCATTTGCCATTGCCAAGGATAGCAAGAACTTAGTTACACAGAATTGTAAAATATACTTTCTTATTTCTCGGTCTTTTACTTATTATAGATGCTTTCAGGTCTGTATCAGCTAAAATGACTTGTCTTATACATCTGCTGTTCATGTAACTGAAGAATAAACTTTTAAAAATATTTTGTGGGAAAAATTCAGTGTGTTATGTTGCACAAATGATAAATATTTAAAATGGAAGCACTAATATAAATAAATAAATAGCAAATAGACAAATATTGAGCTAGAGAGTGAGAGGGAGGGAGAGATTTTAAATATCTAGTTTCTATTCCAGACCATGTGTACTGTGTGCAAACAGCCAAGCACATTAAACGGAAGCCAAATACATTTTCAGATTCTGACAGGATTTGTTTTCTATACAGAATTTGATTCTTTCAGTATTTCCTAATATTACTTCTCTGGAGTATTGTATTTTCTAGCCTACAATGAAAGCCTTTCTAATGGCAGTGTGTAAGTGGTAGAAATAACCTCAAATCCTGGACAGAGATGAGAGTCTCATTTGACTACACTGCAATGCAGGACATAGTGACACAAAGCTTTTAAAAAAGAGAAACTCCTTAAATGAAAGGCTACAAAAACAACTTGACCGCCAATTGTTGAGGCAATGCAGTTGCCATGAAACCCCTGTACAGATATCTGGGCATGAGTACAGAAATTTAGAAAAAACTGTTTGTATTTTTATATTTTGAGGCAATTTTAGCACCATGTAAATTAGAGACATGTACGTGTTTCACCTTTTTTTTCCCTCATATAAAAATGAACATATTTTACGTAAAACAAGACTCACTTTTCTGGCTTAATTAATCTATCTACAATAGGGATGATGAAGAAAATATGTTCAAAATATGAAGGAAACTGGATTTAAAAGGGCCTTTTAATAATTTCACTTTTCTTATGTTTTTACTCATAGATAATTTGCTGTAGTGCGTAAACTGTACAAAAAATGTAGGCTTATTAATGTAAATTGATTGACTTGATTATCAGGAAAGGATTTTAATTTTTAAATCAACTGTTACTGGGCGTTTGCCAAAAATTCAAAGCAATTCAAAACTCTCTAACTAGAACTACTACATCCCTATTCAATCAAATATTATGACATAGACCTGAAATTCAGATCTCCTCCTGTCCCCCAAAAAATCCACACCATGTCACTTAAAATAGCACATTTAAAAGGAAATATCTTAGGATTACTTTTTTTGGGAGTGGGCGCAGGAAGAGAACTTGGAGATATGATTTTATTGCATTTTGTTTTACTCTTCAACTGATCCATTGAAAGGTACATTTTAACTCTTTCATGGCTAACCTTAGCTGCAAGAATAATCAGGCATTTATTTCCCCACAGGAAGAATACAAGCATAATTCATCATATATTGTGCTATACAGACATCTCTAAACAGTTGTTGCGCTTCACTAAAATGTCTAAAGGAAGACCACCCCAGGTAGTTGGCTGCAGACACATCTTAGCAGCATGGCACAGTTATGATTTGACACATATAGTCTTTATAAATCCAATGTCTATGAAGTTAAACAAATCTCCTTCTTATTTATAGTAACAGGCAAGAGCAGATCTCTGCTGTCTTGTTACACAGATGGTTATAACATTTTTATAGTTAACTTACAACCACTGATGCCTGAGGAATAGACACACATCTGCCCCAAAATGCCAATCTTGTAGGTTCTTTCTTTTCAGCTACCAGAAACATAGCTAAAATAGGTGTTAAAAGCCCATATATGTAAATGCTCTACACAATTTGTGAAGATATATTATATATTTTTACACACACACACACACACACACACACACACACACGAATACAAAATCCTTTCTGGCAGGTACAAATGTGAACAAACTGTTTGCCAGATACATGTCTTCTATTATTTCAAGCAAGCAAAAATAATAAAAGATCACATACCAAAACATACCATTCAAATGTCATCAAAATAAACTTTTTATGAAATTCTCTCTGGAGGAAGTAATAAAAGTATGTACTGTATTGATTTTCAGACTACAGTATTATTGTACAGAGTACCCAAATCTCTATTTACACCATTCTAAACAATCCTTGAAAATACAGGATTTACAAGCTTCCAAATCATTAATTTATTGATAATATAAATAGCTTCAAGGATCCACATGCACTTGATAAACTATGGGCCATATACTCCATCTCATTGCCTAGTGCAGGAAAAAGATCAACTATGGAATAGGCCTGACAGGCTCATGCAAAGAAAGGAAGTGGCTAAAAGAGGTGCGCTCCCATTATAGGTAGACAACTTTCTCCATTTGCTGAAACTCCATACTCCACCTAGGCTCTAAGAAGAAGTGTGCGTTTAGAAGAGGGGCTAGCTACTTTAAGTAACATGATTCGCTTTTTAGCCAGCAGCTATTCCAACAGACAGGAGGTCAAGAGTGTTGATGCTGCCTGAAGAGATGAACTATGTTCAAATGCTTACACTAACTAAAAATCACTCTAATGATTAAGAGGAGAGATGTATTCAGAAAAGTCAAATGATAAGTAACAAAAGCTGAATATACCAGACTAGATCAAAATCAATTAAAGCTTGAGACCTGATGAAATCATTGTCTATGATATTAATTTGCAACCATACTAACAAATTAATAATTTCCATCATGAATATACCTAAAGCAAGTCTCCCTCAGCTCCCCCCGCCACAACCTAGTACAGGTCTCATCACTACAACAGGAAGAATTGTGGGCAGAGCACTTTAAAACTGGTACTGAAAGTGCAGACAATGCAGACCACAAACCAACATTTCAGGTGAACCTACAAATGGCAACTAGATTTAATATAATTTAGAATGTGTATTTTTTAGGGAGGAGAGGAAGATGGCAGCGGTTTGTTTGAACTTGTTTTTTTGCTATATTTGGTTATATTCCTTTTCTGGTTGCCTCTATAACTGGCCTTGTAATAATAGTAAAGGTGGATTTTTTTTCTCCAAAAGAAATAAATTTAAGTCTTTTTTCTTCAGTTGGGCAAAATGAAGGCTTCAGTGACAACATTACATTTTAAAATTGAAACTGATACTAACATGGTCTTTGCAGCACACTGTTCAATGTGACATTTCTTCAGGATTCAGAATTGTGACGTTACCAAATGAAGTTGTCCACACAGCCCCAAGAACAGCGCAATGATAAGGTCATCTTGATTCAAATACCACATTTTACACCTTGTTTCTGAACTAATTTACTCACCTCTAAAAAATCCAAAAGCATGTGGGAGCAAGAGGATAATAAATTTAACAAACTGATGTAAAAAGAAGATGGCTAAATGAAAGAAGGGAGGAGAAGCCAAGGAGGACATCATGGACTGCTAGATGATAACTGAACAGCCCATTTAGCTTCAGAGAATCTAATATCTCTCCTTTTGTTCCACAAATTTCTCAGCTCAATTCCATTTCAATAGCAGGTGTCAACCATCTATCATTCAGATGGACATCTACTTTCTTTTAATTATATATTTCATGGAGCAAACAAAAGAAAGGGATGAATATTTACATTATATTCAGAAAAGTACTCAAAAACAACTTTAATTATTGTAATTTAAATATAAAATAACCCTTGTCCTTAAAAACACTCCATAACAGAACAGATGTTTATGAACAAGCATATTTTCTATAAAGATAGAATAGGGAAAGTCTTATCTTGTCTATTTTCATTGACACAAACATTCCCAAGCTGCTGCTTCCGAACAAGTTAACTGATCAATTAATAAGGTCTTACTCTAATGAATGTTTCATGGGACTCAAAAAGGACTTCCTCTATAAAATAGTTATTGACCCTGTCCTTTATATCCCATAGCGAAAGTGATGGCAAACAAGAGTAACCTTCCTCCCCCTCCACTATAAATAACATATTTCATTACAATATAAATGCAAAAATGTAATTGTAGAATGCCTCTCATCTGTGACAACAAATGATTGATTCACTGAGTATCTGTGAAATATCAGAGCCATCTGGTGAAAGACCAGAGAAGCAAAAACAGAAAATATGGTACTAATACACAAAGAAGTCAAGGATGATGATCGTTGTAGTTACCATCCTGTAGGTTTAACTGTAATCCTAAAGTTCATAGAGTAATCTTCTAAAGAGCAACAGAATTTTGAACACCATGTAGGGTATATTTATGAATAACACAGACATTAGGTTTTGATAGAATTTCAAAGATAGCGAATGAAGGGATTGAAAAATTCACTAAATACCGTATTTTCCGGCGTATAACACGACTTTTTATACTAAAAAACATCCCCCAAAAATCGGGGGTCGTCTTATACGCCGGGTATAAACATACAGGCAGTCCCCGACTTGCAGGTACGAACGGGGCTTTTCTCGCCCCGGAGGACACAGACTGCGGGACCTCATGGTCCCGCCGCCCGTGTACTCCGGGGCGAGAAAAGCTGCTCCGCGTCTCCCTGGTCTGCAGACCAGGAAGACGCGGAGCAAAGCCGCAGAGGGGCTCTGGCAGCGGGGCAGCCCAGGCGTGCCTGGGCTGCCCGAGCCCCTTCGCGGCTTTGCAAAGCCTCGGGGGAAGCCGGCAGCGGGACAGCCCAGACGCGCCGCGGCTGTTCCGCTGCCGGCGTCCTCAGAGGCTTTGCTCCCGGTGTCCCTGGTCTGCTGGAGATGGTCCCCAGCAGACCAGGGGCACCGGGAGCAAAGCCGCAGCCGCGGCGAGGTCCCGCGCCTCTGAAGCTTTGCCAGAGCAAAGCCTCAGAAGCGCGGCACCCCGCCGCCTCCCCGGCTTTGCTCCCGGTGCCCCTGGTCTGCTGGGGGGGGGGGGGCGCAGCTAGTGCGCCCCCCCCCCCAGCAGACTAGGCTTTTGTTGTGGACCCTGGGGCAGAGCAGCTGGGGCGCTGCCGGTTGGCCTCTTAAGGGGGGGTAGTCTTATACGGCGAGTATAGGCGAAAACCTATGTTTTAACTAGAAAATTAGGGGGTCGTCTTATACGGCCAGTCGTCTTATATGCCGGAAAATACGGTAGTGTGTCTCAATTTTATTAAGCACTTGACTCCTAGAAAGTTGAAATCAATCTCAATTAAAATTTTAAGAGTGATAAACATTGTCACGTACTGAAAACTGCCTAAAGTACCAAACAAGATGACAAATAAATGGGAAATAAACTGGAGTCTATTCAAAGTGAGAACCCTGGAAAGCAGTAATGCCTTGCTTCTGATTTGCTGTCTGCTGTTACGCTCTAAAAAGACCTCAGTGTAACAGAGGAAGCAAATCAAAGGCAAGCTTACTGTGTGGTACAGTAGCAAAAGTAATATCTTGTGCTTGCATACAAAGAAGAAATGCACTACTGTGCAGAGATGTAACCATTATATACCATGTTCATGAGATCACTGGTATGAGAAAAAAGGACAGCTGAACAATGTAGCAAACTCCATTATAGGCAGTCCCCGAGTTACGCGGATCCCACTTACGAACGGGGCTTTCTCGCCCCGGAGCTCGCAGGCAGCGGGACCGCCCAGAGCGCAGCGGTCCCGCCACCTCGACCTCCGGAGCGAGAAAAGTTGCTCCGGGTGCCCCTGGTCTGCTGGGGACCGTCTCCAGCAGACCAGGGACACCTGGAGCTAAGCTGGGGAGTCAGAGGGGTCCCGCGCCTCTGAGGCTTTGCTCTGGCAAAGCCTCAGAGGCGCGGGACTCCGCCGCCGCTGCCGCTTTGCTCCAGGTGCCTCTGGTCTGCTGGGGACCGTCTCCAGCAGACCAGGGACACCTGGAGCAAAGCTGGGGAGGCGGAGGGGTCCCGCGCCTCTGAGGCTTTGCAAGAGCAAAGCCTCAGAGGTGCGGCACCCTGCTGCCGCTTTGCTCCCTGTGTCCCTGGTCTCCTGCGGGGGGGGGGGGGGGGAGAGGCGCAGCTAGTGGCCCCCCCCCAGCAGACCAGGGAGACGTGGAGCAAAGCCCCGGGCCTGTGGTAGAGCAGGTGGGGCGCTGCTGGTTGGTCCCGCAGCACTGCTCCTTGGCGCTACTGGACCAACCCGGCAGCACCCCAGCTGCTCTGCCCCAGGCGTCCACAAGTCAGCCGCTGTTGAAACTGACCAGTGGCTGACTACAGGAAGCCCCTGCCCCGGGGCTTGCTGGAATCAGCCGCTGATCAGTTTCAGCAGCAGCTGACTTGGGGATGTCTGGGGTTCTTAAGTTGAATCTGTATGTAAGTCAGAACTGGTGTCCAGATTCAGCCACTGTTGAAACTGATCAGTTTCAGCAGCGGCTGAATCTGGATGCCAGTTCCGACTTACCTACAGATTCAACTTAAGAACAAACCTACAGTCCCTATCTTGTACGTAACCCGGGGACTGCCTGTACTGTTAAAGTGAAGAATAGCCTGGGTAAGGCAGAAAGGCTGCAGAAGTCTAGAACAGCACAATAAAAACCTCATTCAAATCTGTTTTTTATTTGAGTAAAGTATCCAATGCATATGTTAGAGAAAGTTGGCTCTTTTTGACTTGTTACTATACTTACTGTACACAAACTATTGAAGTTCATGACCTTTGGGACTTAATACATTAGCTGTTCTTCATTGTGGAAGTTGCAAAACAGGCTTACTGTGATTTTTAAGCTGTTTCTAATAACATTCATTTAACTACTTAAGAGTTTAAATATGGGCCCCTCTTTATGCAAGGTATTGGGAATCCTCTCGCAAAATACCAGTTTTTATGGTGTTGAGACAGGGACTGCTAAGGTTAGTGTTCGCAGACCAGGAATTTGGTTTCCACTCATTCAGAATTGGGACTGCAACAGTAGTGGCACGGTTGGATATGAGAGTTAGGGCAAGTAAGGCACTGGCATTCAGAAGCATGTGAATGTACGTGAAACCTCAGGTAGGAATTTTTTCATTGTTAGCATTCTAGATGCAGGAAGACAGGCCACTGACAGTGGCATGGATCTGTGGGCACTGTATTGCTTACAGAGTGCATAAGCGAGCATCCAGGCTGTCTGGGGTTCACAGGTGGGACTTAGTGATGCAGATGTTCTGAGCTATCACAGAAGGAGGGGCATAATATAAGACCAGCTATTGCTGGTTCTGTACACTGGGGGAGACAGGGGGTGGATCATCAATCGACACCAGATATAACTGTGGTACGCAGTGGAGAAAATGATTTAGGAACATGTCAAGGAATAGAGTTAGAGTTAAGAGGGGGCTAGGGGCTGATCTTGGAACTTTTCTCTAAGAATAAAAATTTTTATTGTAGGACATGCACATGCAAGGTGTGGCAGGGAATGTGAACCTAACACTCCCCAGGTCAAGAAGGCCAGGAGCTATGTGAATAGAGAGATGGCTAAAATGAGGGGGATCACATTGGGTTCAGTAATTTTGCATCGGGTGTGTCTAGACTACAGAGAGATGTAGATTAGCCAGATCGGAAGAGGGAAATGAAGCCGCGATTAAAATAATCGCGGCTTCATTTAAATTTAAATGGCTGCCCCGATCTGCCGATCAGCTGTTTGTCGGCAGATCGGGGGAGTCTGGACGCGATGCCCCGACAAAGAAGCCTTTCTTCATCGACACAGGTAAGCCTCGTGAAACCAGGCTTACCTGTGTCGATGAAGAAAGGCTTCTTTGTCGGGGCATCGCGTCCAGACTCCCCCGATCTGCCGACAAACAGCTGATCGGCAGATCGGGGCAGCCATTTAAATTTAAATGAAGCCGCGATTATTTTAATCGCGGCTTCATTTCCCTCTTCCGATCTCGCTAATCTACATGCCTCCGTCGAAGGAGGCATGTAGTCTAGACACACCCATCCTGACATAATATATTGGGCACCAGAATTATTCAGGGAGGATAGGATCCACCTGTTAGATTTGGAAGCATACATGTTTTTGGCAAATACTATTCTGCCTGCCCCTCAAGTAGGGATTACTCAATGAAATTAACAGGCAGAAGTCTTAAAACAAATATAAAGTAGTACTTCATACAAAATGTGACCTGTCAACTGTGAAACTTATTTCCAGAGGATGTTGTGAAGGCCAAAAGTATAATTGGTTCTAAAAAGCATTAGATATGCGCATAAAGAATAGGTCCGTCATTAGCTATTAGCCATGGTAGGCGTGTCTTTAAGTTTCTCACTGCTAAAAACTGGGACTGGACAACATGAGTGCCCTGTTCTGTTTGTCATCTCGGAAACATCTAGCAGGGGCCATCACTGGAAAATAGGATACAGGGCTAGATGGACTACTGATGTGACCCAGTATGGCTGTTCTTATGACAACTCATCTGAGTGCCCAAACAGCATAAATAGCCTACAATAAATATGCTAAATCAATTAGATTTAAATTCTTCTGAGAACTGAAGAAACTGAACATGCTTTCCTATTAGTTACCCAAAAGAGCAGAAGCAAAAGAACAAAGGATGGTCTGTGAGATTTCAGTCATTTTCATAAGAAAAAAAGCTTTAGTTTTTATTTTGTTTATACAACACATACCACATATAGACAGATTAATAGAACATCCTACCTCAGCTTCATTCTCTCATGCATTCTCCCATGCTGGATACACTGTTCCTCTAATTCATCATTTCTTCTCTGCATTTTCTCCAGTCTGTCACAAACATACTCATTTTTCTGATTAAGCTGGCTGATTTCAGATCTAGAGTAGTAAAAATACAGTGATGATGGATGATGTCAAATTTCACCATATAGTGTAGGCTCGACCTTTGTTATACTTCTGTACATGTGTGTGTAAATACATCCTTATTAGAACCTACATAAACAAATGTGTTTATTTTCACATCCTAGCATCTGGAGACACGACACTGTGGTATGCTACTTTTTGGTAACCCAGTTACAATAAGAGCAACCTCTCACAGACCTCAAGCAAGACAGAACACCTAGTTTGACAATCCTGACATGATTTAGGCATGCAAGAGTGCTTTGAGCAGCTCATTAGCTATGAGGGGGAATGACGACTAGTGTGTCTTTGCGCCTGCCTAACAGCAGAAACCTGGATATACTGGGGATATCAGATGCCTCTGGTATCAAGCAGCAGCTGAGTAGTTTTGTGAATGTTGGTGGTATGAAAAGATTAGACAGAGGCATGTAAGTCCTTTTATAAATCTAGTCCTCTGTGTCTGTATGCTGGATATGGTACAGAACTGGAAACCAGGAGGTCTTCAGATCTAATTCTGGCTCTGACAGACTCTTTCAGCAGCTTTGGACAAATCATTTGAGTTTCCTCATGTGTAAAAGGGATTAACGGCCAAGAAGCACCACCACGGTGGGGGCAACAGGGTCAAAGTGGCATCTCACTTTCCCACCATCATGTGGGCTTCGGCAAAAACCGTGGAGAGGAGCTAGACAGACTCCAGATAAGAGACAAAAGTAGCCAAAATGGCCATTCGTAGAACTTCACAGTTTTGACTTGACTTTCTCTGCCCTGCTCTGATTGGCTGCTCCAACACTCTCCTCTCATCTCCCCTTCTTCACAATGTCTTCTCAGCATCACTCCTCCTCTTCCCTTTCCTGCCCCCGTCAATGTCTTTCCCTTCAACGTCCCCTCTCCTTTTCCTTTAGCTTATCACTTCTAACTAAACAAACCAGAAACAAAACATGGAACCAATATGATGTGTTCTGCCATCACTGATTAAGCTCTTAGGACTTTTGTGTTTGTGCAGCTCCTAGCACAATGGGTCCAGGATAGGGATGTTAAATATTGTTTAATCTAATGATAGTGTAACTGCACCAAATTTTAGAAATTACATGATTATTCAATGACCTCGGGGTGAGGCCAGCAGCCAGTGTGCTCCCGGCCCCCCACCTGGGGACCCCCCTGCAATTCCACACTGCTGCCTCTGTGAGGCAGCAGTGCAGAGTGGCAGGCGGAAGCAGGTTTAAAAATTGGCTCCCAGCACAGACTGGCTCCCACACTACTGTCTCTTATACAGAAACAACAACTCAGAGCAACAGCAGCCTCTGTCTGTGGGGACCTAAGGACCTCTCACCCAAACCCCTGCTGCTAGGGGGAGGAGGCCATGATTTTTAAGTCACTCCATATTTTGAGGTCTAATTAATGATTTTTTGTAAAACAATTCAGTAAAATGTCTCTTTCCTACTTCCTTCTACACTGTCTCCTGCATAGTATTCCGTTTAGCCACCACACATAATCAGAGCTTACCTATTTTATTCTGCAGTGTCTACTCTTGTTCATCAGGAAAAAATAGGTCAATTTTATTGAATTACAATCACAAGCACTATAATGTAACATTTTTAGTGACATAATTGGGATTGGGATAATTCTTCTTTAAGTGGCTAGCCTATCATCTTAATGATTTGGTTTTGCAGACAGATTTCACATCCTGGTACCACTAAGCTTGGGCAAGCTACTCCTGGTATTGAATGTAATGACTGCAGTCTCTAAACAGAACATCAACCAAACATGCAGAAAAATAGTTCTACCGGGTGTGTGTTCTTTACTTCAATTAAACTCACACAGTTGGACACCTACTGTTGCCAAAACAGTAATATAATTTATACATTATAGTCCAAACAGTAAAACTACACTAAAAGTCATTTAACAATATTTATAACACCATAAAATACAGTGTTAAAATATATGAACTGCAATATGTACCAAAATTGTAAAATTTGTTTCTCATCATCAGTGATTAAAACCAGGATCATTGCTCTAGCTTCAATACTCACAACCCTGGTGACAGATTAGAATTCAAATCTTAATGATCAATTTACAATTAACAAGATAGAAGTGAAACAAATTAAACCAACCATTATATATAACGAGACCCAATGGACTCCCATTGTTCCCCTTAATTACAAAACGCAACTCACAAATACACAGTGGCAGTTTTAAGCATCAATCCAAAAGCCTATGAACTCAGACATTAACAATCAAAGAAAAATGAACAAAACAACATAGAAAACCTCAAAAAGTACTATATTTTGATTTTTTTACACTTGCATGTGCATACAGTACAGTATTTATCTTCTAGGTAGCCTGAAGGGTGTTAAATCTGTTCAGAATTCTGTCCTGAGGTCTATCAAGCTGTAGGTAGGGGTTAGCGCACAATAAAAGGTTTTAACCTAACAAAAAATATTATAAATAAATTAATGGAGATTGCCTATCTCCTAGAACTGGAAGGGACCTTGAAAGGTCATTGAGTCCAGTCCCCTGCCTTCAGAGCTGGACCAAGTACTCATCCCTGACAAATTTTTGCCCCAAATAGCCTCTGCAAGGATTGAACTCACAAGCTTGGGTTTAGCAGGCCAATGCTCAAATCACTGAGCTATCCCTCCCTGCAACTGTGCAGGAACAATATATGAAATATACCTAGGCAGATACAGAGCTGGAGCTACCATATTTCATGTACAAATGCATTTGTAAAACTTATTCTGCTTCCTCTAACATACAACAGACATCTATGCTTCTACTGGATCTCTTATTGCAAGAGCTTAAGAGTCTGTACAGACATTAATATAGCATCATAAGACTCCTGTGAAGTATCATCCACATTACCAGTAAGGAAACTGAGTCACAAGAGATCCCCAAGCAGGACTGTAAACATATTTAGGAATAGAAATCATATGTTCTGGTCCCAGATCTCTGCTCTAATAACTATGTAGACAACATATTATGAAATCTGCAAGAAAAGTCTATTTTAGAAGAAAATGCATTCTTCATTGACTCTTGGAATTGAAGCTGCACATACAGTTAACATGAGATAACAAGATTACCTCAAGTTGAGAGAATGTGAAAGCTAGCGTCACACTGGGCACTCTGACACAGCTTCAGCTGGCCATTCAATAACAAGCGGAGGTTACTCACCTTCCTGTAACAGACATTCTTCGAGATGAGCGTCCCTGGAGATGCTCCTCCAGTGCCTCAGAGCCAATTTTTGATAGCAGTACATTGGGGCGCCGCATGCGTGGTGCATGCAGGCCCCCCCAGTACCATCGCGCATGCGTGGCCACCCTCCCTTCAATTCCTTCTCTATCCAGAACCCAGCGTAGGAGAACAGCTTCTCGCTTTTTTTTCTCCAGAAGTAGAGGGGAGCAAGGGAGGGGAGCGGAGCACCCCCACAGACACTCAACTCAAAGAACTTTGTTACAGGAAAATGAGTATCCTCCTCTTCTTTGAGAGAGACATGACCCTGGGGGTGCTCCACTGTAGGTGACTGCAAAGCAATTTGTGTTAAGGAGGCAGGGACTTGGGGTCAGGTAGGCAAGCTGTTTGCAGTATGGCTTTTGTTACTGTAGTGTAGCGGAGAGGTCCAGAGGAAAGTGCGTAGTGCTTCGCAAAGATGTGTTCTGATGCCCATGTGGCAGCAGCACATATGTCATCAATGGGGACCTTCCTAAGGTAAGCGACCAAGGTGGCGACCGCTCTAGTCGAATATGCTCATATTGAGGTAAGTGGTGGTAAATTATTAAGAAGTAGCATGTGGCAATGCAGACAGAGATCAAATGAGAGAATCTTTGTGATGATTTTTGACTTCCCTTGCTGCGATCAACAATGGAAATGAAAAGTCAATCTGAAGGATTTTGTTCTGTGGATGTAGTAGAGTATCCTTCTGACATCAAGGGCATGCATCTATGCCTCGCAGGTGTTGGTGTGAGGTTTAGAAAAGAATACAGGTAAGTGTATAGTTTGGTTTAAGTGGAAGGGGGAGTGCACCTTTGGTAAGAACGTTGGGTGTGGTTGCAGGGAAACTTTATCCTTAAAAAAGATGGTGA
Source organism: Pelodiscus sinensis (assembly GCF_052426305.1). NCBI lineage: Eukaryota > Metazoa > Chordata > Testudines > Trionychidae > Pelodiscus > Pelodiscus sinensis. The sequence goes on along the minus strand of NC_143054.1, from coordinate 133,842,816 downwards.
ATGGCGGGTCAGCCATTAGGGCGGCCATCTCACCCACTCTACATGCTAACGTTATTGCGACTAGGAATGCTGTCTTTAGGCTTAGATGGAACGGAGAGCATGTGGCCATTGGTTCAAATGGAGGTTTAGTAAGTGTCGTCAGTATCAGGTGTAGATCCTGTGGTTCTCAAGAAGCATGAGTGTCCAGGTACAGGGCCTGTGGGCCTTTTAGGAAGCGCTTAGTTACTAGATGTGCGAACACTGTGGTGTCATCAACTGGCATGTGGAAGGTTGCTACTGCTGCCAAATGGACTCTGATCGAACTCAAGGAAAGTTGTGATTGCTTGAGATGCAGTAGATAATCTAGGATTGTGGGGAGTGGGGCATCCTGAGGTGGTATATTGCGGGAGGCTGCCCAATGTGTAAAATTAGTCCATTTATTAATTTATATCTTTCTTGTTGTAGGAGCCCTGCTGTGTAAAAGGATGTTGCATACCTGTTGTGAACATTGAAGATCTACACCTATGAACCATCAAGATACCATGCTTTGAGATAAAGAATCGGAAATGAAGGGTGAGGAGTAGTGGCTTCTGGTTGAGATAGTATGGTTGGACTATGTGAAAGGATGATTGGCTGCTGTCGGGACATTCTGTTTAGGAGGGGAACCCACGGTTGTTGAGGCCAGCAAGGTGCTACGAGGATCACTGTGGCTTTGTCCCTCCATATTTTTATGAGTACTCTGTTGAAGAGGGGAAAGGGGGGAAACGCGTAGAGCAAGCGTGCATACCATTTGAAGATGAGAGCATCCCCGAGGGATTGCTTCCCCATGCCCACTCTGGAGCAGTACAGTGGACATTTCTTGTTCGTTTTGGTGGTGAATAAGTCTATGTGGAGATGTCCCCATTGCGTGAATATGTCCCTCAGAACTGCACTGTTAAGTTCCCACTCATGGTCTTGGGGTAGGGCTCTGCTAAGGGTGTCCACTGTTGCATTGAGGACACCGGGGAGGTGGCATGCACTTATGGAGATGTTGTGGGTGAGGCACCAGTTCCCGAGTGTTATGGCCTCCTTGAAAAGTGCCTGTAATCATGCACCTCCCTATCTGTTTATATAGAACATACAGTCCCTATTGTCCCTATATATTCTGACATGGGTTCCAGTGATGTGGGGGAAGGAAATGCTGGCATGCCAGCCATACAGGTCTGAGTTCAAGGACATTGATGTATAGTGTCTGCTCTGCTGTGATCCATAGGTCCTGTGTTGTGAGTCCTTTCATATGCACTCCCCACCCGGTGAGAGAGGCATCTGTGGTGATGACCAAAGTGGGTTCTGTGTTTTGAAAAGGTATGCTCCTGCAGAGGTTGTACGGTTTTGTCTACCACTGTAGTGATCTCTTTAACCGCGTGGGAGTGATAGTGTTTTGGTCATCAGGTGGATGCTAGGCTTGTAGTTGAGCCTGAGCCAACCGTGGATACACCTCACAAATATGTGTGCGTTGGGGCCACAGGGTTGCACGACGCCCTGTGACTGACTAGTTGTAGACAGTTGTTGACCATAATGAGTGGCATTGTACAGCGTGAACGCGCTAGTTGGCTGATTCTGAGGAACCTGTCAGTAGGTAGGGAGGCCACAGATGTGGTGGAGTTGAGATGGGCGCCAATGAATTGTATGGATTGAGTGGGTGCACGAACTGATTTGCTCTCTTTTATCAGAAGTTCTAGTGCTTGGAAACAAAGTTGGACCATATGAGTACAGCAGAAGGCATCGTATCTGGTTCTTGCCTTGATGAGGCAAACGTTGAAGTAGGGATACATGGTGACTCCCCACTTCCTGAGGTAAGCCATGACCACTTCCAACACCTTGGAAAAAAAACGTGGTGCCGCGGAGAGTCCGAAGGGTAGGACTGTGTATTGGTAGTGTTGCAAACCTAGGGTAAAACGGAGAAAGTCTGTGAACAGGTCATATGGACACATGAAAGTATGCATCTTGTAGGTCGAGAGACAAAAACCAGTCACCAAGCTGCAGAGCAGGGATAATGGTAGCCAATGTGACAATTCTGAATTTTTGTCTTTTGACAAATTTATTTAGCACCTTCTGGTTCAGAATTGGGTGCCAGCTGGGTTTTTTTCTCTGTGAGGAAGTACTGGGAGTAGAAACCAGTCCTGTGAAATTCTGGCAAGACTGGTTCTATGGCTCCTAATTGTATCAGGTAATCCACCTCTTGCTGCAGTATGATCTCACGAGAGGGGTCCCTGAAGAGGGATAGGGTAGGTAGGAGAGAGAAGAAAGGGATGGTGTATCCAGAGGAGATTGTATCATCTACTTGTCAGATGTGATGGTGTGCCATTTGTCAAGAAATGGCAGCAGGTGATAATTAAAGGGCTTGGTTGTATTTGGGAGTTTTGGAGGAGATAGTGCAGTTTTCAGTCTCTCGACAAATGGCTCAAATTCGCTTATTTGGCTGGGATGGGTGGTTGGAAGTATTAGTTTGGGGTCGCCACCGTTGTTGTCTATTGTGGCCACATTTCTGGAATGGCAGGTGGTCTTGCCTTTGGTAGTCATATGTAGGTTGTGGGTATCTTAATCTTTGGTATGGCTGATATCTATACTGTCTTGTCCTTGTTCCAGGTGTCTGGATTACTGGAGTTTTTCATTGAGCGGAGGACCTCGTTGGTTTTTTATTAGAAGAGCTTCCCACCCTCAAACGGCAAATCCCCAACTGATGGTTGGATTTGGCAAAGGAAAGCCGACGAATTGAACCATGAGGCTCGTTGCATGACACCTGCCGTGGCTGTTGTTCTTGTAGCCTTATCAGCTGCATCCAAGGCAGCTTGAAGGGTTGTGCATGATATTGCCTGGCCTTCCGAGACAATCACTCTGAATTGTGCCTTTTTATTCTCTGGTATGTCATCAAAGGTGTTGAACTTTGAATAATTATTGAAATCGTATTTGCCGAGAAGTGCAGCGTAGTTAGCGACTCTCAATTGTAGCGTGGCTGAAATATACACTTTCTTCCCAAGTGAGTCAAGTCTTTTATTGTCCTTATCGGAAGACGTAGAACGGTTTTGTTGCTTATTCCTTTGCTGACCGTATCCACTACCAGTGACTTTGGTGGTGGGTGAGTGAACAGAAATTCTGAGCCCTTAGGTGGGACACAATACTTGCAGTCTGCCTTTTTGCAGATAGAAGGGGGAATGAGGCAGGTGTTTGCCACAAAGTCTTGGCGGAGCCAAGAATGGCAGGGTTAATTGGCAAAGCAATTTTTGAAGAAGGTGTCACCTGAAGGATATTTGTGAATTTGTGCTGCGTGTCCTGCACTTCCTCCATGGGAATGTTCAAGTCAGTTGCAACTCTTTTAAAGAAGAGAAGTCCTCGGTGGTTGTGGAGGATGGTGGCATGATAGCCTCATCCATACAGGACGGCGAGTTTGTGCCAAGTAATACCCCTGGAGCTGAATCTGGAGAGTCTTTTACTTCAGTTTCATTATACCCCATACCTATTTGAGGGGATCTGGTGAGGGGAGAGAAAGCTTTTGCCATGTGCTTGGTTTTGTGTGGTCTCTGTTGAGACCATTGATTCCACAAGTTCCCTGTGGAGGGTGGGTAGGACATTGGTGGTGGCATCCACGGATATGGTGGCCAGGGAGTTATGGGTGCTCTGGTAAAGTCAGGCTGGATGGAGTTAAACGACATTCCGGATGCCTTTGTGCATGGAGATAGCTGCGGTAAGAAAACCGCTAAGTCATAGTCCCCTTCAGTTGATAGGAGGGAGGGTGAGTTTGTGTAATTGGATAGCGGTGAGTGAGGCTGTTTGTCATCAATCAGAAATGGAGACTTTAGGGTAGAAAAGATCGCCAGGTCTCTGTGTTCCCTGTAACTAATGGTTACAGTTGTTATAGAAGAACTAGAGGACACCAAATGAAGTTAATGGGTAGCAGGTTTAAAACTAATAAAAGAAAGTTCTTCTTCACACAGCGTGTAGTCAACCTGTGGAACTCCTTGCCAGAGGAGGCTGTGAAGGCTAGGACTATAACAGAGTTTAAAGAGAAGCTAGATAATTTCATGGAGGTTAGGTCCATAAAAGGCTATTAGCTAAGGGATAGAAATGGTATCCCTGGCCTCTGTTTGCCAGAGGCTGGAGAAGGATGGCAGGAGACAAATTGCTTGATCATTGTCTTCGGTCCACTCTCTGTGGGGCATCTGGTGCTGGCCACTGTTGGCAGACAGGATACTGGGCTAGATGGACCTTTGGTCTGACCCAGTACGTCCGTTCTTATGGTAGGAATGTGAGGCATGGAAAGTTCTACAGCTATGGAGGAAGATAGCGCTGCTTGTGCCAGAGGAGCAGAGTACTCATTATGCTTGCAGGCAGCGAGGGGGGGGGGAGGGACATGGGTGGTGCCGTGGTGACTGCATGAAGCGCTGCTACACTCGGCGCAGTGGTAGTCGGCGCCGTGCTTGGTGCAGAGCTATTTGAAGCAGGCACGGTGTGGCCCTTTCGCCTCTGGTTGGGCACCTAGTGTGGTGCTTTTATGATGACGGCAGGGCTCTTCTGAAGTAACTGGTCTATTGTAGGTGATGAGGTGGTGCTTGTTGGAGTTACTGGACTGCCTCTTGCCTGATCACCATTTAAGCGAGCGCAGGTGTTGCGGTAGTGAAGTGGCCCATTTCTTTGGGGACTTAGGAGGTTTATCTCCTTTGGCTTTGAGGGTCTGCCCAGAGCCAGGAGTTGAGGAAAGGTGTTTGCCCTTCTCTGTTATGATCATTTTCAAGCGTAGTTCACTGTCTCTCCGTGTGTGCGCTTTTAGTTTGGCACAGTGTGGGCAGTCCCATTGTGAGTGTGAGTGCCGAAGGCGCTTAACACACTTATCATGGCCATCTGAGGCTAGCACAGCACCATTACAGTCTGCAGAGCATTTAAAGCTGGGTGAGCCCATGTGGCAGCAATATTATTCCTTATCTAAGGGAGCCTGCTGACACGCCTGTGTTTTTTTTTTAAACACTAACACTACTAACTAGAAGGGAAAGGAGCTTGGAATGAACTTATCTATCTAAATCTCTTCAGAACAGGTGAGGACAAGAAGCACTGTGGAGGTCCGTCTGAAGCCAGGAATGGTAGAGAGGAACTGAAGGGAAGGTGGCCTCGTATGCACGATGGTACTAAGTGGGGGGGGAGGGGATGCCCCGTGCACACCTCGAATGCACAGCCCCAATGCACTGCTATCAAAAATCTGCGCTGAGATGCTAGGATGCACCTATACCTACTGTGAAGCACCCCCAGGGACATCTCTCTCGAAGAATGGTGAGATCATCTTTCTTATTTGCAATTCTGACCTTATCACACAAAATTCCTCAACTAACTTCCCATTCCTCAACATTTTTATTTTAATCTTCTTGTCCTTACCTTCATAGTCGAAGACAATTCCACCTCTCCCAACTTATCCATTCTTGATCCTGGATTGAATCAACCCCTATTCCCTGCACTCCAATGGATATGAACCTCAACCCACCATATGTTCACTTCTCACAACTGTCTTCATGCTTTCATCCACATCCCAATGCACAGAATGCTCATTATAGATCAAGTTGCTATAAACACTCTTTCACATCCTTGACACATCTAGGTCATTAGTCAACCAATACTAGCTAAAATGATTGGACTAGGGAATTGAGATTTTACATTAAAAATATTTTCCTTTTTTTGCCCCCATCCTTCATGTTACTTGACAAGGTTTGTGTGTATTTCATAAGCCCTTAATAATGTTATGTGGGCAGGTGGAATAAATCTAATTTCAATTATTTTAAATTATTACTCTGCCCACAACCAATCATGGCTTCAAGATTTACCAGCTCTCTGAATTCTTCCTTTTCTTGCCACGTCTTCTTATGTTGCTCTTATAATGCTGGACAACCTGAAAAGCAGATTGGCTGGCAAAAATGTTACTTGTTTGCCTCCCAAGGAACCAGCCTGACATTTGCAACAGGGGAGTGTCTTTTTAAAATGTCCCATCTTATATTATTACATTTGTTTTTAATCCCTTCTCCAAATCCTTTGCTTATTGAATTCACTTTGGATTAAATTCTCCCCATATGGAGAGCATGCATGAAGTCTACACTCTTTCCGCTGAGACCTGAAAGTAAAATTTAATGGTGGATAAGCATGTAGAGTCTCTCTGCAAATTGATGAGTTTCAGTCTTTTGCAAAGTCAAGTGGCTTATTTTATTAATACCACATATGAACTCAATCTCAGGGCTAGACCCGCAAAAGTATTCTTTGCAGGATAACCTTTTTATAGCCTAAAAGTTATCTGTAAACATGATGTAACAATATACTGTAAATGGCCATAATATAACTACTTTAGAGCAGTGTCCTCTGTAAACTGTGCACTTGTGTGGCTGCTCAAGAGTGATTCAAATGCCTTCTAGCTGATTAGAGTGCCTACAGCTAGGTTTATGTTTCTACTGGTGGTGCACATTGCACATGCCTCAGTGCATATCGCAAAATTATTCTGCACATAGGTGGAAAAAATTAGAAAGAACATGGATTCAGAATCTCATTTTTAGTTGTTCCACATATAGAACTATCATTTACTACAATGGGAATGCTGCATGAATAGAGGATGCCACAATGAGACTGAGAATGCCACAATGACTGGAGGATAGCTAAGGTGACACCAATTTTTTAAAAAGGCTCTAGAGGTGATCTTGACAATTATAGATAGGGAAGTCTAACTTCAGTATCAGACAAATTTGTTGAAACTATAGTAAAGAACAAAATTGTCAGACATTCATATGCACATAATTTGTTGGGGAAAGTCAACGTTGGTTTCCTGTAATAGGAAACCATACCTCACTAATCTACTAGAATTCTTTGAGGGGGTCAACAAGCATATGGATAAGAGTGATCCAGTGGATAGAGTATATTTAAGATTTAAAAAAAAAAAAGCTCTGACAAAGTCCTTCACCAAAGGCTTTTAAGGAAAGTAAGCTATCATGGAATAAGAGAGACAGTCTGCTCAGGGCTTGGTAACTGGTTAAAAGGTAAGAAACAAAGGGTTGAAGTAAATGGTTAGTTTTCAGAATGGGGAGAGTTAACTAGTGGTGTCCCACAGGGGTCCGTACTGGAACCAATTCTATCCAACATATTAATATATGATCTGGAGAAAGATGTGAACAGTGAGGTGACAACCTGTAGATGATATTAAACTGCTCAACATACCTAAGTCCAAAGCAGACTGAAGAGCTTCTAAAGGACCTCACAAAACCAGATGACTGGGCAACAAAATGAAGAATGAATTTTAATGTTGATAAATGCAAAGTAATGCATATTGTAAAATATAGCCCCAACTATATGTATAAAATTATGGGGACTAAATTAGCTCTAGCAACTCGAGAGAGATCTTGGAGTCATTGTGGATAGTTCTCTGAACACATGCAAAGCACAGCACTCAAGAAACCAAACAAACAATGTTAGGAATCATTAAAGGGACAAAGAATATCTTATTGCATCTATATAAATCCATGGTACACCTACGTCTTGAATACTGCATGCAATCTCAAAAAGATATCTTGGCATTAGAAAAAGTTCAAAAAGGGCAACAAAAATGATTAGGGGTTTGGAACGGCTGCCACATATGGAAGGATTAATAAGAATGGGACTTTTCAGCTCTAAAAAGAAGATAACAGGGTGATATGATAGAGATCTATAAAATCATAACAGTTATACAGAAAGTGAATATGGAAAAGTTATTTACTTTTGCCCTTAACACAAGAACTAGGAGTCACCACATGAAAAAACAGTTATTCACCTTTGTAACTGTTGTTCTTTGAGATGTGTTGTTTATATTTATTCCAATTAGATGTGTGTGCGCTGCATACGTGACTGTCAGAACGCTTTTCCCTTGCTGCTACCTGTTGGCTTGGCTGTGGTGCCCTCTGGATTGGCGCCAATCTGGCACCCCATATATAGCCTACCAACCTAATTGCCCCTCAGCACTTTCGTGCCTGCTGCTCCTACAATGGGGAAGGAAACGTGGCTATGGAATAGATATGAGCAATATATCTCGGAGAACAGTTACAAAGGTGAGTAACCACTTTTTTCCTTTCTTTGAATTCTTACTCCAATTAAATGATTCACAAGCCTTGGAGGAAGGGTTGGAGTCAGAGTCTGATTCGAGGACCATGGATCCTCGAATAGATTCTGTATTGATTATTGTACTGTGGTATAGTGTGACGTAAATGTATGTTCTGAAAACCTAGTTCTGGCCCCATAGATTTCCTGGAAGGGTATATGAACCAGGAATGCCAATGAAAAAGCTCGTGCTCATATGCAGTGCACAGTAAAGTGGTGGTAGAGGGACCTTAGCCAGGTTGTGACAAGTGCGGATGAACGTGGTGATCCCAGGAGGATATATGCTGCAATGAGACTGGCTGTCCCTTCACCCAATCTGCCTATTGAGTAAGACTACTGGCTATGAACAACGAAAGGATTTGATCCTTTTGATGTAGAATTCCAGTGCACACCTCATGTCAAGCGAGTGCAGGCAGTATTCCTGGGCATTCTGATTAGGCTTATAGTAGAACATGAGAAGAAAGCTATCTTGCCTGGTGAGGAAGCTGGAGACCACCTTTGGGAGAAAAGTTGGGTAAGAGCAAAGCTTGGACATTGTCTTTTTGAGAGACCATTTATAGAGGTTCCGAAGTTACAGAGCAACCAGAACGGCCACCTCCTAGTTCAGGAAAGGAGAGAGCACGTTACGAACGGCTCAAATGGTGGACCTGTGAGGGTAGAGAGGTTGAGGTCCCAAACAAGAACAAGGTGAAAAACCGGAGACTGGAGCCTGTCCCTCCCCTTCAAGGAAGCACCCTACTAGGGGGCTCAAGAAAACCATGTGGTCTGCATCTCCGGGATGGAAGACAAGAGATGGCTGCCTAGATGCACATGGAATGAGGAGGGCTCCAGACCTTGCCACCCCAGCAATACCAAGCAGTCACCTATGGAACAGAGGTAAAAAGAGGGTCCAAGTTGTGCTGCAGGCACTAACACAAGAACCATTTCCATTTTGCCAAGTATGTGAGACTGGTGGAAGGCTTCTGGCTACTAAGTATGTGTTGAACCTACTCCAAACAGGCCTGTGCTGTGGGGTTCAACCATAGAGCCGCCGTGCCGTGAGATGGAGAGGGTGCAGGTCCAGGTGAAGCAGACACCTGTGATCCTGTGTGATGAGATCTGACAGCAGAAGCGCAACTGACGGCGGCTCCAGGAGCATGGGGTACCTATGCTGACAGGCCCAGGCCAGGACTATCAGAATGAAGTAGGTTTTACCCATAAAAGCTCACATTTCTATATATTTTTCTTAGTCTCTACAGTGCCACAGGACTGCTCATTTGATTTTAATATTACAGACTAAAATGGTAACCTCTTGGAGTCTTTTAACCAAATAATTATTTTTTACATATTTTCAAACAAACGACATTAGAATTGTGATAATTTGACTGTTAATTTACTAATTCTTATCTGAAGAATATTAATCTTAAGAATATAGCATGCCATCTCGCAGATCGGACTAGTTCAAGTAATTTAAACAGAAACATCAATTTAAAAGTGTAAAATCAGAAATACCCTAGGCAAAATCCGTCTTAATTTCCCAAGTTGTAAACATTGTAACGGATTTGGGATAGGTGCAGATGACAAGTTTTAGAGGAAGAGAATAATAAATATAAATACAGTAACTCCTTTCTAAGTAGCAAGGCTAATGTAAAAATGACACCTACCTGTTTTTTTCTGTTACATGTTCCAGCTTTCTTGCTAATGTACAACATTCTTCCTTTAATTTTGCTATGAATGTATTCTGGGAGGTCAGCAAAGAATCCAGTTCATTCACTAGAAATTATATTTTTATATTTATAAAATTAGGACTCGGATACAAATATTTAAAATATTCTTATTCCCTCACCCATCCTTTTTTTAAAGAAAATATGGTTTAAATTCTAGGCATGTGAATATGGGATAATGGCATAATCACAATTTACCAAAGAATAGCTACACTTTAGGATTTCTGAATGGGAAAAATCTAAAGCCACTTCTTCCCTCAGACACTCACAAACATGTATCTTAATTTTCCATTAGGATATAATCTTACAAGGTACCAAGTGCCCGCTACTTCGCTTGAAATCATAAATGGAATGTGGCCATCACCTCATACCACCAGAGTTTTGAACAGTTACCCTTATTGCATCTTTCTGATGGGATGAGCAAGCAGTCTTACACACAAAGGCAACTCAGCAAAGAGGCTATTTGAGGTGAGAATGGACAACAAGCCTTTTGTGACAAACTACCATAAATGCCATATTCATCTTGTTTGTTTGCTTTTCTTAAATTTGAGAATGACTGTTGTGTTTGAGGGTCACTAGATTAGCAAACACTGGGCTCTGAAGTCCTCCAACTACTTACTCAATAGGTAGAGAATCAGAAGTGACCAAGGTATGCTATCCATCTTTGCAGAAAAAAGATCATTTAGTCCTTGGTCTTTGAGTCTGACAGCCAGCATTTGACAAATATGAGGTAGAAACATAGACCTATCTCCAGAGGCAACTGCATCTAGCCCACCATTATATTTTGATTAGTTTCTGTTACTACTGACCAAAACTTACTACCTAAAAATTCAAGGTCTTCAATATTTGAGAAGAGAGACCCTGTATTCCCTAAATTTCTAATCTTAAAATTTTTCCTGAAATTGTAAATAATACGTTTGTGTTGTTCCGTCATATTTAATAAATTACATATAATGAAATACATTTTATACAATTATGACTAGAGTACTGTAATCATTTCATCTGTAACCAACTTACAGTAGTAGTATATAATATCCTCTATAATGCATAGATACATAATATCAGATATTTTTGTGTACAAAAATGACCATTTTTTCAACTCAGCCCACTCTTACTAGAGCTATAAAGCTTACACATTCAATCTTGTTTTAATATACTCAAATTAAACAATATCTTACGGGCCAGGATGCTAATATGCAGATATGCTGAATAGAGTGGAGAAAGAAAACAGAGAGCTCTTTTTCCTCTCTCAACTTTTTATAGATGCCAGTCATAATGCAGCTGTTTGTACTTTCCTAATACAAAGCAAAACCCGCTAGTACCAGTGACAACACAGCAGGAGGTATGTCTATGTAGGACAGATGGTGGATGTGGGCCCACCACCTCTTGTACCAGCTAGCACTGGCTGTGGAGGAATGCCAGCTATCTCTTGTCTTGAGATATTATAAGGGATAGCTAGTGTATGTATTTTCCCCAGAAAAATGGTAGGCATCATGTTCTGCAAAGTTATTGTACCTCCCTCCACTCTGGCATAGATTTCCCCTATCATAGCATTCCATAGGGTCTAAGAGCTAGAATTTGAGCCTTTGTTAATGTAATTGGTTAAGTATTAAATATGGCATTATCACTGCCTTATTTTGCCTAATGCCATTCATAAACACTGAGCATTACAAGGACCGGCTAAATATGTTGATTGTGAACAAATGAAACTGCACATTCTAGAAGTCCTTTTTAGATTAAAGGTTACAAATTATTGGTCAGCTAAAGCAGTGTGTTGAAGGATATCTGCTTCCAGCCAAGCTGCTAGATATGGTCAATGCCATATATTAGTAAATTTAAACTACAGTTGTGAGAACTTGAAGAATGCAAAGGATTAAACATCCTTGTTCTAGACTGGGGGAAAAACATACTAATGCTAAAAATGTTTGAGGCTGCAAAGATTAAATAAAGGAACATATCAATTTGGAGCCAGTGAATTACATCCAGCTGCGACAGTGAATTAAGAACCGATTAATGGTTAAAGCTTTTCTCCAGTTTGGATGCTGAAGCAAACTCATTAAGCTTTTAGAGTAGCTATAATGTGTGTACTGTGGGAACTGTTCAATGCTATTCAGGAGACTTTAACTATAAGCTCAGAGCATTTCCCGCAGAGCTTCTGATGCTATTTTCTTTATATAACATGTGTGCCTGAAAATCCAGCCAAAAACAAGCCCTTTGTTTTTCTACTTTGTTGTGGTCTCTCTCAGCTTTACGTTTCTTGAACACAGGTAAATAAACTCATAATCCAGATGGTGCAACAGATGTGAGAGCAGCACTCTGAAATCAACAGACAGTGGGCAATACTTTCCATTTTCTCTTTTAAACGCTAACTAATATGTAATTCGGAATCTCCGGTGTAGTTAGCATCTGCTCCCTTCGGCCAGCCAAAGGTTACAGGTGTTCCTGATGTCATTTCACAGTAAGGCGTGGGCCTGGCTTGTGAGTGAGTGCCCAGGCTCTAATCTTTCCCTACCACCTACCAGTTTTATCATGCTGGGCCTCCATTTGCTGCATCTTCTGTGTCAGCTCCTGCTCTCTTTGCTGTGCCTGAAGGGCTCGGGTCTTTGCTTCGTTGCTAAAGCTATGCTGAATACTTTCTTTCTCCAACCTATAAAAACACAATAGGAAACAAATTTAAAAACATATACAGGCAATCCCCGGGTTACGTACAAGATAGGGACTGTTTGTTCTTAAGTTGAATTTGTATGTAAGTCGGAACTGGTACATATTGTAGGGGAAACTCTAGCCAAACATTTCTCCAGAGCTCAGTTTTATTCTCCCACACCTCACTTCCCTCAGTCCTTTATTCTCAAGCTGAGGTGTCTGCTGAGAAAAGCCGCTCCGCGTCTCCCTGGTCTGCTGGGGGGGGGGCGCTAGCTCCGCGTCTCCCTAGTCTGCTGGGGGGGGGGCGCTAGTTTCGCGTCTCCCTGGTCTGCTGGGGGGAAGCAGCTAGTGCGGGGTTGCCTCACCCCGTTTGTAAGTAGGGATCCGATGTAAGTCGGATCCATGTAACCTGGGGACTGCCTGTACTACTCTACAGAGTAGTCAAAAACAAAAGTGGATAGTTCAGCTAATAATTTTTAAAAATCTGGTATATCTTTATACCTAAAACATTCCCTCCCCCCCACACACAAACTTGAAGATGAACATGTCAACCTCTTACAATGACAAACACAACTCATTGGCTAATAGAAGATGGGCAAAAAAGCAGGACCTATTTTCTGAGTGAAAAAGGATTCCCTTGTCCAGAGAAGAACCCATGTATTCTTGGATTATACTTTATAATATTGAACAAGTCCTCTACGATAAGAAAGCCTCCCTTAAGAGTCAATTTGCCTTTTGCGATTTATCTGTTCTCTCTTATAACTGTTATATATTTCATCTAGTGATAAAGTTTAGGGACCTGATCCTGAAATGAATTCAAATCCCAGTCAAATCAGTGGGAATTGAGTCAATGGCAAGTTTTCACACTGCTCACATTATAGCTATTCTAAAAAACTTAATGAGCTTGCTTAAGCATCCAAACAGAAGAAAAGCTTCCACAATTAATTTAAATCAACAGAAGATGAAGGTAAAACCCTGTGGGTTTGTAAGTATGAAATACTGCAACATGAAATCAAACAAAAAGTAACTTCTGAAAACAAAATAGAAGAAAGAACTTAACCTTGCAGCAGCTCCTGTACTGTGGGACTGGACCCTGTGCCTTGTCAACGAGGTCACAGTTCCACTCAGGTTTGCTTCAAAACAGGAGAGGGAACATTTGAGTAAGTGACATTGAGACTTGGTGTTCAGAGCAGAGAGCTGATTCAGCCCCTCAGCACAGGAGCTGCTGCTGCGGGGTGAGTATGGGACAGCATTACTCTTGCAGGAAATTCTTGCATCCATGCACAAGCCTGGGAACCTGCACACACACCTCCTGGGGACAAGACTTGACACGCACTACCAGGCTTCCCAATTACACCTCCAGAGACAGAACTCAACCTCCTTGCTCATGGGCATTCCATCTCCCTAGGACCAGGACTCAACCTTTCCCACAACAAATGAGAAATGATAAAAAAAAAAAAGAAATTCACAGGGTTCTAAATGAGGACATCCAGTACCTCACAGGGAAGAGTTAACGTCACAGGGGACTGATCCTGCACGTGTAAACATTAACGGTTTATACAGTAAGGCTCTATGCAGGTGACTAATTGCCAGTTCTCATATTAAGGTCTGAAGATACAAGTTTGCTAGCAATTTACTTGACTAAAAGATGTGATAATCACTACAGAGTCAAAATAAATGTCAAGTTACCACATGCCATGCAAACTTTTTCTTTGACACACACCCATGCTATCTTTGCTTGACCTAACAGAATATATGCATATGAGATAAAGCAAAAGGCTTTAGTTCTGCTATGAACCACGGCAAAGATTGGATCTACAGCTACCCTACCATAAAATTTGAATGTGCTCATGTATATAAGGATTTATCCTAGGTTTAAAAAGCATTTTACAGTCCTGTTGCAACTATTTTAATTGGCTTCAGAATACCCTGAAAATACAATTTAATAAATCATTTTATTATTCAAAGTGATATTACTTATTGCATTGGACTATAAAATAAGACCGTTCTTGGAATGGGTCACATAAGGATAGTGCCACACGTCATTTGGCTGTTACACTTAACCTTTGGCTTTATGCCTAATAACCCATCTGAGATATTACAATGTCTCAGCATGACATGCACAATGTTACATCTTCTTCCTTACATTTATGCCAAAGCAATATCAGTTGTGGGTGGGTTACATTACACTCTGATTCCTGGACCTAATGTTGCAGTCTGACCGCAGGCAAAACTCCCCTTAAAGGCAGTGAGAACTTTGCCTGAGGTGGATAGGGCCTGATGTGACACACAGAAGACGTTTTATCTGATGGGAAAGAGAAAAAGAAAAGTTGAGAAAAAAATACATGTTTTGTCATAGAAACATTTTATAATAAAATATACCTCATGATAGTCACATTCCTTGCTTTGAAAGCAGAAACTTTTTTTTTAAATCACATTATACTATATTGTGCCAAAGCCCCGGGCATTCAAGGAGGGCCAGGCACAGACACAGTGTTAGTTCACGTTTCTGGCAAGGACCATGGAATGCAAACACTGACAGTAGCATGAAACTTGTGAAAGGGATGCAAATACTGTCTCTACATAATGCCCATCAGAGATGGGTAAGGACACTAAGACCTGTGGTCCTCATTATCCCTGGAAGAGTAAGTATCTCCTTCATGCACAATGCATAGATTTTTCTAAAGCACTTAAATTGCTTAGGCTCCTGTGTGTCATTTTCTAATGTGAGTCCGGCACTTAAACTTAATTTCCATTAACTTTCAATAACACTTAAGTTCATAACTGCCTAAGACAGCTGAAAATTGCACCAAATCTCTCTACGGGAAGCAGCCAGTAAACAGGCACATCTTGTCCACTGTACTTTGTATTGTTTCCATAGTACAATCTTAGTAAGAACTTGAATATAAAAGATGTTCCTGAACTGTCTTGCTGTCAGAAAATGAAGTAATATTAAAGAACAATGAGTCTTTAAGGAGGAACAAAATGAAAATCAAACAGCATCCTCTGTCTTGCTCACAGAAAATAGGAACAAAATGTTACAGACTGACCCTAATGCTAGTAAAGATGAAACTCATAGTATGTATTTCTTTTATCTTGGTGGACAAGCCTTAAGATAATCAAGAAACTACTACATTCATCAATTCCTGACACCAAAATCAGAGCTAATGCCATTGAAATGTAATTATCTCTCAAGAGAAAAATAAATATGTACTTTAATGACAAAAACAGCCTTTCTTCTTTAAAGAAAGCTAGCTCTTAACACAGTGCTTTTCATCTATAGATCTCAAATCACTTTGCAAAGGAGACAAGAATCAGTATCTCATTTCACAGACGTGCAAACTGAGGTACAGAAACATGATGTGATTTACCAATAATGATCTTCTCCCCCATACAAATATTAACTATTTTCAACTCAGAAATATTTTCTGTTTATGCATGTCACTGTTTTTAAGGAATTAGACTGTCACCAGATGAGGGCAGAGATTGAAGGGACTTCAAAGCAAAGTCAGATCATGTACGGGTTGAACCTTTCTAGTCCAGCACCATTGGGCCCTCACAGGTGTCAAACCAGAGAATGCGCCAAACAACGGGAGTTCAAAATTGTAGCAAATGGGTATCTCTTTATTTGCAACAAATAAATGGAGCAATGCTACTTAATAATTTATGACTGTGCAGATACACTATATATAAGCCTACACCAAGGTGGGGAACCTTAGGTTTGCCTGGATCTGTCCCCCAAGGCTCAGCCCTCCCCGCCCACCAGCACTGGGGAGCCATGCTGGTGCTCCATTCCACCCCACTCCCTGCAGAGCTGTAGTATTAAAAATCTACTAGACTGGTCCCCACTAGGCTCTGATTTGTGTGGGAATGTCTTTCTCCTTCTCAGTGGGGGCCACAGTGAGGGTTTTTTACTTGTGTGCCCAGCTCTGACTGATTTTTCTGTGGGTCAGTCGCTCCCCCCCAAAAAAGGGTTCCCCACTCTTTGCCTACACCTACCTAGGGCTTATCAGCTCTCTTCATACAATTTTACTGTATTGGCACAGGAAAGTAGATAAAGCATAAAAAAACATGCTTACACTTAGCAGCATAACCAACACTTCCTCTGCTTGCTGGACTCTTAGAAGACATTAAGTGGTAAATTAGAGCTAGATAACAAAATACTGAAAGCCAGGAGTGGCAGCTGTAAAACTTTACAGTACTGTGGGAAAATTGGTCATACTCATGTAAGTGGACATACAGCTACCTAAAATCATGTTGGACCACGGATGTTGCCAGACTAGAGAGGGTCAACCTGTACATGTTCTGTACTTTTACTATAAAAATACCAGGAACACTAGTTTTGTTTTTGTTTTAAATTAGTTTTTGTTTCAAACAAAAGGTATACTAATTTCTTTAAATTTGAACCACTCATATGAGTGAACACTTGAAAGATGAGCTTTTTAATTCTCAGACACTAAAACGTGTGCTGAAGGGGGGCAGGGGGAAGCCTTTTACAAGAGGAATTCACAAATGTTTCACGATGTGGATCACATTTTAATACAGATTGTCTCATGAACCTCTTGTCTTCCCACTGAAGTTCCACAGACCACTTTTTCTCCCATTCTTATAGACAACACCCTGGCAATTGTAACATTTGTTTTGATACAAGTGAATATATTCAGGAGGTATTTATTGCATTTAAATGTCTCAATTCAATTTAGCAGCTGGAAATGGAGAGGAGGAACAGCATACAATCAACTCATTTTCTGCGAATCACCAGCATGTGCTCCACATACCACAGTTTGGGAATTTTTGTTTTAAAGCCAGATAATGGTCTGAACATAGCCCAGCCATATTGGGTAGCAAACAAATTGTGATTAGGAAATTGCAATCCGTATTCATAATTTGAAAAAAGTTGTATTAACCAGTTTTAACTGAATAATATTCCTGCAGTCACTCTGTACATAGATTTCCCACTGTATTCAATGGGAATACTGTATGAGATCAACTACAGCATTGAACACTAGAAATTAAATATTAAGAAACAAATCATGAACTGGATGGAATCTATGAGCTAACAGGCATTGTGTGTCGCAAACATATTAGTCCATATAGAGAATAAATATGGGGCAAACCTAAGTACTTTCATCTCCAAAGGAAAATAACACTACTTTGACCTTGCCTTTTCTAGCATAAACACATAGCAGCATGTACATTAAAAAATAAAATAAAAATCCCTAAACAAAACCCTTCGCTACACACAATACTCAGGCTATGTCTACGCTGCAGAGTTTTTCCATGATACCAGAGGTATCCCGGAAAAACTTTGCCATGTCCAGGGAAAGCATCTGCTCTTCTGAATTTTTTTTCGGAAGAGCAGACATGCTTTTTTGGCATCCCTGTAAAGCTCGTTTTACGAGGAAGAAGGGATGTTTCAAAAAATGTTTTTTTTCTGACATTTGGCCCAGTATAGATGGGCCAAATGTCGGAAAAGCCTCTTCCAAAAAAAAAAAAAAAAAAAGGGGGGGGGGGGGGGGAGAGGCAGAAAAAGCTATGCAAATTGCAGTTTGCAATTTGTGTAGCTTTTTCCGGAAGAACAGTGCAGTGTAGGCATAGCCTCACTTCCTGGGGGAAGATAAAAGCAATGTTAATCAATCACATTAATTAATCCACTACCAGAAATCATTCAACTATGGTGATTACAGCAGTATAAGGACCGATATAAAAAAAATGACAATTTCCCACAAATTTCCACCCCTCCATGCTTCACTAATCTATTTTCATATTACAACTATGTTGTCAGTAGAAGGGCAAGCATGAAGCTTCTTTACAACTTATTTGGATATTAAAGCATTAGGATTTGGGGTTTCAAAAGTTAGAAGGATGTTACCATACATGAAGGAGGCATTCATCTTAAACATGGACTTAACTTGTTCTCTTGGTTAATCTAAAACCTCTAAAATCATTTCCAAATATGCCACTCCATTTCCATTTTTCTTAATACCATAGTTATTTTTTAATGTTGGCCACATCTATTCTCAATTACCCACACATTGTTATCTTAGATCCCACAGTATTTCTCTGTTTAGAATAGAAACTACCAGAGGGACCTCAGATACTATGGATTGTAAATGGTAAAACTGAATTTCAGGGATGATCATTATACTTACATAAAGTAGTAAATGTAATACTTATATTTGATGTTAAACATCTATTTTTCAAATTAAAAGGACCTTAGAAGGGGGGCAGATCAATGCATGTGTATGCGTACTCGTACTGTATAAAATTCGCAACACTCAAAAAACCATTATTGCCATGTCATTACTTTTTAAAATCTCATTGTGATTTAAAGGATTACCCTTCATGGCAGTTACATCCTGGGTTGCTCTCTCTGTGTTTCTGCAAGCAATTTGCCATGGACTCTCTACAATTGGTTGCAAGGTGTTCTCAATAAGAGGGCACATCTGAAACTGACTCCAGCTAGCAGACTCTTTAATAGCTTTAAGATGTACTTATTTGGTCAAAAGTTTCACTGACCTGTGGATTTATGAACTGATACATTTATTAGGTGCTTTTCAGTGATTGTTACTGATAGCATGCAGACTGCTCTATTCCAGAGCATTTATGCTTAGAGGTTATTTTATAAATTATTATTTTGATTGGTCTATAGCCAGCAGCTGTTTTAGCAATGGATCCTGACATAGCTTTCTATAATAATACCTGATTCTGATCTCATACCAATGAGAATCAGGAGTAATTCCAGTGAAGTCAATGAAGCTGCACTAGTCTTAAATTAGTGTGGGATTACATTCAGAACCTAAATAAGGTATTCCGCTTACTGATGTATTTTAAATATGTTTCAGGCTCATTTAAAAATGTTCAAATACACTGTCTTTAATATAACAAAGCAGAACAAATCCTCTTAACTGCAAGTATTCAAGTGTCACCCCACTTTATTCTGAGCAATTCGAGTTAAACTTTGACAAATTTCCAAATTTAGACAACTGATTATCCTCAGGCAACCTGACAAATTATCCCACAATCACTTTTTCCACATTAAAGCATTCAATACAACCATTCCTAACGAAGGACACAACAGTACCATGTGCTTACTACAATAGTATTCAAATAATATCTGCATTTTTATAATATCCTAAACTTTGGGGGAGTTCCAACTTGCCCTGTATAATTCAGCCAACACTGAAAGTTCATCTGTTATTTTACAGCACACTGACAAACTTTATTTCACAGGCTCTTATACTTGAGTAATACAGACATAACTAAAGAGAATAATTTTGACTAAAAGCATAACAAAATTTAAACTAAGATTGTGGCTTTAAAATGTTTTTTTGTATTTGTCCAAATGTAATTCATTTAAGCAGCTGTCTGTATCTCCTGTCTAGGGCCATGCCAGTGAGCATGGGGCCTACCCCAGTGAGTGATTGTTAGGGTACCATACCCACACTGAAAAAGCTGCAGGCAGAGGGTGCTGGCTCCTGAGAGTGGCAGCTCCATGTTCTATTCCTTTCATTTTTGCAGTTCCCAGGAGAGCTCTGCAGTTCTGCACCCACAGATAAAAACCTGAATCCATTCAAGACTCCAACAATATGACAGATGTGATATTAAATGAGTCTGAGGTCTTGCTACACTTCCTAATAAGGTCTGCAGACTACATGTAACATTTCAAAAGTGTCCACAAATATATCTGAAATTTCTTAGTGATCTGCAAATGAAAAAAAAGTTGAAAACTTCTATCATAGTACATAGCTGTAAACATCACAACAACTAAAAAGTTATCAACTGGAAACCTTGGTAATGCCCTAAGAGAGCTGAAGTATTCTATGGGGACAGAACCTGAATCACTTTTCACCCATATAGGAGATTCCTTAAGGTCAGATTTAGGTATATCAAATGAGCAGTGCACAAAAGCCCTTAATACTCTTTACTTTGTTACTCGGGCAAGAGCAGTTCTGTCTATAGATTTCAGACAATACAGTTTTTTTAAAGCACTAGATTCTCTTCTAACAATTGAGACAAAACCTACTACTTCAATATAAAAAAGCTTCAGAGAGGTAGCCGAGTTAGTCTGTATTCTGAAAAACTTAAACAATGAATAGTCTAGTAGCACCTTAAAAGACTAACAAAACATGTAGATGGTATCATGAGCTTTCGTTGGCACAACCCACTTTTTCAGATGATGTCATCTGAAGAAGGGGGTTATGCCCAATTTGAAAAAGTGGATTGTGCCCACAAAATTATTGTAACATGCCTTCCATTTTGAATGGGTTCCCCCCACCCTCCACACACACTCTATTTCCTCACTTCCCTTTATTTTTTATTTATTTTTAAAATATGGATATACACAACACATTCTTTGTAAGAATGATGAGCAATCAAATCAGAAACTTTTAAAAATGCTTTGATTACTACTGAAGCAATTTATTGTATGTGTACATAATTTCCATTTACAACATTAAAACAAGTTTGGAAGGCTTTTTCTTGACGTGATGGTTTGAGAGGTTGGTGCTTTCTTGGACTTTTCACCAATGTTACTTTGAAACAGAGCTTCAGTAAATAACTTCTGGCCGAGATTATTCCAAGGCCTGATTCTACAAGGTGCCAATGGTCCTCAATTACCATTAAAGACAAAAGGAACTCAAAAGATCAAACCCATAAGCAGAAATTGAGTGGTGTGACTACATAAAGCAATGAAAATAATGCTATCATTTGAGAGAGGAAAATATTTTATTTTTCTGGAAGGGATAAGCCAAAATCCTTTACTTGTCCTGAAATAAAAGTTAGCAAATTGCACACTAGCATTAAGCATGTGACCAAAAACAATAAAAGCAGAGAGATCCAAAGGCAAAACTTCCACAGTACTTAAGCACAATGATAATGCACAGGTATTACAGATGACAGTAGATGATTGACCTCTTACGTTCTGCAAGACTTAGGCACACTGGCACACCAATGTCAGGAATTAAGAATGGGAATCTAGTTTCATAGCTCAGTTGTTGTTTTTTTTTTTTTTACTTTGGTTAGTTTGTGGCAGTCTTAACATTACTCTAATTGTAACTTGTGAGCCCTAAGTATTACAAATAATGGTCAGGCAATATCTGTCAAGCATTTTTAAAACCAGATTTCAAATATCTATACTTTGCTCTGTGAAGCGCAAGGTATAATGTATTTTAATATCAACTTTCAAACAAAACTCACACATTAGTACCATTATGCTAAGTGCTAGATATCCCACTGTGCAGTTTTGCTTTGTGAATTTTTACCTTCTTCCATACACACTTTTAGCCACCGATTGCACAGGCTTTCAGTGTTTTCTGCCTTTTCCTTTAAATAAACTGGCTCTGGCTCCTTCCATCTGGTTCCCCTTCCGTCAGCAACCCTGCACCTGTTCACACCTCCTCTCCTGTTGGATTCCACTGAACATTTCCTCCTCTGCCAGGGCTATTCTGGCACTCGCAACCTTTCTGTCATTCAATCCATCTGTCAGAAGTGAACTTTGTTTACTGCAAGCTTCTGCTTTCTTCTTCAAGAAGCAAAGCCCCTCAAGGTCATTGTCAAATGAACTGTCGGTATGGATTTAAATCTACTGCTGCTAACCAGTAGAATAAGAAGTTCTATACAGTGATGTATTTGTGAAAATTACTTTTGGGTATAGGAAAACAATAAAGCAGAGGTAAAATAAGACTATTTTAACAATCATATTCAGAACAATAGCTAATTTGTCTTTGTTCATAAATGTCTGTACTTTTTTATATATATATAAAATTGGTACAATGCTTTAAATATTTTTCTATATACAAAAATAAAATAGCCAATGCTTAATAAATAGAAGATTTACAATTGAACCAAAATACTAAATTCCATCTTAAAAGAAAATCTGTGTTGCAGAGAATAAATAGGTGAGGCAAAAGTATTTACTAAAACTGAGTAAGGGAGAAAGAAACAGCAAGACACGTTCACAATCAAATTATTTTAAATATCCAAAAATGGCCTATATCAATTGTTATATTACTTTTAACATATAGTATCATTATTTCTTTCAAATAATTGGAAATAATTGTTCTTCTAAGCTCTTGTAAAGAGATGTTAAAATTACAACACTTTTAAAATAATTGTTTATTAAACTAAAGCCTGAAAACATAATATTCTCACTTATACTCTCACTTTGTTCTTGTGCAATATGCATATCCATCTCTTTATTATGGTACTATTTGAACATAAAACTAGAAAAAATATAAAAAAATTGGGTCAGGACAGAGATAAACATCATATTGTCAACAGGATTCATTACGTGTAGCTATAATGCAATCCTCCCTCCATTCATAAACAGATTCTGATAACCACATAGACTAATTTATTAACTAGTCAGTCTCATTCTTCATTCTTCTGGAATAACTAATATTCTTCAGCTTCACAACATGTAATTCAGGTGTTCTTTAAGAAAAGAGAAAACTAATTCAACAAAAAGGAAAAATTGTACCAAAATGCTTTTAAAAACTTTTTTCAAGATCTGTAATTATAATGAAGCAAGCATTTTATTCAGCATCCTACAGGAAGAAAAAAAAAATCAAGTGTTAAACTTTCAGGGATAAATTTAGGATCTATGTAGGCAAATATAACTTCATTAGTTGAAACTGAATTAGATGTGTTCACATTAGGTCTGAATTTGGTTCAAAGTTAAAAAAATTCAAGTCCTGTACAGTATTTTGACAAGTTAATATAAACATAGATGAATTTAATATCAGTACATCATCTGCTGACAGACTATTCTGTTCTCTGATCTAATGATTCTTCCCCCTTTTTATTTCTGGGGGTCCTTATTTTTTCCTCTAGAGTGCTACATGGAGGAGAAAAATGTTAGAAATCTGTAGACAGCAACCCGAGGGGTGAGAGGAGCACACAGCAACAGCCCACCTAGTGACATAGCCACTTTTATTCTTCCCCACCTCCTACTTTGTGATTCACACACTGCAGAACAATTGTCAAAGCCAGCCAGGGGAAGAAGTCAGGCCTCCTCCTTCTACATTCTGCAAAAGCGCTCTTAGAATTTCAAAATGCCAGAAGCAGAGTGACAAGGAATAGCAGCATGTTAGTTGAGCTCAGCAATTTAACTCTTGCTGCTGGCCCTCTAATCAATCACACTGGCTTTAATGGACTGATATGAGGATGTGTAAGACCAATGAAACAGCCAAAGCTGTAGACATTTCCAGGTAATTTTTCTTCCTGTGGAAGCATTTTATGTAAGAGATAACATGTAGGATGATGTTCCTAAGTGTCAAATTTTACAAAACTATGTGTCCAATCCTGCAACTAGTCAAATGAATGAAGGTTTTGTCAGACTTCAGTGAGTGGCCAATCCTTTAGGTCCACGATGATAATGATTTCAAAATTGGACGCTTATGTAGGTGAGAGAAATATTGCTACTGATGAGAGAGAAAATAATTGGTTGTAATTTTAAAAAGCACAGTGCAGCTTTCAAAATGGTTAAGATTAGCATTAGAAAAATCAGAACTTTAGAGAGAAAACATATTTGCCACTTCCTTAAAATGATCCTTCCGCTTACTAGAGGAAACAAGTGTGGTGTCTCTAACGTAAATCAGAATCAGCTAATTTCAAAACTAGTATACAGTCTAACAGACTTACATGCATTCTTCTGAAACACGCTTTTTAAATAAAAAAAATCATGTTACTCCATTCCCAATAGTTATACAAAAAACGATTGAATTAATTCAAAGTAAAGGTATATTGATAATAATCTATATACTTCCTTAGATTAGTTGTGAATAATAAATATCTTTTAAAAGAAATTTGAAAAAAATTGTATTTTCTTGTTATCATTAGATAATCTTGTCTCCATTATTTGTGATGTACATTGTTTGCTCAAAACTACTGCAAATATTGTTACCCGCTACTATTGTAAATGCAGTGTATGTACAGAAACAATTTGAATACTTCAGCACACTGATTCCTTTTATGAACAATGAAAGCATTAGTAAAATTCTCTTTGGACCTGTGACAGTTTAAACACTACAAAGTAAATTTCCATGTAATTAAATGGGAATCTTAAAACATATCATTGCCTTTCTTTTAAAAAATGTGTACGGTAGAGGAACAAATCAAATTAAACAGCAATGAGCAGGATTTTTAAAAACCTTTTTTTTTTAAATGAATAAGGAAAATAGGTACTATAAAGCTTTTCTTAACCTTATTTAACTAACATGATGGTGGATTTCTTGCTCACTCCTTGCTTATTTTTGATTTATTTTACAACTTATTAATAACATTTAGACAACTTATACCTTAAACAGTATTTTACATATTTAAATATAAAGGTATTTAAACAATCACTTACTAAACTGGTAATGCAATTTCTAAAAGGCACTGCCAGAAGAAGACACAGACGATTTTTTTCAAGTAATTCAATATCAGTCTTTATAAAGCAGCATATGGTCTTATGATAGCAGGTAAAATATTTTTGCCTTCTATAATAACTAAGAATAACTAATTTATCTACATATGCAATAGTGAAATAAACAATTTCAGCTGCACTAGAAAAATCGGAAGGTATGGGAGACAGCTAGCTTTCCTCCCCCCGTTTTATTTATTTTTCTGCCTGTACATTAATAAAGTTGCTAACAGAGGTTATTCATCCTTCCCCCCCCTTCCACAATTACCTTAAAGTAAGACCTTCTTTTCAGTTGTAGAAATATTTGCAGTTTCTACAGCTGCAGGACAAAGAACTGAAAAATTTTCATAGAGTTGCTCGGGGAAAAAGAAAAAAAAAAGGCTTTGCAAGATTATGTTACAAGTAAGCAGAGTGAATGACAACTTTCAAATCTACCACAATCATTTACTAATGTGCTGCTATATCAAATAAGTCTAATTTTTTTTGACAGCACCAAATTAGATTTATTGCAAAAACTGCTGCATAAATAGCATATGGCTATGTTATACCACCTATTTCAAATCCCTGTAATGTTTCCTCTCCTCCCCTCCCCACTCAAAATGAATAATTGAGCCAAGCTATAAACCTTCTATAAAAGAGTGAGATATAAGTTCAAAACAGATGTAGGTGATGTAAATTTCTTTGTTAAAAAGATGAGGTCAGCATCCACAACCCAGCTCCATATCTGAATTTTTTTTATTGTAAACCATGATCAACTAAACTAGTTAACAATATTATATAATTAATAAGTCTGTCAGTTTTTTCATTATACTTAGGTTATTTTATCTTTTGCGTTAAGTTCTGTTTCCATTACTCTTTCAAGATGACTTACTAAGTGCCTAATTTCACAATTCTTATGAATAGGTACAACTGTTACTCATGTGAATAGTTCAACTTGAGTAAAATTTACTCATTTGACTGAAAGTTATAGGCCTGGGACCTCAATTATTTTCCAATAAGCTCTCACTTATGAGAAAGGAAATGCCTCCCCCTGAACTAAATGAAAACTCATGGTAAAATAACACCATTTCATTCAATTGAAGAACCCAATCCTGCGAGAGACTGAATGTCAAGAATTCATTAACATCAATGGAATTAGGGGTCTGCCAGCAGGATCGCTCTCTAGATAAATGTACAGATATGCAAACATTGATGTCCAATTCTTTCATTGTATATATTAATAAAATATGGATCACACTTGCAATTATGTATTATATGCCTGATAGTATATTTTTATTTTGAAAGGTTTATGCCACACAAAATTTCTTGGTAGCAAAGGTTCAAAATGCAATGTTGTCACAAAATTAGCTCAGCAATGAGTTAATACATTCATTTTATAGTAGAATGATCAGATACATTCTTTAACTAAACTTTGTGCACTTTCTGCAGTAAAAAGACATTGCAAGGTCTTATCTCAGACCAATGGGCACACCACTGTAAACATCATGGAGCTCTGTAGCTACCCTGCAGTTTCTCTCTCTGTGGTCAGTCTTCCCAGCTGCCCTATCTGTTACTGTCTGATTAGTTCTGCTAAGGAGCCCCTCCCCTGCCAGCTTTCAGTGCCATCTGTTCTACACAAGATGGCTGCTGCCCAGCAACCTAACACTGCCCTCCTACCTGGCACCCAGCTACCATCCTTACCCCAAAGTGCTAACACAGGTTCTCACTGCTGGCAGAGTCAGGATTTCATTACTACTACTTTGACAAGTGCAGGGTTGTTTGTAATTTCTCTTTTATCCTGATTTTGATTGTACAACCACCTCCCACTGATTCAGTTTGCTTCAGTTTTGTTGCTCACAGATTTTACTCTCCACATTAATCTCCCTCTGGCATGTTACTGCATCTGTTCCCTTTTTTATTATTAATTTTCAAATTCCCACCATTTTTGACAAAAAGGAGGTAATCTACACTCTGCTTCTGCCCATTTCATTTTCTTTAATTTGGAAGATAAGTATGAAAGCATGCCAAAGAAGTTAATTCTCCGTTAACAGTTTATTTTCTGGCATCCCAATGCCTTTGTATATGAAAAACAGATAGAAATAAATGTTGACTGAAACACACCACCACAGGCACAACTATCCCTGAATGTAATGAAAATTAAAACATTTAAAATTCTATTTCATAAGTTCATTATTTATATGGGTTGTTTGATGTTATCATTCCTTCCTACACTAGTTTTTATATATAAGGCTATTCATACAAAACAAACAGTGTATAAAAATAATTGTTTCGGTTATGCTATCTTTGCTACTTTTTCATATATTCATGTTTTTCCTATAGTCATTAATCAGTAGTCTATAAAAATGAGACTATCCACTGCTACTAATTAACAGTGTCCATTAATACTAAAAATGTAATCTCATTAGAATTCCTCATCTATCATCAATAGGAGACTGCTTCTGATGTGCTAAAATTGCTGAAAAAAAAGACAACACCAAATAATTCTGCTGATACCTAACAGATATTACTTTGAAAACAACACAGCTGATATTAAGTTTTGAATAGCTTTAATAAAGGATAGTGAATAGCAGCAGGAAACATCTGCTGTAAATAGAAAACGTCAGATTATTTAGAATATATTATTATTTAGATTATAAAAATATATAAATTAAAAACAGGCTGTAATTCTAGTAAGGAATTATGGTGATGACATAAACAATGACAGCCAAGCTCAAGCAATTTAATAATGTCACAAGAACCCGGAGGTAGAATGATAGGTTTAATTTATGTACCTTATTTATTATACATGGACTGCAATTAATGCCAATAGAGCTGTTGAAAATTCGCTAGAGGCAACCAGAAGCATTGATGTACTATAGCTATTTGAAGCCACAAAGACCATAGCACTGCTGAAAACCACTGTATGTTCTAAAAGATATTTTCTTCAAATGTGTTAATTCCTGAAGATATTGTGTCATCAAATATTTTGGTGATACTTCAATCATATTCTGTACATTTTTCCTCTGAAAAGTACAGAAAGGCTGCCAACAGCCACCATCATCATGGTATTATAAACTTCCACAAATATGTGATCTTTAAAGAGCAACCCAGACATTCAAATTAGCTTCCAAGGTCGCACATTACTGGACTTAAAAGCATGGGTGACAAATTATTCAAGTAATGTTTTCCCCATTTACAAAGTTGACATGCAACACTAAACTGACTAAAAAAAAAGTAGTAAATATGAGTTTGCTTTAATTCTTTCCAAGCAAAATTTGAGATGACGTGTCTATTCTGAGAGGAGATACAATGACCAATAAAGTGAACAAACACTCGACTTAAAAATAAGAGAATTAAGCCCAATATTTTCTTTACTTCACTTCCTTGAATCTATGTATTTTCTCTTGGATAGGAATATGGGAATCACTTCTTAAAAGACAACTGCAACTGAAGCACAAATGCTAACTTTTGTTTCGTGTAATGATAGATTTCATACTCATCTCTCTGTTACACAAGAAAAGTGAAAGAATTACTTCAATCGATTAAATGACATTTTAAAAATCAGATCATTCTGATTACCATATTGCACCTTCTGTTTATTGCCAAGATTATATTGGTAATATAGTAATAGGGCTCAAATTAACAGTCCTGAATGCTTCATGTCCATTGCAAATCAAGTATTCAGATGACATGGTCCACTTAGCAGAGTCCATTCCTGGCCTAATAAAGTTAATGAGAGTTTCATCATTGATTTCAGTGAGGCAACATTAGTCTCATGTTTTCACCTATAGCAGTTCCTGTGTACGTAACTACTCAGACTGGAATTCAATAGGTGAGATTTTTGGTCCCTAATTACTTGGTCCCTAATAGCCACATAGGACTTGAAACAAATATGTAAACTTCACATTATGGTGAACCTGCAAACCCAGGGAGGAGACCAATGTTATATGCAAGATTGCAATGGTTACTGATCAAGGTCAGCAATAATGCCTTTTTTCTATCATTTCCAAATACAGAAGTTGGAATTATGAACTGGATTTAAGGAACAAAAATATGTGCTTTAAGTAAACATCAAGAATTCCAATGTGCTTCCAATTCAGGTAAACATATTCCAGTGATCCGGAAGCAAAGATGATAAGCGAGCCACAAATAATTTAAATAAAATAGTAATCCTTGAGCATTTATTTTAACAGGAATATTTCAACTGTTAGACAATTTGATAGGTGTGTATCAAACCAGTGTTTAGAAAATGAATTTTTGAGGCAGGCTGAGGAGGATGCGACTTTTCCCCTGGAAACAAATAGAAACATAGCTCTGTAATCTCCCCCTCCCCATCAGGCCTTGATTGCATGTTCTCATTTAATCCAACATGACTGCTGGCTAACTTATCAGACCAAACTAATTGATGGCATAATAATAAATAATCTATAATATTTACCTTCTAGTTTTCTAATATTTAAATTAGACATTTTATATTGATTTTACTTTTCTTACATTCAAAATACCTAGACTTATGTTCTTTAATAACTCACCAATCTTCTGCTTAATAATGTTTTACATTAGCAACAGAGTGAAAGCTGAACCCTAATGGGCCCACTTAACTCTTTGTAAAAGAAAGACTAAGGGTTTTTTGTTTGTTTTTTTCCTGACAGGATCTGGAGAAATTCAAAGTGTCTATAACCCACCCACAATAGAAGGACAGAGGAAACAAGCTGTTCACATCACCAGTTCTCCGAGGAGGGAGACACAGAGCTGGGTAGTTAGTTTAGTCCAGAAAGTAGTAGAAGACAGCTAGAAAATGGCAAGGCCAAGACACCTGAGAAAATGCACTGATTTGGTGCATCTCTTATCACCTTTCCAAAGGCAGGGCTCTAGGACATTAAAGCTGTTCTCCTTGGTAGACTCCCCAGGGAAGAAAAGCAGCTATATAGCCAACTTCCACTAGGATG
Source organism: Pelodiscus sinensis (assembly GCF_052426305.1). Classification (NCBI taxonomy): domain Eukaryota; kingdom Metazoa; phylum Chordata; order Testudines; family Trionychidae; genus Pelodiscus; species Pelodiscus sinensis. The sequence goes on along the minus strand of NC_143054.1, from coordinate 133,813,027 downwards.
AATGCATCTGATGGCACAGTTCCTCCTGCAGATGAAGGAGAATGCCATTCACCTTTCCCCATGGCCTGAGATGAGCAAGAATCACAGTATTTAACAATATTGTGTACACCACATTACTACACAGTGATTAGACTCAAAATGGGAATACCATAAGAGATTTGCTGCCTTCAGTGAAAGATCTGAAAGCATGGCCTTTACTGTTATGTCTGCCCCTTCACTTATTAAGAGTCCTGTTCTGGAGGAGGTGATGCTACAGGGGGATGGACAGGAGTGGCATGGAGAGTGGGTAAAAACTCAAAGAAAAAAAAGAAAAAAAGAAGAGTGGCTTCTTTTTCTTGTCCATACCTGACAAACATTAGTAACATTACTAATGCACTAAATGACAACGGTCAGATGCTACCATGAATTAGGGTTGTCAACTCTGTATCTTTAAAACCGGATACTCTAGCAGGAGTGCTGGCAACTTCGCTACTCCAATCCTTCCTCACAGAGACCCTGGCATGCCTCACCCCTCAAAGCACCTCCTCTTCTAATGCCCTTGGTCACATCATTCCATGAAAGCTCTATCCCTTTCTCCCTCCTCTCATCACTGGTTTTCCTCTCCCCTATTCTCTTATCTTCCAGGTCAGCAGGGACTCATCAGCAGAGTTGGGGCTGGGAGCTACAGCTGCTCAATGCAAGTAGTAGACAACCCCGACTAAATAAAGCTGGCATGAATAACATGGTGCCTTTCTACCTACAGGAATTGAATTTTGGCTGTGTAATCAATACATGTGACCGAATTGCATCTGGTCCCCTTGTCAACTGGACTTTTCATTAAAAAACTGGACACCTGGCCATCCTACGAGGATGGTAAAAGTATCTATATAGAACAGGTAATCCCAGAATTTGGTGACTTAAAGGGAAGAATTTGGCCCCTATTTCTCACTTTTTATAAAGAACTTAGAACTGTGTACTACAGCAGCATAAGCATACTATTTATTTATAAACAAAGGCCATACTGTATACACTGTCAGATTCTAAAATGTCTGTAATTAAACTACCTGATTCATTATGCACCTAGATTTAAGTGTTGAGTCATGTTAAATTTATAGTTATTAGCCTGTAGTAAGAGTTAAAGATTTTCACAAAAAATGTGTTATAAGGGTTTTCTCCAAGATATCACACAGCTTTATAATGCATAATCAGTCTCTTGCTAAATGGAGCTTGGTAAACCATTTGGTTAACTATCACAACAAATCATTATTAAGGAAGTTCTGCTAAATCCAAACTTTATATATCATAACAGCTCACCCAAAACTTTTTTCAAGTTCATCAACCTCTAGCATATTTTTTCTCTGAATACAGGCTGTTACAGTGGTGCTTTCTTCCATCTGTTAAACTACCGTGCTCTGAATTGCACTGAAATTTAGCTGAATAAAAGATTCATTTAATCAATTTAGAAAGTTTACATGGGTCCAATTCTGCTGCCATTGAAATCCATGATACTATTCTCACCAAATTCAGTGAGTGCAGGATCACATTAGGAGTGTGACGACTCCACTGTCAATTAGTCATAACCTAGGTTGTTGTTCAAGTTTCTATTGACTTCAATGAGAGTTTTTGCCTAACTAAGGACTGAGTAAGGGGCCTGAAATCTGGCGCTAGGACATTTACTAACAGATAAAAGTGATACAAAGACTTAGAAGAAGGAACTATGTGTTAGTGAAAGCAAGAAATTGTAACAGTTACTGAAATGCAAGGTGGAATTAATAATCAAGTTGCCACTATGGAGTTTTTTCTACACATCTAATAGTAAGAATCAAGTGTAGGTTGGCAGTTTATGTTCAGCGAAGAAATAACCTTATAAAAAGAGTCCAGATTGACAGAAACATGTTTGTCACAGAATCTTATTATTTCAACTGAGGCAAATGATAGACATGTTATGCTCATGGATCTCTCCTGAATCTCTCCCTCTATTACTAGAATGTTAAATTATGTAGACTGTTTAATCTCAGATGAAGTAAAATTTCATAACTGACATCCGTAAGTATTTATATAATTATGTCACAATACCCTGAATTCATAAATTTGAAGCATTAGCATTTCTAAATCAATAGATGCTATACAGTTTGGTGCTTGCAAGATTTTATGCTTAATGAATCACATCAATTCTAAATGCATTATTTTGGCTTTTTGAAAGACCATCCTTTAGATAAAAGGGTGCTTTATTTGCATCATCTTCACTTCTCTTAAAATGCCTGAAAGCAAAGCATGCAGTGAATGATTATGAATATCTACAAAACAACTGTGGGTAAGCCTGTGGCAAAAATTAAAAGAATGAAATTGGTGCTATGGCATGTAATAGGATAAGGGGTACCTGGTGAGGTGCAGTTGGTGCTCAGATTTACCCAGCAGTTCTGTCAGTTTAAGGCACTCATCTTTGGCTTTTGCTGCATCCTGCTGTGCCTGTTCCAACCGCAGTTTGTTTTCATTCAGCTCTAATCCCAATTTCTCTATTTCCTTTAAAAATGTATGTATAGGAAAAATACAAATAAGTAAATGTTAACACAATCTACCTTACTTGAGCAAAAAATTTAGACAAATGAAGCATGAGTTAATGAAAAGAAGGAACTGAGTTCTTTGGTTTGTAAAAATAAAATTTTAATAAAAAGGAAATATTAAAAATATTGTTAAAAATATTAAGCCTATGCAGATATTTTAATACAAACATTCATAATATTTTTGTACAAAAGTGTTTTCTGTGGCTTTTGTAAAATTTTAATTTCCACATATTTTCTCTTTGTTCAAGTTAACTCATTAAACAATTTACAGTTTATTATTATATTTACTTCATACTACACACCTACCCAATGGTGAGTACTTGAATAGTACAGTTAAAGTTTGTATCCACATCCAACAAAATGTGTGAAGCATTTCCCCACTAAAACCGTCCTTTGGTATTTCTAATAAAACAATACTTCTCCATTTGGAGTTATACTCTAATTTGTTGAAATTAGATTTTTCATTTTTCCAGTAATGTCCCGTTAAGGAAAAATTAGAATATAATCTAAATTATTCCATGCAAAATAAACTAGAAGTAAGTTTTACTGTTTTGCACAAAGATCCAGAAACTAGGAAATTAATTCAATGTGTTGTATGTATTCAATGTAGATACTTTCATTGAAAGTAATGAACAATATTTAAATGGTAAATAAGTTTAGGAAAATCCAAAATTTCTCATTTCCAAAGGGTATCGCATTTAAAATATAAAGTCTGAACAGATTCACAATGTTCTAGCCTATTTAACAGCAACAGCAGTTCATTCCCATCCCATTCCTGTTTATTTTCTTGCCTGAGTTCTTTCCCATCTTCAGAGGTAAGCAGCATTCCTGCATACTTAGTTTTTTTAATGTATTAATGAATGGCCACTTTTCAAAAAGAAAAAAATAGTTGACTAATGTCAGCTAAATATTTTTTACAATTATAACCATAAATACACCTTATCACCTCCTCAGGGAAAAGCCTAAGTGAACAGATGGGCTTTTATTGAACGTAAACAGGCTCAGGTTCTGTCAGACCAAAGTGGGAAATAAATTCCAAAAGGAAGGGACCTCAGTTGAAAATGCCCTGTCTACATCTGCCAGATGTTTAAATCAAGGGGTTCAAGGAAAGAATGTATCATGAAGATACACAGAGAGAAAAGCAGCTTCACAAAGTAGGTGACATCCAAAACATGTACCTCTGTCAGGGCTTTAAAAATCAATTTGTGCCCATGACTTCCACCCTGAAGCAGATAGGGAGCCAGTATAGACTGAAGTACAGGTATAATATTCATCTTTAAGCAAGCATACTAAAGTATTCTGTGTCACTTATAGCATTCAAGAGCCTCATATAGACAGCATAGTAGTAACCCCCAAAGGAGTAGCTAAGTCTGGAGAAGTCCACACTGGAAAATGTTACAGTCATCACAGCAAAAAGAATGAATTAAAAGGTGCCCCATAACACCAAAGACATCCATGTAACTAAGGATCCTAAAGTACCCCCACATTAATTTGTATTAAATTTCATTGAGCTTGTTCTCATCCAGATGCAATGAAGGCTTGTTTAACAAACAAACAAAACACCCCACCCCGCCCTCATTTTTATCAGTGCCCTAAAAGGACTACCATCCAAACCCACAAATGCCATTAATTAGTTTGGTCTGATAAGTTAGCCAGCAGTTTACGGTACTATTCCTGAAACATAGCATATTACATATCCTCAAGCCAGTTTACACAGTAGCGAAAGATAAGTTTTCAGACAGCCACATAAACTGGCTGTGCTCAGTTCTACTAATCTTAGGAGCACTCAGTCCAGTGTACAAGAGTGATCGGAAGGGTAACTATCTACAATGGTGATGTGTTTGGGTCATGGGCAACTTCTATACATGGTCCTCCCTCCAAGTTACAATCCCAGTCCACATGTTGCATTTGTATACACCAACTAGAGTGTGAATTTTAGCACACTGCCAGTGTGTCATGCACAAAGTGTCCACACAGATCTTGCTGATGCACACTATAAGTTCTGTAATGCAATGTCCTAGTCCAGTTTCAAACAGCAGAGTTATGGAAACACATTATGGAACTTTTAGCACATGATGGCAAGGTGTACTAGTGTAGTATAAAAATAATACACATATTTACAAAATAAAAGCATATATTTGATCATCAGGAAATACACAGTTATATTTTAAAAAGTGGCTTTAAAGAAAGGTATCATGAAACTGTGTGTTTATTCTTTTGGGTAAAACCTGCTTCCCTGGCCCATTATGAGTAACTTAATCACAAGAGAATTCTATGGAAATCAGGGGAGGAAGTTTTACCCTTTCCAGTCCATGGAACCGCAAGCATATCTATTCTGTGGCTGCGATTTATACTGATTCACATAATAGTGTACAGTCAGAAGCAGGCCACAGATCTTTCACATCAGGAATTATTTTAGGATTGTCGTGTCTATGAAAACAATTATATATATATATATATATATATGTAGTGTGGTACCATTTTTAATTACATGATCATGTATTTCTTCATCAAATATAGGTTGAAACTCTCTTAACCAGGATTCTCTGGTCCAGTAGCATCCATGGACTGGCATGGATGTTGCAAGACCAGAGTCCTGGTAGATGGTCAGCAGTAAGGATCCCTGTGAGGCTGGGAGAGCAGTGGACTGTCTGTATGCAGGAAGCTGACAGTGGAGCCCTGGCACACAGCTGCCCAGGGAGCCCCGGCGTGTGGTGCATGTGGCTGCCCAGGTAGCCCCAAGTGCTGGGCTGCCCGGTGGAGCCACAGAACCAATGGTTGCCCAGTGGGTCGGCAGGGCAGTGGGGACAGCAGGAGATGGGGAGCTGGCTGGGAGGCCAGCAGCCAGGTCAGGAGGACCGAGGGCAGGAGTCTAAAAATGATCACCCCTTGTCTGGCAAAATCACTCATCCGGGACCTGTCAGGTCCTAGGTGCTAGACAAGAGTGTTCCAACCTGTAGCTGCTTCTTTAAGTCCACAGGACAAATGGGAACACAAAAAGGACATCCTGGGGTATTGCATTGCTATCACAGATGGCCTGTCTGAAGCTGGCCAATAACATCATAATGCACATTAACAACGCACAAGCAACTTTTGGGTGTTTAAACATTACAACTTTAGCATTGTTTAAATATTTTTGTATGCAACTTACAAATATATTATGGAGTCTTATCTTCAAGTTCTAAACTCCCCCTGATATAAACAAAAACTTTGTCTTTATAAAAACTGCAGTATGTGACCCAATAAAACAACTGCCATTTCTGAGCACCACAAATAAACAAAGTCAAAAATACTACAGTATTTATAAACAGAAGGATTTTATCAAAGAAAATCTACTTAAGGAAATATAAGAAACAAATTGTTAGTCTCTAAATTTTTGGGGGGAGCACTTATATGTTAAAACTCCCTTTCTGTAGGAAACAAGTACCTTTTGCAATCATTTTCCTTATACTACTATATATTTTAGAACTATGCATGTCTGTCTGTAACTCAGTTGGTTCAAGAACTCTTCCTAAATGGTAACAGCTAGGGGCACCAAATTTAGTATGCAGCAAGGTACCGTTTTGGTTGTGCCAGGAATTCATTTATTTCTCATGAAATGAAAAGGGAGAGAGAGGGCAGGTAGGAGGGTAGTTATATTGTAGAATGACCAAAGGGGAGCAGCAAGGGGCCGAAGATGGTGACAGGGACAGCTATAACTTCATTAGGCCAGCAGGAGTGGAGGAAGGGACAGCTATCAACTATATATTTAAGTTTGTCTGTCCCCCAGCCAGACGGCATATACCCCTCCTCCGATCTGGGCCTGCTACAGCAGCCATGGACAGGCACTTCTCACCTGGCCCAAAGCTACTACACTGAGAGAGTGCCTGGGGTTGTATTATCTCCCTGCAGCAGCCGGCATACTGAATCTCTCATCCTTAGCCTTAACAATGATTTAAATGAAGAAAAGAAAAGCTTGAGTTAAGGACCCAAGCAAGACCAGATAAATCTTCTAGTAATACTAAAAAGCAAACAAGCACTGTACTTCTCATTAGATTATAGGGCAGGAATTTGTATAAAGCCATAGTGTCCAACCAGTTCCAAAGCAGTAGCCACTGTAGTGGCTACTTCTATAGTGAACTAGCCACACTCAACTGGCCAGATAGTCACATTGTTCAAGCCAACTAGCTACACTCAACCAGCCACTTGTGGCTAGTGTGTTGGACACCACGGATATAAAATCATACAGACATTTTCACATTAACACAGGCTCAAAGAATACTAAATGTAACATCATATAAAAATGTAAATAATGATCTTATAAATACTGAGATTCTGTAAATAGCCTCTTCTCAAATTAAAACCAACTTCTTTTAAACATGCTACAGAGTTGTGTGAAAATTCTCCATTTAACTACCTAGACATCTTCATCTCTATAAAATTTAATAATTTTGTTCCAAATAGGTCAAATTACAAAATTAAAATAATTCCTTAATTCTCATCCATATTAACACAAACTCTATTATATGCAGCAAACTGCAACTTTAAATTTCTAAGCTAGCAGATGTTTTTCGTAGGACTCAGAATAACTGCAGAGCTGACAGAAAAGGCAAAGAAATCTTTCACAAATGAAAATGATTAACCACTGATAAAAGAAAATTCTACATTGAACTAAATTCAGAAAAACACTTTGGAAGCCTTATAACAAATCAAGACTAGGAAAGACGCCAAATGTATTTAAAAAGCCAATGACATTAATTCTTAAACCAATCTCCTTTGACATCAGGTGCAATGATAAAGTTAACTGAAAAACAGTTCTGTACATGCAAAATAGTCTTACACACACATTTTTATTTTTTTCTGAATGCATGTATGTTGTTATGAATCTACACTATTTTTTCCATCTAATATTTTAATCCTGAGGTCTCCTTAATTATGAAAATGGAGTGAAAAGTAAGAAATGAAAATCTTACAAAAAGTGTTAACTCAGTGATGACTGCCTTTCTGGTGAGAACATGTGATTATTGGAGTCAGTACACTACCTAAAGTATTACACTTAGGTGGTCATGATTTTTATTACCTATTTCTTAGATGCGTAGGCACAGATGCTCACATTTTTAACTTTCCTCAATACAAGCAGCCTCATTTACATTAATGGAAACACTCACTGTGAGTAAAGTTAATTTTACATGCAACATCTTGCTGAGCTGTGGCTATACGTCAGTACTTTTCGTTGCCTTCCATTTGAGGCAACGCTAGAGTTAACACTCAAGCATATTTACATACAGTATTTAAACAGAATTATAAATGTCTGACATTTTATCATAATTTTGATCCCACACATGTAATTTTTGCCGTCTTAGAACACAGTTTTTCAGATACTAATTCTTTCATACAGGGCTATATATTCAAGCTACATGCAAAATGTATTTTCATTATGTGGTAATTCAAAATATTTTATCCTGGACATAACAAAAAAGTCCATCACTGGACATGTAGATCTTCCCTACAGTTGGAGTAAACTGCAACTGCTTCTCTGTTATGAGCAACTCCCTGCATTAATCCTGATATCAAATCAGGCAGCCCTATGTTTTGAGCAGCCTCTAAACTTCAGGCCTCCCAGACATGTCCAGGTTGCCTCAGAAGAATGCTCTATCTTTGTAAACAAAGATAGAGCCATCACCAGGCTAACCCCAAATAGCCCCTAATGCCGCGGGTATTGTTAGTTTAATTTTTTTAATTGCTGTGTAAATTAACCCTGTTTCTTATTCAAAACAGGATGAGAATCATCAACAACATCTGAAGCCTATAGCTGGTTTCAAAATTTAACCTTTAAATACCATGGAAATGTGATAAATTGTGAGTATGTACAAACAAAAAGTAAAAACTTAAAAATGAATATGCCTCAGAAGATCACCTAAAATGTACATATTCAAAAGAAAAAAAAGTTTCATGAAACTATGTAATTGAAACAAGAGCAGACAGGTACACAATGTTCCTAGATCAAAATGCAAAACCAAACTTTGGAATGGAAGTCAATTCCATTTCAGGGAGTTGACGGAAAAGGTTGTTAAGGAAAGGGAAACAGTACTGTAGCAAAACAGGCTCCTGCTTTGTATCTAGCCCAATTTAAGGTTTAAGTCTTGAGACAAGCATACAAATCAATAGACCACATGAAGACCCAAGGGATAAGCAATGATGCAACCTACTGAAACAGTGCAGGCTGTAATCCTGTGTTATTAAGGCTTATATCATTGTGGTGGTTGCCATTTTGGAGACTCTTTCAACAATGACAATACACATGCAGCTCAGAGGCCACTGAGCCATGTGTGCTGCAGGCAATCTTTGCAATGGCTTCCTGTGTGCTCACAGGGCCAAAACATTGAAACAGGTGCAGCACAGCAGAGATGCTCCCTTCCCACAATCAGCAACCGCGACCTCACCATCCACTCTTCCATTACCACAATGCTGTGATAGAGCACAAATGGAGATAGCTCAGGTGTTGCTCTTTTGCCTGCAGGCTGCTGTGGAGGAAAGTGTGTTAGAGCATCACGAGAGCCTGCTGGAGAGAATACAGGAGCTGTAGGAAACTTGCTGGTGGGGAAAAGGAGAGAGAAACCTTCCAATGAAGAGCCAGGAAAGGGGGTGTTAGGGAGTAGGGTCCTGTATGTGTGAAGCATGCTTCCTTTGCAGCAAAGGTAGTAGAGGGTTGCACTATCTATAGATAATAAAGCCAACCAAATGAGACAAAAGTCATAAACTGACTGTGGAGTTAGAATGGGCCCAGACCAGAATCTTTCTACTTTAGCTGGCAGCTGCTCTCTCTGACAAGGGAGGGCTCCAGGATGCACAGGATATAGTTGCACACGGTTAAGGTTGCCAGATAGTTTCAACAAAAATACTGGACACGCTTGACATTACATCACAATCTACATTACATCTTATTTAGAAGATACCGGACATTTATATTTTCTCAATTTGTTTTCCAAACAGAAAGCTCAAATACTGGACTGTCCGGTTCAAAACCGGACACCTGGCAACCCTACACGAGATGGGTCAGTGTCCCCACCTGGTTTTGTGACTTCCTCTTCTCCTCTTGGCTCCATTCAAGTAAATTCACTGTGTTTCCCCTCTTGTCATGACCCAAATGCATTAGGAATTCTTAAAGGACTTCCATCCTCTTTTTCCTGCTGCCTGGACAAAGACCTGCCATATTAATTTGTGGAGAGCACATTATATATTTGTTGGAAGATTTTAAGTAAGACGTAAGAGGTACAAGGTCATTTTTGCCAGGCTATTAAAGTAAGTAACTCTTCTACCTACTGTATATGATCACACTGGGATATGCAATTTAAAATTTTGTTTTAAAGGTGATCAAGTTTCACGTATTACTCTTGTGTCTGTGCAAGGTTTTTTTTTCATAAAAACACGCACATGCATTCACTCAATTGTGGTGCATCTATCTTGCATATTAAAATAGATGCATTAATTGTAACAGAGTCTGCAAGTAGTCCTTGAAAATTCAGTAGTTTAATAACATTTGTGGTGGAATCAACTACCAAAACTACTTCTCCTTTGGAAAGGCTACAGAAAGAGAAAAAGCCACAAATACCATTATCATGTAAAAGCAAGATGACATTTGTGCCTTGTAGAGGTCCTGATAAACAATGGTGCTGGACCTCAGGAGTCAAAACCATATGCTTGGTGACTTCCTGTGAGTGAATGTAGAGGACTGTTGAATAACTTCAGGAAAGACTTAGTAAACATCTAGGCTACGTCTAGACTGGCCCTTATTACAAAATAGTCATACTAATTTCCAAATTTGGAATAGGGAAATCCGCGGGGGATTTAAATATCCCCCGCGGGATTTAAATAAACATGTCCGCCGCTTTTTTTCCGGCTTGGGGAAAAACCGGAAAAAAGCATCTAGACTGGCACGATCGTCCAGAATAAAGCCCTTTTCCGGATGATCCCTATTCCAAAGTTGGAAATTAGCATGGCTATTTCGTAATAGGGGCCAGTCTAGACGTAGCCCTACTATTTGTGCTATGTTTGATTTTGGTGACTGGTGTTCAGATTTGTGCCATTTCTTCACCAATCAAACATTTCCCTTCTTTGGTTGGTGATATGAACACAACTGGGAGAACACGAAGACTTCACTATAGGCAATCCACTTCAGGTTTTGTCAAGCCTCTCTTTTACATTTCCTATCTTGACTATTTAACTATCTACTTTTACATGATAAGTTAATATAACTTGTAATTGTTTTCTTTTTTTAGAGAGGATAGGGAAGAGATTATCACCAATTATTCTTATACATTTCTTGATCAAGGGCTACTTGGCTTCATAATTCCTGCGCTCAAGCCATGTTTGAAAATTGGACCCTAGCTTTTAAATAAATACAAACAAAACACACAGTACTAGCATATGTTCATCAACATAGTCAACCCTTTGGTGATTTTTTTTGTAACAACCTCCAAAACCAAAAAAAAACAACCATCACCCCACAACTCTCCAAAAGGTAAATAAATAAAAAAAAACCTCACAAAAAAAAATTATCTTAAAACCTAATGGCTTTAAGAGGCCCGACTCATGATTTATTGAACACTTGTAGTTGATAATACTGCTTCATAAAAATGAATTTTGATTATGCAATTCTTGATCTTGATCTGTTATTAGAAAATTATATTAGTCCTAAAGTCATCCTCCTTTTAGCATTTTATGAACATGTCTTAACACTGACCGACCATGATAGTTATCTCTGGCCAATGAAGAGTTAGTAACCCTTGAATTCATACTTTCTTAACTAGATTATATTAAGTGATTGATTTAAGGCTTACCACATATAATATTCTATAAATATCATCTGCAAAATGCTTTTGTATTATATTTTGTATACAATTCTATTCCTCATCCTAGATTCTTGTTGAATAGACCTGGATAAATTTGAACCTCTTTCACCTGGGAAACAAGGTTTGACACATTAAAGATTTTGCCAGGACAGAGAGGGAGTGAGGGGGATAGAGCTAAGGCTCTTACCTGCCACTCCGCGCTCCCTGCCACTCCCAGGCACTGCCCCCCTGCAACTCCAATAGAGCACATCACTGTGCTACCATTTCCCCAGCTGGTGGGTAGGGGAGTAGCAGCACGCAGAGCCATCTCCAACTCCACTGGCCAGGTCTGTACCATGGGTGTTCTCAAATTAGGGACACTGGCAGTATGGAGGTTACTGTGTAATCTCTCTGGCGTATTAAAGCATAACACTATATAATGTAGGTGCCTTTTATTACTTACAAAAATGCTGAAACATACATCTTTCAGCTGGGTGTAGCTCATGCATGTCAGTGACCACTCAATTTCTTTATATATAGTTTTTGTCTCTGTAGCCTAGACACATGAGCCTCCTAGTCCTTATTTTAAGACCTTGGGGTGTTGAATCTTTCATTCTGCCTCATATCTGGAATAATTCTTCATTTTCCTTTCTCAGGACACGGAGGGGGCATCTGGACAGGACCCTTCTGTCGGAATAAGCTACGTATTTTGCGCTACGGAAATTCTGTAGCTCATTCTGAGTCTAGGTCAAAAGAGCTTATTTTGAAATCTGGCGCTGTGTAGAAACTGCCAAATTCCAAAATAAGGCACTATTCCAACAAATCCCTTAGCCCTCGTGGAATGAGAGTTACAGGGACGCTGGAATAGCACTCCTGCTATTTCGGGAAATAGTGGAAGCATTTAAAGATGCGGCATTGCTATTTCAGAATACTTCCAGTATCCCAGAATAGTGCTGCAGTCTAGATGTACCCCAATATATCTAATATAAAGACCAATCCTAAAAGAATGCTTTCCCATAGTTTATCAATTTCACTAAGGATTTGGCTTTGCTTTTAACTTTTTATTTATTGGAAAAATCAAATAAACAATAAGTAAAAATAAAAACTACTTTGTATAGATTTCTTAAAAAGATTTAACATGTTCCTTTTTTTGTTACCAGGAAAGAATAGGAGAGCTGTTTCTGGTAGCTTAAATGTACTACATGTTGAACCTCTTTAAGTTCAACACCCTCAGAACATGACCCACACTGAATTAAAGAATTTGCCGAACCACAAGAGGCTAATATTGTTTAGCAGCATTATCAACATGTCCATTGCTTACATGACTCTTAAAAGACATGGGGGGGAGGGGTAAACAAGAGCTAAAAAGCAGCATAGAACATTGAGAGCCAGGACTGGTGGCTGTAAACAAGATTTATGGGACCATAGGAAACTTGACCATAAACATGGTAAGTGGATATCGGGCTAACTAAAATTATGCCAGACCACAGATATTACTGGACCAGAGAATGACAGACTACAGAGGTTCAACCGGTAGTATAAAGTAGGGATGTTAAATATCGACTAATTGACTAATCAAATAGTTGATGAATTTTGAATCAACTAATTGATAGGGCGCCTCCGCCTTTAAAGTGTAGCAACAGCCCGACGGAGTCCTCAGCTGATCCTGGGTTCCATGCGGCACGATCGCTTTGAAACACAGCATGCAGTCTGGGGACACCCCAGCTGGCCCTGGGCTGCACAAAGCGTTTCAAAGCAGCAGCACCAACACCAGGTGGAGTCTGGGGTCTGGCTCCAGGCTCCAACCCGCACTGCCACTTTGAAGTACCTCCGCTTCTTTCCTCCCCCCCCCCCTTCGTTGCTGCCTCTTTCTGATAGAAGCAGCAAGGGGGAGGAAGTGACTAGTCCCTCACATCCTTAGTATAAACTATTTGCAACAGAGAACAGTCTCAAACTGGAAGGGAGATAGAGTTGAAAAGGACTAACTGACCCAGTACTGTAGGTCTAGGTTCTGTGATTCTTGAGCTTGACACACAAAATGAAAGAAAGTGAGCTTTAAGCCATAACAACTGCTTTATTTTTATATACTGCATCTGATCAAAAGATGTTCATTTGAGGAAACCCTGAAGTCATGGTGTGTCAGAAGTACTTTTGCCATTATATCGTGTTATCTGTGTACAAAATTGTCTTATTAAACATATTGTAAAATGCCTCAGATTTCATGAAAGGTGCTAAAATGTGAAGTCCCTATTGTATTAAATATGCAAAAAGTTTTTGCCATACATTAAGGCCTGGTCTACATATTGCCTTCATACTAGTATAATGGTATATTTCTGTTGAGGGGGGGATATGTGCCATTTTTTACCAATATTAGTTATACTGGTACAACCCTTAGTGTGAATGCAGTTCTAATAGCATCAAGTTCCCTTAAAGGAATACAGTATACAGGTATCATGGAGGATAGGTTCATCAATGGCTATTAGCCAGGAGGGGCAGGAATAATGTCCCTAGACTCTGTTTGTTGGAAGCTGTGAATGGGAGACAGGGGATGGATTACTTGATGAGGACTTGTTCTGTTGATTCCCTCTGGGGCACCTGGCACTGGTCACTGTCAGAAGTCATAATACTGGGCAAGATGGACCCACTATGGCCATTCATATGGTATAAAGTACCATTATAACATTATATAAGTCCACTAAGCAAAAGACTAGGCTTTAACTATACTAGTAATGTCCTTTTTTATATAGGACATTATATTTGCACTAATTCTGTTTTTTCAGAACCCTAAAATAGAACAGGATCATAATATTCACACTACAGATTATTCAGATAGTGATGTAGCAAGTTACTAAATAAAATAAAATATGTCTTGGTAGTCTATTTTATAATGTTAACAATTCACATGAATTTATACAAAGTAACTAGAATAGGTACTAAATCCCAACAGAAGGAGGAAAAAAAGAAAAGGAAATTAAATCATGTTTTCTCTTTCTAAATTCCTCTTAATTTCTCTTTAACTGGACATTAGAAATGTTGACTTTGGCTAGAAAAAATATATTTAATATTCTACATTTCATAATAACTTGGTTTACCCACAATGTAATCAAGAAATTATATTATGATTAGATGGAATGTTAAATTAATTTTCAATAAGGGAACCTTATTTGGAAATTACAACTTCTTCTCCATTTCAAAGAAAACATATATTAAAATAAAATAAGATACTAATGATTTTACTAGTATATCAGCTAAGTCCACTTTTAAAAATTAAATATGTATTTATTATGAACAGATGGTGGCCAAGGAAGTTATCAACTCTGTCTCTTAGCCAGAAGGTCAGGTCATGGCTGAGAAACCAAAGAACAATTGCTGCTTTCCCACCCATAGGATGAGACATTAAATTTTTCTTTTCTAAACATGAAGCTAAATGTAAAATAAGAACAGCTCATTTACAATAAGAATGTTAATGATCTTTTACATTTTTTATCAAATCAAAACACTTATCTCACTGTCATCGATTGCTTTATGCAGTTAATATTATTCAGCATAAAGAGGTTTGCTGATTATAAAAGTGTTCTTATAAAAGCCTAAACTAGAAAATGACCAGTAAATCCCAACAATGATTATTAAAAACACACACCTGTTTTTCTAGAATCCAGCAATCACTATCTGAAAAAAATCTTTGAATACCTACATATGATATGCTATGATTCAGGGAACAGCTTCCCTTTTAAAATGCACCAGGGTGCCAATTAACATTTGTAACATTTAATTATTCACGTAATGGGTAAAGCACAAAGAATTCTAAATGTAAAAACTTAAATATTTTGTTACATTGTCTAGTTAGTCAAAAAAAGTTAACGTTGGGAAAGGTACAGAATGAGCCTTTCAATTAAAGATACTGCTTTCTATCTTCTATTGCACAATTCCTAGCTCATTAGAATGCCGAGATTATGCCAACTCTCTTACTTGAGATAATCTGTCAAGACAGAAGAGGAGTCTGTATTTTTGTTTTTCAAGTGTTCTTAGGGATCCAGTGGGGAAAAAAAGACAACTTACAAGGCCCTTGTATTGCTATGCAATCTGAAAACATCAATAAGCCTTTAAAAGAATTTAAATTAGTAAATATAGAACTTAAAACAATATATAATTTGTCTTTTGATTATAATTTGATTTACTATTCTTTCAATTTTGAGCTAATATTATACATTTTATTGTGACTATGCAAGATTTTGTAGCATTCCTAAGTAAAATATCCTTTTTGATTCATAGTGCTACATTTTTCCTCCATATATTCCTTGAAGATGAACTGATCTGTTTACTTATTGAAAAGAAAAAAAGTGATTTAAAAATATGGGATACACAGATTTAAGTAGTACTTAAAATTTATACACACTGAAATATAACATACATATGTCTAAATGCTTTCCGGTATTCAGAACATGCTACCAGTCTCTAGTCATGTATACGTCATGTCTCATGAAACAAAAACTGAAAGTTTGAACACTGGAAATTTAAACTGTTGAGTCACATTGCAAAGAGAGGGATTCCAAAAAAAAAATGCATCGTAACATCTGTTTGAACTATTAGTAGAGTAAGCTGCAGTAAGCTCTAATATTAATATTTGTTATTAAGGGCAGTCTTCTCACCCTACCTGCAAGCCATACACTAGTTTTATAAGTAGTACAAACTCATCTTTACATTACTAACAATTAATTCTTAGTGACGTATTTGCATAAATCAGTTTTTTTTTCCTTACTTTGAAACTTTTCTAAAAATCACAAAAATCAATTGAACCTGAATCTTCAGAAAAATTGGTAAAGAAATGATACTTTGCTTCAAAATGTTATCCTTGCTTATGTTTTGTCTTGCTTTGTATGCATACCCATTTTATGTGTTTTAGTGAGATGTATAAGATTTCATACATATTGAACCTATTGTATGTATTCATACACTGTATATGAAGAATGTGGTAAGTACTATGTAATACTGCACCATTTAGGGCTCAAAACAAGAATAAGGCAGGCAAGAGGCATTTCTTTAATAGTAAAAAGGTGGATTCTTGCCACTATTTTAGAATCCACGTAACAGTAATAAATGACCAGTATCAGAAAAATGAATCATTCCAACTTCAGAAATAACTCTACTTATGTTTCTAATAACTGCAAAGTTACGGCAGTATCATTTCTTACCTGATCCTTAATTTCAAGCTCCCTTATAGTTTTTGTTCTGTACTCTCTGTGCTCCTTTTCTCCCTCATCCTTCTTCATTTTGGTTTGATTCAACTGAAAACGCATTTCTCCACACACCTGTTAGATTACACAGACAGCATGATCTGTAGCTTGTGGAATCTGTAGTTTGTTGATAATTAGATCTTTTGGTGCCCCCTAAAGATCATTTGAATACAACACATTTTTATTTACAGATATTTTAAGAATACATATGGTAATTTTTATATAAAAAGGTTGATTTGGATTCCTTGTATTTTTATGGACTTTGAAATATGCAGTACCTTGCTAGATTCAATTATATTTAGATTAGAATTTTGCAAAGCTCAAATATGTATTCTATTAACATGTGCTCTACTAAATATATTTAAACTACAGTTGTTGGTTATTAAATTTCCTTCTATTCTCTTTTCAAAAGTCTGAACATATTCTAGGACAGTGTTTCCTAATTTTATTTGGCCACGGAACCCTTTTAAACTCGAAAGAATTTTGTGGAACCCCTAGTAATGGTCTAATATATAGAGCTAAAAAAGTAGACCACAAATGAGTAAGGATAATAATAAACAAATGCTAAAAAAGTCATGATATCAACATTTAGTTTAATTGCAAATATTTAAAAACAAATCACATAATATTAATTATTTTTTAATCATAAAATGTTATTGTAATGGAATTTTCTCGCAGAACTCTTATTTTCACTTTGCAGAACCTTGGGGTTCCACGGAACACCATTTGGGAAACACTGTTCTAGGACAATACTTTCAAATGCTATAATTAAAGGATGTGTTACTTTATCAGAGCATGATTTCCCATTTTGCAATTTTTTCCTCCAGGTAGGCATGCAAGTCTTGAGATTGCACTGTAATTATTTTCAGAA
Source organism: Pelodiscus sinensis (assembly GCF_052426305.1). Classification (NCBI taxonomy): domain Eukaryota; kingdom Metazoa; phylum Chordata; order Testudines; family Trionychidae; genus Pelodiscus; species Pelodiscus sinensis. The sequence goes on along the minus strand of NC_143054.1, from coordinate 133,795,569 downwards.
CTGTACTGAAACACTACATTCTCATTAGTAGATAGAGCATAAGTTCTTTAATAGCAACAATTTATTCAAATGTACACACTGGAAAGTCAAAGGAACACTCAAAGGACTTCATCTGAATGGAGAGACAGAGAGAATTTATTTTCAGAAAGGTAACATACTCCATTGTGCATCCTGACCAACACATTTGATATTCTTCTCTGTGGTCTCTCTCACCTCAACCTATCCCTAATGTACAAGGCCACGGTCAGTGGACATGTTTGTTCTTCCACTCTCTACTTTTTGGAGCAGGTCAGTTCTCTTACACATTCACAATCCAAGGGTTCAGTGGTGAGCAGACAAATAAGGCCCCAAAAATAGAAATTTTGGACTAAGGATGTTAAGGACTAGTTGACTATTGGATAGTCAAGTCGACTAGTCTATTCCTCCCCCTGCCCCTCAGGATAGGGGGAAAATAGAGGGTACTTCAAAGCGGCAGCGCTGCACCAAGCCTGTACCTGGGCTCCATACAGCGCTGCTGCTTTGAAACACTGTTGCCCAGGATCAGCTGTGCGGTGCTGCCCCTTTGAAAGTCGCAAGGAGCTGACCCCGGGCTCCATGTGGTGCTGCTGCTTTGAAATGCCAAAGGGGCATTTCAAAGGGGTAATGCCACACAGCTGACCCCAGGCCACAGCGTTTCAAAGCAGCAGTGCCGCACCGAGCCTGGGTAAGGGCTCCATGCAGCGCTGCCACTCTGAAGTACCCCCTTTGCTTTCTCTATCTGGGAGGAGGGGAGAATCGACTAGTCGACTTGACTATCCAATAAGCAGTCATTTATCGGAAAGTCGACTAGGCCTTAACATTCTCAGTCCAAAATTTCTACTTTTTGGGCCCTATTTGTCTGTGTTTCAAAAGGGCAGCATAGCACAGAGCCTGGGGTCAGCTCTGTGTGGCACTGCTTTGAACTGCCGAAGTATCGTTTCAAAGGGGCAGAGCCACACAACTGATCGAGGGCTCAGCTGTGTGGTGCTGCCATGGCGTTTCAAAGTGGCAGTGCGAGTGGAGCCCAGGGTCAGCAGGGACTCTTGTACATTTCAAAGCTGGCATGCCCCCGTGCAGCCCGGAGTCAGCGGGACTTCCCGCTGGTCCTGGGCTACACGGGGAGTTCCTCAGTCCTCCTTTGACATTCCATCAACTACTAAATTAGTCTTTAGTTAACATCCTTATTTTGGATAGGATCTCTACCTCTCCTTCCTTTTCCAAGACAATGGCCCCCATTTAGTATATGACATTTCAAGTTAACAATTTTATCTGAATGCATGTGCAAAAATGTTATCCTCCTGGCCTCTTCCACGGGATTCTAATTAATGCTCTCCTAACGCTTCAGGGGCAGGAATTGCAATTCTTTCCATCTCCATCTATCTTCCTCCTCCTCACTCCCTCTGTAACCCACAGATCACTGACAGTACCTTGATCACGGACTGACTCCAGCATAAACTTTTTGTTAGAGGATTTTGAGTACCCAGGTGGTAACCACTGGGCTAACAAGATAACTGAGAGAATATAAATAGAAGGAACAGAAAGCAAGAAGCTCAAAAGGAGGCTCAGGAGGAAGCTCACAGGGTGAGACTAGGTTGAAGAGTGAGGACTGCAAGAAAGCTTCTGCTGGCTGTAAGCTTGAAATGCAGTGTGTTAATATGCAAGAAACAAATTACACACCATGGTGAAAGATAACCTAGTGCCTGTTAGAGAGGGTGAAATTATATGAATTGGCTAATCAGTGCAGTTCACACAGTAGCAACAGAGACACAGGCCAGGTCTACATTAGACCCTGAAGGTCGGCTTAAGGTATGCAATTCCAGCTATGTAGAATAGCAGGAGGCAGATGGGAGCAAATGCACCTGTCGGCTTCCCTTACTGCTTGCAACTGCGAGGAACATAGGCACCAGCTGGAACTGCCCTCAGCATTCAATTTACAGATCTATTATCTAAGCTGCTAAATCAAATACCAGAACATCAATCTCCAGCTTGGCGAGACGTGCCCACAGTGACACACCCCTTCACATTTTTCTCTATGCTCTCTCCCCCATGCATGGCCTTCTGTTCTTCATTTGCTATCTATATTTTTCATTCTTTTCCTCACAGACTTTTCTTTCAGTTTCTCTCTGCCACCCAAATTCCCCTACCCACCATATTTCTGACCCTTCCCAGTATTCTGTCCATTTTTTTAAAAAACAAAACATATTTTCCTGTAACTTCTGAAGGCCAACTGACTTCAGTTCTCCTGCAAATAATGAGACTTGCTCATGCAAAGAATGTAGGTAAATGGTAGCAACCTGAGAAGTCAGTTCCATTTAAAGTACAGGCAGTCCCCGGGTTACGTACAAGATAGGGACTATAGGTTTGTTCTTAAGTTGAATCTGTATGTAAGTCGGAACTGGCGTCCAGATTCAGCCGCTGCTGAAACTGACCGCCAGTTCCGACTTACATACAGAATCAACTTAAGAACCCCAAGCGTCCCCAAGTCAGCTGCTGCTGAAACTGATCAGCAGCTGATTCCAGGAAGCCCGGGGCAGAGCAACTCTGCCTCGGGCTTCCTGTAGTCAGCGCTGGTCAGTTTCAGCAGCAGCTGACTTGGGGACGCCTGGGACAGAGCAGCTGGGGTGCTGCTGGGTTGCTCCAGTAGCGCCCAGAGCGGCGCTGCGGGACCAACCAGCAGCACCCTAGCTGCTCTGCCACAGGCGTCCGGAGAAAAGCCTAGTCTGCTGGGGGGAGGGGCGTACTAGCTGCGCCCCCCCCCACCCCAGCAGACCAGGAAGACGCAGGCGGCGGACCGAGACGCACCGCGGTCCCGCCGCCTGGGTCCTCCGCGGCTTTGCTCCCCGTCTCCCTGGTCTGCTGGAGACCAGCAGACCAGGGAGATGGGGAGCAAAGCCTCCGCGGGGCGTCTGGGCTGTCCCGCTGCCAGCTTCCCCCGTGACTTTGCAAAGCCGCGGAGGGGCTCGGGCAGCGAGGCAGCCCAGGCGCGCCTGGGCTGCTCCGCTGCCGGCTTCCCCGAGGCTTTGCAAAGCCACGGAGGGGCTCGGGCAGCCCAGGCGTGCCTGGGCTGCCCCGCTGCCCGAGCCCCTCCGCGGCTTTGCTCCGCGGCTTCCTGGTCTGCAGACCAGGGAGACGCGGAGAAAGCCCCGGAGTACATGGGCGGCAGGACCGCGAGGTCCCGCAGTCCGTGTCCTCCGGGGCGAGCCCCGTTCATAACTGCAGATCCGACATAAGTCAGATCTGCGTAAGTCGGGGACTGCCTGTAATGGAAAATGATCTTTTTAAAAAAAAACAAAAAACAAAAAACAACCCCCCAAAAGTAAAAGCTCAAGCAAAAATGTATGCCAGATAGCGAGACAAATTAAAAAACAAATTGAAATTCAATACAATGCCAAAAGTTGCCAACACTGCCTTCCTGCCTCCTCTTCTTCGTAAGGAAGACTATAAAGAGAGTCTTCTTTCTGCACTCCATATCTGAGGAGAAAAACAACTGCCTCCTATCCTGCTTCTCTGTTCTCAATATGTAGCAAAAAATTAGTGGAGGTAGCTAGAGGAATGGAAAAGGAGGAAAAGCTGACCAGAACCTCAAGCTACAGTGCCCCACAGAGGTAAACAAAGCAAACTGCTCTAAGAAACTGCAGCTAGCTGCTGGGAAACCCTCTTTGACCTTGAATTTAGAGAGCAGGCACACATCTCAAATGGCCATTTCAACAGACACTCATTTTAGCACTATGCTTATCTATATTGTACACAAACTTGGTGTTCCCCTTCACTTTTATTGCTGAAAACTTTACACATAAAATATAAAGATCAGTTAAACTAAAACTACAGAAATTATTTACACTAACATGATCAGTCCTATAGCATTTTATTTTTTCTGCTTGAAATGTTCTCTCATTCCGGTACATTCAATGCATCCCACATTTAATCCTGAGAAGACTGAAAGGCATGCAAGTAGCTATTTCACCAAAACATGCTATTTCAGTTAAACCAGGATTATATTTATATACAAAAACAAAATCAACCTACTAGCAGAAAGAGGTCTTCTTAAAACGCAAAATACTAGCACTATTACAAATAATTATACTGAACAAAAAGCCTACAGAAAACAAACAGCATTTTGAGTCTTAATCAAAATAATTTGTACTACTCATTACTCATTTTAGCATTGCAGAGCCAAAACAGCCATGAAGAGAGTGAGTTGAATCCTATCCTATTCTCCGTATCAAGAGTCATTAATTGAATGTTGATTGCATAGTTTTAATAGTGATTTTGCATGACTCGGGGAAAAAAAGATGCTTGACTCTCAGATTTAGTGCGATATGTCAGATTAAATCTCCCTATCTATTTGTAAGATTGTAAACACTCTAGAAAGGTTTGAGACTAAAGTGGAAAACTACAATGACAATTTTAATAATTAATACTTTAGATTATATAACCTCAAACTACGTTAAAGAGAAAAGAACACAGGTTCACAACATCATGCACTAGATTTTCATAATATAAGAGTTTGTTTTCAGAAAGCCAATTGTATTAATACCTTCTTTTAAAATATGTTTTATAAAAAAGTATGAAGCATTTCTCACAGTGTAAACTTTCAACCACTATAAACAAAGAAACACTCATTTCAGAATATCCCTACCTTATTAACTTCCATCTCATGGGAGGTAAGCTGGCTCTGGGCTTCCTCTAGCTGGTTAGCTATTGAATTCTTCTCTCTTGTAATTCTCTCTATCTGAGCCTCCAGCGTTGCCACATTCTGAGACAAAACCATCACCTGCAAAAATGAGAAACACTACAGTAAAGGGAATTAACCAGAAACCTAATACTGATTTAAGTCCTGAAATCCTTATTCCTGGAAAGCTGTAGAAGTTTTGCCCAATTAAGTACTGAGGACCCAATGCTGCATTCCTTTAACATCCAAAACTTAATTGTAATGCAACAGTAGTTTTAAGTGAGCAAGAAATGCATGCCTTCCTTGTATAAGGACTGAAAAAATATTGGAACAGTTAAGTCTTTATTGTAAAAGTGATTCAAGCAAACATTTGAAATGTTTTTAGTGAGCCAAACTACTCTCTAGGACTTCTCAGTGGGTGCGTCTGGACTACATGGCTCCGTCGACAGAGCCATGTAAAGTAGTTTACTCAAGGAATACCAGAGCGTTCGACAGGGGCTTCCCTTTGTTGACTGCACCACGTCTAGACTGCCGTGCTGTGCTGGATCAGCTGATTGTCGGCACAGCGCGGTGGCCATTTTTATTTTAATGAAGCAGGGATTATTTAAATCCCCACTTCTTTGACTATGCTGAGTAAACTACTTCACATGGCTCCATCGACAGAGCCATGTAGTCTAGACGCACCCAGTCTGTGTAATGATGTCGGAAAAAAGAGTTACTTGAACAGTCATTCTTCAAGATATAGTTCAGACATGTATTCCACTTAGGAGTCTGTGTGCCCAGCACATTCAAGCTGTACAATTTTGCCTACCAGCATCCACAGAGGAGTAGCACTTATGCCCATATAGTCATGAGAGGGCTATAAGGTGCCATTTCCCTAAACTTCTTTAGTTCCTTCACACCAAATGCCCAGAGACTAGACTCTAATGCAGAGAAGATGGAGGATGGGTCATGGAATACATCTGCATCAGAACTTAAAGAACCACAGTTAAAGTAGGTAATGATTTCTTCTTCTTTAAGTACACACAGATATGTATTCCGTTTAGGTGACTTAAGCAGTTTCTCCACGGAATGAGGCTTACTCGATTTAAACAAGGACTGCAGGACCACTCTTCCCAAAGTTTGCATTTGCTGTGGATGCCATGGCAATAGAGCAATGCATTGACAAACACGTGGCAGCCCGGAAAATATCCATTATGCAGATGTCACATAAGAACACTACTAATTTCACCTGTGCTCTCAGAATGAGCTTGCACCCAAAGAAAGAGTATAGCCAAAGCTATTTTGTCTGTAGCCTTGATGCAGAAAGTTACCCACTTGCGATAAAGACCACCTGTAAGGAGACTGCCCATCAAATGGGATTTTTGTCCTGTCCAAATAAAAGGCCAGACACTACATGATGTTCTATATTTGAACATTCATCTCTATGGAAGCATGTGGCTTGGGGGGGGGGGGGGGGAAGAAGCAAATATATCATCTGGTTTAAATGAAACAGAGATCCCTTTAGATACAAGTTTCAGGTGTGGCCACAATGTTACTTTGTCTTTCGAGAACTGCATGTAAGGAGGCTCTACTGTGGACTGTAAACTACTAACTCTTAATCTTTGTAATGTTACAAAACAACAGGCAAAGTCTGAAACTCTTGCATACTCCCAGCAGATGTTATCGCCATGAGAAACATAAATTTTTGACATTAGAGGCAAGGGGCAAGATGCCAGAGGTTCGAATGTAGCTGCTACAAACAGTGTTAAAGTCCCATGAGGCAACAGTTTCCTGCACCAGTGGATGGAGATAGATTCTCTTTAAGAAAGTCACCACCATGTCACTGGAAAACACCAATATTCCATTAATAGATGAAAGGCTGAGATAACCACTAAAGCTAAGTCTAAAGTCCAGCAACTGAAGATTCAGTAAATACTTCAGGGTGTCTTGTATATTAACCAGGGTTGAATGAACTACACAGGCCAAAGATCACATAGAAAAATGCTTCCATTTCTCCAAATAGAACATTCTGATAGAGGGCTCTGTAGGACTTTTTGAACAGCTGCAAAACATTGTTCTTCCTCCTTGTCCAACCACAGAGCAGCCATGTTCTGATATGTAGAAAGCATCATGCAGGATGCAGAGTGAGAGCAGGAAACTGTGAGAACAAGGTAGGATGGAGAAGGGATATGAGAGGCTGAATCAACAGAACGAGAAGGTCAAAAATGGGCCCGGTTTAAAGCCAGGAGAGCTGAGTTTCCCCAGACCTCAGAAGGAGGAGGGAGAGGTGAGGACTGGGAACAAAGACTAACATCTCTCCCAGCCCCCTGCTTGAAGGAAAGACCTTAGCCATGCAGTTGCTGCACTATTTCCTGGGTAAACGGCCTGCCCAGTTAGGACTAAGAAGAGGTTACTCACCTTTGCTCTAACCCACGTTCTTCAAGATGAGTGTCCCTGGGGGTGCTCAGCAGTAGGTGTAGGTACGTCCCAGCACCGCAGAGTGGATCCTTGCTAACAGTGCATTGGGGCCATATGGCTGCCCCCCAGCATCATCGCGCATGTGCAGCCGCCCTCCCTTCAGTTTCTTCTCTATCCAGAATCCAGTGTGGTAGAAAAGGTGGGGTTTTTTGGAGATGGGTTGGCCCAAAGTAGAGGGGAGGAAGGGCGGGCAGTGAAGCACCCCCAGGGATGCTCATCTAGAAGAAGGTCGGTTACAGCAAAGGTGAGAAACTTCCTCTTCATCGAGAAAGACATCCCTGGGGGTGCTCCACAGCAGGTGACTTGCAAAGCAATTTGTGCTATGGAGATTGGGACTTCGGATCAGGCAGGTAAGCTGTCTGTAGTACGGCCTTTGCTAATCTTGTAGAATGAAGAGGACCGGAGGAAAGTGCATAGTGCTCAGCAAAAGTTTGTTCTGATGTTCATGTAGCAGCAGCACATATATCATCAATGGGAACCTTCCTCAGGTAAGCAACTGAAGTAGCAACCACTCTCACGTAGTGAGGTAGGTGGTGGTAGATGATTGAGAGTAGCAGCATATGGTGATACAATCAGAGATCTAATGGGATAGCCTTTGAGATGACATCTGATGCCCCTTGTTACATTCTGCAGTCATGAAGACAGGACAACCTGAAGGGTTTTATTCTGTGGAGGTAGGAGAGCACCCTGCGGACATCGAGGGTATGCATCTGTGCCTTGAAGGTGTTGGCGTGAAGCTTAGGGAAGAATACAGGTAAGTGTATTGTTTGGTTAAGGTGAAAGGTGGACTGCACCTTAGGTAAAAACTTTGGGTGCATCTATAGAGAGACTTTGTCCTTAAAAAAAGGATGGAAAATGAGGAGCCTGCCATTAGGGTAGCCATCTTACCTAGCCTACATGCTGATGCTATTGCAACTAGGAATGCTGTTTTGAGCGTTAAGTGGAGAAGGGAGCATGTGGCCATGGGTTTGAATGGAGGTTTCGTGAGCGTGGTCAATACTAGATTTAAGTCCCATGGATCCCGTGGGGCGTTAACGTTGGTATATAAGGTCTGTATGCCTTTGAGGAAGTGCTTGGTTATGGGATGTGCAAAAACTGTGGGGTCATCAACAGCCACATGGAATGTTGTTGTTGCTGCAAGATGTACTCTGAACTCAGGGAAAGTTGGGATTGCTTGAGATGCAGTATGTAATCGATGATTGTAGGCAGGGGGCATCCTCTGGTGATATGTTGCGGGAGGCCATCCAATGTACAAAGCGAGACCACTTGTTAACATATGTCTTTCTCATTGCAGGGCCCTGCTGTGTAGGAGCACGTTATACACCCGTTGTGAACATTGTAGTTCTATGCCCATGAACCATCAAGGTACCATGCTTTGACGTGAAGAGTGGGAAATTGAGGGTAAAGAACCTCAGTTCCTGGTTGGAATAGTATGCTTGGGCTATATGGGAGCGTGATCGGTTCACCTAGGGCCATTCTGATTAGGAGGGGAAACCAGGATTGTTTGGGCCAGCAAGGTGCTATTAGGATAACCCTCGCTGTGTCCCTCCATATTTTGAGGGGTACTCTGTTGAGGAGGGGAAAGGGCGGGAATGCGTAGAGCAAGGGAGTGTTCCACTTGAGGATAAGAGCATCTCAGAGAGTGCTTCTCCATGACTGCCCTAGAGCAGTAAAGTGGGCATTTCTTGTTCGCTTAGGTATCCCCACCATGCAAATATGTCAGTCAGGACTGAATCGTTGATCTGCCACTCATGATCTCGAGGTAGGGTTCTGCTTAGGCATTTGCTGTTATGTTTAGGGCACTGGGGAGGTGGCACACACTTATGGAGATGCCATGAGTGAGGACCAATTCCAGAGTGCTATGGATTCCTTGCATAGAGTGTGGGATCATGCCCCAACTTGTCTATTTTATATTAACAGACAAGCTGTAGCGTCTGTATAAATTCTGACATGGGTTCCAGTGATTGGGGAAGAAAGTGCTGGCATGTGAGCCGAACAGCCCTCAGTTCGAGGACACTGACGTATACTGTCCTTTCTGTTGTAGTCCATACGCTCTGTGTTGCGAGGTCTCTCGTGCGCTCCCCAGCTGGCAAGAGAGGCATCTGTGGTGATGACCACTGTGGGTTCTGAGGTTTGAAAGAGCATGCCCATACATAAATTGAACGGTTTTGTCCACCATAGTAGTGATCTTTTTACTGTTGGGGACTGACAAAGTTTCGGTCATTGAATGTAGGATGTGTTTGCAGGCCTATCTGTGCCATCCCTGAATACACCTTATAACAGGTGGGTGTTGGGGACCACAGGGTTGCAAGATCCCATATGACCCAGGATTTGTAGACAGTCGTGGGCTGTGACACATGGCATTACGTGGAGCAAATGAATTAATTCGCAGATCCTCAGGAACCTGTCAGGAGGTAGGGAGGCAATGGCTGAGGTCAAGTTGAGGTTTGCCCCAATGAACTGTATGGGCTCAGTGGGCATAAGGACTGATTTGTTCTCATTTATCAGAAGTCTTAGTGATTGGAAACACTGCTGTACCAGATGGGGGCAGTGATAGAAATCGTACCTGGTTCTTGTCTTCATGAGGCAATCATTGAGGTACAGATAAATGGTGATGCCACATTTTCTGAGGTGGGCTTGGAGAAAAACCCTTGGCACTGCGGAAAGTCCAAAGGGTAGCACTGTATATTGGTAATGTTGCAAACCTACGGCGAAATGAAGAAAATGTCTATGAGTAGGTCGTATGGACACGTAAAAGTATGCATCTTGTAGGTGGAGAGAGGAAAACCAGTCATCAAGTTCCAGAGCGGGGATAATGGTGGATAGTGTAACCATTTTAAACTTTTATCGCTTTACAAATTGGTTCAGGGCCCTCAAATCAAGGATTGGGTGCCAGCCCCATTTTTTTCTGGGTGAGGAAATAAGGGGCATAAACTCTGGTCCTCTGAAACTCTGGGGGAACGGGTTCTATAGTGCCCAATTCTAAAAGGTAATCTAGCTCTTGAAGTATAGTCTTGTGAGAGGGGTCCTAAATACGGCATGTGGGGTGGGGGGGGAATGCGAGGAATGGGATGGTGTATCCGAAAGAAATGGATAGCACCCATTTGTCAGATGCGATGTTGCGCCATTTGTCAAAAAATGGTAAAAGACAGTAAGTGAAAGGTTTCCTAGGCTATGTCTACACTACAGGGTTTTTTGCACAAAAGCAGCCATTTTTGCACAAAAACCCATGGAGCGTCCACACCACAAATACATTTTTGTGCAAGAAAATCTACAGTCAATTGACAGAACAGAGGGCTTTTTGAGGTATAGATATACCTCCTTCTATGAGGCATAACTCCTTTTTGCGCATGAGTTCTTGCACAAAAAGGCATGTGTGAACGCTCAAATAGGGGTTTCTTGCACAAAAAGAGGCAATCTAAAAAAGCACAGGTGATCTGATAGCCAATCTGTGTGGATGCACTTTTGTGCAAGAAGTTTTTGCAGAAAATCTCTTCCACAAAAAGCTTCTTGAGCAAAAACCCTGCAGTGTAGACAAAGCCCTAGGCTGTGTGTACACTGGCCACATTTCCATAGCTATTACGGGTTATGTGGCCAGTGTAGACACAGCCCTAGTGTTTGGAAGCTCTGGAGGAGATAAGATGGTTTTCAGTCTCTCACCAGACCCCTCAAATTTGCTTATTAGGCGGGCGGTTGGAGGTATTAGTCTGGGAACATCTACACTGTCTACTGTGGCCACGTTGTTGGTATGGCAGGTGGTCTTGCCTTTGGTAATGATGTGTGGCTTGGTGGGTATCTGTATTGCCTTCTCCTTGTTACAGGTGTCTGAACCCAGAGAGAGCGTAATGTTGCCCTGGAATACTTCATTGAGTGGAGGACATCATTGGTTTTCGATGAGAAGAGCTTTTCACCTTCGAACAGCAGGTCTTCCACAGATGGTTGGATTTCACGAGGGAAGGCAGAGGAATTAAACCATGAGGCATGTCTCATGACAACTGCTATGGCTGTTGTTCTGGTAGACATGTCAACTGTGTCTAGGGCAGCTTGAAAGGCGGACCTCGATATTGCCTGACTCTCTGTGACAATCACTCTAAACTGAGTCTTTTTTGTGTTTGGTATATCATCAATAAAGGTGTTAAGTTTTGCGTAAATATCAAAGTCATATTTACTAGGGTTCACTGCATAGTTAGCCACGCATTTGAAATGTGGCTGATGTGTACACTTTTTTGCCAAGTGTATCAAATCTTTTATTATCCTTGTTGGAGGGGGTGGAATGGTTTTGTTGTTGCTTATTTCTTTGCTGAGTCGCGTCAACTACTAGGAAGTTTGGTGGTGGATGAGCAAATAGAAACTCCAATCCCTTAGGTAGGATGTAATATCTGCGGTCTGCCTTTTTATAGGTGGGAGGAATTGAGGCAGGGGTTTGATAAAGAGGTTTCCAGTCTGGCTGAGTTAATAGGCAAAACAATTTTTGAAGAAGGTGTCGCCTGCAGGATAACTATGAGCTCGTGTTGTGAGTCCTGCACTTCCTCCACGTCAACTCTCTTAAAAAGCTTCTAAAAATAGGTAAAGTCCTCGGTGGTTGTCGATGGCGATGGCATGATAGCCTCGCCTGTCACAGATGGTGAGCTTGTGTTGGGCAATGCCTCCGGACCCGAGTTCATGGAGTGACGTTAGTCAATTTCGTTCTGTTCCCTCTCAACTCAAGGGGACTGGGTTAAGGAAGAAAGTGCTTTCACAGTGTGCTTCGTCTTACATGGTCTCTTTTTGTGATGTTGAACCCATGGGCTCCAAAATTGCCACTGGGGTGGGTAAGGTATGGGTGTGGTATCCATGGATATGGGGCCCAGGGGGCTATGCCTGCACTGGTAGGGTTGGGAAATCAGAGTGAAATGAATGGCCCGATGCCTCTGTGTGCGGGGATAGCTGGGGTGAGAAAACCCCTAGCTTCTTGTCATCATCAGTTCATAACACAGTAGTATTTGGATCATGGTGAATAAGATGGTTTGTTAGTGTTTAAAAATGGAGAGTTAAAAGTTGAAGAATCTGCCAGGTCTCTCTAATGCCGATAGGTGATGGTAGGAGTGAAAGATGCCAAGGCTGCTGCTGTTACAAGAGACGTCGGTGCCTGTGATACTCTAGAAGCAGAGCATGCCGTGTGAGGAGGAATTGTGGTAAGCAAAAGCAGGGTGGTGCCCATCAACTACCCTGTCAGCTGTTGCAGTGCTGTGGTAACCACTTTCAGTGCTGTGATCTCAGGCGCAGTGCTGGTCGGCACAATGCTTGGTGCCAAGTTCTGAGGCAGGCACTATGAGGCCTGTAGCCTCCCGATGGGAGCAATGTGAGGAGTATCTGTGGTGAGCTCGGTCAGCACCAGAGGTGCCCGGCTTATCATATGTACGGAGGCATTTCACGAGGTATACTGGAACGGTCGACAAAGGTTTCCCTTGTTGACCGCGGTGCGTCCAAACTGCCCCACTGTGCCGCCAAACAGATGATCGGCACAGTGCGGCGGCCATTTTGATGTAAATGAAACGGCGATTATTTAAATCGCCGTTTCATTTTCCTATGTCTAGTAAACTCATCTACATGGCTCCGTGACGGGTTGGGTGTTCTGCTTGTGTACCGCCCACCTCACTGTATGGCAGATGCTCTGCTCGAGCTGGCCAAGGTGGTCTCGGACGTGGCATTAAGGACCCCAAGGCTTTTGGTCTTGGGGGACTTCAATATTCACGCCAAGCCTATCCTGTCTGGTTCAGCCTGAGATTTTATGAATACCATGACAACCCTAGAACTATCCCAAGAAAGAACTGCCTCCAAGCATGTTGCAGGTCATATGCTCAATCTTTTGGACTAAGGGTTTCCTGAGGCCCCTGAGGGATTGTTCAGCTGTTATGCCAAATGGTCCTGCTGATGCCCTAGTTGATGTATGGAATATCAAGGTAGTTCCTAAGCGCCCCTTTTCGGGCTAGTTGAGACAGGCTTGCTACATGGCTGCAAAACAGTTTGTACGATGGCTAGAACGCCGCTGGAGGAGAACTAGAGCTGAATTCAATTGATTGTGGGTTAGAGCTGAATTGCGAGCCTACTCAGTAGCCATGCTGACAAAGAAAAGCAACTTTTCCACCTGTATTGCATTTGCACAATGTCACCCAGCGGAACTATTTCGAGTGTTGCAGGGCCTTTTACAGTTTTACACTCATGACAAAATGGAGGAGCTCTTGGCTCCCCACTGTGATCTGTTCATGAAGCACTTTGCAGATAAGATTGCTCTCATCCAATCTGTCTGTTATGTAAGTGGAGTACGGAATGTGTTGAGCGTACGGTAGTTTTTCTTTGAAACAGTTTCAGCTGTTGCAGACCGAGGATATGGACAAGGTGCTTGGAGGACTTTGCTCGACCCCTGCCCTTCATGTCTTATTAAATCTACTTAGGAAGGGATGACTGGTTGGGTCCAGGGGATTAATAATGCTTCCTTTAGTTCTAGTATCGTTCCTGCCACCTTGAAAGAGGCAGAGATAAAACTGCTACTTAAGAAGACTTCCCTGGACCCACATGATTTGAATACCACCCTGTTGCTAATACGCCCTTCTTGGGCAAGGTACTCGAGCAGGCAGTGGCATTACAACTCCAAGGTTTTTTGGAAGAAATAGATTATTTGGATCCATTTCAGTCTAGCTTTAGACCAGGTTTAGGAACAGAAACCAACTTGGTCACCCTCCCTGCTGATTCTCTTGGACCTCTCAGTGGCTTTTGATACCGTCGACCATGGTATCCTTCTGGAACACTTGGCAGAGTTGGGTATCGGAGGCACTGTTTTGTGGTGGTTCTGGTCTTACCTATTGGGACATTTTCAGAAGGCTGAGCTAGGGAGCTGCTACTTGACCCTGTGGCAATTGTGCTACAGGGTCCCACAAGGTTCCATCTTGTCCCCTATTCTGTTTAACATCTATATGAAGCCACTGGGAGAGGTCTTAAGGAGTTTTGAAGGATGGTGCCATCAATATGCAGATGACACCCAACTCTATCTCCCTGTGACATCAGAACCAGGTGTGGTGGTAGTTGATTTAAACCAGTGTCTAGAGGTGGTAATGGATTGGATCAAGTTAAACAAGCTGAAGTTGAATCTAGATAAGACTGAGATCCTGCAGATTAGGAGGCCATCTGTTCAGGAATGTGGCATGGTTCCTGTTCTAGACAGGGGTTACACTCCCCCCGAAAGAACAGGTATGCAGCTTTGGACTCTTTCTTAAAGAAACAGGTATGAACTCTTTCTTAACATTTGAGAACCAAATTTCTTCGGTGGCCGGGAGTGCTGTTGGACAGCTTCAGCTGATCTGCCAGCTGCAACCCTTCCTGAATAAGCATGACTTAGCCACAGTGATCCACACTCTTGTTACATCCTGACTGGATGCGCTTTATGTGGGGCTGCCTCTGAAGAACCCTCAGAAACTTCAACTGATCCAGAATGTGGCTGCTTGAATTTTAGTTAATACTTGTTATACAGAGCACATTATGCCAGTGCTCCGGCAGCTGCACTGGCTTCCAGAATGTTTCCAGGCACAATTTAAGGTCTTGGTTATGCCCTATAAAACCCTAGATCCTACCCATTTAGGGAATCTGGATGACCATCTTCTCTCATATGATCCTGCTTGTGGATTGAGGTCAGCTGGGGAGGCTCTGCTCTGTGTTCCTTCACTTGTGGAGATAAGATTAACATCTACATGGAGCACGGCCTTCTCAGCTTTTGCTCCCAAGCTGTGGAACTGTCTCCTCAAATATAGTCACATGGGGCAAACATTGGCATTATTTCGGTGTCAGGCTAAAGCCACCCTTTTTACTCATGCTTTTTTGGTGTTTGAGACTTAGCAGGTTTTATATTTCCTTGGGGGGTCTCATGATATTTTTTATATATATATTTATATTGTGTTTAAAAAAAAATGTTAAGCTGCCTTGAATATTTTAAATAGAGGGGTGGGGTAAAAATATTATAAACAGCCAGCACTGCCTCAGCCATACTGGGGCAGTGAAGATGAGGGCAGGCCAATCTACTTTTAGCTTGATGACTAACGGTAGAATAAGTGGGATAAGAGGAAAAACACAGAGGAGACATTACCATTAAATCTATCCTTTTTGGAGTCCCTGTCCTTAGGAGTGGTCCTAAACCAGCCCTACCATTTCTATTGTTCACTGCAGTTATGACAAGGGAAGCTGGGGGTAGATGGGAGTAAAAGTCTTCAAATCCCTATACTGGGACAAAACAGCATTTCCCCTATATGTTTGGCAGTAGGTAGTACTAAAATCTGCGTGCTCTAGGGTGCACTGTTGATAGGAAGGACTACTCTCCCAGAAGCAGACAGATGCAGGATACCCACTAATTTATGTGTGTTATCCTGCACTAACTCCATTTTAAAGCCCAAGTAGCCACCATACTCTGCATAAGGTACTGACAGCCTTGAAATCCTCTGCTATTAGAGGACAGGAAGAGCCAGATAAGCTGAATTATCCGGAGATGAACAGGAAGGAGTTGGCTAGTAACATCAAGGCAAACTCCTGTTCCTGGACTAGTGGAGCTGCAAGGGGCAGTTCCATGAATTCCACACAGGGAAGACTCATGTGTATTTGAACTTGCAGCAGGTCAACAGTTCCCACCACTAATCTGCTCACAAACCTTACCTTAGAGTGAGGTGACAAGTGCAGCCTCTGTGACACTGGTTCCATGGAAGTCACTAATAAGGATAGGGGATTGGTGCCAGGGAGGGGAGGAAGAGGAGGGTCAGCGCTGCATGGAGCGTGGGGGGGGGGAGGAAGGGGCAGAACAGGAAGGGCAGCGCTGCATGGAGCCCAGGGTCACTGGACTCCCCAGCTGATCCCAGGCTGCATGTAGTGCTGCCACTTTGAAACGCCATGGCAGCATTTCAAAGGGGCAATGCAGCAGAGCCCTGGATCAGCTGTATGGCGCTGCTGCTTTGAAATACCACAGCAGCGTTTCAAAGTGGCAGCACCGCATGGAGCCTGAGGTCAGCAGGGGAGTCGCCAACTGATCCTGGGCTCTGTGCAGCACTGCCCCTTTGAAATGACAGCGCAGCGTTTCAAAGGGACAGTGATGCCCTATCAACTAATTGAATAGCAGGTGCAAAAATGCATCCACTATTCGATAAATGAATTACATGCTACTTAACATCCTTAGTGATGAGAAAAAAGTAACCAATGTGACTCATCCATCACTCAGATGGAGCCAGGGACCAGTACTAATGCTTGAAGTGGTACTGCTGGCACCAAATACACTGGTGGCAGAAGTGCTGACGACCCCCAGGTCATCAATGGTACTGAAGCAGCTGATGGTGCTTGAATTTGAATTGCCACAGTATCATTATTTCCTAAGTGTCTCACTGGCAGATCTTGCACTTATGCTCAGGGTCTGACTGCCCTAATTGGAATTTGGAAAGGAATTTTCCCATGAGTTAGACTGGCGAAGACCTTGAAGGTTTTTTTGCTTTCCTCTGCAGCATGGGGCACAGGTCACTTGCAGGTTTAAATTAGTGTAAATGATAAATTTCACTGTAGTCTCATAAAGTCTTTAAATCATAATTTGAAGACTTCAATAACTCAGCCAAAGATTAGTGGACTTTTACAGGAGTGGGTGGGTGAAGTTCTTTGGCCTGAAATGTGGAGTTCAGACTACACTATCATGATGATCCTATCTAGTCTTAAAGACTATGAGTCTTTTTGCACTGCTGATTGCAACAGTGCCAAGGAGTTTGCTGGAGTCAAGACCCCTTGCACTGAGCCCAGGCCAGCCCTGCTTCTTTAGGCTGTGAAGGGGGAAAATCAGAGTGTAATGCCAATAAAGCAAAGGATTCAGTGGCCCATTTACTCAATGGGGCTGTAAATGAAGCAGCCTTGGCAAATTTTCTGGACCAAAAGAAGCAAAAGGAGAGGATATCAGCAGCCAACCTGGAATGCCACTGACAAACAGTCAAAATATCCTAGGGCCAGAACCAGAGTCAAAATACAGGTTGGAAGGCATGGGGCAGAACCTGGAATAAAAGGATAGCAACCTATTGCGCCTATCAGTTATTACATTAGCTCAAGTGGCAAATTATTAAAGATTTCAATATCAGTGATGACTCCTGGGTAGTCAATTTGATGCCACATGGATCAATTATTTTTTGGGCTGTTTTTATTTTTTAAAAACCTAGGAAGTTATACACAAAGCCTATACTAAAGTAAAATTATTGATTCTAAAATCAAGCACTCACACTCTGGGAAATGCCATAATTAAGACTGTCCCCTTGGGAATATACATTGATTAGGGCTATAAGAAAATTGATATTCTTAGTTCAAAAGTTGCAGTCAGAGTTTATTCAAGTTTCTATTTTGCTGCAGTCAATTCAAATAGTATAACACCCCTCCGCAACATAATCCCCTCCTCCTGATACAAATGGTGTTGCAAGTAACCCTGGGTCCTAAGTCACAACCCCATTCACCCATGGTGGAGAGGAAACCACATATAATTTGAGTGAGTGGCATTGATACCGAATGCATGGGAATGCCACAGCACAGAAATTTGCACCAACTATGATGAACTGTGGAATATGTTAAAGTCACTATTCCCACAACAAAATTGCAGCACAAAATTTTCTTAGATTAATTATGTTACAATCTGTTATTACATGATCACATGCTATTTTATCTTCTGGACCCTACCTTGCTCAGTACATAGGATGAACTTGCTCTGGAGATGACTATGACCAAGTCTACACTCTGTGGTATAACTATGTTGCTTGGGGCATTGATGCTGGAGCAATTTTTATAGTGGGATTCTCACTGTGAAAACCATGCACTTCGGTTATTTACTACATCCAGCCAATAAGTGCAGTAGCACCCACAACACCTTTTGTTCCATTATAAAGATCATTTTGATAATGTGTATGTGGAAAATGCTATACCAATTAAAGTTGTATTGTTCTTTATCAAATGCATTAAGCTAGTAAGGTGTCCAAGAAAAAAAAAGTCCCTATCACTTTAACTTAAAAGATCATATAAACAAAACTCTCTACTACCACTTTAATGAAGTCAGTCAAAAATAAGTTTCTATTTACGGGGTTCACACATCATCATACAGTAGTTTTATTTAATAAAAAGCCACTGCTTTTTATTAGCTAGAAAATAAATGTTCCTTAGGCACATATGGGTGAAAAAGTTACTAATGTTACCGTAGATGCCAAGTCTTCTCTTTCTTTCTTCATTGCTCCACGCAGTGCTTCTTTTTCACCAGCCCTCTTATCTAGTTGGGCAATTAGCTCCCTTTCAAGGCGATCTTTCTGTCGTTCCATCTCACTTTTCAGCTGTTCACACTGGACTAGAGCCTTTGGAAAGGATATACAGTATTATGAAATTTAGAAAGTTTTACATTTAAACATAGGACAGGAAATAAATATTCCTCCAAAGCATGCATTAAGTAGAAAAAGGCTGACGTCCTACTCTTATGTTTTAGGAAAAACTTATTTGCTATTAGAACAAAGTTTTATGGCTGCATACAAATGTGTCTAAATGTATATTGGCACACAAAAAATAGTACTGACAAATTATAACACACACACACACACACACACACACACACACACACACACACACACACACACACACACACACACACACACACACACACACAATCTTTAAAAGACTATTTGTCCAAGGACAACTTGGTTCTGAAAAATGATTATCCAAGAATTTTCTTTAGAAGCCATTTTTTCCAGAGTAATTTGTATTGTATAGATGTCTGTATTGTATAGATGTCTGTCCCATTCTCAAAAAATCTGTTGCTGATATGACCTTAGGTTGAAATAGGATTGAAATGGGAGTGTCTCAGTGAAATGGGAAGAGAAATTAGGGGGATAGATTGGGAGCCAGTAAATGAGGGGGTCCATTACCAGTGGTATACTCTTTTTGAAAAGTGAAGGATTAGGTGCAAACGGCTGAGTAGAGGCTCAGAAGGAATTTGACTAAGTAAAGGGTTAAAAAGGTAAATTATTCTTCTGGTGTTCAGATTTCTAAAATGATGCTGAGGAAGGAGGAGATTTATTCACATTCTAACTCAAGATATATATATGCTAATTGGAATTCTGAGTAACCTATAAAGTGCAAATCATAAGAGGGCAACAAGGAAATAATTTTCTCTCCTCCAAAATGAGCTGCCCAGAGATGATGACAGCAAGGTTTTGCATACAAGGTATTGAATAAACCAGGGTTGAGCAATAGTTTTTGATGGGGGAAGGGGACACTCCAATAATTCTTTGGGCATGTAGATACAGGTTGAATCTTTCTAATCCAGCATTCTCTGGTTCAGCAACATCCATGGTCCAGCATGATTTTAATTAGCCGGATGTCCACTTATCATGGGTGCGGCCAAGTTTCTCAAGGTCCCATGAAGTTTGTTTACAGCCACTAGTCCTGGCTCTCATTGTTCTGTGCTGGTATTCAGCTCTAATTTACCCCTAAATATCTTCTAACAACCCTGTAAGCATTTGAAGTATTGGTAATGCTGCTAGACAATACTGACCTCCCATGGTCCAGCAAATTCTCTGGTTTGGCACTGGTGAGGTCATGAGGGTGCTGGACTTGAGAGGTTTACCCTGTACCTTTAAAATTCTGGCTGTTGGTCATTAACAGTTAATGAGGGCTTTATTTCTTTAAATATTTCTATAATGATTCAGTATGTGCTATTTCCCTCTTCCATCATCATTTTCCCATCATCTTTGAAACTAGTTTTTTTGGTAATAGTCTTTTTAAAGAATACATGCAGTTTTATAGTGTCCCATAAATAAGATCAGCAACTGATGTCCAGTAAACAGTGGGAATATTACGTTAATCTTGTCCTTTCTTAATAAGGAAGTAATTTAATTAAAATCTGATTTAGCGGTAATTCGCTAATTACACAGTAGATGGCACTACAAATCAAGATAATGATTTAATGTGCTTTTGTTTAGTTGTTGGCTTTAGTTAATTAGCTTTAACATAAGCATTTGAGGTCAGACATTTCATTTTACCATATCATTTTATAATGCCCCAAAGTTTTAAGAAGTTTATGCTCAGAAATGTAAGGTCTCAAAACCTACACTCCGGCCTAAGCAACTATACTGCAACTTTTAGTCCTGCAGCACAATCCCCAAGTCATCTGACTCAGGCCAGTCACAGGTCTGTCACTGCAGTGTAGACATGCCCTCAGGCTTGGTCTACACTGAAAGTTTTTGCAGCAGAAAATATGCTAATGAGGGACTTATTAGCATAAGTCACTACATCATTAGCATATTCTCTGCCATTTCTTTTTGTACAAGGGGTTTTTGTGCAAAAAGAAGCAGTATAGCCGTTTCCGTTTTGCACAAGATCTTTATGCCCCTCTGGGGCACTTTCTGCCACAAAAACCCACAGTGTAGACAAAGCCACAGAGATTAGGTGATTGCCCTGAGGTCACAATACATATCAGTCCAAGAATCTGAATTAGAACTCAAAAAAAGTCAAGTTCTGTGTTCTAACCACTAAGGAAGTGTTTCCTCTCCAGGATCATGCTCATTCTTAAAAGACTTAAAGACCATGACAATATCAAACACTTTAAATTAAATTTTATTTCAGGACAACTACATAATCTGGGTATGAAATAGTGTTTTATAGCTGATGTGGAAATAAATATAATTAACATTTAAGATAGTTAAGAATACTAAAGTACAATACCATCTTCTCACTGAATTTACCTTAGTCTTTTCTAAATTGGCTTCTTCTGTCATTTGTACAGCAAGTTTCACTTGCTCATAAGCACTAGACTCCCTTTGCTGTGATTCACTCAGATTCCTTCTTACTGAAACAAGTGCACCCATTAAGTCGTCTCTTTCCCTACACCAGCAAAAAAAATTCAGAGACAAGAAACATAAAACATTAATGGACTGTAAACATTAGGGTCATAAGTAAAGTAAGACAAATCAGCATTAATATGTATTAAGTTTTAAAGACAGAGTAGCGCCAACTCAGCACATACTAAAGCATAATCTGTAGGATGACCCCCTGTTCTTAAGAGCAGTGGGTTGTTAGTGAAGCTGCCAATAATTATTGCAGAGTTCATGTCAGGAATTTCTCCAAGTTTGTACTTTTTTACAAGCTCATTTTTGCACTAAGTAAATGACAAACTGCAGAAAAAACACTGGGACAGGCAAAAATGGGACAATTCTAACAGTAATAAATTATTAGAAATTCATTTTTCTGCATTATATTTAAAGGAAAACCGCACTAAATATTACAGCATCTTAGATAGCTAATAGACATCTAAAGATTTCTGGATTCTGTATTACCATTCACTTCTTCATTTTAATTAAGCAACATAGGTTGTTAACAGGAAACTGACTACCACAATAGTACAGTGGGCTCCTATGTTTTTTTATTTGCCATCTCCACATTTTCAGTTTTTAGAGTGCCTAAGAGTTTTATATTGCCAATGTTCAGAAGTTGCCTTAGGTGCAGTTACAAATTTTGGCAACTGGCTCTTCTGACATCTTGTAAGGTTAAGAGGCATCTTAGATTGTGGAATAATCACACTAGCAAACACTGATCTTTTCAAAGAGTTAGGTGCTAAAATTTCACTGATTTTTTTTGTTTTTTTAGTGAGATGAGAGCACTTAAGCTTCCATTATTTTCTTTGAGACTTCCAGCCTAAGTCTACTTCCAGCCTATTTCTACTGAAATACTCCTTTAAATCAGTGAAAATAGGCAGTTTTGTTGGAACTATGCCAGATTATACCACCTAAAGTCTAGAGACCAGAGTCTTGTCACCTCTAAGTTTCAGATTTAGCAGCCCATTGGGATGAATAGATCAACCCACATCCCTTCTTTCAAGCTGCTCAAAAACTCAGGAAGGATTTATAAGCTTCAAACTCTTTTTCATAAATGTAAGAGAGACTTTTTAAAGTTTGGATTCTGGAGCACAATTCTATAGTAATGGGTAGATTTGCTGGCAAATTTCAAGGCTTTAGAATCAGAATTACATGGGGAACCGATGTCAATATCCATTTGGTAAGTGCATCTCACCTGTACTTCACCCACTACCTAACCTTCACTGAGACCACTTCCATTATTGCACAACCCTAAGCAGTTTCAGCTATCTGACAACAGACATCTGCTTGATATGTTTTTAGGGAAGGCTGAAAGTATGTTTCCCAGGTTGGAGGGGAGGAAAGGGGTAGCTAACCAGTCATCTATAAAAAAAATCTCGAGTTCCTGTTTGAACAAATATTTTGTGGTATTATAAAATTATAGGTTTGGATGCCTAACATCCTGTATATATTTAGCATTTAACCCTAACTAATGAATGAGATACAGTTGCAATGTAGCGTTTGAAGATGACCACAAAAATGTTGCCTTCTTTTTACTCCCTTACAGTACACTAGTTTCAGGTGCAGGAAGCAAAACATTAAGTCCAGCACAAGTGGCATATGAAAAAGGTGCCAACCAGCAAAAAGGAGACTTGAGATATTATTTCCAAAGACATGACCCAAAAATGTCACGTGCACACTATTTTTGTACCTCATCCTTTCTACAGTTCTCAAAGAGTCACGTAAATAGATAAAGAATTGTTGCATGGAGTATTAAAACAACACATGAAATAATCCTGTGTGCAGGTTTTTCACATCATCGATATAAAATACTATTCAAGTCCTGTTCCCCTGTTTCCACTCTATGGGAAAACTACAGAGGGTATATTTACCACTAATTTTTAATCAGAACTTCCAACAGAATTTTCCTAAAGCAATGCAACCTAAACAAAACAACCAAACCATACCCTTAAAAACTCCACCTCACTTTATTGGGAAATACTGCTGTATTATTGTGTTAAATGTGTATTAAAAAAAAAAAAAAAGTATTTTCTATTATAAGCAACTGAGCTTTAAATTGCAAAGCTAATGTCCATAAACCTACTTTGTTAGCCTTTCAATGGCCTGCATGTGGACATTGGAATGGGTCTGAGAAAGAACAGCCTCATGTTGTGCGCATTTCAGACAAAGACCACCAACCCGATTGAAATTACTTGTTGCAATAAGCGAATCTTGGTGCTTTAATCTTCCTTTTAAATCTTCACAATTCTTCTCAGATTCACATAAGTCCTTTCTAGAATTAAGAGAAAATGTTCTTATTAAAATTAACTTAGAAACATTTATTTGCTTATAAGTACAGAGTTCATGTTTGAAATTTGCTTGAGCAAAATAATAAAAAATAGAATGTTACACCATTCAACATTGCGGGCCAGCACTTTATTGAAACGTGCTGCACAATAAAATCTATAAATAAAGAAGAAAACAAAACTTTCACTCCCACCACCCTTTTCTCCCATTAGAGAGAAATCTCATATAAGATAAGGAAGTTATAGAGTTAATCATCAGTTAAAACATGTGGCCTTCTAGAATACTGCCTTAGAGTGTGAAGGGCTTGCTGTAACATGAAAGTGAAAAGGTATATAGCCCATCAACTATACAAACATCCCAATATGTGGAGGGGGAATACAGTGAATTTGTTCACACTTGCATTGAAAGACCAGCGACTGTGTTCTTTAAGGATGTTAAATTGCGATTAATTTATTACTAATTTACGATTAGTCGATAGGCACTTCCACATTCCTCCTTTGAAATGTACATGAACCCCACAGTGGAGCTCTTGAAGGTTTCAAAGGAGGACTGCAGAACATCTCATGCAGCCAGTGGCCAGCGGGAAATCCCGCTGACTCCAGGCTGTATGAGGGGGTGCCAGCTTTGAAATGTACTCAGAGTCCCCGGCTGACCCCGGGCTCCATGTTGCGCTGCCAATTTGAAATGCCATGCAGAACCCAGGGTCAGCTGGGGACTCTCCACCTAATCCTGGGCTCCACGCGGCATTTCAGCAGAACCCACGATCCGGGGACTTCCCGGGTTCCGTGCGGCATTTCCCCAGAACCTGGAGTCATCTGGGGACTCCCTACCTGACCCTGGCTTCATGCTGTACTGAGCATGGGATCAGCTGGGGAGTCCCCAGCTGACCCCAGGCTCCAGGTGGCACTTCCGCTTTGAAACACCGCTTTGGCGTTTCAAAAGGACAGTGCTGCACAGCTGATCTCTGGCTCAGCTGTGTGGTGCTGCACCTTTGAATGCTGCCTCCGTGTTTCAAAGAGGCAATGCTGCACAGAGCCCAGGTACAGGCTCCATGAAGCCCTGCCCTTTGAAGTACCCCCTTGTCCACCTTTATCTGATAGAGGTGGTGGGGGGAAGGGGAGGGGAAGAGAGAATCGACTAGTTGACTGACTATCTGGTAAGCATTTGCTTATCAGATAGTTGACTGGTCTTTAACATCCTTAGTGTGCTTTGCTGCATTCTCCCTATAATGCTGTAATTAACTCCTTGCCTGTGCTCACTCCTAAAAATGAATCTGCAACCAGTGACAAGACAGGATAAAGATACCATACAATCCCTCGTCTTGATGCCATAAGTTGCTGAGCACTCTGAATCTGATCCAGCTAAGCACGTAAGATCATGCTTAACTTAAAAAGCACTTGAATTGCACTTTGCTGGATAAGTCCTCAGCACCTTGTAATATCAAGCCCCCTACAAAAAACACCATTAAGATTGTGGCCGCTTTCTGAATTGGCTGAAGTCTTCAAAGAATTTGAATACTCTAGTTTATCTTTCACTCTGGTGTTTGTACATGTTTTGCACTTCAAGATCATTCACTACACTAGCACAACTAGCGGATACATTTATTATTCAATCATTATTTAAGATGGGGATTAATATAAGAACTGTAAGGTGAATAAGGAATTGGCTAAATGGAAAGTGACAAAATGTTGTGATAAGGAAACTGTTCGGCTAGAGGGATTTACTAGTGAGGTTTCCTCAAGGACTGGTCTTGGGACTGATTTAATATTGTCATTAATGATCTTGGCACAGAACGTAGTCGCTTAATAATGAAATTTGCTGATTATGCAAAGTTGGAAGGCATAAATATAGAGAAAGTTCAAAGTATTATAGAGAAAGAATTACATTTATACCACTCGAAGAGTACTGGAGGACTAGCTAAATTTAATAGTATTGTACTAAAGTCATGTACTTACTGACTAAAAAGAATATCTGCTATATGCTGGGGGGGTTCATCACTCGGAAATAACAGAAAAGAGAGATGTGGGAGTGTATTAGTCAATAACAGGATGACCATGAGCCAGTAATGTGATCCAGCCACGAAGAAGACAAATGTGATCCTAAGATCTATTTGGCGAGTTACTTCCAATATAGTATCAATGCCATTGTACAAGGCACTGGTAAAACCTCATCTGAAATAGTCATAATTCTAGTCACCCATCTTCAAGAAAGTTTAATTCACAACAGAAGTAGAGGCAGAGGAGGACTACCAGAGTGATCATGGAAATGGACCAATGATGAGAGGAAAGAAGAAGTTACCTACACTGTGCAGTAATAGTAGTTCTTTGAGATGTGTCCCCCTGTGGGTGCTCCATTCAGGTCTCAGTGCATCCCTGTGCCAGGGATCGGAGATTTTTGGTAGTAGTGCCCCTCGTGCTGCACCTGCACACACAGCCCCCTTTCCCGGAGGCTGTGGAGCACGCGTGCGGTGTGAATCCCATCTGTTCCTTTTCTACCTGAAATCCCTGTAGACTCCAAGCAGAGGGGAGGACAGGAGGGTAGTGGCACACCCACAGGGACACACATCTCAAAGAACTACTATTACTGCATAGGATGAGTAACTTTTTCTTCATCAAGCAGTGTTCCTGTGAGTGCTCCACTCAGGTGACTCCGGAGCAGTACCCGCCCAATGGAAGTGAGCATTGGAGTCTCTAAGTGGAAGGACCGCTTCTACTAGAGATCTATAGAGTATTGGCCCCTTGTATAGAGCATAGTGCTGTGCAAAAGTATGGTGTAAGGACCACATGGCTGCTCTACAAATGCCTGCCAACGGTACATTGTTCAGGAAGGAAGTTGTAATGGCCATCGCATGTGTGGAGTGTGTCCTAATGGGCTGTGGTGACTTTCTGCCCCTAAGTTCATAGACAGTACATATGCAGCCTGAAATCCACATGGATAGGTGCTGTGTCAAAACTGCTATTCCAAGGCGTGGACCTGACCACATGACGAAGAGCCTGTCCGATTTCCTGGTTGCTCTAGTTCTATCAAGGTAGAAAGCGATTGCCCTCCTTGCATTCAACGTATGTAATATAGCCTCCTTGGGGGAGACGTGAGGATTAGGGAAATAGGCGGGTAAATAAATGGGTTCATTTATGTGGAAAAGGGATATAACCTTAGGGAGGAACTTGGAGTGAGGCCTAAGTATGACTCTATCCCTGTTAAATGTAGTGAAAGGAAAGTCCACCATGAGGGCTGCGATTTCTCCTACCCTTCTAGCTGATGTTAATGCCACCTTCATAGACTGGTACTGAGGTGGAGTAGTGGCTGATGGCTCAAAGAGTGGTCTGTTGAGCATATCAAGGACCAAATTCAGGTCCCACTGTGGCACCGGGGGGGCGAAGGTTTGGACACATTTGTGTAAACCTGAGAGAAAATGCTTCACAATGGCATGAGCAAAGACAGAGAAGCAGTTTACCAGATCATGGAAGGCCGTGATTGCCGACAGATGGACCCAGACAGAACTGATGGAAAGGCCCGTGTCGCTGAGGCCCATGAGGTAGTCGAGTAAGGTAGGTATGGGGACTGTGGTGGGGTGCAAATTGAGTCTCGTGCACCATTGGTGAAAATGCGTCCATTGTTCTGGTAGGTGCTTCTCGTAGGGGGATGCTGACTGTTCAGAAGAGCTTGTTTGACCCTATCCAAGCAGGTAAATTCTTCATTCTGGAACCATGGAGAAATCATGCTGTGAGTTTCATGGTTTTGATACTGAGGTGATGTATACTGCTGTGGTGCTGTGTGAGGAGATTTGGCACTGCCAGGAGAAGGATCGATTGATCTGTCGACAAGTAGTATAGGTAAGGGAAACAGGGCAGTCTCAGCCAAGCTGGGGCTATTAAGAATACTGTGGCCCGATCTGGTCGAATCTTGTTGATCACTCTGGTGATAAGCAAGAGTGGTGGAACGGCGTAAAGCTGGGGAGCTCTCCACTGGATGGTGAAAGCGTCCCCTTCTGAACTCTTCCCTAGTCCTGCCCAAGAGCAGAATCTGTGGCATTTGCGGTGGTGAGGTGTTGCAAAGAGGTCTATAGTTGGAAAGCCCCATTTGCGGAAGATTGAAAGGAGGACATTGGTATTGATCTCCCACTTGAGCGGATTGGAGAAATGTCTGCTCAGCTTGTTGGCTCTCACATTCTGTTCTCCTAGTGTGTAAATGGCCGCTGGGATTATCTGGTTTCTGAGGCACCAGTTCCAGAATCTGACTGCCTCGGCACATAGTGTGTGTGATCAGGCACCCCGATATCCCATGACATAGAACATGGACTGTGTGTTGTCTGTGAGGACAGGGATAGTTCTGCTCTTTATCAGGGGAAGGAAATGGGCATAAGAACTGTGAATGGCCCTGAGCTCTAGGATATTGATCTGAAAGTCTCTCTCGTGTTGGACCCCATGTGTCTTGTATTGATCCTGCACCACAGTGGGCTCCCCAGCCTATGAGTGATGCATCCGTTAGAGTCACTGGAGGGTCTGGTCAGTGGAAGGGTATACCAATGAGGAGGATGTTCGGAGATATTCACCATTCAAGGGACTGCGGCACTGGTGGAGGAAGCAAGAGATGCTTCGCGAGACTGTGCTGACTTGGTATATAGTTGATTGTGAGCCAATGTTGTAAGCAACGCATGTGCAGCCTTGCGAACAAGACCACAAAGGTTGTGGCCGCCATATGCCCCAGTAATTGAAGGCATGTGTGGAACGTGGAGAAAAGGGCCTGTCTGACCTGTTGAACAAGGCTGCAGATTGCCATGAATCTTTGTGGAGGGAGGTAGGCTCTCGCTGTGACTGAGTCTACAATTGCCCCAATGAACTCTATCTTTTGTGTGGGCTGTATGGTGGATTTTTGATTGTTGATAAGTAGGCCAAGTCAGGAAAAACATTCCCTGGTAACAGTTGTCATGATGATAGTTTGCTGATAGGTAGGGCTCTTGATTGGGCAATCGTCTAGATAAGGGAAGATAATGACGTTTTGCCTCCTGAGAAAGGCCGTGACTACGGCTAGGGTCTTTGAAAAGACTTGAGAGGCCGTAGAAAGGCCAAAGGGAAGGACTGTGTACTGTGTAAGATAATGATCTTGTCCCACCACAAATCTGAGGAATCTTCTGTCAAACAGATAGTCACATGAAAATATGTGTCTTGTAGGTCGAGGGCTGAGAACCAGTCCCCCTCGTCCAGTGCAGATATGATTGTTGCTAAGGTCATCATTCTGAATTTTGCGTTGCGAATGAACTTGCTGAGTTTCCTGAGATCAAAGTTCGGTCTCCAGCCCCTTGATTTTTTGACTGAAGAAATAATTGAAGTAAAAACCTCTTCCCCGCTGTTCTTTTGGGAGTTCTATAGCTCCTAAGGCAAGTAGTTTCTGCACCTCTACCCTTAACAGAGGCTCGTGAGAGGGGTCCCTGAAGAGGGACGGGGCAGGGGGATGGGTAGGAGGCATGGAAGTAAAGAGGATTGTATAACCTGATCTGATAATTTCTAGGACCCATTCGTCTGTGGTAATTTGGGCCCACTGATGTTAGAAAGATCTCAGGCAGTGACCGAAGGTGATGTTAGACTGAACTGGACTTAAGGGGTCCTGACCAAAACTTCAAATTTGCTGCTTGTTAGAGGTGGACTGATTTGTGGAGGACTGGTTTTGCTGATTCCTCCTCCTATTAGGGCATTGCTTGGGCCTCTTGTCATATGGCCTCTGCTGCTTTCTGTAATGGTTATAATTATAATCCCTTGGTTTCTGGTAGGGAGTGTATTTACACTTCTTATTGGGAGAGGTGTACATCCCCAAGGTGCGTAATGTCATACGCAAGTCCTTCATAGAGTGTAGGACCTCATCTGTATTCTTAGAAAACAGTTGTTTCCTGTCAAAGGGGAGATCCTCCACCCTTGCTTGCAGTTCCCTTGGGACTCCTGATGACTACAGCCACAAGGCCCTGCACATTACTATGGCTGTGACTGTGGTTCTAGCTGCGGTGTCTGCGACATCCATAGTGGCTTAAAGAGCAGTCTTAGCTATTGATAAGCCCTCCCTCATGATGGACTGGAGGTGAGGTTGTCTGTTTTCAGGAAGGTCCTGCAGTAAGTCTTGTAATTTAGTATAATTGGCATGATCATAATTAGCCAACAATGCTGTGTAATTAGATATACGGAACTGGAGAGTGGCTGAAGAGTAAACTTTGTGGCCCAAGGTGTCTAGCCGTTTGTGTTCTTTGTCATAGGGCATAGATTTAAATTGTAGATTCTTAGCCCTGTGATTCACAGAGTCCACCACTAGCGAATTTGGCTGTGAGTGGGCAAATAAAAAGTTCATGTCCTTTGCTGGGACGAAATATTGTCCGTCAGTTCTGTGGTTCGTGGGCAGAACAGAGGCTGGATTTTGCCACAAAGCATCTGAAGGTTGAAGGATGGCTTCGTTAATGGGTAAGGCTATCTTGGAGGATGCGGAGGGTTGTAATATGGTGAGTAATTTGTATTGTTTGTCCTTCACCTCTTGTAGTGCAATGTCTCGTGATTGTGCTACCCTTTTGAAAAGTGCCTGAAAATGTTTCAGGTCATCCACTGGGGAAGAAGGTGAGATCTGGAATACTCTTCCTCCTGCCTGGACCTGGGTTCCCTGCCATGTATCCTAAGGGCTCCACTGAGGTGGGAGCTGATGTGGGGGATACATCCATGGTTGCCTGGGTCAAATGGGATGTTGTTGAAGGGAGTAATCCCTGTATGAATGCCAGGAAGTTATTGAGGGAACAAGGGAGGAATGGCTTGATGAGAGCCCACTCCTATGCCCGCTACCATAATCAGATGTTGGGGATATTGGTGTAGGTAAATGGGGGCCACTCTGTGAAATGTTAGCATGCC
Source organism: Pelodiscus sinensis (assembly GCF_052426305.1). Lineage (NCBI taxonomy): Eukaryota > Metazoa > Chordata > Testudines > Trionychidae > Pelodiscus > Pelodiscus sinensis. The sequence continues at coordinate 133,765,372 of NC_143054.1, read as the reverse complement.
CCTGAGCCGTGAAGCATGGTGATGCTTGACTCATCTTGACTCAGGCTGAGGAAAATTTTTAGGTGCCGCTTTTTGCACAGCACTTTCTTATGTTGCGGTGCCATAGGGCGGTCACAATCACTCTGCCCAGTTAGATTAGGTGCAGAGGGAGAGCTCACCGGAGCAGAGAGGGGAGGCATATGCAGCTGCCTCAATGGTGCCCGTTATCTAACGCTGCTGCCTCAATGGTGCCCGTTGATGTGGTGGTCTTAATTTGTGACTCAGCTCTCCTGGCTGGCACTAATTTGCATTTCTCCGTGGTACCAGAAACTAATGGCACCGAGGAACGAGAGGCTCTAGGCCAGTGGTCCCCAACACGGTGCCCACGGGCACCATGGCGCCCGCGGGGGCATTTGTGTGTGCCCGCCAAGTGCTCGGGGCTGGCGCGGCCCCGGACTCATGGTGCATGAGCTGTGCCAGAGCCGGCCTCGGGCGCACGGTGAGCGTTAGCCCCGGGAGCGTGGCGAAGAGGCACAAAGGGGAACTGCTACCAAAAAATCTCTGATCCCAGCGCAAGGACACACCAAGACCTGAGTGGAGCACCTACAGGGACATCACTCGAAGAACGGGAAGAGCTCATTTGTTAAGTCTAGTAAAAAGATACTACTTTCCATAAATACTAAGGAGGTAAAAATGCATTTAAAAATACAACTGAGACCACTAAAAATTATAGCATTTATACATGCTGCAGGCTCTGCAGTACAACGCTTAGGCTGTGTCTACACTGGGCCACTTATTCCGGAAAATCAGCCGCTTTTCCGGAATAAGTTGCGAGCTGTCTACACTGGCCCTTGAATTTCAGGAAAAGCAACAATGCGCTACTGTACAAAATCAGCCACTATTCCGGAAAAACTATTCTGCTCCCGCTCGGGCATAAGTCCTTATTCCGGAACACTGTTCCAGAAAAGGGCCAGTGTAGACAGCCCAGTAGTCTTTTCCGGAAAAAAGCCCCGATCGCGAAAATGGCGATCGGGGCTCTTTTCCGGAAAAAGGGCTTTTCCGGAAAAGCAGCCTGCCAATGTAGATGCTCCTTTTCCGGAAAAACTGAAAACTGAATAGTATTCCGTTTTAAGCATTTCCGGAAATTCATGCCAGTGTAAACACAGCCGTAAAGTATAAAACAAGGGCTGCTGCTGGCCTCATTCTGGGGAGCCAGTGTGTACCCTGCAGTGGAGGCAGGGGATGAGGTGCAGGGGTAGCAGGGCCTACCATGGACAGGGGCTGCTCCCCCAACAGGAGAGTGGGGCAAATACTCTAAGATGAAGCTAAATACATTTATGAATGGGATTATTTACTGGGACTGCCTACTATAGTGGAGATGGGAGTTGATAACAGATATGGAAGGGACCTTCTCCATGTCCTACATTCAGGGTTTCCATTTAGTCTCTCTACCAGAGCTCCCCCACAAAAAATAAAAAGTAAAATACTGTCAAAAGCCCATGGAATAAAAATGTAGTCTAAGTTAACTGACAGAGTCCATTTAAGATCTGAAATTTGTGATGTAAGATTTCTCTTAGCCCAATCAAATTTAACAGAAAATTACTATTTTTTCAATTTTAATCAGCTTACAAAATTTGAACACAGTTCAAATAGTTCTACAGAACTATTCTACAAAAATAAAGTAGTCTAAAGAAAGGATCCTATTCTCTATTAAATCGCTACACAATTTTTAAACACTGGCTTTATCCTTACTCAGGGTGACAAATCTTTTCCATAAGCATCATGCAATTAACTTGTTCATGTTTTAAGTTACATTCTTCGTTCAATATAAATGTTTCTCACGTGTACCCAATTTCTTTTTAAAGTCATTTTCAACAAGTGATGGTGCAAACCATGAAAATGCCTGTGTTTTTACAAATAATTTAAAGAAAAAATGACTTATTTCCATTTACCTTAGAGACCGTATTTGAGCTTCAAGTGTATCAGTCCTTTCTTGATAAAGAAGTTTTAACTTCTCCTTTAGGAAAAGTTGAAAGAAAGTTGTGAGTATAGAGGAAGACCAGCACAATTACCGCCTCTTAGCACTTTATAGAAACTTCCAAAAATCAGCAATATTCATTAATTTCCCCCTGAAGACTATCAAAAATTTTCAACCTAGACCATTAGCTCCAGAAGAAACAACTTTCCTTACTTTCAGAAAGCCTTAAACAACAGAATTGTGTCATGGATGCTTACTTATTTCTAGACTCCAAATCACCTGATGAAGTGGGTTTTGCACACAAAAGCTCATGATTCTATAGATTTTGGTAAGTCTTTAAGGTGCCAAAGGACCACATGTTTTTAAAGTTACACACCAATACGGCTACTCCTCTGATTTATTTCTACATATTGAGCCATATCCTTAGCCCATGTTAACTGCCATAGATCCACTGATTTCAGTTGAGCTACCATGATTTATACAAACTGAGAACCTGGCCTACTGAGCTTCTGAACAGGGAGACATCAGCAAAACACATGTTTGTGACTTTGGACAGCCCCCTACCTTACTTTCCCCTTCTACTCAGGGCCCCGTAAGAAATTTATATTCCAATGGTAATTAAAAACACTTCCCTTCTGGTAGTGAACCTTTTTACTCCTCCACACTAGCTCTCCAGGCCCCAGCTTTCTTTCAGTGTTTCTATCCTTGACTCAGAAGAATATCTAGCAGGACTCAATTCAAACAGTCCCTTTACTACCTGCAGCACTCTCTTTGGGCCAAACAAAGCTGCCCAAGCTTCGGTCCTGACACTTCCAGCCTGTTAGCTGAAATATTGGGCTCCCAATTCAACTACCTTTCCCCAAGGACTTGTCCCTCCCTACCTTAGCTCTGACGAAGTGGGTCTTTGCCCACGAAAGCTTATGCTCCTACACTTCAGTTAGTTTATAAGGTGCCACAGGACTCCTCGTCGCTTTTGCAGATTCAGACTAACACGGCTACCCCTCTGATACTTACCTTAGCTCAGGAAGCCTGGCCTAAACTAATCCCATGGTCTCCTCCATTATCACCCACTTGGGGAAATGACCTGGTCTTGTCAAAGATATGGCTAAGACCAATGTTCCCTCTAAGACAGTGGTCCCCTACCTTTTGGGACTGCTGGGGGTGGGGCCGCTCACACGCCAGGTGCCCGGGGGTTGGGCTGTGCACTCTCCTGGGGGTGGGGCCACCCATACGCTGCGTGCCCGGAGCTGGCGCCACCCATGTGCCACACTCCCGGGGCTGGCGCCACAACTGTGCTGCAAGCCCAGGGATGGGGCCGCCCATACACCGCACGCCCGGGTCTGGAACAGCCCATGTCCCGTGCTCCCGGGGGCTGGGCCACCACCGCCCATGCGCTGCGTGCCCAGGAGCTGGCAGTGCCCGTACGCCGCACGCCCAGTGGCGGGGCCGCCCATACACTGCACGCCCAGTGGTGGGGCCGCCCTCGAACCAATCACCCAGGGGTAGGGCTGCCCATGTGCTGCGCACCCGGGGCCGGCACAGACCTCACGCCGTGCACCCAGGGGTGGGGCCGCCTAACCGCTGAGTACCCGGGGCCAACACTGACCATGTGCTGCTCACCCGGGGCCGGCACTGCTCATGCACCCAGGGGCAAGCACCGCCCGTGCTTTGTGCGCCCGGGAGCAGTGCCGGCCCTGATCACTTGGCGGGCGCCCAGAAATGGCCCAGCGGGCGCCATGGCGCCCATGGGCACCGCGTTGGGGACCACTGCTCTAAGATGTGCAGCATCACAACTGATTAATCAGATCCACCCAGTCAGAGGCTCAGGGCTCCATGCACAGAGCTGACTGACTGGGCGAGGCTGATTAATCACCTGTGAATCTATGCTGCTGCACAGCTTAGTGGGAACACAGGCTACAACCCCCCTTTTTCCCTTAAAGAGGCCCAGTCCCTTATGAAAGGCCTGCTTTTGATCCCCCAGAAATCAACAGAAATACTCCTAAATAGAGAAGATTTGGGGCCATTATGAAGAACTTGTTAAATTCTTATTACAACATGAGTTATTTCATAGTTTTGTCCCATTTCTTTCTAAGAAGTCGCACATGAAAACAGATGTACCTGCAGTAGTTAAGTAGTATGGTAATGTGAGGCTACAGCAATCCCTTACACAGTATCTCATTCTTGCTTCTTTATCCAGTCCCCATGACTGACCAATCAATACACAATAGGGATGTTAAAATTAGATTAACTGACTATTCAAATAGTCAATGGAATTTCCATTGACTATTCGATTAGTCAATAAGGGTGCTTCTGCTTTGAAATGTAGCAGGAGCCTGCCCAGCTGTTGCTACCTTTCCAAGGCAAAAGTGCTGAGTAGTGTTCCGCCTTTGAAATGTACAAGAGCCTCAGCAGGGGATTCTTGTACATTTCAAAGGTGGAACGCCGCTGCTGCGCCCCTGCAGACCCCCCTCCCCGCAATGGAGCTGGAGCTGGGGGGAACCGGCTTTTAAGCTGGCTCCTCCCAGCACCACCACCTCTTCCCTGCCCCCCTTGCTGCTGCTGCTTTCTAATAGAGGCAGTAAGCAGAGAGGAGGGCAAAGCAACTAGTTGACTAGTGCTTCGACTATCGAATAAGCTTTTGCACAAATGTCACATATGGGCATATAAGAGAAAAGAAGTCAAAGAACTACTGTGGACACTTGAACGATCACAAGATTCCAGATGCTGAGTGCTTAGATGTTAACATTTCTGGCTCTTCTGAAAGAGGCACCAATGAAAAATCACCTTTTATATGCAGTTTTTCCTAGCATAAAGGAGTGACAAGAAATCTTGTCATCTTGAAGCACCCAAATGCCCTTTAAAATATGTAGCTCATTTGTTCACACACAGATTACTTCATTCACCACAACTGCTGGGAAGAATCAAGTAAGCAGCAGTGACAGTAATACACCATTCACATTTTTAAGAACTGAAAAATACATTGTTAAGTTGAGATAACAGGGCACGGACTTCCCCAAATTGAAGATATGCAAGATATTGCTGGTCTTCCACATCTTTGAGAGGCACAACACGGAAGTTGTAACCTAAGGGATGAGGATTAAGGAAAAATGAAGCCACTTTGACATCATCTGGATCTTGGGTTGCTCCAGAGACCCACAGTACTGAATGGCTGCCTGCTCTCGGCTGCCTACAGGTATCATGATTATCTAAAAATCTCCACAGTGCTATGTACTGCAGCTCCATATTGGACATGTGCCATCTACTGCAGCCCCACACTGATATTTGAACAAGACTGACAACCACCATTGTCTGAAATAACAAAATTAGATATTTTAGGATACTGAGAACATGAAGCTTCAAGGGGTAGATATTGAGATAGAACCCCTAGTCTATCTCTTCCTCCATAACTCTTTGGAAATTAATTATCCTAAAAATGCCACCAAGAAGGAGGAGCACTAAAACCTTCTGCCAACATATGACACGGCAAAGAAGTGATTTCAATACCAACCAATTCTAGCTGCCATTTTTCTGTTTCTGCAATGGCTGTTGTGGCCAAGACCTGTTCTGTGTTATGTGATGGTAACCTTTTGGCAGGTTGACATAAATTAGAAGCATCACGTCCTACAGTCCAGGAATTCCGAGTATTGGCCTGAAATAAAAAGGTAATGCTTCAAAGCCTAATCACAATAGTAGTTTAAGTAAAAAATATTTATTGCTAAATAAATAGATATGGAATATTACTATTAAAATTCACTTGATGAAAGAATCTGTGCAGAACTTAATGTAGTTGCCCTCTGGGAAGAAGGTAATGTGGGATCTCTAATGAAGAATTTTCAAGTTTTCAGAAAACTTTGGTTAAAGTTCAGTTTAAAAAATTCTTATTTTAAATGAACCAGTTCACCAACCCTTAATTTAAAAAGTACCAAAACTTACAGACGCGTCCAAAAGAGTTTGTTCTCTCAAAGTCTGGTCTACAGTTAGAGATTTCAGTTCGTCATGGAGTTTCTCATTTTCAAGTACAACTACTCGTATCCGATCTTTCATCCCAGATAACTCCTCCTATGAGGCAGGATACAAAAACTGTACATAGAAGGCTTCTAGATACAGCTATGATCATTTAAATACTTCTTGATGTCAGAGATGCACAAACAACTGATTTTTTTTTTATTTGCTGGCGCTTCCAAAAATTTAAAAAAAAAAAAAAAAAAAATCAGTTTAGGTCAAACCAGATGTGATTTTTTTTTAATTTTCAGCAAATAGAAAAAAGTTGGAAAAAAGACTTTCAGGTCAAATAAAATATTTCATTCAATCCAAAATGAAGAGCTTGGGTTATTTTTAACAAATAAGGAAATGAAGGGCTAGATCAAAAAATAAAAACAAAAACAAAGGAGGCAGCAAAAGTTGTCCCCTTACATCTACTCACTCAAGGAATGGGAAACCCAGGATTGAATAGCGACTTAAGCCTATGTCTCTCTGGGTATGTCTACACTACAGCGCTAATTCAAACTAACTTAGTTCAAATTAGTTAAATCGAACTAAGCTAATTCGAATTAGCGCAGCTAGACCTAAACTAGTTCAAATTAGCGTTTTGCTAATTCGAACTAGCATGTCCACATTGAGTGGACCCTGAACAGAGGTTAAGGATGGCCGGAAGCAGTGCCGGCCAGGCATCAGAGTAGGACTTAGAGCGTGGAGATGCTGTCTCAGGCTAGCCGAGGACTGTGCTTAAAGGGTCCCGACCCCCACCCCGGACAGACAGTTCTCAGGGGTGCCCCGCTTGCAAAGCAGTCCTGGCTTGGAGTGCCCTGAGTGCCCACACTCAGAACATCACAGCACTCGGCCACCAGCCCGGCTGCACTTGCCGCAGGCTGCCATCCGGGGGGAGGGGACAATCGGGGGGCTGCAGGAGAACTTCCACCCTGAGCAGCCCAAAGAGCCAGCCCAGTCCTCCCCATCGGGGGCTTGTACCCCATTCCTCCCTCACCTCCTTCCACTTACCCCTCCCTAGCCCCCCTTCCTGATGTACAAAATAAAGGACACGTGTTCAAAAATAGAATCTCTCTTTATTGAACTAAATGGGGGGAGACTGGGAAAAGCAGGTGGGAGAGGGGAAGAGAGGCTGGGAGAGGGGAGGGCAACTAAAATGATGAGGGGTTTGGAACAGGTCCCATACGAAGAGAGGCTAAAGATACTGGGACTTTTCAGCTTAGAGAAGAGGAGACGGAGGGGGGATATGATAGAGGTCTATAAAAGTATGAGTGGTGTGGAGAGGGTGCATGAAGAAAAGTTCTCCATTAGTTCCCATAATAGAAGGACTAGAGGACACCAAAGGAAAGGAATGGGTAGCAGGCTTCAAACTAGTAACAGAAAGTTGTTCTTCACAAAGCAAACAGTCAACCTGTGGAACTCCTTGCTGCAGGAGGCTGTGAAGGCTAGAACTAGAACAGAGTTTAAAGAGAAGTTAGATCAATTCATGGAGGTTGGGTCCATGGAGTGCTATTAGCCAGGGGGTAGGAATGGTGTCCCTGCCCAAAGTTTGTGGAAGGCTGGAGAGGGATGGCATGAGACAAATGGCTTGGTCACTGTCTTTGGTCCATCCCATCCAGGGTACCTAGGGTTGGCTGCTGTCGGCAGACAGGCTACTGGAGTAGATGGACCTTTGGTACGGCCATTCTAAGCTCAGGGCTCAGGGTCGGGGGTCTCAGTGGACCACCTTGATTTTCATGCAAACCTGCTCCTGGGTGGCCAGGGTGGCAGCTCTCCCGCCCTAGACAGCCACTTTCCTGTGCCTAGTGCGGAGGTCGTAGACGAGGTCCACGATGTCTGCACTAGACCAGGCGGGTGCCCGCCTCTTGTGGTCCTGGGCAGGCTCCAGAGAGCCGCCAGCCTGGTCCCAGGAAGAGGCGGAGGGCTGGGGGGCATCGGGTGGCTGGCTCGAGCCGTGCCAGGTGCAGGGTCTGCTGGCTGGGTGCTGGCAGGCTTGCACCTGGCACGGGCACCTTTAAGGGCTCTGGGGCCGGGAGGGGGGCATACGAGTATCCCTGAATATCCCATACCCTCCTTCCCATGTAAGTACCCTAAGCCAGTAAGCTATGGGATATTCTGGGGTGGGATGCTCTCAATCTCCTCTGGAAAAGCTGTTCTACTTGGTATAAGCATGTTCATTGGAATGGAGACTGGAACCCAGATGTCCAAGGCAAGTTCCCTAATCACTGGACTATAGGGTCTGTCTCTTTCTCTGACTATGCAAGCATTTCACAGCTTCAACTGGAGAGACAGACAGGTCCACGCCAGTAAAGCCCATAAGTTGGTGCTTACGGAAGGGAGAGACCTAAGTTCAAATTCCTTCTCCATAATGGGGATTTTAACATGAGTCAACACCTTCGTGTGTGTGTGTGTGTGTGCGTGCGCGTGCACACACGCATCCACACCCCCACACACTAACCACTGGTCTGGAAGGCCCTGCCATCACCACACTTCCACATCTGTTTGTGTCATAAGAACAGCCATATTGGGTCAGACTAAAGGTCAATCTAGCCCAGTATCCTGTCTGCCAACAGTGGACAATACCAGATGCCCCAGAGGAAGGGATCACAACAGGTAATCCTCACATGATCCCTCCCCTGTCAACTACCTCCAGAGAAACAGAGGCTAGGGATAGCATTTCTACCTATCCAGCCTAATAGCCATTGATGGACCTAACCTCCATGAATCTAGCTCTTTTTTGAGCCCTGTTAAAGTTCTAGCCTTCACCGCATCCCCTGGAAAGGAGTTCCACAGGCTGACTGTACGCTGAGTGAAGAAAAAACTTATTTTTGTTTATTTTAAACCTGCTGCCTATTAATTTCATTTGGTGACCCCTAGTTCTTTTATTGTGGGAATAAGTAAATAACTTTTCCTTATTCACTTTTTCCATACCAGTCATGATTTTATAGACCTCTATCGTATCTCCCCTTAGTCTCCCGTGTTCTAAGATGAAAAGTCCAAGTCTTTTTAATTTCTCTTCATATGAGAGATTAAATCACACACACACACACACACACACACTTTGGCCAAAACAATTCACCAATTCAATGCAAAAACGTGAAATGTCTTGGTTGTTCCAAATCTGCATTTTTCAGTAAGTTTCATGTAAAAATTTTCATCTAGCTCTAGTAAAGCATATGTATCTTTAGATATTAGCAATAAGACTCATTCATTTTTAACCTTATTATAGGCACAATAAGCACATGTGGTAATAGTTTAATTTGCATGTTAATGCTGGTTAGACGGTTGAGTAGGAAAAGTTATACAATTATTTCATTTAAATAGATACAGTTGTCTATCTCGGATATGTTTTATCAAGAAAAAAGCCTCTTCAAGAGATAAGAACTATACAAATAGGATGTATCTTAAGACATACTACATACTGACTGAATTGTCTGTGCTTCAATTTTGGCTGGTGCAGTATTTAGAATCTCACTTTGCATACTAAACTCTTATTAAACTCAATAGAAATTCCATGAGCAAGACAACTGTGGGACCAGGATCTTAATGGATAAAGCAGGTTGCATACCTTGCAAAACTTCACTTCAGCTTCTAAGTGATGAATGTACTGGGACTGATCATTAATGATAGGAACAAGATCACACACCTCAGGCAAACTCTCATCTGCAGCTTTTGAAGCAGTCTGGTGGAAAATAGGTAAATTAAGCGTAAGTAGTATTTTATTATTAGAAATTTTCTCTTCTAATTTTTGCAAGAAAAAGTTGTTTCCACTCATAGGATCCTATTCAAACTTAATACTCTTTGCAAAGCATTAAAAAAGAAAATATATTGTACAAAAACCTTGATTCGTGTTATTTTAAGTAATATAGTGGAAACTATATTAGAAACTAGCTTTTTAAAGGACCACTGTCTTAGGAGACAATCCTGAAGTATCCCCAATTCTGTTCCACCTTTACAAAAGATAACTTCACTGAGCAAACAGCCAGCCATTCAATTGGATATCAAAAATTGAGATATTAAGGCTGATCCTTACCACACAGTATCCAGAAAAAGGAAACATGGTTACACATACCTATTTAAGTTCTGTTTGGTCCAGCAGCGTACCAACCAATTGTGGCAAAAATGTGTTGTTAAAAGTAGAACCACTTCTAGCTACATTGCAATGGTCATTGAGCAATACTTTTACCACATACATTTGTCATTAAGCCAGAAATCAGAGCAACATTGATGGGTTGGAAATTAAATTGGTGGACAAAATAATAAGAGGATGGCTATTATTCCTCTTTTGGGTTCCTTACAAAAAAAAAAACAAAAAACCAAAAAAAAACCCACCAGACTGATTATATCACACAAATGCATGAAGAAATGGTAAGTTTCAGAAACAAGGGATACATTTTTCAAAAACATGATTAAAACGAAGTTAGGTTGACAACACTATAACATTCAGAGGTGTGGAAGAGTCACACCTCTAGTGCCATAGCTAAGATCAACTAATCCCTAGTGTAGATAATGCTTGGCCAAAGGGGGAGAATTGTTCCATCCATCTGCCTATCATTGCCTAGGGAGATGGACTTGCTAAAGAACGGACAAATTCCAGCCTGCAGGGTTAATCCTTGGTGGGTTCACACCGCTATATTTACCTGCATTTCTGCCCGTATCAGACGATCACAGCTCTTGATGGCCACAGATTGCTGTTCACAGCCAATGCAAGCATTGGGAAACAGTGCCCAGGTCCACACCGCTTCTCATTGGCCAAAAAGGGTGATCTGCAGCCAACAAGAGCTGCAACCGTCCAATATCTGCAGAGGCACAAATAAACATAGCAGTGGCATTTTTACTGCTGTAGGATAAAATTGTCCTAGGCCGTCTATGATAACTTGCTAAGAACTCCTATTCAAATTCGGAAGTCCCGTATAGACCTCTAATCAGTAAACCTCACAAACAGGCAGTTAGCATAAATGGAGGGACTTTGGAAAAGGCATGGCCACCCTCACAACCACATTCAAAGGGGCCTCACCAGATAAGACACCATCTGGTACCAAAAACAACCTTGTTAACTTAGTGTAATATGTTCTTACTGTTTTGCTTTAATCCTAGATAATGGTCCCGTGACCCAAGGATCACGCCAGTGCGAGGCAGCACCATCCTTCCATAGAGACATCATAACTCAAATAGCTAGAAGTTGCCATTAAATTGTTGGTTTTGTTTAGGCTGGCTTACTTAGCAGGTTAGGAAAAAACTACCTGTATTAGAGATAAGGTGTTTTACTGATGATGAGAGGAGATGCTGTGTAACCTTCTTAGCTTATTGACTTACGTGCTCATTTCGTCTTGCTGATAGAACCTATCCAATTTCTTCCCCTTCGTCCATCAGCCCCCTGTATAAACTATTATAATGTTTTCCTTATGCAGTGTTAAACACCCTAACCACTGGTAGCACTCCACCAGCACTGTGTGTAATAAATCTTCTTGCCTGTTTTCACCTCATCCAGAGTGTCCAGACTTATTTCCAAGAATTGCCCACACATGGGCTAGCTAGAGCAGTGAAAAAAATCCTTCCAATGCTATAGGAAGCATCTACGCTATGGCATTATAGCTCCACTGATGCTGCATTGTACATATGCCACTGTAGCACATAAGTTACTTCAACTGTCCACTCTAAAAGCCTGTGTTCCATGGACTTTCAATTAAATTTAGGCTCCTAAGTGACCTCTAAAAATAGTCCTAGGTGCTTTTGAAATTTTTACTAAAAGTTAAAGTTACTAATAACTAGGTATAGCAGGTAGCAATTACATCAACAAATTTCGAATCAGGCACAACAGTATTGTTTCACACAATTATCTCTTACTTTTGAAGGTGCTACCCTGCTATACTTGAAGTAAACTGATTCCAAACAAACAGATTTGTCAATACAAATGAAAATTACCAAGTGAAAAATCTTTTCTACTGAATTATAGTAGAGCCACTTTAGAGGCATTTATATTAATGAATGGAGCACAATTTTTGTAGATTCATGTTTTTGTTTTAAAGTTTGAATTCTATGTCTCAGAAAAGATTAAATGTTACAGTGAGTTAATATAACAGCCTTTCATCTTTGAAGATCTGTATTAAGAGGCAGATGTGAAAAGCAGGTTTGGTGTCCTGAACATTTATTGGTACACATCATAAAGTAAACTCAATGCAGCATAATTAGAAACATCAGCTTCATTTTATTTATAGATTCTACAAAGGCATTCCTTTCTCAGTTTAAAAAACACAAATTATTTCACAAAACAAAACCAAAACACTAAATCCACTGGCTAATGTTCATAACAAAAATAATTCATCCAAACAACAGAAGGGATTGAAAATACATTATCTTGCTTAACTAGCTTAAAGCAATTATTTATAAGACTGAAGATCATCAATCTGAGCATCCACAAGTATTTCACGAACATGAATGAATTTTGCTTCATAACAGTACTCTGAAATATTACAATTTTATTGTATGGGGGAGGTCCACACCTGCTGCTTGCTACTCTTGCCAACCTCCATCTCTCTGGGGGTAGATCTCTGGCCAGGGGGGAGGGTGCAGGAGCGGGCTGCAGGTGCAGGGTGTTGGTGGAAGAAGTGAGTGAGGCTGCTCTGGGGGGGCCCACCACAGACAGGGGCTGCTTCGGTTGGCCAGAGACACTGACTGCTCCAGCTGGGCTGGAGCAGCCCCTGCCTGCAGCAGGTGGGTTGCCTGCCCTTTAATAGGTTCACTGGTTAAACAATGTTTTACCTATTAAATGGAATTTTACATCTCTAAATCTCAGACCTGTGTATTACCATAAAACTATCCATTCTCCCACTAGTACTAGATCTTGAGAAATTTAGCAGTACAAGAGCTGGTTATCAGAAGTCAGGATTGAGGAGCAGTGGCAGAATCATCTAAAAAAATTGCACAGAATTTATTCTCCCCTGCATCAGTGCAGGTACTGTAACGTCCACAAAGTTTATCAAGATTTCATTCCATTGCATAAAGGAGACTACACACAGGATTTACTAGGTTCTAGACACTGCTATTAGCCCTTGATTTTCCAAAGCAACTACTTTACAATTTTAGAAAACAAAACATCCTGAATTTATCATAATTATACCTCCATTATTGTGTGAGATATACACAATACTATAAAGCAATAAAGAAACTCCTTTTCTATCCATTTCTCTAGCTCCCAGTTCCACCTCACTAATTTTTGTGGAAGTATACTACCTACCTTTGACGGCTGCATTTGTTGTGCATTGTTACAGATATGCAAAGTGTTTGAAAATGGAAAGACTAATGTACATTTTAGTCATTTACTTCAGTTACATGAAAAAAATAGTCCTAACACGTAATGTAAGAAACTAACAGGAATTCAATGGCAGCAAAAATCTGATTCACTAGAAGGAAAGGATAAGCAACATGTTTTCTAAAAAACACAACAATTCAATTTAATTCTATTCAATGAATAATCTGACTTTCTTCCAAAATCATCTCTTCTTTCATTTGTCAAAGGAGAAAACTTGACTTCAAACTGTCATTGAGCATAAAATTTCTTTATTAAGAAATAGCAGATGTACCGGGCATTGCTCAGATCTGGAACTCTTTTTTGGGGGTTGGGAGATGTGGGGGGGAACTTAGTGGAGCCCCAAGGCTGGCTGGGGCTGTGCTGCCCTGCCAGAAGCTCCTACAAAGGGGAAGGGGAGCACAGATGCAGGGCGCCCACCAGGCGGCTGCTTGCCTTCCCAGCAGCTCCTACAGGGGTGGTGGTGAAGTACCATGGTGAGAGCTACACTAACTAGCAGCTACTTCTCGGGTTACCTAGGGCTGTGTAGCTCTGCCAGCAGTGTCCTGGGGGAGTGGTGCATTCACAGCAGCGGGGGCTGTGCTGCCTGGTAGCAGGTCACCGGGGGGGGGGGGTCACTGGATGGCAGGGTTCTCCCTTCCTTCCCAGGTCCAGTGATGGGGGAGGGTGGGGAAGGCATTTGGCCTGAGACTTTGCGGGAGGGAGGCCACTTACCTGGGCTAGTGGCCTCCAACATGCAGAGCTCCAGTTGGAGCTGGCCACTCTCTTACTGATGCACACATTCCTCTATGGTCATTGTGGAGCAGAACTGTCCCTCCTATCAGACTCCTCTCTTTCCATGTTATGGAAAACAATCAGATTCCAGACGCATACCATTGTCCTAAACCCTAACTTGCTTTAAATTATGATAAAAGAGGAAGATGCATACCAAATTTGGTGGCTGGTCCTAGCTCTTATTGTTTAGAAAGAGTTCTTAAACAAAAGGACAGATGCACACTTCTAAACTACGTAGTAGATTTTTCTGGTGTCTTTGACAGGACTAATGTATATTAAGCAATGTGTTTTCATTTTTAAAGAATCTTAACACAACAAAATTCCTATTTATTTTTCTGAACAGTATTACATACGCTCAGGAACAGCTTAAAATACTGCATTCACAACAAGAAGTTGGACTAAATTCATAGAAAATGTCAAGATTTTTTACGAGAGTAATAAAATGAAACTAAACCTCTGAAACACTGTTCATATTTTAAATTTGGTGTTAAATAATTGTGTGAGAGAATATAATGTTTAGCAAAAGTACCAGTCTAACAACTTTGGAGACTGATGTTCTTTATTTATCCCCAGCACAGTTGCAAGCAACAACCAGCATTTGTGCAAGATTCAACATACTGTCCCTGCCACCATGCCTCCAACAGGACATGGAGAGGAGTGAAAGGGTATTTTTTTATTATTACTGTTTAACATGCATAAGGACAGGTAGTCACTGAAGGCTATCACAGAGTAGGACCGGAATTATACCATCAGACTCATTTAATCTTTGATACTGAATTACTATTAGCCAGCAATAACTGATTTGAACAGGATCCAGGGAGATGAAAGGCTTTCCATATATCCCAGCCACAGAGTGCAGTTCCCCACTGCAAGAGGGATGGATTTGAAAAGATTCCATGGGGGTTAACCTTCCTACATCACAGAGCTCCTTTCTGCAGTGAACTTCTTTTGTGTCCCTAAGCAGAAAGATTTTGGTGCAGTGCTTTAGGGTTTGTTGCTACTTGGATCAATTAGCAATTGGACTCCCTAACCAACAGTAAAAGAGGAAAACAGGATCCCTTCATCATCTGCCTTAATGGATCCACCTTCACTGACAAAAACCTTTACACAGACTTAATTTCCAAAGCAAAGAACTTTTAGTGGAGAAAGAGGAGGAAGCCAACATAACACACATGGGAGCAATTTCCAAAGAATTACTCAAATACTCTCTCCCTACTGAGAAGCAGCCAGTATCCCCACACATGGAAGGATTAGAGAGATTTGATGCCTCTTATTCTTCAGACAGAACAATATACTCAAAGTTACATGAAGAAGCAAGGAAAAAATACATACCGAGGGTGCCATCCTCCTCCTCCTTGATGGAGATAGTTCACTCTCTAGTCCTTCTTGCTCTCGCAATAAAGCTTTAAGCTGATTAACTAAGGAACAAAATTAAAGCACTGGTAATCAATGAGACTTGATAGAAATCACACAATAATGCTGCCCTGCAGTTCCGAGACTAGCTGCTCTTAGAGCAGGAATGTCAAACTCGAAGCCTACTGAGGGCCGCACAAACGAAAATGGATAGCTTTCAGGGCCACCAAAGAAAATTTACTTCTATCAGAAAGTCATAATTATTTATTATTATAGATGATGTTTCAGGAATGTTATCATATTTCAGGTCTTATTTTAATATAATACATAATGATGTGTAAAATTGTTATTTGCCCATATAAGATAAATTTTAATTTAAATATAAATTTAAGGTATTTTTTAATTGTTTATGATACATAACTTATTTTGTTGAAATAAAAACAGGTATAGACCATGGTTAATCAAATGAAACAGGCTTCTGTGAAAATGTCAGATACTTTGTAAGTTTGAAATTTTGCATAAAGGTATAATCATGCAATTGCAAAAAATTGATGTTTATTGATATAAAATATACATTTTGTGATTTTATTTGGGAATAAATAAAAAAACCCCAAATATTAACAAAATATGTTCCTCCTCTCCCCAGAGCCAATCACTCCCATACCCCCATTCTAACCCAATCCCCCTCCGCTCCCCCAGTGCCAAGCACACACCCTCTCTAAGGGTATGTCTACATTTGCACCCCTAGTTCGAACTAGGGTGCAAGTGTAGACATAACCTAACCCAATGCCTCCCCTCTCCCCCAGAGCCAGGCACTCCCAGCCCCACCTACCCTAATGTCTGAGTATTGGAGCCACTGCCGCTGCCACACATTTCTTCTCCAAGTGCTAGGGCAGCATGAGCACAGTGGCCAGCTGTGAGCAGGCGCTTGATGCCTGTGCAGAGCAACCTGGCCACCCATGAGCACATGCTGAAGCACCCAGTGCAGAGAGGCCCAGCCAGCTGTGAGCAGTCACTGTGGTGCCACGTGCAGAGCGGCTGGTCAGCCAACTGTGACCTGCACTCGGCCACATGCTCTGAGCAGCCAGTGGGCCGCACTTTATTCTTTTATAAAAATGTAGTGGAGGGCTGCAAAAAATTTTGATCGGGCCGCATGCACTCTGCCAGTGACCTGTTTTACATGCCTATCTTAGAGCAACGTTTACCTGCATGGCTGTGCTGCAGTTCCTGCCAGGCCACTTCCCCATTCTCATCAATACCTGTGGAGAACTGGTCCAATACCACTTCACTTTCTCCCATTGTGGGATCACGTTCTCCCAAGGCATACTTCAGTTGATGGATACTTTTACTAGCACGGTCTGCAAACAATAGCATGTATTAGTGATCAAAAACAATCTTTCCTTTCTGATGAAAAAGCAACTCAAAGAGAGATTAGTTTACAGAATTGTAATTTTAACTTTATACAAAGACAATAGAGTAAAATATATTCGAGGCTTTTAGCTTTATTTAACACTATGCTGAGTAGCTACTAACAATTGCCTAAAAAATAGGTAAAAATCACTGTAAACTAAAATTTAGAGTAGTGCCGTTTATCCAGGGCCATCCTCAGGATTTACGGGGCCCTAAAACAGTACTATTAAACTACACTAATGCAAATGGCAATGCAGCCGTTCGGATGTGCAATGTTAACTCATAAGCATCACCCTAACTCCTAATACTAACCTGTTTTGAATAACCGGTAACTGATGGAGGCTGGAGCAGTCCCCCCCCCACTTGTAGCAGGGGGGCGGGCGGGGAGGTGCTTCAGCCACTGACAGGCGCTGCTCTCCTCTGGAGCAGCTCCTGTCTGCAGCAGGCCCTGGCACTCCACAGGCAGGGGTTATTCCTGCATCCAGAGCACCTTCTGTCCACAGAGAGCCTGAGTGCCCCACAGGCAGTGGCTGCTCAGACTGGGGCTGGGAATGAGGTGTTGGCAGCAGCCTCAGCCCCCACATGGGGGTTGGGAGCTAGAAGAGCCAGCCCCAGCCCTAGCCCCAACTCAAACCCCAATCCCAACCCAGAGCTGGGGGTGGGAGCACAACGGTCTGGTGACTACTCCATCCAGACTGGAGCAGTCCCCAGCCTGGATCCTGCTTAGTCAGTTAACTAGTCAAACATCAGGTCAGCCTAATGTTTAGCCAATTAAGTGATTAACCAGGATTTTAATTCCTAGTAGCTATACACAATATAAGGCCACACTGATATAGCACATCAGTGTTTGGCTCAGGGTGGATTAAAAAATAAATAAATAAGTTTTGTAAATGAATTCCATTCGTTCATTGATTAGAGACCCAATCTTACAAGGTTCCCAAGGCTTCTGCATAGATTATTTAGGTTAATATTTCGATGTATCCAATGGGAGTCAGTACTCAGTGTAGAAGATACCATTAAAGATGCTTAGTTTTGCAGTTCTCAAACTGTGGATTTGTGTCTCCAGAGCTAACATGCTTGGTAACAAAAATGTTTTTAAATAAATAAGCATATAGAGGTGAGAAACAACAGACCTCCATCCAACTGTCCCTGTACAAGTTTGTGCACACAGAGTCAATACCTATTTTAGTTTAAAACAATAACAAAAACAAGACTGATTTAAAAAAAAAAAAAAACTTGAGTGTTTAACTAAATGAAAAACTTCATATGCTTCTTTTGCTAAAATATTATGTTTGCTGTTGAAAAAAAATCCAGAATATATAATGAGGTTGTTTTAGTTAAATAAAACAATTAAAATATCTATCTGGTGATGTTCTCCTCCTAATACACCATGGCAAGAAAATCCTCCAAATATGAATGATTATTATGTTGAACTGGACGTAGTTCACATACCAATGACTTCATAAATATCTGCTTCAATAACCTTTTGGTAAATTAAATAACCAAGCATTCATTTTCTGATATAGCTGAAACTAATTTGAAAAGTGTTCAAAATAAACACTAGGGCTGTCAAGGGATTAAAAAATTTAATCACGATTAATCACACGGACCTCCCCTTTGAAATGCCACCACGATGTTTCGACGGGGCAGCGCTGCATGGAGTTCAGGATCAGCTAGAATTCACAGCTGAACCCAGGCTCCATGCAGCGTGGCCCCTTTGAATCCCCAGCTGATCCCGGGCTCCGCATTGCGTTGCCCCTTGGAAACGCCGCCCTGATGCCTCAAAGGGGCAGCACATTAGGAGCCCAGGATCAGCTGGAATGCTCTGATTTGAAGCAGCACTTCAAAGGGGCAGTGCAGCCCGGAGCCCGGGATCAGCTGGGCATTTCAGCTGATCCCTGGTAGGGAAGTTAAAGACTAGCTGACTATCTGATAAGCAAATGCTTATCGGATAGTCAGTCAACTAGTGGACTAGTCATTTCCTCCCCTCACCCCCCGGCCTTTGCTGCCTCCATCAGATAGAGGTAGAAAAAGGGGTGGGGGAAAGGGATACTGCAAAGTGGCAGCACCGCACAGCTGTGTAGCGCTGCTGCTTTGAAACATCAAGGTAGCATTTCAAAGGGACAGCTGTGGAGCCCGGGGTCAGCTGGGGACTCCTCAGCTAATCCCGGGCTCTGCACGACATTTCCCCAGAAACCCAGGGTAAACTGAGACGTCCCCAGGTAACCCTGGATTCTGCTGCCATGGGGAGCCCAGAATCAGCTGGGAGTCCCCAGCTGACTCCAGACTCCACGGCTGCCCCCCTTTAAAACACAGCTTCTGGCATTTCAAAGGGGCAGCTGCCATGGAGACCGGGGTCAGCCTGGCAGTGGAACCCAGGGTCAGCTCGGGAGTCCCCAGCTGACCCCAGGTTCTGAGGTAATGCTACGCAGAGCCCGGGAGCAGCTGGTGAGTCCCCAGCAGACCCTGGGCTCCGCTGTCCCTTTGAAACATGCAGAGGCAGCATTTCTAAGGGGCAGCTGCCGCACAGCTGATCCCGCAGCTCATCTGTGAGGTGGCTACCCCTTTGAAACTCTGTGTTTCAAAGGGACAGCAGAGCCTGGGGTGACCTGGGGAGTCCCAGGCTCTGCGTTGCGCTGCCCTTTTGTAGCGCCGCAGCAGCACTTCAATCAGGCAGTGCAGCATTAACACCTGCTATTAACACGTACAAACATTTAATTTGTTAATCCTTAACTGCATTAATTGCAGGAATTAACACATCAATTGACAGCCTTATAAAACACTATTTTAAAATGTAGGTGTACCTCTAAACTTGAAACCTATATCTGAGTTGTGAAGAATATCTATTAAGATTATAGCAACCAACAAGGACACACTTGTATGTAGAGAACCCATGATCATATCAAATCTTCCTGACTAATGATTTAAATCAATTTTATTTAAATCAAATCCATCCTGGTTTGATTGATAACTAAAATTCCTAGAGGTGACAACACTTCAGGTACTAATTATGGACTTATATCTAAAAATACTTACTACCATGAACAACTTCATAGATTTCCTATATTAAAATACAACTTCAAACATTTATTTTAAATAAGTTAACACTTCATTATTTCAAGATACTGTATCACCTTTTTCAGGTTACAAACCATTCCTTTTTTAATTATTTTCTTGACCAGCACCTGGAAGAGGACTTTTAGTTTTCCAATATAATCTTTATTCCTTCTCACACCTCACACCACAGAGAGCAGAGTGCTTAATTGGTCAGCTGAAACTAACTGAACTCATGCTCTTAATTTTTGATAACTAAACTGTTTGAAATGACTATCACGTTGTTTTAGCTGCTGTAACTGTTGGGTGAACTTTACATGGAACTACTATTTAATACTACGTACGTGAATAGTTAAGTGGTGGTAAGCTACATCCTTACCAGGCAATGCTTACCAATTATGGTTATCCAATGGGGGCTGGAATAGCCCCCCTGTCACTGTGGGCTGGTTCATCCCCACAGAGCCTGCGGTGGGCAGGGGTGCTCCAGCCTAGATGGAGCAGCTCCCACCCGAGATGGGCGCCCCCCCCCCACACAAACTCACCTGCCCCCATTTAATCCATTAACTGGTTAAACATAACATTTAAGCAGATAAATAAATAGGATTTTACATCCCCAAATCAAAAGATGGAAACAAGTAAAATTTAAAAATGAATCAGAAAGAAATTAGAATAAAAACACTTCATAGGAGGTGAAAATGTATAATGTACCCTATGTACTCGATCATAAGTCAATTTTTTTTTGTTAAAAAAAAAAAATCACACCATAAAGAGCGGTGGGTCATCTTATGGATGGGTCACTGTGCTACTACTTTATTTTATTTTTTTTTAACTGGGGGGAGGGATTGGCAAACCTCAGTTTCCAGCCCAACAGGGCAAGCCACTGGCACGCTAGCATGTTTTATGTACCTGGAGCATCTGCAGGAACAGAGCTCCTCAGCTCCCTCTGGCTGTTAGCTGTTCTGGGTCAACGGGAATGACTGCCAGACCATTCCTTGGCCCACACTGCTTCCTGCAGTACCCATTGGCTGTGAATGGCAAACAGCAACCAATGGGAGCTGAGAGGTTCCATGCCTGCAGATGCTCCAAGTACACAAATGTCTCAACAGGCCAACAGTTTGCCCTGCTGGGCTGGGAACTGACCTCTTCTCCTGTATTTTAAAAGTCAGAATCGAAACATAAGTTTTAGAACTTTTATTTTAATGCATCTAACCAAAAAAAGTATAATAATTGAACATATATGAACTCATATGGACTAATTTCGAAGAAATGTTTTAAAATCTCATATTCTAATGCATTTAAAGTCGTAAAACCTTTCAAACTCTGAATCAGTCTCCAATTTACCAAACAGTTCATTAAACTCAGCTTCAGTCATAGCTGCTCCTGCATTGTCATCAGCAATGTCATCCTGATTGCTTATCAGTCTCCATTGTGTCACGAGTGAATGTGGTACTGTCTTCTGACCCATCAAGCATATGGCTGATGCAGCGTTTCCAAAATGATTTTTCTATAATTTCTAAGAGAATGGACTCCCACGCATCCTTGACCACTGGGCAACCAGATTAATTTTGGGCTAGATAAGATTTCCGCCTTTTGTCAATTTCACCATGCCTGACCACATCCAGTCAGATCACATTTTGCATAGCCGGTCTTTAAAGGGATTGTTCAGGCGGACATTAAGGGATTGTAGAACAGAAGTTAGGCCTGCAGGTATTACAGTTCAAGTAATTTTCATTTTTTTGGTCACATGCTTCACCTTATCCAACCTATGTGCCCTGAACATGTCCCATACAAGCATAGAAGGTTTCTAGAGAAATGTTTCTCATCACTGAACACTTTTTCCAAACAGTCAATAGTACCACTTTCATCCATCCGTCCCTTTACATGTGCACATATGAGGATATCCCCATGAAATGTCATCGTTTTGGACAAGGTTTTTCTTTTCAAGAAACAGAATAGAGCCTTAATCCATTGGCCATATATGATAAAACTACTGTAAAAATGGATTATTTTTCATGGCCAGTGGTTTTAATTAAGACTGTTTTTTCACCAACACTAGTTACTCTTCTTTTGCTCAGAAGATTAAATGTCAAAAATGTTTCATCCATATTTCCTATTTGTGACAACTCCGATTCATATTCCTTTTGATATTTTATAATAAATCTTCGGAAAGATTCAATTTTTTTCTTCCTGGTCTCTCAGCAGCTTTTGTGCTATCTTTGTTTATTGCTGAAGATAGAGACCTTGACAGTTCACGAAGCTAGTATGCCAAACTGTTGATGTGACATACACCTATGGCTTTTCTGACTCGTGTGTCATCTTTTGACATTTGGAGAGCACACAGACAAATTCCAGTTCTAGTGACAAGGTACGCATTTTGTCATCATTCAACAACCCAATCGTTGCGACTTTTCCAGCCCAAGAAATGAAGCAAACCTTGTTGGACATTTTTTCTTGCTTCTTGGTATGTTTTTTAGTGTTGCTTTATTTTTTCACCATTCTCCTACCTGCTTCTCATTGATGCAGAATTTTTGAATAGCAGCACAATTATTGTTTCCTTTGCATATTCAACAAATTCAAGTTTAAATGCTGCATCAAACAGATCATTTTCTTTTGATTTCAACATTCCTCATTTTAAATGCTAGTATGAAAAAATAACTCCAGCACCTCACCCCCTGTCATCCAGAGAGTTCCAGGGCGGGGTAGCACCTAGCCCAGTGGCAACACAGGCCATGAGGGGGGTGATATTCTCTGTTCCATCAAATCCCCTTGCTCGGGGCCAGTCAAGACCCGAGGGTGCCAGACCAGTGAAGTCCAATCTATATCAAGATATGGTAGACTTCCGATAATCCGGAACCTTTGGGACCTAGGTGGTGCCGGATTATCAGATATGCCGGACTCTCAGGAGGTACTATAAGATGGTTATATATATATATATATACACACAGTATATACTGTATATAAAGTGTTTTTAACCCTTTTTATTGTAGCACAAGCACTGTTCAGCATCACACAATACCAGTGGCAGACTGATTCAGTCCCGTCCGGTTTTGCTCGGTTCAGCTGCCGCCGCTGCTGCCTTGTGACTTGTTTTTTGCCGAAGATCACTCACTAGGCTCTTCTCATTTTGATGTAAGACTATCGGGAGCGCCATACAATGCGATGCCGGACTAAGTCTACACTGCCATGATTTTTCAAAAATGCTTTTAACGGAAAAGTTTTCCGTTAAAAGCATTTTCGGAAAAGTGCATCTAGATTGCTTTCGCAGAAAAGCATCCTGCCACTTTTTGCGGAAAAGCATCCGTGGCCAATCTAGACGCGCTTTTCCGCAAAAAAGCCCCGATCGCCATTTTCGCGATCGGGGCTTTTTTGCGGAAAACAGTACTGTGCTGTCTACACTGGCCCTTTTGCGCAAAAGTCTTTCGGAAAAAGACTTTTGCCCGAACGGGAGCAGCATAGTATTTCCGGGAAAGCACTGACGATCTTACATGAGATCGTCAGCGCTTTTCCAGAAATTCAAGCGGCCAGTGTAGACAGCTGGCAAGTTTTTCCGGAAAAGCTGCTGATTTTCCGGAAAAACTTGCCAGTCTAGACACAGCCCTGGGCTACGTCTACATTGGCCCCTTTTCCGGAAGGGGCATGGTAATTTTTGATATCGCAATAGGGAAATGCGCGGGGGATTTAAATATCCCCCGTGGCATTTAAATAAAAATGTCCGCCGCTTTTTTCCGGCTTTTAGAAAAGCCAGAAAAGAGTGTCTACACTTGCCCCGATCCTCCGGAAAAAGCGCCCTTTTCCGGAGGATCTTATTCCTACTTCAAAGTAGGAATAAGATCCTCCGGAAAAGGGCTTTTTTTCCGGAGGATCGGGGCCAGTGTAGACGCTCTTTTCCGGCTTTTCTAAAAGCCGGAAAAAAGCGGCGGACATTTTTATTTAAATGCCACGGGGGGATATTTAAATCCCCCGCGGATTTCCCTATTACGATAGCTGAAATTAACATGCCCCTTCCGGAAAAGGGGCCAGTGTAGACATAGCCCTGGAGTTTTACTGTACCTTATACCATTTTAGCTTAATTGCCTTCCCATATGGCAGTAAGCTTTACCAGTACAAGCACATTCATACAGTGGAGAAAGAGGGCCCAGTACCAGGGATGTTAGATAGCAGGTAACAGAATAGTTGACTAACCCCATGAAGTCTTAGTCAACTATCCTATAGTTCCAGGGGCAGTGCCAGCAGCCAGTGTGTTCTAGCCCCACTCCCTGGGCTGCCACCCCATGCTGCTGCCTATGTTTGTACAAGGGCTTGATGGAAGGGGGGAGAGGCAGCTGGGGGGGGGGGGGAAATAAGCAACAGCCCTGGATAATCAGGGGCAGCTGAGACAGGGCTGCTCTAAATCAATTAAGGGGCAGGTGAACTGATTTCAGGCTGCCACAGGACCTCTTTAAAAACCTTTTCTGTGAGGGAGGGTGGAAGAGAGTGGAGAAAAAGTTTGGAGAGTGGAGGTGGAAAGGAGCTAACAGCTGATAGGCAAATCAGAGGAGCTGAGCAGAACACCATCAACACTGCTAAGGGCTGCAGGAGGAGGTGGCAGGCTCCAACAGGGAGTGTTTGGAAGCTTCCTTCCTTCTAGATGGCCAGAAACTTCAGTTGGTGGCTGAGGAGGACTGTTTACTCAGCCTGACTGGCTGAGGGCATCGGCCTCAACACCCCTTTGTTTTGCCAAGGGACAGAAGGCCAAATGCTCAGAAAAGGCAAGTGGGACTTGTACCATGTCCACTAAACTGTAGGATAATGGGCAGAACAGGGGCCTGGGAGCCCGAAGTAGGACTGACCCTACCACAGGGTTCGTTTCAGCACCACCAGACCCTAGTTGCTGCTGCTGGGGCAAGTGCCAGCCTCTCCTGAGTGAGCGCCTTAAATCCATGGGTGGGACCACAAACCGTTTCCACATTCTCTCCTTATTTTCCCTACCAACTTGAGGATCCATGCCTACCACGCATATCAAGAGGCGATGCTGTGGGTTCCAGCAGGTAGGCCCAAAAAAGTGCGACTAGGGAAGTAATGGTGTAATTAACCGATAAGCAAAAGCTCATTGGTTAATGCTATGGATTACATGCACTTCCCCTACCTCCCCCTTCTGCCAGTACTTTTTTTTTTTTTTTTTTTAGTGGGCTAGCCAGCAGCTGTGCTCAGTCCCAGCTTGCAGTGTCTGGGACCTACCTCACTGCAGCTCTGTGTTTAAAATGTATTAGGCGCTGGGCTGGCAGGCAGGCAGCCCTGCTCAGTCACAGCTCACAAGCTGGGTTATGTGAAGGTTTAACAAGGGAGGTTAGATATTGGGTAATCGAATAGCTGTGTAACAGCATAAACTTTTTGGTTAGATCTATTCTATAGTCCTGAGGGGTGGCAGTCGGTGCTCCTGGGAGCCCCCTGCCACCATGCGCTGCTGCCTCCGTATCAAAGGCAGTAGTGTAGGATAACACAGCAGTAGTCCCTGACTTCGGGGGTCCAACCTCCCAGTGGACAGAGGCTGCTGCAGGGGGGAGGGGGAGAAGAGAGGCTAGGAACTGAAAAGGAGGCTACCATGAAGCAACTTGTCTGTGGCAGTCTGAGCTGGCCAGAGGCTGGTCCAGCAGCAGCCCCTTTCCAAGCTCCCTGTGGACGTGGGCTGCTGCCATAAAGCAGCCTCTGTCCACAGCCACCTTGGGCCGCCGCAGACAGAAGCTGCTTCGCGGAATGCAGAGCAGCCTCCATCCCCCTGTGGACAGGGGCTCCTTCACAGCAGCCTCCCCTATTCCCTTATGCCGCTGTCTCTCAGGCAGCAGCACATGGGGGAGGGGGAGTGGTAAGGGGAAGGTGGCACCGCAGAGCTGGTGCTGGAGGGTGGGACTGGCTTTCAAGCTAGCTCTCCACCCCAGCTGCCTGTGATAGAGGCAGTGGGGGAGGGAGGGAGAGAATGTGAGTAGTCAAGATGAACTGAAAAGCCTAGGCTTATCAATTAATTCTATAGTCAACTACTCATTGACATGTCTAGGCTTAACCAGTTAACTGGTGGGGCTGGAATAGTGGGCTGCTCCGGACCCACTGTGGTTGTGGGGGGACTGCCACGGACAGGGGCTTCTCCAAAAGTTTCAGCTCTGGGCAGGGGGCTCAGGCTTAGCTTCAGCCCTGAGTCCCAACATGTTGAATGCCAGCATGGAGACCCTATTAAAATGGGGTCCTCGGCTACAGCTGGGTCATATTGCAGTGACTCTGTGCCTCATACAGTGCAGATGCTCAGGTTGTCAAGGCTCCTTAGCAAGTGAGAGCAAATGCACTGGTGAATTTACTGTCAACTATGACGTTGGTCTGGGGTTTGGTGCTACTAGAGCTTCTATAGTGGGGGGGGGGGAGGGAGGGAAGGGAAAAGGAAAAGCCACAGGTAGTGCTCTGAAGATGCACTACCCCCCCCCCATGTTCCCAGCCAAAATTGTAATGGCTACATGGGGCAAGGCTACATGGGGAGCCCCCACATACCCTCTTCCTGCCCCTCTAGGTTCCCTTCCCTTCATTCTCTCTTCTCTTCCCCCCTCCAGGGGGGAAGCTGTCAGGTAAACAGCTGATTTAGAGCTCTCTTTGCCAAAATTAGAGAGTGAGGGGGACCGGGGTGGAAGTTTGGTGCTAGGGGCACAGGGTGGGTAGAGTTCCGACAGCAATGGGTTCAGTCACCGGGGAGATCATAATCTGGTTCACTTGGCTCAACAGGCTGGGATGGTTAGAACAGTATAAAGGGGTGTCGGCACCAGTCTACCCTTCTCCAGTTCAATTTTTAGCAGACGTGGTGAGCAGAGAGGTGGAGAAAACGGCGCAGCCTCAGGCAAAGAAGCCACGTAGCCAATAGTGGCGGTGGGGCAGCGGCAAGAAAAGGGGTCGCCCGCACACTAGTGGCCACGGTGCCAGCAGCCAGGCGGGCCGTGCGACGAGAGGAGCTGGGGCAGCCAGTAGTGGGGGACAGTGGGCACGGCGAGAAACCACTCAGCTCGCGGGGAGCTGGCACTGCCAGAAGAAGGGGGCAGGCGGCGCTGGGACGGGGATCCCGCTCACCTCGCAGGCTTTTCTGATACCGCTCCAGGTCGGACTCTTCCCGGGCTTCCCGCATACGGACAAGGTCCGCGTCTCTCCGCGCCAAGCGACGCCGCACGGGCTCCGCTTCCCTGTCCCGAGTCAGCGTGTGAGGACCCAGCCTTTCCCTCCCGGCTTCGCCGCTTCCAACAGCGCTCGGGAGCCGTAGTTCCGTGTCGTTCGCCGTCCCATCCCCCACAGCGGGCGGCAGCTCTTAGCGGAACTACGATTCCCTCACGGCTTTGCGGCACCCACCGCCCCTTCTAACCTCAACCCGTGTGGGAGCTCGTTGCTAACCAACTAGGAAAACGGTCCCGTCGGCCCCCAGCTGAGGTGAGTTGCTCCCTTTCAGAGCCCCGCCCTTTAATACGTCTCGTACTCACGTTGCAGCGGTCTCAGACTACGTCTCCCAGCATGCAGCGCGCGTCCTTCTCTGGGCCCTCGGGAGTTGAAGTCCCTACGAGCAACGTCCTCCCCCCACTTGAGAAGAGTTGTTGCGGCCTCGGTCTCTTTCCCTTTGTATGCGGTCAGATCGCACCTGCGCACTGTGCTGCTAGAGCGCAGCTTTCTTTCCCCGCAGCGCCCGGACGCAGCGCACGCGCAGTAATCCCGGGCAAAAGGAATCCATGTTTTCTTTCCCCTTTCACGTATTGCCCCGGGGCGTACGCGGAATGTGCGCTCGCTCCCGAGGGGAGTTTGCGCCTCCATTGTCTGGAGCTGGCGCAAGCGCAATGAGAATTCACAGAGGAGCCCTCCATCGCCGCAGCGCCTGCGCAGTCATTCTCGGAACTCGGCTCCGTTCATTCTCTTTTTTCCCCACCCCCTCGCGCATTGTGTGTCTCTGTGTATATAGATGTGTGTGTTAGGGCGGCGCTTGCGCAGTGCCCGCGCCCCGCTCTGTGCCGTTAGCCGCGATGTGCCGGGAATAACGTTAGAGCGGTTGCTAGCTTAAGAGCCGCAGGGACAAACGGACCCGCTGCGCTTCGCCCCCTGGCGACGAGGAGATGGCGGGTCAGTGAACAGCGGTGCTAGGGACACCCCTGCCCAGAGAGTCTCCTTCGGGGGGGTAAGTGATGCTGCTTCCCCCCCTCCCCGCCGCCTCTCCCGGTCTGAGCTTGGGGGGGGGGCTGCACCGTCCGTGCCTGCAGGGGCAACGCTCCCCCTCCCTTGCTGTGCGCGTCCATGGCCGCCGAGTGCCTCCAAGCGACCCCTCCCCGACTGCTGGCTGCTCCCCGCCCGTTAGCCTGCGCTGCCGCCGGGCGTGCCCGAGCCGCCGGCCCACGCGGGATGCAGATGGAGACGCTAAATCTGTTTCTTCCTCTGCGTCTCCCTCCCCGACACAGACATGCCCCGCGGAGCGGGAGGGAGACTCCCCTATTCAGCCCCAGCTCTCCCCGCCGATACAGTCGCCCCTTCGCCGTCCTCATTCACCTGGGACGGAGTCTCCTGCGGCGTGGGCTTGTGATCTGTTGCCTGGAGCTTTTTATTTTTGAGTTTCTCTTCACCCGCCGACGGATTTTGTTGTTGCATTGAGTCTTTTAAAAAAAAAAAAAAATCTAATCCTCCCCCGTCACGAAACTCCCCCATAGTTGGAGTCTCGCGGCCTCTTCACCCTCCATAATTAGAAGAATGAAACTCTGCCTTTAACGTGTCTGGAAAAGGAAACGGGAGACCCCATTATTTCCCCTCTTATTTGTCTCCTTCCTTCCCCCTCCCCTCCCCGTCTGCTTTTTATCTGGAGTATTTTAATAAGGTTTGTCTAATTAAAAAAATTCTTCCCTAGTATATGATGTACATGGGTTCTTGCAAATGTTTATTTGGCAAAGGTAAAATAATTTGCTTTTTCTTAAAAAAAAAAATGTTGGGGTGGAAATGAATGGGTTACTAATGTAACACAAAGCTGATGGCGCTTTTCAAATGTAAAGCATTCTGTGGAAGAGGAAGCTGACTCCACTGAGAAGCAGATGACAGTTGTATGGATGAGCCATATTTTGTGATCTCATCCACACACTGCTTGGAGCTGGATGCTAGTGATTCTGCAGTGAGGGTTGGAGGAAGGAGGGGAGGATTCTGTTCAAAATTCTGTTCTGGTATATTTAGTATTCAGTAAATACAGTCTATTAACATCGGGCGGGGCTACTCTTGCATCTTTGAGTCCAATCAGGGAAATGCCAAATCATGAAGCACACACCACAGCCATTGATATAGTATCACGTGAGTGAACATTAGGAAGCTGACTGTCAATGAAAGATAGCTGATCACATGAGAGAGTTGTTGTTAGAGCCCTGCATGGATTCAAAATTTGTATCTGCATGCACAAAAAATGAGCCACAGAAATCCGTGTGTGTGTGTGTGTGTGTGTATATATGTGTGTGTGTGTGTATATATATATATATATATATATATATATATATATATATAATATATATAGAGAGAGAGAGAGCCCGGCATGGATACAAAATTCTGCAAAAACGAGCAGTGGATATATGTGGATTTACAAAGCTCTAATGGTTAGCTTATTGGACACCAATTAAATATTTTTTAATTGTGACAACAGGCCACCTATTCTTTATGGACGTAAGAGTGGAGGAAGGTGAGGTACGTTTGTTTAGATAAATTGAAACGTATGAGATCATGGTTTTGGACCTTTTAGTCAAAAGGTGATATGGGAACTATCCACCAACCATACCATTCTTGGTCACAGTGAAATTCAAGATATTCATTAAGTACTCATACTTCCATGGAGTCCCATCCTGTGTGCAGGTTCATGATTTGCCCATGTAAAACAGTATGCAGAATCAGAGCCAACAATTGTAACACATTAATGAGTAAAAATAAAATTAAGAGTTCATGACTAAATAGAACTATTTTCCCATGGGTGAAGTGCTCTGTTGAGCTTGAAAGCATGTCTTTCACCAACAGAAGTTAAAGTTAAAAAAAATTACTTTACCTGCCTTGTGTCATGTTTTTAATGACCAATGTCCATGTACTCATTGTGCCTATGTGTGGAAAAACATATTATACCCAAAAGTGACACTGTTAATGTCAAGTTATGTTTTTTTAAAAATGAGTTAAGAAAAGGTGCTCTTTAATCTAATTACTTGATTGTGTTGGAGGAAGCTGTTGTAAGTTATCTCTGTACAAACTTTATTAGAAAGATGGACTTTATAAATGCAGCATATTTGATACACAAATGAGCTATAAATAGATTTTTTTTTTTAAGTTGCAAGCCCTGCACACGTAGCCAGGCTGGGATCTGAAAGCCAAGATGGGATTTTTCTTTCGTTCCTGTCCATCAGTAATAGCTACATTTTAACTGTAGAATCTGTCAATTCTGATTTTATTTATATATATATATATATATATATAAAAATCAGAAAATAATCCACTTAACTTTCTTGAAAACTCTACTTGTTGGGAAGTAGGACACTTACCTTAGCAACTGGAACAAGGCTTAAACCATCACTATCTACAGAATTTGATCTTTCATTTAAAATTTTACTTCTAGCCCTTATAGATGAAAATACAGCTTACAACAGGTTGCACCTCTCTAATTTGGGACTCTCTTAACGTTCCCCAGTATATGCAGCCAAGTATTGCACTAGCCTTCTTATCCACAGCATCACACATGGAGCTTATGGTTGGTTGGTCATCCACTAAGACTCTGGAGTACTCATGTATTAATCCTAATGTACTTGTGTATTAAGAAAATCTAATTAAAATGACACTGTTAAATTTCTTTGCTAACTTGCTATTTAAGACCACAAATAGAGATAGTCAGCCATACAAATATATACAAATCCTAGTGTATGTTTCTAAACAAAACCTTTCTTTAGTTCTGGCTATTTGTTTGTTATGGTCTAAATTTATTTTTTTATTTTTTTTATTGTTGAGAACCTTTCATATTCAAGAAGTAAGTCCTGCAGGTCGCAGAAGTTCATCTCCTGTTTATTTTCCCTGATTTTTCTCTCCTAAATCCGTTGTCCACCTTTAGATGACCTCCATGATTATTCTGACTGACAAACCTGAACCATTGTATGAAGTTTTTTGTCACTGAAGAATGTTCATCATTGTAGTTGTATAGTACTTTAATAAGGGTGAATACTTTTTTCTGAATACTTTTTTCCTGCCTTAGTAATTTTAAGCTTTTTTCCAGCAACTTCTGTCTTAATGATGAAACTCTTACTTTGTTACTAAAGGAGCTGTGTTTAAAGTTTAGCTTTTATTCAGCTAACATGACATCTAATTTGTTGTCAAATACATTCAGAGCTCCCTACTATAATTGAAGTTACTGTATTACACTCACCTTATCAGCTCTTCACTGTGCCTCTGGAAAAAATGGCCTCTTCTTGCACTACAAATCTCTGCTCCATATGTATTCAGAGAGATTTGCTTAGTTTTGTAACTAAAATAATACATCTTCAGCATTGTTTGTGATATTCTATCTTTAGGTCCACAGTCTCCCTCGTTTATCTTTGTACAATTCCATAGCTTCCAGTGATGTTATTCGGTACGAATGAGGGTAGAAGCTGGTATTTAGAGCTATTGTTTTGGATGACGTTTAAACGAGAGTAGTAATTAGTAAGGCAGGATGATCATGAGAAGGCATTCTTGTCTGTGTGCAAAAAAAAAAAAAGTAAAACATAAACTAATACCCAACTTAACAAGTGCATGAACTTGAAAAAAGACGTTTCTCACAAAAGCCTGGCTGGATCTCTCACCCAAGACCACAGGCAAAGTTCAATGATTGTTCTTTGTCTTTCCAAACCTTGTAGACTATATCTGTCTACACTACGAGATTTCTCTGCAAAAAATGTTAATGAGGGACTCATTTGCATGAGTCATGATCTCATTTGCATATTTTCTGCTGCTCTGTTTTGTGCAAAAACAAGCAGTGTGGACATTTATTTTTTGTGCAAAACCCCCTTTTCCCGCAAGATAGCTAAACCTTTTTTGGGGCATAAGGATCTTGCAGGAAAAGGGGGTTTTGCGCAAAAAAAACCCGTCCACATTGCTTGTTTTTGCACAAAAACCCCAGCACAAAGGATTGGCAGAAAATATGCAAATGAGATCGTGACTCATGCAAATGAGTCCCTATACATATTTTTTGCTGAGGAAACTCGTAGTGTAGACAGCCTACGTGAGGAGAGATTAGGAGAGAGACATGATTTGTGTCCTCTTCTCATTTTAATACTTTCCCCTCCACTCTGAGAATGTGACACCAACTCAGTCTCCAACATGTAAAGTTTTTGCTCAGACCTTTCTTCCTGCCAAAGAATGGCCACTAAGAATCATAAAATGATAGGGTTGGAAGAGACCTCAGGAGGTCTTGGAATCCAATCCCCTGCTGAAAGCAGGACCAATCCCAACTAAATCATCCCAGCGGGGGCTCTGTCAAGACAAGACTTAAAAACCTCTATGGATGGAGATTCCACTGTTTCCCTAGATAACCCCTTCCAGTGCTTCACCACCCTTCTAGTAAAACAGTCTTTCCTAATATTCAACCTAGACTTCCCCAACTCCAACTTGAGACCATTACTCCTTCTGTCATTTGTCACCGCTGAGAACAGCCTCTCTCCATCCTCTTTGGGAACCCTCCTTCACGTAGCTGAAGGCAGTTATCAGATCCCCTTGAGTCTTCTCTTGACTAAATAAGCCCAAATCCTCAGCCTGTCTTCCTAAATTGTGTGTTCCAGCACCCTAATAATTTCTGTTGCTGTCCACTGCACTTTGTCCAGTGCGTCCACATGCTTTCTTTAATGAGGGGCCCAGAATTGGAGGTAATACTCCAAATGTGCCTCACCAGTGCTGAATAAGGAGAATAATCACTTCCCTAGATCTGCTCGCAATGCTTCTGTTAAGGCACCCAGATATGCCGTTAGCCTTCATGGCTACAAGGGCACACTTTTCACTCCTATCCAGCTTCTCATCCACTGTAATCTCCAGGTACTTTTCTGCAGAACTGCTGCTTAACCTGTTGGTCACCAGCCTGTAGCAGTGCTTGCGATCCTTCTCAGTGCAACATTCTGCACTTGTCCTTGTTGAACCTCATCAGGTTTTTTTGTCCCCCCCCCCCCATCTTCCAATTTGTCTAGGTCACTCTAAGCCCAATCCCTATCCTCCAACATATCTACCTCTCAACCAAGCTTAGTGTCATCTGCGAACTTGCTGAGGGTGTAATTCATCTTCTCATCCAGGTCATTAGTAAAGATATTGAACAAAACCAGTCCCAGAATTAACCTTTTGGGCACTCTACTTGATACTGACCACCAGCCAGATGTTGAGTGATAGATAGCTATCCCCTGAGCCCAACGATCTAGCTGAACTTCTGTTCGAACTTCTGTTCGCCATTTATCCACTCCATGCTTCTTTAACTTTCTGGAAAAAATACTGTGGGAGACCGTAGCAAAAACTTTGCTAAAGCCAAGGCATATCACATCAACTGCCTTCCCCATATCTACAGAGCCAGTTTCAAGGTAACTTAACCCTGTAATAGTCCACTTGATCATGTTGAGACTAGGCTGAGGTCCTGGCTAACATTTTGTTTTAGAGGATCTGGTTTGGGCTGCCTTTTTTTTTTTTTTTTTTTTTTTTTTCCCCAACTTGCAGCATATTCTGCAATTTCATAGAGTAGAATCTTATAACTTTACATACAATTTTGCTACACATTTCATAAGGACAGTAATGTTCAGTTGATTGTGTTTTCAAATGATAGCTCAAGGCATACTGTGTACAAAAATTGTCATAGTTTTGTAAAAGTGATAAGGATACCGTCTTTCATGCTGTGCATGTAGGATTTTTATTGGAAATGTTCTAGTTAAGGCTAAAGTTTTGATTATATATGAAGTTGCAGCTCCTGTAGCTAGTACTAACCACCAACTTCTTAATACAACTTGCAGTCTTTTTTAGATCTCTCAATTCAAACATTCTGCAAGAAATCCTAAACATAGTATTTTATTTCTCAAAATAGGACTCAACAGGAAGTTGCATGCCAAGTTTGGATACTAGAGAGAGGCACTGTGGTATATCAAAATAAGATATAAATTCTTAGTCTTAACATGAAGATGAGAGAAGCATAACAGAATGCTGTCATAAAATAACAATTATAAATATGAATATTATTAATTTAAATCTTCCATCATTTAGTTTTCTAAGGATAACATTCCTAACTTGGTGGGGTACCCGCTAAGGAAGGGTGCCTGTCTCTGATCTGTAGTATGGCTGCTGGGGGTGCGTGCACGCCTTTGTTTCTGTATAGGGAGTTACATAACTCTTCCTTTTGATCTTCATTGTACCAAGCAAGTTGCAAAGTGCAGTGTTGCGCATTACTGGTGCGGGAAGGGCAAAAACGCAACTAGAACAGAACTGAGGATTGGGAGAAAACCAAGGTAATGTGATATCCTTAGCAAGACACAAAAATAGAAACACAAACCAGCAAAAAAACAGCATGTATATGAAATCAGAGAAGGAAAAACCAGCAGTTAGACACAGTGCCCAAAAAACAAGTGAGATGACGCTAATGAATCAAGCAGCTTGAAGTAAGTGCGTTATACTGGTGGTCCGGCAAGTAAGGGAGGGAATCAGCCAAAAACTGTTTGAGAACTACAGAGCCGGAGTGGTAGTTGGAATAAGAAAAGATTTAGTATTACCATAAAGTTGAACTTCATTTTCTGTTTTTATTCTATATGTTCAATTTGTAGTGGAACTCTTTGAAGTCTGGAAAGTCCGATCCTTTCCCTCCCCACTTTCAAAAATTTGTTACGTTTGTGGCCATCAAAATAACCAAAGATTATTTGTATCAATTGACTTTGTATTTTGTCCTTATTTTAAAGAAAGGTGTTTGTTTTTATAATAGGAAAAACCAGGTGAATTATGCTAAGTGTTGAGCCCTCAAACCTTTCTGATATCTGCAGCTTCTGCAGATCCACATCATCTTTGCAAATCAGACATTTCTTGCTTCTCTCATTTGTGGAGCTCAGCTAAATCATCAGAGATGTGGGAGGGAGGAGAGAGAAAATGATGGCAAGTTAAGTTCTCAAGCTTTTCACCCTCATCTTTTCTGGAAGAGAAGTGGTCAGTTTCACATCTAGTCAACTTCAAGCAATAAAGTAAATAGTTTTATTTAGTAGTCCTGTATCTTGAATGTGTACAATTTGTATTTGTTCTTACAATTTCACTATCCCATTTTTTAAAAAGTTCCTTTCCTCAATTAGTCTGAAAGACCTGAGAAAACAATGTAGAAACTGATTTAGAACAGTGAAAACGGCTGCCCATAAGGTGCTAACAAATGTGCAAAATTAGCGAGGAAAAATATTTCTGGTTTAAAAAAAAAAATGTGTGGGTGTGTGGCAAGGCCTGGCTTTCCCACTTGTCCATGACTTTCAAGTGTGGGAAGCTTCTGGGGGCTTTCTCCCTCCGCGCCCCCCCCCCGGCTATTGCCAGGGTGAGGGGGGGCACCAGGGATGTCCTCCCTTCTCCTGGCTATTCCTGGTGGGGACTACTGGGGGCTTCTCCCTGGACCCTCTCAATCCTTCAAGGGTTTGGGGGCACCAGGGGCTCTCTCCCTCCCCCCAGCCCTCTCAGGGCAGGAGGCTCTCCTCCTTGGCCCTTCCTGGGCTTCAGGGGAGCCACTGGGGGTTTTCTCCCCCTCTCCCCATTACAGGCTAGGGAGGGCTGTCTCCTTCCCCCTTCTATTTTCTCCCCCCCCCCCCCCCCCACACACACACCTTGCGTAGCAGGGAGGGAGTGCCGCCTGGGTGCTTTCTGTTTTTCCTCCACCCACCTCTTGGGTGAGACTGGCAGCTGTCTCCTGGACATGCTCTTGGTACAGCTACCTGCAGTGGTCACTTAGCAGTATAGCTCTCCCCTGTGCTTACTGCCCCCAGTTGCCACTGTGAATATTATGTCCCTCATCTCTCTGCCTCATAAGTTTCCATGTTCTAGCATTCCCCACATCTCCTGTTTCCCTAGCACAACCAAACCCTGACCTTGCTTTAAGTTGGGAGAAGAGGAAGCTGCATACCAACTGTGGTGGTTCTAGCGCTTACCTTTTAGGAAGAGTTCTTGAACAAATAGACTGTCAGGCACATGCACATTTTCAAAATAGATAAATTCCAAGGCCAAGGGGGCCCACTGAAATTGTCTGATCTGACCACCTGTGTTGAACAGACCAGGAAGTGGTAGCATTTCTATATCTGAAGGAAGAAGGATATGGATTAAATTGTTTCTTTATAAAAGATAGTTCACTTTCAAGTGAATATTAAAGCATATATTTTAGAGAAAAAATCCAATCATGATGTTAAGTGCCAGTGATCAGAGAACCTACTAAAATCCATTGGTTGCTTTCATCATTAAAAAGTCTTATTTCCATTCTGAATATACCGAGTGGCACCTCCCTGCCTGGAGCCAGGCTGCCAACCTTCTCCCCCACCTCAGTACTCTGTTCCCAGGAATTTTTAGGTTCCCTACCAGGATGGGGAAAGCTGCCTGCCCGCCCCCTCTAACCAGGCTTCTTGCTCCCAAGAAGCAAAGGGAAATCTGCCTGTGGCTTCTTGCCTTTGAGCAGCAGTGGGCATCTGGACTCTGGCTGCCTGACTTTCTTAACAATTTCACAGCAGAAGCCCTGAAATTAACCTGACTTACACTGGTTGTTAGCTCTAGTCATCTACACAGATTGCATCACCCTAACTACAATAATATAATTCCTACACTTCTGGTGGAGGTAAAGTTATTACGTCAGTGTAGTAGAGCACTTAGGGTATGTCTAGACTACATGGCTCTGTCAATGGAGCCATGTAGATGAGTTTACTAGACGTAGGAAAATGAAGTGGCGATTTAAATAATCACTGCTTCATTTACATCAAAATGGCCGCCGTGCAGTGCCTATCAGCTATTTGGCGTGTCAGCGAGGCAGTCTGGATGCGCCGCAGTCCAGAAGCCTAGTTTG
This sequence comes from Pelodiscus sinensis, assembly GCF_052426305.1. Classification (NCBI taxonomy): domain Eukaryota; kingdom Metazoa; phylum Chordata; order Testudines; family Trionychidae; genus Pelodiscus; species Pelodiscus sinensis. The sequence goes on along the minus strand of NC_143054.1, from coordinate 133,728,484 downwards.
AACTACCTAGTTCGTGCCCCGTGTAGCCGCGCTGCACGGGGCTCGAACCAGCGGGGTTTTAAAAATGGCGGCTCCCCGCTTATGCAAATGAAGCCCGGGAAATTCAAATCCCGGGCTTCATTTGCAAGTGCGGTATGCCTACATTACCCCACTAGTTCGAACTAGCGGTGTAGTGTAGACATACCCTGGCTGGCAAGAATACTGTTGGAGACTATCCAAAACTTTGGTAAAGTGAAGGTGTATCATGCCCACCACTTTTTTCCTATGGAAATATGAATGAAGAAATAGTAATGAACATGTCTGTCAAGAGCAATCTAGATAATACAGAAGATCTAAAGTGAAAGAGCATCTAAATTGATGGCATAGATAGAAAATAAGGGGGTATTCCATAAAGATTGATGAAGACAGATTTGGTGGTGATAGGAAATAAACTGAAGAGGTTCTTTAGGGTTTGGGGAAGGGCAACAATTAGGAATGTTAAATATTGGTTAATTGAATAGTTGATTAACCTCATGAATTCTTATCAGTTAGTTGATCATTCTATAGTCACTGGGCAGCCCCTGTCTGGCGGGTGGTGAGGGGAGGGTCTGAGCTCTGGGACCCAGCATGAGCCAGAACTGAACCGGGCTGCCTGCCAACCTGGCTCCTAATATACTTCAAATGCAGAGCTGCAGTGGGGGTAGGTCCAGGAGCTAGTTTAAGCTGGGATTGAGCCATGCTGCTGGCCAGCCTGCTAAAAAATTTACTGGCAAGGGGTGTGGGAGAAATGCGTGTAGTCTCTAGCATTAAACTATAAGCTTTTGCTTATTGGTTTAATCAACTCTACTCTTACATCCCTAGTAACAATACTGCGATGCACAATACAGAAAGATCTTGTGTATGATGAGGTTATATTGGTATTCCATTGAATTTGTGGTCCATGAGCTGTGTGTATAGGTAAGGGCTTCATGCTTTGACCCTTTCCATCCCTGTCCTCTTTTTTTTTTTTTTTAAACCAAAATTTGTATCGGTACCTGTGAATACAATATAAAATTAAATACATATAGGATTTTCTGTGTCCAGAATAATTCAGCTGTGTTTTTAAAACTGTTAGTATTCACAAATTATTTAACCCAAGTCCATATTAACTTTTTAAGACATAGAGTCTATCGTTTTTTTGAGAGAGATACCATCAAACAAGTATCCAGAAGAGGAATGTGAACGGTTAACAGGTGCTCAAGAGCAATCCACAGGGTTAGTGTAGCGGGGCTGGGAGCTGCTCCAGCCCAGGCAGGCCTGCCACACTGTGGTCTGCCCTGACCAGGCTATGTCAAGTCCCAAAGAAATCAAATTAAGCTGAATTGATATTAGCCAGAGGTTGGAGCACCAGTACTGGTTTCCTGCCGGTGGTGGGGGTGGGTCAGCAGTCCAGGCTCACGCCGGGTCCCAGAATGCTGTGTCTTTGCCTCCCCTGCCCAACTCCCTGCACTGCGGAGACTGTGCTGGGGCGAGCTGGCTTCCCCCACCACTGGCTCCTGCTCCCCACCCCTTTGCTGTCTTTGATACAGAGGCGGTTGGGGGTGGGAGAGATGGAGCAAATAGTTGAGTAGTGACAACTATCCACACGCCCAATCTTCTCATACACCGCCCCTGCTGAGACCCGGCACCCTCAGCCTTCTCCTGCACCCCCCCCCCCCCACTGAGATCCTGCATCCCATCCCTGTCACTGGCAGCTCTGTTTTGTGCACTGAAACCCCCTGTCTTTGTCCCAACCCCAGAGTCCAGTGATGTTCACAAAATCCAGTAACCCTGGAACCCCAGAAAAAGTAATTCTGGCCTATGGGAAGCCCTGAGCTTCAGTCCTCCCTGTCTCCCCCAGAGGAGTCATGTCTCTGTTGGGGGGCCACATCAGTGAGGGTTGGGGGTTTTTGGAGGGTTTTTTTTGTTTTTGTTTCTCACTTGTGTGGTCTCCAACTGGTTTTTCTGTGGGTCATTGACCCCAGACCCAAAAAAGTTTCCCCACCCTTACCACAAATAGAATATTGAAACCTTTTGTGTTGGCCATAAATTTAAAATGAAGTTTGATAAGCTCTTTAACTTTCTCGTGTTAGTTTAATTCAGATTCATATTTCCTTTCTTACTGGTTAAATTAAACCATTCTCCCTACCTGCAGCACTAGCAGAATGACGTGGGCATAATTATGTAATTAACGGCAAGTTTCCGTTAGCAATTGGTGGTCCACAGGAAGGTTTGCATTGAACTGGGGAGTGGAGGGGCACAGTCCCTGAAGTTGGAGAACCACTGATTTAGTTTAATATCTTGTTCTTCATGGTGGCCAGCAGCCATGTCTCAGGGGAAGGTGCAAGAAATCCATACAGTAAGTGGATGAGGAATTGGTTCCCAGGGAAAACATTTCAAAATCTGCTGTATATCTGTAATAGAGATGTAGCCATGTTAGTCTGGTCTTGCTGAAACAAAAGACAGGACTATGCACCACTTTAAAGACTAACAAGATGGTTTATTAGGTGATGAGCTTTCGTGGGCCAGACCCACTTCCTCAGATCAAATTGTGGAAGAAAATTGGCATGACCATATATACCAAAGGGATACGATCAAAAAAAGTGAACACATCTTTGGGCCTAACAAAGATGCTAGTTATCTTACCCAATACAAAGATAGCTTCCCCAATTATCATCCCTAATATCATTATCTCCTAGACACTAACCTTTCCCCCCCCATTCCCCGTCTGTTATAAAATTGAAAAAATCACATTTTAGGTGGTTTTTTTTTTTTTTTTTTAATTGTATCCCTTTGGTATATATGGTCATGCCAATTTTCTTCCACAGTTTGATCTGAGGAAGTGGGTCTGGCCCACGAAAGCTCACCACCTAATAAACCATCTTTTTAGTCTTTAAAGTGCTGCATAGTCCTGTCTGCTGTATATCTGAGAGAGTTTGTCTGTGCATGAGCAAGTCTATCCATCTGTTTGATTGAGAACTCCTCCTAAATGGTAAGAGCTAGGTCCACCAAATTTGGTATGTAGCTTTCTCTTATAACTTCAAGCAAGGTAAGGGGTTGGTTCTGGGGCAGGGGAGTGAGGATTGAAGATTCCCTCTCATAATTTATACAGGGATGCATAAAACCATATAGAAATGAGACAGGATCACCAGGCAGGTAAAAGGGGCTAGCTGGGGGCACTCTACAATGTTCATACGGGAACATTGTTGGAAGTTCCCCTTTATCATGGAGCAAGGGGAGAGTGCATGCTTTCCTGCATTCCTCACTGTGGCTTTGGAGACCAGGGGACAGACCTGCCCCAGCCGAGGGACGTGCACCCTTCCTTTGGCTGTATCTGCTGGAGCGACAGCAGCCATGGAGAGGTGCCTTTTGCCTGGCCATAAGCTGCTATGGTGAGTGAGGGCTAGGGTCGTCCTCTCTCACCAAGGTAGCTTGCATAATGAACCATTCATCCCCAACCCCACTCCAAAGCAATGGTTTAAATGAAGAAAAGCAACAATTAATTGAGTTAAGGACTTGAGTAATGCCAGGTAAATCTTCTAGTCTCTAATAATTTGGAATTGGGAGATCAGTTTAAAATCTGAAGCATGAGTTTTATCTTTTCCTAAGTTACTTTTTAAGTATTTTACTGTTATCTCTTGGATAATCTTGTTACCCATATAAATGTCCAGTCCCATATGAGACTTCCTAAATCCTTAGTCTGTGATATCCTTTATCTCTTATCAGATAAATATCCCTCTCTTCAGAGGCAGCAGCATGGGGGTTGGAGCAGACAGATCCAATGCTCGTGCGGAGCCTGCTTAAAAGTAGCTCCTCGCAGGCGTCGTCTCCCACTCCCAACACTTTCTCCTTCTGATACAGAGGCAGAAAAGAGGGGGAGTGCGTGTAGTCGATTGAGATTAACTGATAATCCCAGGCTTATTGGTTAATTGTGTATTCGACAACATGTTGACATCCCTAATTAGTGGGTCTAGTGAAGACCATGCTAATTCAAACTGAAAGGGCACTCTGGTCAGTAGTTCTGCCCCTCACAAGGAGTAAGGGATAGAACTCCGGCTGTGAGGACGGTGCCAGAACAGGATTGAAAATACCTCCACTCCAGCTAAGTAACTAATATACCTGGGGTTGCATATCTTAAGTTGACTTTCCCTTTTTAATGTAGACCAGGTCCTTGTCACTAAAGTTCTGGGAGCATAATGCATAAAAGCTTATTGACTTGTAGGCGATATGCTACCTTTGTCTTTGTATGGGTCTCCTGTTAACATCATTAGTGGGAGTTCTGCTGAGAACTGATGGTTGTACATAATTAAAATGAGAATTTCACACACTCCACTTAGTAAGTCAACTCTGATATAAATGAAATCCTGTGGAGCATCCTCTGTCTGTAGCGAGCCTGGGCCTGCTGCAGGAAGAGGCTGCTTCGCAACAGCAGCCCCTGTCTGCGGGGGGGCCCAGGCTTCCTGCAGAGCAACCTCTGTCCATGGGATGCTCAGACCCTCCACAGACAGGAGCTGCTGCCACCTTACGCTGATGCCTCTGCATCAGAGGCAGCAGCACAGAGCAGCAGGCAGCTGGTCGGCACGGGGAGCTGGTTTTGAAATTGGCTCTCCCTGCCAGTAAATTTTTTTAGCAGGCTGGCCAGCAGCCCAGCTCAGTCCTAGCTCCCCCGGGGTCCAGGACCTACCCATGCTGCGGCTTTGTGTTTCTTCATTTAAAGTGCATTTGGAGCCAGGCAGGCAGGCAGCCCAGCTCAGTTTTGGTTCCGCTGGGTCTGGGAAGTCATCTCTCCCCCCCCCCCCCCCCAACAGGGGCTGCTATCACCCCATGCTGCTGCCTCTGTATCAGAAGCAGCAGCACAAGTGCAGCAGACAGCCCGTCTAAACTGGCTCCCCTCGCGGACCAGCTCTCCTTGCCACTCTGCGCTGCTGTCTCAGATTCAAAGGCAGCAGCGCTGGGTGGCAAGGGGCTCCCCAGGAGTGGGGCTGGGAATCAGGGTCTGCCTTAGGCTGATTCAACCTATTCCTGGGAGGAGGCGGGTGCAAGAGACTCTCTGCCCCCACTCTCCTCCCGTTCCCTCTCCCCACTCCCCAGCCTCAGAAACCTGTCCCCACTGGCACCCTGTCCCCAGTACTATGTCCCCTGCTCCCACCAACACAGTTGGGGCTACATTAGTAAAGCTTTGGTGGGGGAGGGGGGATGGGTTGGAGGAGGGTCTTTTTGCAGCTCACTTGTGTGGCCCCAACTGACTTTTCTGTGGGTCAGTGATCCCTGACTCAAAACAGGTTCCCTGCCCTTCTCAGAAATAAAGAAAATGAAGAAACTTTTTGTTTGACATAGTAATTTATGTAAAAGTGAAGCCTGGCCAACAAACCCCCTGTTGGGACCAAGCCCCCATCTGACCACAGCATCATAACACTCCTGCACTCCCCTTTCCCCAGACCCTACATCTGAGCCTATCATACACTGGAACCATGAGCCCCTCACATACCCCAACCCAAATTCCTGAACCCTCACATCCAGAAGTTTGTGGCTTGCTTAATACTCTAACCCTACATCTGACCCCAACACTACCCAGCCTGGAGCCCCCTCCTTGAGCAAGCGTTCCCTTATCCACCACCTCCTGCATCCAGATTTCTTCCCAGAGCTTGCACCTCTCACCCCTTCCCATACCCAAATCCCTCGTTCCCTCCCCAGAGCCTACACATCCTGTCTCAACCCAACGAGGGTACGGCTAGACTGCAGGAATTTTTCAGGATTCTGGAAATACCCAGAAAAACTCTTCTGCATCCAGGGATGCATTTGTTCTTCCTCTTCTTTTAGTGGAAGAGCAAACATGATCTTTCGGTCACTCCTATATTCCTCTTTCCATGAGGAATAAGGGGTCTTCCAAAAGAAGGGGCTTTTCTGACATTTGGTCCAGTCGCGACATGCCAAATGTTGGAAAAACTTCTTCCTACAGAATAATTGGGGGGGGGGGGGGGAGGGAGGAAGCAGCAGTATAAGGGTTGGGAATAGCAAGTGATGGAGAGGAGGAGAATAGAGAGGGTGGGGCTTCAAGGAAGGGGCGGGGCGGTCGATCTTGGATTGTTCTGTCATTTAAAAAGTGATCTTGGGTGTAAAAAGGTTGGAGACCACTGATCTAAAGCAACTTCCTGTTTTTTAACAAATCCAGTTGCGCCTCCTATCTCCTTTATTTTTGTTTTTCCAGACATTTAGTTTAGTTATTTTCTTTTTCTCTACCACCATACGAATTTTACTTTTATTTCATGGTTTAATCCAGGATCATTTCACATTAGCGTTTACCACCCACGCGTGTTTGGGTCACACACTGGAGATTCAAAGGGGCTGTTACTCTTTGTGTGTGTGGTGGGTTGTTTTGTTTTGTTTTTTTTTCTTTTTGCTCAACAAAAAATCCTGGCTGCCTCGTCAAAACTGTTTGAATTGGGCCCCACACTTCCTAAAGCCGGCCCTGCTGGGAATAGTAGTGTAACTGCTGAGATTTCACACAGTTAAATGACTATTCAATTTACACGATGTCTAACATCCCTAATTCCTATTCCATAAGGGACATAGCAGAAAATATCAAACCCTTTTTTTTTTAAGTGAGCCTTGTACTGAACCTCCTAATATGTCTCTTCTTATAAGCAAATGGTTTATATTTTATACACTTTTAAGGTGACATAATGTTATGTCAGTGACTGGACTTTCATGAGACCTACAACAGCTCTTGTTCTCATTCACTTCTCTTGCTGCTTCCAGAATGTACTGTGCTATGTCATAGTGTAGAAATTTTTCAAACCATTTTCTCTTTCTTCCCAGCACCACTGCCTGTGAAAGACAGTTTCATATCTGAATTACCTACTACTTTAATTCTATCTGTAGAATGTCAAATTTACATAATGTCATTAGCCAAAAGTTAAATTGAATAATTACAAACCAAATATTCTGTGATTTTTTTTTTTTAAACTTGGATATAACATTGTGTTCATTGTGAAAGAAACATGAGCATACACCTCATTTTATATAGATATTTCAAAAGGACACAACTGCTAGATTTTATAACCTGGAGTTATTTGACGTACATATGCACTATTCAGAAAATCCCATATAATCCCCAGTTAACGCTACCACAATAAAAGCTCGAGGGCAGAATGAGTCAATCAGTTCAGATGCTTGGTTATGCTCAGACTATTTTAGCATTGCAAAATCTCTGATGCATCAAATAAATTGAATGTGTTGAACAGATGACTATACTTCAAACTGCGGTATGACATTAGTTACAGTGCTGCTTATTTTTTCAGCACAAAATTTCAATTGGCAGTATCACTAGCAAGCCAGATGTTTAAGTCTTCAATAAAAAAGTTAGCGCTACCTTCACTGGTAGAACTACAAAATACAGAGATAAAAATGCTGAAGATGGAACAATATTTTGGAGGTAAAATGTATTAGTAATAATAAATAAATAAAAAGCAAAATGAATTAACTTTACAGTCATCCTAGAATAAATCTTGAGTATTTGTCTTGACTATCTTATAGAAAATAAAACTAAAAGCTAAATGTACATTTTAGCTAGGAGGGAAAAATATAAAAGGCCAAAGCTTAAATAGTCAGTACAATGGTGTGAGGTCAGCTATCACTGATGCCTTGGCCTTAAGATGCTCAGTCTCCCATGATTGTCGTTGTACGTAAATGCTGATGACGTGCACAAACAGAAATGTAGTGTGGTACAAAAGGCACCCTGAATTCATCAGTCAGCAATACAAACAACTCTACAAGATTGTCACTGCAATAAAGGAAGCAAAATGATCCTTCTATTCCTCCATATCAATGAAGCAGTATATTTTACATAGTGAACCATGTAGTTAACCTATATTGCATAGCCCAGACATCAGACCCAAGCATTAATTACTACTGTCAGGAGGTATCAGAATACTGATCACTTACTTGTTATGGTTTGACAGAGAAGTTCTCTAAAGATCTCGTAAGCACTGTTTTTGCAGAAGTATTTTTCAAGAGCCTTTTTTGCACAGAGGAATAATTTAAATTAAAGTCTCAGTGGAAGTTAGGAGAATTAGAACTATTCTACAAAGAGTCTATTTAGCGTTGTCATTTGCAGTGGAGGCTTCTGAACTACCTGTGTTTTGCTACAATGATCGTAATAGGCAATATAATATCAAAAAGATGTCACCTGACACTGCATTCTAAAACAGAGACTGCAGTGTTGCTGCAACAACTGAAAGGGAACTTTAGGACCTATATAGATCAAAACAGTCTTTTCATAGCATAATTTATTCTAGATATCACATAAATGTTTAGAGCAAAAGGTGTATTGACGAGCGAGGAAGGACTGGACAGCAAAACGTATTTATTATAATTCCTTTCTTACACCACTTTCCCTGTCCATCATTAGAATGCTCTTCTGGAGTAGATCTTGGGTTGTTATAAAATAATGTTGTAACTGTTGGGCTAGTGGGTAAGTAATTTAGGTAAGATATTTAGGAGAAAAAACATTTTCCCAGAACCCGATACCGCACCCACGTAGGTCTTCTCAGATTCGTTTGTGTATTGTTAAGGACAGGAGCTAATGACCAGCTCCTGAACAAGACACACTTTGTGGTGTAGATTTTATTCTTTACAGTACCTAAAAAGTTCTGTTTAGTGAGGTACCTAAAATTGCTCCAAGAAGTTCAGAATCAAAATTGAAGCAGTATAGGCCTGGCCTTAGATACTTATGGTTCTTGTGGGGAAGAAAACAGTCCTGGACACCGAAAGAATCTAATGTCATTCACCACTTTTTTACTCCAATTTTTGTTTGTATAATTCTCTTTAAATAAATCCAATTGTAAGTAAGTTATTAACCTCATTTAAGCTTATATTCTCACCTAATCTCACCTCCAGTCTGGTTCCCTTTGCATTTTAGTCACGTAGCTTTCTCACCCAAGCTGCCTAGATTTCAGCATTGAGTGATTGTCGCCCTGTTCTCAGTTCCTGTGCTTGGTGCCATAGCATCCCATAGCAGGCAGGAGTCGCAATAGCAGGAATAGCCTTGTTCAGCCACAGGATCTGTAAATCGGAACATGATTGGTACAGAGAGTATATGAAGAATTTATCTGTCAAACATATCTTCTGTGAATATTGCAGGTTGAAATTTTTCAAAAGCTTGTTACTTGATCAAATTTAGGCAGTTTTTCACACAAATAGCAACATATCGTTAACACTATTAACACCTGACAAATTCTAGTTTCCTGCTCCAAAGCATGGTGGGTGCTAGTGCTTAACATAACAGTTGTGAGATTTATTTTTTAAGATGATCTCTACAGCATATGTGTTCCTAATTTCACTTACAGAAATGGCTGAAGAGCTTTTGCTGAGTTTAAAAAGTAAATAAAAAATAGACTTAAGCACATGAATAATCCCATTATAAGTGGGGTGACTTACGTGCTTACAGCTAAGCATGGTGTGTGGTTTTGCTCTTCAGAGTCCCTATCTTATATTCACTACTTATCTGATTGTATTAATCAGTTGGTATTGCTAGTCATGGGCAACTATAAAAATGTAGGGCCCTAATTGCTCAAATGTCTGAGATTAATACTTAATTGTTAAAATTAAGGCTTTGTTTACAGTAATGTCATTTTAGCATATCAAAATCATCATTTTGGCAAGCCATCTGTAGATATAGCTAAATTGGGTTACACCCACCTCTTGGCTGCAGAATGCAGGGCTCCAGTTCTTAGAATGTAATTACATTATATAGATGATGTAGCTAGTTTCCCAGCTGGTGCATCATCTGTTTGACACAACTGTGAGTATAATACATTTGTTGATACTTAGACCGTAGAATAAGTTTCCAACATTCATAGCTCTTGAATTACAACACACTATTTCTTCTCCTGACAAAGAAAACATATAATAACTTTAACAAAAGTCTGAAAACTTGGATGTGATGAAATTTATTATAGTTTTATAACCTACCCAGAATTAAACTTTCCTGTCAACATCAGCAAGTCTTCAATTGTCACTAGTTCACCAGCTTATTTAAAGTAACCAATATAATGCAAGATCACCAGATGTACTAAAATGTATGTACTATTTAGAATTTGTTTTGCTGATGTCAAACATGACAATTTTGCTTTATACTTTAGTATAGCAAAATGGACTTTTCTTTAGTAAAAGATGCAAATAAAATTTAAATTCCATAAACTGTTTCAACTTTTCATAGACTTGAAATGTTCACTGTAGTAGTATCTTTAAGAATTTCAATAAAATTAATTCATGTCTGTATTCAATTTTGCATTATCAGATAATTTAGTTGTTTTTAGCTCCCCAGTTAGAGATTTAACATGAACTTTGAAAAGCGAGGCAACACAAAGTTAAAATTACCATTTTATCCTGAAATCTCACCACACTTGGCTTACTGTAATACTATATCTGAAAAAATTGAGTGAGTTAAAGGTGGACTGCACACTTTTACCTTTACTTTTTCTTCGCCTGAGTTCTCTTTAAATCGTAGTCTGTGTACTACCGCCAAGGCATATACCCAGTATAATGTGGTAAAATCACAGAAAGAAATGGAACTCAAAAATACTGATAACTTTCAGGATGCCTTTTGTAACTAATTTAATTATATGTAAAATATGTAAGCGCTATTCTGTGCAAAATATATAAAAATCCATTTTGCTATACTAAAGTATAAAGCATATAAGAACATAAGAATGGCTGTACTGGGTCAGACTAAAGGTCCATCCAGCTCAGTAGCTTGTCTGCTGACAGTGGCCAGCACCAAGTGCCCCAGAGAAGGTGGACCGGAGAAGGTGGACCGAAGACAACGATCAAGCAATTTGTCTTGTGCCATCCATCTCCAGCCTCTGACAAACATAGAGGCCAGGAACACCATTCCTACTCCCTGGCTAATAGCCTTTTATGGACCTAATCTCCATGAATTTATCTAGCTTCTCTTTAAACTGTTATAGTTCTAGCCTTCACAGCCTCCTCTGGCAAGGAGTTCCACAGGTTGACTATGCTCTGTGTGAAGAAGAACTTTCGCTTATTAGTGTTAAACCTGCTACCCATTAATTTCATTTGGTGTACTCTAGTCTTTATATTATGGAAACTAATGAATAACTTTTCTTTATTCACCCTCTCCACACCACTCATGATTGTATATACCTCTATCATATCCCCCTCAGTCTCCTGTTCTCCAAACTGAAAAGTCCCAGTCTCTTTAGCCTCTCTTCATGTGAGACCTGTTCCAAACCCCTAATCATTTTAGTTGCCCTTTTCTGAACCCTTTCCAAGGCCAAAATACCTTTGTTAGGAGACCACATCCATACACATTACTCAAGATGTGAGCGTAGTATAGTTTTATACAGGGGCAGTAAGATATTCTGTGTCTTATTTTCTATCCCTTTCTTAATAATTCCAAAATTGTCATGTTTAACACCAGCAAAACAAATTCTAAATAGTACATAAAATATTGGAGTATGAAATAAGGATGTAAAGGAATAGTTGATAAGCAGGAGCTCATCAGGTAGCACAATCGACTACTCACTCGTTTTCCCCTTCTCTCCGCCCTTGCATTTTTTCAAGGGAAGTCGGTAGGAGAGGACACTGGTTGAATCCCTGGTCTCAGCGCGCATGCGCGCACGCACACACACACACACTCTCTCTCTCTCTCTCTCTCTCTCTCTCTCTCCTATGCTTGTTGCCACTTTGAATTTTTAAAGGAAAGCTGGCACTAATGCTGAGACCTTGGACCAGGGATTCAGCCAGCATTCTCTTCTTCCAGCTTCCCTTTAAAAATGCAGAGTGGCAGCGGGAGGTTGTGTTGAGACCCAGCACTAGCCGGGAGTGAGTGCTAACACTTCCCTTCCTTATCAACAAATCAAATAGTGAATGAAAATTCCATTGGCTACTTGATTAGCCAGTTAACCACTACTTAACATCTGTAGTATGAAATTAAAACAATATGGGGCACATCTTTGCTCTAAATATAATCTACTGCTGTTGCTTTCTAGATTTTTCAATGAGCTTTGAAATACTGGAATTGTCTGTATAGCCCCAATGATCAAAGACGCTGTTTTTTTCTGAAGAACATTTTAAAATTAAAATATGCATCAGGAATGATAATTTGTCACAGTTCAGCCAGTGATATCTGAAACAACTCCAGCATTGTTTGATAGTAATGTTGGCAGGTCTTTAACTATAAATATGCTGCCAAGTAGTGCTATGATAGCTCAGGACGATAAATATTTAAGATCCTTTTCAGGTATCTTATTCTGTTCACTGTCAATATTTGTAGTTTTCTGGGTTGTTTATGATATGGTTATAGCTGACCTAATTGTTAATGTTTGTATTCTAAAAATCAAAATTGCTACTTTTCTTACTTTGTATATCTGGATTTTTACACTATTATGTTCTAATATTTGGATTGAAACTTTTTTCAAATCATTTTATTGAATACAAAGTTTGAGCTGGATATTCATATTCAAGTTAGAGCAACCAAGCAAAACCCAACATTTTATGGAAGTAAGCAGATGGAAGATGAAAAGGGGAAGATTAAAAGTAGTAAGAAATACATTGAGCCGGGTAGTTTAGGATTATGAATGATGTATATTTGCAGTCTAAACAAAGCAAAAATCTAAGATTTAAAAGCTGAAAAGTAAAATAAGGTTAATTTAATTCTCTCTCAAAACCTATGCTAAATACATTGTTGTTTTGGTTTGTAGGTCACTAAAATAATGCAATGTTTTAATGTGATTTCTGCAAGTTTTTATTTATGAAATTGTCTTCTCTGTAGATGCTTGATTATTATTTTGTCACACTGAAACAATTCATTTTTTCTTTGTCATGGGGGCATTTACTCATAGCACGTACATTAATTGGAAACATTAATGGAAACATCCTTGTTTTTAAAATATTTGATATGCTAGAACTTATGGGAAGATAATTACTACCGTCTGTGACCTGCATCTCTGAATATAAGAATACCTTGGCATAGACCCTCACTATATTAAAACATTTTTAGTTTACTTGCTAAAGAAGCCTATAGCAATGGAGGCTGTATATACATTTTAGGCTGTTCCTAATTAGTTAGATTTGACTTTCATAAAAAAAAACCCCTTCCAATCCAAATTTAGAGCTCACAGACTGGCTCTTTCAGTTTGTAGCATCTGCCATGATATCCCTTCAACATATTTATGCTCTGTTGTTGGGCTGTCAGACACAGCTTTGACTTGATTCATTCCTTTTAACTTCAGAGATTACCATGCCTCAATTTAGATCAAAGTCTGTCTCTTCTTTGTGTTGTAGTTTGCCTCCTGGATCATTTCTGAGACTGTATTGTTATCCTTTGTGTTTACATTATGCACTGCATTTTTGTTAAGCAGATGACATGATCTACTTCAAAATTTATCCATTTATTGGGTTTACTTTGCCACTATAAATGTGATAGAGATATATCAATTTTATTTTTATTAAATCTATAACCAAACCAAAAATGCCAGTTTGTTGAATGGGGCTCTTAGGTTGGTAACTCCTTTTGAGACTTCTTCCTAATGAAAGGAATGTGGGTACAGGCAGTCCCCGGGTTACGTACAAGATAGGGACTGAAGGTTTGTTCTTAAGTTGAATCTGTCTGTAAGTCGGAACTGGCGTCAGCCGCTGCTGAAACTGATCAGTTTCAACAGCGGCTGAATCTGGACGCCAGTTCTGACTTACATACGGATTCAACTTAAGAAACCCAGGCGTCCCCAAGTCAGCTGCTGCTGAAACTGATCAGCGGCTGATTCCAGGAAGCCCGGGGCAGAGCAACTCTGCCTCGGGCTTCCTGTAGTCAGCCCCTGGTCAGTTTCAGCAGTGGCTGGCTTGGGGACGCCTGAGGCAGAGCAGCTGGGGTGCTGCTGGGTTGCTCCAGTAGCGCCGCTCCTCGGCGCTACTGGAGTAACCCAGCAGCACCCCAGCTGCTCTGTCCCAGGCGTAGGCAAGAAAAGCCTGGTCTGCTGGGGGGGCACTAGCTGCACCCCCCCGCCAGCAGACGAGGGAGACACGGGTGGCGGGACCGCCCGCGTCCTCCATGGCTTTGCTCTGTCTCCCTGGTCTGCAGGGAGACGGGGAGCAAAGCCTTGGAGCACGCCCGCAGCGGGACAGCCCAGGCGCGCCCGGGCTGTCCCGCTGCGGGCGTGCTCCAAGGCTTTGCTCCCGGTCTCCCTGGTCTGCTGGGGGGGTCCAGCGGCTTTGCTGGACCCCCCCAGCAGACCAGGGAGACCGGGAGAAGCTTTTCTCGCCCCAGAGGACACGGGTGGCGACCCGCTGCCCGTGAGCTCCGGGGCGAGAGAAGCCCCGTTCGTAAGTGCGGATCCGACGTAAGTTGGATCCGCGTAAGTCGGGGACTGCCTGTACTGTGTTGACAAAGGTCTTTGTCAATGGATTTATTCTCAAATTTCACAATTACAATATATATAAACTAGAATATTTCTGGAATTTTGTCTGACTGCCACATTTTTTGAACAGAGACTTGGAATTCTTAATACTGTAAATGCTTTAATTTTTCCAAGACTCAACTACTGGAGTCTCTCTTTTTTGTTGGTGGCGGCGGTGGTGCTCCTAATTAAATCTTGCTGTGTTACCCAGTAATTGAACACACTGATATCCTCCTTCCTGTTTACTTGTGCATTAATTTTCAAACTTTCAGAGTATTTAATGGGTATATTTTTCTTCATCTGAAAAAACATTTAGTGCCCTATATCCTAGACTGCTGATTGATCAATCAGTCGAGAGACCATATAAAATATTGGTGGAAGGACTATTAGTAGCCATACTTTGGGTCTGTTAAAGCTTTTAATTTTTTGTTTTGTTTTCAATAGTAAATAAGTGTGTTGAGGATTCATTATAAATGAGACTTCCATTTGAAAGATGTGATCTAGTAATGGCTGCTTTTCAATTTTTCAGATGAAGAGCAAAGAATTAATACACTTTTTTTTGCTGTTTAATTTTGGATTGCTTAGAAAGGGCATAATTAAATATTCCAACAATTTCTTCCATTTTTTTCTCTGTATAATTTGTTTTTGAGAAAAATGAAACTGGACTACTTGGTATCGAAACAGGTGATTTCATACAAGCTACTTACATTATCACCATCAGCAACAGACAAGATTTGATACATCCATTTCTCCTGAGAGAAAATGTAACAGGAATATATTAATTTCCTGTGTAATAAGCAGTTAGATGCTAAAAGCTTTCTTTGAAAATATGATTCAGGCATTGTTTATTTAGCTAATGATTCATTTTGAATAGGTTGTCCTATTTAATTGAGGAGCTTCAGGAGGTAGCCAGTCATCTGAAGAAGTGGGCTGTGTCCACGAAAGCTCATGATACCATTTACATGTTTCATTAGTCTATAAAGTGCTACCAGACCATTTGTTGTTTTTGCCTATTTAATTGAGGGTGTCTAGTTACATGAACCAAAGTGCTCAGATTGTATGTAAATCTAGTAGTCTGTATCACTTCCCATGACATCTGGATTCAATCCATTGGGAAATATACATGCTCTTGAGAACTGCTTTTTTCAGATTCCTATATAAGAGCTCACAGCTCTTGCTGAGTAGGCGCTATAGCTAAAAATAACTAAATGGATTTCTTTCTCCCTCTCTGTCTGTCTCACTGTAGGATGACGTAGCTTTGCCAAGGACCTAGCAGCTAAGCAGAAAATGAGCTTAACATCCTGGTTTTTGGTGAGCAGTGGAGGCACCCGCCATAGGCTGCCACGAGAGATGATTTTTGTTGGAAGAGATGACTGTGAGCTGATGTTGCAGGTAATTGCATCAGCCTTCCATGTGCAACTGTTCAAAATTTGGATTTAATACACTGGATTTATATTCCGTTTGAGAATTAAGTTTGCCAACTGTTCAGTTTTCTTGGACTCTCCATTTCTAGATTTTGCCAGAAGTTTTAATTAGTCTAATCTTTTGCATTCCTCATGCAGGAAAACAATATGAATGTGCTTCTGTTTGTGGCTTTTGAATAGTGATTGTATATTCAAAGTGCAAAAGATTAGGTTGTCTTTCATGTAAATCATCATACAGATTAAAATTAGATATGACAAATAGGTTGAAACATTTTAATAGTGCCTCTCCAATTTGGTCAGTAAACTGTCCTTCATATTAGGTAACTTTGTCATGTGTAGTATGGTAATTTTGGAGAGTGCTTTGAGCCTGTGTTAATTATATCCTGTCCAACTTAAACAATTGATTTTAACATAGTTTTATAGCCATTGTGAGCTGATAAAGTTATCCTTTCATTGACTGGAAATACTATTACCAATAAAACTATTAGTGTTTTTGACTGTTACTCAGATGATTGTCTCATACATGTATGAAAAAATATAATCCCCACAGCTTTTAAGATTTGGTAGCTTTGTCTTATACCTAGTACAAATGGAAATTTTAAATGAATGGCATACTCTTAGGTAGCGCTTAAAACAAGAAATATATTGCACATTCTTAATTAAAATCACGGCATATCATATGTATAGTAGCCCAGTGTCTGTGTCTGTAACGCTGAAATGCTGGCTGTTCCCTCTGGGCGGTGCTGTTGCCTGAAATGCTGGCTGTTGCCTCTGGGCGGCGCTGTTGCCTGAAATGCTGGCTGTTCCCTCTGGGCGGCCCGTGCTGCATGGGGAGTGCAGGGCTCAAACGGCCACTTGCTCCCTCGCGGCGGCCCGACTGAGCGGTGCAGAAGTCAGCCAGGCGCCACAGCGGGAGGGGAAGGGGGCGGGGCAGTGATGTGCGGCATGACAGCAGCTCCAGGCCCAGCCCCCTGGCCTTACATAAGAACGTAAGAATGGCCGTACTGGGTCAGACCAAAGGTCCTTCTAGCCCAGTATCCTGTCTACCGACAGTGGCCAACACCAGGTGCCCCAGAGAGGGTGGACCGAAGACAATGATCAAGCGATTTGTTTCCTGCCATCTCTCTCCAGCCTCTGACAAACAGAGGCCAAGGGCACCATTTTATCCCCTGGCTAATAGCCTTTTATGGACCTAACCTCCATGAAATTATCTAGCTTCTCTTTAAACTCTGTTATAGTCCTAGCCTTCACAGCCTCCTCTGGCAAGGAGTTCCACAGGTTGACTACACGCTGTGTGAAGAAGAACTTTCTTTTATTCGTTTTAAACCTGCTACCCATTAATTTCATTTGGTGACCTCTAGTTCTTCTATTTAGGGAACTAATAAATAACTTTTCTTTATCTGCCCTCTCCACACCACTCATGATTTTATAGACCTCTATCATATCCCCCCCTCAGTCTCCTTTTTTCTAAACTGAAAAGTCCCAGTCGCTTTAACCTCTCCTCATATGGGGCCCGTTCCAAACCCCTAATCATTTTAGTTGCCCTTTTCTGAACCCTTTCCAAGGCCAAAATATCTTTTTTGAGGTGAGGAGACCACATCTGTACACAGTATTCCAGATGTGGGAGTACCATAGTTTTATACAGGGGCAGTAAAATATTCTGTGTCTTATTTTCTATCCCTTTCCTAATAATTCCTAGCATCCTATTTGCCTTTTTGACCTCCGCTGCACACTGCGTGGAAGTTTTCAGAGAACTGTCCACGATAACTCCCAAGATCCCTTTCCTGATTTGTCATAGCCAAATTAGCCCCCATAATACTGTACGTATAGTTGGGGTTATTTTTCCCAATGTGCATTACTTTACACTTATACACATTAAATTTCATTTGTCATTTTGCTGCCCAGTCACTGAGTTTGGTGAGATCATCTTGGAGTCCCTCACAGTCTGCTTCTGTCTTGACTATCCTAAACAGTTTTGTATCATCTGCAAACTTTACTACCTCACTGCTTACCCCTTTCTCCAGATCATTTATGAATAAGTTGAAAAGGATTGGTCCCAGGACTGACCCTTGGGGGACACCACTAGTTACCCCTCTGCAATATGAAAATTTACCATTTATTCCTACCCTTTGTTTCCTGTCTTTTAACCAGTTCTCAATCCAAGAAAGGACCTTTCCTCTTATCCCATGGCCATGTAATTTACACAAGAGCCTTTGGTGAGGGACCTTGTCAAAGGCTTTCTGAAAATCCAAGTATACTATATCTACTGGATTCCCCCTTATCCGCATGCTTGTTAACCCCTTCAAAGAACTCTAATAGATTAGTAAGACAGGATTTCCCTTTACAGAAACCATGAATGGCCGTGAATGTTACTGCCCTGCCCCCCTTCGCCTCTCGCTGTGCCTGGCTGACTTCTGCACTGCTCAGCCAGGCCGCCGCGGGGGAGCAAATGACACAAGCAACTGTTTGGGCTCCACGCTCTTCATGCAGCACAGGGAGTGTGGAGCCCAAATGGCCGTTTCGGCTCTGCAGTCCCCCGAGTGAGAGGCAGGAGGGGGAGGAGAAGAGAAAGAGAGACAGGGAGAGTGGTGGGAGGTGTAGGAGAGCTGAGAGAGAGAGAGAGAGAGGCAGTAGGAGGAGGGGAGAGAGCGAGACGGAGCGAGAGATTGAGGCTCAGGAGAGAAGACCGACGTGGAGGAGAGACCTGAAAATCCCGTCTTCTGACAGGCTAATTGGCTAGTTATTGAATACTAGTGGGAATTTTAAAAGCTCAGAAAAATTGACATGAAGGGGAAGGAGAATATTTAGTGACTGGTTAGTAGAAAAGAGCATTTAGGTATCTTTAAATATGTTGAATAACTTAATGCCCAGGGTGAGGTCAGTGAATTGCTAAAATAAAATGAAGTGCATTATCTTAAGTCACATCAACTTATTCGGTGTTGTGACTGTTATCTGAATGGCTTCCTCTCTTAGGCTATGTCTAAACTACATTCCTTTCCCGAAAGAGGAATGTAAATGAGCCTGATTGAAAATGCAAATGAAGTACGGATTTACAAATCTCATGCTTCATTTGCATAATTGTGTGAGCGCTTTGTTGAAAAAAGGTTTTTTTGAAAAAGAAACTGTAGTCTAGACAGGGTTATTTGAAAAAAGTGTTGTTGGTTTTTTTTTTCAGGAATATGGGTTCTTTCAAAAAAGGTTTTTTTTTGTTTTGTTTTGTTTTTCTCGAAAGAACCCCATCTAGACTGTGGTTTGTTTTTCGAAAAAGTGCTCTCTCATGATTATGCAAATGAAGCATGAGATTTTTAAATCCGCATTTCATTTGCATTATTTGATCGGGCTCATTTACATTCCTCTTATGCTCTGAGCTTTCAGATATGCATATGCTTAATTTTATTAACACAAATCATCCTGTTAGCTGCAGAAGGATTACTTGTGGTAGTAAAGTTTTAAGCATATGTGTGTTTTCAGGATCTGAGACACAGTGTGAGTATCTTATTTGGTCTTCATGCTAATACAGGTTGGACCTTCCTGATCTGGCACCCTTGGGACCCAACTGGTCCCGGACAAGTGAGTTTGCCAGACCAGGAGAGGTCAAGGCTCTCTCAGGGCACCGATCTCCCGGCTGGCTCCTCTTCTGGCCAGCTGCCCATTCCTGGCCCCCTGCAGCTGCTGGGCTGATTGGGCTGTGTGTCCTGTGCCTTCTGGACCATGGATATTGCTGGACCAGAAAGTCTTGGACCAGAGAGGTTCAACCTCTATTTAAAAGGAGGAAAAGTAAGAAAAATTTTGACTATAAAACAGAGAGAATTTTTTGTTTATTATGTCTACTTTCTGAAGCAATCTACTGCATTTTGTCCATAAATAATAACAGGTAAAGCTCATGGGGATTTACTTGGTTTAGACTGATTTTATTAGAATTTTATATTTATTCAATAAAACATTTTTTTAAAATATAGCTATTAATGATCATATAAACATCTCGAGTATAAAAAAAGCTCTTTTGAAATCCTATCTTGCATGTATAGTTATTACATAACCCATTAAGTTATGTTCTGGGTTTCTCATATCCCATAAAGAACCCATTGTGTACACTAATGGGCAGATATCTGTGCCCTATATAATCTTTTATAAAAGGCTGTTGTAAGTAGAGATTTTTTGAGAGGGAAAGGGGATGTTAATTGAAAGGGTAGTGTCCTGGATGATTTATAAGATAAGTAACAGGACAAGATTCTTGGTCAGAAGAATTTACAATCTAAATTGTTTACAGTGTAAGAAATTAGTAAGGAGAAATAAGATGCAGTGTGCAGCATCTTTAGTGTGTTAATAATTGATTATTTAATTTTATACAGCTGATACAGTAGTTTTAATGACACAATGTCTGAATAAAATTGAAGGTTGAATAAGACTGGTGGTCAACCAAGATAAAAGTGAAGTAGTGCTAGTAGGCTTGGAGAAGCAACTGCAAGTATTATCACAGATAATTACAGAATCCTGGATTAAGGAAGTGTGTCTACCTTTTGTAACACAGGCTTGCTGTTTAATAGTGGACCTGTTTAGAGTATTTAGGTACACTAAGATGCTCAGGTCACAGTTCATAGACTGTGCTATATTATTCTTTTCTTCAGGAAAAGTGAGACCATTTCTTTTGAATATGATCTATAATTCTTTACACTTTGTGACCTAGATTACCATGACCTAGATTATATACAGGCAGTCCCCGGGTTACGTACAAGATAGGGACCGTAGGTTTGTTCTTATGTTGAATTTGTATGTAAGTCGGAACTGGCATCCAGATTCAGCCACTGTTGATACTGACCAGCAGCGGCTGAATCGGACACGCCTGGGGCAGAGCAGCTGGGGTGCTGCTGGGTTGGTCCAGTAGCGCCGCACCTCGGCACTGTGGGACCAACCCAGCAACCCCCCAGCTGCTCTACCCCAGGCGTCGGCGAGAAAAGCCTGGTCTGCTGGGGGGGGAGGGGGTGCAGCTAGTGTGCCTCCCCCCAGCAGACCAGGCTTTTCTCGCCGACGCCTGGGGTAGAGCAGCTGGGGGGTTGCTGGGTTGGTCCCACAGTGCCGAGGTGCGGCGCTACTGGACCAACCCAGCAGCACCCCAGCTGCTCTGCCCCAGGCGTGTCCGATTCAGCCGCTGCGGAGGATGCGGGCGGTGGGACCGCGGCGCGTCTTGGCGGTCCCGCCGCCCGTGTCCTCTGCGGTGAGAAAAGCCGCTCCACGTCTCCCTGGTCGGCTGGGGGGGGGGCGCTAGCTCCGCGTCTCCCTGGTCTGCTGGGGGGGGCTCTCCCCGCGCCGCCGGAGGCGGTGACAGTGGGGGAGGCACCCCGCACTAGCGGGGTCCTCCCCCGTTCATAACTAGGGGTCTGACTTAAGTCGGACTGACATAACGGGGACTGCCTGTAGAATGTTTTCAGGGCTTCGCATCTTGGAAGCATCTAGAGGCAAAGTTGGTGTAGAATGTAGTCATCAGTTTATTAAGCAGGGTCATACAGAGAACCTGTTGGGCTGATGTTCATAATAAGCTCTGGTTGCTGGCAGTTTTTCTGTGGTTATTTAACCTGAATTTGGAATGTGCTTGAATTAAAGACCACCTTCTTCCCAGTATATTACTGCCATGTTTATTCTCAGCAAAGGTACTTTCATCACTGTTTTTTTTCTTATTTAGCTAAGAAGAGCTGCTGGAAGGGTGATCTCCAAGTAGGTTTGCCAGGTGTTCAGTTTTGAACTGGACAGTTCAGTATTTGAGCTTTCTGTCCAGGAAACACATTGAGAAAATACCACTACATAATTGTGTACTGCCTGGCGGGTAGACATGCTCACAATGTGTGAGTGTGTCTACTAGCCAGGCAGTATGCAGCTACACAGGAGAGAGGAGGGGGGTGGGGCCCGGGCAGGTTGGAATCCCCGGGGCTGGATTCGTCCGTGCGCCCCGCCGGGACCATGCACAGGACAGGCAGCACTCCAGGATCTACGTGTACCCAGGCCAGCCCTGCTCCCTGCTGGCTGTTCCCCTCCCCCCCCACGCCCCGGCCAGCCCTGCTTCCCACCTTCCCCCTCCCCCGATCTCCCCCGGCCAGCCCCGCTCCTCTCCCAGCTGGTCACCCACCCCCACCCCCGAATCTGAGATCAAGTGTGTCCGGTATTTTTTTGAAACCATCTGGTAACCCTATCTCCATGAATGCTAACCCAAACCTGGGGGATGTCTGTGTCTCTAACATTTGAGTAATATATATAAAGCAGAGCGGTCCCTGGAGGATTATTATCCTGGAGTATTATTATATTTACAGTAAAAGCTTTGTTTATCAGGCATGCTGGGGAAATGGGTGGTTGCAAGTAAGTCAAAAACCCTGGTTAATTAAGATTTGCTTTGGATGTGGGAGAGGGCTTGAGACAGTGATTGGAATGGGAGAGCGGTTTTAGGATGCTGGAACTGTGTGGCACTTATTTCAGGCAGCTCAGGTAAATGGAGGCATGGCCAGATGATTCTGTGCACTGCCTTTGCCAGCAGATGCTGCCTTTGCAGCTCCCATTGGCTACAGTACCTAGCCGATGGGAACTGCAGAGCCAGCACTTGGTGGGTGGGGGGCACACTGAGACCGTATGGGTATTCCTTCACCTGTCACAACAAGATCCTATTGAAGATCAGAAATACTGGTTTATAGAGCTTTCCAGTTAAAGTGCCAAATAACACAGCTTACTGTATTATTTTGGTGGACCATTACTGAGTTGCATTATCAGTTGTGTAATACTTAGGCTTACTGTCTTTAATGTTCCAAAAATACATTTTTAGTCATTGTTAATTTATAATGGGGAGATAATATTGTTCTTATTTTATGAGTGAATTGTTATATTTGAAAAATCCAAAACAAGACTGCTACATGAGATCAGTTTAATTTTAAATATAGTTGGTGGTTTATGGAATGTTGATTCTCCAAGAAATTATCTGTATCTGGGATTCAATCAAAAAACCTATTGATTGCAGAAAGTTATAGTGGAGAGTTAATACAAAGCTCACTGCAGTAGCTCTGTACCTGTTTTAAAAGAACATTAACAGTTAAGTGATAGAAATGTAGCCGTGTTAGTCTGGGGTAACTGAAGCAAAATGCAGGACAATGTAGCACTTTAAAGACTAACAAGATGGTTTATTAGATGATGAGCTTTCGTGGGCCAGACCCACTTCCTCAGATCAAATAGTGGAAGAAAATAGTCACAACCATATATACCAAAGGATACAATTAAAAAAAAATGAACACATATGAAAAGGACAAATCACATATCAGAAAAGGAGGGGGGGCGGGGGCGGGGAAGGAAGGAAGGAAGGTAAGTGTCTGTGAATTGATGATATTAGAGGTGGGGAGAGTGGGATGTTTGTGAGTTAACAGTTAAGACATTGAAGTAGTTGCTCTCTGTCAAATAATTCTTTCACTCACAGTATCCCATGCTAGCTTATACGTTTGTCAAGGCACTTGAAAACTTTCTATTGTAAATGTTGTTTTTGTATATATTGTAAAATTTCTGCTTGCACATCATTTTTCTTAAGTCTCCTGAAAAATGTATTTAAGCAAGGGAGATATTTCACTTGTTGCATATCAATATTTTGTTCCAAAAAGTGGACTTAAAGGTTATTAGAAGTATCACAGGCCTTCAGATAATTGTGTGCTGTATGCACCTGTTGTTAATTGGTTTGTGTTTTGTCTCTCATCGTGAGCAGTGTTCCATGTTCATTTTCTGCCATGTATCATACCAACAAAGTCAAATATGGAGTTGTAGCTTGCTGGAATGAGACCAGTATTTTATTTCTAGTAACTTTATACTAAAATCCATCTGTGTTTGTGCTTTTTCATTTGATCATTTTATCGCTATGAATAATAGCAAGTAAGTTACACTAACTATTTTAGTTAATTGCGTAACAGAAGTTAATTTAGTTTCTAACTTCCAAAGTTTTGCTTGGGACTACACAAGAGGGGAGAAATGTTAATGTTTTAGAACTAATAGGAGTAGGAGAGGTAGAGCTCACTCCTGTAAGATGCTGAAGTTTTCGAGACTTTTCAGCATGAGAACCATATAACCTTTTGGTCACTGATTATTTCAGTCTATCTTCTAGAGCTGACTTTCCTTGTTATGTATGCTTTCTATTGTTGCTAGGTATCTCTATCCATCTCTATGTACAGCACATGTGACACACAGTTGGTATAACTAACTATTCAAAGTTCATTTTGAGTGTCTGCTTATAAATTATCTTGATGATAGATCTGTCTAAGGTTTCGTTCCAAAAAACTATTTTTAGCCAATGTACTTTGTAGCAAAAGATTATATTTAAGGTACATAAATTCTTATATTTTGCTAGTTGAACTCCTATACCAGTAATTAGACACCATAGCCTTATTATGTGAAGTATCTGTGCAAAATCCTCTGAATAATTCATGGGTTTTTTTGGTTTCAGTCAGTCACTGGTTCATAGAGTTGATTGGAAGAGAATTCCATTATGCTTTCAAATACAAAAGAACAGTACTGTTCTCCTGTTGTTTACACCTTGCCTTTCTTTCCCACTCCCTCAATTTCATGAACATTTTGACAATTTTTGTCTGTTTCATAAGTCTTTTATGTTAGAAGGATTTGCACAACTCTCTGTTTTACAAATTAAAGCTGTAAAATAAGTTCCTTAAATCTGAAGTTTGATAGTCTGTACTTTTGATCACAGAATAGTAAATATTTCATTAACTTTTTAATTTTGTAGTTAATGAGGAAAAGGAGTAATAATGATTGTCTGTAAAACATTGTTTTGTGTTCTTTTTTATTTGTTTAAAGAAACTAGAAATATGTCACTTGCATGTTTGAGTTGCTTCATCTTTTCAGTGAAATTTTGTTGGCTTATAGTGTGTTCAGTACAATTGTAATCTAAGTTCTGCACAAATTTCTGAACTGTGCATGTTAGTTAAAATACTGCCAAGAGTATGGTTGTTTGTTGCAAGTAATATTCAGTACAGAACTGGTTTTTTAATTTCTTTTTCCTTAAAAAGATCGGTCTCTGTTAGCTGTTGCTGCTTCCAGACTATAAATTGGGAAATTAATGATGGGTTGGTTGAAAATCTTTTGTTTAGAGGTCACTAGTTCAAATTTGGGTAGTAATAAAGTCATTTACTGGCTATTTAGAATACTTTTGTGAAGTGCCTGGATGGAGCCATTCCCTTTCTTGGTTGAAAAGCTTCAAAAATAAAACAAACCTCTACCCTAAATGACATATAAGCACCTTAGTAAAGCAACACCAGGCCGTTTGCATTAGGGATGTTAAAGTGCGTTTATTTGTATAAACGTAAAAATGTTAGCAAATACACATTTACACGTGGAGCAGGTGGGAGCTGTTGCTCAAGGGGAGCCTGTGTATCAGAAGTGGTGGCACCAGCTCCCAGCTCCCCACCTCTGCACTACTGACCCTGTGGGAGGAGGCAGCATGAGAGGGAGAAAGGCAGGCAGCTCTGCTGAAGCCAGCACACTGGGAAGCCAGCTTAAAAACTGGCTCCCTGTGTATATCAGCTCCTGCCTGACCTCTTTCCAACCCCCACCCCTCCATGCTGCTGCCTCTGTATGAGGCGCATCAATACAAACTAGGGATGTGACTTTGTAGCCTGGGCTTGTTGGTTAACACTCTCTGTTACATGCAGTCCTCCCTTGCTACTGCTGGTGGCTGATGGGTTTACCATGTTCTCGACTACACGGTCACATCCCTAATTTGTATTGATGCTGTTCATCCTAACTTGTGGTTGAATGACTTTAGACGCTAGGGTTTTCTAGAGTGGTGTCTTTTTTCTATTGCAAAATTGCCTTTTTAAATTATTAATATTAAAAATGTCTGAAGAGAGGGAGGAGGAAAGACTTTACAATTGATCAGAAAAATTGTAATCTTTAAGATTTGAATGTATTGCTTGAAATAAAAAAAAATCTTTAATTTTTGCATCAGGAATCACAGTGGTCTAATACTGTAGCGGTGCTTTTTGACCTGGGATTGGAAATATAAGCAAACTTGGGAAAATGTTAAGAATAAAAGAGTTCCATTTCTAACAGTTCCATCTCTTAAAGTTGAGATTGGGGGGAGGGGGCTCTTACACATTTTTCTTTTAAAAATAATAACCTGTTGTATTTATTGGCAGACAGGTTACTTTAATGATCAAGTCTTGTTACACTGAGAGAAACTTGTAATGGTAGCTCAAAGCACTCTTTTCCTTTCACTCTCCCTCTTTTGGCAATATTATCATTGCTTTACCTTATTGCCCATCTGTAACTTATGTATGGATGCCAATTTCTGTACTATTACTGCTTTTGGGTTTGTATGTCAATTTTTCTTTTTTTGCTTTTTGTCATGTGACATGAACTATATCTGTTGCAGAAAAGTGATTCACACAGTTCTGCTTCAGAATTCATCAGATTTGTACTAATTCATTAGTATGTTGTGCTCTCAAGTATACTGACACACTGCTCTTGGAACTCTCTTTCATAGCAAGTTTAAGAATCACATTTAAAAAGCAGTGTGCAAGGCTAAAATGATAAGTGTGAAATCCAAAAGCATTGGATTGCAACCTTCCTTGCTGAATATTAACATTGTCAGAATAGCTGGATGTGTTGTTGTTGTTTCTTCAGGAACTGTGGAGACAGTTAACATGTTTTACAGTATCTTGTACAGTCTAGCATGTAGGAAAATTGAGATTTTGTGCGAAAAGAGAGCACACTGCCTTGCCAGCTTTTTTTTTTAAATGCACTTCTTAAAATATGAGTTCTACCTTTTTCACAGCTTCAATTTTATAAAACTTTCAATGTTGCCATTTGTTTAGAAATCTACCTACTGATATTAACTGTTATGTAATATTATACCCTGTAGTTCTGTAGGCCTCTCTAAGCATGTGTTAATCTTAGTGTTACCATGGGACACTGAAAATATTTACAAGCTTGTTTTCTAAAGTGGTCTTTCATGTTCAGAAAAGTAATTATTTCTCCGAAAAGGTTGATTGTACCATATTGTAATGGACTCAAAGGGATTGTTGTGTTAGTCTGTAATGTTAAAAACAATGAGTAGTCCTGTGGTACCTTTATAAACTAACAAAAATATACAGGCAGTCCCCGACTTACGCGGATCCGACTTATGTCGGATCCGCACTTACGAACGGGGCTTTCTCGCCCCGGAGGTCGAGGTAGCGGATTGCTACCTGTGAGCTCCGGGGCGAGAGAGCCCCGTTCGTAAGCCGCTCTGGTGCCCCTGGTCTGCTGGAGACCATCTCCAGCAGACCAGGGGCACCAGGCATGTTCCCGCGCTTCTGAGGCTTTGCCAGAGCAAAGCCTCAGAAGCGCGGGAACCCGCCCGCTGCTGCCGCTTCAGTCCAGGTGCCTGTGGTCTGCTGGGGACCGTCCCCAGCAGACCACAGGCACCAGGACTGAAGCTGCAGCCGCGGGGGGGTCCCGCGCCTCTGAGACTTTGCCAGAGCAAAGCCTCAGAGGCGCGGCACCCCGCTGCCGCTGCGGCTCTGCTCCCCATGTCCCTGGCCTGCTGGAAGTGGGGCGCGGCTAGTGTGCCCCCCCCCAGCAGACCAGGCTTTTGTTTTGGACCCTGGAGCAGAGCAGCTGGGGCGCTGCCGATTGGTCCTGCAGCGCCGCTCTGGGCACTACTGGACCAACCTGGCAGCACCCCAGCTGCTCTGCCCCAGGTCCTGATTCAGCCGCTGCTGGTCAGTTTCAGCAGTGGCTGAATCAGGACGCCTGGGGCAGAGCAGCTGGGGTGCTGCTGGGTTGGTCCAGTAGCGCCGAGGAGCGGTGCTACTGGAGCAACCCAGCAGCACCCCAGCTGCTCTGCCTCAGGCGTCCCCAAGTCAGCCGCTGCTGAAACTGACCAGCGCTGACTACAGGAAGCCCGAGGCAGAGTTGCTCTGCCCCAGGCTTCCTGGAATCAACGCTGATCAGTTTCAGCAGCAGCTGACTTGGGGAAGCTTGGGGTTCTTAAGTTGAATCTGTATGTAAGTCAGAACTGGCGGTCAGTTTCAGCAGTGGCTGAATCTGGACGCCAGTTCCGACTTACATACAGATTCAACTTAAGAACAAACCTACAGTCCCTATCTTGTACGTAACCCGGGGACTGCCTGTATACAGTATCATGAGTTTTGTGGGCAAAACCCACTTCTTCAGATGAGTTGGAGTGGAAATAACTATAAGCTGTAATGGGCTATTTTCATTCCATATTTTCTGTGCTAGTAATCTCTTATCATACAATCTTTACAATTGTGGAAGCCCAAGAAATTTATCAGAGGAGAAACAGCTTTATGCATTAGGAAACTGCAAGCTGGAGTGTTAAAAACTGGGATTTGAATACTCACAGGACTGCAGTAACAGGAGTGAAGAAATCAGTAGAAGAGAAATTACCATTAAAGACAGTCATCAAATACTCAGAGAGAGAGAATGGCTAGGAGAAGGAGAATGAAAGGAGCAACACTGAAAAAGAAAATGAGATCTGAATTAAGGTTGTTAACTAGCAGTTAATTGACTAGTTGAGTAGTCAGTGGAATTTCCATTAACTAGTTGATAGGCACTTCCGCATTTCTCCTTTGAAATGTACAAGAGCCCCAGCTGGAGGATGAATGCGGAACTCTGTGTGCAGCCTGGAGCCAGTGGGAAGTCCCACTGACTCTGGGCTGCATGCAGGTCAGCTTTGAAATGTACAAGAGTCCCCAGCGGGCTCTTGTGCATTTCAAAGCAGAAGCACCCTCCTGGAGCCCAGGGTCAGTGAGGGACTCTGAATCCCTCGCTGACCCTAGGTTCCATGCTGCGCTGCCAATTTGAAATACCACATTTCAGTGGAACCTGGGGATTCCCCAGCTGACAGCGGGTTCCACGCAGCATTTCCTCAGAACCAGGATCAGCTGCTCCATCCTCTCCCCCCTCCCCTTTGCTGCCTCTATCTGATAGAGGCAGTGAGGGTGGGGGGGGGAGGGAAATCAACTAGTCGACTGACTAGTCCTTATCATCTTTAATCTGAATAATGGGAACCTTGTAAGTAACAAAAGCGAGGACACAGCAGTTCTCCATGAAGATCAGATCAGCAGTTACATAAATATTGAATGTGGGGATCCAATTAAAGATGAAAAGTCAAATTTGTTTAAGGAAGTGGGATGCAGTGGATTCAGACTATTCATGTGTGTGGAATTCAAAGTCAGTTCTGCTGAGAGTAGAGTTCTGCTGAGAGTAGAGTATGTCATAGAAATGGAGGATGCTGCTTCCAGGCTCCTGCTACGTTTAAACTGGAGAACCACAGCAGGGTTTGCTTAGTCCCAGCTTGCGTAGTC
This sequence comes from Pelodiscus sinensis, assembly GCF_052426305.1. Classification (NCBI taxonomy): domain Eukaryota; kingdom Metazoa; phylum Chordata; order Testudines; family Trionychidae; genus Pelodiscus; species Pelodiscus sinensis. The sequence continues at coordinate 133,699,309 of NC_143054.1, read as the reverse complement.
CCAAGGAGCTAACCCTGCTGCGGCTCTGCCTTTTAAATGTAGTAAGAGCCACCAGGCTCTTATTACATTTAAAAGGCAAAGGCACAGCCGAGGTCCGGTCACAAGCTGGGAATCAACTGTTGTAAATGAGCTTGGTGACTGTTACTACATTTTATAAAGCAGATGCGCAGAGTCTGGGACCGGGCACAAGCTGGGACAGCTGATTCCTGGCTCATGCCTGGTCCCCACTGCACCTCTGCCTCACCTGACCTCCCCCCCCCCCCACCCATGGGGAAGATGCTGGGGGAACCAGCTTTTAAGGTGGCTTCCCCATGCATACTCCCCCCCCAAGGGAGCAAGGGGGAGAAACAACTGGTCTAGTAGTGACTGGACTACTCACCTAGTCACTTTCATCCCTAGTCTGAACTAGCCTGCCTGCACACCGGCTCTTAAAGGGCTTCTAATGCAGAGCCGCGGCGGGGGTAATTGCTGGGACCTGGTGCGAGTTGGCACTGAGCAAGCCTCTCCGCATGCTGCCTTTTTAAAGGTCTTCTAGTGCTGAGCCACATCGAGGGTAGTTGCTGGGACCTGGCATGAGCTGGGACTGAGTGGATGCAGTGCTAACCCTTATTGATTAATCGTGTATTTGACACTACATTTTATCAACTACACAATTAATAAATTACATGTTTCTTAACATCCCTATTTTGCACGCACTATAATTTGCACTGCATTAGAGCATCTGATAATAATACTGTAGTAACCTGAATTGAAATATTATTCCACATCAAAGTGTATTCTGTTTATACAATGAGTATCCACTAATCAATTAATTAAGAATGAATAAACTCACTCACTTCAAGTAAAAGAAGTTTAAATTGTTCTTCCTCTCAGACACATTTTTGTTTTGAAAATGGGAGGCCTCAGAGCTCAACTTCATTTACAGGTTTGATTCCTTCAACAGAGGTTATAAACAAAGACATTGGGTGGATGGCTCGCTGCATTCCACATCCTAATGACATAAAAACAAACAAACAATGGGTACTTAGGAACACTTAGTACCTTCTCTATCAGCTTCATCTAGCATGGACACTCTAGCTGACTATTCTTTTCCTTTCCCCCTCCTTCCTTTTCCTTCTCTCTCTGCCTGGCCTTAGAATCATGAACTCATTTCATGATCACTTTCACACAAGCTGCCTTCCACTTTCAAATTCTGAATGAGTTTCTCCCTATTTGTTTAAATCAAATCTAGAACAAACTCCCTCCAATAGCTTTCTTCACTTTCTAAAATAAAAATTGTCTCTAAAACAGTGGATAATCTGTGCCCAGCTTCATTATTTTCCTAACTAATGTCTGGATAGTTGAAGTTCCCCCATCACCACTAAGTCTTGTGCTTTGGATGATTTTGTTAATTGTTTAAAAAAGCAGCCTCCTCCCTTTCTTCCTATTTAGGCAGTCTGTAATAGACTCCTACTATGATATGAACCTTGGTTTTTTTACCCCTTTTAATTATACTCAGACTTGTTGAGAATACTCAGATTTGTTGAGAATCTCTATCTCCTTATGTCCATCTCAGCCTCAGTCCAAGTATATACATTTTTAAGATACTAAGTAGGGATGGTAAAATGCATTTATTTTGGTAAACTTGAGGGGGAGCCACCTTCTGATACAGAGAAGCTCTGTGTAACCATGAAGGCTAAACATTTCTAATATAAAGCAATAACTCCTTTTTCCCCCTGCCTATCCTTCCTGAGCAAGCTGTACTCTTCCATACCAATATTTCAGTTATTTGTACCATCCCACCAGGTCTCTGATACCAACTATGCCGTAGTTGTTTATTTACTAGCATTTCAGTTTTTTCCTTCTTATATCCCACACGCCTTGCGTTTGTGTACAGACAAGATACTGTTTTGATTTTGCTCCCTCCCCATTTCTGCCTTATTTCTCCTTTATCTCTGCTATTACAGCCCATGCTCCTCCCCCCCCATTTCTAAATATAATTACTTTCATGCTGAAGTACAGAAGGACAACATTTGTGATATCTTGAAGAAATGAAAAATCTAGTGTCGTCCACTTTCAGTTTCTGAAGGGTTCCTCAACTTTCAGACTCCCTGTGGTGTTCTGAGGTATAGCATAGAGTAGACCAGTAAGAGATTGTGTCACTACTTGTCCAGTAACCCGGGGTGCCTTAAAATGTTCTATTGCTGTATATTAGGTAGCAACTTTGACTACAGCAGCCTGGTTGTTACAGCACAACCACACTCTGGTAACCAACACTAGAGGAGACAACTAGTCAAGTGACCCAGAACACTTCCAGTCCAGAATTTTCCCCAAAACTATCTGCACTAGTCCTCTACTGAAACATTCACAGAGAGAATAAGGTTCATGTGACCCTTCAGAGAGACAATACCCAGCTGCTAGCCACATTAAATAAAGTTAACAGTAACTTCATTTCAGACACAGAACTGGGTTGGTTTAGTTAAAGAAAATTATTTTTATTAACATAGAGACATCGATTCAGTGATGCCAAGTATAAGAAATAAAGATGGACAACAATATGTTAGATGCAGAAAGTATGTCGGGCCTGGCAGGAGTTGCTGACAGTAAATCACCATGGGCTTCTGTCACACACTCCTTTTTTGTTTCAGTAGGTTGTGGTATTGTGTTACCTTATTGTTACCATCCCAAGTGTCAGTCTACCTGTTCGTTCTCAAGAGATCTATACCTTAAGTTGCATAATTTCTTGTAATTGCTATTTTTTTCCTATTCTATGCCTTCAGAAAGTCCACTATAGTCTTCAAAAATCCTTCAAATAATTTGTGTTGGTATATATGTTGAAGTAAAACATTAATAATTTACCATTGTCTGTCTCTAGCCACTATGTAATATATTTGGCTTTCTATATGCAGAACCACCATAATGAATGAATTGAATTTTGTGTCTGAAATATAATTGTTTGTCTCCAGCTGCTCAAATGGAGTTTTTAAAACTGTTGGGAGATAGTGGTTGTTTATTGCTATAATTTGTTGTGCCACCAAGACAGTTGGTATTTCATCGTCCCTGGCTTCTGCTATCATTGGCATATGGTGTATTTTTTTATTATATCTCACATGAGGTTGCAAATCTGATGCACAATTTGGAGGTAAATGTTGGGCTTTTTCAATGGGTAAATGTTGTGAGTTCAGGTTTAAATGCTGGGTGGTATGAGAGTTGGGGCTTTTCACTGCCATAGCATTGTGTGTTCTATGTGCCAAAGCTTTCATGTCTCCTAAGAGTAATTTTCAACTTTTAATAAGGATTTTTCAATACATTCCAGTATGACACAAATTTAATCTTAAATGCATTTACTTTGCAGTGCAAGCAAGCAGAAGGCAAGGCACACATGGTTTGAGACATGTTCTATTTAGTATTCTCACAAGGCTTGCGTTCTTACATCACGGTAATAGCACAGGAGTAAAAACAATTTGTTCTTTGAATGATTGCTCATGTGCATTCCAATATAGGTGTGTGCGTGCTGCGTGCACGTGCCGTCGGAGACTTTTCCTTCAGCAAAATGCAGGACAATGTAGCACTTTAAAGACTAACAAGATGGTTCATCACCTAATAAACCATCTTGTTAGTCTTTAAAGTGCTACATTGTCCTGCATTTTGCTTCAACTACCCCAGACTAACAGGGCTACATTTCTATCACTTTCCTTCATCAGTACCCTTAGGGCCAGCAGGGAGCCCTCTGGAGTGGTGCTGGTATATTGACCAATATATACCCCTACTGGCCCCCTCACCCACTCAGCTCATTCTTACCATGGTGATGGTCATTGTAACAACCCTCAGCTCATCTTCAAGTCGTTCTCTTCACTGTTCTTCTCCTTCATTAGCAATCATCTGTTAAGTACCTGTTAATTTAGTTAAAGACTTTCATTTGTAGTTTTCTTTTCTGTGTGTCCACAGCAGGGCATGCCCCGCCCACAAGGCTTTAAGCCCTGCAAGAAGTGCAACAGGTCTGTATGGTGTGGCGATCCACACTCATCATGTTTGAAGTGCCTGGGAGAATCACACATTAGTCACATGCAAGATTTGTATCAGAGGGGTAGCCATCTTAGTCTGAATCTGCAAAAGCGGCGAGGAGTCCTGTGACACCTTATAGACTAACCGAAGTGTTGGAGCATAAGCTTTCGTGGGCAAAGACCCACTTCGTCAGATGCAGGTAGTGGAAATTTCCAGAGGCAGGTATAAATATGCAGGCCAGAATCAGGCTAGAGATGACGAGGTGGATCCAATCAGGGAGGATGAGGCCCACTTCTAGTAGCTGATTTGGAGGTGTGAATACCAAGAGAGGAGACGCTGCTTTTGTAGTTAGCTAGCCATTCACAGTCTTTATTTAATCCTTGTTGCCAACCAACAAGTCCTTCTATCCAGATACGCCTACAACTCCTGGGCATCAATGGACAAGTTTATGGACTTGCTCCCCAGAGACTCCTTTGCGGAGTATAAGGCCCTTCAAGAAGAGGGGAAAGTAATTTCCCGAACGTCATTACAAGCAGCACTCGATGTGGCTGATGCGGCTTCACGAATCATGGCCACCGGAGTGGTGCTGTGTCTCAGTTCATGGCTCCAGGGCTCTAGAGTGCCATCGGAAGTCCAAAACATCTTACAGGACCTCCCTTTCAAAGGCACATCACTCTTCTCCGAGCAAACTGACCACAGCTGCATGGACTGAAGGACATGAAAGCAATGTTAAAGTCCTTGGGCTTAAACATGCCTTCCACCCACAGGAGGTCATATACCAACAGGAACATTCCTAGACTTCCTCCACAGGGCCCACGTCCCAACTTTACCCAACGTAAGGGCAAGGGTAATGATGTCAGGAACTATAGGCACCGCCCTCGCCCAGCCCCGGATTCTAATGAGGGGTCCTCCAGTAAGCCCACCCGGGCCCCAACGGGTTTTGACGGGACCTCCGAGGGCTCCTTACTAGTCTCCCCGTTACCCTTTGGGGACCGTTTATCCCGTTTCCTCTAGGCCTGGCGCTCTGTTACATCGAATCGATGGGTTCTGGAGATAGTGGAAATTGGTTATGTAATCCCTTTCCACTTACCCCCTCCTTCCCAACTCCCTACCCTGTCCCTTTTCAGGGACCCCTCTCATGAGCCTCTGTTTCAGGAGGAGGCTTGCCACCTTCTCAACTTGGGGGCAGTGGAACGAGTCCAAGTGTTCCCTTATTTGAATGATTGGCTCCTCCGAGGACAGTCAGAAACCCAGGTGAGAGACCATATCGCCATAGATACAGTTTTCAAGAACTGGGTCGTCTTTTAAACCTGGACAAATCCATCTTAACTCTTACCGAGACAATAGAATTCGTGGGTGCAACCCTGGATTCCCAGTCTCAGAGAGCCTCTCTTCCCAGCTCCTGCTTTCTCATGCTGCAGTCAGGTCGCTCCAGAACTTTCCAGTGACCACCGCCCGGGCTTGCATGGGTCTACTGAGCCTCATGGCCTTCTGCACTTATGTAGTACAACACACCAGACTGCGCATGCTCCCACTTCAGATGTGGCTATTGCAAGTCCACAACCTGGCTGTCCACTCCTGGGACACTGTGTTAACTGTCCCCGCCCCTGTCGTCCTTGCACTGGAGTGATGGACCCATCGAGCGGAAGTCTGTGCAGGGGTCCCATTCTCCCGTCCAGTCCCGTCCATCTGACTGGTCACAGATGTGTCGGACACAGGTTGGGGAGCCCACCTAGGAGAGCTGCACACTCAAGGTATGTGGTTCTCCCCCCTTCCCCCCCCCCCCCCCCCCCCGGTGAAACCTCCCTGCATATCAACCTCAGGGGACACAGGGCAGTCCGACTGGCTTATGCGGTTTTCCTTCCCCACCTGAGGGGCAAGACTGTCCTCATCCTGTCTGACAACACAACTGCAGTGGCCTATATAAACAAGTAGAGCGGGGCTCGTTTACCTCTCCTGTGCTCAGAAGCGATCAGCCTATGGGAACTCTGCATCAGGGTGGATATTCACCCAATGGCCTCATATCTTCCAGGCTTACAGAACCTCCTAGCGGACAGATTGAGCAGATCGTTTGCGAGCCACTAGAGATCCCTGCGTTGGGACATTGCTCAGTCCGTCTTCCGTGTGTGGGGGTTTCCCCATCTGGATCTGTTCGCCACAGGGCAGAACACGAAGTAACCCCACTACTGCTTCCTCATGGGACAGGGATGGGGGTCCCTAAGAGAGACTCTCCTCCTTTGCTGGCCAGAAGGCCTGCTGTATGCCTTCCCACTAGTCCATAGGGTCCTGATGAAAGTGTGGGAGTTCAGGGCATCATTAATTCTAATTGCCCCAGCGTGGCCCAGACAGCATTGGTTTTTGACCCTCCTCGACCTCTCATGCGAGAAGCCTGTAACTCTCCAACTAGTCCCGGGCCTGATATCCCAGGACTCGGGCAGGATTCACCACCCAGACCTACGGTCCCTCTACTTGACAGCATGGAAGCTCCATGGTTAACAGCAGAGGAGCTCCAGTGCTCTGAACGAGTCCAAGAAGTCCTTCTGGGTAGCAGAAAACCTTCCACTAGAACTATGTATCTCGCTAAGTGGAAGCGGTTTTGCTGTTGGGCTTCTCAGAAGGGGGTATACCCAAGGTGGGCACCAGTCCCCTTGATCCTGGATTACCTGTTGGACCTTAGGCTCCAGCATCTTTCTTCCTCATCTATTAAGGTCCACCTAGCGGCCAGCCAGTCTGTGAGGGAAGCTGGTTTTTAAACTGGCTCCCCTTGCAGACCCCTCCAGCTTGGCATCTTGTGCTATTGCCTATGATACAGAGGCAGCTGCACCGAGTGGTAGGAGGCTCCTCGGGAGTGAGGCCAGAGCGCATTGGTGCCAGGCCCACCCCCAGAGACTGTAGAATAGTTGAGGAACCAATAAGAATTCATGAGGTTAATCGACTATTCAGTTAACCGATAGTTAGCATCCCTACTCCACTAGTAAGCAGAATGCCCCAACCTGGCAGCATGTGTTCATATTGGTGGTGCATACCCTCACATGCCTCAGTGCACCTAACAAAATTAATTCTTCACATGAATGGGAAAAATAGAGAGAACATTCATTGTACCTGGTTTCTTCTTCCGTGTAGTTCTTAATGAACAGTGTGGATGATATGTATTATAGACTTGGGGAGGCAAAGTCTCCCCTAATGCAGGCCCTACTTCTTCCCTAAGAGCCTGTCCTTGCTCCCTCTGTTCCCTGAAGCCAGCTGGGACTGATACTTGATCAGCTGGCAACTCAGAGTGGGGCAATACTTAGAGCTCAGGCAGGGGCTGGGGCTGGGGCTGGTGGGTTAGCCACTCGAAAGGGAAGGGTTCACCCTCTGCCCATGATGAACAGATTGGGGAGAAGAAATAAGAGTGTAATGCCAGCTGGGGACCTGAAGAGTGCAAAGTACAATATGTCACAAAATACATTTGTGCTCACTGGTATGCCTGGCAGTTTGACTTACTGCCACTGCAAACCATTATAGTACTGAATTGAAAAACTGACTGTTTGCCTCTGGAAGGTGGAGAAGATAAAGCAAGTTGTTCTTTGAGAAGATGCAGCTGTGTATTCTACTGCCATGACTGTGTGTGCTGAGTCTGCTGGAACCAGAGACATTTACCTAGTAATACCTGTAGAAAAGTGATGGTTGCACCTTGTGGCTGTAGCCTTTCCTCGAACTTCATGAGATGGCAGTATCCTGTCGAGGGATATAAAAGAGCAGCCTATAAAAGGCTGCAGGGCTCTGTTGCTCTGACCAGAAAGAAGGATGCACAGGCTTTCCAAGAAGCAGGGCCACATAAGTAGTCCTGGGCATGTGTAGCCAGACACAAACCCCATCTTGTTTTTCCACAAACCCCATCTTGTTTCTCCCCCCCCCCCCCCCCCCAGAGAGCAAGAGAAAGGCAGTCAGCCTTTGATGCCCTGGGAACACAGGTTTGCTGCCTGTCCCTGACTCTACCATAAACAGAAACCAGACAGTATATGGGCTAGCTGACGACCCGGGGCCTCCCGTCGCCCTGATGGCTAGTACCAGTAATTGACACGCCTGCACTGTCCCAGGAGAGGAATCTTCGCCCATCACATACCAGAGGTGCCCATTGTCTGCATTTTCCCAGGTGTAAATTATGCTTTGCACCCTTCGTGGGAAACTTGGCATTCAAAGCCATTTTTCCTAATTGGCCACTTGAAACCAGGAAGAAGCCTACATGACCCAAGGGGTATAAAAAGAGGTTCAGCCGCCCACCCCATTTGAGCTCCAATCATCTATACCTGCTGGCAGGTATTGATTGTCTCCCGAGGTCTGTGGGACGCCCAACCTCGCCCTACTTCTTCCCGAGGGATTGAGAGAAAGACGCTGGCCACACCAAGTCTGGAACGCAGGGGTGAGAATATATACCTGCTATGTGTCTATTTTGCATGCATTTAATAAGAGCTCAGAGAACCAAAGGGTTTCATGGTACCTGTAAATGACTTATTAGTGTAATTTCTGTCCTGTCCTTTGTAGTGTCTGTGTTATCTGTAACACAGTAGTAGCATTTAACAGCTAAATTTACCCTGTAACAATAAAATAGTAACTGTTTAAGCTTTAACCTGACTCCTTCAGTTGCTGTAACAGAACCAAGCACAATTTAAAAGAACTTCAGCCGGTCATAAGGGACTCACTGCCCTGACCGTCGGCTGACAGCATGGTAGCAGGGCAGTGAGAGCCCTGGCTAACTACTGCCAGACTACAGGCCTTGATACAAGGGTTGAGTGGGTGCAAGGGCTATGGGAAGTAGCCCAAGGGAGTGAAGGAGGGCAGAATAAGGCTAACAGATGGTCTCTGGGTCAGGGCCCAGACTAGCAGGCAAGCCTGGGTGTCCCCCCACTTTTGCACTGCACGTTGCCACATTGGGCTGTGGACACTATGGACTGCAGCTGGCCACTATGGTGACTTTGGGTTGCAGTCAGCTGCTATCTCTGGAAGGGTGGAGAACCCTGTGGTGGGCACTGCCAGAGGGCAGTGTCCTGAAGAGGACGCCATAGTCCAGAGAGCAACACAGGGCCAGATGGTTGAGACAGCAGACAGGTAAGACACCAGACCATAGGGAAGCGCACTCCATAGAAAATTGAGCTAATTCTCAATATGATGAGCAGGAAATACCATGTAAGTGAATTCAAACCCACTATAGATCTGTATATTGTGCAACATTCTTAACATTGGCCTCACTGGGACTCTGTTGCTCCCCAACACAATATTTAAATCCCAGTGAGGGCATTGCCAAGGGAAACAGCCTATTCTGATACAAAGTTACTAGTACTTTAGAGAACAAGAGCAATAATTAAAGTCGACTCAACTACCCAATAAGCCTGGCTGAGTTAGGATGATGCCCCTAATGTACAGCAAATCGTTGTGAATTTTCCCTTCAGTGGCCAAACAGTGTTTTCAGACAAAACTCATAAGACACCTCATTTCTTCAAGGACTTCTGTGGCCCTTGGAGGAGTACACTCTGGCAGTGCAAAGGAGCCACTGTGGTGGCCAGCAACAGTATCATCTACAAGTGCATTTGGCTAGCCATTTCCTCCAAGGCCATGGGACTACCTCCGAAGAATTGATAGATTCCATAGGAAAAAGCAGTTGGGCTTAGGGTTCAAGCAGTTTATGTGCCTTTCCTTGTCTCCTTGCGGGCGCTCATTTTGATTTCTCAGTCCAGTTGTTGCTCCTTTCTCCTCATCTCTCCATCTTTGGGAGACGTTGGCCTGCTTTCACGATGCTTGGAGCTCAGTCACTACTGTCAGCTGGCTCCTAACCACCATCAGATTGGATTATGCCATCCAGTTCCTCTCCACATTTCTTCACCACCTTCCCCATCCATCCTCAGGTACCCCTCTCTCAATATAATGTTCCATGAGCCAGGTCTGCTCTCTGATGGCTTTGGGAAGCAGGCTTTACCAGAACACTGGGGTCATGGCTTCTATTCCCTGTACTTCTTGGTACCCCTTCTTTGAATTTGAGAGAGTCTTATCCTTGATATTTACAGCCTCAACAATGTCAGGTACATGACAATACCACCACGATGTGTTATGTGAACAAACAAAAAGAAACACAAAGTTTCTCTACCTAGAGTCAGTCAGTGATAGTAGTGCCCTGAGGAGACCATTACTCTGATAGTCATCCACTTGCTTGTGTTTAGAATCATTTTCTGAACGATCTCAGCAGGTATTTTTCCTAAATCACAAATGGTGCCTGAAAACAAGTGTCCTCCGAGTCATCTTCACAGCTTTGGGCACCTTGACAATTGATCTGCTCACTACAGAAGAGAACAGGAAATGTCATTTGTTATGCTCTCAAGAGGAGCACATTCCAGGCTCCTATCAGATGCTTTCCAGTGCAGTTTGCAGTCTAAGGATGAGGCATCCATTTCTAGCAGCTGTAATTTGAGTATGGGTTGACTTCTCATCAGCGTTTACTACTGACATTTATTACCCTTATTTCCATATCTGCATATGGCTACTTAGGTGTCTATGAATCTTCTTAAGATTTGTGTTCTATTTTAATTACGGTATTGTAAATTTAAGGTCCTGGATAAACTCCTGAAATTACTATACAAGTCATTTTCAAATGGCATAGTCCCCACCACACCTCTCCCCCCTAAGAAATATGTCTGTTTTTAAGACTAATCTGTGTTGAACTAGATTTTTTTTTTCTTTCCAAGAGCCTATAGATCCATGGTTCTCAACCAGTGGCCCAGTCAGCACACAGCTGTGGCCCATGTAACATCTTCAGTGGCACCCATGTAATATATAGAGAGCTACCTAAGCAGCCCATAATGGTAAATAGATTGAGAACCACTGTTGTAAATGTATGAATTCTTTTGGGAGGGTACTATAAAGGATGATTTAGGTGGTGCTTAGTCCTGCTGTGAGGGCAGGGGATTGGATTTATCTCTTGAGGTCTCTCCCAGTTTTCGTATTCTATTATTCTGATTCTATTTTCTCTATAGATTTGTACAACATGTAATATAACATTACCCTGATCCTAATTTGTAGAGCTCTGTATGGATATAAATATGTGGATCCACATCCACCAGGCTCAACTCATCATCTGGTCCACTAGCTGGATTTTACTTTCATCTGCATCTGCACAGCGAGCCATCTGCAGGGGAGTAGGGATGAGAGCATGAATGAGTGAGAATGGGCAGGGTCTTGCGGGGAAGAGGCATACTGCATGAGAGCAGAGATTGGGGGTAAAGGACAACACAGAGGCAGTCTGAGGCAGTAGGGGTAGGGAATAGGTTTGCATCATATGCTGCTGCTGTCAGGGATTCATCAGTGATGGCACCTAGCTGCAGCAGCTTTTGTCATATCACAGAGGGGCACAGCATTGGATCCCTGCTCACTCCAATCTTCAAGGAAAAAGGGGCCCTGCTGCCCAGGAACAGACCAGTGCCCAGGGTGCTGCCCCTGCAGCATTAGCATCAGCTTCAGCCTAAGACCAACAGAGCCAGGCTCTCCCCAGTTGAAGCAGGGTAGTTGGCTGTATTACTCCTCTCCCAGAAATGCATTGCCTCCCCTATGCCCACTTCCAGCTACACTAGCTGGAAGCACAGAACATTGTGTGGGGTTGGCAGCACCTGTCCTCAAGCTGGACTCAGGACTCCCACAGGTCAAGTGCTCACTAGATGGGGGTGGGGGGATTGGCAGGGCTGGCACTCTGCTCTTCCTGCAGAGATTTAGGAATTTGTTGTACCCCCTTCCCTGGGCGCACTGGGGGGAAAGTCTGTGCAGGTATCTGCTCCACTGTCTGTCAGAATGGTCCACAGATATCCTTTATCCATGGATATGCAGAGCTCTACTAATTTGTTCTACTCATTCAGAAGTGAGTGCTACCATTAAAGTCCCCTAGAGAAGAGAAAGATGATAGACCCGCAAGTTTAAATTGTAGACCACAGGTAATGCCAGAGGGAAAATGCCAATGTAGAATCCAGGCAGCATTTAGATGCCTTAAAATCAATAGTAGCAAAGAAAATAGTATACCTATAAAGAAGTGAGAGATGGATCAAGACATTATGGTTGCCAATGTGGCAAAGAGATTGCAGACCTTACAGTTCTAGTGGCACTGATTGAGAGAAATGTTAGTTCTATCAAAGCAGAGAAGATATGTGCTAAAATATTCAGACACTGAGATTCTTTTATAGAAGTGCAGTTTAATTTTATTTAAAAAATCCATTTTTGATAAATAATATCTTTAACCGTACACTTTCCAACTTTCTCACAAATTCTTCTCATACCCGATATTAAGTATGCTGATTTTGAAAAATTAGTTACTCCAGTCAAAAGTTGGCATAGAAAAAAATGACAGAATTGGAGGAGTGGGAAGCTTGCCTCTCCTTAACTGTGTAATCTTTACCAGTGGTGTCATGCTAAGTCTGTTGGATTTAATAAAAATTCTGTGGTCTCCCTTGATTGTTCCTCCCTTTTTCTTCATACTTCAGTAGATTTTTTAATTGTGATTCCTAGAAGCAATCTAGGAAAGGGATAGTACTTAACATATACTGTATCAGTATGTAGTGTGAAATTTCTTCTTTCACTCTACAAGAAACTTTAGCAACAGATTTATAAGTGACTGTTTCTTTTTGTGAATCTGGTTTTAATTCTAACATTTTGTGCAAGGTAGTAGAAGCCATTGTGAGGTAAACATGATGAGTAATCTAGACCTTAAAGTAGAATACATTGTGGTTTTTTTGTTTTTTGTTTTAAAAAGCTCTTAATTTAAAGATCAGTTTAATTTGACAGAAAGAGAAATTCTACACTCTTCTTTACATTCAGGAAATACCATAGAGTTATCTGAGAAAGAAGTCTTTGAAGAATCCTTAATTTAAGAATCTCTGCCTCTGAAGAAATCTGTTGAAGGTCAATTCTTAAATAATAACAAAACCTGTTCATGATTAACTCTGGCCTGGAATTCATATATGCTTATCTCTTTTGAGTCAGAAGAAATATGAAAATATATTGGAGATTTAAAATTGGAACATGAAGGCAACCAGCAACTTGTCTAACCTTGTTGTATGTTTTGTGCAACTGCCTATTGTAATGTTTAGCTATCTGGTGTGATGGATAGTAATTGGTAATGATATAAAACTACAGTACACTCAAGTTCAAAGGCCATAGATGTCAAGTCAGTTGCATAATGATTTCACACTCTAGGATTACCGAAGTCTGAAAAGCCTAATTTTATAAGTCTGTACCAAGCACATGCAATTGCTCTGCGTGCACTGCACAAGTAAATAGAATATCACAAGAGTCAAAGAGCATGTCTAGACTACATCCCTCTTTTGAAAGAAGGATGTAGATTAGACAGATTGAAATTGCAAATGAGGCCGGGATTTGAATTTCCTGCGCTTCATTGGCATAATAGCAGCCGCACGTTCTTTCAAAAAAGGGCTTTTCGAAAGTGAAACTGCTGTCTTGATGCAGTTCTTTTGGGGGAGATAAAACCTTTTCCAAAAAATGAGGACTACAGAATCTTTAGAAAAAGAGTTGTTTTTTTCTGAAAGAACCACGTCTAGACAGCGGTTTCGCTTTCGAAAAGCCCTTTTTCGAAAGAACACGTGGCCGCCATTATGCAAATGAAGCATGGGAAATTCAAATCCCAGCTTCATTTGCAATTTCAATCTGTCTAATTTACATCCCTCTTTCAAAAGTGGGATGTAGTCTAGACATGCCCAAAGAATGGTAAATTTCCAAATTTTAAAGAAACACCAAGATGGCTACAACAGCACTGCTTTCATAAGACTTTCATATGACTTTTATTTTCAGCGGGATCTACTTGTAAATGATTGTGGCACAATGAATGGCTTGGAAGAGATCAATAATGGAAGGCTGTAAAATGAGAAAAGCTCAATAACTTTGTTTATACCATAGCCATGAGTCAAGTTTTTTGGTTGTCAATTGGGGGGGGTCTCTGTTTTTTGTAAGACATTAATGTATTAAGAACAAGTAGAGTTTCCAACATCTAAATATGTCTCAAAATCTGAGAACTTATCTTACACAATTCAAAGTAACAGGTGCAAGTCACATATATAATAGTAAAAACATAGTCAAGTGCAAAGTTCCCTCTAAGCTGCATGGCCAAGCGGCCACACAGCTAAGTTCTGAGCCCGGTCCGGAGGGCTTTTCAAAGCTCCCCATGCAGGCAGGGAGGTCAGCTGATCAGCGGGGACTGGGCATAATTAGCAGCTAAATGCTTCCTGTCTTGTGCTTGAAAAGGAGGACAATCAGCCAGTGGCAGTAAGTAGGGAATGGGTGGCTGGGAGGGAGGGATGGAGTAATTAATTGGCTTGGGGGAAAGTCCCCTCTGCCAGAGGAGAGAGACTGAGAGAAAGAGAGAGATCCAGAAAGCCAGCACACTCTTCAGTCCCCCTGGGCTGGGAAGGGGTTGGTAAAGGGGACAGGGGAGGAGGGAATGATTGAGTGCTGACATCTATGCAGTGAGGTGGAGGCAAGGGGCAGTTTGGGGTATTTGACAAACTGCAGTCCTCTGTTAGGCTGGTTTGTAGGGGAGGAGTGGAGAGGGACAGCCTGGTGTGTATATGGGTGTGTGTGTTAGGACATTTGTATGATTACATTTCAAATGAAGTTTACATATAGGTGTTAATAGTTTAAGAAAGAAAAGGCTCTTAAGAGTTTCAAATGGGTAGCCAAGTTAGTGTGTATCTGAAAAAAATATTTTAAAAACAGTGAATAGTTCTAAGATACTGCAGTACTATTTGTTGTTTAATTCTTTTAACAGAACTTTTTGGAGTGTTGCAGAAATCTAAACTCTGAACTTAATGTGTTTTTTGTTGTTGTTGTGTGGTTTTGTTTTTTTTTTAAATCCTGTGTTACTAATTAATACATGGTAAATTGTATTGCATTAAGGCCAGATCTTTGCTCTCCGGTAGAGTTCTGGCTTTTCTAAGTCAGAAGTATTAAGTGTGATGCTAGCTGTTTTGAAGGATGAAACCATATTTGCAAGCTCTTTGAAACATGTAAATGTCTACAAACCCTGAAGCTATGTGTTAATTTGTTCCGGGTTTTCTATTCTTCCTCCAGTGAAAGAAGGCTAATTCCCTACCTTTATACAGCACCTTTGTAGTCACTAAGGATATCTCACAGCAACTAGTGTAGGGATAACATATTAATGTATTAAAAATGTGATTCCCCCAAATGGAAGTGACTCCCCATAATTTGTTCCCCACAACTTAAAGTGTTTAAATTTATTAGGATTCTTCTTCTTATTATTATTATTATTTGTTAAGATTGTTAAATGTTTAGATTTATAATTATTATTGCCCCTTTAGAATATAATGTATTAGGTCATGTAACTTAGAACTGTTAAGAATATAATCCTATGTAGCCAGAAACAGCCCCCCCTTCCCCTCTGTGCTCCAGGGCATGCTCAAGCTTGTGCAAGGGGGCTGCTTGAAATTGACATTGCAGAGATACATTGTAACAATGCATTGTCAAGCCACTAACTCTGCTATGGGAGCCAAGCCCTGTAATTGACTAAGGGCATTGTTACTTAATTGAGGCCTGTTCTCTTTAAAACATTGTAACTTTATTCAGCACTCAGAGAATGTTTTAAGCAATACCACCCAGAAACTTTCTGTAACTACAACTTTTATTATTATACAAAATACTGTATGAATGTATGAGAGTGTGCTTGGATGATGAGTGAATGGTTCTGAGAGGTGCCAGCCTGAGATTACAGCAACAAAGGGCTGAAGAAGGCGTCAGGTGCCAGTGCAACCAAAAGGTGTCAAGTGGAGAACACTAACGAGCACCTGGCAGCCACCCTGGAGACATCAGCATGATGCAGCAATTTCCATAGACTGGCATAGGAAGAAATTCCTATAAGAACTGGACTAAAAAACTATGGAACCAGAGTCCAAGGTTCTGCTGCCAGCCCACCAGGAGCTTCAGATGCGCATCTGATCAGGACTTCGCTCCCCGCTACCATCACTTGTGTACAGAGTACCTGGCCAGTATTCTGTCACAAGCAACTTCCAGGCTGGTAACTATACACAGAACTTGAATAAATGGATGTATGAATGAATGGTTATATATATATATACACAAGTCTATAAGGGTTAAGTAGTGTTAGGAATAAGTAGTTAAACAACGTTGTTTGCTTCTATCTTTTCTTTATTTTTTATTATTATCTTTACAATAAATGTGGCTTTTTGCCTTATCCCCCTCATAAGATCCTGCTTGCTTTTATTTGGTACAACACTAGATACAGGTGTCTTGTTTTTAATACATTTTATTCCACCCATATGGACTGCTTAAAATATATGTATACATGGTATATGTGTGTGTTTTATGTTTATATATATTTGTGTGTGTGTTATTTGTATTGGTGGTGCACATAAGAAAATTCAACCCGCCCAAAAGAAAATTTAACTCGCCCAAGGATAGAAAATGTTAGAGGGAACATTGGTCAAGTGTCCTGCTTTTTAAAAATTTTACATGTTTGCTAATTATAGAAATATATTTTCCTACATATATTTATAATATACAACTAAAAATACTTGTTTCAAATTTTGATATTTCTTTATAGATATTAGTACTAATGCAGAAACAGCAGTCTGGGGGAAATATATATTGCCTCATAGCCGTGAACAATATAAACTGAAGTACAGAAAATGATATTTGAATATTTTTCAGCCAACAAACATTCTCAGGACCAATACTTACCCATCTAGTTATGCTAATCTTTCCAATCAGAAGCTGGAAATTAAAAATGACTTATTCCTTCTGTTTCTTTGCAATGCTGCTTAACTCAAGAAAAAAATTATTTACTCACCTGCCTCAATGCTCTCCTAAATACATCATGTTGTTTTGTTCAGTGAATGATATCTCACATTCTGCACTATGGGAGGCAGGTGTATGGCTAAATGAAATGTATGTGTATTCTCTTGCAACAGTGGACACAAATGCCATTTATTAGCATTTATGAGGTTTCCTTGTTAGTTTCAAAATTGAAGTTCTGTAAGTACACCAAATGATCGTTAGCAAACATCTTTTAGGAAGGCAGATGCAACTTAATTTAACAAACCATCCATCAATTTTAGTGTACAAAATATTTGGGACAATAATTTGTTTTTCAGACAATTAAACTATACACTCTCCTCCTGGAAGAATCACCTTAAAATTGGTTTTCTAGTATACTAAATGGTACGGGAGAAGATGGTTTGCTGGTCTTGAACACATTTATTAAACTTCTTTGCAAAGTAATATTTTCATAGTGTATTGTTGAAGATGATGTAATAAGTTAGTATTCTAGCCCTTTGGTTCTGAAGGTTTAAGTTCATGTGTATTTGGCACGTGTATTTGGCACAAATATAAGGATTTTAGTCCTTCTTTTCACATAATTTATCCATGCTCTCCTAGCAATCCTTAGTGAAAGCCTGGTACAACAGAATATACTTCTAGCCCAGCTGAATAATGTGATAGTTTTACATTTCATTAAGGGTTTTTAAGTGCTCAGAAATGTTTTAAATCTAAACTATTAAGACTACGTTTGACAGAATTTTGGAAAATATGACTCCGGATCATGATACAGTGAAATCTGGTATACAGACTTTGAGAAAATAAATCACACAAATACACTCGGTTACCTTAGATAAACTTAGTCAGAGCTCGTAAATAGAACATACATAACTTGTTAGTTAGAAAAAAATTGTAGCTCTTTCTCTTAATCTATAGCTTTCATATTATCCCCTTCCATTAATTTAAATCTTTTTAATGTTTTAGTCACGTAGTGTGGACAAGCAGCATGCTGTAGTTAACTATGATGCCTCTACAGATGAACACTTGGTGAAGGATTTGGGCAGCCTAAATGGGGTAAGTTAACAAATCCAAGATTATGTCCTCAGTCATATAGAATGTATCTTTTTTTTCTTTGAAAACAAACAAATAATTAACAAATAATCATGATGTTTTTGTAATGCAAATTAGAAAATAGGGAGAACAGCTAAAGAAAATGTTTTTCCCTGCTACTATGGAACATTTAAAAGGGACAACGTCACATGTTGCAGTAGTACAAGAGCGTGATTGTGTTAAATTAAAGTTGAAGTAGAAGACATTCAGATGAATAAAAATGAACATGGTGTAAATAATTGTATTTGCACAGCACTTATCTCAGTGAGGTCCTACTCTGAGACTAGGGATTTTAGGCACTATGTTAATATAAATACTAAAAGTACGCCTGTAGCATTTCAGAAATACTAAAGCGACAATTTTGTTGAATAGGTGAATGTTTAAGCATACTAATAGGTGGCATCCCAGTCTCTACAATTTTAGTGTTGCGGCATGTATACTTACTGTAGGAAACAGTGTTTAGCCATGTTAATATTTCCATGCATCAGAATCCCTTTTCTTTTCTTTTTTCTGGAAAAAAGGATTGTGTGTGTGTGTGAGAGAGAGAGAGAGAGAGAATTATTCAATAGTTGATTTAATATAAAATTATTTTCTCATAATTTTTTGTATTTTTTTTCTTTGCGACATTGGCACTTTTTCTTTTTTCTTGTATTTTATTCGTGACTATCATATAATAAATGTCAAATTAGTGGATAGAAAACGTGTAATATAGTAAAAAGGCAATAAAATTCTCAAGAGCAGAATGGTTCATAAAAAAGCTTCATATGATCTTTTACATTTTAAGGCACTTCTAGGGATTACATTTGCATCCTGCTTGGTAAGCTTTCACATTTTTGTAAGTGTGTTAAATATCTTAGTGTATGTTCTAGTAGTTTATCTTAAAGTTTAGTGACTGTCATATTTTAATAGTCCTTTTAGACATTACTATAGGAACTTTATATAGACTGTAGTTGTGACTGAATTAAAGCATGTGGCATTTACGTAAAACCTGTTCAAAGTAGAACCTCAGTTACAAACATCTTGGGAATGGTGGCTGTTCACAGCTTTAAAATGTTTGTAACAAAATTTTATGGTTATTCTTTAAAAAGTTTACAACTGAACATTGATTTAATAGAGCTTTGGAACTTTACCATACAGAAGAAAAATGCTTTTTTTAACTATCTTAATTTAAATGAAATAAGCACAGAAACAGTTGTTCCCTTGTCAAATATTTTTTGGTTCCCCTCTTTTAGTAAAAGTTTAACAAATAACTAATCGACTTGCAGCACCTTAGAGAGTGACAAAAAACGTAGATGATATGAGTTTTTTGTGGGCTTAACCCACTTTTTCAATTGAATCTTTTAGTAGTTTAACACAATACTGCACTATATTTCCTTTTTAGTGCCTTTGTGGTGGCTGATTGTGTATTTCAAGTTCCAAATAAAGGGTGTGTCTGACTGGTCAGTTCATAACTCAGATGTTCACAACTCTGATGTTCTACTGTATATTTAAAAAAATGTGTTTTGAGATGTGACACCTGGAGAATGCAGGCTGGTCTGCTATCTGTTCACTGCACTTCAATTCCTGTAATTTTTATGACAAACTAAATCAGTAATGCCCATGTGTTTACTGATAGTCTGTTTCATATTTTGTTTTGTTCTCCCCAGCATCATGATCATGCCTTAGACATTCTGTGATTGCTCATCCAGGAAATATTAGGTCATATGAATATTTGGTCATATAAATGTAGTCCTTACATTTTTACCCATTTCTTCCTTCTAAACATCACTGTTTTCTGCTAAACTTGGTGCCTGTAGCTCATAACTTTCACTGAAATCAGAATGTCATGCTTCAGCCAAACAACAAAAATTGCTGGGCACTTTTCACAGAACTAAAAATTGTGCATACTTTGGTACAAATCATCACAACCTAATTTAATTCATGTGCTAACACACACATGAACTAGTAACAATTTTGATACTTTGAAGGGACCAGGTTCCTAAAGCTGAAAAGGAGTATGAACAAAACATGATGGGAGGAGAAATGTAAGACTAAATCAAACAATTTCAGATCCTTGCTCATTTGTAGGATATCTTTTTTACTTTATTTTTTTAGATTAGTAATTGTCTGCTTGGCTCCCTTTTTAATGTGCCCAGTTGGCATAACTTAACCAACTTCTCTGCAGTTATTTAATGTATTTTTGTAGCCTACTTCATGCTAAGGTGTGAGGAAAGTTATGGAGGCAGTTGCCAAACCCAGTGGCATCCATGCAAACATAAATGGGTAGAGAACACAATGTGTAAGGGGCTGATGCCACTTTTGTTGTGTTGGTGGAGCCTGAGGTGTTTATAGGACTTCGGTTTATAGGCAATTTAAACTCCTTTCCCTAGCCTGACCACTGTAGGAAAAGGGGGGGGGGAATACAGAACTCCGTCTCCGTAGTTTTCATCCATGGCACATTTTTCAGTGCAGTCTGGCAATCTCCATCAGCCTGTTGGGTTGTCTTGTTGAGGACAGAGTACTAGATCATTACATTAGTTACGTTAGTTTCTCCCTCGCCTGTTTTTTTTTTTTTCAGCTGCTTGGGTCCATATCACATATTGATGAGTTATATTTAAGTACTCTGAAACAGGGATAAATACTATAGTTTATTTCTGTAATTTCCTCCTGCCTTCCCTGTCCCTCTTCAACAAAGCTGTCTTCCAGCAAGTCCAGTCTCTCCATTTATTTGGGATTTATAGAGGAGACTCCTCCTTCCTTGTTGCAAGATTTTGTTTTCTATTCATGTTACTTCTTTATCCCAAAGGTCTTATCCCTGTCTCCAACCCATCTAAACTTAAGAAATTTGAGTAGATAAAGCAAAAAAAGTTTCTCACTGTCACTCCAGTCTCCATCATTTCCTCATTGGATTCTCGTGGCTGATATGTTACGCTCAGGCCTTTCATATGGCTGTGTATCAAAGCCACAGGAGATTCCTATAATTTCTGGTTAACAACATATAAGAATGGCCATACTAAGTCAGACCAATGGTCCATTTAGCTCAGTATCCTGTCTGCTGACAGTGGCCAATACCAGATGTCACAGAGGGAGGGAACACAACAGGTAATCCTCACGTAATCCCTCTCCTGTCACTCATATCCAGACAAACAGAGGCTAAGGACACCATTACTACCCATCCTGGCTAATAGCCATTGCTGGACCAAACTACCATGAATCTATCTAGCTTTTTGAACCCTGTTAAAGTCTTAGCCTTCACTGCAAGGAGTTCCAGAAGTTGACTGTACACTGAGTAAAGAAAAACTTCCTTTTGTTTGTTTTAAACCTGCTGCCTATTGATTTTATTTGGTGATCTCTAGTTCTTATTGTGGGAATAAGTAAATAACTTTTTCTTATTCACTTTTTCCACACTAGTCTTGATTTTATAGACCCCTAGCATATCCCCCCTTAGGCTCCTCTTTTCTAAGCTGAAAAGTCCCAGTCTTTTTCATCTCTCTTCATATAGGACTCGTTCCAAACCCCTAATCATTTTTGTTGCCCTTTTCTGAACCTTTTCCAATGCCAATATATCTTTTTTGAGTTGAGGCGACTACATCTGTACTCAGTATTCAAGATGTGGGTGTACCTTGCTCTTATATAGAGGCAACACCCGTTATCTGTTTACAGTTTTGCTTGTTGACGTGTCCGTTGCCACAAAAGTATTTCCAAAATGCACAACAAAAGTGGATGTACTCCTGCTAAAGATGCTTTATAACTCAGATGTGTACATTTCCTTGTGGAGAATATCTGTGCTTAAAAATTTCCAGTAAGAGTTCAGGTTCTTCAAGCAATGTCCCTGTGGGTGTGCAGCTTAGGTGAGAGAGCACCCCCAGCACCTGGAATCTGAGACCTTCTTCAGTAGTGCCTTTTGGACTGAACGTGCTCCCCCCCCCCCCCCCCCACTGTAACTGGGATGTATACATAGCATTATGCAGTCTAATCACCACCACCAGATCCTTATCTACTGCCTTTGGTCAGGGATAGAATCCACAGTGGACTCTGCTTCTCCTTGTCCATTACTGTTTACATGTCAGTATCAGTGCAGTTATTACTCCTCCTTCTATTTTTCTCTTGACAAAAAGGATAGTATTTTATTTTCACTTTACTGTTGTAGTTACTCCATAGATGAAGTTTGTCTTTGAGTGCTGGCTCATGTAGATTCCATATTAGGTGTGTGTGCTGCCCGAATTTTTTTTCCCCTAGTGGTATCTGTAGAGTTGGTTCTAGCACTCTTTGGAGTGCCACATTCATGCACTGTTACATGAGGTGCTGCCGGCCCTGCTTTTGCTTTAGCAGAATAGTTGTAAATAGTTGTTAGTAGCTGCTGTTACAGTTTTGCATTGTATAGTTTCTCACTATTAATTTTCTTATGGGACATTGTTCCTGCAATTAGGCATGCTGTAGTCCCAAGGCTTTAGACTGTATAGGGAGTGTGCTAAGCCCATGCTGGTCAGTGACCCTCACTCCATCTGGTTTATTAGTATGGAGGAAGCCCACGTTTATGATAAATATAGGATTTGCACTGGCATCCGCCTACAAACCCAAAATGAAAGGGAAATTAAACTTAAAGCTATCCTAATGGAAGCTGTAGTGTCCAACTCAAATCAGCAATAAATAGCATGGAGCATGTCTGCTTCAGTGCACAGTGCTCTTTCGTTACTGTGTTCTCCTTGACACTGTTCAACGTCCCTAGTGCCAAGGAAGAGACAAAAGAAACACACAGATATAGAGTGCTCCCCGGTGCCCATAGGGTATACAAAAGACTTTAGAAAGTGAGTTGTACTCCTCTCACAGTCCCCATAGAGGTGTGCAACCCTGCTAAACCAGTATGGGACCGGCCCCATGCATTCAGACAAGATTTACCTCATTTTAGAGCGCCATCCATGCCTGAGGCCTTCCGGGCAGCTAAGGACCTCATGGCCTATGCCCTACAATGAGCAGTTACTGAGCCAGCTGAGACAGGTGTATAATGGCATAAACCTGCATTAGGGTTCCCACAGTGGTCCCTTACATCTCCAATTGTGTCTCAAGATGGCATTCCTTGGATGGTCAGCACCAGTCACCTGAGCCCCAGCACTGTGTTTTCAGCTCGAGGTGCTGGTTGCTAAATGTTGCTCTCCTACTTCCTGTCACTGGTCCCTGGAGCAGCATCAGTCTCCCAAGCAGAGATTACACTTGCCAGAGTCTCAGTGAAGATCCCTGAATGCCCAGTTCCTGGCACCACACTCTCTCATAGGCAGTACCCACTTCCAGACCCTGGTTCCCCAACAGCTTGTCATAGCTGGCAGGAGTGTGCATTGGGTGCAGTCCCATGGCCTTCCTGGAAGGAATCCTCATTGGGAACATGATCCTGGAATCCACAAGAGTCCCCATACTCCAGCATACCAAGCAGATGTAGGCACCAACCAACCCATACACCGGTCCAATCCAGAGGCAGTGCTGGAATCCATGAGGATTCCTTGCAGAACTAGGACCTTTCTCCCACTCACCTTTTGAGGATATTGTATGTGCGCACATGTGTGTGCGCACGCGCACACACACAGACTCACACCCTACCTTTCCCCTTGAGTCCTCCCAGTGGAAAGACAATTTTTGGGAAGGTAGAAGCTTCCCTCCATCCCCCACAGTGGCTTCTTCTCTATCTTCCCATGATAAGGCACTCACGGGCTCCCCAACCCTATCCTGGATGACTGTAGGGCTCCCAGTGATGAGCTCTCTTGCTGCCAGACTCCTAGCAGCCGGGGCTCTCTAGTCCAGGAACACCCATGTCCTATTGGACCATGGATGTTGCTGGAGCAGAGTATTACAGTTTACAAAGGTTCAACCTGTGTAGGTCTAATGGGATCCTGTATACGTTAATTATCTTTTTGAGTGAATGGTAAACTGCATTGCAACTTGTAAACTATCCTGTAGCTTTTGCTACAGTGCAGTTTCACCATAGTTATAATAGCTTCTAAATGCATTCATTTTTCCAGATTCTTAATATAACTCTCAGCAGTTGATATATGTTAGTTTTAATTTTAGATTGGAGGCTAAGTAGCAATTTATGGCAATATAGCTATGCAAGTCTTTCTTTTCCTCTTTTTTTTTTTTAATTCCTCTAAGTGTACTTCTCACCCATCTTCCAAGAGGCTACTCTTTCTCATGGCAGTAAGAAGAGTAATGAAAACAAAATCATGTGTTTTGTCTAATAATTGATGTTCACATATACTGGTGCTATGTTTCCACATTTGCCATTCTTCCATTAGCACTAGTTTTTGGAGTTTCTGTCTTCAGGCAAAAAAAAAATAATAAAAAAAAGGTTTTGGTTAGGATTGCTTTCTCTTTTGGTCTTTGCCAACATAGTGACCAGGCATTGATGTAGGTGCTCAGTCCTTTAGATCAGCTCTTTAAAAGTTCTGAATTTGTGCAGCTTGGTACACCTCTTAATGGGTGATGTTTTTTTTGTGAAGACAGCATAGTTAGGACAAATTCTGTTTATGAAAGCAAGTAGTCTATGCATCAAAACCAACAACCTAATGTTGTCTACATTTCTTGTTTTTGTTGTTTTTAAACCTTTTCTGCAATTATTAAAAAATTGTTTCCTTGGTGCTCAGATATTACAATGTTGCATACTATATAAAATAGAATGGATGATGACAGTATCAAGAAACTCAAGAGGCAGTTAACATTATTAAATAACTGCTAAACTGGACATCTCTGTATTGGATAAAAAAGGCTACTGGAAAAATTTTTTTGAGGGAACAGGATATTGTTCAATGAACAATTCCACTACACAGAAGATGAAAATAGTACTGAAATAAGCTTTGCAAGGTTAGTGTAATTATACCGCTCTGATTAGCTGACTCTAATATTTCACTTCCTTTTTGAAGTACTTCATAAGACATGTAATAGCTCTACATAAATGTTTAATTCACCAATACAATCATGTATCATTAATCTGTAACATTATTTATTCAGTGCTGCAACTTCTTGTTCAGGTTTAGATGGGTATTAAAAATTTTCTTACATTTTGAAGTACAGGCAGTCCCCGGGTTACATGGATCCGACTTATATCGGATCCCTACTTACAAACGGGGTGAGGTAACCCCGCACTAGCTGCTTCCCCCCAGCAGACAAGGGAGACGCGAAGCTAGCGCCTGCCCCCTCAGCAGACCAGGGAGACGCGGAGCGGCTTTTCTCAGCAGACACCTTAGCTTGAGAATAAAGGACTGAGGGAAGTAGGGTGTGGGAGAATAAAACTGAGTTCTGGAGAAATGTTTGGCTAGAGTTTCCCCTACAATATGTACCAGTTCCGACTTACATACAAATTCAACTTAAGAACAAACCTACAGTCCCTATCTTGTACGTAACCCGGGGACTGCCTGTATAACTATATCTATCTTCTTTTTATTTTGTAGACATTTGTGAATGAAGTGAGGATTCCTGAACAAACATACATTACTCTGAAGCTTGAAGATAAATTGAGATTTGGCTATGATATCCTTAAATGTACATCTGTTTGCAATGCATTTTTCTTGTAAAAGTAATTTAGCTCTTCTTAAGTTTAACTGATCATAAAGTGATTAGATTTGCATGTTTTTTCATATTTCTTTAACATTTATTAGAAATAAATAAGCAGGATATATTCCTCTGCCCATTAAGATAATATGAATTGGTGAGAACCTGTAGTTTAAAAAATATTATCCCTAGTAGCAAATAAAGAATGAGTTAAGGAATGTTCTCTGAAAAACAAGAGCAGTAAGAGCTTTAGGGTACGTCTACACTTGCAGCCTAGTTCGAACTAGGGATGCAAATGTAGGCAACCGAAATCACTAATGAAGCGGGGATTTAAATGTTCTGCGCTTCATTACCATAATCTCGCCCACGCGCTATTCCGATCGCCAGCTGATTCGAACCAGGAAGCGTGCTTCGGGCCACATTAGTTCGAATCAAACCCCTTGGTTTAAACTAACGTTACTCATTTTGAGAAGTCTGATTTGAAATAACACGGCCTGGAGCACGCTTCCTGGTTCGAATCAGCTGGCGATCGGAATAGCGTGCTGGTGAGATTATGCTAATGAAGTGCGGGACATTTAAATCCCAGTCTGAGTACCAACAGTCTGAGTACTCATGTCACCTATATTGAGAGCCGTTTGCCAATCTCATGGCCCATTGTAAGTTCACCAAATACAGCATATAGGTCATCCTGTCTTCAGTCAATATCATTTTTGGCAAAAGTCTTCACACTGTAGTAGACAAAGGAAAAAGGGGGGGTAGGAATAAATTCCTCATTTTGTATGTCCATATTTAAAGAATGAGTCTGCATCCCACCCTGAAGGCACTATGGTGTGAAAATCCAGTTGTAATGGATCTGGTGCAGTTCAGCGTGATGACAAATAGGAAAATCTATGTGTGCACATCAGAAAATGGCCTTCTTCTTCGAGTGGCCCTGTGGGTGCTCCACTCTAGGTGTCAGGTCCCGTCCCTGCGCTGCAGCTTAGAGACTTTTCATAGCCATGCTCCGCCGGCTCACGCATGCATGCTTCCCCAGGATGCTTGTTGGTTTACCAACTCCAAGCCATCCTGTTCTCCGCGAGTCAAGCAAGTGTTGATGCATAGTAGAAAACAGTCTACACGAACCGCTTATACAGCTAAGTGGTCCAAATACCAAGCGTGGTGTGCGGATAACAATGTAGACCCTTGTTTCACAACCCTACCTTGTATATTGGAATACCTCTTGCAGCTTCATGACAATGGCCTGGCAGTTGCATCTCTACGAGTACACTTGGCAGCAATTAATGCATTCCATCATAAGGATGGGGATGTTTCCTTGTTCGCTCACCCTATTACATAAAGGTTTCTGAAGGGGCTCTCGAATCTTCATCGCCAGCGGAGGCCTCCTCCGCCTTTATGGAATTTAGATCTAGTCCTAGAAACTTTGACTCGTCCTCCCTTTGAGCCCTTGGCTACAGTGACGTTACACTTATTTACTGTCAAGCTTCTATTTCTCCTAGCCCTCACTTCGGCTCGCAGAGTGAGTGAGAGCAGCTTTTATGACCTCACCTCCATATACAGTTTTTCCATTGAGGACTCATCCGGCGTTTATCCCGCAGGTTTCTTCTGAATTTCACATAAATGAGCCAGTAGTTTTACCATGTTTCTTTCTAAAACCCCATACCTCAACGCAAGCAGCGCAGTTGCATACGTTGGATGTGAGAAGATCCTTAGCGTTTTACATTGACAGAATGCGGGGTTTTAGGAAAACAGACCGTTTGCTGGTATCATTAGCGCACTA
Source organism: Pelodiscus sinensis (assembly GCF_052426305.1). Taxonomy (NCBI): domain Eukaryota; kingdom Metazoa; phylum Chordata; order Testudines; family Trionychidae; genus Pelodiscus; species Pelodiscus sinensis. The sequence goes on along the minus strand of NC_143054.1, from coordinate 133,672,107 downwards.
TTCAAAAGGACAGCCTCTAACTTCTCAGCATAATTCGAGACTGATAGTTTCATGTATATTCATATGCCACTCACAACGAGGGAAGCCTCTCCCTTCTCTTCTGAGAGCTCATTCAACTAGGGCAGTTGCTACTACTACGGCCTTTCTGAGTGGAGTGTCCTTTCGTGACATTTGCAGAGCGGCAACATGGTCTTCTAACGTGACTTTTATGAAGCACTATGCTATAGTCGATCAGTTTGCTTCAGACTCTTCTGTGGCTACAGCAGTACTTAATCGTGCTGGTAGTCTTGATTCCAGAGCACTCTAATTCTGTTCTGGAGACTGCTCCGGAGTCACCTAGAGTGGAGCACCCACAGGGCCACTCGAAGAAGAAAAAAGTTACTCACCCTGTGAAGTAACAATTGTTCTTCGAGATGTGCCCCGTGGGTGCTCCATGACCCGCCCTTCCTCCCCGCTCCGGAATTGTTCTTTATTTTTTTCTTCCAGCTGAGCGGGTGAGAGGAACTGATGGTTGCCGGCTCACACGCGGATGATCAAAGGCGCAAACGCTATCCTGGGGAAGCACGCATGCGTGAGCCGACGGAGCATGGCTATGAAAAGTCCCCGAGCCGCGGCACCAGGACGGGATCCGACACCTAGAGTGGAGCACCCACGGGGCACATCTCGAAGAACAATTGTTACATCACAGGGCGAGTAACTTCTTTTTTCTTTGAGTAATAAGTTCCACAGATCTGGCCTCTACTGTAATGACTAGCCAATCCATAATAGAGATGAAAATTAACATTTAAAGATTTGGGGTTTCTTTCTAACCTTTGTTTGTTGTCATCCCTTGTTGAATGCCTAATTTATAAACTTCATAGTAGGGACTTGCCATTTTTGTACTATTGTATTTACAAGATGCACACTACCTCTGGCACATTGTACTATATCACAAGTAATGAATAACAATGTGTTTAATTTGAAAATATACTTCATAATATATTGAGCACAAGTGTAAAATATTTGAAAACAGATCTTAATAATATGAGACTATATTATAATATTCTCTTGGTTTTTTAGAAGCTGTATGAGATTGTCCAGGTTTAAGGCAGCTTTTATAAGTAAGAACTTACCAGATTTCTAATATTCTGATATTTTTAGTTTTTTCATTCTATTAAGTTATGTTTATTCCACTTTACAGAAAAATCTCATGTATTCGCTGTGGCTCAACTTGAAATAAGATTATTTCTGTCTGAAGTTTAATTTTTTCTGGGGCTGTGAAACTTTTTCCTTATCATTTCATACATACTAATCTTTTTACTGTAGTCAGAGGTGAAATGAGAGTCCCTGAAGAAGCTCTTAAGGTAATAATATCAATCACTACTGTCATAGTTTAAGTGTTATCTATGTCTTTGATCCTCCCTTCCTCACCCTTAGCCTTCTCAAAGGCACCCACTAAAGGTTTAGGCTTCCTAGCAATCACCTTTACCACATGGAGTCTTGGATGTTTCTCTCAAGGCCAGATTTTAGTTTTGCAGTCTCTCTGCATCTTACTGTGATTTCCCCAGCCGGTCAGATTGGGGTCCAGCATCTATGGTTCATTCTTTTTTCATGGGTTAGATTACAGCAGCGCAGATCAGTTATCAACCAGCCTTCATAAAACAAAGCACATTTTCTCTTGAATCATAAGCATCAAAGAGAAAACATCAAAAGCAAAGAAACAAACAAAAAATATCCCCAAACCCCCAAAAGAGCTACATGAATGCTATAAGCTTAATATCAGAGGGGTAGCCATATTAATCTGGATCTGCAAAAGCGACAAGGAGTCCTGTAGCACCTTCAGATGAGCTGCTAGAAGTGGGCCTCATCCTCCCTGGTTGAATTTACCTCCTTATCTCTAGCCTGATTCTTACCTGCATATTTATACCTGCCTCTGGAAATTTCCACTACATGCATCTGACGAAGTGGGTCTTTGCCCACAAAAGTTTTTGCTCCAGGACATCTATTGGTCTATAAGGTGCTACAAGACTCCTTGTCGTATAAGCTTAATAGTCTCTCTACCTCCAGCATTTGATTCTGATAGATTTCAGTGTCTGAAATTCCGACCGTTGGGTTTTCTCTCCTGGTTTACAACTTCACCTCATGTTTCAGATGAAGAGCAAGAACAACCTGGAGCAGTTTAGCTGTTCCTTTATACAATTTGAGCATTTGATCTCTGGCTAATTGTAACAAGTAACACAAGTCAGTGTTCTTCTCCTCAGGGAGAAAAGCTTCAAAGGCTGAATTGTTGCATAACTGGCACTGAGGATTTGTCATTAACCTTCCAGAAAACCAATTCACCGAGGCAGGATGCTAAATGGACATTGAACATCTAACGTTGCAGAAGTCCATACCTATTTGGCACATTTCAGTATAAAGTCCCGATGCTTCCCAAATGTCTCATCTGTCATACCTTTGTTCTGCCCTTCTCTTTATATGTATAACTACAGTTTATGTAGTTTATTTTAGATGTGAAATCTTTTTCTTTTTTCTTAAATGTTGTGTAGCATGAAAAATTTACAAGTCAACTCCAGTTATCCCAAAAATCCTCAGAGGCTGAAGGATCAAAACCAGCCAGTTCCACAGGTGCTGATCCAAAGGTACCAGATGCCATAAGTGAAGTGCATCACAAAGCTATAGAAGCACTGAAGTCTGAAGAAAAATCTATGGGTGAGATTAATTTTTGTAGCAATGCAATGTCTAATTAGAGAAGGCAATTTTTCTCTTTCCTCCGAAATTTTGGCGGTTATTGTAAACATGCTGCAAGAGATTTTTAAATGCTCACACACACACACACACACCCCTAAGAGTTTCCTGAATTTCCAGATCTTTCCTTGCACACAGCCATCACACTCAGTGCAAACTTTTGTGAACATTTTATTTGTAGCATTTTAATTTATTCACTAATGAGACTTTTCGGTTAACATGGATATTTTTCAGTAATCTTTTTCTGTTCATATTAATATTATTTACATTTCTGTAACACTTAGGGACTTTGCTAATGAATCAGGACACCATTGTGATAAGTGTGGTGCAAACATTAAAGAAAACTACAGTGAGAATGTATGCTCATCTGAGAGGTAGGAGATGTGGGTTCAAGTCTTCTCTCTGCCTCATTCAGAAGAGGGATTTGAACCTACATCTCCTACCTTCCAAGTACGCACTTTAATTAACATGCTATAGAGTTGTTCTTCTTCTCTTTTTCTCTTCCCCACCCTTTCCCGCCTCCAATATTTATATATTTTTGCAAAGTTGGAAGAACTAAGGTATGAGCAACTGAGAGCAAACCAACCTATAGTTTAGTGGTTAGGGCACTTGCATGCTAGAAGAGAGGCCTGGGTGCACATCCCCTACTCCAGTGACTACATTATACAAAATGGAACATAGTTAATAGGAGAGACTGAGAGTAACCCACCTCAGCATTAAGGTAGGATGCTTTAAGGGGAAGATCATAATTTAGGTAACTGTTCTAAAGTGAGAATTCAAGCCTGGGTTTCTCGTATCCCAAGCAAGTGTCCTAACCATTGGGCTAAAGGGACGCACACATTTTTTTGTTCATATAAGTGTTTATCTGAAACACCTTGAAAAAAACATTTTCATTTTTATTGAATAAACTATTTGGAAAAATGTGCCCAGATGTACTCAGAAGTGTATTGATATATTGATTTTCTGGTTAGCCACTTGTTATATATGTAAGTGTTTTGCTATTATTCATGCAGTTAAACACATTAACATAAACTCTGTTGTTTGTAGCTGTTTTTTTTTTTTAACTTCAAGACTCTATAACAATGAAGAACATTGTTTTTGAAGAAAATAATTACATATATAGGTATTTTCAATTACATTAAACATTTTGAAGCAGCTGTCTACTTGTGGGTGAAGATTAACTCTTTGAGCGCTGTCGAGCAAACCATTATTTGCTCACAGGGTAGATGTTCGCAAATAGTCTTTATTTCCTAGCAAGTAAATACTGCATATTGTTGCCAAAACAATTAATTACTTTCAAATTCTCTATTTTTGTTCTCCAAACAAAAATGTCTAATAAAATAGTAGAAATTTGTGGATTCAAAAAAAAGAAACAGAACAGTTTTTGCAACAGAAAGCGCATATACCCAGTCACTGAGGCACCTGATATTAAAACACAATGTGAAAGAAGTTAATATCTAGTCTGTTAGAACATCTGTATATTAAAATAACTAAATCTGAGGTGGGTGCAGTATTGTCTTAAGAATATAAACTCTTCTTTATACAGAGAGCAGCTCAGAGATCAACTGACTGCTTAGTCATGGAGGTGGAATAACTATTTCATATCTAATTTCTTACTTAACCCTTTTCTATTCAGACACTTATACTGTGTATAGTATAAGAAAAAAATAGATTTAGGGTTTTTATAGTTTCTTTTTTAGTTTAATATAGCTTTAAAAATATCATTGCGATCTAGCTGTTGTATAAGTGTTTATGTTTTGGTGTTCTTTAGTAACTGTCAGCTATTGAAACCTTGGCAGCATTACAAAATTTGATCAGATTTCCACATGATAGGTATTCCAGTGAAAGGTCAGTGTAAGTAAAAGAATAATTTCACAAAGCTAGTAGCATACAGTTTTAGATAGTGTGCTCTTAGTGAGATGATTTGTCTTTTAAATGAAAGCAGAAAATAAATATTTAAAAATACTGTGCAATAGCAGCTAGATGTAAGTCACCTGAATTTGCATAAATGCCTAACCAAGCAAGCAGTTTTGGTCAGTTCGTTAGTAAGCTTTTATATTTAGCGTAGAGCTCATTTGTCTAGACTTTGAATTTGTTTTGTATTAGAGGAAACACAGGTGGTCAAATCACTTTAACTTTCAACATACAAGATCCATCAGAAGATATATCTAAATATCTTACGTGAAGTAAATGGTGAAGTAATTTCTTTGGCTTTCGAATACTTCTATAGATCTTTCTGCCATGCCTCGTGGTACACCTTTGTATGGCCAGCCATCCTGGTGGGGTGAGGATGAGGCTGATGACGAAAATGGTTGCAAACAAGATGGCAAACATGAAGAAAAAATACATGAAACGGGAGCTTCAGGTGAGATTGTTCAGGAAAAAAATTCAACTTGTAGGCTTTTTTGCTTTTTACTAAGTAACTAGCTCTGAAAAATGCTACATCTCACAAATGTATATAATTAAAATAACGTTTTTGAGATTAATGATTATTAATCAATTGTGTATGTTATTTTATCACTGTTAAATACTATTGCTTCCCTAGCATCTGAACTACATGTTGCAGAGTTGCCTTTCTCTATTGACCTTTTATTTTTTGTGAATGCCGTCTTTCATCCTCTTCAACTGTTATCAATGGGCATAGTTATTCTCCAAATATTTAATAAAGCTGTGCTAATATGAAGAAAAAAGATGTAAATACACTTTGGAGATTCTGACTTCTTGAGAAATTTCTCATCTTCTCCCTCTTTATTACCAAGCTAAACCCAGACATAGCTTTAACTATTTGATTCCTTGTAATATGCACCATGTATTTAATCCAAATTACAGTAAATAAGGTTTTTTTTGTTTATCAGACATGTTTCTGGATTGCTTATTCAGTGATAAAAGCAAGGGTTTGGCTAGTAAAAAAATTGTTCATAAATAACAGTTCAACAATAATACAACTGTACTTTTCTGAGTACTAGTCTCTGAGGAAACAGAACATGCAATAAGCTAATCAGAGTTTGTTACCTAAATCACTTTGCACACACTATAGTATCTTACTAATAGATATAGTGAATAAAGTCATTCTTCTGAACTAGTATATATCCAATAGTGATTAAATCCACATCTGTCATTTGGTATAATAAAAATTAAGCATTGTAGTAAACTTTGTCACCAAATCTCTGTCTCTGACTGAGGAAAATTAGAGGTTCTGTATTGTTTTCATGTGCGAATGCCTGCAGTACAAGATTTTTTTCTTACTGCATCCTGTCCTACTGTAATTCCTTAATGGTTCATCAGCATTAATGTTAGTCTATATTTATTCAGAAAAAGTGCATATATTTATTGTGTTATATTTTCAAGAAAAATCCTTGTAGTGATATTGATTCATCTGTTGTACATGTAAATAGAACTTTCCATTTCCACTAGTCATACATAACTCGCTCTCAAGTTCATCATCCTGTGCTTCATTTTGATTTAAAAATACTTTATCTGAAGATGTCATTTGTGCAGCATTCTCACTCCTTGATCTCCTTCCCTAGCTAGAGACAAATAGAAGCGAAGTAGCGAGGGTTCACTGTACTGTGAACATAAAATTGATCCTTACCAAAACTTTAAAAAGCCTCGGGGGAAGCCGGCGGGGGGGCATCCCAGGCGCGCCTGGGCTGCTCCCCCGCCGGAGCCCCTCCGCGGCTTTCAAAGCCTCCGGGGAAGCCGGCGTGGGGGGGCATCCCAGGCGCGCCTGGGCTGCTCCCCCGCCGGAGCCCCCTTTGAAAGCCGCGGAGGGGCTCCGGCGGGGGAGCAGCCCAGGCGCGCCTGGGATGCCCCCCCGCCGGCTTCCCCCGAGGCTTTTTAAAGTTTTGGTAAGGATCAATTTTATGTTCACAGTACAGTGAACCCTCGCTACTTCGCGGTTCGACCATCGCGTATTCACGTATATACATAATGTAATGAAAAAGTCCGCGAAGTCGTGAATCCGCGATGGTCGAACCGCGAAGTAGCGAGGGTTCACTGTACTGTGCTCATTTGTGGTAATTTACAAATTGAAGAATGGCAAGTTTAGACTTAATTTTGATACAAAGTTTTAAAAAAGCATTTGGGCATTAAGCAAAGGCTCACTGTCAAATAAATAATGTTCATCATTTAACTGGGTAAAATAGTTCCACTTTATCTTGAAGTACCTATTCTTTCGTTGTTTAATCGTGAAGGCACCTGCTCCAGACAAAATCATTGTAAGAGAGATTAACTAAAAAAAAAGTTCAAATAGTTTATTTTATAAAATCTATGGGTTACTACTTCTAAGAAAGAATAGAATTAAGCTTGTGACTGAAGAATATAGTCAACAGACTTATGTGAAAAAAGTTGTACCAAGAACATTGAAGCAAAAAACAAACAAGCAAAAACAAAACAAAAAACACAAAAAAGCCCCACAGAATAAACAGAGGAAACCCTTTATTGGTGAAAATTGAACTTTTGGTTCCTCTCCCTTAAAGAATTCAAATTACAATAATATAGAACTTTAATATCCCACACACAGAAAACAGATTTTATTTTCTAAAGTCACTTCAGGTTATCAGTAGCCTTTCAGACTCTGCCTCTTTATTCCAACGTCTCTGAATCTGATGTACAATGTTTGTCAGTATTAGCAGAATGCCTGAGTGTACATGTCATGCAGAAGGCCATCTTGGAGGGATGGACTGGTGGGAAGAAACGGAATGTGGCTCCTTTAAATTTCACCTCTCCCTCTGAGGTTGGGAGGAACTTGGCTAGCAGGTGAGGAGGAGCACATCAACTGAGTTGGTGGGTGGGAATGGCTAGGGGTCAGGTAAACCATTGGCCTCTGCACACATGGGCAAGTATGTATAAGCCCGGGCTTTCCAGCCTGAATCCTCTCTCTTTTCTGGATTGGCCAGTCCTTCTCTCCCATACCTGGAATTAGTTTAGTACTGGGTTTGGTCTCCTGGGGGCATTGTGGGTAGTTGGCTTTCTTGGGAGGATTTTTCCAGCACTGCAGATTGCCTAGTGACCCACTCAGAAGGTAAGGTTCAAACTGTCATAATTTCGTAGGTGGCAGGTGTTCAATGCAGGTATTTGTTTCTTAGGGTTTAGTTCCATGATAAACTGGAATGTGAAGTAACCTTTAGAAAGGACCATTCCTAAAGATGCTTAGGAACAGAGAACAGGCTCCTAAAGTTTGGTTCTACAAGGAGACCAACCCTCTTTCTCTAAATGCTCAGTCCTCACAAGAAGGGAGAGTAGTGAGGTCCCAGCAACAGGCTAGGAATCCACTGTGGAGAGAACAGCAGGCCGGTGGCAGTCCTTTACCAATTGGAAATAAGCTTGGCCTGTATCATACTAATTATTGCTGAATAGTTTGATTTAACAAGTAAAGTTAGTAAAGTTGTGACGTGATTAATTCATGTCCCTTGGATCCTGTTGTCTTCTGGCATGTAAAGGACAAACAATTTTGTTCTATGTGGTATGTCTTGGTGGGCTCTCCTCTCCCGGAAAATCAGCTTTACTGTGACATTAGTGTTTGCTGGAGAAGTGTTCAAAAGATACAGAATATTTTCACACACTTGAATATCTGCTAAATTATTACATAGCCTTTTTGGACCACCCAACTGGCACATAATTTTATAGACTTGCTCCTCCTAAACTTTTCATCCTTCCATTAAACTTGTTTTTGTTACTTTTTAACAGACCTGCATATAGTTTCTTTGTGTCTAGACATGTTGCATAGGTAAATTCAGGCAGAAACTGGAAAAACAATTCATGTGTGATGAAACATTATTTATTATAATTGGAACACCTGTGAAATTTCAGATCTCCTTGAATGTTCTTGCAATATTTAGACCCACTCTGTAGTATAACACTGAGCTGGAATAGTAGATGTAATGTAACTTGCTTTTTTCATATAGTAAACCATTATGTTATCTCAGCTACTTAACACAAACATTAAAGATATTTGAAACAGCCTTCTTAATGCAAGACTATCTAGGACAGTGGTCCCCAGACTCTTTTGCTCATGCCCTCTACCTTAACAGGTCTACCTCCCCACTCTCCTGGAGCTGGGGCTTGAAGTGGGACAGTGGTTAAAGTGGGCTGGGACATGCCCAGGGACAAGGCCAGGAGGAGAGCTGTGGATCAGAATGTGGCTGATGCTGCTTCCTTCCCACCCCCAGTGGGGGCTGGCCCAGGGCTTGCCACGCCTGTCCCCCTATAAAATTCTTTCATGTCCCCCTAAGAGTATGTGCCCCACAGTTTGGGGACCATTGGTCTAAAACAAGTAAATTGCAGGTTCTAGTATTTGTATAATTCTTCAAACTTTTGTTTCAATAATCTAAATCCAAACATTTTGATAAATTAAGAGTGCATCAGACTTCAACTTGAAAAAAAAAGTTATCTGACTAGAAGGTAAAGTATACATTATAATAGATGGGGCATGGTTTAATGAGGAGATTGATATGATAGATTTATTGCCCTGTAAAAATAATCAACTCTGTAAAATTAACCTTTAAAGTCTCACGTTAATGAGATTATTTTGGCGTTACTGTCTTTCAACCTTAATGGAAAGTCTATGTAACAAACACAGCTCAAACAAAGCAAACACAATGGATTCAATTTTTAAAAAAAAGGCATTCTGTGCTTTTTTCAAGAAATATAACGATATAATTTATGAACTGTTGATCAATTAAATGTTACAGAGATGAATGTCTGCATGTATACCTGTGCTATGGCATCATACACTACCCAATACTGCTGCTTTTGAGCTAAATTCAAAGTATGATCATTTTCTCTGTCTTTCTCTGTTACTAGTAAGTATACTGAGATTTAACTCGTCTCATAATCCCTTTTTACTTTGCCCACTCCCCAATGTCCCTGAAAAAAGTTATTTGTGGTCTCATTAATAGCTGTAGAATTTTGCATCATTATTTCTTCTAATCTAGGGTTTTGCAAACTTTATTACACCGTGACTCCATTCTAACAACAAAAATTACTGCACAATCCCAGGAGGCCTGAACCTGCCTTATTCCCACTGCTCTGGGGAGAGGTGGGAAGAGCAAAGCCCAAGGACTTTAGACCTGGATAAGAGACCTGTAGCCTAACCTTGTTACTCAGGGCATTGACCTCAGGGGAGGCAGGATAGGCTTGGTTTTCAGGTTTGGCCCTGAGTGGTGGGAATTGGGCTTAGGCCCCAACAAGTCTAACAATGCCAACCCCTGGCAACCCCCTTAAAACAGTGTCACAACCCATTTTGAGGTCCCAACCCAAAATTTGAGACCTTGTATTAAATCTGATTATCTAAATATGTAGGGGGAGCAGACCATAAACTTTAATTTTAAAATTCAATTTAAGGCTTGGAAGAGAAAATTATTTAATTTATTCAGACAGTTCTTTTTGTGATAGGGAACAATAATATTACAGAATTCCAACAGTGGATAACTTTTGATACATAATGTTTATTTGCAGATGATAAAGTACTACCATTGTAAGGCAACAGTAGAATGTTAAATCCCTGAAAGATACATTAAAAAGAGAGCAGGGTTATACTTAAAATTAAACATGAAGGCATGAATTCAGCAAAACATGTTAGTGTATATTTAAATATTGTGATGTATTTGGACCTAAAATGAGTGTGGATAATTCATGTTAGTTTATACACAGCTGTGGAAATGAACATGCACATTGTGTCGCAGGAGGCATGTAGAATTGGCATCTTTAAAAATATTTAGATGAGAAAAGATAACTTCTAATCCTTTTTGTAATTTTCAATTAGCTTGTTACTCGTGAAATGTGACATACAAAACGGAAACATTTCTTTTAGAGAGCAATGTGACACATTTGTTTAAAAAAAACAAGTTGCTTTAACATTTAAATTTGGGACGGTATTTGTGTTTCATAGAGATAAATTATTAGATTTTTCTGGACCTCATGGGAAATACACGACAAAGTCATTAGAAAACAGTGAACTATGAAAAAGCAAAAGGGCCATTAAAGGGAAAGAAAGAGGAAATCAGCCCCACCTACAGCGGAAGCAAGGAGGACAACTGTCTTGGGGCTTGGCAATTCAAAAGGGCCTGGGATTTTCAGCCACCACTGCTGCTATGTCCGCAGTGTATGTCGGGCTTCTCAGAGGGGTGCTGGAGGCGAGGGTCCAGAGAAGAGGGGACGGTTACTGTCCAGATGCCTCTGAGGGCTGGCTGTCTTCAGCCCTACTTCTTCCATCCAAGTCCCCGCCCCTGAATGTACACAATAGGCTGGAAAGAAATCAGAAACGGTCAAAAACAGAGTAAGAGATTCAAAGAATGGAATTCCATTCAATACTAATATTGGTACACCTTAGCTTCTATCTCTGAAAAACTGTCTCATTTCTTTTCAAATAGAGGCTAACAAGACTTTTCAAAAATTCTGGATTATTTTATTGGCATATAAATCTCCTGTTCTCGTCTGATTTATGCTTTCAGATTTATCTGCCTCTAACATTAGCATCAGGATTGATGGAGCAATTTTGTCATTTAAAAGAGAACATGGAAATTACCAGTTATTATTTTGTCCAATAGGGGTCTACTAAAATAGATGAAAGGACAATAACTAGATCTTTTTCTATTCTACTTTTGCTGAAATATATTTTTTAAATCTATGCAACATCAGTTCATCTCTGAGTAGTTAAATCATACCTGGAAAAATACAGAAGAGAATTTTTGAATATTAAATAACCTGAATATTGTGGAAATAGTTTCCTAGAGCTATTACATGTTTTTTCAGAAGTGCAGTACTAGTGCTTTTAAAAATTTCCAGTCCTGCAGGCCTGCAGATTAATTCTATTCAATAACAATGGATACGTATAATATACATTCTTGTCCTGCAGGACAAATAGAATTTTAGGGCCTCATGATTACTTGTGTGTGTTCAGAAAAACCCTAAACAATAAAAGAAAACAAAAAAACCCACGGCTATAAAACTGTGGTGCCAGTGATGGCACAGAGTGTTGCCATTTTTTTTACCAAAGTTGTGAATTCATGCTCATTTATTTTCAATGAGAGAAAGTATTAGGCTAAATATTCTCCAGACTCAGGATACATCTAGACTGCAAAGCTTTTCCAGGGAACATGTCCGCTTTTCCGAAAAAAAGTTGGAAAAGCGGACACATTTTATCAGCATCCCTGTAAACCTCGTTTTACAAGGAAGAAAAGATGTTCCAAAAAAGGTTTTTTTTTTCTGAAATTTGGCCCCATGTAGATGGGCCAAATTTTGGAAAAGCCATTTTCGGAAGTAAATTGGAAAAAGAAACGTAATTTGCATACTGCGAATTGCATTTCTTTTTCTGATTTATCTGTGTAGTTTAGTCATAGCCTCAGTGTATACCACCACTTAGTGAAGCAAGTGTCTCATGGACAGCCTCTCTGCCCAGCCATGATTACGCAGACTCACTCTACACCGAACTCTCATGATTCCATTTGCAATCACACAATATCCCTGTGGCAACTGCAACACTGCTTGCTTCCCTGTTTGCCTCCCAGAACCTGCTGCCTGGTTCTGTTTCCTAGCTCAGAGTTTCTGAAGCTCTTCATCTCCATTTACACCACTTTATTGTCTACCCTCTGCTACCAGGTAATTTACCTTTGACTCCTACTTCTTCCCTCTTATATTACTGCTCACAGTCCTCCATGCCATCTCTCACACTTTCAGGCCCTATGTCCCAAGATAGGCTGTTTCCCAATCCAGGCTCCTTGCACATGAAATTCATGTGACTTCAGCCTCAACTTTTCCCACCATCTAGCCTTATTCACATATCTCATCAGCACTAAGCACCAACCATTTTCCCCTTTGTGCTCCTCTGATGCAAGCGCAGGATATTGCTTCCTTCCTCTGCATTTTCTTGCACTTCCCACACCAGTCTGGTGTTTTCCTCTCCCCAGCCCAATCCACCACTATGACATAATCGATTTACAAATGCATTTTTGTAGTTCCTTCCTGTTTAGCTGAAAAATTATTGCGACAATAACTTACAGTGTTAAACATTTATGTAGTTAGCTTTCAGTACTTTGTACATTTTCCTAATGCACAGATTACTTCGGCAGTGTGGATTACGTTATGGCATTATGATGACAAAGGTGAGGGGTTTTTTTTTTTTTTTTACAGACTTTTATATCTTTTGATCTCTACAGATCCAGCAATTTTCTAATTTCATTTTAAAAGCACACAGTTGGAGAATTCCCCCAAAGGAGATCTGCATCAACATGAAATTTTGTCTTTCATTTTCTTTTTTGCTTTTACTACAGTGGAACATGGCAGATGGAAACTGTTGTATTGTTTTCTTGTGGTTCTTAATTATAGAAAATCTCACCTTCTTACATAAGATTGCAAATGCTTTAGTTTGGAAAAAAATCTTATTTTTAGCTAGAATACTTAATTAAATTGCTTGTTGCGCTTTTTTAAAAAATTACTTGTTTTATTAGGAATCTCTTGTTGGCTTTTATGGGAAATTTGTGAATTTTTAAAAATTAATCTTCATACTTTTTTCTTTACATAAATTCTTTGCGATAAATTCAATCTTCGTTGTAATTTAGGTTTGAATTAAATTGACTCCAAGTCTTAAAAACAAGTATTCAGATCACATTTCATAATTCCAGTATTTTTTTCAGGATACTTTAAAGATCTCACTTTATATAAGAAATGGTATCTTGATATGAAAGTCAGGAGAAGAATTTTACTTTTGATCTGAGCTCGTTTGTATTCTTAAAATAGGAACAAAAATTACTGCAGAAAGCAACTTACTAAAGAAAATAATTTAGTTCCAGGCATATAAATTGTTTTAAGAGATTTTATTCTGTTAGATTCTAAGGATGAGAATAAGGGAAGGATGTACAATAATCCTCTCATCCTTCCTTATTATTACTCTTATAGTAGTCCATATATCCAGGATGAGATCACTCATCCTACTTTCTTTGGTTTCTTCATCTGAAAATAAATCAAGACTTCTCAAAAACCTTTCCTGAAGAATAGCAAGAAGTATTTATAATTCATTTCTATGTACCTTTTTTACTTCGCGATCTTATAGGCTAAATAACAGATTTCAGGTGCAAATGTAATTAATGTAGGTTGATACAATTTATCTATTTTCAGCCACATGAAGACATATTAATAGAATTTGGGTATTTTACTCTGTGTCCTAAAATCCTTTTAAACAAATCTTAATATGAATCATGTCTAAAGTGTATACCATTTAATTTATGCTGTTTGGAGTCTGGCTTGCTGCTATTAACTCTTAGATGAATATCTGTTGCTTATGGTGCATCTTTACATCAAATATTTTGGCAGGTATATCTCTTTTGCCAAATGCATGTAAACCTAGTTTCCTAAGAGGATACTTATTGCTTTGCTAGCAGCCACATGACAGCATTAACATTCTTTCAGGATGTGCAGTGGGACACTCATTTCCCATCCTACTCACCCACTTCTTTGCTTCTTTGCTTCGCTCAAAAGCATAAAATTTATTGAATTCCTGCATTCTTTTGGCTGCTATAATTTCAAGACTGCTTTTTTCTGTGCTTTACAAAATGTGTTCGGTGGAATAGGGGCACACATCAGTAGGAATTTAGTTTATAATTCATGGTTTTAACTTCAGTAAAAATATAGAAAATGTATGTTTGTTCTTGTTCTTTGTTTTAACTTTCACATGGGAGCTCATTTTTTTTCTTGCCTTCATGTTTGAATTATTTTTCCTAACAGTCTTGCTAAGAAAATTTCAACTGACTGTAGAGCTTTAGGAAATGAAGTCATACCTCACCCATCTAATTAGGGACACATGTTCCATAAATCTAGTCAGTTGCTTTTTGATGATTTCCAGTTAGCTCAGAATAGCAATATTTTTTTCAAAATATTAACTCTTATGATTTTTGAACTATTTTCTAACATGCTATAAATAACTCTCTCCTTGCGTCATCCAAAAATCTGATGGAGTACACATTTTCTTTGACAAATTCTAAGATAACTTTCTGTCAGTTTGACATGCTTCAGTCATGGCTGTCCGGTCTTCAATGACATTTTCCTGTTGCAAAAACAGCTTACAGTTCCAGAAGTACTTTGCTCAGTCTTCTGCACAGATTTGTGCTGTTTTCCAGGAATTACTCAAGTGGCCTTCATAGGAATTCTGAAATTCCTTGGAGACCCTGAAGTTTCCCAGTACTGTGAAACCTATTTTTTATTTTTCTTGATAGGATGCAGCACAGATGCCAAGCATGTTGATGAGAAATCTTCAGCTGCAAATGAAGAAGAACTTTATCCTTTCTGTAGGGAGCCAAGTTACTTTGAAATTCCTACCAAAGAATTCCAACAACCTTCACAAATAGCGGAGAGCACTATTCATGAGATTCCAACAAAAGACACCCAAATCTCCCATGCAGCAGGTGCAGGGCATGCTTCATTTACTATTGAATTTGATGACACCACTCCAGGAAAAGTAACTATCAAAGATCATGTGACAAAATTCACTTCTGATCAACGCCACAAGACAAAGAAGTCTTCTCCTGGTGGTCAGGACCTTCCTGGGCTTCAAACTGTGATGATGGCTGCTGAAAGCAAAGTAGCTGACTGGCTAGCACAAAACAATCCCCCTAGAATGATATGGGAAGCAACAGAGGAGGATTCGAAAAGTATTAAAAGTGATGTTCCAGTTTACTTGAAGAGGCTGAAAGGTAAAGTGAATAATTTCAGCTATACTTATTTCCTAAGGCTTCAGTCTTTCACAGAAGTCATGGTTGGACTGCTATGGTCTTGTGGAGTCCAGTTGAAATGGTTGTTATTCCACATCAGCACAGGAGAACAGGGTAGTAAATTTTTTTTGCAAGGTGGAGTCTTTAAGAAAAGTAAAACAATTAATTTAAATAATCCTACAGTAAGTATATTTGTGTTAAGTTATTGCACAGCTTCATATGTTCCAAAAGCTCACTCTTGGAAAGGAAAAAAAAAAATGCCTTGGGTAAATGTTACACAATTTATATGCGTATTCATTTGTTTACTAAAGTGGAACCACTCTTGAGAATCAAAACTCAGACTTTAAAACATGTTTCTGCAGTTCTTTCAACAGCAAATATTTTGTTGGAGATTATATACATAAAATTATACTGACTGTAGAGCTTAGGAAATAGTCAATCCTTTTGCTATAATCACATTCATGAGAGGTAAAGATGATGCATATTAATGGTTAGACATGCACCATACAAAAATACTTTGTTTAGCCTATTGATTTGGGACCCTGATTTCAAATTTAAGTCATACACTGATATAAACCAAAATATTTTGTAATAAAATGTCAGTAAAATATTTACAGAAATATTTTTGTCAGCCATAGTTCCAGTTGATTTCAGATTTCAGTTAATTTATTGCAGTCTACAGATCCAATGACAATTCAAATGAAAATAATTCAGTGGTGGATAATAGTTTTTTTAAAGGAGTAAAAGCTATGTAGGGATTTAATTAAACAGAATTAGTGAAAAATTCTGTTATGATTATTTGCTCGAGAAGTCTGCTGTCATTCAAACTTCAGAAAGAAAACTTGATGACAAACATTTAAGGGTATACAATTTTTTTTTAAATCCAAAAAGCTTAACTTGTATAGTTCTTCATTTCTTAGCTTTGCAACATAAATACACTGATCTGCTTAATCAGTAGGGATTGAATAAATATTCTTTGTCTTATTAATAAAAAAATTTCTTTGAAAGCTGGCATTTCCATACAAGATGTAGAAACAACAATAGACAGTGCTGTTAGTGGAATAATAATAATAATATTGCAGTGTTTTTAAGTGTATAACATCACAGTTACTGCTTACCTGTTTATGACATTGTATTGTATTGGACTCCTAAATATTCATTATAATATTAGACATGTTACTATGAAAAATGGGAAGAACTATTCCCTGTGCAGGCATATGAATCTCTTTTATGGTAGCAAAAACTTGAAGTTTGTTACAAACACACATTTACTGTTCTTACATTTTAATTTGAAAGTGGTACCACAGGAATTTTTTCTGGATTGTGCATAGTGTGACCTACTACTACTGTATCACCGCTGGTCTCTTGCACTCCCCCCCCCCCCCCACCAAGGGGAAATACTTACAATCACTCTGAAAGCTTGACTCTTTGAGTATTATAGTAAACATATTGGTCTCTTTTTCCTGTCTGTCTCCTATTCCTAGCTAAACCTGCTGTGAAATCATGATACAAAATACTGACCTATAAGTTTTATAACTGTATTACTATTGTTATGTTTTGGTAGCACCTAAGATACCTTAGTTTTATACCAGAGCCCCCTGTGCTAGGCACTGTGCAAACACATAGTGAAAAGATGGCTCCTGCTTCAGAGTGCTTACAGTCTAAGTTATTTGTGACAGTAGGCTGGGATATCAAGCTTATAACTCCCACAATAATAAGAAACAAGCCATGTAGAAGTACACTTATATCCTAGAGTTAATATTAGAGCAGTGGTTCTCAAAGTGTGGTCCACGGACAAGGTGGGCAGGTGAGCCATGGGCTCAGAGATTCCTCCCATGGCCATCCCTTTGCGAGGCTGAAGCACTAGGTTCCTGCTATGGTGGGAGAAGAGGATGAGCCTCCTGTGCAAGATCTGGCACCCTGTGAAGGAAGCAGCTCTGTGCACTAACCTCCCCCCGCCCCCACTTCCTCCAACTGAGGGGACAGCAGAGCAAGAAACTGCTTGCCTGCAGGTTTTCCCTTCTGTTCCCATAGGCTAGAATAATGGCCAATGGGAACATTTGGGGGGCAGTGCTTGAGATTGGTGGGAGGCACAGAGCCAGGTAAGTACTCCCCTCCATCTATCCGATGCCCAGACCCCACACCTCCATTGCCCTCCTGCACCCTTTCTTCCAACCAGGCCCATACCCCACTCCTTCCTGCACTGATTTTGTTATCATGGGTGGTTGGCGGGTTGTCCGTGGAAAGGTCTGTATTGTGTGGTGTGGGCCGTAGGTCAAAAAATTTGACAACCACTTTATTAGAGGTAACAGCAACAGAAGAGCTGAAATGTCATGCCTTTAAGGTGTGTGTGGGGTTTTCTTTGTTGTTGGTTTCATCAGAGCAGGCATTGTCAGATGTTGGTGGAAGCCAATTCTGATGACAAGAGGCAGCAGTGTCTACACTGGCACAACAAAGGCAGGGGAAAAGGAAAAAAAATCTCTCATGGGGTGGAAGTTTTTTGTCGCTAAAATCGGGTGTTTTCCCCAGCATAAGTAACATTGCAAGAGTCAGTTTTTGTCAACAAAACCTTATAGTGTAGACAAAGTCTTGATCAGGGATGGACAATAAGGGTATGTCTACACCTAGTTCTTTTTTTGTAAGAAAAAGGGTGCTGGTGCTCCAGGCTCAAACTTGTTGAGAAAGGGGGCAGGGAGGGAGGAAAACTTTGTTGACGACAACAAAAAAAAAAAACACTGCTGAGGGGCCAAAATGCAGTCGTGGCCCCTTTGAGAGCCAAAACGCCACACTGGGAGATGGAAAAAAGCCCACCTAATGTCCCGAGCAGGTTTCCGTCAGGACATGAGCAGTGCCAGGAAAACAGGTGCCAGTACGCACAGGGGAAAATGCCATTGCTTTACTGTGTGCTGGGAAAATAGGTAATGGTATGCTGTTCCGGGTCGTACCATCAAAAAAAAAAAGCACTGTCTACACCACAGTATAGACTCATGTTATTCCAAAATAACATAATCTGCATCTGCACTACAAGCAGTTATTTTGACATAATGTCAAAATATTGTTGAGCTGGAGGACTTCATACTTTGACTCCTGTAACCCTCATTTTATGAGGAGTAAGGGAAGTAGGAGGAAGAGTGCTCTTTCTTAGCAGGAAGTCTATGTACAGAGCACAAAAAGCTGAAACAAGCTATTTTGACTTAAGCTACACAATTGACGTAGCTCAAGTTGCATAGCTTATTTTCTCTTTAGCCCTGCTGTGTAGAGGTGCCCTAAGAGGTCCATGGACTGGATGCATTTTGCCAGGCTTAGCCACTGGCAGACCACCAGAAGCTTTGTTTATTTGCATGTCCAGGTACGGGATGCTTACAGCTCCTGTTGGCCACAGTTCCCCATTCCCAGATAATGGAAGCTGCGGGAAGTGTTGAACCGCATCCAGCCTTTGGGCTACTTATTGTCCACCCCTTGCCTAGATGATGTCTGATAGGTAGATAAGTACTGTGTTTATTGTTTTGTTTTGTTTTGTTTAGTTACGTTACCTTTGCAATGCTCCTATCTTTTCTGAACAGAGTACCAGAAATTCCAAATTAACTGTGGAAAACAAACTTTTATTTTCCTGTAACATAAATTACCAAACAGCTGGATAACTGTTTCATATTATTATCTAGGTGATACGTCTGTGTCTGGTACAGGAAACAAAAATGAACACTTCATAATCTTTGTAGCATACAAAGTAGCTTAATTTCAAATTTAAATTTTATAATTACTATATTAGTTTTCCAGT
Source organism: Pelodiscus sinensis (assembly GCF_052426305.1). Lineage (NCBI taxonomy): Eukaryota > Metazoa > Chordata > Testudines > Trionychidae > Pelodiscus > Pelodiscus sinensis. The sequence goes on along the minus strand of NC_143054.1, from coordinate 133,652,901 downwards.
ATCTCTTATAAATATTTGAATTGGTGTAGTACTAACTGTGTGTTTGATACTGTACAAGAGGAATAGCAAAACAGATACTAATCAGCAGAGTTTCCAATCTAAATGACAGTCTAAGCCCTCTCACCCCGCCCCCCTGGGAGACCCAAAGGAAAAGTCAATGTTTTGGTAACTAATAACACGCCTAGTTTGAAATCTGTACAAAAATAAATTATTTTTTAAAAAAACCTTATGGCTAAAAGAAAATAATCCATGATTTAAAGAGACAGAATATAAACTTATTCTAGAGAATAAGTATACTATATTACTATATACAGGGCTCAACAGATAATACAATCTACTTGCCCGTGGCGAGTAGATTGTAACCCGGAAGAGCCAGGTTCGGGCGATCAGAGCATGCGCAGAACGATCTGCTCATGCGCAGATCGCCAGACAGCACGGCTGGCGAGCAGGGCTCACTGCAGTTCGGCGAGCCCTGACTATATATAATATATAATTGTATAGTTTCATTTCACACAAGACTGCTTTGTAATAAGTTTGGCTTACTGTAGTCGGAGCCAGTCTTAATGTGTCAGTTGCTATGTAATTTTTCACTTAAATTTCTTTTATACAACAATAACAATCAATTTCTCGCTTTTGAAAATCATTTTGAGATTTATGGTTAAAGATCACTGTGTAAATGATATGTCAATTTTAAATACTTCTGGCTCTTTAACAGATGAAGGCAGGAGTGACTGGAGGGAAAATTCATTGTATTTGTGTGAGAGTCTGACAAAGGGTTAGTGCTGATGCTAACTAGACACACTTTTCTGGAAGCTAGTGATTAACTAGATGGAAAGTTATTCTGAAAATGTTTATAAATAATGTTCAAAATCCTAGCTCTCAGCAGGTATTTCCCATTAACAGTTAATTATTACGTAACTATATTCCACATCCTCGTAACCCTTCCTGGAGCTTTTTCATAGTCAAGCTTTGTTTTCTTGTGCAGCCATCATTTGTAATCAGCTGAGTGCATAAATTAACTCACTTTGAGTAGGTGGCTCCTTGGTATAATGAGACCAAGATCCGGTACAGCTGGCATAATATTATCCAGTTCTGTAGACCATCGATTAAGTATTTACACATTTGAAAAAGGCAATTCAAGTACCTCTGTTTCACAGATCAGTTTGTAAAAGATTTCATTGTTTGACTGGGGGCAAGCTGAATGCATTAGCTGTAGCTGTAGGAAGCTTGCAGAGTCTGTTATTCAGGGACATCGGGTTTCCAACAGAAAAACAAATATAATTTCCACGTACATTTCCATGTAAGTAATTTGCTTACTTCTTTCCTTGTGTTGTTTTTATTTTGCAGTAATATTTCTTTTCTTTTTTTTATTTGAAGGGAATAAACATGATGATGGGACGCAAAGTGATTCAGAAAATGCTGGTGCACGCAGACATTACAATAAGCGAGCAACACTTGATGAGCATTTAAGGCATCAACATACAGAACAGAAAAAGTCATACCAAAAAGCCTATACTACAGAAAAGCACGAAGAACAGGCTGCTATAAGTCAGACTGCCTTTATGATTGAGTTTTTTGATGAAGACCATCCTCGAAAGAGACGATCTTATTCTTTTTCTCAGAATGTGGGAACTCTTTGCTCAGAAACTTCTTCAGCACCTAATGTGAGAGCTGAGAAAGTGAAAGGTACATCTGGAGACATCAAAGGGGTTTCTTTGCCTTTGCAGACTAGCAAGGTAGTACATGGTATTCAAGCAAAACTATTAAAACAAAAATCAGAAGACCCCTCTGTTGCATTACCTTTCTTACAAACCGCATTGTTAAGAAGTTCAGGAAGCCTTGGACATAGACCAAGCCAGACCCAGGAGATGGACAAAAAGATAAAATGCCAGATTGTTTCTGCTGCTACTGAAAAGGACAATGATGATGACCAAAGTGACAAAGGTACTTACACTATTGAGTTGGAAAATCCCAATTCTGAGGAAATGGAAGCACGTAAAATGATTGACAAGGTAAGAAACTTAAAATACATGTCAGTATGAAAACTGAAATGCAGTGTGTTATCTGATGGGAAATACAGAGATGCTACGTACTGAAATTATCAGGATTCTATAATCATAATGAGATACTGGTTCACATTAGTATTTGTGTATGGAAAAAGGCACAAGAGGACTTGCAGTGTTTCCCTAAAAAATTCCAAACCATTCCTTAACACAGTTTTAAACACGGCTAGATCCTACTGTTTCAGTCTGCTCTCAGTCTGTGAATTAAAGAGCAACATTTTTAAAATGCTCTGTTTTTGGCAAAGTTACTAAATTTGGATGATCTATATTTAAAAACCCATGTCTCCTTCTGGTTTTCCATACACTGATTAATGTTGTGACTAAGAATAACAAATTATAACACTACTTCATGTTTTCCACAATTGTGAAGTTGGTGTATTCAGTGGATAGCTTGCATTGCAATAATTTCCCCTAAACGTCAGCATCTGTCATGCTCACTCTGTGGAATAAAATTAAGACTATTTTCACCTTTCCTTTATACATATAAACTCACTGATATGCAACCAGTGATTGCATGGTTCTAGGAACCTCTTCAAGGAAACAGCAGCTCAATTATCAAGATAACTTTACTTTATTAGAAGGGTTTAGACTTCAATATGAAGATAAGAGTAACTTACTGTAAATATTTGGCTAGTTGCTTTTGAACCAGTACTACTTTTGTTACTAATTCTCTGCTTTCCTAAATAATTTATTTGAGAGTTAATCTCTATAGAACAGAGTCTCCAGTTTAGACCCACAGCAGTACCTATTCAGCATACTATGCAGATAATGTATTGCTAATGTCTTCTAAAAAATTACATGATACACTTTAGTCACTTCAATCTGAAGAATTAAAGAGCCTTTTTCCAAGAGCCTTTTTCCAGTTTCCAATAAGCAGATATAGCTAACAAATCTAGCTAAAGAAAAACTGAAAAAAATGTGAAGAACAAGATAATGCTACATCTTTGATTTTAGGGGAAAATGCTGGTATAGTAAATGGGTGGGTCAAATTGGAGATGAGTTTTGAGGTGTTCTTTATCCTTTGTATTTTTCTTAGGGATTTAATGGAATAGTTACTCTTTTTTTTTCTTTTTTTAAGGGGGGGCTAATATAATATGTTTAAGAGAATTGCTTTTATATGAGTCCCCCAAAAACTTAAGCTGCTTCAGTTGTTTGTTAAAGCAGTTAGCAAAAATTTAAAAGAAAACATTTCAAAATGGGACAAATAAACATAAAAAACAGCGTATACTTATTTTATGTTAATCGTCACAAACTTATGAATTACTGAACTTGGAGTTGTCTGTCTCCAGTTCTGAATTTGACTCAGAGCAAGTGGCCTGTAACACAAACAGGAAAGGGGGAAAAAAAACTTGCCTCTTCCACAAAATTTGACATCAAGAAGATTGTTTGTGAGCTAAAATATGTGAAGTGTGATGTCCAGGAAGCAATTAAAAAGTACTAGTGGAAAAAGATACCAAAATTAAAGCAGTCTCTAGAGAAACCTAGAAGAACAATCACAGACATAGATAAAAATTGAAATAAATAGAAAAGAAGAAATAGGAAGAAATATATTTGTAATTCAAATTAGACAAATTAGATTTTCCATTTATAAGTTTCCAAAGAGTCAAATGTGGTCTTATGGGAGGGAAAACAGGAAACATATAGATCTCAGCATATAAATAATAATCTGTAGGAGCTGTGTATTCCTTATTCTTGGAGGGAAGTTTGGTTATCCTCCAGAAACTATCTGGTTTTCTCATCCTCACTAGTTAAACAGATGGCGCAAACACATAATTTCCTCTGCTCTTGGAAACTGTTGTAACAGGGCAGATCTAATAATATATAGGAACTATGTATTGTTCTTCTTTGAGTGATGTCCCTGTGAGTGCTCCACTGTTGGTGATGAGTTGCCCGGAGCTGCAGATTGGAGCCTTGCAAAGTAGTTTCCCCCTTGAGCCGCATATGCGCAGGAGGCATCTCAAGATGCTCCTGCTCGAGTGTGCTAATTGTGCAGCTCAATCCCTCCCTTTCAGTTCCTCTTTAACCACCCTCATCAGCGGCCAGAGCTTCAACATCTCCATGTCAGCCTCTTACCTCACTTAGTATTTCACAATTTATCATTAGATAGATAGTTTTAACAAATCTATAGATAGTTTCCCTTGTTTATTTTACAAAAAAAAAAAATCCCCTCGGAATTTGAACACAGCTTTGCCTGCTTAGTGCCACCGCGAACTGGGCTTCTCCCAGCTCTTCCCACATCTCAATAAAGAAATAAAGTGGTAGCATCTCAGAGACAAATGAATATTATGTAGGGCTCCTTCGGCGTTAAAAATGTGAGGAGTGCCGAGAGTCCATCCCGGTGTCGGAAGGCCATTAGCTATGTGTACAGTGTTTGGGGGAAACCCACACGCCACAGAAATGTGACCATTGTTCCTCCCTCATGGCAAGAGCCAGGAAGGACAGAGAGCTCTGCCTCAGAATGGTACTATTGATAAAGCTTTGCAGCCTGCTGAGATGCAGAATGCCTTCCGACCACGGAAAGACTCACCTCAAAAAAGAGCCGCTTCCCCGCTCCCCAGGAAAACTTTAAAAAAGTGAGCCGCACCATCACGCTCTCTTTCCCCCTTCCTCCTCCCCAAGAACTAGCAGGGGAGAGACACAGGGTACCACAGAGACCCCTGCTACCACAGCGGCTGGGAGAGCCTCAGGGCTAGCACCCGGACTGGTGCATGCTTCCTCGGTGCTGGCAGAAGCCAAGAGCACTCTACATCTGCAGCACTTCATGAAAAAACAGCACTGCAAAAAGCCGCGGAGCCACAAGGAGAAGCAGTTCATTCAGTTCAAGCGACACCGGCCCCAACAGTACTGCATGTTCCTACGTCCGTGCCAATAATGCACACTGATCTGCAGCTGAGGTGGGCAGCACCCAAGATGCCGCAGTCAACTGCTGATAACTATAGCGCAGGCATCAGCATTCATGTCTTCCTTCTGCAGGTCTATCACTGGCAATGTCTTCAGCCAGGGGTTCTCCTCACATACTAAAATCTCCGCTGTTGTCTCACCATGGTCCTTTACTTGTTGATAGCCAGATGACTGCATTCTCTTCACAGCATGCATCATCGACGGGGGTCACGCTCATATCATTATAGAGCTGGACTACATCAAAGCCTCTGGTACCCACACTGGGCTTACCCACTTGCACCTTACCCACCTCAGTGAGCGCCTTGGGAACACTGGGATCCATATAGACACCAGTCCTCAGTTCACTGTACACCAGCAAGAAGAAGGTTGCCCCCAACCCGATCCCTTTCTCCTATGGAAGACTTGGAGGAGGAGGAGGGTCAAATAACTGACACAGCTCCAGACTCTCACACTCGATACGTTACCATCAAATAATTCTTCTTCATGACCAGATGACGTGGTCATACCATCTGAAAATTTCCCGACAGACAATCTTAAGCAGTTTCAAGAGTTATTTAAAAGAGTGGCAGTAAGCCAACAAGTCTCCTGCCAAGAAGTGCAGGAGAAATAGCACTGCTTATTAAAAAATCTACACCCTACATTACACAGGAATACTGCCATATCTATAGATGAGGTAATTACGGAAACATCAGATGAACTTTGGAAAACACTTGCATCCAAACTGCCACAGTATAAGTCTGGTAACCAGGACAAGAATTATAAAAAGTTAAATTTCTTCGGCAGAAAAATCAACTCCTCTTCCACAGTCTGAGGATTTCAAATTACTCTGCTCTTTTGGCAAACCACTATTTTGATAACTATTGAAAATTGGGGGGTCTCATGGAGCACCTCCCTGAGTCAAAAAGACCCTGTCCTCAAAGCAATAGTCCATGAGGGTCATACGATCACCTTCACTGCTGTACAAACAGAGTTGGATGTTGCCGATACCGCAATTAGGGCAACAGCTACAGCAGTGGTAATGCACAGGGCATCCTGGCTACAGGCCTCAGGTGTTCCCCATGAACTTCAGTTCAAAGTGGAAGACTTACTATTTGATAAACTGAAGTTGTTTGCAGCTACAACAGTGAACAGTGAGGTGGCAAAGTTTGCGGACTATACCAAACTGCTCAAGGTAGTTAAGACCAAAGCAGACTGTGAAGAACTTAAAAAAATCTCACAAAACTAAGTGATTGGGCAACAAAATGGTAAATGAAATTGAATGTGGATAAATGTAAAGTAATACACATTGGAAAAAATAATCCCAAGTATACATACAATATGATGGGGGCTAATTTAGCTACAACTAATTAGGAAAGAGATCTTGGAGTCCTTGTGGATAGTTCTCTGAAGACGTCCACGTAGTGTGAAGTGGCAGTCAAAAAAGCAAATAGGATGTTAGGAATCATTAAAAAAGGGATAGAGAATAAGACAGAATATTTTATTGACCTTATATAAATCCATAGTATGCCTACATCTTGAATACTGCGTACAGATGTGGTGGTCTCATCTGAAAAAAGATATACTGCCATTAGAAAAGGTTCAGAGAAGGGCAACTAAAATGATTAGGGGTTTGGAACGGGCTCCATCTGAGGAGAGATTAAAGAGACTAGGACTTTTCAGCTTGGAAAAGAGGAAACTAAGGGAGGGATATGATAGAGGTATATAAAATCAGTGGTATGGAGAAAGTGAATAAGGAAAAGTTATTTACTTGTTCCCCCAATATAAGAACTAGGGGCCACCAAACGAAATGAATGGGCAACAGGTTTAAAACAAATAAAAGGAAGTTCTTCACACAGTGCACAGTCAACCTGTAGAACTCCTTGTCTGAGGCGATTGTGAAGGCTAGGACTATAACAGGGTTTAAAAAAGAACTAGATAAATTCATGGAGGTTAAATTCATTGATGGCTATTAGCAAGGATCGGTAAGGAATGGTGTCCCTAGCCTCTGTTTGTCAGAGGGTGGAGATGGATGGCAGAGAGATGGTTTGATCATTACCTGTTTGGTTCACTCCCTCTGGGGCACCTGGCATTGGCCACTGTCGGCAGACAGGATACTGGGCTGAATGAACCTTTGGTCTGACCCAGTATGGCCATTCTTATGTTCTTATGTACAACAGACGAGGTTCTGCACAATAATAAAGATTCAAGGACTACACTCCGCACTTTGGACATGTACACCTCACCCTACAAGCAGAAATGATACACCCCTATAACCGCAACAGATATAGGCAGTATAATAAATTACCACAGAGGCCCTATGAAGTTACCAGACTGAGGCACAGAGAAGGCACTCCATCCTGGGTTGCCCCTCTACCAATCAAACCCCAAAACAGCAGATTTGAGGATGTGATCGAGGGTCTGCAAGAATTCCCTCTTGATCCAATGCCGATGCAACATGGCCATCTTTTTACCCACCATTTACATAGGATATAGTATCCCATATACTGCTACTCACCACCCCCCAACCTACCCCCTACCCTGTCCCTCTTCAGGGACTCTTCTCATGTGGCCCTACCAAAACAAGATATCAAACACCTGCTCTTGATTGGGGCCATAAAGAAGGTATCTGAGGAATTTCACAGAAGGGGGTTCTACTTGAATTACTTCTTGACAGAGGAAAATATGGGGGGTTGGAGACTGATCCTCAACCTCGACAAACAACAAATTTCAAGATGGTCACACTAACCACAGTTATTCCGGCATTAGATCAAGGGGACTGGTTCTCAGCCTCGACCTGCAAAATGCTGACTTTCATGTCACCATTCATACCTACACTTTACTCTCGGACCAGACCATTATCAATACAAGGTCGTACTTTTTGGCCTTTCCTTGACTCCCCGAGTATTTTCAAAGGTACTAGCAGTAGTTGTTGCATACCTCACACAACAATACGTCATCATTTTTCCATACATCGACGACTTCCTGATAAAAGGGGTGTCACGGGAGGAAACCACCTCTATGAAAAACATAACCAGGGTCGTCGTCAGTCATCTAGGCCTTCTAATCAACTAACAGAAATCAGTGCTGAACCCAGTCCAAGACAGAGTTTATTGACGCTCGCCTAGATTCAATCTCAACTGGTGCATACTTATCTCAACCACATTTCATAGCTATACAAGACCTTATAAACACAATATCCATGGCCTCTTCTACCATATTCACCTGCTTCTGGTTGATGAGTCACATGGCTGCAACTACTTACATGGTCCATCATACCTGTCTGCACTTCTGTTGCTTTCAACTCTGCATACATCCCATCTTGCCACTCTTGAAACGAGAGGGTTACCATACTACTGGACATTCTCACATCTCTGTGATGGTGGATGTCAGCAGAGTTTTGTTCCACCTAACCGAGTCCACAGTACAAATTACTACACATGCATCCCTCCTCGCCTGGGGAAGCCGTAAGAATGACCAAGTGGTCCAAGGCAAATGGTCTCCACACAAGACATTGCACATCAACCTACTGGAGCTGAGGGCAGTAAGAAATTCTTGTGCACATTTCGTGCCCAGAATTCTCAGTCATACACTCCAAATCCTGACATACAACGTCTCCACAATGTTTTATATAAACAGACAAGGAGGCGCCCACTCCTACTTCCTACGTGCGGAAGCAATCTGCCTATGGAACTGATGCATCCGCAACCAGGTCTCATACATAGCAACTTACCTACCTGGAGCCAGCAACACCAAGGTGGACTCCCTGAGCCGCAACTTCACTGTAGACCACGAATTGGAATTACATAAAGAGGTCACCAACTCAATATTCGACCAAATAGGATGGCCATCAATAGACCTCTTTGCTTCTCCCCAGAACAGCAAATGCTCCCGATTCTGCTCCCACGCGGGTCTCGGCAAACACTCCCTGGGGGATGCATTTCTGATCCAATGGACAGCTCCTCTGCCTTATCCTTTTCCCCCCATACCTCTTATTCCCAGAGTCCAACACAAGATCTGCACGGATGGGGTTCATGTCATCCTGATAGCTCCTTCATGGTCATGCCAGACTTGGTATCCATACCTGCACAAGCTAGCAGTTCAACCTCCCTACCCATTGCCACGTTGAGGAGACCACCTCTCTCAGAACAAGGGGAAGATGCTGCACCCAAAACTGCATTCTCTACAGGCATGGCTTTTCTCTGGTTCATGGAAGTAGAAGACTGATGTTCTCAGCAGGTGAATAATGTTCTCCTTCATAGCAGGAGACCATCTACATGAAAGACTTAACCATGCCCATTTTTGCAGGTTTCTCAGTGGTGCCAGAGAGCCAAAATAGACCCTCGGACGTCCCTATTTAACACCATCCTGGACTACATGCTAGATCTTAAGACTTTTATTCTCTTCTCTTAGGGTCCACCTTTTTGCAATAACAGCTTTTCATGCCTCTGTGGATGGTTTCCCCATATTGGCTCATTCTGTAACAAAAAGATTTCTTAGGGGCCTCCACAACATATACCTGCCTCACAGGACGGCTTTGGAGGATAGGGTCATAATTCAAAATGATCTGGATAAATTGGAGAAATGGTCTGAGGTAAACAGGATGAAGTTTAATAAAGACAAATGCAAAGTGCTCCACTTAGGAAGAAACAATCAGTTTCACACATACAGAATGGGAAGCGACTGTCTAGGAAGGAGTATGGCAGAAAGGGATCTAGGGGTTATAGTGGACCACAAGCTGAATATGAGTCAGCGGTGTGGTGCTGTTGCAAAGAAAGCAAACATGATTCTTGGATGCATTAACAGGTGTGTTGTGAGCAAGACACGAAAAGTCCTTCTTCTGCTCTACTCTGCATTGGTTAGGCCTCAGTTGGAGAATTGTGTCCAGTTCTGGGCACCGCATTTCAAGAAGGATGTGGAGAAATTGGAGAGGGTCCAGAGAAGAGCAACGATGATGATTAAAGGCCTAGAGAACATGACCGATGAAGAAAGGCTGAAAGAATTGGGTTTGTTTAGTTTAGAAAAGAGAAGATTGAGGGGGGACATGATAGCAGTTTTCAGGTATCTAAAAGGGTGTCATGAGGAGGGAGAAAACTTGTTCATCTTGGCCTCTGAGGATAGAACAAGAAGCAATGGGCTTAAACTGCAGCAAGGGAGGTTTAGGTTTGACGTTAGGAAAAAGTTCCTAACTGTCAGGGTGGTTAAACACTGGAATAAATTGCCCTGGAGATATTTAAAAGTAGGTTAGATAAATGTCTGTCAGGGATGGTCTAGACAGTACTTGGTCCTGCCTATGAGGGCAGGGGACTGGACTCCATGACCTGTTGAGGTCCCTTCTAGGCAGGGGCTGCCTGTGAGTATAGGCCGACTCGGCCGTCGCCTAGGGCGCCGCCTTAAATGGGGCGCCCAATGATGACGTCAACCCATTGACGGCCGTGCAGGTGAGGGTGCCGATCGTGCGTTCCGTCTGAGGCACCAGCTGCCGCAGCCCGCCTCAGACCACCTCTGCTTCCAATCCTAGTATTTTATAATTCTATGATATAGTCACAATCTTTCCCTGACACACACAAACCTCTTCTGTTTCTGTTCATATTCTGCCATATGTAGCTATTTTGATAAGGTCTCTCCTAATTATTCTGTCTTGTAATTTAAATTTGTTACCTCTGAAAATATATATTTTTTTACATAAGGATTCTGCAGTGTCCATGTTGATGAGGATTGTTTCTGCTCACCGCTCACTGGGAATAGACTTGGATGATTTTTTTAAATGAGCAGAAACTGAATTTTCCATCCACTAAAATTTTCTTTTCGATTTCCTGTATACCAGCTCCAAAAATTAATTAGATTTGTATTAAGGATATTAAAGACTAGTCAGTCAACTAGTTGATTTCCCCCACCCTCTCCCACCCATGCTGCCTCTATCAGAGGCTGGGGGGGGTGGGAAGAGGCGATACTTCAAAGGGCAGCGCCGCACAGCTGATCCCAGGTCAGCTGTGTGGCACTGCCTGGGCGGTGTTTCAAAGGGCAGCACTGCCTGGAGCCTGGGGTCAGCTGGGGAGTCCCCTCCTGACCCCGGGTTCCACATGGCATTTCAAATCAGCAGCGCAACATTGAGCCTTGGGTCAGTGGGGGACTCTGTCTCCCGCTGGCCCTGGGCTCCATGAGTGCCCTTCTGCTTTGAAATGCATAAGAGCCCTTGCCGGGGACTCTTGTACATTTCAAAGCTGGTACGCTGTGTGCAGCCCGGAGCCAGCAGTGGCTCTTGTACATTTCAAGGGTGAAATGTGGAAGTCCCTATTGGCTAATCAAGTAGTTGATGGAAGTTCTATCGACTACTCGACTAATAAATTAACCACAATTTAACATTCTGAATTTGTATTAGTTTTTCCTCACACTGAAAATCCACTGATAAGTAGTTATTCTCTTGTCTGTAGTTATTTAGAACAGGAAGGTCTACTGCTCTCTCAGGCTACATCCACATGACAGCACTAAACTTGAAATAAGCTATGCAATTCGAGCTGCGCTGATTGCATAGCTTAAGTCGAAATAGCTTATTTAAAATTTGGGCACGTCAACACAGTACTTATTTCAAAATAGAGCATTCTTCCTCTGACTTCTCTTACTCCTTAATACAATGAGGTTTACAGAAGTCAGAGTAACAAGCCCATTATTTCGAATTTATTTTGAAATAACAGGTATGCTATGTAGACGTGCAATACATTATTTCAGAATAACTGACATTATTCCAAAATAATGCTGCTGCGTAGACGTATCCTAATTTATCAAACTAAGTTTTAGAAAGAGACTCTGTTCTGTGTTCAGTATTAACTCTGGCTCCTGCCAAATATTCAACTCAATTAGAGATATTCTTCATATAAAACTTTAAACAGAGGACCATTTTATTTATTTATACCCAAGCCAATGGGATTTCTCTCTCTCTCTCATATTCATCTCATGCTGTCAAAAAGTGGCTCATGACCATGAGTGCCTATTTCGGGGCGACTATCAAAAATAGGGCACACACCCTGAATTGATGGTGTGTTCTATAATTAGATTTTACCACGCCAGAAACAAATGTCAACTCCTGTATAACTGTAACAATCTTTTCATGCAGTCAGACAGTCCACTCAGCCTCTCCAGTCTACCTTGCCACCCAGACAAACTGGACTTCCAGATAAGTGATCACTTACACCAAAAATCACACCATCTTCCAGTTGCTTCCAATATCAAGAGACCAGTCACTTACCCCAGATCAGTTAGTACTCTTAAACCAAAACCACCCCATGTAGCTAATCCTGTATTAAACTATCTAAAGGTTTATTAACTAGAAAAAAGAAATGAGCATTGTTTAGAGGTAATGCAAACATATACATTAAAATTAGTTACCATCTAAATCATAAGTGTGGCAAATCAGAATGGATTTGTTAGGGCAAACACAGGAGTAACCTATGAGGATCTCTACCTCAGTCTAAAGTTTCTGGTCCTTTCTGAGTTCAGACAGCCAAGAGAGAGATGGAAAATCTTCCTGTGATTTGGGCATTGCCTACACTACCAAGTTTTGTTGAAAAAACTTATTGACACCCAAAATCGTCAAAACAAAAATTAACAGTGTGATTACATTTGTAAAGCCTGTAATTCCAAGAATATCCACTTTATACCCACCAGTTATTTTTGCAGATATGGATGTGGATGCAGATACCAAATTTGTATCTAGAACCCTGCCAATTTGCAGATAACTATGGGCATCTGTGGATATGGATATCCACAGCTCAGTTTTTCCAAAAAGAAATACAAATTTTGTATCCGTACAGGGCTTAACATACTTGCTCCCTTTGTCGATATTAGGGGCACCATCATAAGTAATGTGAGCAATGCATTGTAGGTATGTATCCCACAGTACACTGTTGTGGGAGGATAAGCTTTTTTGCATGCTGCATTTCTAAGGTTTGATAGGGCTGTTTACCTTCGTATTGCAGTATTCCTTGATGGCCCATTTCATTTTGATAGTCCTTCTGGACAAGCAGGGAGGACCTAACCTGAGTTCACAAATACAGGGCAAACATTTTCAAAGTTATAAAGCAACACTTTATATGTATTTATTTAAAGTTTATTTAACTTATTTTCTGATAGCATAGAATACAGGCTTTACAAGTAACATTAATGCATGCAACACAGGGCTGGGCAAAATATGGCCAGGGGGCCAGATCCGGCCTGTGTAGCACTTTTATCTGGCCCACGGACTGCATCTGGCTGCTTTCTATTTATATGTGGCAGTTCATGCTACTGAATTTCCAGGTGGTGGCTCAGGCAGCCAGTTCCTATTTAAATGGCTCATGGCTCCCAGTCGCAGGGCTACCCCAGCATGAGCCGGAGCCACAAGCCCTTTAAATAGCCACAGCAACACTGCGTGGTTGCCAGGTAACGTAATAGAGGCAAGACCAAGAGCCTTTGCTGTGTTTTTAATTCAAATCCTCCAGCCTCAGACAACTTTGAGGGGAGGCTAGTCCTCATCCCTGCCCCTTCTGGAAGTAGAGCCAGCTCATGACCTTATATCAAAATTCATTAAGTGGCCCCCCGTGAAAATTATTGTCCACCCTGATGCAACAATTTACCAACATTTTATAGAGTCTAAACACTTAATACATTCTTATAAAACTAATACCGATTTTCAGCAAAACTAACGTACAAGTGAACTAGTCTGGTCTCTAGCTATGAGTTTAGATCTTAACTCATGCCAGCTGCTCGGGGAAGAGCTTGCATCTGGCATGAGATCTTGAATGGAAGAAAATAAGCTCTTTTCCAAACAAGTAGTTTCAAACAAACAAGACTCTTCTTAGCAGGGTAATATTTTTAACTCCCCATCTTATTACCAGAGTGCAAAACACCATAAAAAACTCTATTCAGGATCTCGAGCTGATCCAGGACGTGATTTTTAATATTACAGTCTGCCATACTTTCTTGATCACTAAACAAAATAATGACATTTGTTTCTCTGTTGCTGATCTCTTCCAGTAGATGTTCCATGTGACATTGTATGTATGCAAAAGCGTTTTTCTGCCCTCATTTTCACAATTACCTTCCACATATTCACAGAAGACGTGAAATAGCAGATGTAACCTTCTCTAAATAATGGAATGAAATGTTTCATCAGAAAAAACGGTTCTGTGGGGGGGGGGAGAAAGGAGGAGAGGGTCTCTGGTGGTGCTCCACAGTAGGTGTAGGTGCGTCCCAGCACCTCAGAGTAGATTTTTGATAGCAGTGCATTGGGGCCGCACATGCGCGGCCACCCTCCCTTCAGTTCCTTTATACCGTCCCTGGCTTTAGACGAACCTCCACAGTGCTCCTCGTTCCTCAGCTATTCTGAAGATAATTAGATAGATTAGTTTATTCCAAGTTCTTCTCCCTAGTAGTTGTTAGTATTAAAAAACCCACCGTTCACCTCAGTAGGCTCCCTTGGCCACTCAATAATATCGCCACGAGATGGGCTCACCTGGCTTCAAATGCTGTGCAGACTGCAGTGACACTGTGCCAGCCTCAGATGGCCACAACAAGCGTGTTAAGTGCCAATGGGACTGTCCACACTCCGCCAGATTAAAAGCACGCACATGGTGGGATAGAGACCTCTGCTTGAAAATGATACTAACAGGCAAGGACAAACACCATTCCTCAGATCCTGGCTCCAGGCAGACCATCAAGGACAAAGGACATAAACCACCTTAATCCCCAAAGAAATGGGCCACCTCACTACCGCAAAATCCGCGCTCACCAAAACGGCGCTCAATTGAGAGGCAGTCAGCTAACACTGACAAGCCTCACCTCAGTACTTGTGACAGACTAGGTACCTCAGCTGTGCCCCAACTTCATCATAAAAGCGCCACACATGTGCCCAACCAAAGGCAATAGGCCACACCATACCTGCCTACGAAGCTTGGCACTGAGCACAGTGTCGACTATCACCACACCAAGTACAGTGGCGCTCCAAGTAGTTGTCACGGCACTGCAGCAGCTGACAGGGCACACCACACCTCCTCTCCCCTCCCACCCATAACAACTCTTCATGCTGCATGCTGTGCTCCTCTGATGCTGCAGGTGCTATCATCCCATTTAGCAACAGCACTTTCGGCACCTCGCACTCCTACCATTAGCTAAAGGGAGCACAGAGACCTGGCGATCTCTTCTACCCTAAATTCTCCATTTTTGAATAATGACAGACAACTTCAGTCACCACTATCAGATTACACAGTGTCACCCTCCCCTCTCTCAATGGATGGGGATGATGACTTAGTGGTTTTCTCACCGCAACCATCTCCACGTACAGAGGCATTGGGACTGTCTCACCAGAGCAGCCATGGCTCCCTGGGCAACCATATCCATGGATGCCATGACCAATCCCCCCCCCCCCCCCCATGGAAGTTGTGGAACCCGTGGCCTCAACAACACAAGAAGAGAACACACAAAATGAAGCACACGGCAAAAGCTCTCTTCACCCGACCCAATCCCTTCAAATGGGGAGGGAGCAGAATGAAATTGATGAACATCATTCCCCAAATTAGGGTTCGGGGTAATACTTGACACAAACTCACCGTCTGGTACAGACAAGGCCATCATGCCACCGTCCACAACAACTACCAAGAATTTCTCTTGTCAGAACCTGTTTAAGAGAGTTGCTACTGATTTGAACATTCCTATGGAAGAAGTGCTGG
The DNA here is from genome assembly GCF_052426305.1 of Pelodiscus sinensis. Classification (NCBI taxonomy): domain Eukaryota; kingdom Metazoa; phylum Chordata; order Testudines; family Trionychidae; genus Pelodiscus; species Pelodiscus sinensis. The sequence goes on along the minus strand of NC_143054.1, from coordinate 133,637,258 downwards.
GTGCGCAACACAAACTCACAAATACCCTCCAGGCGACACCTTCTGCAAAAATTGCCTTGCCAATTAACTCGGCCATACTCGAACCTGCCAAAACTTTGTGGCAAAGACCTGCCTCAATCCGACCTATCTGAAAAAAGGCAGACTGCAAGTATTATGTCCCACGTAAGGGCTCAGAATTTCTGTTCACTCACCCACCACGGAAATCACTGGTAGTGGATGCGGTCAGCAGAGGAATAAGCAACAAAACCGTTCCACACCGTCTGACAAGGACAATAAGAGACTTGAATCACTTGGGAAGAAAGTGTATGCATCAGCTACGCTACAAATGAGAGTAGCTAACTACGTTGCACTTCTCAGCAAATACGATTTCAATAATTATGCAAAGCTCAATGCCTTTATTGATGATATACCAGACAATAAAAAAGTGCAATTCAGGGTGATTTGTCTCAGAGGGCCAGGCAATATCACGCACAGCCCTTCAGGCTGCCTTGGACGCAGCTGATACGGCTACAAGAACAATAGCCCCGGCAGTTGTCATAGCAAGAACCAGACACGACTCCTACCGCTGTACTCACCTGGTCCAACTCTGTTTCCAGTCACTAGGACTTCTGATAAACGAGAGCAAATCAGTGCTCACACCCACTCAGTCCATACAATTCATCGAGGTTCATCTCAACTCCACCATTGCTATGGCCTGTCTACCTACCGACAGATTCCTCAGGATCAGCCAACTACCGCATTCATTCTACATTAGTGGTCCACAACTGTTCGTGGCTGCCGGGCGCCCAGGGGCAGCGCCGCTCATGTGCCGGGCGTCCGGAGGTGGGGGCTTCGCATGTGCTGCACGCCTGGGGGTGGGGGCCTCCCACGTGCCCTGAGCCCAGGGCCGGCACCATGCATGTGTCGCGTGCCCGGTGCAGGCGCCGCCCACGTGCCATGGGCCAGCATGCCTATTCATGGGGTGTGTTCAGGGATGGCTCAGACTCACCAACAAACCCAATATCCACCTGATGACCACCCGCTCCCAGATGTGGTAAAGAGCTCAAAGTCGTAGTAAAGAGCTACAATGGTGGACAAAACCATACACCAACCTCTACAAGGCCATACCTTTTCAAAATCCAGAACCCACAGTTATCACCACAGATGTGTGTCTCACTGGGCGGGGAGTGCACATGAAAGGACTCACAACCCATGGCCTATGGACCACAGCAGAGAGGACATTACACATCAATGTCCTTGAACTCAGGGCTGTATGGCTTCCTTCCCCACATCACTGGAACCTATGTCAGAATATATATGGACAAAACGGCCTCTATGTTTTATATAAACAAGCAGGGAGGGGCACGACCACAGGCTCTTTGCAAGGAAGCCATAACACTATGGTGCCTCACCCACGACATCTCCATAAGCACGTGCCACCTCCTAGGTGTCCTAAACACAACAGCGGAGTCCTACCCCAAGACCATGAGTGGGAAATGGACAGCTCAGTTCTGAGGGACATATTCACGAGATGGGGACAACCACACATACTTATTTGCCACCAAAGCGAACAAGAAATGCCCACTGTACTGCTCCAGAGTGGGCATGGGGAAGCACTTCCTTGGAGATGCTCTCATCCTGAAATGGGACACGCGCTTGCTCTACGCGACCCCTCCCCCCCCCCATAAAAATATGGAGGGACAAAGTGAGAGTGATCCAAATAGCACCTTGCTGGCCTTGACAACCATGGTTTCCCCTCCTAAACAGAATGCCGCAACATCATCCAACCACACTTCCGCACTGCCCAACCATACTATCCCAATCAGGGTCCGCTACTTCTCACCCTCAATTTCCAACTCTTCACCTCAAAGCATGGTTCCTCGATGGTTCACAGGCATAGAACTCCAATGTTCACGACACGTGCAAAATGTCCTCTTACACATCAGGGCCCCTAAAACAAGAAGGACATATATTAACAAGTGGACTCATTTTACATATTGGGCAGCCTCCCATAATATATCACCGTAGGATGCCCCACTCCCTACAATCCTAGATTATCTACTGCAGTAGTCCCCAACCTTTTGTGGTCAGTAGCACGTTCATGTTTTCAGAAGTGTGTGGCAAGCACCAACAATTTTTCAAGGCTTATTTTGTATTTGTACATTAAATAATATTAAAAACATCATATTTAATATTATATAATATATGAATTCAAAAGATGATAAAGATAATTTTACATGTAAAAAGTATTAATTAAATTATTTGGCAATTATTTGGCCCCCCCCCTTTTGGAAGAAAAAATAGAAAAAGGTGTCAAATGCGCAAATTGAAGGCTATTTTCATATTAAATGTGAATTGGGTAAATTTGATAGAAACTTAATTTAGTTGGATAATTTTTATTTTTATTATATTGTAATTCATTGTAATTAATTTTTTTTAAAATTCTGCATTAAGAAAAAGGGGGGGATGTCCAAATGTTAAGCAAAAAAAGCACCCTCCCCCAAAAAAATCATGGGATCTTTAAATTTCTCACTCCCCATCCCCACCATGTCCCCACCATCTGCTGTCATATCTCCTCCCCTTGCTCCCCCAGACTGGCATCATGGCGCCCACCGGCACCACGTTGGGGACCCCGATCTACTACTTCTGAAGCAATCACAGCTTTCCCTGAGCTCGATCAGACTCCATCTGGCAGCAGTAACAACCTCCCGTATGCCAGTTGATGACACCACAGTATTTGCGCATTCTGTAACTAAGCACTTCCTAAAATGCCTATAGGCCCTATACCCCGACATTAATGCTCCTCGGGAACAATGGGACCCACACCTGGTATTGACGACGCTTACAAAACCTCCATTCCAACCAATGGCCACATGCTCCCTACTCCAACTAACCCTAAAGACAGCATTCCTCACTGCAATAACATCGGCACGTAGAGTGGGTGAGATGGCCGCCCTAATGGCTGACCCGCCATTTGCCATCTTTTTTAGGGATAAAGTCTCGCTACAACCGCACCCCAAGTTCTTACCAAAGGTGTGCTCCCCCATTCACCTAAACCAAACGATACACGTACCTGTATTCTTCCAACAGCCTCCTGCTAGCACCTTCAAGGCACAGATGCATACCCTTGATGTCAGAAAGGTGCTCTCCTCTTATCTCCACAGAACAAATCCCTTCTGAGTGTCTCTACGACTCTTCGTTTTCATTGCAGATCGCAATAAGGGAAGTCACATATCACAAAGAATATCTCACTGGATTTCCAACTGCATCACCCTATGTTACTCGCTCAACCATTTACCACCACCTACCTCAGTCCGGGCACACTCAACTAGAGCGGTCGTCACCTTGGTCTCTTACCTTAGGAAGGTTCCCATCAATGACATATACGCAGCTGCTATATGGAGATCAGAACACACCTTCGGAAAGCGCTATGCACTTTCCTCCGGACCTCTCCACTACACAAGAGTAGCAATAGCCATACTGCAAACAGCTTATCTACCTGATTCAGGGACGTCTCTCTGGAAGAAGAGGAGGTTACTCGTTTTCCTATAACTGACGTTCTTCGAGATGAGCATCCCACAGGGACACATCTCGAAGAACTCCAGTTCTGCACAAGATGAGTAGCCTTCCCTTTCTCCCCTCCACTTGGAGGTGGGGAGGGGGAGAGAGAAGCTGTTCTTCTATACCGGGTTCCAGTTAGAGAAGGAACTGAAGGGAGGAGGGTGGCTGCGCATGTACTATGGCCCTCGGGAAGCCCGCGCATGCGCAGCCCAAATGCACTGCTATCAAAAATCTACTCTGAGGTGCTGGAATGCACCTCACCTACTCTGGAGCACCCCCCAAGGACACTCATTTTGAAGAACATCTGTTACAGGAAGGTGAGTAACCTCTTCTTTTTTTTCCCAAAGATGCTGTTTAATACTAGATATTTCAAAGATTAGAAAGTCTTGCAGAACAGTAAAAAAAGGTATATATGTAATAATGGTTAGGAGGAATTCAAAGTGATATTTATATAAATGATTTACCCTTTCTAGATAAAAGAAACTACTTATGCTCTGTAGATGATGGAACCTTTTGTAATGCTGTTAAATGCATCACAGCCAATCTTTGCATTCATAAAGAAATGAGATACCAGTTCTGAGTGTTTTAGAAACATAGGTTTATGGCATTTCAATAAGCAGGCAGCAACCTCAAGCCTAAACCACGGACTCTCGCAAACAATATGAAGTATTGGCTCTAAAATATTAGGTGGTTCAATTGGTGTTATGTTGTCTTTGCCTTTCATACTTTCTCCTGGGTTGTCTTTTTCTCTTGGAATGTATTTTAGACTTTTTTTTTTTTCAGAAGGGGAAGAAAGCTAGTAGGGGAGAGGCTGTTCTGGATTTGATTTTGACAAATAGGGAGTAACTGGTTGCAAATTTGAAAGTGGAAGGCAGCTTAGGTGAAAATGATCATGAAACGGTAGGGTTTGTGATTCTAAGGTAAGATAGGACAGAAAACAGTACAATAAAGATAATGGATTTCAAGAAGGCAGACTCAGCAAACTCAAGAAGTTGCTAGATAAGATCCTATGGGAAGCAAGCTGTCATGACCATGAAGGTTGGCAAGCAGCCTGGGGACAAAGGGGTTAACTATGTCCAGGTACCTAGCCAGGTATTTGCTCAGCCAATAGAAATGCAGATTGGGATTTCAAACTGAAACAAAGGAATTTTTGGGGTTTTCCTCCTTTGTCTTTGAGCCAGTTTGCTCTCTAGATACTGAGGGAGTCGAAGACGTGTCTCGCCAAGAAAAATATTCTTCATGATGTGTAAGTAGGGTATAGTCTAGATAAATTCATCAGGTTTTATTGTTTTCTGGTTTGGAATTTGGATCTGATGTCTGTGCTATTAGAAATGGTTTTTCCTCTCTTTTGCAACTAAGTCCTGAGCCCATGGGAATCCTCCATGAGTATTTTGATTGGTGGCTCTTACCATCTAGTCATTCCAACTATGCTTGTTAACTGGGGTATTGTTTTAATAATAAAAGTTCTTTATTTTGTTAATTAACCTGGTATTGGTTCATTTATTTGTCCTGGAAAATCTGTCTGTGGGACCTGTATGCCTCTGACGAGGGGACAGTAATCACAGACTACAATTTGTATTCTTCTCTTTTCTTTTCAAGCTCTTTGGAGAAAAGAGCTTTGGGTGCCCTGGGGTTGGTTTCAAATGTCCACCCTTCATTGTGGGTTCAAAAGCACTTGATGGTGGCAGCGGATTCCCCAAAATCTGGATATTAGGATTTGGGGGGGGGGGTTTGTACCAAAGCCTGTAGAGATCAGGTTTTGGGGTTGATTTTGCGGGCCCCCGCTTCTCCATTCATCGTGCCAGTGTGGGGAATTAGCATTGACAGAAGCCGAAGGGGAAAATCATTCAGAAGCGTTGGCAGTTGTTCCAAAATGTTGATATTAAAGGCATGAGAGCAAACTATCCAACTGCATAGGAATGATAGGAAGTATGTCAAGAGACCACCGTTGTTTTTATATTCTCTCTTGCTAGTCCCTAGCTTATAGGTATCTCAATATTATAGCATCTTTAAGGAACTAGAATCAATATTAACTATAAAATTATATCTATATGTGAAGAGGGTTTATTCAGGAATACTTTACACTTAAATTTTAATATTATTAATAACTAGTTACTATATGAACTGTTGCTGCAGCAGGGCTACTTTGTTTAAGCAGTAATTGTAAGGATTTCAATTAAAATTGCAAATCAGGGAGGGGTTTCTCCATTACTTTTAACAAAAAGAATTTCAATCTTTGGATATATATTTTTCCTGGCAGATATATAACATCCATAAAATAAAATAAAGCATTCTCACAGACGTGTCAGAAATTGTATAATAATCATATTGCAAAATCTGTTTACCCAGCAGTTGATAATGGCGACCATAACAATAATAATAATTTACTTATTTAAAAATGTTTGTGAATAGAATTTACAGTGACATCATAAAGAGAGATTTGAGTATGCATTTTGGAATCTCTTTTTAGCATTCTAGAGTTCCCTGAAATTAAAGTAAAAAAACTGGAAAATAAACCAAGAGTGAACTATCTCTGCACACTTATGTTGTTATTCTACAGACATTGAGTCAGACATTTCTTTTTTGGAAATAGCTTCCAAATCTGATGGACTTTGCACACCCCTCTGGCTTAATTACTTTTTTCCACAACTATAATGGTTTGTGCCAGAAAGAACAGTAGATCAGCCTAAGAGGTACTCATGGTAACAGAACTGGGCTCAAGTAATTAATACATTGAAAGGTCACTGGAAATAATAAAAGCCAGTGAATCAGCTGAGGAAATTCTGATTTTTCGGTTTTTGTTTTGCCATTTTTCAAGAAGTTGATACTTGTGCTAAGCCTTTTTGAGGAATAAATGTAGAAGGTGAGTTTTGGATTTACTTTTTAGAGATCTAGTTATAATTTGGATTTGACGCAGCTGTTTTGTTTTGAATTGTAAAGTCCTGAGGAGAATGGAGATTGTATTATGACAAGCAAGTACAAAATATATACATGGACATGGATATGTCACTGGCTTCTGAAAAAATGTGGGAGAATATTAGACTTGGCACATTGGTATCTTTTGGTTTCTTATGTTAGATGCCCTTTTGCACTTGCTAATTCTCAATTACTGTTTTTTATTTTATTTTTTTATGTTGTATTTTATGATTTCACTTGGTAACTTTTTAATATGTATGATTTTTGTGGAAGTTTAAGATCACTTCATGATACCATTCTTCTCTATATAATTGATCTGTTCTCCTTGATTAGATTGCTAAAAAGGTATTATTTTAAAATGCTTATCAGGGTAACTATCAAGGACAAAATCCACTGAATCTGAGTTTGAAAATCAACTTAAATATGGACCTTGTGTATGTAAATAAAATATGGAAGTGAACATGTGAATTTACTTAGTATAGTTTATCGCTCTTTTTCAAATGAAAGAATATCCCTGTTCTTTTTATCATTTTTCTTCTGTGTGATCTGTGGTTTAGATCTCTACGAATGATCTGTTTTAAATTACGTTATGAACACTACTATTGGAAAGAAAGATCAAGAGCTCAGTTTGAGCTTCAATTTAATACTGACGAAAGCGAGCTCCGGGACATGCTTCTGAAACACTTTCTGTTCCCCCAATCTTTGTTGGACATCCCCACCATGCTTCCTCTCACTTGGGTCTTTTAAGATAAATTCTTCTTGACTTTCTTTTGCTTTCCCCTGCATATCTAGGCTGTGTCCAAATCCTATTGACATATTTCTTAAAATTCAACCTTTTGTGTCTCTCCCTTTAGCTAAATCTTGAGAGAGAAGGCTGTCCTGTTGGACACAATTTGATTTATAACCTTTATACCTCTGGGTTCTCTGACACTCCACCTACCCTTTTTCCAAGTCCATGCAAAATATAGCAGCTAAAATAATGTTTCTTTCCGATGCTTTCCATGTTCCCCACTTTTTTTAAGTTTTATCACTGGCTTGTTTTCTACCTTTGCCATTAATATACTTTTCAATGTGCTGCTTACTCCTTCTTGAATTGCCCTCTATTTCACCAATGATGCTAGCCTTGAATGCTCATTTGTCAATTTCTCCCATCTGTGCGTTCTGCCATGCTGCTTCTTGCACATGGAACTCCCTGCCTAATCTGTAAGGCTGCAGATCTCTTTTCATTCAGATGCCTCTTCAAGATCTAATTCTGCTGGCAAGGTAACTGATAGCTGGGACAGGTGAAGATAATTGTAATTACTCTTGAATGTATAAGTACAGATAGGGCCTTGCCAAATTCACAACAGTGAAAAACATGTCACACCATAAAATCTGGTCTCCCCCGTGAAATCTGATCTTTTGTGTACTTTTACCCTATACTATACAGATTTCACAGGGGAGACAAGCATTTCTTAAACAGTGTCCTACCCCAAAAAAAGGATATGGGGGGGAGGTCTCAAGGATATTATGTGGGGGGAATCCCAGTATTGTCTGCATTACTTCTGCATTGCCTTCAGACTGGGTAGCTCGGAAACGCAGAGCTCAACTCTGAAGGCAGCACTGCAGCAGTAAAGTTAGCAGTACCATATCATGCCATCCTTATTCCTGCTGGCAATGGTACTCGCTACTTTCAGAGCTGGGCTTCCAGACAGCAGTAGGGATGTTAAAAAGCGGTTAGGTAATATGTAACCAGTGGTCCCTCTAAGATTTTCCAACCATGAGTGGAGTGAGCTTTGGCCTGTATACCAATATCGAGGTCATATGTGCTGTTTGAATGTGTGCCCCAGAGACAGCAGGGGAAGGCGAGAGATGGTGATCATGGGATGCTATCTTGAAAGTTGGCTCCCTGCGAGCACCGGCTCCCATCTGCACCCCCTTTTTTCCCCATCATGTAAAAGTGTAACTGCTAATTTTTCCAGCAGTTAGATGTTTACACAATTACACATTAGTTACAATCTCTACTAGTTACCATGCAGGGGTCCGAGCTCTCCAAAGACTGATCAACAAGCCCTGTCCATGACAGCAACCCCTGTTCACGGGGAGCTCGGATCCCACCGTCGACAAGGACTGCTGCCGCGGAGCATCCTCTGTCCGCACGGGCCCAGGCTTGCCATAGACAGAGGCTGCTCCATGGGATGCTGGAGCAGCCCCTGTCTGCAGGGAGCTTGGTGACTGCTTCATGGCAACCTGCCCTGCCTCCCCCCCTCTCTGCTGCCTCTGCCTCTAGCAAGGGGAGGAGGCAGCACCGCAGAACTGGTGTGTGTGTGGGGGGGGGGAGAAACTGCTTTTAAGGCAGCTCCTCCCAGCCCTGCCTCCTGCCTGGTTTCTCCCCCACCCTCCCCACTGCCTCCCTGGGAGGCAGTAACAGGGGGAAAGGGAGGGCAGGTGGGTCCGCAGAGCCAGCATGCACGAGGAGCCTGCTTGAAAGCTGGCTTTCTGTGCATGTCACTCCTGCCTGCCCCCTCACCCTCCACGCACTGCCTCTCTATCAGATACAGCAGCATGGGAATGGTGGGTGGCGGGGGCAGGTGGATCCAAGGCCTAATGCAGAGGCAGCAAGGGGGAGGGGAGTGCATCTAGTCAACAAGATTAACCAGTAAGCTCAGGCTTATTGGTTAATTGTGTAGTCGTCTACATGTTGACATCCCTACTAGCAACTAAAAGCTAATATTTTTTTGCCAGACATCCTTCTGTCTGCCTTTTATCTATAAGGGTATGTCTACACTACCCTCCTAGTTCGAACTAGGAGGGTAATGTATGCATACCGCACTTGCTAATGAAGCCCGGGATTTGAATTTCCCGGGCTTCATTAGCATAAGCGGGGAGCCGCCATTTTTAAATCCCCGCTGCTTCGAACCCCGTGTAGCGCGGCTACACGGGGCTCGAACTAGGTAGTTCGGACTAGGGTGCCTATTCCGAACTACCGGTACTCCTCGTGAAACGAGGAGTACCGGTAGTTCGGAATAGGCACCCTAGTCCGAACTACCTAGTTCGAGCCCCGTGTAGCCGCGCTACACGGGGTTCGAAGCAGCGGGGATTTAAAAATGGCGGCTCCCCGCTTATGCTAATGAAGCCCGGGAAATTCAAATCCCGGGCTTCATTAGCAAGTGCGGTATGCATACATTACCCTCCTAGTTCGAACTAGGAGGGTAGTGTAGACATACCCTAAGAGACTCCAGTGTCCATTAATTCCTGTAGTAGTTTTTTGTTGTAGGTGGTCTGATAGCAGCTATAACCACAGAGAAAAATGGCATTTCAGAACATTGCTATCTAATGGAAGTGTCCTGTACTGCATGACTGGTTTTGCTGCTGAGGAGAAATAGAGGCCTTTTTTGCAAGTCTAGACCACTCCACTGTCTACACTGCAATGATCTGTTGGAAAAAGGTACGCAAATTGCATTCCACAATTTGCATACCTTTTTCTGACAGTTTTTTCAGAAGAGGCTTTTCGGAAATTTGGCCCGTCTACACTGAGCTAAATTTCAAAAAAGCCTCTTTCGGAAGAGCCCTTCTTCCTCATGGGAGGAGGAAGATGGGCTTCCGAAAGAGCACTTCTGCTCTTCCACCAAAAAAGCGGAAAAGCTTACGCATTCCATGGACGCAGTGGAATTTTTCTGGGGTACCTCCGGTATTCTGGAAAAAACACATAGTGTATTCATAGCCCAAGAGAACAGGCAGCAAGATTCTGGACTGCCTGTATTGTGTGACCTGCTTACTCCCTTGAGTTGGACAATTTGAATAATAGGTTTAATGCAAATTATGTTGACAGTAGGAGGAGTATGAGACTATGCCTGATGGTATACTTTTAGAGTATACTCAGTCAGCTGCTCCCTTCTGAGGAGGTAAATCTTCATCTGATAAACTGTTAATTTATAAATCAGAATTTATAAATTTTCTGATTGTAGGATCTCAAGCTCTTAAAGCTCTAAATGAAGCATCAGACAAAAAGTACTGGTCTTTCATGAGACAAAGAACTTCTCTGTCCTCCACCTGCCTTGTCCCTTGATAGGGTATGTCTTCACAGCAAAGTTATTTCGAAACAACAGCCATTATTACGAAATAACTTTTCTAGCATCTACACAGCCAAACCGCTATTTCGAAATTAAATCCGAATAGTGGAGGGTTTATTTCGAAATTGGTTAATCTCATTCCATGAGGAATAGCGCCAATTTCAAAATTGATATTTCAAAATAAGCCCTGTGTAGACACTTATTTTGAAATAGGGGGCCTCCAGCCATTCCCAGGGTGCCCTGCTGGCCACTCTGGGCAGAAACAGGAAAACTCCTCCCCCTCCCCCTCCTGGAGCCCTTAAAGGGACAGAGTCTGGCTACAGTCTCTTCTGGCTAGCACCAGGCCTGCCAGCGCAGAGCCACTCTGCTGCTGCCCCTGAGCCTGACCACAGCATGAGCCAGCAACCCAGTGGCAGCCAGCCCTTCACTGTTCCCCAAGACCAGTCTGCCAGCTCCCAGGAGCCTGCCAGAGCTGGAAAAGGCAGGCTCCTTCCTGGTCCAGTGGGGAGATCGTGGACCTGGTTGAGGTTTGGCGGGAGGCCTCCAACATCCATGATCTCTGCACTAGATGGAGGAACGCAGCCGTCTACAGGTGGATTGCTGCCAGCCTGGCCACCAAAGGCCACATCTGAACCCAGGAGCAGGTTCGGATGAAAACCAAGGAGCTGAGGCAGGCCTATTCCAGGGCCACAGGGGGCGGCTCACAAAAGGGGCAGACCCAGACAGCTGCCCCTATTATGAATCCCTGGACCACATCCTGGGGGGCGGGACGGTCTGTGCCCCCCAGGTGGTCATCGACCCTGGGGCAGAGGGCCCTGACCAGGGCACAGAGGAGGAGGGCCAGGAGCCACAGGAGCCCCTGGAAGCATGCCACGCAGCCAGGCCCCCCGAGCCGTCACAGCAGACCTGTCACCGGTGTCGTCCAAGGCCAGGGAGGCTTCAACATGTGAGTGCCATCACTGTCCCCGTATGCGGGAGTGGGAGGGGAGGGAGACGAGGGACCACTCGCGTGGGTCTTGCTGGCCACAGCTCATGCAGCAACCTGTGCATGTACTGTGCCATCCCTGGGCACATGGCCCTAGCTGGCTGCCACACAGGGGCCTTGGCCTGTTACCCACACGCGTGTATGTATGAAGGCAAATGACATGCTTCTGACCCCGTGGTGGGACACTGCACACTGTCCTCCCTCCACAAGCCCCCTCTACACAGAGGCAAGGAACATCTTCCCCCCCCCACACACACACACTCACTCTATATGCAGCACAGGGGCATGGGTGTTGTCCCGGGCCAGCTGCCACTCCCAGGGATAGCAGGACATCCCGAACACGGCCTGTGTCCAAGCACATTGGCTTCGATGGTGCAGAGACCTGCCATCCTCGCTTTGCAGAGGGGGGCTGGGCTTCACCCACAGTCTCTCCAGGGATAACTGACCACTTCTCTTGTTTCTCCACAGCCACAGCAGCTGTGAGTGCAGGGCACACCCCACCCAGGACATTCTCCCGCTCCCAGGCACTCAGCAGGCTGACCTGTAACCAGGAGGAGTACCAGTGGCAGCACCTGGCGATACTGCGGGGCCTGCACCGCACCCTGGACTACTGGGTGCATGAAGATCTGAAGCTCCGGCAGGAGAGCTGGCGGGAGCTGCTTGCCCAGGGCCGTGCAATCTGAGACCACCTGCAGACCGTGGTACACAGATTGCCTCCTGCCTCTCCAGCCCCTGCTGCCTCCCCAGCTACTGCTCCCCCTCCCACTTCTTCCTCCCCACCCTCCATACCCTTCCCTGCTCTCTCCCCAGGACGCCGAGGCCCCCGCAGTGCTGGGAGACAGGTGAGCCAGCAAGACCCCAACCCTGAGCTTCTCCTCGCTCTTCCTCCCCTTGCCTCCCCCTTCCAGCTCCCTCCTCCATGGTTTACCCCTCCCTTCTCCCAACCTCCGCCTCCCCTCTCCTGCTCTCATTCTCCCCCCCCCCCACCCAGTTTTGTTCAATAAAGAGAGTTTGTTTTTGTCCACACATTGTCTTTATTGTACATCAGGAAGAGGGGTTAGGGAGGGGTAAGTGAAAGGACGTGAGGGAGGAATGAGGCACAAGCCTGCAGTGGAGCACACCAGGGAGACTTAAGTTCTCCTCTGAGTGGAAGCTCTCCCGCAGCGCCTCCTGGATACGGACAGCCCCCCGATGGGCCTCCTGGCTGGCAGCCATGCAGGGCTGCATGTACAGGCCGACTAAGTGCTTGGCCTCTGCCATCCAGGCCGGCAGGAAAGCCTCCCCCTTGTGCAGCATTTAGCATGCCGCCACCACATGCGGAATATTCTGTTCGGAGAGGTCCAGGCGGGTGAGGAGGCATCTAAAACGGGCCTTCAGCCGGCCAAAGGCACCCTCCACCACAATGCGGGCCCTGCCGAGCCTGGCAATAAAGGCCTGTCGGGAAGGGTTGAGGTGTCCCGTGTAGGGCTTCATGAGACAGAGTTGTAAGGGGTAGGCCACATCACAGAGCACCAGGCACACAGGCATGTCCACATCCCTGACCTTGATGTGGTGCTCGGGGAAGAAAGTCCTGACGTGCAGCCTCTGGCACACAGAGGAGTTGCGGTACACCCGCACGTCGTGTGCTTTGCCAGACTAGCCCACATTAATGTCCACGAAGTGGCCCTGGTGGTCAGACACAGCCTGCAGGATGACGAAGAAGTATCCCTTCCGGTTTATGTACAGAGAGGCCTGGTGGTCCGAGGCACAGATGGGGATGTGTGTCCCACCGATTGCTCCCCCACAGTTGGGGAAGCCCAGGCCGCCAAACCCATCAATCACTGCGTCCACATCAGTGAGGCGGATGACTCTGCGGAGCAGCACTCTGTTGATGGCTTTGACCACCTGTAGAGGGATACACAAAACCAAGAGTCAGTAGGGTGCCAGGGTGGCTGAGTGTGCTCCTTCCCCGCCACTGCCCCGCTCCCCCAATCTCCAGGAGCAACCCCTCCTGTAATCCTGGCCACTGCGGGCAGTCCTTAGTGTGGGCGGGACAGAACAAACCCTCCCAGGTAGGGAACTTTCACCACCTCCCCCCCTTTGCCCTAGGGCAGCCTATCCCCTCCTTGTACCCACCCTCCTGGCACAGTGGCTGGAGACTGCCATTTATGCACACTGCTCTGACGGTGGCTCTCCCCACGCCGAACTGGTTCCCCATGGATCAGTAGCTATCTGGTGTGGAGAGCTTCCAGAGAGTTATGACCACACTCTTCTGGAGGGGAATGGCGGGCCTCATGTGCATGTCCCATCGCTGCAGAGCAGGGGCGAGCCATTCACAGAGCTCGAGGAAGGTGTCCTCCTTCATTGTAAAGTTCTTGGTGCATTGTTGTTCTCCCCAGCACTCCAGGACGATGTGGTCCCACCAGTCGCTGCTGGTGTCCAGATGTGGCAAGGCACACTGGCGTCCAGGAGCTGCAGCTACTCCTCCACGTACCTCAGGAGGGTCCAGAGGATGGCTTGGGGGTCGGGCTGCAGCAGATGCTATGTGGCAGCCTCCAGAAAGTGTTACCAGGCTTGCAGCAACACATCTAAAAGAAGCACCAGAGTGCTCAGGGGCAGCTCTGGCTCCATGATGCCAAGTTCTGTGGTGTCACGAGTGAAGGCAACCAAAGCACACAGACAAAAAAAATGCTTTGCTGTCCCTCAGCGAGGTAGGCAAGCAAGCAGGGAAACCTGAGAACCAGCTGTCCAGGGGGGTCCCTTTAAGCACAGGCCTCAGCCTCAGGCAGCAGCCACACAAAGTAACTCCTGACCTGATGCCCTGCCGGAAGTGGTTTCAGCTGCTCTTAAATGTGACTCAGCACGTCCACACTGTTTGGACACTATCTCGAAATAGCAAAACGCTATGTCGAAATGCATTTTGTGTTTAGACGCGTTATTTCGAATTATCTTATTTTGAAATGACTATTTTGAAATTAGATATTTTGAAATAATGCTGTAGTATAGATGTACCCTAAGTGAGTCAGAATTTTCATTTCCCTATTGACACATTCAAGGTTTCTCATAAAACAGCAGTGACCACAGAGCTAAACTTTGGACCCATCTGAAGCCCAGCAAGAGCTAGGAAAGTAAAAAAGAAGAATCTTCTGAGGTGTTTTTAAAAAAAGTAAGTTTCTAGCTCTTGTGATGGTAGTTTGGAAAAATACACCAAAGTAAACTGATGTCTTGGGTTGAAAGCTTACACACTATGATTTTATACCCTCCCAATATAGGCATCCAAGATTTTGCTTTGGGAATCTTGCAAACAAAACCACACTATTTGGGGATGCTCTCAGGTCACTTCATAGCTGAAAAGATGAAAGGAAAATGCTTTGTTGGCTGTTACTGAGAATGTGATGGCTATCACAAGCTCCTTTAAACCTGCAAATGACCTGTTTCTTTTGCCAAAAAGGCAGTGACTTCTTACCTTTTGAGAGAGTGCAGTATATAATGATAGTATATTCTAGTACAGTGGTCTCCAACCTTTTTACACCCAAGATCACTTGTTAAATGACAGACCAAGCCAAGATCTACTGCCCCGCCCCTTCCTTGAAGTCCCACCCTCTCTATTCTCCTCCTCTCCATCACTTGCTATCCCTAATCCTTATACTGCTGCTGCTTTTTTTTTTTTTTTTAATTCTTCTGTAGGAAGAGGTTTTTCCAACATTTGACCTGTCTAGACTGGACCAAATGTCAGAAAAAAAAAACCCCTTCTTTTGGAATCCCCCTTATTCCTTGTGGAATACTCTTCTGCAAAAGAGTACTTGGCAAAATCATGCCAGTGTAGATGTAGCCATACTGTCCAACAATATTCACTAGTTTATGTGCTGCAAATTATTCCTGTAGTTCTGATTAGGTGTATATGAATATGAATCACATTATTCTACAGATGTTCATGCAATAAAGTAATTGGTATTTGTTTTCAATTTATAATGAGAATTGTAAAGCAGTTACACAAAATGATTGTTTGAAAATAAAACAAGGACGGTAAAGGAAATAGTTGCAGAAATCAAGTAAACTAAAAGAAGAAAAGTGGTATCACAATAGTTTATTTTCTTTAGTAAATTTTGCCACCTACCTACACTAGTCAAAAGCAGCAGGAAAGAAGGGAGAATGAGGAGAGAGAAGGGGAAATAGATATCACATCGTGTATCATGTCTGTCTTGGATATGGAAGATATACAAAGTATTTCTAAAATAAGTAATGTATGAGGTTATCACAACATAATTAAAGTGTAGAATTAATATTGCAAATAATGTTGACTTTAGGCATCTTTTTTATATAAATAATAGCATCAGGTGAAAGACTGGAAGGCTATTTCTTTGCACTAAAAACATGTAAAACAAATTTGAAAATGGTTTCTAAGTCTCAAATATTGGCAAAACATAAATATTAATATATACGGACTCCCAGAGGCTAAATTTACATAATTAGCTTAAATGGGAGTTTGCATGACTAAACCCTGCAAATATATGTATTTATTTTACCTTGAGGGAAAAAATGCCCCTTTAATTACTTTGGGCTTCTGCTGGTTTTAAATAAGGAAAAAATGTTATGTATTGTGGCCATCTAGTGGTGAATTGGCTGCTTAATAGACTTTTTGAAAGTAGGAAATTTTGGTGAGCAATGCATCATGATCTATCTAATACTACTGAGCAAAGAGTTCTCCATTCATAAAAGATCCATAGAACCCTTCTGCAAAACTGTGAAAAATACTAAATTTTGGGGGGGGAAACATTTATTTTTGTGGTTTTTTGTTACTAGTGACATTTTTATAATAACAAAAGTTTAGTTCCCTCTTCCTTATGACAAAACAGTCGTCTGACATCACCGGAGCCAGTTATATAATAGAATTATACTGGGGAAAACATAAAAATCCTATTTTACAGCTGGATCCCGTAATAGTAAAGTTAATTTAAAATCTCTCTAAACAAAATATATTTCCGGGCTTTAAAGTATTTATTTCTCAAGCCCCATTGAGTTCTTTTATGAAAGTAACAGGAAGCTGTCTATAATAGTGGTTCCCAGACTGTTGCCCATGATCCACCAGTGGTCCATGTAAAATGATTGGTACCTTTATGCTGACTCTCCTCCTTCTAAATTGCATTAAATAAGCTAAAATATATTAAGTATTTTTCTAACTATTTTTTCTAAGTAAGCAATTTATATAGTTGTTGCAAAGATGTTATTCTGTCACCAGAGTGAGGGGATGTTGGTACATGTAAATATCAGTGGAAGAGAAGATGGTCCAAGAAACCATTCTTTCAATATAGGAGACGTGATGATATTAAAGAATATTTGTTCTGTAACATTGTAATTTTTCTGAAAAAGCAGTGAATTAGAATAACAGTATATTAAGGGAACTGGTAGGAAAAATAGGTATGTATATTTTTTGTTCTTGAAATATATTTATAAAAAACTACCGGCAAATACTTTTAAAACATTCTTGTTTTTCCATTATTTGGCCAATATCATTGTGCCCTGTTTAATTTCTTTGATCAGAAGAACGTCATTGTTTCATATCTGATCATTTCAACTAGCTTTTCCCTGTATTTCTGGGAAACTAACAATATCTGCTCTGTTCCTAAAATTTATAATCTATATTCTTTACATCAAATTAGCTGGTTTCAGATTAGTATAATAAACCTTTTTAAAAGAAGGTTCTTACTATGTCAATATTGACACCATCGATACACTAAAATCGAACCTTGACTCAGGAAAGCATTGGGTTAATATGTGTAATGATTTGTTTCATTTTCAGGTGTTTGGAGTGGATGACAGCCAGGATTATAATAGGCCTGTTATCAACGAGAACCAGAAAGATTTAGTAAAAGATTGGGCTATTAATTCTGCTACAGTAGTGCTGGAAGAAAAAAGACCACTGAGTACAACTGGATTTCTTGACACAGAGGTAGAATTTAAATTTTGATGGTCTTCTTTTTTCTTCCAATAAAAGAGAGAGAGGGCACTAATAGTTGGCTGGTGACTGTTAAACAGCTACCAAAGAAGACTTTGCCTACAAAGCATTAATTCCGATTTCTAAAGATTTTGATTTTTCTTATCTCTATTTTATTGCATTGTAGTTTCTCAACTTTTTCTGTTAGGAGTAGCTAAATTAAATCTTGAAGGCTTTAAGCTTTGCTGCCTTCTGCATGTACTTTTGTGCAATTGTAGGAAATTTAGCATGAGCATTTAAGTGACCCATGTAGAAGAGTGTGTGCAATCTGAAAATAGACATAGGAAAATACAGATGGCTGTCTTCAATGTTGTAGCTCGTAAATAGAGCCTGACCTCCTAGAAAGCACTGATAGAAGTCTGAGAGGTAGTATGGGGTTTTTTTCAGATAGGCAAAAGGACTAGACATTCTAAGACATGTACTGTATATAGAAAATAGTTATATCTATGTGACAGATGTCTGTCATATCTAATACTGGATTTCTGGAAGGCATGCAGATACCATTGTAAAGGGAGCAGTCTGACAACCTGAATAGAATAGAAATAGAAAAAATCAGATTTATGCACGATGATGCACTACATAAATCTAAAAAAAGGGCACTACATCTGTTTGTAATTGCCTTGTCAGGACTTATGGTGAAAGGTGGTCCAGCAAGAGGTTAGTCCAAGTTTATTGAGTTCTTATTTATCAAGACCTTGATGCGTATCTCTGCGTTTACTAGCTGCTAGTGCAAATGAGTTGTTTTTAGTTTCTTAGAAACTATCATAGCAGAATTTATTTTATTTGGCGATAAGATTGTTACAGTAAGAGTACAGTGCTGACACATCTAGTGTATCTAAAATGAGTGCTTTAATTGCAACTGAGAGAAATATTACTTTCATCATAATAATGTCATAAGCCAAAACATAAAACTGATTGACAATTTCTTTTGTCGTTGTGCATTGCTTTCAGTTGTAAATCCACTGACTTACTGTGTGGGTTTTTTTCCCCCTTTTCTTCAGCTTTCGGCTCCCTTGTATTCTCTCTGCCTTCTAGAGGGGAAGGGAGAAAGATTTTTTGGGGGGGGGCGGTTCGAGGGGCCGGGTCTTTCTTTAACCACACATACGGCCAAGTGGTGTGTGTGTATGTAATGTTCATTGCGCTTGAGTTTCCAGGATGATGCTGGTTTATTTGCAGCTATAAGTGGATTATGCCACAATTAATTCTAAGATGCATCTCATTTTAACCAATGCCAAAAGATACAGAAAGAAGACTGGCACTGTCTCCTAAACTGACTCCATTACGTCTGTTCATTTGAATTGATTACATTGTGTTAAATCCTCAGCTGTGACTAGGGAATGTGGAGCATAACTGAATAAGGAGCTGAAAAGGAATTGTTTATGGTTACCTGCTCTTGGTAACCATCCCCAGCGTAATTTAGAGCAACTTTTGAGCTGCTCCAAACTTTGCCAATTAATAACTATTCTGTAAGGACCATATTATTGTCTCAGAATCAGTCTCATCCCCTCTGAACAGGTTCAAACTTTATCTATGCTAGAGTGATCAGGAGTGACTGGTGTAGAGTTACCTGTGCTGCTAAATGCTAGTTGTGAATTCCCTCCTGCGCAGAAATCCTCATCTGTCTGTTCATGGCAAATTTAAATCCACTTCATGCTGCAGGAATTTCAAAGTTGTCTGTACTTAAGTTTGCAATATCAGATTATGTCTTTTGATAGCCAGAATGCTTAGTAGAACTGGTATGTTTGTTAGAGATGGAGGACATTGGCACAGCTTTATTTATGAGGCTGTTCCAAGCCACAAAGGGTTATATCAAAGAAGGTGCAAAGTCATGAGAGGTAAAGAATGCAAAGCAAATTATCATAAGAGCATCTTGGATACACTGAATAGAAACAGTGAGATGCAGGAAGAGATGAAGGCAGGTATTTAGGGAAGAGTTAAAGAAGGCTTTTAAAGTAGAAGTAGGTTGTACTTTAAGCAAAAGAATAAGATAAGCTAGTTCAAATTCAAGCATGTAGATGTCCATACCAACAGGTTAGGAATATGATCATGACAGTAGCCTAGAGAAAGGATTGTATAATTTAAAGTATAAAGTTATGAAAGTACTTACTAAAACTGTCTTGATGTTAGAGAAAAAATAAACATGAGTTTTGGAGACATGGCTTATAAGGCAGGATGACTCAAGAACCAGGATACAAGAGTAGACTGAAAAAGAGAAAGGGATAAGAACATAACACAGGCCTGGATGATTGGAAGGATGAAAGTGGAGTCAGCAATGATAAATGTGGTAAAGAGGAATTTTTGGGTGGAAAGTTAATTTTGGTCTTAGAAGTGTTAAATTTGAAGTGCCTGTGATACATCCAAATGAAGAAGTGAATGTAGCCCCTTCCTAGAAGAAATTATTAACCTTGGGTTTTTGTGGCAATAGGCTAAACATTCTGAGATTGGCTGAAATTCAGGGAGTGAATGGTACATAAGAGAATGGAGTGTGTGAATATTTGGATTGGTTATATATAGCTCTTTGACTTGTTGACTTAAACTGTTGCAGCTTAGTTAGTAATTATTGAATAAATAATGAATTGCTCAGGCTCTGATTCCAACCATTCAACAATATTTTAAAACACTTGTATTTTCTATATTAAACAGCAGTCACTTGTCACCAGAGAGCAGCATAATTTAAGGGAAGAAAGCGAATTAAATTTGTTAAATCATTTAAATGGTTAATGATGGGAAAATTAACCAGGTAATTTTTTATGAATTTGATTAATGTGAATACTTCGCAAGTTTGACATATTAGGATTTACACTTTTATCCACAGTTTGCATGTAATTTTCAACAGTCTGATTACTTTAGACTAATCACAGATTTCTAATAATTTACTTTGATACTAACCTCAAATTTATCATTTATTTCATGGGGGTAGGTTGTATCTTTTTCCAAAAAATTAAGATTTTTGTACTATACTTTCAGGTTCATCTGCACCAGTTTTATGGTATAATGGGCTTGCGTGACTCTGCCTATACTCATTTTTCTACTTGCTTAACTAATAATATTATACAGCTTGTATATATTCTGAAGTGTGAGCAAATATGTTCTGTATCACTATTTAGCATATTGCGTCTGTATTAGGTAGAACAGTTGAATCACCATGATTCATCCAGATTTTATTTTTATCATTTTAAACTTGGATTGGTTTTACTCCCTGACCCTTCAAAACAAACCATTTGGATGTTAATAAATTCTCTGGTCCATTCTCGAACTTTGAATCTCTGGTAGTTTTTGGTTTTTTGTTTGTTTGTTTTAAACTGCTCCGGCATGACTTAAGGTTTTCCATGTTATGTACTATAGGAGTTTTGCATCTATATCCTTTAAACCTGAAGCAAATGATTTAGCCTCATGTTCATAGTTTTGGTATAGCCAATAAATCTTACCTGAGAATATGCTGCTTTTTGTGGAGTTGTTAGCGAAAAGTCACTGGAGGAAGATTCTTTGATTCATTGATAATGGGGGGTGAAATGGTGAACAAGGGAAAGTTGGGTCAACTTGAATAACTTAAGCAGCTAAAGTGTCAAATTTAAATCTTGCCTTTCTGAAATTGCCTGAAAGACTACTGGGGATTTGGAAATTCCTTATGCAATTAAACATGATGCTCAAAGGCTGTCTCTTGAGTGATTTGTAAGTCTGAGAGTATTGGTATGACTTCTTCTAGGAATAACTATTGGATAGGATTGGTAACAGTCTTTTTTTGGTTGGGGGGGGTGTGTGTGTGTGTGTGTGTGTGTGTGTGTGTGTGTGTGTGTGTGTGTGTGTGAGATAAGTCTTGTGCTATTGATGTTTCACACCATGGTGATATATGTTAGATTTTAAAATACAGCTATTTTGTAATTATCACTTTTGGTAAAACAAAATACAGGACTATAAAACACTTTAAAGACTAACAAGATGCTTTATTAGATGATGAGCTTTCGTGGGCCAGACCCACTTCCTCAGATCAAGTAGTGGAAGAAAATAGTCACAGCCATATATACCAAAGGATACAATTAAAAAAAATGAACAAATATGAAAAGGACAAATCACATTTCAGAACAGAAGGGGGACGCAGGGGGGAGGGGAGAAAGGAAGGTGAATGCTTGTGAGTTAATGATATTAGAGGTGGGGAAGGGTAGATGTCTATGAGTTAATAGTATTAGAGGTGATAATTGGGGAAGCTATCTTTACCCATTACAAAGATAGCTTCCCCAATTATCACCTCTAATACTATTAACTCACAGACATCTACCTTTCCCCACCTCTAATATCATTAACTCACAGGCATTCACCTTCCTCCCCCCCCCTCCCCGCATCCCCCTTCTGTTCTGAAATGTGATTTGTCCTTTTCATATGTGTTCATTTTTTTTAATTGTATCCTTTGGTATATATGGCTGTGACTATTTTCTTCCATTATTTGATATGAGGAAGTGGGTCTGGCCCACGAAAGCTCATCATCTAATAAACCATCTTGTTAGTCTTTAAAGTGCTACATAGTTCTGTATTTTGTTTCAGCTACACCAGACTAACACGGCTACATTTCTATCACTTTTGGTAAGGTATTCATTTTTGTAATAGAAATTTAAGAAGGAGGGAAAACTGCCGAGTGTGACTCTCTTTACAACAAAATACCATATAGCAGTGGTTCCGCAACATAACCTGTAGCCCTGAATGCCACATAAAAAGTAGGGCTTATATAACTAATTGAATTATCTTCTGCAAGTAAAATATAAGCTAATTTGTTGGGACAGCTAAAGTTGGCCATAATATCCTGCTCCACAAGCTGATAGAGTTCAGACTTCTCATAAAGGTGATTTAGATTCTTGGGTTTATGGGTAATATAAGTTGAGCTATTCAGATTTCCCTTTAGCATATGGTTCACAGGTGGTTAATTGGGCTCTACACCATATTTTGGCAGAAATTTTAATGTAATGAAAATAATTCTGTTTGTTAATGGGAACTGGAAAAATGATGTAAATAACATTTATGATAAACCAAAGAGTAAGAAGAATCATTAGATGTTAACAGTAGACACTGACTGGCACTCTGAAAGTGCCAAGAATTCAGTGGAGATTCTGCTAACTCTCAAGAATACACATAGCTCCTCCAGATTCTTCATGAGGTTCATTTGTTGGAGTCTCAGGTCCTCTCCCTTAATCTCTGATTACCACTGCTGTCTAGCTAGAGTTACCCATCTTAACTGAAGCTATAAATTGTCAGTATAATTGTTCTTTTTAGAGTCTTAAAGGTGAATTCCCGGCGCGCGCGCGCACACACACACTCTCTCTCACTCTCACTCTCACTCACTCACTCACTCCGTGTATCCATCCTATTAGTCTTCATTAAATTCAGTAGAGCCTTTGGAGATATGATTTTTGTTTGCCTATGTGAAGGAGTGAAATGCACAGACAGTGATGCAGCATTATATCAGAAGCAGCAGCATTATATTTGCATAGTTAGTCCTTTCCAGAGTGAGCTTAAATTCTACAACAGGAAATTTAAATTGAGTCTTATAATTCACTACATAGATGTAAAGAGATGTCCTGTGTATAAGCCTAATTTTAAAAATTCACACTTTGATTTAAAAAGTTAAATAAATATAAATCAAAGCTATTCAAGTGTAGTTTCTTTCAGAATACAATCTTTTATGACCATGTTCTTTACAGAGCAGGTTAGAAAATTACAATTGTCATTAAATTATGGTACTTCTAATACAATCCTGATTACATTGTAAATACAGTTTTTTAATTTTAATCTAAAATAATAAATGTTGTAAGCTTCCTCCCCCTCCCCTACAAAAATGCAATCCAGTCTTTTGATTCATACATGAAGCTAGGTTATTGGACTTTAAAGATCTGCTGTTTGTAATTTTCAGAGCCAGATACCTTTTCTAGTCACTTTATATTTTCATGTTGAAATACAGTTCCAGACACTTTTATTTTCAGGCAGTTACGTTTACATGTGCTGCTAATGTCCATTAAGTTTTCTGAAGTCCTCCATGTTAGCTAGCTTCTCCACTCCCTAAACTTATCTTCTTTTCAAGCTCAATATAATAGCTTCTCCTTCAATATCTGCCTCGCCCTAACCCTCCCTCCCCTAGAAAAATATATTATAAGTTTTGAGTGATTAAAGCCTTCTGGTAGCTCCCATTTTTTTCAATAACTTCCTCTAAGTTTACTAATGAAATAATCTAGTTTAACCGAGGTGCATAGTCTTTCACATAATATGTATTGTTTGAAGGTTCTTTGCAGTGCTGAAATGTTGGGAACCATTGCCCAATCTGTAATTGTTCTGCATCTGTCTAGAACAATAAAGGATTTAAATCTGTAAATTCAGTATTAGCATAAGCATATTCTCCAAGATAAAGTAAAATGAGTTTCATGTATAGTTTCACTTTCCGTGAAAATAATTAAGATTTCAAATACATCTGTACTTTAATATACCAGTTTAATAAGTTTTTATCTCACATTTTAAGTAAAATTTGGTGTTTCTTGTCCAATCTCTTTTTTCCTCAGGAAGGCTCTGCTGCATCTGGAAACAAACGTTGGGTGTCACAGTGGGCTAGTTTGGCTGCTAACCATACACGACATGACCAAGATGACATGAGGTTGGAGTCATCAGCACCTGTTCCTCTAGAAAATGGTACAAGAAGTTGATTTTTTTATTGTCATCTTAATTTCTGTAGCAAAGAGTATATGGAAGTGAAAGTCTTAGTTACAGAACTAGAGAAAAAGTTTTAATTATCATGATATTGTAAATGAATCATTAGTTACTTATCTTCTACATTTTTTAAAAAAAAACCTCATAATTATATTGACTTACCCCTTATATTAATGATAAAACAGGCAGAACACTATACAAAGTTCATTAGTGCAACAATTGGGAAAATATAAAGGAAAATATTAATTTAAGATTCAGTTTGGGTAAGCTTGTCATATCTTTTTATTAGTATATCTTCTGTATATATCCCTTCCCACTGGGCTTTAGTGGACTGAATAGTAAACAGTCTACCTGATACATCAACTGTATGGTCCAAATAAATATTCTAAGCATAATTTGATATTGCTGTAATGAGAACTGCTCAGCAGTTGCCAATCCACATTATTCTATCTCTTCTGAGTGTCAAGTGTTCAGGCTCCTTCCTTCCTTTATTAATGACTCTGAAGAAGTGGGCTGTGCCAGCGAAAGCTCATGATACCATCTACATGTTTTGTTAGTCTATAAAGTGCTACCAGGCCATTTGTTGTTGTTTTTTCTGTAACAGACTTACTTGGGCACCCCCTGAAGCTTTTTGCCCAGACTTGCTTATTTGAATATGCTGCTCCTTATGTTGTTCATTAAAACATATATTTGACTGTGAAGGAGGTGATACTTTTACATTTTTTTCATCTTTATTTGTAAAACGTTCAATGCAGGACACAGGATTTATTATTTAAACACAGATACTTGAAAATTGAAAGTTCTAATGCAAGGTTTACAAGGTTATAAATTTAAAATCCTGCCCAAATTTCTTTTTTTGTTTTATGATACTAGCAAAGTTGGGCTTAAGCCACTAAATTTTAATTTAGACTTCTGACAAACAGAAAATATGCACACCATCTTTTCCCATCCTTTTCCCATCAATGGTTAATAGCCATTGATAGACTTATTCTCCATGAATTTACCTAGTTCTTTGATTAACCCTATTACAGTCTTAGCCTTCACAACACTTCTGGCAAAGAATTCCACACGTTGACTGTGCATTGTGTGAATTCTTGCTTGTATTTGTTTTAAACCTGCTGCTTACTAATTTCATTTGGTGACCCTTAGTTCTTGTGTTATGAGAAGAAAAGTTATGAGAACATGAGTTATATTGTATCAGTGCTTTGATGTTTGCTACAAAGGCTTCTTCCAGAGTAAAATATTCCCTCCTTTGTATCAGAACCTCCGTGTGCTATATTGTAACATACAATTATTTTAGTATAAATATTAGAGTATTAATAGATAATTTTCTCCAGTATCTTAAAATGTCTGTTCTGTGACCAATAGTGTATTTAAAATACTCAAATGCTATCGCCAATCCACTGTGTCATGGTTTAAGAAGACTTTTAAATGTCATTTCACAAAAGACAAAAGTTTCAATTCTCTGTGAATAGAAAGAATGTGTTTTATTATTTACTAGAAGATTTACTTGGCATTGCTTGGGTCCTTCAGGGCAGGAGGCTGGGATTGGGGGGGGGGGGGCGCAGGAGTCAGGGCAGGGCTTTGGGAGGGCTTAAGTCAGGGGGCTGGAGATGTGAGGGGTGCAGGAGTTAGGGTAGAGGAAGAGGAGGGGTTCGGTGCAGGAGCGGGGTAGGGGATGGGATGGGGAGGCTCAGGGTAGGTGGTGCGCAGGTCAGGGCAGGGGTTGGGAGCTGTTGAGGGAAGGCTTCCCAGGGGGGCACACTGTCTGGATGGCAGCTTCTCCTCAGAGCCATCTGTGGCTCTGCAGGTTGCACTGCCTGGGTAGCGGTTGTTCCCTAATGCTGGTGTGCTTGCTTCCCTCTGTGGTCATTCTGGAGTATAATTGCCCCTGCTATCAGACCCCTCTCTTTCCATTTGGTGAGAAACAATTGAATTCCAAGCACATCCCATTGTCCTGGCACCACCAAAACCTTATCTGTCTTTTAAGGTATGATAAGAGGAAGCTGCATACCTAATTTCGTTGTCCTAGCTCTTACCATTTAGGAGTTCTTGAACAGAGAGAGACTCTCACATGGACGGATGGACAGATATACAAACTCTCTGAAATATATAGTAAACTATTATGAAACCTAAAGAATGCATGTTTCCATTGACAGATCTGCTCTTTAGTGACTTATTTCAAAGAGTTTTTTTCCCCCCATTTTTAGATACTGACATCAGTGAATCTGGTATTTCAGTTAGAAGTGCTGGCTCGGCCACTTCTGTGACAAGTCAAGGGGAGCGAAAGAGGAGAACACTTCCACAGCTTCCAAAAGAGGAAAAAGTCATTGAAAGTTCAAGAGCAAAGGTTATACCTCATCAGAGATCAGAGATAGGTGAAAAGCAAGACACAGAACTTCAAGAGAAAGAAACTCCAACTCATGCTTCCCAGAAAGAAATGCCACAAGATGCAGGTAATAGAAGCATGACTAAGATGAAAAGAACAATGAATGGCCTTGCTCCTAAAGCTGGTGGAGACAACCAAGTGTCTTCTCACCCCAACAGCTGCCCTTCTTCCAGTAAAGGGAAAAATGAAATTATCAGGGAAACTTCAGTTGTAAAGCAAGCTTTAGCTAAAATTCAACAGCAAGAGCAAAAGGAGCAGACACATAGGACTTCAGCTAAAATATCTTCAGCTAAACTTACTGCCAGTCAAGTTGAGAAAGGTAGAGAGGAGACTCCTACTTCACATAAAATGTTGGATAATCATCAAGAAAAGGCTCCAGGACATCCTACAAATAAAGCAGAAATGAAGATGGTACAAAGTGAAGGGAAAAGAAAAAAACCTGAGGAAATTATAAAAGGCCAAATTCCAAAAGGATTAGGTGGAGAGAAGAAAGAATCTTCAAAACCATTAGTGAGACAAGGCAGCTTTACTATAGATAAACCTAGCACAAATATACCTATAGAACTTATTCCTCATATTAATAAGCAAACTGGATCTACTCCCCCTTCATTTGCTTTAACCTCTACAAGTAGAATACGTGAGAGAAGTGACTCTGTGGACACTGATTCTAGTCTGGATACAACACTTATCTTAAAAGACACAGAAGCAGTAATGGCTTTCCTTGAAGCTAAATTACGTGAAGAAAATAAAACAGATGAAGGACCCGAAACTCCTAGCTATAACAGAGATAATTCCATATCACCAGAATCTGATGTGGACACAGCTAGCACAATTAGTCTGGTTACTGGTGACACTGAAAGAAAATCCACTCAAAAGCGTAAGAGTTTTACTACTCTCTATAAAGATAGATGTTCCACTAGTTCTCCTTCCAAGGATGTTTTAAAATCATCTTCTGCAATAAATGCTAGAGAAAAGATAGAAAAGAAAACTAAAAGCCGATCTTCAGATGCTGGTTCACGATCAGATGGTCGTAAACTTGTGCAACCCAGTGGAAGAATAAGGCAACCTTCTGTAGATTTAACAGATGATGACCAAACATCTAGTGTGCCTCATTCTGCCATTTCTGACATCTTGTCATCTGACCAAGAAACTTACTCTGGCAAATCACATGGAAGGGGTCATTTTACCTCTGCAGATGAACTCTTACATTCCAAAATGGAAGGCAGTAAGTCAGCTAAATCAAAGACCTCTCCAGTTACAACTGGGCAATCAAGTAAGTCAATCACTCTTCCAAGGCCTCGCCCCACAAGGACTTCTCTCTTGCGTAGAGCACGACTTGGTGAAGCCTCAGATAGTGAACTTGCTGATGCAGATAAAGCTTCAGTGGCTTCTGAAGTGTCCACTACAAGTTCTACATCAAAGCCTCCATCAGGAAGGAGAACTATTTCCAGGATTGACTTACTTGCTCAACCACGCAGAACTAGGCTCGGTTCTTTATCAGCACGTAGTGACTCTGAAGCCACAATATCTAGAAGCACTGCCTCATCTCGTACAGCAGAAGCCATCATTAGAAGTGGTGTAAGATTAACACCATCAGCAGATAGTAGTAAAATTTCTGCTAGAACTAGAGCCAATAGCATTTCTCGACTTTCCGATTCTAAATCCAAATCATTGACTTCTGCCCATAATTCTCCATCAGGTATGTGAGTTTATTTGGATTTAATCTTTCCAGTACTTGATATTTTGTTTATTTTCTTGGGCTTTTCGCTTTTTAGAAGTGCTAAGCTAATAATGTTTTATTATGAAGCATTAACACAAACATCAGGTTGAAGCAGTCCTCTTCTTTTAATAAAGCACTATTATTTATCATTGCAGATATTTTTAAATTTAATACAAAGACGAGATTTTAAATCCTTAGCCATTTGGTTTATATGATTATTCCCTGAAACTTCTAATCAACTATAGTATCTGAAGTGCTCAAATGTTATAGTAATTAGCATAGTACAAAAATGTAGAAACACTAGAAACCACTTTTATTTGGGTCAGAATTCTAAAAGTTTAGAAGATCCACAGCACTGTTCAATGACACAGAAATTAGATAATGTGTTTGTAAGAATCCAGAAGTATGAATGCAGCCTGTTGAAGGCATGGGACATCAACAAGATAGATGATAGATTTTCTTCTAAAAGTGCAAACATGTAATTTACTTATAGAAATAAGCAAAGTAAAAAATAACAAATAGGAAAACATATACACTTCTAAGCACAAAAATACTGAAAGAAATATTCCAAAACTAAACAACATGTGGGTTAACCCAAATCTATTTCACTCTCATGGGATACAAGTCTGCCCAAGAACAATTTCTGTTGTTTATTTCTATGTGAAAAGAGAGGATCTATACAGGATCTAAGTCATGGACCGCCAACATTGTTAATTCAGCCTCTGGAATCTCCCCTATTATTTAATATTTATATGAACAGATATTGCAATTAAGAATTCTGAGCCTACCGTTGTAATGGTAATATTGTTTAAAACTGATGAATGACAATGGGGAAAAATGCAATGTCATAGATACTTGAAATCTCTTACACGATTAGTTAAATCACTTAAAGAATGTTTGTGTAAATAAGTCATCTTGTTAATAAGTTTATTCATGGTAACTAGAGCTTTGCTCACCTTTTGAACTTTATTGCTGCTAAGTTAAATTAAATACAGATTTTTCTTCAAAAACACCAGATGACATGTTCACTGTATTTGAGTGGTTCCTTTGCATTCATTGATATGAATGGTCATCAGAACACAGTGTATTATACTTCCTATTTCCACCCATTATACAAAACATTTGTATAT
This sequence comes from Pelodiscus sinensis, assembly GCF_052426305.1. NCBI lineage: Eukaryota > Metazoa > Chordata > Testudines > Trionychidae > Pelodiscus > Pelodiscus sinensis. Next base: position 133,607,868 of record NC_143054.1, on the reverse strand, counting down.
TTTTACACATTTTTATATAAACCAAGCTGTTTTGGCAAACCCATTGCTGATGTGTAATTTGCAAATTTAGCAGTTACTAACTTCTGCTGTGTGGCTCACCAATATTTATTGCCTTTAACCAGAAAAACTGGTTAAATCACAGGTTAATTTAAGAGAAATCAGTTCCTTGAACATTAAAGCTGAATGTTCACTGATATGTGAAATTGCATGTATTGCTATATTCTGAATGTTGTCTTCAGAAATGCCAGTAATCCTTATGAATTCAATTGAAAATAAAAAAAATACCCTGAACTATCTAGTCTAATATTTCAGAAGGGAGATGAAGATATTTTTCCAGCATATTGATCATCTGTATGGGTATTTATATCAGGCACGTTTAGAACTGATGGTTCATGTCTGCAGTCTAACAGTAACATCAGTTGAGGCAAAAAGGTTATTACTGAGAAGCCAGTCAAGATGCATTAATATACAAGGTGATTTAATTAAAATTAGCTGTAATTATTCCAGACCCTGATGGTATTGATATTTTAAAGAGGTAAAGACTAGAAATTTCTTGTTTTGTCATATAAATGTTTTGTTTGCAACACAAATATGAGTCAGCAGGTTTTTTGGGAGAGGGGTGCAGATTAGTGAAAATATGAGCTACAGTATGTTTACTGAATTCCAAATTCCTAAACAATAAGGAGCCTTAAGGTATAAGCGTTCACGGATAAAACCCACTTCATCAGAAGAATTGGAGTGGAACCACAAGATTCATTGTTTTTGCAGATACAGACTAACACAGCTACCCCTCTGAGACTTTCCACATGCTTCTTCTATATTTAAGTGTTTAGCTACATTACCAATGGGAAATGCTTTAGTCTTTTCTTCTTAGTTCATTACAGCTCTCATTCCTGCAATGTTCTTGTTGATTTAACTGCATTCCATGGTCAGAACCTACTGCAGTTTGTATAAAAAATATTCACAGTTTCAAAGGGAAAAGCTCAAAAGCTTGCCACATTATGAGCTATCTGTCCTAAAATAGCAAAACAGATAAATGGGCACACCAAAATTATTTGGAGCATTTGCTGTAGAAAGAGCTACTACTCTTTAAAAAACAAAACATCATTGTAAACACTAACATTAAAGGAAAACAAAATCTCAGCGTAAAGGGGGTGGAAGCAATTAACAAAACAGTCACAACCAATATCAGTGAGAAGGTATTGTCTAATGAATTCTTCAAGCACTAGGTAATATCAAAAAGAGTATACTACTACTTGGGAGTTAGGAGTTCTGGATTCCATATGTGGCTGTTTCACAAACTTACTTTTTGATTTCTGGCTATGGTACTACAAGCATGTATAGATTACAGAAATTTGTGTCTGTGGCTATACTGGTGTAATGTACATAGGCCCAACATGCCTCTCTTTGCTTTATTCTAAAACAACAGTTGTTGCCCACCTCAGCAGATTGTTAGGAGGCTTCATTCATTCTTTTATTAATTTGTAAAGTTGTTTAAAGACCATTAGAGGAAATAGTTATATGTAAAGAGGTTTAGAATTACCATAAACCAGTGTTTCTTAAACTTTTTAAGTCCGAGGATCACCAAACAATAATTGTTTTTTTATGGGCAACACCAAGGATTTTTTGTTGAGAGAAAAAAAAAAAGAAGTCAGGCGGGGGGAAAGGGTTAGGGGAGAAGTTATTGAGCAAAAAAAAGGTCGCCTGCCCCTTTAAGGGTGGCCATTTTGAATTCTGTTCTCCTCAGCACACCTCCAACTGCCTCACAGCACATCGGTGTACCGTAGAACACAGTTTAAGAAACAGTGCCATAAACCATAGTTACAAAAATTATTCCAAGCAAAGGGGAAAAAATAAGGAAGGATTGCAGTCCAAGCTTGGATGAGCAATCTCAAATAAGATTAAGAAAAAGGTTATAAGGAATGAAATTTGGGATGGATCAGCAAGGAAAGCTACCTTTTGGAGTTCGGAAAATGTGGGAAAAATATGAGAACTGCCAAAAACCAAGGGGAGTTGGACCTTTCAAAAGAAATTAAAACCAATCATAAAGGTTCTCTAGCCATATAAATGTTTTTAAGAGGAAATGAAAGGAATGGGTCCATTAAGTACTGAGGATGGGGTGTAGCTTAAATACAATCTAGGTATGGCACAGCACCTAAACATAAGAACATAAAAATGACCATATTGGGTCAGACCAAAGGTTCATCTAGCCCACTATCCTGTCTTTCAACAGTGGCCAAGGCCAGGTGCTTCAGAAGGGGTGAACTGAGCAGGTAATCCTCAAATAATTCATCCCTTGTCATCAATTACCGGTTTTTGGCAACCAGATATTAGGGACACTAACCCTGCCAATAACCATTTATGGATATATCCTCTATGAACTTCTCTATGTATTTTTATCCCTTTCATAGTCAAACACTTTGTCTCAATTTAGGAGTAGTGGCATGGTAACGAATAGAAGTAAGGATAATGGAATATGAATTTCCACATGTAAAGTGGCAGTCAAGCTCAAGAAGTTTAGTGAGACCAAAATTGGGGAAACTGGATAATCTCCATCCAAAAATATTTAAGGAAAATAATACATGAAATTGTAAGCCCAATAGCAAGAATTTGTAATGATTCCATAATTGCTGGAGTTGTACTTTGAGAGTGGAGAATTGCTAACATAGAACCTATTTTGAGAGAGTATGTGGGCAGTGATCCAGGAAACTACAGGCTTGTAAATTTGACCTAATTTGCATGCAAAGTCTTAGATCAAAGTTTGAAAGATAAAGTAGTTAAGGACGTAGGAGTAAACGGTAATCATCTTAAGTACAGATTGAACCTCTCTAATCCAGCACTCTCTGATCTGGCAACATCTATGGTCTGGCATGATTTTAGTTAGCTGGATGTCCACTTACCACAGGTGTGGCCAAGTTTCCCACAATCCCATAAAGTTTGTTTACAGTCACCAGTCCTGGCTCTCCATTTTTTGTGCTGTTATTTAGATCTAATTTACCTCTAAATGTCTTCTAAGAGCCCAGTAAGCAGTGGCAGTGGAAGGTTTTGTAATGCTTCTTGGCCACATTAATCGCTGATGGTTCTGCAAATTCTCTGGTTCAGTGGCGCTTAAGTCCCAAGGATGCTGGACTACAGAGGTTCAACCTGTACAACAAGGTTTTACTAAAGGTAGATTGTGTCAAACTAACCTGATCTCTTTGAGAAGATAACTGATTTTTGAGACAAAGAGAACACAATAGAACTAATCTACCTGGAGTTCCATACAGCATTTGATGCAGTTGAACATGGGAAATTATTTGTTTAAATTGAAGAACATGAATATTAATATGAGAATTGAAATGTAAATAAGGAACTGGTTAAAGGGATTATAATGAAAGGTGAACTGTTAGGTTGGAAGGAAGTTACTAGTGTAGCACTTCAGGGACAGGTCTTGAGGCCATTTCCATTCAACTTTTTAATTAATGACCTTGACACACAAAGTAAGAATATGCTAATAAAATTTTGTAGTTGACATAAAGTTGGGACATACTGTCAATATAAATGAGGATCAGGGTACCTGACAAGGAGATCTGGATGACTTTGAAAACTGGAGCAATAAAATGAGATGAAACTAAATAGTGTAAAGTGTACTTTTGGACTGTCAGGGCTGTTCCCACTCTGGCACTCCAAGTGCAGAATATGAGGGCCCACAAGAGAGCATAAAAACCTTGCCTCTACAGGCACTGGTTAACAAAACTTCCCAGAGTCACAGATTCCCTGGCTCTGAGAAATAAACAACAAACAAAGAAGCTGCCACCAACAAGTGATTTTATCCCTAAAATCAGGGCTGAACATTTGAACCCACCCGTAGGGGTACCCTAAGCTCAAAAAAGGAGGTATATGGGCTAAAACTGGACCCATCTACCCTGATTGTTTTTGCGCAAATGACAGTGCAACAAATGCTAGTGAGCGCTTCATTAGCATACTGTCTGCCAGCAAAAGCCTGCAGTGTAGACATACCCTGAGTTACTATAGAAAATTCTTTCCCAGGTGTCTAGCTGATAGGTCTTGTCAAAATACTCATGGTCCGACTGGCTGCCATATTTGTGGTCAGGAAGGAATTTTATTCTGAGCCAGAGACCCTGAGAAGGGGACACCACCTTCTGCAGCATGATCATGGTCAACTTACTGGTTTAAATGTGAGGAAATGCTGGATTCTCTATAGCTTGAAATCTTTAAATCGTGATTTGAGGACTTTCAGCCAGAGGTTATGTGCTTATTGCAGGAGTGGGTGGGTGAGGTTCTATGGCCTGAAGTATGCAGGAGGTCAGACTAGATGATCACAGTGGTCCCTTTTAGCCTTAAAGTCTGAATCTGACGTTGATGGGAAGAAAATGGTGGTCATAAGAGTTAACAGCAAGGATAGATGAAAGGACAAACACACCTTTTGGAACAGCTGCATATGACATGATTAGCAACTGTACTAGTTAACTGGCCTCAGGATGGAGAAGTCACTGCAAACCAACAGGCAGAGAGAGAGAAGCAGCAGTGAAGGCAAATCTCTTTTTAAAAAAATGGTTCAGGAGCAACATAACACTTGGATCTTTTAGTTGACTCAAAATCTATGATTATGGAGGCAAGGAATACCAAATGTTAAGACCTGTGCTGTTGATTGAGTTGGGATCTGGCTTCAAGGGGCTGCACGTTCAGAGGGCTCAAAAGTGTTGGGTTTTTTTAAATTCTGTGTTTGAAAAGAGATAGCTAGGTTAACGTAAAACATGAATTTTGTTAATGTATGTCATGATTTACATGACTTGTGATATTGTTACTGTAACTCCACAATAATTTCCCAAAATTTACTAAGAGAAATCTATAGCTCAAAAAGCAACACAATAGCATTTGGCGGGCTCAGATCCTTATGATCTTTCAAAACATTAAACAGGGTTTTGGCTCTATTTAGCAGTCTTAGTCATATATGTGATTGAATTTATATAGCAGTTCTCTGTTGAATTTCACTTTTTCAGAATCAGTTACTTTTTAAATAATTTATAATTAAGAATATCTGCAACAATTTTTTTGCTTTTCTCTAAACCATATACTGCTGTGAAGAAGGGAAGGGTTAACACTAAATTTCATCAGTAGATTTTTGTTAAGCAAATACTTCAAATTTGAATGTTTTCATTAATAATTAACATGATAAAACAATATTTTGTACACAGAAAATTCCCAGCTTCTCCCAGACCCAGATCCTGCTGTTGAAACTTACAGTGGTAGAGTACTAGAAATCATATCTGTTTCTAATATTTCACTGTTCATTCAATCCTTAAGTTTTTAAATTTAACTACTTATGCTCATTGTACAGTGCTGAGTTATTAAGTAGCTCTTTAAGAAACCTTTCAGAAATCATTTTTCAGCAAATTTGATGTTCATTTCAATTTAAAAAAATGAGGACAAAAAGATTAATTTAAACATGCAAAATTATTATTAGGGGACTTCATTGATAAACTTTGGGCTCAACCTCAAAGTCTTCCATCTGAAATGTTACATACTACTTGTATGCTTTTTTGGAGAGGAAGAAGGAAAGGAATACTTTTTCTGCTTATGTTCTGCTTTCCTTGATAAGAAAAACTTTAGAATCTCGTAAGTTAAAGGGAAGTGGGTCAATGGATAGACCTTTTTTGTTCTCTCTTGATAATTTTTGAATATTAAAACAGATGGTAAAATATAACCTGATTTCAAGCCCTTTGAAGTCAATGTGCTTTGGACAAGGCTTGCGACCACACTTCCTTTTAAATTGCCTGAAAAAATATTTTAATCATATTTCTATTTAACAATTAAAAAAGGCAATGTTTAAATGAGGAAAGGGACTTATGTTTCTACTCCAGCATCACACTTTACATATTGTAATCTTTCAGAGCATTATACAAACCTGTGCTCAACTAAAAATTCACATTGCAAATATCTGTACCTGTATTGACCTCTGATTTATGATTAATTTGCTACCCTTTTAATAACAATTATGGAGAAAGTCCATCTTAATTTTCTTGTATTTTTTATTATTCATGTCCACTATATATTTACATTAATTACATCTTGCATTGATGATTTATAAACTACCAAGAACAAGAATAAGTACAGTATATCCATTTGAATATACCAGTTTTTTAAAAAAAGTATAATCAGCACACCTAACCAACCTAAACAAAGGTGTTTTCACATTTTCTAACTATTGAATTAAGATGTTAGCACCTAACTTAAAATCAGGTTATTCTAATACTAACAAATTACATTAAGAATTTTCCTAACATGAATCTTTAGTCCACGAGAATTGATTTTAGAGCCAGTGATTAACAAAGAATTAATATTTGATGGTTGTGATGCTTTGTGGCATAAGGTTGGTTGGGTGCAGCATGTTATAATAAGGAATGCTCTCCCCTCTAAAAAAGTGCAAGGATGGCAATTCTAAAATCCATTTTCTAGCGGTTAAATCCTCGTGCTCTGTTCAGTTGTCCACTGCTTCTGTCCTTTTTTTCAGCAATGTGGTTACAGCAATGCAGTGTGAATACAAGTTCTGTCTGCTCTGAGGATTCTATTGTTGTAGATATGTTACTGATTTTTGTAACAAGATGTTGAATTACAAAGTGTTAGGAGTTTTTTGAACAATAAATTCATAATTTCTTCTGTAGGAATTATGTGCTTTTTTTGTATGTTGGCCCATGTTGAGAGACATTGTGCCAACTTCATCTTTCTTTCATACAGCTCATTTTTTGGGGCTCTATACTATTTAAAATCAGTACCTTAAAGTTAATGAGAGTGGGGGAAAATTTACAAAAGAAAAAAAAATACATTCAAACGCTATAAACATTAATGAATTGGACCCTCGTTCTGTAACACAGCTTGCTTTAGTAATATAGGAATATTGGCATTTGCATCTTTTTATCTACTCACCATTATACAAAGAGCATCAGCTTTTTCCACATTTTATTAATAAACATTTATTATTTAACACAAATTTAGTATCTTTCTTTTTAAGATGTAATAAACTCTTTTGTGAGGTACTTGGGGTTTGATATTTAGCACTTGTGGTGTTTTGTTGTGGTGTTTGAAATAATTTTATTTTTTTTAGAAAAGATACAATAATAATTCTTTTTTAATAATCAAACTAATTTAGTAAATTCAAGATGGAGGCGCTTTCCTACAGATTATGCTTCCACCTCAGAAGATGAATTTGGATCAAACCGTAATTCCCCTAAACATACCCGTCTACGTACTTCTCCAGCCCTGAAAACCCCTCGATTGCAGAGCTCTGGGACAGCAATGCAAACTAGCAGTACGTTCAAGCACAGGATCAAGGAACAGGAGGACTACATTCGTGACTGGACTGCTCATCGAGAAGAAATAGCAAGGTTGGCGTGTGTTTGTTTTTTAAAGTGCCTTTATCATAGCCTTTTATCAGAACAGGTAGTACATGAAAAAATAAGCTTGTTCAATCACTGAGTGCTTCTGTGTATGCAGTATTTCTGCATTCCTAGTCCTCATGAAATCTTGAAGTCTTACAAAGGAGAGACTATCAAAGTAGTGCTACCAGCGTATCTCTCTTGAGGAAGAAGAGCAGTAGTATTGTCTTGTGTTACATATATCCTTTGTGTGAACTCCCAGTTGAATTAGTGAGAGTTGCAGATGTGCTTTGTTATAATCATTTGAGGCAGAACAAAGTGTATCTATCCTGCCTTAAAATCAGCATGTAATTAAAAAAAATCAGTTAAATGCAGAGTTGATTTGGAGGTATGTTTTTACCATATGAGACACCATGTTTTTACTTGTAATTTTTAATTCAGCTTGCTTTTTTATTTTACATTGAAGGAATAATGTCAAATAGTATGTGTTCAAATGATCACTTCCCTTTTTGCTAATGCCCGAGATTAATAAAGTGGTTTTAAAAATTTAATATATTTTGCCCCTTGCTGCTATTTGCACTGCTCTTCAGTTGACCAGTGTAAAGAAGAATCTGTTTCTGTTGCATCACTGTAGAATGTATAAGGTGTGACCATTTCAAATAGGCTATTTAAATGAACAAAATGTTTTTATGTAAATGTTGTTCAGTTTTGTAAAACTTTTTACAGGACTTAAATTTGAGGCCTAAATGACCTTACAATGTCACTTTAAAAATTATTTTTAATACTTTGACATCGCAGTTATGAAATACTATATTTTGGTCATATGAAATATAGTGTTTTCCAATTTCTGGAAATGGTGGATTTTTTTAATCTGTTATCTGGGCATATAGATTTTTATACATGCAAATGAGCAACATAAATATAAACAAACCAAAGGTATCAGGTATGACCTCGGTAACTATTAGAATGAAGTTCAAATATGCATTTTCAGTGAGAATTTTTAAAACTTCAAATACTATGATAGGAGTTAAACATATATGGGGGAGCTGTGAAATTCAGATATCCTTGCACCTTCTAAACATTGCTGTTGAACTTTCACTTCTGTGGAAGTTTTAAGTGGAATGACACTTGAAATCCCCCCCCTTTCCCACCACCACCCCTTCCTAATTGACAGCCTTGTTATTCTATGGTATAAGGGCAGACCTTGACTTCCATCAGACACTAAAAGTGTAATTCTTTTATGGAGGTGATGGATTTCATGACTTTTCCAGCCCTCTGTGACTTCAGCCATGTCAAACTTTTAGCTGTCATTCCCAGGGCTGCTGGAACTGAGGCCTCAGGTCTGAAACAGTGAGGAGGGAGTTTGGGTCAGCCTTTGCCATAGGAGCAGCGGCAGGACTTCACTAGTTGCCGCAGTCAACCCTGGGGGTGCCAGAGCAGCTGTCCAGGCTTCAGTCCTAGGGCTGTTGAAGTAGTGGTCCTCAATGCCCCAAAGACACCCATCTTTCTCAGTGATTTTTACTAAATTTTAGGTTGCAGACACATAATTTATTTATTGCCCGTGACCAGTTCCCATATTTTACTGAAAATACTTAACAGAATCTTTACCTTAGGAATAACCGATACTCTCCGTTTTTTATTATGGGCCCAACTATCTGGACACATACTGCATTAAACGACAGTATGCTTAGTTAACAGTTTCTGTCTTTAGGCATAAGTATTAAACTTGTCGTGCAGGTTCCTTGAGGGTATATTTAAATCACTTCCTGTTCGTTTCTTTACTATCTGAGGCAGGATTAGAGGCCCATACTAGTGCTATAAATTTTTTGACCCTCTATATGTATTACAGACACACATCTATACTAAAAGAATATTATTAAGGTTGGAAAGTTTAGCATTCAAAAGTTAGGAAATGGCTTAATTAAGGTTGCCTGTTGCTCCTGCCCCCAGAATCCCAGTCTTGTTTCTCCCAGTGCTTCAACTCCCAATTTCCTTGCTCCGTCATTCCCAGTTCACCCTTCCTAGCTCTTCATCTGATCCATTTCTTTCTCCCTCAGCTCTCCATTCAAGTTGAGCAACTTCCTTCTACACATTGTGGGCATATAGGGTATATCTATATTGCAAAGTAAGTCCAGGGTTAGTGGGACTCAAGTGAACTGATCCATGTTGGGGAACCCTGGGCTTGAGCATCTGCATTGTACTTTAACCCTAAGTTCAGACTTATCAAAGCCAAGCTTAAACCTAGAGTTCTGGCACCCTTATTGCAGTGCACAGATCCAATCAAAGTAACCATATCCCGAAAGCTCTTGCATTCATCCTGCCCCAAATGTGACCAATCTGGACATAGGACATAGATGCGCTGTGGGAAAACTTTACGGCCTGGACTGTATGTTACCAGAAAACAAATCTCTTTGCAAGAGTCTTGATTTGTTTTGAAAAACAAATCCATTGAAAACCCAGGAGGCTTGCTAGCAGATGAGTATTAGAATGTGTGGTTTCAGATCAGTAATACAATGGCTTATATTAATGCTTACTTGAGCAGCTGCCGTTTACAAAGTTGGGGTGAAGACCAAGTGGCTTCCATTTTTGGTAGAGTGGATTACACAGGTTGTTGGAGTAGAAAAGTGTGAGGAAATTTTCTCATAGAATTGTGGGATACTTCTGTCTGACTCTTGAGACAAGCGAGGCTTTGTCTACATTGCAGAACAGTAGGGCTCAGACCTTGATTTCTGGCGTAACTCATATTTGGACCCTCCAGCCCTACAAGGTCATGGGTCCTTGAGTTAGCACAATTGCGGTGTAGATGCAAGTGAGGAATTAGGCTTGGGCGCGGTTCAAGCATGAGCTTACAGAGTAGTGGAGGCATACCCTGAGACCAAAAGAGAGAGGATCCAAGCTTTATCCTGTGTTTCTGTAGCCATGTTGGTCCAAGAATATTAGAAAGACAAGGCGGGTAAAGTAGTATCTTTTATTGGACAAAATTTCTGTTGGTGAGAGAGGACAGTTTTTGAGATGTGAAGAAGATCTGTGGGTGGCTCAAAAGCTTGTGTGTCTGTAACCCTTCTGCCGGGTAGCACCAGCAGCAACCAGGGCCGGGTTCAATATCTAGGGGTGTGCCTAGACTACAGGGTTTTGTCGACAAAAGTGGACTTTTGTCGACAAAACTATACCTGCGTCCACACTACCGCTGAGTTCTGTCGACATAACATCGACAGAACTCAGCAATTTTGTCAACGCTGGTAAACCTCATTTTACGAGGCATAACGCCTTCTGTCGACAGAGTTTCTGTCGACAGAAGGTGTTATTGCATGTAAACTGTCCTTTGCGTCCACACTACCATGTCGACAAAGCAGCTTGCTTTGTCAACAGAACTCAATGTAGTCTAGACGCTCATTGTCGACAGAAGTTTTGTCGACGGTATCTGTCGACAAAACTTCTGTCGACAGAAGCCTGTAGTCTAGACGTACCCTAGAGGTCCATCTCTCACAGAACTGGCTCTAGCCCCCACCCAGTAGCCTGGGAAATTCACACACACCTGTGGGCGCCTCTGAGAGGCAATGCTTCCCCACTCGCAAGCAGAGTCTGAGTGTAGAAAATAAACTTTTAATGAAAGAGAGAGAGAGAAATGACATGGCATTAACTTGGGAAAATACCATGAACAGAGTTCGTAACTCCCCACAAGTAACCGTCCCAGTTCAAATGGAGCAATGTCTTTTGTCTCTCAGGCTCACTAGTCCAACAAGGTTCCATTCACTTACCCAAACTTTCCCTGTACCCCACTTCAAACGCCCCACTTATATCTCTGTCCAGTCACTGCAAACCCAGACACATCACCCTGATGACTTGGTTGGTTAACCTTGTCTCTGTCGGCTCCAGTGTCAAGTCCCAGCACAGCCCACAGCACAGAAATATGGTTACAGGGAAAGTTCTGCTAAGCTTCAGGCCAGGTGATGCCCAGTGCAGAAAAAAAACTTTGTGACATTTTCCTGGCAAGTCTCTATTGAGTGTTTGCAAACTGTGATTTTTGTAAATACTTACCTGTTGGCCACATTTATGTGAATTTTCATTTTAACATAAGTCAGGAGTTCTCAAACCATTGCATCATGACCCCTTCTGATAACAAAAATTACTACATGACCCCAGGAGAGAGAACCAAACCCTGACCTGCAGCCTTGGAGCTCCACCACCCCAGGCCGAAAATGGCAGGGGAGACAAAGAAGAAGCCCTAAAGCTTCAGTCTCAGGCAGGGGGCAAGTGACCTGAGCCCTGCCGCCCAGGACTGAAGCCCTCTGGCTTCAGTTTTGGCCCGGGTGTTATGGTGGGCCTCCATCCAAATCTAAGCCGGAACAGGCAACTCTAAAAATGGTGTTGCAGTCCACTCTAGGGTCCCAACCTACACTTTGAGAACCACGGACATAGATAAAACCATGTATTAGAAATACTAATATTTCCCTAACCTTGTCTTAGAAATGGCTAGGCTAGCCATTTGGGCATAATTTTTTCAGAAATATTTAGCCTGAGGCATAGACCCACCATTGAAAATTTTAGCTGAACCACTTAACAGTGTATACAGATAAAAGCATCTGAAAATAGGTTCTTACAATGGGACAAATTTTAGTAATAGGCAGTACTACTAGCCCCCCTCCTCTGACCTGTTTTTACTCTAACATAGCATATTCATATGATAAATCAGTTTTTAAGAATAATGCTAAAATGACATTAACATTACAGAATTGATATTATAAATGTGTAAAAGCAAGACAATTCAAAGTTATGGTTCCCACAAAGTTATGGTTCCCACTTGAACCATATTGCACACATACTATAGATATGAAGTCACAAAACTTACCATCGGTAGTAATATACAAGGTTATTTGTGCCAAGCTGTACATTTAATTGCTTTGGGAACCAAACTTTACTTTTTTTTAATTCAGATTCAGACATAGCATTAAAATGTTGGTTGGGGTTTTTTTGGGGGCTTTTTTTGGTTTTTTTAGTTTTATAGATTTATGGATGTTTACTGCACATAATCCTTTGAAATCTAGTGCTGTTGTTTTTCAGCTTGTGGTCTTTGGACCCCTGAGGGTCCACAAAAGGTGACTATGAAAATAAAGCGACAAAGAGTCCTGTAGCTCCTTATAGATTAACAGATGTATTGGAACATAAGCTTTCATGGGCCAAGACCCACTTCGTCAGATGCATGCTTGTCGCTTTTGCTGATCCAGACTAACACAGTTACCCCTCTGATATATGAAAATAAAGTTTCAGATCCCAGAAAAGGCGTTCCATTCTTCTGATCAATCAAAAATATGTGAATACAGCCATCCACAGGTCAAAACCAGGAAACAATAATCTTGCTATAGAAGCCCACAGTTTAGCCCCCTCTCTCATGTTGTATTAAATGCCAAGATGAGCATGGGCAACATTTATAGTTTAATTTTGTTCACTCTGTTTTCAGTCTAAGACTTCTGTTTTAGGGTGTGCATAGACCACAGATTAAATTTCCAAAGGGGTAAACACCTCCATTTTTTAGGAGATGAAAAAAGATTGAAAACCACTGGTCTAGCATATATATTGCATTATGAAAATATCCCCTGAGGCAGAAAGTGGTAGGGTTGCCAGATGGTTTCAGAAAAAATATTGAACAAAAAAAAAAAGGACCCCGAAAGTTGTTAAGCAAAAAAAAAGAAAAAGCCCCGAGACTTAAGAAAAAAACAAACAAAACAGTGTGGCCTCTTTAGGAAACGCGTGGGGAGACAGACTGCCATCTTGCCTCCCTGTGTGGGGCCTAACAGCTCCCGTGCGGAACCCAGTAAGCAGTAGGGTTGCCAGGCTTCCTCCATATTGAGCTAGACAGCCTGGGATTTTCGTCTCCTGGCTGGGGAAAAAAATAAAAAAGTACCGGATATTTTAGGTGTCCGGTATTTTTCTGAATTTTTTACTGGATAGGAGGTGAAAATACCGAACAGTCCAGTTCAATACCGGACACCTGGCAACCCTAGAAAGCGGAGTAATTTTTATGAGTTTTCCTAAGGACTTCATATATGATTTCATTGTTCTTTTTCCAACCCCATCCCTCTCTCCCATACTAATTTACTAATATAAAGCTCTGGTGTTTGTAAAAGCCTTCTCAGGAGTTAGAGTGGATTTTCAATGACTTGATATCTGCTTTTGTCTGATCTTATTTAGATGTTATTCATTCTTTGACTAATTAGTCTGTTTAGGAAGCTGCAATAATAAGTATTTGATAAAGCAGTTAAATGCACAATTGAATTAGGAAAGCAGATGATAGCAAAATCTACTTTTATCCAAATTACTTCTATACTATAAGTAAATTAATCTTGTGAGAGGGTTGCTGTACCTTGTCTTTTTCATGCAAATTTGTGTTGAAACAATGTTCAACTGTTAGTTTTAAATAATTAGTTTGGTTAAAATTTTAGAGAGTTTGTTAGGAACTAATGGAACACTTTCCCAAAGTGTGTAAAGGGGGGAAAATAATAATTTCTGTATTTCACAATTTTCCGATAACTCTTACTGCACATAATTCCAATAATAAACTGACTCTGTGCCTTTTATCTGGTAGGATGTCAGCTACAGAAAGAATTAGGTCAAAATGTTTATTAGCAATTATTAGAGGATGAAATAAGGGAAATGGCAGGTTCTCCAAAATGTTAGTAGATTACAAGGAAAACTTTGGTTGCAGGATTTTTTAGAGTAATAATATTTTTACAACTCTGTTATGTTACATTTTTAAAAAGTAATTGCTACTCTATTCTGTTTTATTTCTGTTTAATATTCAGGACAGATGACTGCAGCTCTTCTGTTCTTTATTATAACAATTTCATCTCAAGACTTTAAAGCATTATTTAGAAAAATCATTGATTTAACTGGGGCAGCGTAGAGTAGTAGACTAAACATGAAATCTTTTGCCTGGAATCTAGCATGTAAATAACTTTTCTTGTGAAGATACTCAGCCAATTACAGTGCCATCTCAAAATAATCTAAAAAGGAAGATGGCATCAAAACATCATGTGTTGATGTTTGTAGTATGCTTTGTTTAGTGTACTAACCTTTTTTTGTCCAGATAGAAAGAATTGAAAATCTGAGCACTTTTGAGAATACAGCAATACAGCAACTCAATTATGAAAAACTTGCTAAGTATGTTACATTGTATCTGCTGTAATGAAAACTGCCTTCTACTGCTTTGGGGGGAAAATTCCCTACTTTTGTTGCTTGTGACACCCTGTGTACTTAGCCTGATTACATATCTTTTCACTGATAAAGTCAGTTGTAAGTAGAATAATGTACAAGATGGTTTGTAATTGTTGCAACAGAACCACCTTACTTGCACTTTTGAGGCAGTTAGCCTTTGACTTTGGAGCTGTCTGAAAACCCAAAGCATGCAGTTATCTCAGTAATTGCACACTCCATCATCTGAAGGTCTCATTTTATAATAACTACAGCAAATACATTTTTTATGTTTTAAATTCAAATTCTGCTGGAATTTGTTTCCTTGCTGTTTTGCTCACAATTCAAGAGGAAATTTCGTATGTAATTAAGCGTACCCTCAAGCCTGGAAAAGCAACTAAGTACCATACTACATGGCGTGATTTTTGTGACACTGGGAATAGGAAATCTAATGAACTTACTGCACTGAATAACCAAAATGGTGTTGCAGAAGTTGTTAAACCAGGTTTTTTTTATCCTTCTAATGAAGGAGACTCCAATTTCAGCTTCACTTCCCCCACTGATTAACCGCAAAATACAAAGAAGCAGACTTTTTATACCAAGTCACAGTTACAATTCCAGTTAAACTATGTTGCAACTGCACTTGTATTTGTGACCTTATTGGAGGGGTGGGAAACCTCAGGCCCAGAGGCTGGATGCGACCCCCAGCTTGCCTGGATCTGGCCTCCAAGACTCAGGGATCCCCCTGCATTGGGGAGCCAGCACTGGTGCTTCAGCCCCCCTGCCACCCACCCAAAGGGCTGGAGTACACAAAAATCTACTAGCCTGGGCCCCTCTAGGCTCCAGTGTGTGAGGGGAGTGTGAGGAGTGTCTTTCTCCTTCTCAGTCAGGGGCTTCTCACTTGTGTACAGCCCCCAGCTGATTTTTCTGTGGGTCAATCGCCCTTGACTAAAAAAAGGTTCTCCCCCCCTGCCTTATTGACTGCTTGAGGAATTAATCGTTTGTTACTTATTGTGAAGTAGCATCCATTTTGGAATTTCCTAACTTTACCATGAATCCTACAAAATCATTTGCCTTCATTTTCATATGGGCTTCTGATATCTGACACTGTACTGTTTTCACTGTGTGGCAAGAGACTTGAGATTTTAGCAGTTTGTTGTACTTTTGGATGTTTCTGTGGAGAAGTAGGACTTTTGCAGGATTATTCTATTTTCTGGTGGCTTTAACTTTACTTTTTTGGTAGCTGTCCCTGGGAGAATTTGTTGAATAATAGCAATTTTATTTTCTAACGTTAAAAACGTGTTTTTATTCATTTATATGAACAGTAAAACTAAAAATAAATATGAGTTAATTCCAGATATATATGCTGAATGTTCATAGTAATAGGCCTCGGTGAGAATCTGCTAAGTGAATGTTTTTCATTTTTCCACATTGTTGGTTAAAATGTATTTGCATTGTGACAGACTGCTGGCTAAGCCAGAACTCTGCCACTACAGCCTGACTGAAAAGACTAATTGCAGACAGCTGAGTAAGCCAGGCCTGAAGGGCTAATGGAAGCAGCTGTGGGCCTAATTAGCCAGAGATCTATATAAGGCAGCCAGAGGGAAATTGAAAGGAGAAAGTGCAAGGCTGTGGCTGTGTGCGCTCCCCAGGTAGAAGGAGAGGCTGGCTGAGTTTGCTATAATTCAAAATTGTGTAAATAGAAGGGGGAGGGAAACTGACAATAAAAGGCACGGGTGACTGCACCAGAAAAGGTCTTGGGCTGATTTGTGGATGAAGAAGGTGTCCCAGGGCGAGGGGCCTGAGCGAGGACCTTGCCACAGCATGCAAAAAGTTCTGCATGTTTCTGGCATTTTTGCTTTTAGCTTTACACGTCTGTGTAAATAGAGTGAATGATAACTTGAGATTTGAGTGCTTAAGAATATTTTCAGCATGGTATCTCTCACATTGTATCACTTTTTTGCTTATTCATGCAAGGGGTAAATTTTAATTGTTCCATGGGGTTGTGCTTGTGAATGCTGAACTCTAATATGGTGTTGCAATATTGTGATTTGACTGGAAATGTGTTAATTATGTTGGCCATTCTAATTTAATGACAGTTCTCAATACTCATTCTCTACCTCTAGATCAGTGGTGTCCAATTATTTCATCCTTAAGGATAAACATATTTAAAAAAAGTCAGTGGTCCGCAGTTAATATTGAAGGTCAAATTCTCTGTCCCGTTCATTGCCTGGCAAAGGGAGCAGAAACAGCCTGCAGTACTTTGCTGAGGATTCTCTTGGAATGAGAATCCCCAGTGGGCATAGAGTAAACTGCATAGCTGCTTTTTATGCATTATTCTTCTCAGCTAATTTAGAAAGAGAAGGGAATTAACTAAAGTGCACAGAAATGCATCCATCCCAACCTGGCTTCCTGAGTGAACTTCTGAAAGGTGACACAAGCTCCTACTCTAATCTGGGCTGGCTCATAAAATCAGAGAGTCATAACTGATGACTGTCTCAGCTTTTTCCCTTTCCTTGTTTTATGGACTCCCTTGGCTCTGGGGGGGAGGGGCAGTCCTTGGAGCAATTAGTCTCCTATCTTATGCTCCCACAGTCCAACAGGTAAGCAGGAAATGGAGCAGCCTGCTCTCCCTCCTCTTTGTGGTGCAGGGATGTCCAGTGGGAGAGCAGCTATAGCAGAGAAAGGACAGTAGCTGTTCAGAGCACTCGGATCACACAGTAGAGCTACTTTTGGGGCTGCATGTGAAGCAGCTGGGGAAGCATTTTGGGAAGCAGAGTGCTCTTTCACCTGCTTGTAGCAAAGAACTTGATTTGAAAACTTTGCACTTCAAAATTGCAGTGCACAGCTCAGCAAGCAAATTTTCACTTCATAATCAATTACACTTTTTCTTCATAGTATGGCTTCATTCAAGAGTCACAACTTTAGAATGCCAAGAGAATAAAGAATACAGGTTGGATGCTGCTGCTCTATGGAATACTATATTAAGAGAACGTAATGTTGTCTTTAAAATTATTACCAGGATCAGTCAAGACCTGGCTCTCATCGCACGGGAAATCAATGATGTAGCAGGAGAGATAGATTCAGTGACTTCATCAGGCACTGCTCCGAGTACCACAGTAAGCACTGCTGCCACCACCCCTGGCTCTGCCATAGACACTAGAGAAGAGGTAGGAGATCTTCATGGAGAAATGCATAAGGTTCTTTCTTTTCTTTATTTCTTTTGCTTTTAGCCTTTTGCATAGCTTTTTTAGTTATCCCAACCCAGCCTGTTTGCATGAATCTTAGCATTCTCTTCTTTTGATTTAAGATTCCTTAATCTTTTAACAAAAATCAGTAAGCACAAAAATCAGTCTGTGAACACAGATCATTAAAATGGTCACCCAAACTATTCATGTTGTGTGTCTGTTTTCACTATTAAACACAAGAGATTGTACTTATTAACTTCTTGCTTGTCCAGTCTTGAATACCCGTGAATAGTAGTATGAGTACTTGTAAAGATTTTAGTGTGTATACACAAATTACAAAAGCCCTTGTATTCAGAGAAGATTTAGAAGTTTTCCCATGATGCCATTTAAATATGTAAGTAGCATCACTTTTTACAGTAATTTTAGTTCTTCTTCCACAATATATTATAATAAATTAGCTTGAATTAAATTTGCCTCATGCTGCAATTCAGTTTTCCTCTTCTTTAACTTTCTCTGGAATGCTGTATATTATACTGTACTAAGTTGTTTTCGTCGTCATTGCAGGTCTAATACTAGTAAATACGTTACAGATGACATCAAAATGACTCCCCTTCTGCCATACTGTCATTTAGCTAGTTTTTTGTAAATGTTTAGTTTTGGTTTTGTTCTTTCTTGCTTTGTTCCCCATAAAATATGTCTAATCATGTTTGTGTATGTGAGGTTTGGTAAACATATTAATTGACTGTGTTCGTTTCAAGACTGGCCTTTTTGTTCAGTAAGAAAAGGCTATAAAGAGTGGCACGATACTTGCCTCGTGTGCAGTGTAATTGACTAAAACAGTATAGATTGATTTATCTCTTAGAACCCCAACTAAACTTCAGCTAACATAAATATGCATTTATTCAGATTCATTTAAATCATGTCTTACATTTCATTGAATAAGTATTCTCTTTTTTGTTTAGTATTACTAAATTGCACAGTAAATTATATAATAATACTGTAGGTGGCAGCATCTCATTGATGTAGAATCTGTAACATTGTGACTGTCTGGAAAGGACTAAAATACTCAGTGACTTGAAGAAAAAACCTTCCGTTTCATTAGTTTCATAGAAATCTGCCATTAAATGTAATTTGCGAAAAGAACCTTTTGTGAAGAGAAAATCAAAACTCTTAATCATTTACAGTCAGAACTGGTAAAAGTAAGAGTAATGGTTTACTATTGCCTGTTTCAGTGACTGGAATTTCACTTTTTTATGATTGTTACATGATATCTATATTTAGGAGAAATCCTTGCCATCTGGCAGTCTAATTTTATAGTCATGTATATTTCTGGTTTTGGAAAATAGCCATCTGTTTAGTCAACACACTATCTCACATAACACACACACATTTTATAATACATAGGAACACAAATATTTGTGTTTATTATGGAAATTGTAAAATCAACTTTAGAGGAAAAAAATCAGTCTCATCTTGAAGCCCTTATACTGTATATATCCAACAGGTTTCATAAACTGCCTGTTTTTTATTAAATATATACATATATATTTTTTTCTCTTTTAGCTGGTTGACCGTGTATTTGATGAAAGTCTGAACTTTAGAAAGATTCCTCCATTAGTGCATGCTAAACCACCTGAGGGAAACAGTCGGTCTAATGATTCTAGGCCTCAGTTGACAGAATCTGTTGATCCCCCAACAATTACACGGAGGAGAACCTGGAGCAGAGACGAAGTGAGTATGGAGTGTTCCTGTCTAGTAATATGCTTACTCTAGACTCACATTTTATTTTTGCAGGCATAACATTTATTTACCTACCTGCTACAGATGGTTGCAATGATGGAAAAATCTTGTGATACATTATTTTATTAAAGCTATTAGAATTGTTAGTACTTTTTGGAAGGAGTAATAATTGGAATATGAACACAATTAAAAATTTAAACTCAAATCCATTTTTTTAAGTATATTGTGATGGCACTGATCTACTTTATAACTACAACCAGGAAGCTTTAACTGTGAGCCATGTGTGATTTCACTATCATCTCAGGCAGAGAATTATGAGTGCCATTACGTACAAAACAGTCAGCATTTATTTTAGTGCCATAGAGAGGGGCAACCTGTTTTACTTACTCCTCCCAGGACACCTGATCCTCCAGAAGAATCCTAAGAGGAACAGGATGCTAGAGCCAGTGAAGGAATTTCTGGTATGGGCAGTGTCTCCTATTCATCTCTCTATGAAGCAGACATGCCTCCTCTTCCATTCCTGGTAGATGATTTTAAATACTTCTAGGACCTGGTCAAGAGGCTTGCAGACTGCACGATGCCCCTCAAAGATCCTCATGATAAGCTACTCAGTATCCTCCACTTGCCCTCATTGGACTGCCTAATGTTGCCTGCTAGTAAAGCACATCTGAGCCTCGCAAATATAATCTAGCACACCCCTATTTCTATCCCACCTGTATGTAAAAGGGCAGATAAGTGTTATGTCCAGGCAAAAGAGTCAACATTTTTATTTTCTCATCTCTCACTTAACTCCTTTGTAGTTGACTCAGTTAATGACCACGGTAAGTTGCACTATGCTAAAACCGCAGCTCACTTACGTGTTCTGGGACTAGTAATCATCTCAAGAGTTCATGGTACACACTAACTTCCTATAACTCAGAGCATTTAGATATGTCTGTCTCCAATTCCTACCACTCATCATGGGAAATCACATAAGGATCATTACGGACGGTTTGTCAAGTGTGTTTTATATCAATTGCCAAGGTGTAGCAATATCCCCTTTCTGTGTTGTGGTTCGCAGGCTTTGGAACTGTTGCATATGCACCAGATTGACATCACAGCAGCTTAACTCCCGGGAATTCAGAACATAACAAATGCATTCAGTAGAACTTTTCCAAGACTATGGGTAGGAAATAGACCTCTGCGTATGTTGTACCATATAGTCCATAAATGGGGCACCCATGAGAGAGATTAGTTTGCCACATAATTAAACAAGAAAGGCACACACTTTGGTTCCAGGAGTAGACTGGGTCACCAGTCCCCAGGGGACGTTTTTCACCTATTGTCCCCATTTCTTCCAACTCCTCTAATAGCCAAAGTCAAGCTCAAAATAAAGACAGATCAATCCAGAGTCACCCTAATAGTTCTGACCTGGCCCAGGCAAATATGGTTTCCGTATCTAGTACAGCTGGCTTGTTTGCGCTCTGATTATTCTTCACATCACTCTTCATCTTCTCTCTCCAAGGGGGCAAGATTCTTCATCCCAATCTCTCAATGCTTCATCTGAAAGCATGGTTGATGGATGGCTCATAGGACTAGAGAGCCCTTGCTCAGAAAATGTAAAAAGAGTGTTATTACAAAGCAGGAAACAATCTATTCGGTGCATATGTTCTCAAACGGATCCTGTTTGCCAGTTGATGTTTGCCAGTTGATGTGATTTAAGGGTTTCTTATGACCTCATCATTTCCAGATAAACTGGACAACACCCTCCCATTGAAAACTTCAGAACTATTGATGAGCTCCATAAAAATCTACTTGGCAGCTATCATGTTTTTCCACCATCCCATAGAAAGCTATTCTGTTTTTCCCACCAATCACAGTGAGATTCCTTACCAGGCTGGAAAACTTCCATCTGCTGGTCTAACACCAAACTCTGGTATGAGACCTCATTCTAGTATTTTAATGCTTCACAAGATGGCCTTTTGAACCTATGAATACCTACACTGCTTCATTTATCAGTGAAGACTGCATTCCTGATCACCTTTTCGGTTTAATGGGTTGGAGAAATAGGGTCTTTGATGGCATATCTCTTCCCTGCAATGTTTAAAGACAAGGTTATGCTTTGTCCCCATCTGAAATTCTTAACTAAGGTTTCTGACTTGTTCAGCCCATTCATCTGCCTGGCTTTCACCACAAACTACATCTGTACAGGAGGCATAGCTGCACATCCCTGATATCAGGAGAGCCCTGGCCTACTATCTAGCTAAGAGAAAGCCCTTTAGAAAGACCCACAGATTACTTGTCTCGTTTGTAGATAGAGACTGCCAACTGTTTTGATCTAATCACAGACTTTTCAAGTGGATAGCAGGCTGCATTAAGTCTTTTTATGAATTTCACAATATTTATCCACCTTCAGATAAATATACTAATTCTTCAAAGAGAAAGAATTGGGTTTGTTTAGTTTGGAAAAGAACACTGAGTGAGACATAAGATCGCAGTTTTGGAGTACTTAGGTGTTACAAGAAGGAGGGAGAAAAATTGTTCTCACTGACTTCTCATGATAGGACAAGAATTAATGGGCTTAAATTGCAGCAAGGGACGTTTAGGTTGGACATTAGGAAAAACTTCCCAACTGTCAGAATGGTTAAACACTGGAATATATTGCCTCGGGAGATTGTGGAATCTCCATCATTGGAGATATTTAAGAGCAGGTTGGAATAGACATCTATCAGGGATGATCTATTCTAGGTGGTGCTTGTTCGTGCCATGAGGGCAGAGCACTAGACTTGATGACCTCTCGAGGTCCCTTGCAGTTCTAGTATTCTACAATTCTATTATTTCATTTCTGCAGCCTTCCTCAAGAACATGGTGATAACTGAAATCTGTAAAACTACTACCTGGACCTCTACACATATGTGCATTTAACTCTATGCTATAACTCACAATTCTGCCTCTGGTACTGTTTAGTTTCCTTACTTGACTCTGGGTACTGTTCAACAAGCACTTGGAGCAAAGCACTTGTAGGGACATTGTCTGGCATAGAAGAAGAAAGGGTTACTTGCCCATTGCAGTAAATGTGGTTGTTTGAGATGTGTTTCCCTACAGGTGCTATATTACTTGCCCTTCTGTTTTAGAGCTCTCTGCCATAGCGATTTGTGGTAAAGAAGGAATTGAGAATGGTTTGCTAAAGCAGTGTTATGTAACAATGGGTCAGGGCACAAGATTGACTAATAGGCATGCATGGGGCTAATGGATGCTACTATGAGAAATCTCCAATTAAAGGCACAGTGGAACATTAGCACACCTAGAGTGAAGCACCATGGGGACACGTGTCTGAAAGAACTACAGTAACTGCACAGGGTGAATAACTGTTTCTTCAGATACCATAGTGATAGGAACAATATAATAGCCTAAATAATATCTGTCTTGGATACTAAAGGAAGTAATGACTATTGAGTAGCATAAGTGAATTACTTCACTTAGAGGCCTGAGTTCAATTTCTACCATAAATTACTCATGAACATTAGTTGTTCTCCTGTTCATTTCCATTTGCACACAGCACTGAATCATTATGTAGGTCAACGTGATTGGCAGAGCACAATTATAACAACGGTGTTTGAGGTAAAGAGTAAAGTACACTGGAAGAGCTGTGTTTAAAACCCGGCACAGTGTTTGATTACAGTAGGCCCTGGACAACATGTGTATGTATTAATTTCTCGTGTTAATGAACAGAAAATTCATAGGAAAATTCTAGTCAAAGCAAAGTAGGAAGAGGAATTGAAACTCATTATTTCAAATGTGCAGAATTGTTGGTATAACAGTACTTGATTCTCAGTTCATTGCTAATTTTTCCATTTTTAAATAATTATTCCAGGTCATGGGAGATAACTTGCTATTGTCCTCAGTCTTCCAGTTTTCTCGGAAAATAAGGCAATCAATAGACAAGACAGCTGGCAAAATCAGGTAGGACAATTTTTTCTTTTGCTCACTCAAAAGTTTCTTTCTTAGATTCGCATTTCAGCCAGTAGTGAAATGCAGATTGTGTGGTAGATCAAGTACATTGGTACTCTTATCTACTTAAAAGGATACTATTACACTAGCGTCTCAGTGGTCAAGAAAGATTTTGACTTGTGAAGAGAATTAATTCCCTATTGGCAAAGGCATGACTGCTTGTAGAAATTATTCATATGATTTGAACAAAGATAGAGCAAGGTCTGTCATAACTTTTACAAAGGAACTAGTCTTCTGTTTCTGCTTACAGTAATCCTAACTTCGGTTCAAAATATGTCACATCTCCACCCAAACACATTAAAATTCCTATTCATTCTAAAGATCTCTAGTTGTATCTTTTATGCAAGAAGTCCAGCCTCAGAGAGAATTTTTTTTTTCATTTTACTGACAGAAAACTTGAATTAAGGTTGCTTAGCAATGCCTCCCTTGTTGCTTTCCAGAATTTAGTAGTTAAGCTTCTGAAAATCATGAAATGTAAAGTTAAGGCAATGCCCAGGCATAGAAATTAAACTTCACCTATATGAATATGGTAATAGGCATTGGAAATACAAAAATACCCTTTAGCTATCTCTACCAAAATCTGTCATTTTTGTGTCTGCACAACACAGTAGATACTTGCAAGTTGTAAAACCGCATGCTACCATCTCTGAAGAGTTGCAGCTGCAGCTACAAGGATCAAAGATTCCTATTGTATGGTGTGTGAATTATGTAGGAGGTCAGATGGATGGTCACAATGATTCTTTTTAGCCACAAATTTTCAGAATCTATTTAAGAGTTTTATGAAGTTCTTTGCAGTTTCCATCAATACTGTTCTTCAAGCTCTTT
Organism: Pelodiscus sinensis; assembly: GCF_052426305.1. Classification (NCBI taxonomy): domain Eukaryota; kingdom Metazoa; phylum Chordata; order Testudines; family Trionychidae; genus Pelodiscus; species Pelodiscus sinensis. The sequence continues at coordinate 133,583,561 of NC_143054.1, read as the reverse complement.
ATGTGTCTCTTAGGGAAAGGTTATGTTTCCATGATTTCTTTGAAAAGACTCATTATGGTCACAATCAAAGGATAAAATTGTGACTTTTTCTTGCTGCAGCTGTTTTAAAGTAGTTAAGTTTGAAACTGTCTGGCAGTCTGTGGACTTTTCATATGGTCAGTCTTTCAGGTGTGTGTGTGTGTGAGTGCGTGCGTGCGTTCGTTGAGTGGTATGTTGGCCACAAGCAGCATGCTCAGACAGACTTATTGAGTTGATTATCTGCAATCACCGTCTGGTGTTCTCTTCAGGATTCATAATAGATTGTCTCCAATCCAGCTTCTTCCCTCTTTTACACCATTGAAATGGCTTAGACCCAGTACTTCGTCTTCATCCTCCTCAACCTGTCAGCTATGTTTGACACAGTTGACCATGCTTTACTTCTTAATAATTTGTTCTCTCTTGGCTTCCAGCACTTAGTCTGCAACTGGATCACCTATCTATCTTATTTCTTCAGTGTGTTGTTAGGAGGAACCTCCTAACAACTTTTGGGGACTGTCCTGGGGAAGGGTTTCACAGGGCTATGTTCTTGGTCTATTTCACGTCTCTCTGCATAATATTATTCACAAACATGACTTCAGTTATCTTTATGCCGAGGATTCAAATCTGCCTATTTACTTGGCTCCGTTTCCCTCTGTTCAAACTAAAATCTGTCTGTTTGTTAAAACAAATAAACGGAAGTTTTTCTTCACGCAGTGTACAGTCAACCTGTAGTACTCCATGCCAGAGGATGTTGTGAAGACCAGGACTTTAACAGGGTTCAAAAAAGAACTAGATAAATTCATGGTGGTTAGGTCCATCCATACTTATTAGCCAGAATGGGTAAGAATGGTGTCCCTAGCCTCTGTTTGTCAGGGGCTGGAAAGATGAGAGGTTGGAGGGCTGTAAACCAAGAAGGGCTGTAAAATGGAAGACCGTTAACAGATATTTGATGTGATAGAGAGGAATAAAGCAGTGGAAAGTTGCAAAGAAGGAGGTGATGTGATCAGGGCCATGGGCATTTGTCAAAGCCAAAATGGAAGTTGTAGTAGTTGAGACGTGATTGAGAGTCTGGGAAATAATTTTAGTGGTGTGAATGAGAAGTCTGCATTTTAGAGAGATTGCACAGAAAGAATTAGAACGTTTAAATATGACATCTAGATTAAGTACCTGACTGACAGAGAGAATGGTGGTGTTGACCATAATGATTGAGAAAAATGGAAAGGGGAGACCATGGGGGAAACAGATTAGGAGTTATGTTTGGCCAGGTAGAGCATGCATTGCTTCTTGAACCACCAAAAAGTGATGTCAGGCATAAAAACATAAGAATGTCCATACAGGGTCAGACCAAAGGTCCATCTAGACCAGTATCCTGTCTGCCAACAGTGGCAAATGCTAGATTCTTTAGAGGGAGTAAACAGAACAGATAATCATCAGATGATCCCTCCCCTGTCATCCATTTCCAGCTCCTGACAAACAGAGGCTAGGGACACCATTCTTACCCATTCTGGCTAATAAGTATCGATGGACCTAACACAGCCATGAATATATCTAGTTAGTTTTTGAACCCTGTTAAAGTCCTGGTCTTCACAACATCCTCTGGCAAGGAGTCCTACAGGTTGACTGTACGCTGCATGAAGAATCTCTCTCATCCCTCAAAATATACATTCCTGCTTCTAAAGCCATTAAAGCCAGCCACCATCACCACTTACCACATTTTTACAAGCACCTTCTTGTTTTCTCCCCTGCCACCACTTAGACATTGAAGGTGCTCCCCAGAAGCATCCATAAACCCAACTCAGTGCCCTCCTTCAAATTCCTTCTTAAAACTTCTTGTTTGCCCTTACACACAAAAAATTTGATGGCGATTAAGCTGCCTATCATTCTGACCATTATTGGCTTATTGTTTTCTTGTACTGCCTCATCTCTCTATACGGACAGACCTGTTGTCTCTTGTCTTATACTTAGTTTGTAAACTGCTTGGGGCTGGTCTGGTCTTTTTGTTCTGTGTTTTAGCAATGCCTAGCACAGTGTGGACCAGGTCCATGATGGGAGCTCATAGGTGCTATCACAATAGAATTAATAAATAGTATTTATTTAAGCCCTATTTGGAGGTAATTAAACACCTTTCATTTTATACTTTATTTTGTTTTTACCCCAAGTTTCACCTTCCAAGTTTCACCTCCTTCACTTGCTTACAAAACCAGACATAAACACAAGTGCCACTGCACACTGTTACTGAAAAGTTGCTCACTTTTTCATTTATTACCATATAATTATAAAAAATCAACTGGAATATAAATGTTGTATGTACATTTCACTGTATAGTATAAACAAATCCTGTCTGTATTAAATTTTAGTGTACATTGACTTTGATAGTGGGTTTTATGTAGCCTTCTGTAGAACTAGGCAAATATCTGGATGCGTGGATATGCCTAAGGGTACATGTTTCGCTACTTGTGTTTACCTGTCCTATAGACTAGTAGTTCACAAGACACACTGTGAATGATTGACCAACATGCCTGATAGACACTTGAAAACTCATTGGAAATGCTAACACTTATTCTTTCAGCCATAATGCAAGAGAAAATTTGGAGTTTATATTGTGATACATGGGGTTCTGGGGAGCCAACTGAGGTCACTCAGGGAGCACTGCAAGAAATAGGATGGCCAATCCCCAAAGCTGGTGGTTATTCCAATATTTATATTCACCAAGCCAGCACAAAACCACTTCAGTATTTCCTTACAGGTCAATCCGAAGTACAATCCATACAGTTTTCTTTAAGTATCCAGCCTTAGGCCACCACTCAGGTATCCCAGCCAAATACAGTTCTACATAAAGCCCAATAAACATGTTACCTTCTAGGTCAGTGAAGATTTCAGAACTATCCCAAATACATGCTACCAACCACTTCTTAGTCCAGTTGTTAATCTTTTAACTCTTTAAACATATCTTAATATATATACTGTGATAGATCCAGGACAGCTAGCTACAGTAGCCTCGCCCTATTGGGGTCTGGGAAGTGGGTGAGTGTTAGCCTGCCCATATCTAAAGGACCCTCCCATAGCCTACAGGGAGGATCCAAAGAAACCTGAACGCCAACTGATTCCGGTGGGGTTTATACTTTATTCTAGGGAAGATGTGCTTCTCACCCTATATACAGTAAACTTCCGATAATTTGGCACCTTTAGGACCCAGGTGCTGCTGCATTATCAAATATGCCAGACTATTGGAAGGGGGGGCTATGAGGGGCCTAGGGTGGGCTGGTGGGGGGTGCCACCCCAGCCCTCTCATAGCCCCCCCTTCTGATAGTCCCGCTCTGCCCCAGGCGTCCCTGATTCAGCTGCTGCTGGTCAGTTTCAGCAGCGGCTGAATCTAGGACGCTTGGAGCAGAGCAGCTGGGGTGCTGCCAGGTTGGTCTGGTAGCAGCGCCGCGAGACCAACCCAGCAGCACTCCAGCTGCTCTTCCCCAGGCGTCCCCAAGAGCAGCTGGGGTGCTGCCGAGTTGGTCCCGCAGTCCCGAAGGGCAGCACTACGGGACCAACCCGGCAGCACCCCAGCTTCTCTGCTCCCGGCTTCCCCGATTCAGCTGCTGGTCAGTTTCAGCAGCGGCTGAATCGGGGAAGCCGGGCACAGAGCAGCTCCAATTGTCCAGCAGCCAGAGCACTTCCGGGTTCCTGATGGTGCCAGACCATCAGGAGTGCCGGAACATTGGATGTTGGACCAATGTAGTTTTACTGTACTTTCATTCTTATGTTTTCTATACAATAAAGTGCTTTATATATTGATAGCTTTCTATATAAGATATAGCAGTAGTTAGAGTACAAATGTAAAAAATTAGAAGTAATCCTCACTCTTACAAAATGCATTTCATCCTTTTAGTTGATGCATGAATATTCAACACTGTGTTATCTTCTTTAGCTGGCACAGGGGGGAGTGAAAACACTAAACGTAGTTTTCAGAGTTCCATAACTCAATTTCCCACTTCAGTTGTACTCATAATTAACTAGCAGCATTTTTAAAGTACAGTAAAATAATTTGAGTGCATTTTGTGTCAAATTTTCTAACTAGTCATATAACAATTTAAAAAATGCCTGGAAGAAGCAATATAGAATTTGGCTGAGATAATTTGGTTAATTCAACTTCAGAAGTATGATTGAAATTTCCAAAACACAAATTTCATCCAGCACAGCATTATAATAGTAACATGATCATCAGTGAATGTGTTAATATGTTTGAGGCAGCTCCCATTGATTGCAGTTTCCAGACAATCAGAACTCCCAGTTATGTTCATGCAGTACTTTTTAATTGTTTTATATCATTAAAAGTAATCTGTTTCATTAGAGTTCTAGAACTTGTTGACTGGCTGAATTGTTCTTGAATATTTCCCAGCATAACTGTCACAGGAGTGCTTCAAAAATAATAAATTATGCAAATATTTTTTCACTTCTTGTTCCTTTATCTCATCTCAGAGGGAAACCTGACACTTTTTTTGATTATGAAAAAATGTTGCCAACCAAGTTGCAATTTGTCATGAACCATATTTAGTGTTCAGTATAATGTATTTTTATATGTTCTGTTCCTTTAACTCCTTCTTGAGGAAGCAGGTTATTAATTAGAGCCATATTTGAACTGTTCTCAATACCACACCTGAACACCTTCCCGGAGCCCATACCCTCCAATAACCAAGCCCAGAGCCTTCTCCTGCATGCCCAACCCCTCATCCCTGATCCCACCCCACAACGCATACCCCCAGCCAGTGCTCTCACTCCACTCTTGCACGTTGATTCCCAACCCAGCTTGGTGAAAATTAATGAGGGTGGGATAGAGCAAGTTGGGAGCAGGGCTTCTGTTGGAGAAGGAGCAGTACAGGGATGGGGCCTGACTGGAGCGGCAGGGCACAGAGGGTCCCTGAACATTTTTAAAACAAAATGCAGGTACTTGGATTGCTAAAGTTTGAGAACTGCTGGAGTAGACTAAATCTTGACTTCTATAAAAAGATTCATATTATAGAATTATTCATAATAATTGTAGCAACAGAGATTTTTGCCCATAGTAATGTCATGAAGCAAACAAAGACTGACAACTAGCCATCCTGGACTATAGCAAAGTCCTTCAACTTGTAAATCAAGAGGAATTTTTCAGAGGGGCCAACTATAGGTGACTCTTGTGTCTGAAAAATCTTTTCCCAAATGTTCTTATCCACCAATGTCAGATTCTGTTACAAGACAAATGCACTGCAGAGCAACTGGAGACATGCTTACAAATAGCATTCTGACTATTATAAACTTACATTTCTCTTAAATAAGTAAAATATGTGATTTTTTTTTTTCAAGGAATATGTTTCTTATATTTTGGAATGCAGTAGCACAACTAGTTGAACCAAAAAGGCCAGATGAGTTAGGTTCTGAATTTAAGTACATATATTTCAGCAGTTCCTCACAAGAATGTTTGCCAGAGATTAAAAACAAGATGGGATGCATCTGTGTTCAGGAAATAAACAAATCTGAGGGCCAAAGTTGGCTTCCTCCCTATTTGTTGACAGACAATGAGGAACAAAAATTTCAGTAATTGCGCTAAACCACCCCGTATTTAAAAATTCTACACTTCTTTTGCTGGGGTATAATTCCCAGGTCAACGAAGATGCACCCATGCTAGCTCTGATAAAACGAATGCACTAAAAGTAGAGTTTAGCTGCTGTGCCATAAGCAGAACCTCACCAAGTATGTGCCCATTCAATAACATACTGTAATTATAGCAGCTAGACCGGGGTGGGCAATAATTTTTGACAGAGGCGCCACCCAAGATTTTGGAAAGTGGTTGAAGGCTGCATTCTTCCATGATATGAATCTAGGAGGTGCAAGGTCCGGGATGGAGGTTGGGTGCGATAGAGAGCTTGGGGTAAGGAATTGGGGTGCAGGAAGGAGACTGGAGTCTGGAATGGAGTTGGGATGAAGCAGGTGGTTGTGACCTAAGGCAGGGGACTGGAGTGCAGGGGTTTGGGATGTGACCTTGGGTAGAAGGGGACTGTGATCTGGGGCAGGAGACTGGGGAGCCATATCTGGGGGGACGTATCAGTGTAAGAGGGGGACAGAGGGTTTGGGTCTGTTGAGTGGGGTGGGGCAGAGAGTTGGTGCAGGAAAGGGCTGGGGTGCTAGAAGCAGACTGTGGCCAAGAGACTTACTTGTCAGCTACCAAGCTAGCCTGCCTGCCTGCAGAGCTTAAAATGTTTTCCAGCCAGCCAGCCTGGCCATGTGCTTCATGAATAACTGAGCCCAGGAGAGGGCGTGTGGTTATTCTTAGCTGCCTTTTACTCCAACAAGCAGCTCGCATTGGCCGGTTTCTGCCAGAAACTGGCCAATGGGAATGTGCTGGGGGCAGGGCGACTCCTAAACCTCCCCCCCCCCCCCTTCTCAACTTTTAACTCAGAAATAGAGCCCTGTAGCCGTGTTTCTGCCCAGGGCTGTGGGGTAAGTTGGGAAGTCTGCCTGGGGCTCCCCACTGCTTCTGCTGGCCAGATCTGGAGGCTTGGTGGGCTGGATTTGGCCCACAGGCTATATTTTGCCCAGGCCTGAGCTAGACCTTTACACGGATACACTCTATTTTAACATGTTAGGTTGATGAGAGAGAACACAAATATGTCGTCTTGAGATGGGGATCATACACCCCAGATATTTGTTAAATGTGATCTCGGTGGGAGCCGAGCAAATTCAGCATGCAGATCTGTGTCAGTGCCAACTGCTGGGCTCTTAAAAGTTTCCCATATTTGTAACAGAGTGTCTAGTGTGATTAAAGTAAAATGGAGAGATGTAGGATTTAAAACCACAAAAAGAGGGACTGTAGGGACAGCAGCAGTCTTGCAGGCACATAAGGAAAATTTCCATGAACATTTAGATAAAAAAGCTGCAAAAAGTAATCAAAAACATCAAAATGTTTGCAGGATTATTTTCTATATCAGTTTCTAAAAAATCACAGTGGGACAGCTTTAAAATCTATTGGAAGTTTTTTCTTGGTAAGCTTTAGGTAGTCAAGATCCATCAATTACCAGTATTGGGACATGAAGTTAAGCAACAAGTATGGCCTTGACTAAATTCTAGCTGGTCCAATGTGGTTGTGGTTGGACTTCAGAGGCAACAGAAGAAAAAATTGCCCTTTAAATCCTGGAAACTTGCTGCTAGAAGCCTCAGTGAAGATAAATAGATGTGTCCATGCTCAGCCTTTATCTAGACATACCAGAAGGTGAGAGAAGATGTACCGAAATCAGGGGAAAGGCAGCACAGAAAAGGAAAACACTTGATAGAATACTGAGCAGAAAAGAGAAAAAATACAAGAGTCTAGATAAAGTAAGTATGGAGAAAGGAAGAAATTAAAAACTAAGGAGAGTTCAAGATAGAGCAAAACAGAAAAGATGGAGACACAAACAGCATGAACTGTGAGTGGGGTAGCTGTGTTAGTCTGTAACTTTAAAAATGAGTAGTCCTGTAACACCTTAGAAACTAACAAAAGCTCATGATACTATATATATTTTTGTTAGTTTCTAAGCTGCCACAGGACTGCTTGTTGTTTTTAAAGCATTAACTATGGAATGAATGAGGGCGAAGCCAACAGAAGATATCATCTTAATCTAAAGATAGAAAAAAATTGAAATAACAAAATTGATAATAAGGAGTTTCAAAAGGAAAAAGATAAAGTGTCATAGTTGAGCAAATGTCCCTATCTTCTGCAATTTCTTGGAAAAGGATTGAGTGCTTTCTGGTGATTTTTGGAAAATAGAATATTTAGAAACTATTCTGTTTATATATCTTAGATTTTATGAACTTTTCTTCTGCTAAGGATATTTGTATTCAACAGGAATGAGTTCCTCTGGTCTAGCTGCATATTCCCTGTACAAAGTATTAATCCTTTGTTTGTCACACCAAAATAATTTCCAAATAAACTAGCAAGTGTGGTTCCAAAACCAGAACTTTGACTTCAGGTGAGGACTAAGATATATTATATAATTATTAAGCACTAAGAAAACTGTATTCTTACTGGTGTCCAGAATGAAAGACAAGCCAGCAAAAGATGAAAAAGTATAGCCAAAGCTAATTCTCTATACAGTGTCTTCTAAACGTCTGCAGGAATTATTTACGCCAGTGCTACAGACCATAACTAGCTTTACTTTTTTGTAGATCTTCAGCCTGCAGGTAAGTCCTAATAGTTCAAAATTAGTCTGATTTTTCACATCTGCAGACTTGCAGTTTGATAACTTTGAAGGTGAGTTTATATCTTCACACTCTGCTAGAAAACTCTGAATATTTACCTGCCACTTCTCTGAGTATACCTGTGACCAAATGGTTTTGTTCCTCTAGAGTCCTGAAGAGGTGGACTCCTTCAGAAGTGTGTCATCTTTCTCCATACTCTTGAAAATGTTCTGGTTTATTCTGTCTTCTTGCAAGAGAGAAATTTTGTTAATTCCAGTCCTTGCTCTGGCTTTATCTGTTAAGGCAGCAGTGTATGAACCCTTTCAAGGCATGCTGCAGGGCACCACAGCCCAAACCAAGAGCCTGACCTCCAGCGCCTGAAGTCAGGACTGAAGTCAGGAGCCAGGAATGTTGTTGTCCCAGGTGCTCCCCATGGGGCTGATGCTCAGATCTCTAGCACACCCTGTGGTACTGAAGCCTAGACCAGTGGGGCTGAATCCCAAAACCCTGAGTCCATAGGCAGAGTTGGAGGAGTATGGAGGATATGCCCCCCACAACTGCAATAAAAGAACAGGGCAGTCCCAGGTGCCACCACATGCACACCCCAGCATCTTCTCTTCCCTGTCCCTTGGCCAGGTCAGAGGTGGGAATCTGGAGCCAGGGAGTGCAAGGAAGCTGCTGCTGGTGACATGGAGCAGGCAGTTGCAGCATTCCCTTCTCTCCTGTTGCTGCTGGTGCCCTGAGCTTGAAGTGTCTTCATAGCTCCCAGACCCTTTGCACTTTCAGAGGTAGTTGGTAAGGACCACCTGAGTGATAGGACCTGGCTCTATGGCTGGCTGACACTTTCAAGAAAAGGGACTGCAGGGGAATCCTCCCAGCACACAACCCGTAGCACTTCTTTCCATATATCTGAGCTACCCTTTCCCTGCATTTAGAGCTACCCCCTGTCCACACATAGCTGCTAATTACCCCCTTTTGGACCCTGAGATGTTTTGAAACTTTTTGTGCCCCCCACATCTGAGCAGGCTGGGTGGCCTTCTAAGATCAGTCAGGGGTCTGAAAAGCTGGCTCTCTCTACCTGGACCTCACCAAGTGGAACTGGCTTGAGCCCCCCTGTTTCCCCAAATAGAAGTCAAACTATTCCCAAGATCTCTGTCCAAATTCACCTCCTCCCCTTGGAGTTTTTCAAGCATGTTGGGGACCTCAGAAAAAAAAAGTTTGAGAACCCTTGTGTTACAACACTACATCTCTTCTTCCTTTGGTCCTTTGCCTGCTCCCACTGCACTGAGCATATGTCTATGCTGTGACTTGGAGGTGTGATTGCATTATGTATAGGCATACACAAGTAGTTTTGATCAAAACTAGTTTGAATAATAATACCAGTGAAGCCATGATAGTGAGAGTGGCTGTACAGGCTAGCCCTAGCTGTCCAGAATCTTGGTAACATACTTGAGAACACTCATAGAATTGTAGGACTGAAAGTGACCATTGGAAGACACCTAGTCCAGTCCCCTGAAGGCATGGCAGGACTAAATATTAGCCACAGCCCCCACCATTTCATAATTATTGATGTATAAACTAGTTTGATCTAGCCTTATCAAAGATATCTCAGATATGTCTACATGTGGTGCAATCTCACTTCCTGATTGCAGTGTAGACATACCTCCAGCCAGCACTTCACACTCAGTGCAACATTTGACAGGAAAAACTGATGTTTATGGTTTCATATTGGGACAACAGTGACTATGAAGATCAGTGGCAAAGTCAGGACCACAATTAGGACAAATTTGAGCTACCTGCAAAATTTAAAATAGTACTAATAAACATTAAATACCCATAAATCCCCTTTTCGTTAAGATGGGAAACTTTGACAACCTGAAATTATCATTGTGTGATTTAGCAAGAGAATATAAAAACCGCTCAGTACTACAGGCAAATAATAAAACAAGAGACTGGCTCAGAATGGGTGCTGCAAAATAAATGATAGGGGATTTGTTTTCACTCTACTAAACCTCTCATGATACTATGCTACATACATGCAATTGTGGTTTCCAAGATTCTAGATCACTAGAAAAAAAAACTTAATTCCACCCTCAGAAACCCTGTGCTCCCATGTGGGTTGTTTGGTTTTTTTGTTAAAAAAAAAAAAAAAAAATCAGCATTACTAAATGATTTGAAAATGGCTGCACAACTGTCTTCACATATTTTTATTTTGCTACTAGGCTGTATTTTCTGTTATGCATTTAAAAGAATGAGGCTTTCCCTTCTGTATGCAAGGATTGTAAAACAGAAGATCAATAAAAGATTTTTTGCATGTTACAATAACAGGAGTTAAAAAAACAATTCTGTGTGGCAAAAAAAGTAGGAGTGATTTTTAATGTAGTTATCTGAGACTTCCATTTTTATTGTTAATAGCAGTTAAACAATATTAATAGTTACATATTATCTTAATATAAAATATGATTGCTAATGCTAGTACTGTGGCAATTATCTCCATTTCAAATTCCAATTTGTCCATATGTTCAAGTCTTTGAAAAACAGTATATTTGATAATTTATTTTTTAATAATTTTTTGCATTTCTTGTCTACAGAATATTGTTTAAGGACAAAGATCGGAATTGGGAAGAAATTGAGAACAAATTACGAACTGAAAGTGAAGTTCCTATTGTAAAAACTTCAAGCATGGTATGAAGAAGTATCTTCTTGTGTTAGAATGAGATTGTGTCAAAACAAACACAGAAATCCTTAAAATCCCTTTAATTTGAGCAAAGAATAATTTAGTATCCCTCAGAGTTTAAAATCTGGATTATGTTTAAAGCGGAATTCTCACTGGATAAATTTCATGTGGCTGAGGAAGATTTAAATACTGGCTCCTATTGTTTAGAAAAATAGTTATGCTTTCATTTAGGTAAATGAAAATTGTCAGTAAATATTGCAGGAAGAGCTTTCTTCAAAATTAAGAACATTAGTTTTCTACTTTTCGGAGGACATTATGAATGGTGTAAGTAAGAATTTGTGATTCCTTCTTATTTAGGACCAGAGTGTGGCCTGTCTTGAGCACCAGTGCAAGGGAGTGCGGCATGTGAGTCACCCCCTTACTCCATTGCACTGTATCACGGCTTCCACTACATCACCTCCTCATGCCCAAAGAAATGGGAAGTGTAGTCACGCCAGTGCATTAGGAGTGTCCATATCCATCAAAAGCGGCGAGGAGTCCTGTGGCACCTTATAGACCAACTGAAGTGTAGGAGCATAAGCTTTCGTGGGCAAGTGGGTCTTTGCCCACGAAAGCTTATGCTCCTACACTTCAGTTAGTCTATAAGGTGCCACAGGACTCCTCACCGCTTTTGCAGATTCAGACTAACACGGCTACCCCTCTAATACATATCCATCAAGTCTACTTCCTTCCTAGAGCAGCGGGGAGACCAGAAAGAAGACTGAATTTACTAATCAGATTCTCACAGCACAATAGTGCACTGTTCCTTATAGTGGCCAAAATCTTGAGATGATTAACCTAAATTTTTCAGTCTCGTTAGTGACTAGATATTAGCGCTTGATTGCATTTAATACAGGCTAGGGATGTTGGCAACTAGTCAACAAGCAAATGCTTATCGGACAGTTGAGTAGTGACTCGACTAGTCGCTCCCCCCAATGTCAGAAAGAGGCAACAAGGGTGGGGGGAGCAGGAGCAGGAGCCGGTGCTGAGGGAACCAGCTTCAAGCCAGTTCTCCCAGCATTGTCTTTGTGCGGGACAGGGTAGGCAGAAGCACAACAGAGAAACAGTACAAGCAGGGACTGCTTCAGTCCTCACTCCCACCTTTCTCTCTGCAGGCGCTTCTGCTTTTGAAATGTACAAGAGCTCTTGTACGTTTCAAAAGCAGAAGTGCCACAGGAAGCATGGGGTGACCAGGGAATCAAGCAGTTCTTGCTCTCTCTGTAACAACACTCCCCTCCCCCCCCCCCCCGTTTCCTGCCTCTGAGAGGCAGCAAGTGGGGGGAACAAGAGCCGGTGCTGGGGAGGAGCTGGCTTAAAAGCTGGTTCCCCACTCCCCCCCCCCCCCCCCCAGCACTGTCTCCAGGTGCTTCTATCAGAGGCAGTGGGGGGATAAGGGATGCTGCTGTGAAGTAGCCCCTGTTCACAGCGGCCAGGGCTGGCCACGGGCAGGGGCTGCTCAGGCACCAGCCCCTGTTTGCAGCGGACAGGGCTTTCTGCCGGGAAGAGAGGCTGCTGGACACAGTGTGAGCACTAGTGCTGATCACTGCACCTCTGCATTTTAAATCTAGTAAGAGCTCAGTGGCTCTTACTATATTTAAAATGCAGAGCCACAGCTCTGCACCACGACGCTTATCAACTAATCGTATAGTTGATATAAATTGTATCAACTATATGATTAGCCAGATAATCACATTTCAACATCCTTAATAAAGGCCGTCCTTGGTATAAGTCCAAGATATGTTCCAAAAAACTTGGACTTGCAGTGAAACAACTTGAAGCAGGAAGTTCTTTTCCTGCAGCTGACTTCTATTTATGCAAATTGGAATGTGTTTTTGCATGAGTTAAGAGCAAGGAATGAGAGGACTTAGAACACATCAGTTTCTACATGCGTCAACGACTTCCATGCGGAACAGATGTATACTGGGGCAGTTTATAGCATGGATGCCCTGTAATCTAAATCCAGCTTTATTTTTCTCTGAAACCACTGAACATTTGTTATTGATCCTGTAATTTCTATAGAACACTCATTTTTAAAAGGCAAATACACTTTACTGATTACGTGCTATGAATTTTTAGGTACATATATTGTTTTTTAATATAGCAAGTAATTCATAAAAACTGCTGACATAAGTTTATAATATTAGAAACATGGTAACACGAGGGGTATTCTCAGGTCTTTTTCAATTCAGATTTTTTTTTTACCAAGGAATCATATTTGCACCCTAAAATTTATTATATTGTTTAAGGATGCTCATAAAAGGCAGATTTTTTTTTTAAGTTTTAGTTTTTGTGTTTGTTCTTAACTTGCTTGATTTTAATATCACTATTTTTTTTCTTATGGCAAAGTAGTAAACTCTGTTTCCCAAATGTGTTTTGATCCCATCTACTGAATTTCTAATTTCTATTTAATATGTGGTGTCAAATTTACTGTTCAGTATCTAGCACCAAATTGTAGAATTCTAGTATTTTTCTGGTTCTAGATCAAATGTTCTCAAATGTCCAAGTATTATCATGACTGTTGTCTATGGAACACCGAGGTCATGATCAAACATGGAATCTGCTTAAAGATACTGCCTAAATCTACCAAACCCAAGATAATTGGCTCAAGTCCTTCTTAGCCACCTTCAGGAATCTATATAACAGATTAATCAGTACAGAAGTCTTTCAGAAGGATTCTAGAAGTCAGTTGCAAATTTCTTAGCTTTAAAAGAAGTGCGTCTTTGCTCTTTTCCAAGCATTATGAATGTTAGTATTTTGCTGCTTCAGTTTATAGTTCTAACATGCCAAATTGATATTCCAGAGGCAGGGTAATAGATGCATCCAAACTGACCTTATTGCAGGTATTCCACAACAACACGACACAATATTAAATGAAATGACTTCATAGCTACAGTTTCATGTTTACATATCAGTGATATAACTACTGGTATATTTTAGTAACAGCACTTGCTATGCTGTGGGGTAACTGCGTGGTCATGCTCAAATTTGTCTAATTTTCTTGAGCTGTGCCTACACTGTATAGCTCAGACTTTCCAGGAATGGCTACTGTGTTAGTGGGGTGCTCTACTCCAATAAATTATATCAGAGCCACTGTAAAGCTAACCTCTGCCAGTGAGAATACCTCTTCTCCTGTGGTATAAGTTATCCTGATTCTCCCTGCATCAGGTTATGAGACATAAAGTATTTTCCCTATATCCTCTAACAATTAATCTATATGGTAATTTTCCTGCAAGACTGCCAGTTAGCTGCCTCAGGCTATGTCTACACTGCACAGTTATTTTGGAATAATCTATTCCTTAATAGTTATTCCAAAATAGCTTATTTCGAAATAGCTCGTCTACACTGTAGGGAAGCCTCAAAATTAGTCCGAGGCAGGCTTCCCTAATGTAGACGTGCTATCTCAATGTAGAGCCTCAGGAGGAATAACTTGGAATGGCTCTGGTGAGGGGCTATTTCAAAATAGCAGAAGTGGAGCGTCTACACAGCCCCTATTCTGAAATAACTATTTTGGAATAGGCATTATTCTTCGTAGAATGAGGTTTCAGAGGTCGGAATAAGCTGTCCGTTATTTTGAAATAACTTTGCTGTGTAGGCACACCCTCAGTGTTTTGGCAAAATGGGGGTTCAGTCTGGCTCAAAGGTGGGAATAGGTTTTGTGGGTCCATGAACAAAGGAATGGAATAAGCCTTTGTACCCCCATTTAAGGAAGCAGCTAGCCAATCAAAGGAATTATTTGGTTCTGATAGAGCAACCTGTTTTACATCCCACTGCAATGCAGCCTCACCTAGCTGGCCACCTGGTTATTCCCTCTCTCCCCCCCCCCCCCCCCCCCTTCCCATCCCCAACTATCTCCAACAAGAGCCACTCCCACTGCAGGGAGATACAACCCAAACAACTTATGAGAAGATTTCTTTTAAATGTTATTAAATCTGCTTTTTCTTAGTGAAAAGTAACACTGGTAGTTTGAATATTTGTTTCTTCCCCAGGAGATTTCATCAATCTTGCAGGAGCTGAAAAGAGTTGAAAAACAATTGCAAGGTATTTAATATTTTATGCAGCTTTGTGGCTTTATGTCTAAATGCATTGCAGAATCCCATAATAATAGTGCCCAAGGTAAGGTAATATGAACAGCCTTCAAAATGGCTCACATTGATTTATTTTGTTTTAATTTAAGACTTTGGATTAAACATTTATCGACTATCACTGTTTCCAAGAACTAAAATTGGAAGTTGGAGTACAAATCCCCAATTTCCTGACCTCCTTCATGCATAACTTTACATTGCTTTGTAACAGAAATCGTTCTTAAACACAAGATTAGACGTTTTCAATTAATACAATTTAAACTTATTCACTTCATACTAAATTTGAATGCTGTGAACTGAGATCAAGTACTCGTATGAAGGAAGCTATACAAATTTCTCCATTGGCCAGTTTCTTATTGTTCATAGCAGAAGTTTTAAACAATTTTTTCATATCCTTGTTCAAACCAGCATATTATTTTTGTTTGAAGTAGTTAGTATATCCATATAAGATAAAACAAGTATTGTTTTGACTTCCATAATGTGTATATAAAAGAAATAAACAAAAATGTTGTTTTAATAAAATATAATGCTAAATAATCAAACATTAATATGATATGAATGTTACAGTCTTGGTGAAGAAGCTTTACTAATTTATTTTAAATCTATGGGGGGGAATCATTATGCATTTTGTATATATTTTTGTTGCTTTAGTTTTTCTGTATGTTGTAGCTGTAATTTGCTATTTTATTTATATTCCAATTTGATTTAAACCCCTCTATTAATGTATGTTTTTTAAAAAAGAATTTCTAGAGAAAGATCTAGATCCCTTGGACAGCTCATTGAAGAAATCTGCTCAATGTACACAAACTCAGAAATGTTGATTTGATTCTAAGATATATTTGCATTAAAGGATGAAGAGTAATGAAGCATATTTTAATATTATTATATTTATATGTATTGATTGCTGTGCTTGGGTTAACTCACTTTACCTTAAAGGCTTAGAAATATGAGGCCTTGAGAAGGTTAACAAAATGTATTTTAACACACGTCTAATCAGTGATCAATACTGTGATTATTTAGGTGCTCTGATAATCTCATGAGTGCTTTATGGAAACTGATCAATTCTATTTGGGAAGCAGAAAAATGCTCAGTAAACATGTCAAATTAATTGTACAGTGAAGCTCTGTTAGGTACTTTAGTTTGCTCCACTTCCTAATGCTTTTATCTAAAGGGGATGAAAGAAATTACTGTTTTATGCAGCATTTAATCAGTTTATGAAATGTACTACTATAGGGATATTTCCAAAGGAAATATAGTATCTTAGTAACATTACAAATTAAAGACCCTTTCATGTGCCTATGAACCTCATCTTCCATTACAGTGTAAGGACTATTGGTGCTAATGCTGCCAGATACAAGTTGATCATCAGCTAGTCTCTTTTTTTCTAGCCTTTCCTCCAAACCATGTATTGCATATGTTTTATATAGTCCCTGGAGTATTGGGGTTTAGTGTATAAAAAGGTTTTTGCAAGTGGTAACACATCAAGTTACAGTCACTATCGTGCTCTTGTATTAGGGTAATTATTCTGTAATATCCCGCAGACAACAGGCCAGTTTTTCTGTCTGTATTCTGGCATTATAGAAGTAAACAATATATCTTTGCATTATTTCCATTCAGACTCTGAACAATTGAAATAGTATAGAGCTGGCTTATTGATATTAATTAGTTGTCTACATACTCTTAACCCAAGGAAGGCTATTAAAGATGTGTATGAACTGAAATGCTGAAAAATATGACCGAGACTGTTGAAGTATTGTTTTTTCTGAAAGCACAAAACCCTAATCTTTGTTCTGTTTGTTTCCCTCCCTTCACTCCTTGGTCATATAGTGATTAATGCTATGATTGACCCTGATGGTACTTTGGATGCTCTGAGCAACTTGGGATTCACAAGCCCTGTTTTACCAGCTCAACCTAAACAGAAGTCCAGTCCTGTTTCTCACAGTACCCACACTCAGATACAACCAAACTGTCAACCAGAAGCTCGGGCCCTTCGGCCTGCTGTCATCTCTGTTTCAACTGCATTTGACAATGTTGAATCCAAGCCTGATTTCAGCATACATTTCAACAGGTTCAATCCAGATGGAGAGGAGGAAGATCCAAGTGTGCGTGAATGACATTATTAATTGTCATAATTATCTTCAATATAGAATGTCTAGATAGAAATGAAGAATCATAATGTTGGTTTTATACAAAAAAAAAGTCAAACTGCAATTGGTTTGTTAAACCAGGTTTTTTTTAACTGTGATGCTTTGATTGTAATGCACATCCTCTTCAAACCATACAGATGAGCATTGATACCAATGTAGAAAAGCAGGTTGTAGCAGGTTTGCCTTTTGTGCTTGTGTGCTTTGCAAACAGTTATATCAGCAATCTTTCCATTCATAAATGTTTATTTCTAAGAGCCATGCTATTAAAGGGACCTGCAAGCAGAAGCAGACTAACATCCAGTCTTACTGAAACCCAAAGTCTCCTGTGCCAAGCTAGTCTATAAATGGACCTCTTCAATTAAAGTTTGTATAGAATTATTGAACAATTTAATTCTGAGTAAGATGATTTATATGATACATTACCTTTGAGTACAATAACACATAATTATATAAGATAAGACAGACTTTGCAAAACATTAATTCCTGCGTGCTGAAATTTTCAAGCAGTTCTGTGATTTGTATAACCTCGTTCCTGCATAAATTGTCTTGGGGTTTACGAAGTTCAACTATTATGTTTGCACTAAGAATTTGCCGGGAGTGATAGGTGAACATATCAATATCGATAGGAGTCAGTCTTTTGATGTACATAGAAAATTGATTATACTGTACTTGTTTCAACACAGCAGTATTTTAATCCATTTTCTGAAAGGACAGTTTGGCACTTTTTGATCTTGTTCAAAATGTCTTTTTGATGTGAATGGAAGCAGAAGGATTTCATAACTCATTTCTGTCCAAAAGTTTGTTGAAACTATAAAACTAGTTTTCTCGTACAACTGTGGGACATTTAAAAGCATGTTGAAGCAAATGGGTTCTCATACTAAGTCACCAGTTCATATGCAACATAAGTTTACAAAAGCGATGTGGGTTCCTTGGAATGATCATGAGGTGTAAAATTTTCTTCCTAAGACTTGGAGATAGTAGTCATAATTTGGTTGATCAATAGTCTCACTCCCAAGCAACTGAATTGCTTCTGTATATTTTCCTGTAGAATCCTCGTAAGTCAGTTTCTCTGTCTTATACATTTAAAACGATGCTGAAAGAAGACTGCTAATGTAGATTTCTTGCTTATGCCACTGAAAAGCAAGTCTATTTAAAATATCCTACATAAACCTATTTTCTATATAAGTTTGTCCCAGTAGCGTAACATTTGGAAATAATAAAAAGAAAAGTGAATGACCATGTATTTCCAGAACACTAATTTGGAGGAATCTTATTTCTTCTGTTTAATGTAACTAATAGACTGGAATTTTCCTGTGTTTGCATCGGTCTCTGTATATTAATGTTGCACATACAGTTTTGCAGCTTTTATGAAATGGTCTTTAGTAGTTCAGCAATAATCCTATATGACATATGTTTAAAATACTTTCTGTACATTTTTAAATTGTACAGGATTTCAGAAGTTACTAAATAGTTGGACCAGTTAATAAAAATGCAAAAACTTTTTTGTAGTGATGTAAAAAAAACCCAATAATTTGTGGTACAATGGATTTCATATATGTTTAAAGTTTAAAAACATACAATATCCTTCTTGTACAACTCAATATTCTACTCCATTGGTTTACAGAGGCTATAGGAAATGTTTGAAATGGTGCAGAAGGGCAAAAATAAATTTAAAATAGTCAGGTGTTGAAAACTTAATGCACCATAACCACTATCACAATTCTGACTTTTGTTTAATCTTTGAGAACCGATTTTTTTTCCCCCCAGACACATGAAAAATAGGAAATGACTTAGGAAAGATTAAAAATTTAGGCTCTCCGCACAAGATTTTGTTTGTGTTCATTCAGGCGTTTACACTCTTTTGTTCTGTAATAAGTGTTTTGCATCTACTATGTTATTTTGTATGGACACATTCGCCTTATTTATTTTTGTTACATTTATTATGTATGTTATTTTGTTATATGCATTTACAGCTCCATTTTTAAATAAAGTGTTTCTGGAACTTTATATATGGTGTATGTGTGTTTATATATGTATGTGTGTATATAATTCAGTGGTTTAGAACTAGTAAGGTTCAGATGTGTCTACTTTGGTGGAACTTATGTTAAATTACTCAGTTAGGAAATGGCATTTTCCTAAATGTATTTCCAGATCATCTTTCAGGAAAGAAAGACTTTATATTGTTTCTTCTAGATCAGATACACTGCTCTGACAATAATACTTATTGTTCACTTTCCTGCATCCAGGCTCACCATTCCCTCACTGTTTTTACTTCTGTTTGTGCAGCTAGAAAGGCAAAAATCAGACCTCTCTATCATCAAATAGATTCCAACTTCAGAAATAAGAACAAATCAGTTTTGATCTACCTTGTGGCAGCAGAAACGGGTAGTTTCCAGACCTGTTTTCCGTGAGCTAAAGAAATCCTGTTTAAAGATTTTGATTTTATTCCAGTATGTTGGCTTTGTTTGGCTAGCAGGGAATTGGCCTGTGTTTTCTTCAGGAGTCATGTGCGTGTGCTCCACTGGGTACAGCAGCCTTATGTACAACTATTGCTCTAGAAATATCATCAGTCTACATATTCCAACACTGCGCTTCTGCCATCAGCCCCACCATTGGTACTGGCACCCTGGGCTTCAGCATTCAGTGATGCAGCACACACTAACTCTTCCAGATTAGCAAGCACAAAACTAGACAGAGGTACCAGAAGAAGCTTCACAACTCTCAACTTCAGTCCAGTTGAAGGACCCCAGGTTTAACTGACTCTGTAGATTCCAGTTAGGCAAGGCCTTAGCACTTAATACCCCACCAAGGACATCCCTTGTGCTCTTCGTGGATCTTGTGCTGATCTCCTCAGAATCTTGTGGAAGTCCCTACCTGAGCTGACACTGTTGTAAGGGTACCCACGCTAGTTGCCAACGCCTTCATCAGCTTGTATTCCTCACCATGCACATTTCTGTAAGTACTGAAACAATCCATGGGTGTCTTCAGAAGGTGATAGTTCATGATTGGTTCCCCCCCCTTCAGGTGTTCTATCCACTTCAGGAGGTGAGAACCCAGCCCATCTGTGAAGGAAGAGGAGGGTGTGCTGATGTCAGGGAGCCCCTCCCCCCACCCTCTACCCATTCTCCATAGAGCTGGGGGGAGCGGAGCAGGGATGGAGGGAATTTGCTGGCTGCTTGTGGAAGTAGGAGTAAGCCTGTCTTAGACCCCTGTACCACCACTCAGAAGCCACCTGTGGTAAGCAGTGCCCACCTGGAGCCTACATTCCAAACCCTGGCCCCAGTCCTGAATCTCTCCTGTATCCCAAACTCCTGCTCTAGCTCTGAGGAGTCCTGTACCCAAACTCCCTCCCAGAGCCTGGACCCTAGCTCCCCACCCCGCAACTATTAAACTACCTCCCACGCTCCAGATCTTTTAGCCCAAGATCACACTCCAGATCTTTTAGCCCAAGATCACCCTCTCCTCTGCCCCAGCCTGATAAAAGTGAGTGAGGAGGAGCGAGTGAGCAGAGGGAGGACGGAGTGAGCAGGGGTGGGACCTTGGAGAAAGGGTAGGAAGGAGGCAGGGTAAGGGTGTTTGGGTTTGAGGTAGATCCTGGATTGCACTTAAAATCAAAAAGTGATCTCATGTTTAAAAAGGTTGGAGACCACTGTTATAGACCAATTCCCATGCCCAGATCCATTTCTGAGGCCTTGTCTGCAAAGCAGAAATGAAACAAAAGAATAGTGGGCCTGGATACTCAAGCCCTGTGTATGGAGGCAACAGTAAAGAGAATGTCTTGAGGGCCATGCATATAGCCCCAATGCTGAAATATTGTTGAGCTAGAGGACTTCTTACTCCAACTCCTGTGATCCTCATTGTATGAGGAATAAGGAAAGTCGGAGGAAGAGTGCTCTTTCCCAGACTGCCTGATGTGTAGGCAGTGCCAAAAGTCAAAATAAGCTATTTTTACTTAAGCTACATAATCGATATAGCTCAAGTTGTGTAGCTTATCTCGGCTTTAGCCCTGCTGTGTAGGCATGCCCTCAGTAGCTAAGGTGGATATTTTGTGTTTATTTCTTTAACCGGTTTCCTGATACAGGTAGAACCTCTTTAATCCTGCACCCACGGTGCCAAAATAGAGAATTTGCCAAACTGGAGGAGGTCATTATTGCCTAGCAGCATTACTTCCACTGCTTACTAGGCTCTTAGAAGACCTTTAGGAGTAAAGCAGAACTAAATAACAGCACAGAATCCTGAGAGCCAGGAGAAGTGGCTGTAAGCGAAGTTTACTGGGTGGCAGGAAACTTGTCCACACTCATAAGAGGTCATCGAGCTAACTAAAATCATGCCAGACCATGGATGTTGCTGAACTAGAGAGTGCCAGATTAGAGAGGTTTAACCTGTAGTAAAATTTCAGATTTTACATAGAATTTTTTCTAAGAAGTTTCACATTTAAAATGCTAATCTTTTCTGAAAAAGATGTGTCCAGTGCCTCATTAACATTTCTATTGTAAGAACAAAACAGGCTTAAACAGAAAATGCAGAAATAGTCTGTGCTAAATTTTTAATGAACACCAGCATCTGATATATCCAATGTGTCCAAATCAAGAAAGGTGAAAGTGATTGAACCAGGCTCTACTGCTCTGTCAAGGTTTGCAGTCTGAAGTCAATGGGACCTGCGCTCCAAAATTGCTCCAGTATTTTTGAAAATCCCACCCTGTGAAACAGATATTTAGGAACCTAACTGTAGTCTCCTGTTTTTAAGATTTTGCACCATTGATATGAAAAAGTACATGACAACTTTAATACATTGAAAGTCTAAATAACTTTCATTGTTAACACTGAAGCAGTTTTGTTTTGAAGGGAGATTGATTTTATGCCTTTTTAAGAAAAAAGGGGTTAGTAAAAATACTGTTCGCAACAAACACTTGGGCTACGGCTAGACTGGCATGATTTTCTGGAAATGCTTTTAACGGAAAAGTTTTCTGTTAAAAGCATTTTCGGAAAAGAGCGTCTAGAGTGGCACGGACGCTTTTCCACAAAAGCACTTTTTGCGGAAAAGCGTCCGTGCCAATCTAGAAACGCTTTTCCGCAAAAAAGCTCTGATCGCCATTTTTGCAATCGGGGCTTTTTTGTGGAAAACAAATCTGAGCTGTCTACACTGGCCCTTTTGCGCAAAAGTTTTGCGCAAAAGGGACTTTTGCCCGAACGGGAGCAGCATAGTATTTCCGCAAAAAGCACTGATTTCTTACTGTAGGAAGTCAGTGCTGTTGTGGAAATTCAAGTGGCCAGAGTAGACAGCTGGCAAGTTTTTCTGGAAAAGCGGCTGATTTTCCGGAAAAACTGTCCAGTCTAGACACAGCCTTGTGGCACATAGTTACCTTTAGAAACAAGTGATCATATTGATCAGTCGGGCTATTCAGATGAGTAAATTACATACCTGCTTAATTGTTTGCAACATCAAGTCCTTCCTTTTTGACATTTTGTTTTTCACTGTGGGAAGGAGTGATGTGATCGCTCCTCCTTCTCTGCCCAGTCCAATGCGCTGACCGCTTGCCGTCGGGCGGTACGTAGTCGCTCCAGGTTTTATCAATGCCCAGGCAATATTAGATCGTTCCTTGTCATTTCGCTTACATGGTCAGACCTTGCTCAGGGCAGCCTACAAATGGCGGAGGGGGTAGGGAGGCCCGGACCTGCCCACTCTCACGGGCTCCAGCCCAGGGACCTATCCGACTGGTGGGGCTTCTGGCCGTAACTCACCAGCCCACGGGCCTCCTTCAAGGAAACCCCACCCTGGACTACTTCCTACCCCCTCTTTGGGGTGATAAAGGATAGTTCTCCTCCACCCTCTGTTTCTTCTATTCTTCTCCCCCGACTCTCCACCTTATATCTCTTCCGTGCCTCCCCCCACTCCCTCTGTCCCTCTGGCACTTTTGAATATGGCACCCGCCCACGCTGGCGCCCCTCCCCCGAGGGCATCTCCACAAGCGTCATCTCCCTCCCCCCCCCCCCGGGCGCTTTCACAGACACGGCGCCCGTGGCGTGCCAGCGCTTGCGCTGCCCAGCCAAGCCACGGCTTGGGAGCAAGCAGCGGAAGTGGTGGCTTTAACTCCATGCTCCCCGTGCAGCCCAGGGATCGGCGCGGTCCTAGTGCAGGTCGACACCGCCGCCGCGGTGTGATGCCACCCCTTCACATACCTATAGTAGTCTTGTAAAATTCAAATGCCATATCCTACTAGCCGTGGTATTTACAAATGCTGATACCTGATTTTGCTAAAAATTAAAATCTCAGTAAATGATGGTAACTATGCTGGTGGTAATAAAGCCATTTGTTCTGTGAATGCTGATGCATATCTTTCAACATCTAAGACATCCATGAATTCTTGATAGAGGTTAGTGGCTTTGTCATATGTAGCTTGTTAGCAAATCAGATTTGTTCCTCATCCCTTAGTATGTGAGAGAAAAGTGTTAAGTGATGTTTTTAAAATTTATTTTCCAGTTCTGGCTCATATCCTATCCATTACACTGTGTTAAATGCAATAATTTATACTCATTTTATCTAAGCTAATAAAGGCTTTATGCACCTGACTTAGTGTAGTTCTCCATGCAAACCATCTCTTTTATGGGCTTGGGTAGGTTAAGATTTGCTTCCATCTGTGTCTAGTGCTCACATCCTGCAGCTGGCCTATTAATCTCCAGGCTATGTTTTAGAGCTTTCTGTTTAAAGGAAATGTCTCATACAGTATCAGTGAAAAGTGTTCAGTCATTTATATCAAACCCTGGGCATTTCTGTCACTAAAACAGAAGCACCATATTAGTAATTATGCAGCCATGCAGTTAGACTGGGCAGTGAAGGCAGTAATATATTTTAAGCCCTGTGTTCAGGGGGTTTATTGTCTGAGAGTTTATGCAGAAGATCTAAGGTGAAGTTCATGAGAGCAACTGTACTGTTACTATTGGCTAAAAGTTATTGGCAACATCTAGCAGACGATACTGTTGTCTCGTAGCTTGTAGCCGTGTATAGCTAGAGACAGGACCCTGCAAGAAAGGAGGGAGCTAGGTTGAAAGACACATATAGAACTTTGTCAGACTGCAGTCCTGCCCTATGAGAGTGCTTAGGGAGTTAGATCCAGAATGGGTCTCAAACTCAAGCCCCTCAGGCCATTTACGGCCTGAGCAATTTCGTAACAGTCCCTCCAGCCTGAGGAATCTGTGACTTTGTGCAGAAGATCTTTGAAGTGCATACGTGAGAGATCTTGGCAATTTTTAGGCCTACATCGATAATGCCTCCAGCGACTGCCAACAAAGAAGTTACACGCTCCCCCAGCAACTCTGAAGAGTCACAAGTGAACCCTTAATGTGCAAAGTAATAAAATCAGTACATACATCACTAGCGATTTGTTTCCTGTCACTTACTGCAAACAAAAATGCATCTGGAGATGCAAAGCTGTGCATGTGAGATGGAGGGTCTGTAATGGAATCCAGCCCTGATTTGCCTCCTCATGTCTGCAGCTGGTTTTTTGCCACCAACAAATGGTTGAACACTCTTCCCATCCTCCCTCCCCTCCCCTGTTTTAGCTGGCACCCGCTTTATCTGGAAGGCACTGCTGATCAAGCAGAGTGATGAGTCCTCCTCCACTGGACATATTTGTCAAACCCAGCTCTGTCAGTGGAGCGCAGCAGGGGGAGGCACTAGTCTGCTATAATTTCTATTTTGCCATAAAGCACTGACATTGAGGTGATTTTAAGGAGGTAAAAAGTAAACGTTTTGGTAGCTCGTATACCTCTGGGCTTCTTTAGTCAGGAAATCTTTAGCAAATCTGCCCTTTACACTTATGCCTGGTCTACACTACAAAGTAGGTTGACGTAAGTTGCCAGGGAGGCCAGCAGGCTGGCCAGGTTCTGGGAAAGGTGTGTGTATAGGGAGAACTGAGGCTTTGTGCTTCCTGAAAGAGGCAGGGCCTGAGGCAGAAGGGGCAGGGCTGGGGAGCGTGTGCTACCAAGAGCAAGCTGCACCATCATCCCCATCAAACTTTCAGAGTCACCTGGAGTGCAGCGCCTGGCATTTAGCAGCGATTTAAAGGGTCCAGGGCTGCAGCTGCCACTGCTGCTGCAGTAGCAACATCAGTGTCTGGGAGCCCTGGGCCCCTTTGAATCATTGGGCCCTGTGACAATTGGCCTGTTTGCCTTCTCTGCTATGGGTAGGCCTGCAAGTGGCCTTCTGTTGACCTTTTCTACCAAATCTGGGTAGGGAAATTGGCTCACATTTGTCTCTGACTGAGATAAGCACTTCACCATAGCAACATAGTAATTCCACCTCCCAGTGAGCAACGGTCAATGTACTGAGGTCAACCTGGTGTGAGAGCAGATACAGCATGACCATCGCAACCCTAACAATTCTTCAGCAGCTATCCCTCAATGCTCAACATTGAACGACTCCATCACAGTTGTGTACTCAGGGGTCATGGATACCTGCACATTTCTTTGCCTTCCATGGCATAGCTCCCCCTTACATGAGGTATGAATTTTACCCAACATGTCCCACCAGATTTGCGTAGCTCAAACTGCGTATCTTATTTCGACATACGGGTGCCGTGTAGATGCACCCTTTCAGTATTTCTGTATCCCTTAATCTAACTGTTCTATTATTAATACTTTAAAATTTCCCCCTTCACATATGATTTTCACATCTCCTTTTCCATGGAAGACACTTCTGCCATTTATAATTCTGTCTCTTGTCAGCTTGTATGTTTTTCTCTTCAGTGTTTTCCCATCTTTGTTAATCATCACAAAGGGGGAGTGATAGCTCAGTGGTTTGAGAATTGGCCTTCTAAACCCAAAGTTGTTGTAAGGCAGAAATGCTGAATAGAGAAAAGAACTGTGTAAATTTTAAGGCCCACTACTTGTAATGAATCTAAGTGGTATAATCTAGCGCTGTATTCTTGTCAAATGCTGGGAGGAATTGCAAATTATAAGAAAATGTGTGTAAAGAACATTAATGATGGAGAAACTGTTTAAATTGTGGTTTTCCAAAATGGAGTCCAAAACTCCATTTTGTATTTAGAACTTTGCAGAGTTGCTTTTGCAGTTGAGTATGGCATCAAATGTGCAGGTAGAATGTTTGAGTTTAAACATTAAGCTACCTGACAGTTAACTTGGCATAAGTATGAATATGCATGAGCATTCATATCAGCCAATCAAATCATACCACGCTGCAAGAGCATCTTTGTTATATCCAATCAATTTAAACCATCCTTGTCCTAATGAATATGTATGAACCTACCTTATATAAGGTGTGACCAAACAGCAGTTCGTGCTGGTTCCCGGACCTAGCTGGGGCCTGCAGCGTCGGGGCGTCGGGCTTAGGGATAGGCTTAGCTTAGGTTACAGAGAGAGTGAGTCATCCTTGTCCTAGGTGTATGAAAGAGGTCCTGTAGAGATATTCTTCTAGAGAAGCTAGCGGAAGGCTATGCTACCTCTATTTTATATAATATAGTATTTTCTTGAGTCAGGCTGGCGGAAGGCCAGACCTCCTCAAATAGATTAGTTAGGTTAGTTAGTTTAGTATTTTAGATAGATTAGCTATCGTCCTCGAGTTTGTACAGCAGGTTGCGTCGGTCCACGCATGTCAGCCGTCATCGTGCTTGTTCGTCGGGCTCGTCGCGATTTAGATAAGGTTTTATTTTAGGATAGAATTAGAGTAGATAGAACAGAGTCATCAATCGCCTGATCCTGCTGCACCGAAGCGCAGGAAGAGGATCCGGAGACCAGAGGCTTCACGGAAGGTGAACCGACCGTCACCGAACTCAACCGGCACTTCGAGGGATCACCTTGGCTGTTCCTCTCCTGCGGCTTCCAATTAGCCAAAGGATTGTAGGTCGCCAAGCGACAGGATCACCCAACAAGGGACGCCTGGAAGTTCCTCCCTGAAGGCTTTCAATTAGCCCAAAGGTCGTAGGTCGCCAGCATCGCATCAATCGGCTTCAGCGCCGCTGACTCTGTTGTAGGTATAGGGACCTTGAGGGACTTCCCCTCCTGGTTCATTTAATGTAAAGAGGGGACTGCCCCCTTGTGTGTTCATTAGAGGTATTGCTGTTAAAATTTCTGTTAAACAATATAGTCCTGTGGTTTCCAGTTTTAAACCAGACTTACGTTTTAATTTACGCGCCTTATAAACTAAGATCTGACACTCTCCGGTGAATAGATACGGAGTAGGGGGTCGTTACCTTAAGTACCATCCCTTGCGGATTGGTCAAGCTGTTAAATTAACCTTCGGAAGGTTGTCCTTAAGACATCCTTTCTAATTCTGTTGATATACAGGTAACATTGTGGAATTCAATCTTTGAGGGGGCCGTTTAGGGATCAGGGGCAAATCTGTCAGGGATGGTACTTGGTCCTGCCTTGAGGGTAGGGGATTGGACTTGACCTCTCAAGGTCTCTTCCACTTCTATGAGATAGGTATATCTCCCTATATTATCTGCCCTTCCTTTCCTTTGTCTTTTCCTTGTATTTCCCAAATGTCTTCCATTCAATTTACCCATCTCCTACCTCTCCAACTCTTTCCTGGTCCCCATGGGTATTCCTTCCTTGATGGCCCAATTCCTGAAAGGATAGGGAACTCTGCAAGACGGAGCCAGAGAAGCCCCCTAAGAGGCTGGGGAGGAATTTCTCTTGGCCAACAGTGAGCCAACATGTGCTGTGGAGCAAATTCTGATTCAGTGGGGCAGTTATGATGCAACTCTGTACTGAGCTATTATTGAAGGCTGTGGTTTTAAAGGGCTGCTTGAAATAGCAAGAATTACAGCAGTCCAGTGTGAAAATTGAAGTGCCACTCATTAAAATAATTATTTTTTCAAAGCTGGAAAGAAAGACGAAATAAAAGAAACAAACCGAACCTGATCACAATCAGTAGGTTCACAGCAAAATGGATAGTGACATTGGCACAGCCTCATATAATATATATAAAAACTGGAATAGGTCATCGTTAATGGAATGGAATCTTTCTCAGATTTACACCCCTGAGCATGCAGCTGGCCCGAACATGATCAGCAGCTAAACACTTCTCCATTTTTTTCAGCTGCAATACACAGGCAGAAGAAAAGCCTGTGTCCCATTTCGCTATTAGCACCTCAGAGACATTTTGCTCTTGGAGTGTCACAAGGTGGGTAGGGTTAGGAGCCCATGGATTCAGACCTATTTCCTGCATTTGATATACTTTTCTTCATTATTTCAACACTGAGCTCATTGTGTGGTTTATAGCAAATTGATTGATAATGGCAGTTACTCATGTTTAGTGGGTCAAAACCAGACTAGTAACATTGTATAACTTGCTCTTGATTAGTGCAGACATCTCCAGATTTTTCCTACAGCACACAATATTGATTGACTGTGTCCTCTTTGCATTACATCAATGGTTTCATTAGTAAATATTAATCTTTTTTAATCCTAAAAAGTCAGTCTGCTAAAACCAGAGGGCACAAAAACTGCTTCTTGCTGGGCAGACAGGAAATCAGAGGGGAAAGAAAAAGAGCAAAGCAAGGAGATACAACAACAAAATGAAGATATAATTATTTTAAATATCTCCTTGTCTTACAATTGGCAGGAGACAAGACATAAAATTGGAAGATTTCAGGCACAAATAAGTAAAAAAGCTGAAAAGAAGCTGAAGTGGAAAAGCGGGGTTGGGAATCTCAAATAGAGGGAGTACAACATCAGCAGTAGCAAGGCTGGAGAGGGGGGGAAATTGATGGAAACACTCTGGATGTAGAACTACTGCCAGTCTCTGGTTTGCTGCCTTGATCTGGGTCTTTTACTGCCAAAAGACTGTTTAACTTCCACTGACCCCTCTTCTGGCTGCAGATGAGACCATCAGGGCTGCTGACACAGCTACTCATGGTCTCCTTGCCGGTCTTTCTTTGATCACCCTGTCTCTTCCATCTAATCAAATACATTTGCTGACAGCAGCCTTAACTTGTTATGTGGAGTGATAATGACTGCATATTCCTCTGGGCACTCTATTATCCTGATTCTAGGCAATCCCAGGATGAAAAGGCAGCACTGAGGGCCCTAAATCATTCCAAGTGGAAGCTGACAGAGGAGACTCCATAAAATCTCCCCTCACAAGAATCCACAGTAAGAGAGTCCCTTTTTTCTCTATTCACTTATCAAATCATTTCCCCTATTTCAGCATGAACTAATATTACAAGTTTTCCACTCAAAACTTGATTTATTAACAGTAGTACCAGAGCAGTGGTTCTCAACCAGGGGCACACATACCCCTCACGGTATGAAGGGGTCTTCCATGGGGTACATCAACTCATTTAGGTATTTTCTTAGTTTTACAAATAAAATTAAAAGCTGAAATGAAGTAATCACAAATTAAAATGTCAAAACTTGCTTGTTTACATGGCTCTCTGTACTACACACTGAAATCTAAGTATCATATTTATATTCCAATCGATTTATTTTATAATTATATGACAAAAATGAGACAGCAAACTGTTTTTCAGTGTGTGTGCTGTGATGGTTTGGATTTTTATTTCTGATTTTGTAAACAAACAGTTTTTAAGTGAGGTGAAACTAGGGAGTACACAAGGCAAATCAGACCCCTGACAGAGGTACAGTATCTGGTAAGGTTGAGAGCCAGTGATTTATGTCCCAAATTCAGCACTGGAAAGTTAGGATCTGCCAGTATTAATAATTCAGAACAGGGTTTGGATGAAGTGTAAAAAAGACAGACACACAAGTTAAATGACGAGGTTCACAATAAATATTAAATGGCTGCTTCATTCTCTGGGGACTCTCTATTGTGCTTACTGAATGAAGGAAAAATAGTACAGCTAGTAGTTGAAAGATTGTCCCATAGTGAAATGAGGTTTACTGGAGCGGTCGACAAAGGCTTCCCTTGTCGACTGCGGCATGTCCAAATTGCCCCGCTGTGCCGTCAAACAGCTGATCGGCACAGCGCGGCAGCCATTTTTATGTAAATGAAGTGGCGATTATTTAAATGGCCATTTCATTTTCCTATGTCTAGTAAACTCATCTACATGGCTCCGTCGACAGAGCTATGTAGTCTAGACATACCCTCTGTGACGAAGGGCTTTTGGTCTTCATGGCTTGGCCCTTCATGGCTTGGCCCTTCATGGCTTGGCCTTGCACTACACTGTACCCGTAGCTCAAAATAAGCTATGCAATTTGAGCTATGCAAATTGCATAGCTTATTTTGTTATTTGGCATTGTCTACACAACACCAAAATTCAAAATAAACCTGAAGCGACCCTCACTCCTTGTGGAATGAAATTTACAGGGACATTGGAACAGCACAGCTGTTATTTGAAAGATATTTTGAAATAGCAGACACGCTGTCAGGATGCAGAATGTATCCCAAAATAGTGTCACAGTGTAGACGTTACCCCCCCCCCCCCCCGGCTGCGTCTAGATTGTCATGATTTTCCGGAACAGAGCATCTAGATTGGCACAAGCACTTTTTCTGCAAAAGCACTTTTTGCGGAAAAGCATCCGTACCAATCTAGATGCGCTTTTCCACAAAAAAAGCCCCGATCGCCATTTTTGCAATCGGGGCTTTTTTGCAGAAAACAAATCTGAGCTGTCTACACTGGCCCTTTTGCACAAAAGCTTTGCACAAAAGGGACTTTTGCCTGAACGGGAGCAGAATAGTATTTCCGCAAGAAGCACTGATTTCTTACAGTAGGAAGTCAGTGCTTTTGCGGAAATTCAAGTGGCCAGTGTAGACAGCTGGCAAGTTTTTCCAGAAAAGCATCTGATTTTCCAGAAAAACTGGCCAGTCTAGACACAGCCTTTGTGTTTTTACCTCCTAGAGGGGTATAAGATTCTTTTTATGCAAGCTGTTTAAGGAAGCTTTCCAATATAGTGCCATGATGGTGCCACTTCACCAGTAGCTAGTAGGGGGATCCTGGGCCTGCCATCTATTTAAAGTTTAGGCTCAGGAATCAGCAGTCAAGGTTTGCACCTCTTGAACCTTGCTGCCTTTTCCCATACCTTTTTCCTGCAGCTTCTCTACCTAGTTTTCTTCTTTTCCTCTCTATTGTACAGAGAGTGGCCACTGGATCCCTCATTGTAGCCTCTTTCTGCTGCCAGCTTGCTGGCTTTATATTAGACTCGCCTGTTCCTTCTAAGCTGGGAACTCACCTTTCATGGGATTAGGCCACTGAAGTCCCTTCACTCATGGCTTATATGATTAACTGGCTGTGTCTAATCAGCCTCAATAATCCTTTCTAGGGTGATACAAGATGAACACCCCATCACCCATCCAAAGAGCAGTTCTGGTTCTAAGAATCCCAACCAAAAAAAGAGCAGTTAGTTATTAAACAGTAATCAATTTGCTGTCACCCTGTACACATATCAATTTTCCAGGCAAATGCAAAGATTTGTTTGAAATGGAGAATCTGTAATGGAGTCCTGCACTGATTTGCATCCACTTGACGGCAGCTGAGTCTCTGTTGTGACAGCAGAACCAGCCTACTTTTAGGAGAGAGACTGTCATGGCCTAAGGCCTGTGGACTATAGACATCCTTCTTTTAATTATGGGAAGGCTTCATTTTCTTTTCACTGATGTCATGGTGGGATGTTGAAACCGCATGATGTCTTTGGACTAATTTTGGGATTTAGGGTTTCTGTTGCTAGGTATACAAATACAATATACTGATTGGACTGATACAGAACTGCTCCAGATAGAATGAATTGCAGTAGTCCAGTCTGGAAATGAAGGCACAATAATTAAAATCAATAATGATAATATATAAAAATTATCAAAGAAGAACAATAGAAAAATGTCTATGAAACTGGTCAGACAATCATTGTACACCTGTTAGGAAGAGGATATAAAATAAAATGCATGAGAGAGGCACAGTTCATCACAAATGTAATAGAATCTTTCTAAGATTTGCATCCCGATAAACACAGCTGAGTCTTACATGTTCAGCAGCTGAGTCTTACATGTTCAGCAGCCTCCCAACTCACTTTCAGCTGTGATACAAAGGCAGGGCAGGCTCTAAAAAGCCTGGCACTTCAATGAAGAGCTTCAGAAGCTGGGCAAGCATTAGTGACCACAGGCAGAACCATGAGTCTTGCAATTATTATTGCTTTGAGCATTTTAGTAATTGAGCTTATTATAGGGATTATAGCAAATGGGTTGATAATCATTGTAAATTGCACTGCGTGGATCAGAAGCCGAAAACTGACTTCATGTGACATGATCCTGACTAGTCTGGGCATCTCCAGATTTTTCCTACAATGTATGATATTTGCTAACAATATCTTTTTTGCATCATCTCCAGTGATGGATGGGCAGTGTGATATATGGAGAATCATCTACATTGTTTGGATGTATCTAAGTATTCTCAGTCTCTGGTTTGCCACCTGGCTCAGTGTCTTCTACTGTGTGAAGATCGCCAACTTCAGCCAACCCCTCTTCCTCTGGCTGAAAAGGAGAATATCAGGGCTACTACCCAAGCTGCTCATGGGATCCTTGCTGGTCTCCTTGGTCACCTGTGTCTCTTCAGTCAATGCCATAGATAGAAAGTATGTAGGTAATTCAACAAATAATATGTCAATGAACACTAGAGTGAAATGTAGACCTAAATCTAATTTATCTTCTGGTCTCGTTATTTTGTCCATGCTTGGATACTCCTTTCCTTTCTTTATATTTATCATTCCCTCCGTACTACTAATCATTTCTCTGTGGAGACATACCAAGAGGATGGAGAAAAACACAAGCAGCTCCCAAGACACTATTGTGGAGGCTCATGTCAGTGCAGTTAAAGGTCTGGTTTCTTTCATTTTCTTCTATGTTTCATATTTTATGGCACAAGTAATATTTTCAATAGGAACATCTGCCCACAGCAATGTCTACTTTATATGGTTTTGGGTAGTGGTAATGACTGCTTATCCTTGTGGGCATGCCATTGTCTTGATTCTGAGTAATCCCAAACTGAAGAGGGCAGCGGTGAGGGCTTTGAACTATGCAAAGTGCAGGCTGAAAGATGGGGCTTCATAAAATCACTCATTATGAAACGTAATAAAAACAGCCACTTCTTCCTCGTATTTATATAAAAAAAACATATTCCACTATATACTAAAATTAGAAGATTTCCCACCACAGCTTTGTTTCTTGAGGATAATCGTAGAGGACAATGTTAAGGTTTGAGTTGGCGTGATTCTTTTTACCTAAATGTTTGTAATTTGATAGCTCACAGAAACTGAGAGCTAAGTGAGATTTGCCTCCTCGGGCTTTGTCTACATTTAACATTTTAAAGCACAGCACCAGCAGCAGCACTTTAAACTGAAAATGTGGCCACCGCATGAATGTTGGGGGAGAGCTCTTGTAGCATTCCTTATAAACCACCTCAGAAAGGGGAGTAGCTAACAGCACTGGTTCATACTGGCACTTCACTGCGCCGTAACTTGCTGCAGCCGGTTTCTTCACACCTCTGAGCCAGAAAGTTATAGAGCTTTAACGTGCTAGTGTAGACTTGACCTCAGACTGAGGAGCAGAAGAGCCCTTAAACTGGTAAAAACATTCAGCTATACTGGGGTCCTTTGGTGAACAATATGACTGGACCTTCCATGACCAAGCTTTGAGATCTGCAGCATACCAGATACCCTCAGAGACTTCTGATGATCTTGAGGATCTTTAGCTGAAATGAGAAGAATATCACATTAACAAACGAAATGATAATCTATAGGGTCTACCTTGTTGTTATGGAAGGTGCTAATGGCTGCCACCAGGTGAACTTTGGATTCAAAGAGAATCACAGATCAAGTTAAAAGTCAATGGGCACACCAACCATTCTGTCAGCCTCTTCAAAAAGAGCATTTAAATCCCTTAACATAGTAGATGAGACAGTTACAAACAACAGAAGGTCTGTCCTAGCCACGTGGCGGGTCAGACCTTCATGGACTGCGGGGTTTCCCAGACTGCAAATACAGGGAATATTGGTTTCTAGCGAGGAGAAAGCCTGGAGAAGCAGTTGTGAGACTGATATTGAGAGGAAGCAGAGAGACAGTTTGCTTACTGGGCACAGCACTTACTTGAGTGGCAGCCACTGAGAATCCGGGGGTGAATCCAGAGCCAGGAAACTGCCTGAAATTGTTTAGTTTCTACTGTGTTCAGGGATATGGGATTTTGTGTACATTAATATAAACAAACAAGATTACATTAAAATATATCACCCAAATTGCTTATTCAATGTCCCATCCTACTGGAAACAATCAGACAAGGCCCTGAATATTGGATACTTATGCCAGTGGGGAAACACCAGTGTTGCGAACAGAGGAGCTCTTCCAAAGAGAGAAATTATGAGCATGTATCCCCATGGAACCCACTGGGAACAGATAACAAAGCTGCTCACAGAAATCAAAGCAAATTAATACCGAACTGCATTTAATGCTGGCCTAAAGAAATGAAAACAAAAGCTGGAGATTTCCCAGAAGGAACTAAAAAGAAATAAAGCAAGAGTCAGAGAAATTTCAAAAGTAATAAGAGCAACACATGGAAGTTTCCTAGAAAAGACTGAGTCTTATATTTTTAAAAATACAATAAAAACCCCTTGCTGGAGCAGCTGCTAGAAAATTCCCAGTCTAGATATAAGGAACCAAATAGTCACCTGGAGAAGGAATTCTGTATGTTGCAGATGACTGTGGATGTCAGCCTCCTGGATGAGGAATCCAATCAGCCAGAAACTTAAGTAAAACAGGATACTTTACAGTGCTGTACTACACCATTGGTAACCCACAGAGACCCAGTGGGGTGAGGTCACCTTGTTCCGGCTCAAATAATGCACATCTGTTATCTTTGAGGGAAAGAATTCGGAGGGAGGGAGGGAGGGAATTGGCTCAGTTATATATCATAGCCGAAATGAATGGATGGAGAGATGAAGAGAGAGGGAACGTTCTGGAAGCCAATTTGAGAGGCCTGCTCTGAAAATAAACTGTATTGTTCAGATTTGGTATAAGCTCTTGACATGCAGTTTGAAGCCAGACATCAGTCTGAGGTGGCCAGGGCACAACTAAAGACTAGAAGGTGAGGAAAAGAAGAGCCCCTGCCTCAACAGACAGGAAACCTGGAGAGACTTGTGTTCCAGATGCCAGATTCGAACGAGGACTTCTGGGACAAACTAATAATGGCCCAGTTTCTAGAAGATCTGCTGAACTTCAGCCTACAGCTCCAGGTCAACTAAAGGAGACCAATGACACTGTGTGAGTCTGTGGAATTTGCTACATACTGAAGCAACACACCAGAAAAGAAAGTAGCCACCAATGGGAGCATGGAAGCTGAGTACCATGAATTCTGTAAGTATGTGTCTGTGTCTAATATACAGGGGGGAACAGAGAATGTTCATGATACTTACTATGGGTTAGAAACATTTTTAATTTTGATTTGTAATACAAGAGGTATTGGCAATAAGGAAAATAAAGGAAGCAGTTCAGTAAAATGCTGGTGCCATTAAAGTTGTGCCATAAAAAAAGAATTGTTGTAAATATAAGGCTGGCCAGTAGAGATGATGACAAATCGCTAATGAAAGTACATGTTTGACAAATGAGGGGACATCAAGCTGAAGGGTCAATCTTGAAGGTATAAAGTTTACCCAGGCTCCACAATCATTGCTTAGATCTTGGCAATAAAACAACAGGAGAAGGAATTTAGCTATTGAATGTGTAATAGGAGCTGTGGAATTCACAGGGGTAGAGAACCCAGGCTCAAACATAATCATTATTAGCTCAGACATGCTGAAGAGATCTAACTGGTCTCAGCTAGAGACAAGGACTGAGGAAGAGGCTCTTGTCCAAAAATGAAGAAAACTGTTTTGAAAAGTAGATCTCTGGCATTGAGCAAGAGATCAGGGTAGCCAAGATAATTAATGTAAAGACCCACTAAATTGAATGCTGAGAGCGCCCCCATTGATGCTGTGACTCCTACTCCTTGCAAGAAAGAAGTGAAGTCAACAGGAGCTTTTTTCCCATAAACCTTATGCTGTGAAGGTAGCGCCAAAGCTCTACTTAAGGTATGTTGACTTCTGTTATATTTGTTATATGGGTGGGATTGCATACCTTAAGCCAACCTTTGGCTGTAGTATGGACCTGGTCTGACACTCTTGATGGGGACTAGCATTTATTATCCTGTTTTCTAGTTTCTCTTTTGCTGATGGAAAGTTTCTCCGTATGGGATTTTAAGCAGTTATTTCCAATAAAGCACACAACAGTTTCTTAGTAAGGCTCCGTTGCCCACACGGTGTTCAAGTCAGCTCTGTCATCAGCTCACCAACTTATGTCAAAAGAGATTGTGTCCCTGATTATCTATGAGAAAGAAAAGAACTTTCCAGATTTGACATTTTTATATGCCTGTATTTATTCCCCATTCTCTCTAATTCTCCATTAGGCTTTACAACTGGAATGTGAAGAAAAGAGAGAATATACGTCATTACGTCAAACAATTGAATTTTGTTGAGTTGTTAGTTGCTTGCTGTAAAACTGTCATTTGGCATTTTTCTTGGTTTCCCAGATATGCCACAAATTTAACAAGAGGTATGGCTGTTTCCATCAAATATAAGTTTGCCAGTTACCTACCATGAAGCTCATTAAGATTAATGTTAATGAAAAAAACAAATCTGACTCTCATTGTGAATGTCAATTATTCAAGTAATAAAGAATGGTTATTAGCTGGGAAATTGCCAAGTAGAATTAATTTAAATAGTTTGTGACAGGCTTAATACACTTCTATAAATAAGCACCTCTGATCTCAGCACTATACTGCATGCATGATCGTTGAACGGTCTTAAATGTTTTCATGTAATGCCTGACTCTGAGAGGTTACAAACATCCCAGTTTCTATCAACTTCACTCGATGCTGTGGGCAGTCAGCACCTGTCAAGAACAAGCTATTAGCACAAAACAAGTTCCTGTCTTAGTTTTGCTGGTAAAATAGGCTAAATTTAGAAAATCCAGAAGACGGGAATATCCCATTATAGGAAAATATGAAGCTAGTGCAGGAAAAAAGAGTTCCAAATGAAAACTCTGCTTAAATGTGCTGCATGCTACAACCACAGATGAATTTTAGCAAGAGCTTCTTGAGGCAGCGTTTTGTTTGTTTGTTTGGTCAATTTGACTATATGACCACTGCAGCTCACCATTACTAGTCACTGAGGGTTACAAGGCTTTCTCCTCGATGAGGCACAATCACCAGCTATCATGACAATGGGACTGATGGATCTGCTCTTCGATGGAAAAGAATGGCAGAACATTTACTGACTGATGAAGTCCAGGCTGTCTTAAACCTGGTGATCCTTAGCCAGGACAAAATGAAGGAGGAACGTGGTGCAGGCTGAAATTTGTTGTTTTGAAAACTGAACTGGCTGATTTATTACCAGTTCTGTTGTCTGATCAAATGTTGCAGCCTGGGGATGACAGAGAACTAGCAAGCCTCTACTGGTCAGTATGATCAGGAGGGGTAAATAAGGAGGTAGATACATTCATGCATACAGAAGGGCGGGCATTGGTAATTCCTCATGTGGACATATCTTACTGGGCAGCTAAGTTATTCAGGGAGGATGATGTGTACCTCTCTGACGGGGAAGCAGATGTATTTTTCTGGTATGTTAAGGAAGAAATCAATAAATATCTAGCAATCCAGTGGGGGGAGCGACAGGGGAGGCAGCCAAGCCAAATTACATGTTCCTTCCTCAATAGGGAAGGAATATTGTTATTGGACAGAAACTCCTTCTAAATGGTAAGAGCTAGAGCCATCAAGTTTGGAGTGCAGCTTCTTCTTATCATAACTTAAAGCAAGGTGAGGGTTTGGGTATGCCAAGAAAATGGGACGTGCCTGGAATTTGATGGTTTCTTCTAAAATGGAAAGGGAGGGATCTGGCAGGAGGGAGTAATACTACAGAATGACCATGGGGAGGGGGGCAGCAAGAGATCAGAAATGAGCATCGGGACAGCTATACACACCTCTATTGGACCATCAGGGGGAGGGTGGAGAACAGGACAGCTATCTACTATATATTTCAGAAAGTTTATCTGTTTACATGTCTGTATGTCCTCTAGCCAGCAGCAGCCATGGAGAGGTGTTTCTCACCTGATCCCTAGCTTCTGTGGTGACAGAGGGCTGTGATGGTCTTTTCTCTCCATAGAGCAGCCTGCATACTGAACATTTCATCCCCAGCCCCACCTAGAGCAATGATTTAAATGAAGAAAAACAAACTTATTTGAGTTAAGGACCTGAGCAACGCCGGGTAAATCTTCTAGTAACTAATAAATAATGATGACCTGCATGGTACAATTTATTGCTGGGGATGCCCAGATATTTTAAGTTAATGAAGTTGCTGGCTAATTAAATCACATTCATTGCCTGGCTGGACAATTGCATAGCATGTTCCATGTAGGTGGCTACACAGAAGATAGTACTGCAAGATTATCAGTCACTTACCTTTCACCAGCACTAAATTCTCTGCAAAGAAAATAAAAATATTTGCTATAAGGTGCCTTGTTTTCAGACGTGCTGAGCATCCACAACTCTCAGTGACTTTAACAGGCACTGTAGATAATTGGAGGTACCACTGAAAATTGGGCCAATCCTGTTAGATACAAGGACTTGTGCTGCAGTTTACTAATTCAAAGTGTTATTCTCTGAAGGGTTTGAATTTTACCAGTCTGGTTTGGCTGTAATATCACTATTGGCCCACAAGTGTACTGAGCCTTCTACAAATATTTGTCAGGGTCATCCTTGTCTATTTACAGTGTATGGCCTCTTAGACAATTGCTTTCTTGCTCTCCTGATTCTGGGCAAAGCCATTTTGTTGTCTCATATAAATTCTCAGCACTGCTGATTTATTTCAAAGTTGCCAGAGGCCAACCTTTACAATAATGGAACAGATGCTCAGGAATCCTGTCCTTGACTCTGTCTACTTCTGCTGAACATAAGCTTTCTCTTCTAGAAACTTTTCCATCTCAGTTCTGCACTAGTAGCTCTGTTTTGTTCACCTTGTCTACATCACCAGATGGCAAAATAAGAAGCTACTGTGTTGGGAAAATACAATAAAATCAATCCAGATTCCCTTACATTTTTGTATTGCTTGAAATGTGGAGATTTTTTTTTGCATTGCAAATATGCATAGTGTTTGAACTGTATGTTGAACTTGCTGTGTGTTGTGGTTCCAAACGCTTCAGCTGTTTTCATCTCTATTTTATAGATTCTAAGGCCTGAAGAGACCACTGTGACCATCTAGAGTGACATCCTCTGTAACTCAAGACATAGAATTTCCACAAAATAATCCCTACTGCAAAGCTTTTAGATAAACTTGCAATCCTGGATTTAAAAATCATCAGTGATGGAGAATCCATATTGACCCTCCAATGGTTAATTGCTCTGATTGCTAAAAATTGATGTCTTAGTTCCAATCTGAATTTGTCTAGCTTTGTCTTCCAACCACTGGATCATGTTTTGCCTTTCCCTGCTAGACTGAAGAACTCATTATTAAATATTAGTTCTCAATGTATGTATTTACACACTGTAATAGTCACCCTCCGCTTTCTTGTTAAAGTATCTAAATCGGTCTCCTTGACTCGATATCTGTAAGGCATGTTTTCTAATTCTTTAATCAATTGTGCAGCTCTTCTCTGAACCCTCACTAATTTATAAACACCCTTCTTGGATTGGACACATTACGTCAGCAGAGATTGACCAGTGCTAAATCCAGAAGTAAAATAACCTCTCTACTCCTATTTGTTTCCTGGTTTTGCATCTTAGAATATATTAGGTCTTTTGGCCATTGGCATCATGCTGGGAATTCAAATTCGGCAGTTTATCCCCCATGACTCCCAAATCTTTTCCACAATTACTTGTACTTAAGCTACCATTAATTTTTAGTTCTGTGATCAGTTCCTCTTTATCTGTTTAAGTCTAATAAAGAATATCTCTGTGTTCACTGTAACATTTTTTGTTAGGAAATTGTAGTTATCTATAATGTTTAGAAATTCCGAAGATATTTATTATTGGCAGCATGAGATTGCCAGCATATATCACTCAAATTGAAATTTCCCATGATCATACAGCTTTTCCCCCTTACGCTTTATAGACAGATGTGTAAGGAGGTGGTCATCATGTTTCCTTGAATTGTCTGGTGTCCTGTAAGACACAAACTAATACCTTATCTTGTGCTTTATCTGTGAGAAGACTGATCCATAAGCATTCAAGGGCTTTTTTTTCTGAATTATCAGTGACTCAGAAACAGCCAATGCCATTTTTGACATACAGTCAAATCTCAGAGTTACAAACACCAAAGTCATGAATTGACTGGTCAACAACACACCTCTTTTGGAACAGGAAGTATGCATTCTGGCAGCAGAGACAAAGCAAATACTGTACAGTACAGTACTATGTTAAACATGAACTACTAACAAATAAAGGGAAAAGTTTTTTTAAAAAATTGGCAAAGTAATGTGCTTGTTTCATTTAAATGAGATGGTTAAAAGCAGAATTTTTCTTCTGCATGATAAAGTTCCAAAGCTATATTAAGTCAATATTCTGTTGTAAACTTTTGAAAGAACAATCAACATTGTGTTTAGAATTACAAACAGCTTCCATTCCCTAGTCGATCATACCTCTGAGGTTCTACTGTAGAAGGCTTCTCCCTTTTCCCACTCAACCCTTCCTCTGTGGCTTATGATAATTGATTTGAACAGTTCAGTACTATGAAGCATCCTACCAGCTTTCTGTAATATCAAATAGATCAAAGTTATGCTCATAAATAAACAATTCCAATTTTTCTGGTTTGTCATCCAGGCTCCTAGTATTGGGTACAAGCAACTTGAATTTCTTCTTGGTTCCTTGATTAATTTGGTTCTGAAGATTTTGATTTTGTGCTGAGTGTTCATAACTTCTTCTTTTTACCTAATGGATTTCTGAAATCACTCTTTAGCCCCATATCCTTTTATTGATGAACTGTACATTCATTTGGGAAGGATTGACAATATTCTCTACAAGTTAAACTCCAGTGGACATGTCAGCTGAACACTTGTTCTCTGACCTGCTTACCCAACATGTCACATTTATATGTTTAAACTACTTGGAAAGCAATGGTCCCCAGTATTCTAAGTGCCCCCCAAACCAGCTTTTACTGGTTTGTCTCTATATGTGGAATGCAAACTGATTAATTACACCATACTCATGGAACAAGAACATTCCAAATTATTTATAATGGTAATTAAGTAGTAGTGAATGTAGGGGTAAATCCTGAAGTCTTAATGACATTCCCATTCTCCCTATGTGGACATATTGGGATGAAGAAGAGGAAACTCTTGGTGATGCAACTTATGGAACCTCTGAAAAATTCTTTCATGTAAGAAGCCCATAAATCATCCCCCAAAAACTGTGATTCTTGCTAGAGATTACTGGGAATTGGCATGAGGGTCATTTCTAAATGAATACATTTGGACAGACCAAAACAATACTTGTGCTGAGTTGGATAGTTTTGGCCTCATTTTGACTTGAGTAATCCCTTAGTAACTTTTCTTACAGCTGCTGCTCTATAGGACAAGGGTCTGCTTTGACCATTGAATGTGCTTAAATTGGAGAACAATGGATACACAATCTGAACTCCTGAAAGGCAATTTTTCTCTAATTATGCAAAGTAAAGGATGAAAATGACCTGCTCAAGTATGCATGATTACTGGATACTGAATAGAGCCCTGCAAATCTGCAGATATCTGGTTTACATCTGAGGGTTGTATTTACAGATACATAAGCCTGGCACAGATACAAAATGTGTAATCAAGCAAATAGAAATAATAACATGAAAACAGCATGGCCAGCAAAAGTTTTGCAAACTGAAGTTTATGCATGAATGTATTGTATCAGTAACACATAGTGATGATTGGAAGAGAACTAATGAATAAGTAATTTGTATGTGCCCATGTATATTTTATTATTTTATTTGGGTAGTTGGAGCTGCCTAGGAGAAGTTCATCATGACCTTCCTATGCCCTATGGGAAGGTAAGTAGCCATTGCCTTTCTCTGTGTTTCTGTCATTCATTACTTTAATAGTAACTGTAAACACACCAAGGTATGCTTTTGGTTCAAATAAAGGTCTGCATTAATAAATCTGAGTGCCTTGGTCTCAGGTGTGTAACATTCTCACCTAACAAGGTACATGGATCCCATTAAGATTA
Organism: Pelodiscus sinensis; assembly: GCF_052426305.1. Lineage (NCBI taxonomy): Eukaryota > Metazoa > Chordata > Testudines > Trionychidae > Pelodiscus > Pelodiscus sinensis. Next base: position 133,541,228 of record NC_143054.1, on the reverse strand, counting down.
AAAAACCCAAGCCCAAAGCACTACACTGCCGATGGTTCTCCTTCCAAGAACAGGATTAGAGAATAAATGATCCTCATTTGAAAATGCCCTGTTGGAAGGTGCCCCAACACTACCGGGCTGAAGGGCATATCCAGAGTATCCCTCTGCCTCTTACATTTTGCACCTCAGCCTCTATGCCTCCCACTAGAGCACTGACAGCACCCATTGGGCATTACACACAACACAGAGACTTATTAGTCTCATCCACTTTTAACTCACCATTTTTACAAGCTGCGTGCTCTCTGCTATGTTCACATCACAGAAACCACTCTCAGGAAAAAATGTCATCCGACTCTGACAATGACTTCTCTAGGGGCTTTTCACCAGAGAATTCTCCTTACACAGCTTAGAGTATTTACTCTTCCAGATTTGGAAATATGCCTTCATATTATGGCAATCCCTGGGTACCTGCACCTGACCCTTACCCCTACTACCAATACTGGTACAAATGGCAATATTATCACAAACACCAGCATGGCCAGCAGGCACTTTATCCAGATATTATTCCATCAGTGCAACCAGGAAACCTGCATTTAGTATTGAATGCTCTAACTAGACCACCTTTCGAACCAATTTCAGCTACCTCATTATTACACTTGTCCATGAACACGGTTTTTCCTTATAGCTATTACCTCAGCCAGACGGCTAGGAGAGATCACAGCTCTAATGGCGGATCCCCCATACACAACCTTTTTTAAAGACAAGGTCACGTTACGTTATGTATCCATCCCAAATTGCTCCCCAAAATACACTCATCCTTTCACATCAACCAGACAATACACCTTTCCACCTTCTTCCCCAAACTACACGCCAACTCTTTTGAGATGAAAATGCTCACTCTTGACCTGTGCAGAGCTTCTCTCTTTACCTGCAGTGAACAAAACCTTTCCAAGTGTCTCCCAGACTATTTGTTTCAATAGCAAACTGCAATGAGGGGCAGGCTCATTACAGAGACTCTCCCATTGGATCTCAGATTGCATCAAGCTTTGCTGCGCACTGTCAGACATGCCACCTCCAGAGAGCATAATGGCACACTCAGCCAAAGCCAGGACTATCTCGATAGCATTCCTCCATAAAGTACCCATAAGAGACATCTGCGCAGTTGCCACGTGGTCCTCCGATCACACATTTGCAAAGCACTACATGCTTACGCAGGGACCTCTTTCCAACCTGAAACTAGCTAAGGCGCTTCCACCGCTTTTCTGGCAGATCTGAAGTCCCTGCATCCCTAAAAGGAACTTGCTTTGTAGTCACCTAATGTGGAGCATCTATGAGGACATCTCTCTTGAAGAAGAGGAGGTTACTTACCTCAATAGCAATTGACGTTCTTTGAGATGAGTGTCCTTGTGGGTCCTCCCTTCCTCCTCTCTACTTCGGAATCCTCGCCTTCTCAAGTCATCATTTCGGAGTAGAGAAGGAACTGAGGTGTGTGTGTGGGGGGGGGGCTCGTGCATGTGCGATGCCTATAGCCTAACAGTGTGCGGCTGCTGGTGTGCTCGTGCACAGCCCCAGGGACACTGCTACAAAATTTCCTCTCTGAGGCTCGGCGGTGGTGCACTGACCAAATGTGGAGCACCCACAGGGATACTCATCTTGAAGAACGTCAGCTATTATTCAGGTAAGTAACCTCCTCTTGTTGGTTCTGACCAGTGTACTCATCTTAGACCTCTTGTATAGCTCACTGAGTGCAACATAGGCTTTGATGGCTTCCATATGCTGCAGATTGGCACAGTTTTCTGCATCTCAACGCAGAAGTGAGTATGTCAAGGGTCAGTGTAGGTGCTCTGCCCAACTAATGTCTGCATAGATCTCAAGTGTAGCCCTCTCATGGGAAGGGAATTGGCGGGAGAGTCCCTTTTAATGAGAGGAATTTATCAACCACACTTGAAACATTCAGAAGTCCAGCCAGGAGCAGACCATAGAGATCTTGTAAATTACTACCTGATGTCCAACTTCCTTTTCTAAGAAATTTGATCAAGAAGGTAGCAAAAAACCAAGGCCTTTAAGGAGCTGCCAAGATCTTAGGTCCTACTCAAACAATTTCAGGCAAAAGTATTACAGATACAATACTTATTGCTCTGATGAGTGACGTCCTCTTTCCCACAGTAAAGGTATGTGCTAACCACTTATAGAAGTAAATGCTTAGTTTAATTTTTCTGTTTAGATTTTACTTGATTAATTTCTGCATATGCTCTCTTTCTCTTTTTCTCTTTCTCTTTCTCTTTCTCTCTCATACACACACCCAACATATACCTACTCACACACAGACAGTCATAAACGAGCATGGCTATAAACTAAACAAGTTATTTTACTTAGGAACCTGGAATACAGGAAGATTGATAGAGATGACTATTATCCAGTTACTATTTTCAAATACTTGGCCTCTTCTTTAGGAAGGCTATTTAGTAATTATTGTGTTTGTTATAGGACTAAATCTAAACAAATAGATTTAATGGGACACAGCCTGCAGTGGAAACTCTCTCGTAATCTCTTAAGTAGCAGTAGCTAAGTAGGCTTCTACATTGATAGCTGATGGAGTTGACTTCCTGAAACCTGAGCTTCAGTCATTCAGATCTGCCAGAAAAATTGGTCTTTTCCTTTCTCAAGAGAAAACAGCCTGGATTATAATGGCCCTTATGTGCATGTACAAATGTAAATCAATCAAGGTTTCAGGGGGTGGAGAATGGTGGGATTGTAATCTCCAGCTTCACAGACTCAAATGTAGAATCTCGGAATTCTCTCCTGGCTGCTCCCACAGTCGCAGCAGGTTGTCAGTTCTCTGTTCCATGGTACAATGGATTATGCAAATGAGTCTGGCCAGAACTCTGAAAAGCTATTTTCTTGCTATCTCGCCCTGCTGCTCTACTTAAACAGAATGGAAGAGTATAGAAAAATTGCAGCATGCTGTGCCAGCAAGAATGCCCACTTTAATTCCATACTGAATAAAGTCTGAGGTAAAAGATTAACAGATTTCTGTTTCCTTTCCATTAATACATAAAGTTCTAAACTCCCAGAGATGAGGAAAAAACCTGTTTCGGCAAGGGTTCACCAGCTGGAGGCTGGTTATTCAATCGCCAAATGGGAAACAAGTTCCCTAAGGCCAGACAGATTTTAGGTTTAGCACTACGCTACAATTATTTATTGATGCTCATTTAAACAAAATTGTAGCTTCACGATTTGACCTGCATTTTGTGACATTTGAGATGACAGCTGATTTACAAATGCAGCTGCTCGGCCACGCTTTAACTGCTGATGTTTGGGTACAAAATTAATCTTGGCATTGCTTTGGGCTGTTTGCTCCCAGACAGTTGGTAATCATAGATAATGACTGACTTCCTGTGGGCGAATGCATGAAGGCATTCTCTTAAAATTACAAAATATTTTTGAGCTCAGACATATTGTCAGCAACAGTCCTATTTTTCTCAGTTGAAAAGCAAATGAATGAAGAGTTTAGAAGTGCGCTCTTGTTATATGGCCACTGCTGATATGTTTGTGTAATGGTGTTGGCCACTGGAGGACATTAAAGTCCATTAATCTATAACTAGAAACTTTAGTGCTAGCATTCGACTGAGAGCTGCCAGACTACTGCTGTCAATGATTGCATAATTCCATTGGGGAATATTAGTGAAACTCTAGCACCAGTTGCATCAAGAAATAACAGATTTCTGTTTTAACACTAAGAAACATGACATTAATACCCCTCATTAATCCTCATTTAAGCAACAAATAAGTCATGAATATTTTATTGATGTTTATATAACAGTGACGTTCCATTAATCTTCACTGAACAAATGCGATTATGGCTGCAACAAAAAACAATGAACATCTTAACCCTACCCATATAATATGATAAAATAGATTTGGACACACTGATTGCAGGGAGCCATTTGGCGATGATTAAATTTGTTGATGATGACCCGGATCTGTTTCAATTCTCAACCAAGCAACTCTTGCTTCTGAAAATGCAAGAATATCATGCTAGCTGGCAGGCCACTCTTAATTATGAGGTAATAACTTGGATATACACTCCCCCCAGAAAGGGACCCACCCCAACTGCAGGCCTTGTGTGCTCTTGAGCATAAGCCCTGCTCCCTGCCAGGAGCTGTGGAGAACTCGCTGTGGGGAATGCTGCAACTCCTTGCACCTGCAGTGAGTTTCCCTTGGCTCCTGAGGTGAATTCCCCACAACTCCTGGCCCCTGGAGGTGAGGTCCCTGTGGTGCCTGGCGGCTGTGGTAAGTTCCCAGTAGCTCCCAGACCCTGCCGCCTCCCCTCAGGCTGGGACAGGAGACCAGAGAATAGGCAGAACCCAGAACAGCAAATCCATAAGTTATGAGAGTGTTCTGTGTTGGTTTTTGCCACCATGGGAAACATATTCAAAGGAAATACCCTTTAGCTTTCAGAGAGAGCGAATGCCTCAGTTTCTAAAATGTTTTCTTTCCAAGACTGAGCAGGGACTCGAATGCCTTGTGTAATCACCCAGGCTGCATCTACACTGGCATGATTTTGCGCAAATACTTTTAACGGGAAAGTTTTTCCATTAAAAGTATTTGCGCAAGAGAGCGTCTACACTGGAATGTGCTTTTGTGCAAAGGACGTGCTTTTGCGCAAAAGCATCCGTGCCAGTGTAGATGCTCTCTTGCGCAAGAAAGCTCCCCCATGGCCATTTTAGCCATCGGGCTTTCTTGCGCGAGAAATTAACATTGTTTGTCTACACGGGCCTCTTGCGCAAGAACACTTGTGCAAGAGGGCTTATCCCTGAGCGGGAGGGTCAGAGTATCAGCGCAAGAAGCACTGATTTTGTACATTACAACGTCAGTGTTCTTGTGCAAATACTCGTGGCCAGTGTAGACAGGCGGCAAGATTTTGCGCAAAATCTTGCCAGTGTAGACACAGCCCTAGTGTTTTAATAGTGTTTCTGGCTCAGAGAGAAGCAGTAAAATGTTACCAAATGATAAGGACATTCACAGTCTTCTCCATTTTCCAGCATCTCTCTTGCAGTTTTAGTTTGATGTTTCAAGTTTGTACATACAGTTAGAAGGGGAAAATCACTTCAGGGCAGTGCCACAACTAGAGGCCAAATGATGTTATACTCCTCCTCCTATGCATCTTTCCCCACATTTTTTCCCTACCAGCACCAATGAGAAATGAGGGCCAATGCTTAATTTGTGACAGGACTTGCTGGGCATGAGTCTATGCCCCCTTGGACTTGGCAGTTCATAGCCCTGGGACTTCAAAGCTTTCTGCATCAGTCATGAAGGTAAAAAAAAATTGTAGTCATCAACTGGGTACGTTAAAAGATAGCTGGGCTTTAGGAATGTATACGGTCACTTCTATATTTTCTTTTGGCTCCACTCACTCCATATGGCCAGAGGCTATCGCAAGAGCCTGATTTTTCTCACTTAAGCTCTGTTGTACCTGGTATACACAGCTGTTAAGCTGTAAATCAAAGCAACAGTTGCTTTGTTCATCTCTTCGGATGAAATATATGGACTTGAGCTAGCCTTTGAGCTCGGTGGCCATTTTTCTCTTTTTAATTTTATTACCTTTCGAAAGGTGCTTTGTTGAATTAAAATGGCATTATTTGGTGTAACAGTTCAACCTGTTGCCAACTGTAATAATAAACCATCTGTGTGAGAGAGGTTTTGTTTGCTTATGTCATTCTTACATATGGCATCTAAGCACTTATATCTAAGAATGACATAAGCAAACAAAGCCTCTCTCACACAGATGGTTTATTATTACAATTGACAACAGGTTGAACTGTTACACCAAATAAGTGCTTGATGCCTCCAGAACAGCCATACTGGGTCAGACCAAAGGTCCATCTAGCCCAGTATCCTGTCTGCTGAAGTGGCCAGTACCAGATGCCCCAGAAGAATGGAACACAACAGGTAATCCTCACGTGATCCCTCCCCTGTCACCCATTTCCAGACAAGCAGAGGCTAGGGACACCATTCCTACCTAACCTAGCTCACAGCCATTGATAGACCTAACCTCTATGAATCTATCTAGCTCTTTTTTGAACCCTGTTAAAGTCCTTTCAAATAGGTCTTTAGTCTTTTGAGTAAACAGAACAAGGAGTCCGTGGCACTTTAAAGACTCACAAATGTATTTAAAATCTGGAAACAACTGTGCTTCCATATTGTATTTTATTTTCAATCTCTTCCCTCATTTTTATTACTAAATACATGTATGCAGACAGGATGATAGTTTCATAAGGTTTCAGCTAATCCTCCTGACGTCACAACCTCTTGTGCATGGTTAAAGTGATTGGAGAAGAAATTGACGAAGTAGGAGACAATAACTGGTTATTGCCGAATTAATATAAGGAGAGCAAAGACTTTGGTTTGCTATGAGTATTTGCAGAGCTTGAACGAGGGACACTAACAGCATCTACATTTAACAAATAGTATTATTCTGAAGAGGAGAAAGTCAGAATATAAAGTTACCAGAGAAGTGGCAAGATGATCTCATATGATCTCTGGGGAAATAGAAAACGTTAGTTGCCTATGTAATGTATCTGTTGCCATGGTTCTCAGACTGAGAATCATGACCCACTAGTAGGCCTGGAAAGGATCCTCAACAATATTTCCCAGAAACTAGAGACTAAAAAGCAGAAATGTAATCCTAATTGACTTAAGCCCATGCTCTTGTTAAAGCACTGCAGTGAAAACCCAAAGCACTTCTCTCTAAAGGATAAAAAGGAGAAGCAGCCATTGACAAGGAGAAAAAGAAGCGGTGTAGGGACAGACACAATGAAGAAAGCGAAAAGGTGGATGGATGACAGTGACTTAAGCACTCCTCCCTGAAATCTGTATAATAACTACAACAGGCTGTGACTCTGGCAGACCAGGCCACATCAAAATGTATTCAGGCCAATGTCCTTGTGTATTAATATAGATCAAATTGATTGTTAAATGTCTATTGGGTGTTTAAACTTTATAAAACTATTGGGGAGTTGTGTGCCTTTTCTTCCTGGTTTCCTTGACTAATCAATTAAAGGGGCAGAGAACTTTTCCTATCAGCATAACAAATCATGCTTATCATCACCATCTCCCTTTCAAGGTAAACTTTTAACTGTTTGCACAGGTCCTCTGCTGTTATGCTTCTGGCTTGATATTCTGATGGGTAATAACATTTTGACCAGGTGTAAGCATGTGAATGTTATAAATATGGATCTGATTCACCTGCTTTGTCTATGTCTGCAAGGAGGGCTGGGGGTGCGAAGGAGGGAGGAATGCCCCGAGTTCTTTGTCTTTTGTGGGTAGCCACAACATTATTCTGTAGTGCCAGCGTCTGCTCACGGCTTACGTGAAAGACCAAAGGAGTGTGTGATTGCTCAACAAGCTGATGCTGCTCTGTAACAAGAGAGGATTGCAGCTGAGAATGATGCCCCAGCTGGAAAGGATGGGTTGATTGTTCATGCCAGGTTTGTTATATAGGGAAAGGTGCCCTGGTGAGATATACAAGGAGATAGTTGTGCCTTAGAGAGACAGGAAAGAATTTCTCCAAATAGCTCATGATGGCCCATTTGCAGGACATTTAGGAATAGAAAAAACGTGTGACAGACTGAAACAGAATTTCTATTGGCCTCATGTGTTTGAGACGGTTGTGACTCACCCGAGATTTGCAATGTACCATCACAGTCTCTACCAATTGTTAAAGAGAGGCATTTGTCTGAGATATGGTGGTGGTGGATCTTCTACCATATACCCTGAAGCTGCGGCCTTATCTAACATTGAGAATGAGAAAGTGGCCACAGCCTTAATCACCATTTTCAGTAGTGAATTTTCCCAGTGACATGTTGATAGACTTGTGGTATAAATCTCATGTCTTTAGTTCTTTTTTAAAAAGCTTAGAAAATCTTACCTTTGAGATACGGTTAAAAAAATCTGGTCATGTTTAGTTTTGACAAAAGAAGACTGAAGGGGGATGTAATACCAGTCTTCAAATGGCTACCTTAATGAGGATGATGACATTTTCTGTGTCCACTGAATGTACCACAAGTAGTAATCAGCTTAATCTGCAGCAAGGGAGAATTAAGCTAGTTAAGAGGGGAAGCTTTCTAACTATAAGGCTAATTAAGCACTGTAACAGGCTTGCAAGGGCAGTTTTGAAACTCTTGTAACAGCAGATTTTCAAGAACCCATTAGACAAATACCTGTCAGGGATGGTCTAAGTGTACTTGTCCCGCCTCAATGTAAGGTAATGGACCAAATGACTTCTGAAAATCTCTTCTTACCTTACATTTTTATGATTCTATTCACTAGACCCTCTGCTCTCTAATATAGGTAAACGCACAGTCTAAAACTTAAACCTTATTAGAGTATATGGTATTTGGATCAAGCCATTTTTTCACCCTACTGGATGTTAAAGTTCTTAATACACAGGCTTCTCCCCCAAGCCAGACCCCTCAGTTAAAATCTTTGTATTTGCAACATTCTTGGTGCTTCCAATGTAGGTGGGGGAGGGCAAAGGCCAAGGCATGATGTCACTGTCCCTTATTTTATATACCCTGAGTCTATGTATCTAGAAAATTCTAGCTCAGACAGGTCCTACTGGGCTTTGCTGAGTCAAAGTTGAGCAACCCCCACCCCTTCCCCATCCTGTGGTCTTATGCAACCCAGTCATAGAGTTGAGCAGACCCAATTGTGTGGTGCTTGCACAACTGTCACTGCATTGTAAATACCTTGGTTAGAATGATTAATGGTCATTGATCACTCTCCTGGGAATGGTTTGCTTTCATTATATGTTAACTGGCGAACTTACAACATATTTCTGTAACAACCGTACAGCAAAATTCCATAACTTGACACACGGTAATAGTATAGGTATTTTGACAGAATGGGTTTCAGCAGATTATGACCTTTCTTTCAGATGATACCTTTTAAGGCTTTGTATGAAATATACCATAGTTATAGGATAGGGGTAGATATGGGGGTTGCAGGGTGCTGTTTAGAGGCACAGAATGCTGCAAATATACTAAGTAGATTTTTGCCAGTAGATTTATTCCAGCAATTGATATACAGTGTACTTGTTACAGTATAATTGCTAAGCACAAAGATCCTGCCTCATAACAGTCTTCCTTAACTAACTTTACTCTCTCTTGTGCATACAGAGTTAAAATATTTCTTCCCGTCTCCTTTTTATTTACACTGCTTTTGCAGGTGCATAGCTTCAGATCTATCAAAGGAAGCAGAGTTCCAGGCAAAACTCTCATCTCATTTCAGCAAACTCAACCCCCATCTGTGTGTTCCCATAAATACTATGATGTTTGGGAAAAATATGAGTCCTTGCAGAATTGAAGGCCATATTTCTGTGTTAATCTTCCCGAAAACCATTTGAGTTCACTGGAGGCTTTTATTAGTTATTTTTAACTTGACATCAGGAACACAGCAATAATTCTTGCTTTTGAATTTCCAAACAGACACCCTGAACCTCAGTGTAACTATTTCAGATAATTCACAGGTGACCTTGAAAAGTCTGCCTGCTTGAATCAAATGTCAGCCTGCCTTATGTATTTCTTTTGTTTGACACACAGAGGATGAGCTAAATATTTCTTGGAATCACTCACACTGGGAGTAACATGGTAAATTACCTCATTATTTAATGGGAAAAATAGAAATATCAAAATAATGTTCTCAGCGACCTACCAGACCCTGCAAATGCTGATACATATGCTTCATTCCATATGAGTAGTTCCACTGTCACCATAGGGAATAACAAGCATAAAGTTAAACATGTGTATAAATCTGTGCAGGACTGAGGCCACAGCCATCAGACGCTCATGAAACTCCCTGATCAGGGGCTGTCAGATTTCTGGACTATGTAAATGCTCTGGCTAATTTAACCTTTCATTAAAAAAAAATACCCTAAATTGGGAAACTGCTTAATCATGTGCTTAATTTTAAGCACCTGTTTCCATTGCTTGAATTTCAGTTGTTTGGTTGGGATGAGAAGTTTTGTTATATGAGTTCAGTAGGTTCTTTGTTGTAATCTTATGTATTCATAAAGGGTGTGTCTAAACTACATGACTCCATCGATGGAGCCATGTAGATTAGGCTGATTGGCAGAGGGAAATGAAGCCGTGATTTAAATAATCGCGGCTTCATTTAAATTTAAATGGCTGATCAGCTGTTTGTCGACTCAGTGCGCTAGTCTGAACGCTCCTGCTCCAATTTGAAAGCCCTTTATCGACCTCCCCGTTATGCCTCGTAGGATGAGGTTTACCGGGGAGGTCGATAAAGGGCTTTCATGTCGACAGGGGAGCGTCCAGACTGCCCTGATCTGCCGACAAACAGCTGATCGGCAGAGCGGGGCAGCCATTTAAATTTAAATGAAGCTGCAATTATTTAAATCACGGCTTCATTTCCCTTTGCCGAACAAACAAATCTACATGGCTCTGTCGATGGAGCCATGTAGTCTAGACGTACCCAAAAAGTGCACGGAGCCCAGTTTCCTTCAATACAGTGGAAACAAAGGGAAGCTAATTTCCTTGCTTGGAAATCCCCCAATGCATCATTCCAGCCAGCTCTATGCCCAAGAAGCTATGCTTCTTTCAGGGTTGTACTTACAGTTTCTTCTGGTACCTTTTTTTTCTCTCACACATGCAGGCTGCAACTAATACTTTTGTGCTTGCATTTGTAAGCAGAGAAACCTCCATTAAGTGATGGGATTTAGCTTCACTGAGTTGTGCCTTTGACAGTAGCAACCATTGTCTGCAGCTGTTTTTATTATGTAAAGGGGCTTGATTATTTCTTCCATTGACCCTAAAAGAGCGTTCGGCACACACATTGGATTTGATGAGGTCTGTCTTTGGATCCAAGAACCCAAGTCTTTAGCAATGTTTATATTCACAAATATAAACGAATGGCTAGAACGCAAAAACACTTTTTGTGGTGATGTAAACTCCTTCTATGTATTTTGGTGAAGTATTCATCTTTACCATGTTACTTTCCCTGTCTCTAATGGGAAGAGACAATACGTAGTTGCCTGTGACTTGGTACTGCACAACATCTTGATGAAAAAAATTGGAACAATGTAAAATTAACATGGCACACATTAAATGGATTAAAATCTGGCTAACGAGATCTCACAATGAAGTTGTAAAAGGGGCATCATCAGTGAGTGGGGGTGTTTCTCATGAGGTACCACAGGAAAAGATTCTTGGCCCCTATGTTAGTTACATTTTTGTTAGTGACAGGAAGAAATCATAAAATCATAGACAGAGTTTGCAGATGACCCAAAATTGGGGTAGAGGTAAATAATGAAGAGGACAGGTTGCTGATACAGAATGATCTGGATCACTCGGTAAGCTGGGTGCAAGCAAGCAATATGCATTTTAATATGCTAAATGTAATAAGCTAAACACAAAGAATGAATAACATACTTACACATTAGGGGTTTCTTGCCTGGGAAGAAGTGACTCTGAAAAGGATTTGGGGGGCATGGTGGATAATCAGGCGAACATGAGCTCTGAGTGCAACACTATGGCCAAAAGAGCTAATGAGATCCTTGGATATATAACCAGGGTAATCTCAAACAAAAGATGTAAAAAAGTTATTGCACCTCTCTATTTGGGACTGATTTGACTGCTGCTGGAATACAGTGTCCAGCTTTGATGTCTACGATTCAAGAAGATTCAAGAAGGATATAGATAAACGAGAGAGGGTTCAGAGAAGAGCCACCAGAATGACTGAAGGATTAGAAAACCGGCTTTATAGACATAAGAGCTCTATTTAGTTTAACAAAGAGAAAGTTAAGGATGACTTGATTACAGTTTAAATACTACATTAGGAATAAATATTGGATTATGGACTTTGAATGGAGCAGAGAAAGGTGTGACATGCTCCACTGGCTAAAAGTTGAAGCAAGACAAAATTCAGTCCGGCTATAATGTTTAAATTTAAATTGACAGTGACATTAATTAACCCCAGGAATAATGAATCTATGAATCTCACAGGAAGTATTATAACAATTAACTAGCTGATGTTTGTGAAATATTATACAAAGGTGGCTGCTAAAAATCTACCCAATTGCATGGGTAACTGAATTAGTATATGCAGTTAAATAACCAGAATATTTGTACAGTTGCCAGTATTAATACTGCCGACAGGTAATTGCATCTATTTATCTTGGGCATAATGGACAGATTATTATGTGTTCCCGTTGTAAGTATTAGATGTTATTAGATAATCTGAAGAGAAAAGAGAGAATAAAACAAGAACAGAAGATAATGTATTGCAAATCAGAGCAAGGGGTGGGATAATAAAAAGTGTGGAGAAAATTAAGATATTCTGTTTTTCAGTGAAAGAAGAGGTGAGAAACAAGACTCTAAAAAAGAGACTAAAAAGCAGACATAAGATTGCTTAAAAAAGAGAATGATATATACAATGATATATGCTTAAAAAAGAGAATGATAGTATTACAGATAGTGCCAGAGAGATCCACATCCCTGCTAAAGGAAAAGCAGGCACAGTATGGAGGGAAAAGGGGGAGAAATATCCATAGTAAGCAATGTCACCATCCATTATAGCAGCTCAAAATATACTTTTCCTTTTGCCCCCATCCCTCCCAAGGGAAAAAATATTCAAAAATGGAAAAAAAATCTTTTATTGAAATCTTCTGTAGAAAATTTTGAGTTCGTCAAAAATATTTGTTTTCATTGTTTGGCTAGGAATTGACAGCTTCTCTGTTTTCAGCTCTTTCAAAACAAAGTGAAAAATTTCTGGTGAAAGCGGATACCCTGTGAACATTTTGTCTAGTCTAAAACCAACTTGTTGATGAAAAATAGTTTTTCTGGAAAAATTTCAACCCGCCCTAATACCTGTGATAAAAGGTAATCGTACATGTTAAAGGTGAAAACATTATATAAAGGTTTTGCAAACTTTTTCATAATGTACTACATTTTAATAGATATCTCCATGGGCTACCTGCATGTTAATTATCCCTGGTAGATGTTTTCCTCTCTCTCTTATCTGCTTTCCACCCCGCCCACCCAAATACATGCGTTTAGTAAGCTGGCTTGGATGTCTTTAACATTCGTAATACGTTATTTTGCTAGAATCTCTGAATTTGGTGAATGGAAAACATTTTGAATTTGGTGAATGGAAAATGTTTTAAACTAAACAAATATGGACTAGCCCTGTCTGGAAAAGGGCATTAGCATCATCTTTCATGGAGACCAGCATAAGCATCAGAGCCTTATTTTTCCTGCAGAGGTAGAAGCTTGTGACCAGAAGGTCCCCTCTTTTACATAAAATTATTTAATTTTAGAAAGTTCTTCAAAAAAACATCATGTTTGCTCACCATACAATCCTAAAACAAGAACAATGTGCAGATACATGATCAAGAAAGATAGATCATTGGGAAAATTTGTTTGGTGGGTTGCCCCCAAATTCTAAGATCTCGCCTAGAGCATCAGTGGGCTGTTTATACTTCTACAGCCTCTGGACTTACTTGTCCTGTAACTCTGTAACCTCAGCAGTAAGGGCTGCAGAGAGGGAACCTGATTACAGGAACAGGAGATTCCAGGTGAAGTCCCTCATGTTTTATTTAGTCAGGGTACCATAGACTAAGATCAACAATGATCCAAAGATTCCAATTCATAGATAATTCCCGCATGGGTCTAAAAGAAAAACTAATAAAGCTATGAATAGAATTTAAAAAACTCCACAGTAAAATATAGTTCTTTGCTCTACATTTTCTTTGGGCTACAGGTATGCAGAATTCTATACTAAATACTTACTCAAGGAATATGCATTAATTTTCCAAACCAGGCTGTTGCAGTCATTTGTCCATTGTTGGCCATCTGCTTAGATGTTGGGGTGTACAGACCCTATACTGGGGTTGAAGGAGCTAAAGCACAATAGTGGGCCCAGGTTCCCCTAACTTTCCAGACCTGCATGCTTGAACTGGAGAGCAACTCAGCTCAAAAGAAAGAGGATTTGGGAGGGGGGGGATAGACTTAGCCTGAGGTCTCCTGATCAAAGGTGCTGAAGAAGCCTCTTCGTGAGGCTGACTTCTGAGCTTGGTTGGGATTAAATGTTTAGTTTACTTTTCTTACGCTATTTATATTGGACTTGAATATATTGTTGTAGGAGATGGAGGAGACCCAGAGAGGTAGTTCCAATGCTACTTCAGAGAGCCAAACACTGTTGTTTCTCATAGGCTCTGGATCAGAGTCCAGTAGAGTGGGAAGGGAGGCATAAGCCTCACATCAACCCTCACCCTCCTTAGTAAAGAGAAAGCAAGGACACTGAAAACCTTGAGGTGAAGATAAGCCATAGAAAAGGCTTAGGAACTGGACTGAAAACCCTTCCCCCTGGGAGGTATGAGACTAGAAAATGGCTATGCTACCCACTAGGCCATCTGGCCCTCCTTCAGTCAGCCCAGCTGAGAACTACAGAAATATATTTTCTGGCCAAATTAATTGCTGGATTAATTTCAGTGGAGTAGGAAGGATGAACGTGGCCTAACCTGACTATAGTTGCAAAAGACTGTTCCTTGAATTACTGGAACAGGTTCTGCTAGAGATGGAGATGGCTACGTAACAGCCTGCTCCTTTTCAAACTCCTCAGGACAAGCATTGTGACAGTTGATAAGAGAACAGTGATAAGTGCAGTATAATACAGCGTTCTGGTTCAAAATGTACTCTGTCGATTACAGCGGATGGAGGAGACAGGAAGGCTGGAACGTGGAAAAGCCTCACTTATACACTAAGTATTTGATCCATACAAACTCCCATAGTCCTGAGAGAGCCTGATCATTTTCAGCTGATTAGCTATTAAAATGGAAAGCAATTTGATATCTTCCTTAATGCCATGGAGAAGTGACTCACTCTGTTCATTTGTGCTAGAAGAAATCTAATCATAAAAGGCATGATACAGACAAATGGGAATTCATGTTTCTTTTGTGGTTTGTTACTTAGTTTTTATTCTCTGATTGACCATCCCTATCCAGTGGTAGGTGTTTCATTTCCACACACTATACAGTGTAAGTCCAGTTATTCAAATTCCAGTTATCTAAAAATCCTAATTATCTGACTCCTTGTGGTTAATCATGGGCTAATAGTTTCTCTGTCATCTTCTTGGTGCCTGCTAGTGCTTTTGGTATCTACTCCAAGAAAAGACATTGGCCTATTCTGATCAGTGCTGTGCAGAGGCTTCGAAAAGAACATGGAACACTTTGCCATATTAGCCTACAGGAATGGTACGGGAGACCCTAAGGTGCCTCTTCTATGCATTGAGTAATCTGTTAGCATCTGTTGTGTTAAGCATGTTAATTTTACCTCCCTCCTTGGGATTTACAGAGGCCAAAGAAGTGCCTTGATGAAAGTGGAGATCTTCACTGCCTGGCTTGTTAACTTTGCCTCTGATGTGCACTCCTTTCCCCGGGCAATGGGATTACCCATCTATGGGCTGTTTCTGTTAAATAATGCTAGGGCTTTGTAATATGGCGTGACTCAACCCTGGGGCGCCCCCCTGCTGGTCCCTCTGGATATGAGCCCTTTGGTGCTGGAGCGCCCCCTTTTGGCTGGTGCCACATCTGCCATTACCTATTCCTTTCCACCTCTGTGTTAGGACCCCCATGTCCCTCCCAGACTTTGGGTATTGCCCTGCCACCATGCCCCCACACTCTGTGGAACCCTTCAAACACCTATGCCCATCTTGCCTCAGTGACCCACTGCCAGTCTTCATCTAGCCCCTTACCTCAGACAGCAAACTGCAGTCTGAAGGGGCCACTCATCACTGGCAAGGGGGTGTGGACCTTTGCCTACCCTGGCTGCCTCTTTGCAGTCCAATAGCCCCAGGCTTATTTCAGGCCCTGCAGCCTGGGAGTTTGCCTGACCAGAGCTTCCTCAGCTCTGCCTGCCCTCCCCAGCCCTGCTCTAACTACAGCCCTAGTATTCTCAGGCCTTGTCTCCAGAAGCTTTCAGCTTCCCTGGCAGCCAGATCCCTCCTGCTCCCCAGCCAAAGCAAGAGTGTGTCTGTTTCCACCCCCCCAGGAGCCTTTATTTTTACAACCCTAGCTGGGGCCCTAATTGGCTCATACTGGCCACAGCTGCTGGCTCCACTGCTCCTTCCCCTCCCCCAGCACTGGGTTTTAACCCTTAAAAGGCTAGTGTGGGGGCAGATGCCCCATCACAGGCTTATACAGGCTGTGTGTACTTAACTCAGTTCATTTTTGTTACGCTTTAAAGAAGTATTATTATTATTATTAGCAAAATATTAAACAAGTGTTAGTATTACTCCCTTCATTCTCTATATCAGAGAAACTGCAACTATAAAAATAGCACTTGCATTTATTTGAATGTCCAGTTATCAGCCTTTTTCTAGTTTGAGGAACCTAAAGCAGATCAGAAGAAGTGTTGGCCTGGTAGAAGAGGGTGTAAACCAAATTAAAGTATTTATTTTTTACTCTTATCCACTGAAACTGGCTTGGTTATAGTGAAATTCCATTTACAGCAAAGTGAAGCTACAAGCTTTGAATTATTTCAACATGGTTCCATTAACATTTATTGTGGGGAAGTTTCATGCCACTATGCCCATGTTCAACTTTCCTACTTTGCTTGTAGACTGTCACAATTGTTACCTGCTTTCCACATGGATTATCCTCTCCCCCTGCTCTAACTGAGCCCAGGAGGAGAGGAGAAGATGCACTCACCCTATGGAGAAAGGGGAAGAAGGGATCCTTAAATCGACATCTTGTTGCAGCTGCTTTTTTTCTGGGAGTGAAGCTTTGGTCTTTCAGAGAACATACGGCGGCTGCTGAGAGCCCTACCTACAAAGGGTTGAAGAAGAAAGGCCATGTTATGTTTTTTGCACCAAAAATAAAGTGGTATTTTTGCCAGGAGGCAATAGGTGGCTATAGGGAAACTAGGTTTATGAGATGTTGCTCTGTATAATTTCTTTTTCCCTTGATATGCACCTCATGGAACATTTGGCCAGGAGGGTCGAAATGAGCTGCTGTCAAAGACAAATACACCAAACTGTGTGTTCAACAGTGATGTGGAGTGATTTGAGAGTCAAACTTTCTCTCTGACCTAAGGGCACAGCGCTTTCCATTTGCAGGTTCTGAGGTGAATTATTCTGAGGTGCAACCCTAACCTCATTGTCTTGTTATGACACAACCCTTCTGCTCTTCCTAGGAAAAATACATTCATTAATACTTTTCACTTTTTTTACACTCATGTCTAACTCTATGAGCATCCAGCTACTGTTTAATTCCCTTGGGGCCAGGGACTACAATTGCAGTTTCAAAGGTGAAACTCGGCTGCTATAGTTTCTTTCTCCTCCATAAAAATCAATCCTTAGCTCTTCTGCATTGAAACAATAAGAAATGATTATTTTTGGAAACTTTATTGTTATTGAAATTTAAAACTTTTTTTCCCCAATTCTACATTCTCTGTACATCAAACCCTTTTTAACTTAGGGCTACAATTAAATAGAGGCAATCAAAGACTAAGTGCCAAACAAATCTTGCCAAACAAATCATTGGAAGAACTAGTAGGCCAAGTACTTTTATTGACATTTCTTTCTGCCCAAAACCAACATTTTAATCTAAAACTTCAACTTTTTAATACACTGAATTGCAGATGAGACAAATCAAATAAATTATACCATGACATGGTATTGCATTAGGGACACTCCACGGCTGTTCATATACGTTACTCCAAACCAGGGGTGGCCAACCCGCAACTTGCGAGTTGCATGCAGCTCTTATCCCCCAAAAGTGTAGCTCGCAAAGCCACTCCTGTGCCCCCCAAAGGCCTCCGGGCCCCCTCCCTCCACAGGCCCCCAGCTCCCCTGTGCTCACCAGGGCGGCAATGCAAAATGGCACCCAAGATGGCGGCCATCAATGGGAGCATGATATGGCCAAAAAGCCTAAGCTTGTTTTTTAAAGGGGCAGCCTCCTTTTTTTTTTTCTTTTGCCCCATAATTCTGGTGCGGCTCTGCATTTTTTCTGGTGCTGTTTTGGCTCTCGTTGTTAAATGGGTTGGCCACCCCTGCACTACACCACTGCTTTCATGGTTCAGATAACACTTGGGATACGTCTACATTGCATTCCTCTTGAGCAAAAGCCTATGCAAATGAAGCGTGGATTAGCATATTGCTGCACTTCACTGCATAATTAATTAGGGGCTGTTTTTGCACAAGAGGCTTTTGCACAAAAAGGAGCCATCTACACAGCTAAGAACAGCACTGGCGCAAAAGGGGTTTTTTGCACAAAAAGGAGCTGTGTAGACGTCTCCTTTTTGTGAAAAAACCCCTCTTGTGCAAAAACAGCCCCTAATTAATTATGCAAATGAAGCGCAGCAATATGCTAATCTGTGTTTCGTTTGCATAGGCTTTTGTGCAAGAGGGATGCAATGTAGACGTAGCCTTATATGGTTCCCAAACACAAACTATATTTATAATAAATCTGCAGTCCATACTAGGAATGTTAGATAGCATGTAATTGAATAGTCATGAAACTGCATCAAATTTTAGTGGTTACACAACTATTAGATAGTCCCTGGAGGTGGCAGCCAGTGCACTCTTGGCCCCACTCCCAGGGAGCCTCCTGTCACTCTGCAGTACTGCCTCTGTATCAGAGGCAGCAGCACCACATGACAGATGGGAGCCAGTCTGAGACAGTAGCGCGGGATGGCAGTAGTGCAGGGCGGTGGCAGCTAGTTTGCATGGACAGAGGCTGCTTTTCTTCCCCGTCCTCCCCTGCTACTGCCTCTGATAGAGGCAGCAGCATAGCAGAGGGGCAGGCGGCTCCTGCCTGCCCTCTGCCTCTGAAGGTGGCAGCAAGCGGGGGATGGGGTGGCAGTCGGGTCCATGGAGCTGGCACGTGTGGAGAGCTCAGGGGCCAAATAGAAGGGTCCCAAAGGCTAGATGTGGTCTTTGGGCCATAGTTTACTCCTCTCTGATTTGCAGCAGTGGTACTCTGCCTGAGCCATGCAAGCTGCAAGTGGGTCTTTAATGTGTCTCCTGCAGCTTATTGCAGTGCATGATTCTAAAACATTGTGTGATTTTTATTTATTAACCAATTTAAGTTATAAATCTATTAGAATGGTTTTACTATTAACTAGGGCTATCAATTGCCCTGCGTTAACGCCTGCGATTAATGCAGGACAGGATTAACGCATTAATGCTGTGCTGCCCCTTTGAAGTGCTGCTCCAGCAATTCAGAGGGGCAGCAGAGCTGCATTTCAAAGGGGCTTTCAATGCGGAACCGGGGATCAGCTGGGCACTCCAGCTGATCCCCAGCTCCACTTGTGCTGCCCCTTTGAAGTGCCATTTTGGTGCTTTAAAGGGGAAGTGCATTAAGAGCTGGTGATCAGCTGGAGTGGCACTTCAAAGGGGCTTTGCAACACGGATCGGCTGGAGTCCCCAGCTAATCCTAGGCTCCTAATGCGCTGCTCCTTGGACACACTGCTGCTGATCTTCCAAGGGGCAACACTGCATGGAGCCCGGAGTCAGCTGTGGCCTTAAGCTGATCCTGGCCTCCATGCAGCACTGCCCCGTTGAAATGCCACCATGACATTTCAAAGGGGAGGCGCACATGATTATACGCACGATAAATTGCGATTACATTTTTTAATCGCTTGACAGCCCTACTATTAACCAATTGTAATTGATAAAATAATCAGATTTGCTCAGTCATTCTCCTGTGAGAAAAATGTGTAGTAAGAAACAATGAATTCACAGCACTGTGGCTGATTTGGGTAACGTTGATTGCTCATGTGACCCATTGAGGTCTGAGAATCATTTAGAAATTATAGTGTGGATACTGACAGTCTGGATTCCATTGAGCTATGTCTACCCACTTCACAGAGAAGCCATGGAAATGATTTGCTTTTTTGTAAAGCACTTTGAGGTCTTCAAATTACAGGCAGAGCAGAAGTGCAAAGTACTTTATGTGAAAAATCAAAAAGCAGGAAATTATTACAAGATTGTAATGTAGATAGGAAGGGGACAAAATGAATGTGAAAATTGTCAAATCAGATCTAAAACACACCACAAATCACCCTCAAAATGGTTTTTAAAAGAAAAATGTGAATGTATTTTTAATAAATAAGAAAATGGCTGACATTATTTCTGCTCAAATAGCTCTCTCTCTTCTAAAACAACGTCAGACTCATTAGCATCTGCTCATACCCCAGGGGGTGCTAAGCAATCAGAAAGCAGGTCTTCAGCCAGAATAAGAATAGCATCAAGAATATTTGAACATCTACTAGACTTCTATATGATCCCTGATCTGTTTTTTCCCAATGGAACTTAAAAGGGCGTGTCTAACAATGGCACTTCTGTTGTAGAAAGATTTTTGAAAAGCAAAACCAAACCCAGGGTTGATTTACATGAACTTCTTAGAACAAATTCATCAGAGGGCCACAGATAATGATAGTTTCATGACCTGCATAAAGCAATGAAGTGGCTAATGGATATGCATGTACTTTTGAATAACAAGAGTACTTATATTGTATGGCCCCAGATAAACTATTCTCTTTTACAGTTAATATATTAAGGAAAGCAAATAAGCAAAATGTTTGGGATGGTGCATCTTGCCAAACAACTGATCTCGGTAATCGTGACTGATCTAGACAAATTTAGATTTTGAGCCAATTCATTTGAAGCATGATATTTCGCAATTGTTGAAGGGACTACTATAAGGCCAGTGACTTCAGAAGGGAGTGAGTTTCATAGCAACAAATGCAGCATAAAACTCAGATGCACAGCCACATTCAGAGATTTACAAGCTTCCTAGCAGCAAGTGGCTGCGAGTAAAGTCTTTGGGCCTATTTCTAAGCTCCAGTAAGTTTGTTTTGTGTCAGTCTTTGTAGCACAAAACAGACGTAAGTGTAATTGGGCAGGGAGGTGGGGATTCCTGCAGAACAGAGGACTCCTCAGGTGGTAAAACTGCCATTGTGGCTCTTACACTTCACTGTCTTACTTTCTAGCCTGGAAGGTGGGGGGTGTCAAAGGGAAAATGGCATAGTAGGGGCATGATCATGAGATTCCAATACACTGATAATCCTTGACTGCTTCAATGGCTGCTAACATTGTTTAGAACTGCCCTGAGAGTTGCTTTAAACTTCCAGGACCATGCCACAATAGACAAGGCCCAGGATCAAAGGTGAAGCCCCATGTAGTACCCTTTTGCCTGCTCTTCAATTGCATCCCACATTCACTGTGTGCTAAGAACATGGCACTAAATTTGCCAGCTTCATTCACATAAATTCCATTTATTTCAGGGGAGCTGCAGTAAAGATTAATTTGATCCAGGGAATATAAGGAAGATTAAACTTGAAGAGCCAATGGAAGGTGTCAGTTACAATGATATAGTCTCCCTGAGACTCAGGCCAGAAATTGGGCCATGATATTCAATAAAGTTGGGTAATAAAATGAAAATACATTGGAATTACCAAATTAAATATGTAAATTTGAAGCATATATAGTTCCCAGTTCATGAGACAAGGTGTAAGTGCTGCTTCTGAAAAATTATAGATCTTAAATTGCCAAGACTATCTTTATACATTATGAAATAAGAACTAAAGTGAAGAAATCTCTCGTTATACTGCTAGGTAACAAAACAGGTCAAAATATTTCTACAGCACAATCAATGTGAATACAAATTGTCCACAAATAAAAATGAGAGGAAGGATAGAAAAATCAATCAAATGATTGATTTTTCAGTATTAAAGTTAAGGCCTGGAAGGAAGGAATACTGAATTAGATCATCTAAAGCATTGATTTCAGCATGCTTTTCTAATATACACGCCTTCCCTTTCACTGGTTCCCTCCTACCCTGGTTTAGTTTGTAATGGATTCTATTTCCTGATGCTATATCTCCTTATAGGCCCCAATCATGCAAAGTTCGTTGTGGTGACATGTGTGTATCTCATATTGAATAACTGTGGGAAATAGAGTCTGAGCCCAATTAGGCCACTGGGTAGCAGCTGGAGTGGTGTTAGGCTTAATTGGTGGTCAAACCCAGCTGGGATGGAGGCTTTTATTTTAATAAAGGAGTGAGCTAAGTGGAAATGATATTGGCAAGAGCTGTCTGAGAGTTCTAGAGCAGAAAGGGGATGTAAGAAGAGAGAGGAAACTCTGTAGCAATTCTTGTGGTAGTGGAGCAAACTGAGGGAAACAAACAGGCTATTGCTGTGTAGTTAGAAAATCTATGGAATTCATGGGATTGGAGCAAACTCCTGTGGCTGACTACAATGTAAGAGTATGAACTGGACCTCTGCAAGGAAACAAGAGTTGCTTGTTATGAAGTGCCCAGAAAAAGTCTAGAGGGGAAAAAGGATGAAGGGTAGAAAGGAGTCAAGGGGAGGTAACAGCAAAGTGTCTGACAAAGCAGAAGATAGCTGTTGGTTATAGGGTTTCTGGCTTGTAATTCTCTTGAGAAGGGGAGAGTAGCAATGTAAGGCAATAAGAGCAATTTAAAGGCCTGAGAGGAGGGTGTGAGAACCATACATGCAGAGGTGAGGGCTGAACACCAAACAAGAACTTGGCCCACTAGTTACTTTGGAAGGGCTGGAACTAAAATGTGACCAGACCAAAGGGCCAAGCTGTGAGAAGAGGCAAATCACAGTGGGATTGGAGCAACCGCCAGCAGAAAAGTACTAGAGAGGAAAGAGCCATTGTGCCCAGCCACAAGGAGGCACTCCAGTAGTAAGTCCACCGTTCTAATTTCTTAACCACATGCTTAATTACAAACAGGAGTAGCTGATGCAACTTGTGCTTCAAGTTAAGCCGGTGCTATATACTTTTCTGGCCTACATGTTATTCCCTTGTGATCATATTAAAAAGTCTCAGAGGTAACTGTGTTGGTCTGTAACTTTAAAAATGAGTAGTCCTGTGGCACCTTAGAGACTAACAAATATATATGTGTATGTATATATAAATAAATAAAATCATGAGCTTTTGTGGGCAAAACCCACTTCAGAAGTGGGCTGTTCTTGTGATCATGTATCTTTAGGAGAGTGGAGTAGTTGAAGAATTGGGGACATAATTTCTGGTATCTCATTTATTAATCTTGTGCCTGATGCTGTGAAAAAGGAATATCCCTGGAGAGGTGTTCAGCACCTCAACAAAGATTGAGGTATTTAACACCTCTCACTTTCAATCCCTTGCTTAGTGACTTGAGTTGTCCAGTCTAATATCAATGTACTTTGATTTATCTCTCTCAGGAGGAGGAGAAGGGCGGGGGGGAAATCATCTAGGAAACCTTGCACATGTTTCCTAGTTCTCACCACTGGATGCTTTCTGCTTGAGTGGCCCTAAATTAGTGAAAATGAACAACAAAAATCATTAATATAACACTTTTTTACAAAGAGCTTGCTCCTGTATCCCATAGAAGTCAATGATAAAACTCCTGTTGGCATCAGTGAGTACAAGATAAGACCAGAGAAAGCAATGATGCTGGCTTTTACAAGCCCCTGTGAATTGCATTTGGCATGAAAGAGGAGACTTCGATCTCAGAATTAAATGAGAAGAGAATGCGCACTGGAACAGTGGAGAAATGTAGACAGTCTCCCAATTTTATGTTACAGAACATGGCCATAGCACTTCAGCAGGCTGAGGTTAAAACTTTGAGAGCTTTGCTAGTTTAGGAGATGAGATTTTATTTTCAGGAGAAATGAGTACTATCCTCCTGTGTAGGGATGTACTAGCACTGTAAAAAGTGTTCATTGACCATTGTAGGGCATTCCCATATGAAAGGTGAATAAACTATGCTGGATCATGTAGTGAAATAACTTCTGATTTAAAAAAAAACACCCCACTAACAACATAAGACTAGCCACACTGCGTCAGACAGTCTGGTATCCTGTCCTTCATCAGAGGCTAGTGGCAGATGCCTCAGAGGGAATGAATGCAACAGGGCAACTAATTGTGTGATCCATCCTCTTGTCCTCTCCTAGCTTCTAGCAGTCAGAGGTTCAGGGCCCCTCCAAGCACAGGGTCCCGAATCATCTTGGCTCCATGAATGATGCAATTCTTTTTTTAAAAATCCAGTTATAACTTTTGCCTATCAATGAGTTTCGCAGGTTGACAGCATTGTTTGAAGAGGGACTTCCTCTTGCTTGTTTTTTTTTTTTTTTCAACATATTGCCTGTTAATTTCATCAGGTCACCCCGAGTCATGTGTTAGGTGAAGAGGTAAATAACACTTATTTACTTTCTTCATACCAGCCCATACTTAAGGGTTCAATGTGCAGCAGGGAGCTTCTGGGGAAGAGACAGGGTTGGGGTGTTGGGTCTGGGTGAAAGGTAGGGTGCAGGGATTGGGATGCTCACTTGGTGCAGCTCCTGACGAGGGTGAGGGAGAGGAGCAGGGAATATGGCTCCACACAGCCCTGTACTTGCAATGCGAGTGGCAGGGGAAAAGCAGCTGGGAGAGAGGGAGAACAGCGGTGGGCAGAGCTGATTCCTTCCCCCCATCAAGCAGAGTTGGTCATGTAGAGGCTTTATTGCTAGATCCCTGCTCCTTGCCCCCCTCCCGCCCCCCTACAGTGGGAGGAGTAGTTCTGAGCCTCACAGGCCAGACCAAGGGAAGCTGGGAGCCTGTCAGAGGTTCCCCATCCTTGGTTTACACAGAAGAAACCCTGCATCTTGGCAGGATGTTAAACCAGATTACCCTTTTGGTCCAGTCTGACTCTGTTTCTATGAGTCTAGGGATTAGGAACTCCTCACTTAGAGGGCAATAAGGCTAATGGAATTATTAGTGTGTGGAACTAATACTAGGGAGGAGGATGAGGAGGTTCTTATTTACCTGAGCTGCACAGCAGGCATGCGGGCAAAAACTATCAGAGGAATGATTTCTGATCTGAGTGCTGATGCAGTTGTATTCCCATAACATTTCCTTTGCAAACAAAATACATTTTTCTGTAGTGTTGATGAGGCCCATCGTTGTTTAATATCTCTTACTGGTACCGAATGGCCAAAGGAAGATAATAAAAATGACCTGGGAAAGTTCATGTGATTCCAAAGCTGATAAAAATCTAAAAAGATAGTTCAAGTACTAGTTTGTATTGCATCCTTCAGACATGGTAAGGGACTAATAATCTCTATTTCTTCCTGGCTAATGGACATGAATTTTAGTCTCTAAATCTGTCTTGAGGATGTATTGAGGGTTTAAACTTTATTGCATATGCAGCTGTTATTGAATTTCAAATGCTCAGAACTGGGGCATTTAAAAAAATAATTAGATGATGTAATCCTTTCCTCTTCAGATCCAGAGTCTTTAAATCCATTCTTTCTGGAATTACACCTTTTCAGGGGCTGGAATACTGTAGGGAGGGAAGGAGCGTGCAGGTCTGTATCATCTGAATTTTAGTTCTTGGAGACTCTTATGGGAAATTATTTGTTGTCCCCAGTTAGTGGTACGTAGTGAATCAGCAAATAAGCAATTCAGTATAAGAGAAATATCGAGGCAAAATAAAAATTTTCCATGTCACTTTTCATGTCACCTTATTGAGAACTGTAGGTAAGGTCTGGCAGGAGTTTTCAATAATTCATGAAAGGAAATGGGGCACTGATGATAAAAGAAGAAACTTATGTCAGTCATGCTGTTAAAAACCATAGAGAATGATTAAAGGATTAGAGAACCTGGCAGCTTCAAGGGCCTCAATCTATTTAGCTTAAGGAATAGTTAACTGGGGACTTGTAGGTATTTACTGACTAACCTGTGGAATAATGTTCAATAATGGCCTTCTCAATGCAATTGAGAGGTATCACATGATCCAGTGGCTGGAACCTGAAGCTAGACAAATTCAGACAGTGAAAGTCCTTGATTCCACTACTGATCATTTTTAAATCAAGGTCCCTGTAGCATTGGAGGAGGGGCGGCTATCTCTGAGTTCTGCCCCTGTCCCTGCCCTGAGCGCCCTTGCGGCCAATGGGAAGCTGCAGGGGATGGTGCCTGCAGGCAGCAGTGAGCAGAAAACCTGCCCCTATGTCTGTTGTCTTCCTTGCAAGGAAGGATTTTTTTTTTTGTAGGCTTCATGCTACATTTCTGGCCCTGGTGGCTGTAAAAACTAAAGACCCACTGTTGCTACATAAACCAGTGCTAAAGTAGAGCAATTTGCCTCCTCTCAGTACAATGATTCTCAATTAAAAAAAAAAAATAGAGCGCCAAGGTCAGGCCACATCAGTATTTACATATTCCCTTGAGAAAAGTGCTGCATACTGAATGTCAGCAGCCGTAATGATCTGAATAGTGTAGCCCTGAGGTGATATGGGCATATTTGCTCAGGAGTGTAAAGCGATACAGGCAGTCCCCGGGTTACGTACAAGATAGGGACTGTAGGTTTGTTCTTAAGTTGAATCTGAATGTAAGTCGGAACTGGCGTCAGCCACTGCTGAAACTGATCAGTTTCAACCGCGGCTGAAGCTGGATGCCAGTTCTGACTTACATACAGATTCAACTTAAGAACCCCAGGCGTCCCCAAGTCAGCTGCTGCTGAAACTGATCAGCGGCTGATTCCAGGAAGCCTGGGGCAGAGCAACTCTGCCTTGGGCTTCCTGTAGTCAGCTGCTGGTCAGTTTCAGCAGCGTCTGACTTGGGGATGCCTGGGGCAGAGCAGCTGGGGTGCTGGTGGGTTGGTCCAGAGCGGTGCTGCGGGACCAACCTGGCAGCCCCCAGCTGCTCTACCCCAGGGGTAGGCAAGAAAAGCCTGGTCTGCTGGGGGGGGGGCACTAGCTGCACCCCCCCAGCAGACCAGGGGGACAGGAGCAAAGCCGTGGAGCACGCCCGCAGCGGGACAGCCCGGGCGCGCTCCGTGGCTTTGCTCCTGTCCCCCTGGTCTGCTGGGGGGGTCCAGAAAAGCCGCTGGACCCCTCCAGCAGACCAGGGACACCAGAGCAAAGCTGCCGCCTGGGCGGCTATGCTCGTTTGCCCGGGAGCAAAGCCGCCCAGGCGGCGGCTTTGCTTAGGTGTCCCTGGTCTACTGGGGGGGGTCCAGTGGCTTTGCTGGACCCCCCCAGCAGACCAGGGGGACAGGAGCAAAGCCGCCCAGGCGGCGGGAGTCCCGCTGCCTGGGCGGCTTTGCTCGGGTGTCCCTGGTCTGCTGGGGGGGGGGGGTCCAGCGGCTTTGCTGGACCCCCCCAGCAGACCAGGGAGACCGGGAGAAGCTTTTCTCACCCTGGAGGACACGGGTAGTGACCCGCCGCCCATGAGCTCCGGGGCGAGAGAAGCCCCGTTCGTAAGTGCGGATCCGACATAAGTCGGATCCGCGTAAGTCGGGGATTGCCTGTACTGTCTTCAGTTGGGCATGGATCTTTGGGGAATTAAACTTTATTTTGATTTCTCCCTACCTGACTCAGGCTCTTGACACCTCATATGCTTTAAAGCAGACAATGATTGCTACGCCACGCAAAGGCTGAGATTTTTCAGAAGTAACTGGTGACTTTGGGTGCTAAATCTGAGCTCTAAAGGGGGCCTGGTTTTTCAGTGTGCTGAGCACCCACCCTGTGAAAATCAGGCCCCTTTTAGGTTTGTCATGTTGGTGAGGAAAAGGGGCAAAATAGAGGCACCCAGAGTCACTAATAACTCTTGAATTACAACCACAGTCTTCAAGGTAGTCTAGGTTTTTAGTCAGTGCAGTCCGTTGGCTCCAGCAGAGCAACACTGCACTCCACAACCTCCCATCCAAACTCCCATCTATCCTAAAGTCTTGCCAGTAAACCCTGGCAGTAACACAGAACTTGGTAGAGCCCATTCAAGTATGACATACCTACACTGCTGTAGGGAAGAAGCCAGGGGTGAAATTCAACCCCCAGCAAAATCAGTGGCAACATTTTCACTCACTCCAGTAGGGCCTGGATTTCACTGAGACCAGAATGGGCCACTATGATAATCTGATCTGATCTGCTGCATAAGACAGGCAATAGAACTTCCTTGAAATTTCCCTTTGAACTGGATTTTTTTAAAGATATCCTTTAATCTTGGTTTAAAAAATTGCCAATGACAATCAACCATGACAGTTGGTAAATTGTTCCAATGATTGACAAACCTCTGTTTAAGAGGGAATGTGCTCTTAGAACTGGCTTAATTGACTTTCTATATATAAATAGCAACTCCTGGTAAATGGAGCCTTTGAACACATGAAATGGAGCAAGGCATGAATTTACAGATTTAGCCTAAATAAATGTTTTAAGGCATTGTAAGAGAGTAATTGGAAATTTTGCAGTTTGTGCATGAAGTGCTTGACTCAAGGGATTAGTGATAGGAAATGTAGCCTTTACTCTCCAGAAGGTCCCCAATTATAGTGTGATTCAGCCTCACAAAGTCTTTACTATCTAAAAGCTGTTCTGTGGCCTATGTGATTGATTTTTATGTTGATCTCAATCCACTTTCTAGTGGATAAAGATCCAAATCACATTCACAAGCACATGACTGGCTCGAGCTATTCCTGTGCCCTGGGCAGTGTGCGCACGATGTGTGCTCCATCCCCGGGCACACCGCGCATGCGCGGCACCGCCCTCCAGTATGCTGTGCACCTTACAGCTGCAATTGGGTGTGCAGCACCTGATGGCAGCTGTAAGGGGCACGCAACCCTGGGCCCCGGGGCATGCGGCGCCGGATGGCAGCTGTAAGGGGCGCTGTGCAACCCCTGGCCTCGGACGTGTGGCACCTGATGGCAGCTTAAGGGGCGGTCCCCGGCCTTGGGCATGCGGCACCTGATGGCAGCTGTAAGGGGCGCTGTGCAGCCACCGGCCTTGGGCGTGCGGTGCCTGATGGCAGCTGTAAGGGGCGCACCTCAGGCAGCTGCCGGGCTAGCCTCCCCCCCCTTATCTGGCCCTGCACAGGCACATTGGTGGCATTAATTGGCTGTTTTAGGATGAAGACTAATGATTGAATGGTCATCAAAATGGACTTCTCCTATTTCTCCTGCAGATTGGCCCTGGTGGACTATATATGTGGTGGGGCAAAATGTGTGGACAAACTTGTGCTGCTGGAGTTCTTATGTTGTGATCATTCTGTGGACTTCATTGCCCAGGATTCTGTATCTGGTACCTTTCGCTGTGGCTAAACTGAAGAAAAGGGGGAAATCAAGACATTTTGATTTAACTGAAACCTACTTTCAGATGGCCCCAGTGTGCCTTTCAGGCACTGGCTGCTGGTGGTATCCATCATAAAGAGTGAGCATGGCTGTTGCCGGATCCCTTGTTAGGCTACAGAATGTGCTGCACTCATAGCACCTCTTAGCATCTCAAATAGGGTTGCCAGGTGTCCAGTTTTCAAGCAGAATGCCTAGTTGAAAAGGGAACTTGATGGCTCGGGTCAGCATTGTCAACTGGGCCATTAAAAGTGCAGTCGGTGGCACAGCAGAGCGAAGGCAGGCTCCCTGCCTACCTTGGTTTTGTATAGCTCCTGGAAACAGTGACATGTTCCACTTGCCAGTTCCTATGTGTACGGGTAGCCAGAAGGTTTCTCAAGCTGTCCCAACCCAAGAGCTGGCTCTGTACTCTCATTGGCTGTGGTTCTTGGTCAGTAGGAGATGTAAGAGTGGCATTTGCAGATGGGATAGTGTTCGGAGCTGCCTGGCCACATCTCTGCCTAGGAGCCAGAGGGGGGACATGCTGCTGCTTCTGGGAGCTGTTTTGAGGTAAATGCTGCCTGGAGCCTGCACCTGACCTCCCTCCTGTGCCCCAGCCCTGATCACCTTCCCATCCCTAAACCATTCAATCCCAACCTGGAGCACTCTCCTGCATCCCAAACCCATCATCCTCATCCCTAACCTCTTCCCAGAGTCTATACTCCCTGCCATACCCCTGATACCTCTCCCACCCTCCCAGCTCATTGTTCCTAGCCTGGAGCCCTCTCCTGCACCTGAAATCCCAGAACCTGAACCCCCAGACAGATCTCATTCAGCCCCTTCCTGTGACCTAGCACCTCATCTCCAGCCTGGATTCCCCACTCCTGCATTCCAAATCCCTGGCTCCACTACAGATACAGCACCCCCAGCCAGAGACCCCTCATATCCTGACCTGGACCCCCCCCCCCCCCCACACACACACACCTGGAGAGGTGATGCTGTTCCCAACTTTTCATAGCAGTCACTTCAATTCTTCCCAGATAAGGTGCCGCTTCAGAGACTGCAGCAGCATGAAGATTTGGGGGGGGGTTTCAAAATTTTACTGACTATATATGGGGAGTGAGGGACATGTGGAGGGTCCAGGCTTGTCCATTCCCCTGCCTCATGGTTCCCCTAGTTTCTAAAGTGGCCAGTTCTGCAGGTTGTGGAGACAGGATAGTGTCTTCATTTCCTCCCTCCCCAGTGTTCTCTGGCCCTACCAATGCTTCCTTTGGGTTGTCTTGGCTTATCTGAGGCTTAGTTGAGCCTTAATTCATTAAGGTATGCAAAGCACTTTGAGGGAAAGTTGTAGCAAAATGCAAAGTATGATAATTATTACCAGTGGAATCTGACTTTTAGATTCCTATATTGTTTCTGTGGATTTGCAGAGTGTTTTTGCTTTCCTAGAGAGATCTATAAATATAGCCTCATTTAGAAAGCTTGTTGCTCAACACATTGCTTTTAGAACTCAGGTGAATTATTGATACATGTTGTATGTGGCGATGAGATGGGATGAGAAAGGTAGCCTGCATTTCACCATATACTGAGTTACTTTAGAAGCAGACTCTTGCAAACAAGCAGATTTGTGCAAGCTCAGGGTTTTCTGTTGGTTGCTTTTTTAAAAATAGAACTTTAAATACAAGAGTGCCACTCATTGGGAAATGAGGGGGAGGGGGGTCAGAATTCTACTCTAAAGTTTTACTCCTGCCAGTATCTGTTCAAACAGGTTAAGAAAATATTGCATACTTAAAATATGGTTCTACTTTGAAAAGTGACTGTAAATATGGCACAATTTTTTTTTTTTTTTTACAGCGTGTTTGAAAGCAATGTAAAGATTGGAGAGAGCTGATAGAAATGGATGGTCTGAGTCAAGAAATTCAAATCTGGGTCTAGACCCACACTTTTGCAGATCTTGGGGAGAGTGGTGATGGTGGGGGATGTGAGGGGTGTTCTATTTTGAGGAATCTGGTGAGAAGTAGAGATTTGCATCAGAATCCAGACTTCTCCAAAGTCCAGGAGAGTTTGGATTTGCGGTTTGGGATTCTGTTCTGAGGCCATCTCTACTTAAGTGCTAATTTTGCATTGACATAGGGGCTTTTACACTTGAAAGTGATATACACCTATTAAAAGGGTAGCACTTTCCTTATGTCCTTGTTTGTGCTTCTAACTTACTCCCGCTTGCATCCCAATTCCAACATAATCCACCTCTAAGGTTCAGAAGCTACAATCTGTAATCAATCTTTGGTCTCATCTCTCCATTGCATTTGCCTCAACAAAGCCATGGTGGGGAGGTTGGAAGGGGAGGATTTCTGCAGTCAGGGTGCATAAATATCTGAATACACATGTGCTTTGGGTGAGCAGTGCTCCTTGGGGGGGGGGGGGAGCAGGAGGAGAGAGGAGGGAATAAAATGCTGTTTCAGCATCACCATCTGGAGTTATTTTATCTGCCTCTCTTCCCTATAAGGAGAATTCTTACTCCCAGGACTGGCTGTTCACTGTGCTACAACCATGTCAATGCCTTTTCTGACCAGACCTGTCAATATTGTGTAGCTATTTAAAAGCATTGGATCTAATTTACATATTGCAGCCTCTTGGTATATTCCTCCATTATGTATTTCATTGCATTGCTATACTTCCAAGTGTTTCTGCAGAATAAGACTTTGGACATTTTTTAGTTGTTTCCAGAGATGTTTAAATATTTATCAAGGTGAAATTCTGTGCTTTGATTTCCTTGTGTCATTTCAAATAGGCTTCTCTCCCATGAGTCCAGGTGTTTCTAAAGACTTTTCTCCTCGCATCCCCTCCCCAAGGCTGGTTCAGGTATTGCTTATAAAGGAATCTGATACTTCAGTTCACTGTTTGCCATATTATGGAGTCACAGCACACACATAATAGCCATAATGAAAAATGCAGACTGAAACAGCTGAGTGGCATGTAGAAAACCCTAGAAGCAAGATTTTTCACTCATTGTCTTAATATGAATACCAAATTCTGGTGGTGTGACTCTCATATCTACAACCTCAACTGGGTGGTTATTAATTGATGATGCCCTGGTGAAGTCTGAATAGGGCTAAGAGGAAAAATTCATCAAACAAAAGTACATCTCTTTGGCAAAGTAGCTTTCCATAATTAGCCATTTTATTTGCGGCAAACACTTGTTTCAAAGTAGGTTGTTGTTTGCTGCAAGAACAAAGCTGAGTCCACAAAGCAGATCAGTCCAAATTCCCAGTTAATGGAATCAAACTAGAAAGTTAAGTCAGTTGTGGGTAAATGAAATGGTGGGGGGGAAAGCTATAAAAGATGGAGACCAGAAACAAATACTTCAGTTGTTCCTTGCACACGGGGTTCTCTTTAAAGCCAATTCAGATTGAAATGGGCTAAATAGGTATGGGTCTAAAGCTATAGGTTTTTATTTAGTTCTGTTCTGAACCCTGTTAAAGTCCCGCTCTTCATAGCATCACCTGATAGGGATTTCACAGGCTGACCATGAAGACCTTCCTTTTGCTTGTTTTAAACCTGCTACCTATTAATTTCATTTGATGACCCTGAGTTCTTGTGTTGAAGGAGTAAATAACTCTCTCCACACCAATCATGGTTTTATAGACCTCTGTCATATTCCCCCTTAGTCGTGTCTTTTCCAAGCTGAAAAGTCCCAGTTTATTAAACTCTCCTCACCTGTTCAAACCCCTAATCATTTTTGTTGCTCTTTTCTGAATGTTTTTTTCCAATGCCAAAATACCTTTTTTTGGACATGAGGCAACCACACATCTGCATGCAGTATTCAAGATGTGGGTGCACCATGGATTTATATAGAGGCAGTAAGAAATTCTCGGTCTTATTCTCTATCCCTTTTTAAATGTTTCTTAACACTGTTTGCTGCTTTGACTGCTGCTGCACATTGAGGGAATGTTTTCAGAGAACTATCCACAAAGACTCCAAGATCTCTCTCGATTGATAACAGCTAATTTAGTCCCCATCATTCATATGTGGATAGATGGTATATATTTGGAATGAAGTACTTTGTTTGACTTTAATGTCCCTGACATTCTAAATAAAATACCAGTTCTATCTCTGTTTCCTTGCATCTATTCCACACAGCATGAAAGTTTGGGATTTCCTTGCTCTTTCTCATGTAGTTATTGTTGCATTTAATTTTTTTTTTTTTTTTACTGTGGAGTATCAGTGGCAGGTGGACATGTACCTGTGCTGCTTTTTGTCTTTCCTCCAGCACTGGGATTCTTCAGATAGGACCCTCCAACAGTGCCTTGAGAGCCAAAACTATTTGGTGTAACAGTAGAAAGTGAAATGTCATAATTTCACTTTTAATTGTGCTGTTGCTCCCCCCCCCCCCAACCTATTGTTTTGTTCATGCAATTTCTAGACTCCAGCACCACTCATTAAATCCTGCAATACACAAGAGACAAGATTCTGTTTTTGTTTAGTGAGACTGATTAAATTCTTCACTTGAATAGCAAACTGGCAATTTTCTGGATATTGGCTGAAATTAAAGTCTGATTATAATTTTAAAAAAGAAACCAGCTTTGTTTTGTAGAAAGCATAGCTTCCTTTTCCAAATCATCAACACATTAAAAAAAACAAACAAAAAAAAAACACCCCACCACAGAAATGCACATTTTGAAGTCTCTTATTGGATGGCTTTTTGGGGCACTTTGGCTTGGAAGCACATGACACATTTACAGTAGCTGAGTCAGTTGGTAGACATCGTTATATGGTTTATCTCTTGGAACCAGAATCCCACTCTACCATTCTATTCCAGCCTTGGCTTTTCCTTAGAAGTCATTGCAGGCCATTGCCTTGGCTTTTTGGCTTTTTTTTTTTTTTAAAGCTATGACACAACCGCCCCTAGCTACAGAATTTCAAGGTGCTATCAAAATAGTCTGAGAGTTCTCCTGTGAAGGGGGATTCTGACATAGGCATGCCCCCGTCCCCGCACTCCCTCACCCCCGACCTCCTGCCGATTCCTTAAAGGAATAAAAATTAGTCGTATGAAATTTTTTAAAAATCCTGTCATTTGTTCTACTCTCTAGAGTGGCATAGAATGGAATCAAATTCTTAATATTGTGTTTGGCTTTTTGGTTGTTTTTTTAAAGGATCTTGGAGACCTGTTAATATTCGAGGATGCAGGATAGTTTCTTATTCTCCCTGTATATTACTTTCCCTAGCCAGTGGAGGAAAGAGCGCACTCTGAAAGAGATGTGATCCTGAGTTCTAGTTCTGGCTGGGCCATGTAGTTGCTGTTACCTGAGACAGTTCACCTCTCCATTGCAATCCTCCCTACATGTAAAGAAGTTAATAATATCACTAGCTTAATTCACAGACTTGAGGACTGATTATGTCTGAGCAGTATTTTGATCATGTACTTGTATGAGTAATGGCGTCATTAGAACAGGGTTAGTCCTTTTCATAAACCTCAAACTAGTCATATCTTGCTGTATAGAAATACTACAGCTGTAGCAAGAAATGTTTTCTAGATGTCTGGAGTGATTTCTCCCTCCTCCCCCTTATTGGATTATTCTGTACCACAGAGCTCAAATTTCATTGTATGTGGAGTCCTATTACTAATATGTTGATTACAGTAGCACCAAAAAGCCACCCAGCTGTGCAGTGCTTAGCACAACGAGCCTCACTAAGTGTTACAGGTTAGATCAGTGTTTCTTAAACTGTGTTCTATGGTATACTGGTGTGCCACAAGGCAGTCGGAGGTATGCTGTAGAGAAGCAGAATTCAAAATGGCCTCCCTTAAAGGGGCAGGTGACCTTTTTTTGCTCAACTTTCCTCCCGACCTTTGATTTTTTTTTTTTTCTTGCTCAACAAAAAATCCTTGGTGTTCCTCATAAAAAAAATTGTTTTGGTATTCCTTGGTCTTAAAGTTTAAGAAACACTGGGTTAGATAGAGCAGACCCGGGGTGCAGGAGTGATGGAAGCTCTCTAAAGGTGCATCTATATTGCACAGTAACTCAAAATAAGATGTGTAATTAATGCAGCTCAAATTGCACATCTTATCTTATTTTAGAATAGCTTATTTCATCATTTGACGCTGTCTACATAGTGCCAAATCTTGAAATAAAGCACCATTCCAAAACATCCCTTACTCCATGTTGGATGAGGTTTACAGGGACATCAGAATAGCGAGCCCGAATTAGAAGGTTTCTCAAGCTGTCCCAACCCAAGAGCTGGCTCTGTACTCTCATTGGCTGTGGTTCTTGGTCAGTAGGAGATGTAAGAGTGGCATTTGCCGATGGGGTAGTGTTCGGAGCTGCCTGGCCACATCTCTGCCAGAGGGGGGACATGCTGCTGCTTCTGGGAGCTGTTTTGAGGTAAATGCTGCCTGGAGCCTGCACCTGACCTCCCTCCTGTGCCCCAGGCATCCTTCATGCCTCCCCTTTTCCTGAGCTTCTGCCCCATGCCACCAATTCCACTCCCCACCAAGCTCCTGCCCCCATGCGGCTCCTCCCTCTGCCCCTTTCCTCCATTGCTCACACTTGCGGCTAGTGATGGCCCCCTCTGTCCTGGCACTTCCATCAGGGTGGGGGCAGGCAATGGTAGAACGCAGTGTGGGGGCAGCAAGTGTCACATTGAGTTTCATGGTGTTGGGAGGCAGTTAGTGGGAAGGAATTGGCTAAATGGAAAGAGAAGGCACAGAAGCCTGAAGGGAATGGGGCAGGTGAGTAGTAAAGCTGAAATGTGACTGAGGGAGGAGGAGCAAACTGCCAAATAGCACAGGGCAGGAAATGTCAGTCCAAATAGCAGAAAGTTCTCTATCAGAAGCTTCTTATAAGTTGGAGTCTCTGGCTGGTCACCTTCCACCTGAGCAGAACCGCTATCCCGTTCTAAAACATGATACAGAGTCTTCCAACTTGCTTCCTTTCTTTCCCACACCTTCACTTACAGTTGCTTCCTCTTGCGACTGCCCATGAGGCAGCACCAATAGGATAATCAGCCAATAAGGAAAAGCTGCCCATGTTAAATTAAGCAACTTTACATATTCCCAAATTTCAAAGTGTATAATCTCCAATATGCACTTTTCTGTCCTGACCTCTAGTGCCTGATCCAACACCTGTTATCGTAGTGAGGAGTCCATCCATTGGCTTCAGTAGCCGTTACTGAATCAGGCTGACTTTGAGCACAGCACTTGACCTGAGGCACAGAGAGCAATGTTTTCAGTGAGGTTCAGGATCCACGTTGAAATAAGGCATTGGAGGAATAACTAAACCAGATTACTTTAAAAAATAGTTCTTCATAGGTCCAGGCAGGTAAAACTGAAGGATTTGCTTATATCTTTTGAGGCTTTCAAAGCAGGTGGAAGTATTGTAGCTATTTCTATTGGTGCATAAAGTAAGCTTCTCTAGCCTTATCAGACACATACTGCAATCCTGTAATGGCAAAAGGTTTTGGTTTTGTTTATTATAACTGCCACTTTTATGCCTACTTCAGGCGTTCAGTCTGAGATGCCAAGTATACTGCTGCTAAGTAGAGCTCAAAAACACTTAAAATGCACAACTTTTCATAGAGAGAAACCCATGCCTATCACTATTGTTTCCTCTTCCTGCTGTAAGTTTATAGTGTGTGTGTGTGTGTGTGTGTGTGTGTGTGTATATATATATACACACACATACATACACAATCTGTTCGGGCTGTACTTCTGGAGGACTTCAAGGGGGCATGAGACACTGATTACCTTGTAACCAGGTATGAGGGGGTTAGAAGCTGGTTGTTGTCTGATGACGTAGCCTAAAGTGGGGTGAAACATGGAGTTCCACTCCAGGAAGAGTTCAGGGAGGAGTCTGTCACTTGAAGTGTCCATGGAAGAGAGTGGGGGGTGGGGAGAAGGCCACAGTGCCACTCACCACAAGCCATCACAGGTTCTACAAACAGGCCTGTGTGCAAACCTTTCCTAGACTAGCAGGAGTCATTCATGTGTGGGCTGTATATAAGGCTGATCTCACAGCTAGACCATGGAACATCAGCGTGTTACAAAAACACCACTGATGTGCACGTGGCAGCACACTTCTGTTTTTAGATGGCAGTTTGAATCTGGGCCAGCCCTACTTACTTCCAGACTTCCCTTAAAGACAGAAGTGCTTATTAGGGTTGGGGGAGGGGAGACAGGACCCCAAATCCAAGTGCAGTATCTGCAGTTTGCCATCTCAGTGAAGTGAATGGGAATGTGGAGTTTTGTGTTATCGTGTGGGGCTGATGGGGCTACCTCACAACACCACTAGGACCACTCCTGTGACTCCAGAGGGGTGTCCCTAGTCAGCAAGCAGGAACTGCTGGCTGTAAAATCTAAAGCAGACCAAGGACACAAGGGAAGCAGTCCTCCAATGTCAGCGTGCGCTCCCACTTCCATGGTGGTGGGCAGGCAGAGAGGACGAGCTCTGCAGTATGTACTCTGAAGCTGTCTTCTCTCTGCATTGTGTCAGGAGGATATCCACAAGTGTGTGATGGTGGATTAACCCTTCAGTGGCCAGTCCTCCCTGCATCTCCTTTTAGGGCTTTGTTTTCCTTAATAGAGCATTGTGATGGAACAATCTATAAGTATCCTTCTAGGACTTTCCTAAGAGGCACTGGGGCTTTTTGCTGCTGCTAAGAGCTCAATCAGTTTTTTAAACTTAAAATCAAAACACACAGACTACTGCATTTGGTAAAAGTGTATTCATCTCTGCTTCTTCTGGTCTTTCACTGTGTCTTGTCTACTCAGGGCCTAACATACATGCCAGTGTTTTAGTTTGCATAGCCATTTCTATTAGAGTAGCCTTTAATTCAGAGCAGAGCAAACAATGCCCATTTCTGGCCCAACAGACCCTTCTGACTGTCCCTTGCCTTGACCCTGCCCTTTCTGTTCCTCCTTCCCTGCAGCATTAGCTCCCTCAGTGCCTCAGCAGCCCGCTGACTCTGCTAGCAGCCTGGGTGCTCTGGCCAGCCTGGCAGGGAACAGAGGGATTGATCAGAATTGTGGGTCCTGGGGGATGGTCAGGGGAAAGGATATGGGGGGGGGGGAAGACTTGATAGGGGGCCATGGATTAGGGAGTCAGATGGGGGCGAGAGCTAGGCTGTTTAGCCTTCCATACCTGCTCCTCTATACAATTTCTGAACTGTGAGGTGTCCCTAAGGCCCACAAGTTTGCCCACTCTTGCTTTAATTTCTCTATCAAGATTTCACTGTCCTAATTATGTGCGTGCGCGCGCACACACACACTCTCTCACACTCTTTTTAAAGACTGTCCCTGTACCAAAAAGCTTCTAGTCTACACACCAGTAGGATAAAGTTACAGAAGAGGGCAGATGAAGGTGAACAGTAACTGTCATAGTATGTTGAAATTGCTACTTACTAATCACTTAGCCACTGTCAATGTGTCTACCTCATTCCTCATCCTAATTGTACATACCTCATTCTCTCCCTCATTCTGAGAAGACTGAAATTCATGCTGGCAGCTTCTCTGGCTGGTTTATAGGTATAGCTTAGGGCTTGTCTTCACTACATGGTGGATTTATTGCAGCCAAGCAGATAAAGCAGACGTGATAAATTGATCTCCAAATGCTTTCCTTCCACTCTGTATTCCCCCAGGATGAGAAGAGTAGCCAGAGTTGGTGAGAGCGCAACTCCTGCTGACCTCACTGACTTTATCGTAGCTGAAGGTATGTAGGTTTAAATCGGGGTTGAGGTGGAGAGAAGTTAGTGTAAACAAGGCCTTACGTTTTGCCTGGACACACGCTTTTAGAGGAGAGCAAATAACTGATTTCAGGAGTGTGGAAAATTACATCACAGGAGAGGGAAAGACAAGCTTTGTACTGTCATTTCAAATCCAAAGGACAGCCCATTGGTAAAGGAATTTTATCCTTTTGTTTGCAGATAACAAACTTAATGTTCCTCTTTCCTGTGTAACTGGTACTATTAAGGGTGCTTGACATCAGCCTAATATTTTTTGTAAACAACAAAGGCACCTCACTACTCCCAGCATTATTTGTGTACTGCTGACTCAGAGGCATGATTATCTACTAAACTTCCCGGAAGTCTCCCATCAAAGTGTTAACCCAATCTGACTTGGAGAGATCTGTGGGATGAGAGAAATCCCAGCCCACAGTGGCATTGGTGTCATCTAATTGACTTATTAGTTTCAACATCTTTCAGGTCAGGCAGAAGAAAGGAAAAATCCCTAACTAGAGGATAGGTAGCTGCTATCAGTATCTCTAGCTACTTTGCCAAACAAATTGTGCTCAGGCTATTTGTCTTCTGGTACTCCTGATGGACCAGGAAACAATGTAGGGATATTTCATTCCATGTTTTCTTTAGTTCTTTTTTTTTTAAAGTCACAGGACACTATTTATACTTAAGAATATAAAGAGTGTTCTAAAAGTGCCTCACCATTGTGTATGTTTCTCTGCTTATAAAGCAGATCCACCTGTCTGATACAAGCAGGTCTCAAACCAAACCATACAACGATTTAGAGATGAGTTACTGCAGTCAGGGGTGAACTGGGATTTCAGCTTTTAATGACCAGTGTCTGGCACTGAATTTATTCACAGCAGAATATAAATGAAGGTCCTGAGAGACACAATCCAATTTCTGGTTTGCAGGAGAGACTGTTTACCACTAATATAATCCCTGTGCCAGAGCATAAAATTATTCACTGTACTACCCCAGGATTTAAATGTCTGCATGACTGAGCGGATTGCTGATACAACAAAGAATTGCACCTGATTCTCATGGATAACCTGACTTTTGTGAGGAGGAAAATTACTTTCTGTGCAAAAAAAGTCCTATGGATGACAGGCTCCATATGGGTTTGTTTCTTTTTCTTCTAAGACGATGTAAATCTTAATTGAATCCAGTGTGTTAAATTTTAGTATTTCCAGATTTCTAATGCATGACTCAGGCTTTTTCCTCCCCCCCACCCCTGGAGTTTTATCAGGCTCTTCACTTCTTTTACATGGTGCTAGGAAATGGATCATGTTACCTAATATATTACACAATGAAAATTGGAAAACAACATACATTTGATAGTTATGCCACTGAATGACTGAAATTATTAGTGACAGATCCTTGATTCAGACTTCTTCCCTTCTTCCCAAGCTAGGCTTTTCAGCAGTGGTGCACAATGCATTTCTTTATTGAATATCAATTTCTTCTGTGTGGATTTTATGTACGCATTACTACTAAACAATGTCAGGGTATGTCTACACTACCCCGCTAGTTCGAACTAGCGGGGTAATGTATGCATACCGAACTTGCTAATGAAGCCCGGGATTTGGCTACGTAGTTCGAACTATCTAGCCGCGCGGCACGGGGTTTGCCGGCTTTTAAAAATGGCGGCGCCGGCTTTATGCTAATGAAGCCCAGGAAATTCAAATCCCGGGCTTCATTAGCAAGTTCGGTATGCATACATTACCCCACTAGTTCGAACTAGCGGGGTAGTGTAGACATACCCTCAGAGAGGAGTCCCTATTTGCTGTAGAACACTGTCATTTTTGTCTTTTGTCATAATGCCATATGATTTTGCAGTACTGTAGCTAAAATGCAATATGATGACTGAATAAGGACCCCAGAAACACACAGGCCATTAAGTTTTTGGGGCTGGTCAGATATTTTAATGCTGAGGGGTGGAGGAGAGTTAGCTACTATGGGTGTGTCTCCACTATGCCTGGGATTGATGCTGCAGTTATTGATCCACTGGTCATGGATTTATTGTGTCTGCTTAGCTGTAATAAATTGATCTCCGAGCATTCTCCTGTCAATGCCAGCACTCCACCAGAACAAGAAGAGTTGTTGGCATCAATGGTAGAGCAGCCCCCGCTGACCTTACTGCACACGAGACACGGCAGTAGGTATGTTGATTTAGATCAACTGTACGGGTTAGTGTAGGCAAGGCCTACGTGACATTTAAATTGGGTATTGTGTATGACACCTTTAGCTAGCCGCTGGCTACACTCATGTGCAAATACCTGATCTAGGCACATGCATAAGCTGGAAATATGCAAATGAATTTGTGTAAACCAAAGTTAGTGTGGCACACTTCCTGTGGTCCCTAGACTGCATAGAGATTTGAATCTGTGACCATTGGTCTTCTAGTACAGTCAGGGACTCATGTTTTTTGATTCTAAGGTTCCCAGCTTCAAAAGCACCCCAGGGACTGTGCAGAATACATGCAATCGTACATACTTAAATCTGGTAACATGACCGTTGATCTCCAGAAGGATCAGGTAGCAATCCATACAGTTTATAGTAACTTGCTGAGAGTCTTTAGGTTAAGTTTAGAGGCGGGAGCAACAGGGGTGATGTTGCAGTTGTTGTCTGCTATAGACCACGAGATCAGGTGGGTGAGGTAGCCGAGCCTTTCTTTAGGCAACTAACAGAAGCTTCCAGATCACAGGACCTAGTTCTCATGA
This sequence comes from Pelodiscus sinensis, assembly GCF_052426305.1. NCBI lineage: Eukaryota > Metazoa > Chordata > Testudines > Trionychidae > Pelodiscus > Pelodiscus sinensis. Next base: position 133,499,705 of record NC_143054.1, on the reverse strand, counting down.
GGGACTTTAATCATCCTGACATCTGTTCGGAGACCAATACAGTAGCACATAGACAATCCAGGAAATTTTTGGAGAATGTTGGGCACAACTTCCTGGTATAAGTGCTGAAGCAACCAACCAGGGGCATGTGCAGCTTGACTTGCTGCTCATAAACAGGGAGGAATTACTAGCAGAAGTAGATGGGGTGGCAACCTGGAAAGAAGTGATCATGAGATCGTCAATTTCAGAATCATGACACAAGGGAGAAAGGAGAGCATCAAAATACATATTCTGGACCTCAGAAAAGCAGACTTTTGACTCACCCATGGAACTGATGGGCAGGATTTCTTGTGATGCTAACATGATGAGGAAAGGTGTCCAGGAAAGCTGGCTATATTTTAAATAAGCCTTATTGAAGGCACAGGAACAAATCATTCCAACATGCAGTAAGAAAAACAAATATAGTAGGCAACCAGCTTGGCCCAGCAGTGAAATCCTTGGTGAGCTTAAACACAAAAGGGAAGCTTACAAGAAGTTGAAACTTGGACAGATGACTAGGGAGGAGTATAAATATATTGCTTGAGAATGTAGGGATGTAATCAGAAAGGCCAAAGCACAATTGGATGTATAGCTATAAAGGGATATGAAAGCTAACTACAGGTATGTTAGCAATAAGAGGGAAAATATGGGACCCTTACTGGATGAGGGAGGTAACCTAATGACAGATGAGGGAAAAGTTGAAGTACTCAATGCTTTTTGTGCCTCTGTCTTCACAGACAAGGTCAGCTCCCAGACTACTGCATTAGGCAACACAGTATGGGAAGAAGGTAGGCAGCCCTTGGCAGAGAAAGAACAGGTTAAGAGCTCATTACAAAAGTTGGACATACACCAATCCATGAGGCTGGATCTAAAGAGTGCTGAGGGAGTTGGCTGATGTGATTGCAGAGCCTTTGGCTATTATCTTTGAAAACTCATGGTGATCAGGGGCAGGTCCTGGATGATTGGAAAAAGGCAAATGTAGTGCCCACCTTTAAAAGAGGGAAGGACAATCAGTCCCCAGAAAATCATGGAAGGGATCCTCAAGGAATCCATTTTGAAGCACTTGGAAGAGGGGAAAGTGATCAGGAATAGTCAACATGGATTCATGAAGGGCAAGTTGTGTCTAACCAATCTGATTAGTTTCGATGATGAGGTAACTGGCTCTGTGGATGTGATATACCTTGACTTTAGCAAAGCTTTTTATATGGGCTCCCACAAAATTCTTGCCAAATTCTTGCCAGCAAGTTAAGGAAATATAGATTGGATAAATGACCCTTAGGGTGATAAAAAGCTGGCTAGATTGTTGGGGTCATGGGGTAGTGATCAATGGCTCAATGTCTGATTTGTGGTTGGTATAAAGTGGAGTACCCGCAGGGTCGGTTCTAAGGCCGGTTTTGTTCAACATCTGTATGAGTGACCTGGATGAGGGGATGGATTGTATCCTCAAAGTTTGTAGATGATACTAAGCTAAGGGGAGAGATACATATGTTGGAGGGTAGGAACTGGGTCCAGAGTGACCTAGACAAATTGGAAGATTGGATCAAAAGAAATCAGATGAGGTTAAACAAGGATAATTGCAGAGTCCTGCACTTGGGATGGTAGAATCCCAAGCACTGCTACAGGCTGGGGATCGACTTGCCGAGCAGCAGTTTGGCAGAAAAGGACTGGGGATTACAGTGGATGAAAGCTGGATATGAGACAACAGTGTGCCTTGTAGCCAAGAAGGCTAGTGGCATATTAGGTTGTGTTAGGAGGAGCATTGCCAGCAGATCTAGGGAAGTGATTATTTCCTCTTCATTTGGTACATCTGGAGTATTGCATCCAATTCTGAGACCCCGCCATTACAGTAAGGATGTGGGTACATTGGAGAAAGTCCAGCAAAGGGCAACAAAAATGATTATGGGGGCTGGAGCACTGAAGGATTTGGGCTTATTTAGCCTACAGAAGAGAAGAGAGTCAGTGGGCATTTGATAGTAGCCTTTAACTACCTGTAAGGGGTCGTGGTGTCCAACGAGGATGGTGGGAGGCTATTCTCAGTGATAAGAGGAGCAATGGTCTCAAGTTGCAATGGGAGAGGTCTAGGTTGTCTACTAGGAAAATCTGTTTTACTAAGAGGGTGGTGAAGCAGTAGATTGGGTTACCTGGGATGAGGTTTACCTGGGAGGTCGACTAATGCCTTTGATGTCAACCCCCGCATGTCCAGACTACCGCGCTGTGCCGACAAACAGCTGATTGGCACAGTGGCAGCAGCCATTTAAATTTAAATGAAGCGGCGATTATTTAAATCGCCACTTCATTTTCCTATGTCGGGTAGCCTAATCTACATGCCTCTGGCAACAGGGCTTTGTCAAGACGTACCTTTAGGGAGGTGGTAGAATCTCTGCCCATACAGTTTTTAAGTCATAGCTGGACAAAGCCCTGCCTGGGATGATTTAGTTGGGGTTAGTCCTGCTTTGGGCAAGGGATCCGACCTCCTGCCACCTCCTGAAGTCTCTTCCAGCCCTAGGATTCTATGATTTTTAAAAAAAGACTTGGCACTCCTAGAACAAGACCACAGCAGTGACAGAAACCGTAAAAACTTTCCTTGCCTTGTCCCATCAATCTGACATGACATAGCCTCTCAAAATCTCTGCTTATCTTGGTGCCCAAGCCCTTCCAATACAGGGATTTCCTTTTATGCTTGCCAACATGAGGGCCTATCAACATGAGTTATGGGATAGACAGATATTTCTATTATATAAACTATTACAAATTGGACTAAGACCAGTTCACTTCACTGAAGAGCCCGAAGCCAATGATCCAGTGATGAGGCACCATATATCAAGACTAACCTTCTGCTTGGGTTTGTCTTGTGGCAGGTGGGTGAGAGGTAAATATGAGTCAGAAAATAGCTAGCATTAGAAATGAATCACTGGAAGAATTGAGCTCTTTAGCTCACCCTGAATAATTGTTTGGTAGAAGTATTGGATAATTACTGTATTGTTCAACCAAAGTCTTCACGTAAAATAAAAAAATATTTTCAATTTAGCCTACAGCGAAGTTAACGGAGAAAATTAGAGATGTGCACATCATTTACAGAAGTGCTTAAGAAAACAACTATACTTAATTCTGAGCTCCCTCTGTTGGTAAACTGAAGTCACCAGTGATCCTAATGTTTTGTCTTTAAAACGGTGGTGACTAAACGGTGTAAAGGAGGGTTAGTGTGTTATACCTGTGTGCTAAGCCATCACTCAGACCTGTCTCTTCCCTATGTCCTGTAACTGGCGTCTTACAAGAAACATCTCCATTCCAGTTAGCTGCCCATCAGTTAAAGTTTTCTTGTAACATGCACATTTTTGTTTGACCTCTCATGAACAAATTTGCTATCGAGTGATTCCTTTGTGTAATCATTTGAGTAGCACACGATCTACAGTAAGTATTCTGACTGTTGTCATAATGACTAGAATACTTCTAATAAACCACATTAAAAATGAACCAGAAATTCAGTACTGCAATTGTTGATCTCTCATTACATGACTGAACAGGGCATCTCCATGTCCTTTAATTTAGTGGCAAGAATGGAATTTCCCAGATAGCTCTTTGAAGGAGGTTCTAGATTGATAAGTGACTGCTGATGTCTGGTAGTCAAAGATGAATGAGGGGGGATGTAAATGCTCATTTTCTTCAGAGAAGAGATCGAAATGTAGAATCAATGTAGCGGTGAAAATGCATTCTGCATTCTAAGGACTGCAGTAAATGAATATCTGAGTCCCTCCAAAAGCTTCAGAGTTAGCCGAGTTAGTCTGTAACAGGAAAAACTTAACAAATAGTTAGTAGCACCTTAAAGGCTAACAAAACATGTAGATGGTACCATGAGCTTTCATGGGTACAACCCACTTATCTTAGGTGCCCAACTCATCTGAAGAAATCCACGAAAGCTCATGATACCATCTATGTGTTTTGTTAGCATTTAAGGTGCTACTAGACTATTGGTTATTTTTTTAAGTGAATCCCTCCAGTTGTTGGTGATAAAACTCTTCTTCCAAAGGCATTTGAGTAAAGAAAGAAGATGACTCACTGATTCTCAAGGTTTCTGGGAGGTCGGGGAAACTCTTATCTTCAGAGTCACTTCATCATCCTTCAGACAAACTTTCAGATTTTGGCTACATGTAGTTGATCCATGCAGGAAAGAATTTAGGGCACCTGATTTCGAAAATTTGGCCTCAAATGCCAAAATCCACTAAATGCTCCTTTAAGTCTTTTTGTATTTATTTGTAGTGTCGCAGACTATCTGATAAAAAAAAAAAGAAAACAGACTTGTCAGAAATAGCAGTTATAACTGTTAATGCTGTTCTGTGCATTTATGCATGTTACTCATTGGGCTCTCCTCAAAAGCATCCTGCCGTGCACCTTGTTAATAGACTGACTGCAAGGCCCCAAAGCTGCAATCATCCAGCCACACACAGTTTCTCTTACAGAAATCGAGGTGGGACTTGTGCAACTCTTGCCAATTGCTTGCCACTGTTGAGAAGAGGTCAAGTTGGCACAAGTGTCTTTGAGTAGATCCCAAGTCCCTCCTGGTAAGAGTCTTAAGTTATATAAAAAAATGTGTGCATCAAGCACTTCAAGGATTGCAACAAATTCCATGTTTCTTGACTGGCTCCTCAGAACCAAGAAGTACTAGGTTCTCATGGCTCAAGCTTCATTTCCCCAAAGCAACAAACATTGGCCCCAGTCCTCTGCCCATGGAATGTTCAGTGGAGTTAAATGGGGGGGGGGGAGAAAGGGGGGAATCTGCAGACCCATAATACTCAAGCAGATGTTTCAGATTTTTCCGAAGCTTCCTAGAGGAGTTGGTTACCATTTAAATTAATGAAAATTGGTCTCTCTATCCTCTGTGCAATTTGGAAGCTTATTGTTTAGTTTTTATGTGTAAGTCGTAAAACATTCATGTGTTCCCTTATGCACATAAAATTATCAGAGCAATTCAAGAGTAAGCAATATCCTCCAAAAAGACCATGGAAAACATCTGAAAACTTTTAAAACTAAGATACTCTTTATTGTTAGATATGCATTATTTAAATGGGCAATGATTTTGTAGTTTTGATTAAAATTAGGGTAGTAAACTAGAACTTACTAGATCACATGTGATGGGTTATTTCTGTATACTGTAAACTGCCAAATGAGTCCTTACAAACCTGAATTATATTTAACAGGTTTAATCCAAAGCCCGTAGAAACCTCTTGAAAGACCCTCATTAATTCCAGTGAGCTCTAGATCATGTCCACAGATTAAAGTGAACATGTGCCCTGGTTTTAATTAAACTGTCAGTTTCTGTATGGCATCCTTAGAACTTAATTTCTTGGAACACCTGTATTTTCATTTTCTTAATCAAACCTCTGTTTTTTAATATAGCAAAACCTTTGTTAAAGACATGGCTATGCCAAATAGAGCATTGCCAGGGACAAACAGTCCTGTGGAACAAGTATTCAGGGTGATGAACCACAGTTAGTATGGAAAAGCCAAGTAACTGGAGACACTATCAAAACTGTTTTTGCTACAAGTATCCATACATTAAGGATACTTGCTCAGTGTTTCATGATGAATTAATTCAGAACCCTAAGTTCTAAGGGGAAAAACTACCACACAATTATTGGTATTACCACTGTGTCTGAAGCTGACTATTTTGTGACTAACGAATATCATTGCAAAAATGTTCATTTGATTTTAAAAAATATGGTTATTTAAATTACTTGACTAGAATTATGGTGAATACTATAGTGCAAGGAAGCTGACAGCCATGCTGGGCCCCTGGGCAAGGTGAGGGGACCAGCTCCATGCTTCTGAAAGGGGCAGGAGGGGTGGGAACATCCAGCCCTCAGTGTTACTCAGAGTGCACCATGCCAGCCATCCGCAGCCCTTAGAGCTGCCCGGATTGTATTGCGCAGCGCTCGAGCAGTAATTCAAAGGGCCTGGGACTTGGGCCACTGCTGATGCTGCAGTAACCGCAACTGGGAGCCCCGGGCCCTATAAAAACACTGGGCCCTAGGGCAGTTGGCCCTTCCCCCTCTGGTGGAGGGCCTACTATAGTGTGTCCCGTGCATTGCTACGCATTTGAAAACTAAACCAGGACAGAAGCCTTATGGATGACAAAGAACTGCTTACAGGCAGAGATCTCTCACATGGAGTGAATCAAAAGCAGTCTGACTGGATGAATAATCAAAAACCAACAGCATGCACAGTATTTCACACTTTATTCATTGCACTGGACAGTTCAATTACAACCTGGAAGACTTATAGGCCAGTAATTGAACTTCTTGTCTGCTTGCTTTGTGGATTTATGTAAAACATCCCCTTTTGTTCATAAACTCATGTGGGAGCTTCTGGAATATGACACAGATTCTTTCATGCCAAATTTTATCCCTTATGTAACTAAACTGACTCTAGTGTTATAGCAAGTTTGTCTGGTCTTTTTTCTTTGCGACTGTGCAATTGTTCTTTAAGATGGCATGAGTGTAAAATGGCATATTGATTCTTTGTGATAATTAATGCTTTTTTGCACTCAGAGTAGGATTTATGAAGAACAGAAGGCAGAAGGTAGGTTTCTTATATATATATTTTGAACACTCAGTGTGTCACATAGGAAAGATCTATAGGGCCAGCTCCTATCCACAACCCAGAGTATTTAGTTAATTAAAATGACACATTTAAACCTAAAAAATCTCTCAAAGGTAACTGGGCTCATCTTGTCTCTTTATATTTATTTGGTTTCCTTTGGGTTATGGTGGTTGATGTGGAGGGTGTGGTGTTTCCTTTGTATAGCCAATATACCAGGTCTAATCTGGATTTAGTTCTCCCTGTTCATTAGATCCTGGTTCCATTGGCTCCTATCATTGGAAGAGAAGGGGAAATGTCATCACTTTATGGAACCATTCCTCTGATCCTGCTTGACTTTGTTTTAAACCTGTGGGGTATTAATGTTGTTGGGTGATCCCTGGATCTTGTGTTATATGGAGGGGTAAATAACACTTTCTTTCTCCACATTCATTTGTGACTCTGTCCTATCACCTCTTAGTCATTTCTTTTCCAAGCTGAAAAGCCCTAGTCTTTTTAAATCTCTCCTCATAGGAACTGTTTTATAGTCTTCGTCATTTTTCTTGCCCTCCTTGGTGGTACTTCTTGAAACAGAATGACCAGACCTGCAAGGTGTGGGTGCACCATGGATTTTAGATAGTAGTAAAAAAAATTCTGCCTTAGCCAACCCTTTTCTAATGGTTCTTAACATTGTTAACTTTTTTGAGTGCTGTTGCACTTTAAGATGTTTTCAGAGCTCTACAATGACTCAAAGATCTTTCTTGAGTGGTAACAGCTAGGTTAGACCCTGTCATCTTGTATGTATAGTTGGGATTATTTTCTAATGTGCATTATTTTGCATTTATCAGCACTGAATTTCATTGGCCGCCTTGTTGCCTCACCACCCACTTTTGTGAGATTCCTTTGTAACTTCAGTCTGCACTGAACTTAACTAGCTTGAATAATTTTGTATTGCATGCATACTTTGCCAGCTCACGGTTAACCTATTTTTCTAGATTCTTTATTAATATAGCCCTGGTGTAGACCTCTGGGGAACACTATTCACTTCACTGAAACTGACTACACAACACTTGTAGCTTTTGTAAGCAAGCTGAGAATTGTGACATTGCAGCATAAGAAACAGCTGAAAAGCCAAGTGCATAATCTTTGGGATGGGGGCAGCTGGTTTTTTCACTTGCAATTTTTCTTCACATTTAGGCTAATAAATCAGAAAGCTTAACATCATGTGTTATTACTACTAAGACACTATGCTAAGCCAAAATGTTCTTAAGTAATATCTAAATCTGTCTCCACAATAGAACTCTGCCTGAGTTAAGAGTTAATAATTCTTTTATTGACAGTAACCTTAATCTGTTCCTTAAAGTTGATAGAACAGATTCTGTTCTTTTTCTTCTTACTAATTGTTTCTGACATGCGGTTGGCAGCCTTACCTTTTGATAATCTGTTCGTAGTGTTAAGCCAATTTCAGTCTTGCTATTAATCTTATTTAAAAAGCGGGACTTTAATCTTTAATGTTTAAAAAAATTCATAGTTATAAGCTTTGCTAAACCTTTGTTTCTAAAGCCAGAATTACAAAAGGTTGGACAAAATATTTGCTGTTTCATCTTATTGAAATCCCAGGCTTGTGATGTCACTCTTCAATAAGATGGTTGTCAAAGTAACTGCCTCAGAAATGCCATCTTTAATTCAAAACTTCATTTTCAATTAGAATTCACAATTTATAGCTGACAAGACATGCATTTGCCTTTTGAACTGTAACTGTTCTGCATATGAAAAATGAAGCATAATTGCAGAAATGAGTTCTCCACAGAATGGCATTCAGAACTGGCACTGGGGTAGCAGTAAAATGCTGGATAGCATTTGTTGTCCTTGCAAGTTGGTTTTTATTTTTTTACTGTGAATTTGCTTTTGAAACTTGGAATATGCATTCTAATTCTACCAGTAACTTTTCCATAACTTCTTCAGCGAAGAGGGATGCAATAGCCTCTGAACAACAGCTACTGTACGTTTTACAGTGATATCTGAAATCTATCTCTTCTCCTATACTAGCTGTAATGAGCACCCCTCTGGCAGCTGGTTTACACTTATCAGTTTCATAGTCTGAGACAAGTGCATACATGATTTCAGACACTTTCTCAAATGTATTGGTTGGGTGTTGTAATTACATTCTGATTCTCATGATGTCTGAAAATGACCAGTCTCACTACAATATTAAACCTGCCTAGATTTAGAATTTGAAGATGAAATAGTTACTTCTCTTGCTGTCTTAGTAATATGTGTGGATTTTCAGCACGTCTGAAAATCAGGTCATCTTTATTTAGCTACCTAAATTTGGATTTGATTAGCTTCACTTTAGGCACATACAATAAAATCGTCAAAAGTGATCAGGTTATTATAGGTATTTAGGTTACTAAAGATGCAGCTAGGTACCAACCAGGATTTTCACTTAATGAGAGATGTGAATCTTTGAGCTAAATTTAAAATATTTCCTAAATAACGTAAGTATTTTTAACAACTTTATAGAATTGGAAAATTTTAGTCTGATTATATAGGCTATTCCTATTCACCAGAGATACAGCCACCTTTGAGAGAGATGAGTGGTAGCCAATACGCAGTGCTAGGAAAGTGAAAAACTATTTCTCCATCTGAGAAGGGAGTGGAATTGTCTTAAATTGGCTGAATTCAATCACTTGACTTAAAATACAGTTTTAAGGTGCCAGGTTAGCAACCTGAAATCTTGTGAATGCTTTATGGGTTCGTCAGAGCCCATGAATGATTGGGAGCTCTCTAGTGTTCCACAGACATTTTTAGGGCTCATTGTGTTTGATTTCAGAGAGGTATTCTATGCCCTTGAGACCATCAGATAAATTTATGTGACAATGGTAGTCTTCCATTTTCCTCATACAATATTATGCAGATTCCAGTGGATATGAAATGCAATTGCAAAGCTTCTCCTCAGAAATTGCTCAATTGTCAAAGCACATGGCTCCAGTGGCGAAAGGTTTCTACAGACTTCCATTTAATACTTCTTGCATATAAAGCTTTGGATGTTGTGTCCATTCAGGCTAGTGTGACCTTTATCAAAATACAGACACTAAAACAGTATGTAACTGTCTGCTACATGGGTGGGTGCAGAACTGGTTGGAAAACCATTCTCAGAGTGGTTGTCAATGGTTCAATCATGCTGTAAGCGTATAACAAGTGAAAGGGTGGAGTTTTGGGAGGGAGTGGGAGGGTAGGCAGCAGCCATGCTCTCCAAGATGCAGTTGGCTTTTCATCCCGTTCCCTGAACTATCAAGGAGTGAGGGGAAAGTACTTGCATTACATGCACTCCTGTTGCACCTGGCTGGTGAAGGGAACTCTCCAGCCAAGTGTGAGAGGCATGCATGGAATGCAAGTACTTTCCCCTCACTCCTTGACAGTTCAGAAAATGGGATGAAAAGTAATCCGTGTCCTGGAGTGCATGGCTGCTGCCCCACCCCCACTCTTTTGAAACTCTACCTTTGAACAAATGGAATTCAACAGGGATCAGTTTTGGGACCGGTTCTGTTCATTATCTTCATTAGTGATATTGATAATGGCACAGAGTATACTTATATAACTTACGAATTGTACAAAGATGGGAGGAATGGCAAGAGGATAGGGTCATGATTCAAAATGGTCTAAGGTAAATAGGATGAAGTTTAATAAGGATAAATGCAAAGTACTCCACTCAGGAAGGAACAATCAGTTTTACACATAGAGAATGGAAAGTGATTGTCTAGGAAGGAGTACTGCAGAAAGAGATCTAGGGGTCATAGTGGACCACAAGCTAATATGAATCATCGGTGTGACACTGTTGCAAAACAAACAAACGTGATTCTGGGATGCATTAGCAGGAGTGTTGTGAGCAAGACCCAAGAAGTCATTCTTTTGTTCTATTCTGTGCTGATTAATTCTTAATTGGAGTACTTTGTCCCATTATGGGCACTACATTTCAAGAAAGATGTGGAGAAATTGGAGAAGGTCCTGAGAAGAGCAACAAAAATGATTAAAAGTCTAGAAAACTTATGAGGGAAGATTGAAAGAACTGTGTTTGTTTAGTCTAGAAAAAAGACTGAGAAGGGACATAACAGTTTTCAAGTGCCTAAAAGGGCGTTACAAAGAGGGAGAAAAATTATATTCCTTAACCTCTAATGATACTGGGCTACAATTTTTTTTTTTTTAGAAGTCGTCTGCTTCAGAGATAAAATGTGCCATTTATTATGTATTTTGATGTGCTGAATTCAAATATGACAATTAAAACAACTGATTGGCTACTGTTTCCAAGATATTTAAGTTTTTACATTTTATGTCTATGTATATTGTGTAGATAGTAGAGTTTTAATCATAAATTGTAAATGTAGGTCTTTTCATGTGTTTGATTGCTTTACATGGTATTTCACCTGTCCTGTTTATGTAACACTTTAAAAATCAGCAAAAGGGTTATATCAATAAAATGTATTATGAAACAAGGCAAAAAATTATGTACATAGTTTAGTCCTATTCAGTGTCTACTTGGTGCTTCTTGGCTTGTCTCTTGTATTCATTAAATGGAGCATCTCTTGTCACTATCCAGCAATAGTCTGCAAGCGTTGATGGGCTCCATTTGCCCTGATAGCGTTTCTCCATTGTTGCAATGTCCTGGTGAAATCGCTCGCCGTGCTTGTTGCTCACTGCTCCGCAGTTCGGTGGAAAAAAATCTAGATGAGAGTGCAAAAAATGTATCTTTAGTGACATGTTGCAACCAAGGCTTTTGTATGCCTTGAGGAGGTTTTCCACCAACAGCCTGTAGTTGTCTGCCTTGTTGTTTCCGAGAAAATTTATTGCCACTAACTGGAAGGCTTTCCATGCCTTCTTTTCCTTGCCACGCGGTGCATGGTCAAATGCATCATCTCGAAGAAGTTCACGAATCTGAGGACCAACAAAGACACCTTCCTTTATCTTAGCTTCACTTAATCTTGGAAATTTTCCATGGAGGTACTTGAAAGCTGCTTGTGTTTTTGTCCATGGCCTTGACAAAGTTCTTCATCAGACCCAGCTTGATGTGTAAGGGTGGTAACAAAATCTTCCTTGATTCAACAAGTGGTGGATGCTGAACACTTTTCTTCCCAGGCTCCAATGACTGTCAGAGTGGCCAATCTATCTTGATGTAGTGGGAATCTCTTGCACGACTATCCCATTCGCAGAGAAAACAGCAGTACTTAGTGTATCCAGTCTGCAGACCAAGCAAGAAAGCAGCAACCTTCAAATGGCCACAAAGCTGCCACTGATGTTGGTCATAGTTTATGCACCTCAAAAGTTGTTTCATGTTGTTGTCATAGGTTTCCTTCATATGGACTGCATGACCAACTGGAATTGATGGCAAAACATTGCCATTATGCAGCAAAACAGCTTTAAGACTCGTCTTCGATGAATCAATGAACAGTCTCCACTCATCTGGGTCGTGAACGATGTTGAGGGCTGCCATCACACCATCGATGTTGTTGCAGGCTACAAGATCACCTTCCATGAAGAAGAATGGGACAAGATCCTTTTGACGGTCACGGAACATGGAAACCCTAACATCACCTGCCAGGAGATTCCACTGCTGTAGTCTGGAGCCCAACAGCTCTGCTTTACTCTTGGGTAGTTCCAAATCCCGGACAAGGTCATTCAGTTCACCTTGTGTTATGAGGTGTGGTACAGAGGAGGATGGGAGAAAATGTGGCTCCTGTGACATTGATGGTTCAGGACCAGAAGTTTCATCCTCTTCCCCTTCCTCGTCTGACTCAAGTGAGAATGATTCTGGTGCATCAGGAACTGGCAGCCCTTCTCCGTGGGGTACTGGGCGTATAGCTGATGGAATGTTTGGATAATGCACAGTCCACTTTTTCTTCTTTGACACACCTTTCCCAAGGGGAGGCACCATGCAGAAGTAACAATTGCTGGTATGATCTGTTGGCTCTCTCCAAATCATTGGTACTGCAAAAGGCATAATTTCCTTTTCCTGTTCAACCACTGGTGAAGATTTGTTGCACAAGTGTTGCAGCATGTGTGGGGTCCACCTCTTGTCCTGATCTCCAATTTTGCAGCCAAAATAAAGGTGATAGGCTTTCTTAACCATAGCGGTTATACTGCGCTTTTGTGATGCAAAAGTCACTTAACTTCTGCTATGTTTGTGGTGATCTGCACTGTTCACACAAGTACGAGGCCTCTCTGCTCACTTTGGCTAAACAGAAATGTGTCCCTTTGCAAAATCAAACACTGACAAATAAGAGAGCACGACACTGTATGATTTCTAGAGCTGATATAGGGCAATTTGTTCAGCAGAGTGATGTAAGCTTCGTTATGATTGCATCATCCATGACTTCTAGGAATAACATGATACAATTCATATAATGTATGATGCAATACCAGCTTCAGATTGCATCATTCATTGTTTTGCCTAAAAAGCAAGTACTGTCCCAACCCAGTCATAGATTTATTCATAGATCCAGTCAAAGACGTATTTTAGTCATTTCTGGTTTAAGTTGAGATCTCTTCCCTTTATAAGTCACTTATCCTCCGCCATTCACAAGTCAAGGGTCGTATATACTGACTCAATAGCATATCTTGAAAACTAGAGCCCATCAACAATTTTAAGCATCATTTTCATTCTCAGTGACCCAGAATTAGTAAAGTTTGACTACATTTATTTCAGAAGCATTTTGGCTGTAGAGCAGTGTGATAGGACAAGAAGCAGTGGGCTTAAATTGCAGCAAAGGAGGTTTAGGTTGGACATTAGGAAAAACTTCCTGTCAGAGTGGTTAAGCTCGGGAATAAATTGCGGAGGCAAGTTGTGGAATCACATCACTAGAGATATTTAAGAGCACGTTAAATGAACAACAACTATCAGGAATGATCCGGATGGTGCTTGGTCCTTCTGTAAGGGCAGGGGACTCAACTTGATGACCTTCTGAGGTACCTTCCAGTTCTAGTATTTTGATTATTTATGCAAACATGATAGTTTTCTGTTTTTCCCTTTAATTTGATGGGTATCTTCAAACATGGATTATCCTAACAAACTCAATGACCAGCTGCTTATTTTGTATGAATTTTCTTTTGTGTAAGGGCTGTTCCATGGGCAAAACATGATACAAGAAGCAGAAGTTAGCTTATACGTGTGAGGGAATTGGATTTATACAACATCTTGACCTTATAAAATGGAAATAGCAAAACCAGCACTTTTTCAAACTTTACTGCAATCATTTTCTATCCAATTTCTGGAATAGCAATAACAGCTAGAACATGGTATTCTGCTTCCTTTAAGTTTGTCGTATTAAAGTAATCGCTAAGCAAATAAACCAATAACCTGAAATAGCCACAATTTTAAAAAGTATTTTTGAGGGATATTTATCAGACAATGTCATCGTGGCCCTTTGGAAAAGTAGCCACTTATTGCCATTAAAGCATGATCTTATTCAAAAGCTTTGTGATTGTTTCCTGTAGTCTATTTTCCGTCTTAGGCATGTTGCAGATGCTATGTCACATACTTATATCTATCTCCATTTCCATTGACTTCTCAGAGCTTTGCCGGGTGGAGAATTTCTGCACTAGCATCTGCATCATCAAAATCCTTTTTGATGCCATTAAATGGTTTGAGTTTGTGCCTGGGGCATCTATTTTTCTATTCTGTATGCTTTCTCTTGTGGTAGCCTGTTGTGGTGATGATCAATGGAAGCAACTCCTAACTTCTGCTGTGTCATACCAGCAGGTTAATGTGTTGAGCTGCAAATGGAAGGCATTCCAAGTTTTGTGATGAGGACCTTAACTTCTACATTGAAGGTATTTGGCAGTTAGCCCTTCCAGGAAAGCTTTTAAGTTTGGTCCTGTTGGGAAATGGTGCTTGAGAAGGGAAGGATCACATCTTCTTTTTCAGTCTCCTGCTTCTCCCCTCTTCCCCCCCATTCATGCTTTAAAGAAACACTTCCAGTTTTCTCCTTTTTGTCCTGAAGTCTTAGCAGTGGTTGGTAGAGATTGGTCAGGTGACTTCCTGTGCAAAAAAGGAATCTTTAAAAACAATAGGGGCACTACGTGGTTTTTTCCTAGACTACATTTTTTTCCCGAAAGGTGAAAGTAGTCCGGACACTTTTTTTAAATGCTTTTTCAAATAAACACGTAAACCTTTTTTTTTTTTTTTTTTTTTTTTTTTGGAAGAGTGGTTTTTTTTTTAAAGGGTTTTTTCCTCCAAAAAACCACGTAAAGACTACTTTCACTTTCGAAAGACTTGCTTTCGAAAATGCGATCGAAAAAATATATGCAAATTAGCGCCAAATTTACATCTTGTTTCGAAAAAAACCTGTAGTCTAGATGTGCCTTAGGAAAGTAGGAGTGTTTTGTCTCTGGCTGGCATACAAGAAGGAAGGCACCAAAGATCCCAGGGTGAGGAACAGCCCTGGTTTGGAAGGCTTTGCTGGAAAAGAAACAGTTTTAGGGCAAGTTTGTACACTGAGGTTTCAGTGTTAGTTAGCTAAATGTTTTCTGTCATTTTGAATTTGTAATCTACTTTGCTGTGTCAGTTCTCACTAATTACCACTTAAATCCTAGTGTTTGCACTTAATAAAATTACTTTTATTTACTATCAAGCCCAGTGTAAATAATTGATACCTGGGGGTGGCAATCAATCTGTACATTCCCCCTTTCTTTGTTAAAGGGGTCTTGCCTAAATAATTCATTTGGGGTTCTGATCACATTTGGGGAGTAGTATCCGAGGAAGCTGGGCCCAAAACTGCACTTTCCTTGGACCTGAATAGTTTGGGTCTGCACTGCTTCTCGGGGGCGAGGGGCATTGATCTTAGCTCAGTGTCTTGTTGGGGGAGACCAGGGAGCTGGTCCAGCAGGACAGGGTAGTGAGGACCCCAGAGAGCAGGAAGGAGAGTGGCAGTGTCAGCACTCCGGAAGTCACCGCCATGGAGTCTTCTGTGACTGCCCTGTCACAACTGTCAACTGCCTTCATATATTAATGGAACATAAAAAGCTTTAGAGTTTGTAGAAATGAACCCAAATAAGGCTGTCTTTTATAGATCAATGCCAGGGATTCTCTGGTAGCATATCTGTCCTATCTGACTGCCAAACCCCAGAGTGGCCTCTTTGTTCCTTATTTTCTTAACTGTTTTCAAGCTGCTCTTATCTATTTTCCCGATCCCTTTTAGTTTATGGATATTATATCCCCTACGCCACTATGGTTGTACTTCTTCTCCTTGAGGTTTGTAATGCTGTATTTGTCAGTGATTTTAAATCAAATCTATTTTAGCAATAGGTTTTGGCTCATCAAAGCAGAGAATGCTATGAAAGTTTTATATTGTATTGATTGCTTGTCAATATGTATATATTTTAACCGAAAGACACTGGTATCTTTGTAGCCTCAAATATTTGGAACTGTCACTCAGAGATTAATGTTTTGATCATGGGTTTCAAGCCTGCACGCAAAGATCTTCTGCTGATTTTTGATCATGTTAAAATGCTACTGTATGATGTATTTGGGTGCTCTGTTGACCTTGATTTAACCAGCTACTAATTTAGATTATCGGAGTACTCATTTTGAAAGCCAACTTAAGCCTTCTCTTTTGTTCCAGTGCATATTGGTCCTTAAACAAACCAATTAGATATTCTTGTTGATTTCAAATTATCTTTTTTTTTTTAAAAAGTGCATTTGTGTGTGTTTTTTTTTTCTATTCGCAAAAGGAAATTTCAAACACTTGTCCTATTTATATTACTGTTTTTATAGTAGGGCTCAGAATCCCTAGATGAAATGGAAGTACCATTGTGGTAGGTATTCTGCAAACACACTGTAAACTCTTGAGGCAGGGTGTAGCTAAAGGCAGTGTGTGGGAGGAAAGGAAGTATTATCCCTGTGTTATAGATGGTGAGGCAGAGAGATGAAATGATTTGCCTGAGGCTACACAGGAAGTCTAGCACAGCTAGGAATTGATCTCAGGTTCAGTACTTTAACAGCAAGTTCCTACAACTTGCTGTGTACTCTTTTTAGCAAGTATGACTGACATGGAGCCACAAAATTGGCTGACGGACTAGTATGCAGTGGCTATCGTTTGAAAAACTTAGTAAATAACTATTCATATGCTACTGTACTTAGAATATGACTCACTGTAGCTGGAAGAATAGTAGGAAAAAATGTTCCTACAAACATCGATGTAGAATTTTGCTTTTCACTCCCTTATAGTGCAGATTTATTAGAATTGTTGCTATTGCAAATCTATAGAAAGCTAATTTCAGTCCTGTTACTGAAATTTGGATAATCCATTTAGTCCCCTCCCTCCCAATTAAATTTTTTTTGGGTGGAAGCAG
Organism: Pelodiscus sinensis; assembly: GCF_052426305.1. Lineage (NCBI taxonomy): Eukaryota > Metazoa > Chordata > Testudines > Trionychidae > Pelodiscus > Pelodiscus sinensis. The sequence goes on along the minus strand of NC_143054.1, from coordinate 133,482,770 downwards.
TCATCTGTACACTGACAGAAATACTCAGAATAAACAGTTTATGGACACTCCATAAGATGAAATAAAATTGCACAAAGCATTCACCAAGCCATTTTAAATAGTGAAAAGATTTGTTGTAATTGTTCTGTTCAAGCAACTCTTTAACCAGGAAAAAGTTAAATGGTCTGATTAGTGTTTAAAAACTGTTTCTCAGCTGTAGGAGCAATGTTGGTCTCCCACATATGGTGACTGCTGATAAATGTCAACTCTTTGTTGGCTTGTGGGGACATGCCTTCTGTTGCTTGAGAAATTCACTGAGGCTACGTCTACACTACGAGTGTTTTCAGCAGAAAATATGCTAATGAGGAACTCATTAGCATGAGTCACAACATCATTAGCATATTGTCTGCTGTTTCTTTTTGCACTAGGGACTTTTGCAAAAAGAAAGCATGCCCGTTTTGTGCAAGATCCTTATGTAGGTAGGTGGGGTGGTCTTTGGAGTGGTCCTAGGGGATAGGGCACTTGCTTGGGGAAGGCAGGGTTGTGGGCTTGAGTACTACCCCAGGCACAGCCAACATCTCAGGCATAAGGATCTTCCACAAATCGGGGTTTGTGTGTGAAAAGAAAATGTTCACACTGCTTCTTTTTGCACAAAAACCCCTTATGCAAAAAGAAATGGCAGAAAATATGCGAATGTTAGCATATTTTCTGCCGAAAAACTTGTCGTGTAGAGGTAGCCTGACACACAAGCCTTGACAAACTTTCTAACTTCATTCCTTCTTTGTGAAGCTGAAGAAATCTTCCCTCTCCTGACATCTGTTTCACTGCAGTCTTCATTTAACATCAGGGTACGGTTTCTGGGTGCCCTGTGCCTTGTGGAAATTACTGTACAAAAAAAGGGAATGTGGTAGTATTTCTTTCTTTTGGTACATCAGAGGCTACTAAGCAGTAAACTCCTCTTGCACTTTTTTTCTTAAGTACTGGGGTAGCACGTTGGAGACTGCATCTGGATTTTGTTTGGGATACAACTAACTACCTGGAAAGCAGAACTGGATTGTGGTTAGATTTTCCCCAGACATCATTGAACACTTACCGGGGAGCATTGTTATGGCTATGATATTAGTGCAAGGTGGATGAGATAATAGATTTTTATTGGGTTGGCTTCTGCTGGTGAAAGGGACAAGCTTTTGAACTGCACAGAGCTCTTCAGGTTAGTATTACTGCAAGTCATTCAAACTCTCTTCTTATTTCTGCATGTTTAAGATAGGAATAATGCATACTCTGCCTACCTCACAAGGATATTCTGTGTGTTGCTTGATTAGTTGAAAAGTGTAAAGTACCGTATAAGAAATAAGTGTTACTATTCTCTTCGCAGCAGCAGCAGCACCTCTGGAAATCTTGATACTGTTTTGCAAAGTAGATACTCCTATTTTATAATGAGATCACAATGTGACTTTATTGCTGAGATTTCTCTCTCCTGGTAATTTTTTTTTCAGACACATTCAGTATTCTGCTTAACAATGAGGCATACCACAAGTTAGACCTCCTAGCTATGTAGGTAGTGTCATGCAGTGTAAAAGCAGTCTGGTTCAATCTGAATATATATTTTTTAAAAAGTAAAAGGAAAAATGTAAGTGCTTCACCATCTTGATCCATTACCTGAATGACTCCAGTTGTCCCTTACACTGTATGTAATGCCACTTGGGAACACTCACTATTGTTATGCCAGTGTTAGAGAAACCAAATGCAATGTCTAGGAACTTAACCAAATCACTGTCTCTTTCTGTAGTTGCAGCCTAAGTTTTGGTTGCTTCGTTGGCAGCCATTGATCTAAATTCTATATTTGTCATTAATTCTGATTATCTGAAACTGCATATTACCTATTATAAATTCTGCTGCCAAAGACTCTCTTACTGCATATGTTCTCCTACAGCAGGCTTTCCAGAACAAAATGGGAAACGAGTCTTATTTTATTGAATTCTCCAGGTAGGATTCATATCAGTTTGTACTGTATTTGTGTTTTTAAGAGAACCCATTTCTAGGCTTCTCCTCATTCACACAGTTATACTGTCAGTAGCCTTAATGTTTAGAATACAAAAGTTTTAGAGTTTGTAGAAATAATATTCATATAAGGCTTTTATATAGATGGATGCTAGAAACACTGACAGTATATCTGTCTTAGGTAACGGCCATGCCTCAGAATGGCCACTTCATTTCCTATTGCTTAACTGTCTTCATATGGCTCTCACCTACTTTCCCAATCCCTTTTGGCTTTACAGCTTGTGAACATGCTCCCTTCCCCACCATGGTTGTAATTCTTCCCATCTGAGGTATTGCAGCACTAAGCTTGTCAGTTAGTTTAAATCAAAGCTATGTTAGCAGCCTTGGTGGCTTACCCCAAAAGAGAATGCTATAAAAGGTTTATATTGTACAGAATGGACTATTAGTTACTATATATTTCCTGTCCCTTGTGAAAAGGCTCAGTTAATAGGGAAAATGAGTCTGTAATGGGGCCCCGAGACCTCGCACTGAAGCTCAGGGAGTAAATGCCCTGTTGGCGTGGCCGGGGAGTCCTTACTGGACGTGCACCAGATGCACCAGCACCGCAGCGCGACTGAGGAGCGCGGGCCTGGTGACGGAGAGAGGGAGGAGTCGACTCCGCGTCACGTTGGCATGGGATCAGGGCTAAGCCGGTGACGTCAGGGTGATGTCTGGCCTGACGTCCCAGGCGGCGGGAGATTTAAAAGCCGCCCGGGTACAGGGTAAGGAGGAGGGGGGACGAGGGGCTCCAAGGCAGGCAGGAACGGTGAAAGTTGCCGACCCAGGTGAGGGTAAGGGGGGAGGGTGCCAGCTGAAATCCCGCAGGGAGTAACGGGGGAGCTGGAAGGGCTTACCTTGATAGGGGACAGCGATCGGCACCGGAGGAGGGGAGAGGAAGTAGCCCAGGGCAGGGAGGTGAATTTAGCCCGTGGGCTGATGCGTTTAGGGTTACAACCCTGTTAGCCGGACTGGGACCGCAGCATGGTCCAAGTCCTTAGAGCCCTGGGCTGAGGCCTGCGAGTGAGGGCGGGCCTGGGCCCCCCTCTCTCCTCCGTCTCGTGTGGAGGCAAACTGCAGCGAGATGCCTGATGAGCGAGTTACGCCGCCAGCTGAGGAGGAGCTGGTCGGCCGGACTTAAGAGGATGGTGCTGGACTCGGGACATCGGGTTCACCCACAGGAGCACAGTCACAGAGCCCTTCATGGAAAGGTGACCCACCAAACACTCCTTATACTCACGAGACAGCCATTGTTTGTGTTTCCAACAAAGCCTTTCAGATATCTCACTTTTTTTGTAAGAATTGTTTTTCTTATCGCCACAGAACAGCCCTAAGCAATGGGGCTTTTGCATTAACAGATACATTGTCTCTATTTGTTTAGCAGTGACATTTGAGGAGGATGCAGCAATTTTTTGTCCCACCTGAAGGATAGTGAAATCTGTTTCTAATATCCTGACACAGCTACATAAGTTAGTTCCAAGAATCTGACTTATGAACCTATTATGCTGACACCATCCCTTTTCGAGCAACTGACATTTTCTGGAGATCCATTTGCTCCAGTACAGAGCAGCAAAAATCTCTATTTGGAATCTGAAGATTTATGTGCTCACTGCAGTTGAGTTAATCCTTCATTTCAGTCCCTTATTTTACATCCGTGCTGCAGACCTGGAGGATTTAGCCCCTAGTGATTAGAGAGATTGAACTATAATTACACAAATAACAACACTTCCTTCCTGCCTATACTTTATTATCTCTTCATGTATTCCTTTTCTACTAATAATGCCGTTCCTAACTGCTAACATTCTATTTCTGGTCTCCAAGCAATTGCTTTCCTGTACCCATATCTTCATTTAATTGTAATGCTGCCTCCTGTCAGTTACACTCTGTTGTCTCTTCATTCCATGTTGGATCCACTGCACCCTCTATCCAACTCTGGCTTTCTGCTCTTATTGCCAGAAGTGTCGATTCCATCAAGTGCTCTGTTTCCCTACCAACTGAGCCTTCAGAAGGGCCAGGCAGAGGGAAGTTAGGTATGCAGAGGGTGGCTGCTACAGTACAGGATGCAGGCAGACAGAATACCTATGAAGGCCCTGAAGTGGAACAGAGGCAGCTTGTGCATTACTGTCCTTCCAGAAAAGTGATCACTTGTCTATGCTCTTTTCTGCAACTCATCCTCCTGCCCTCTCTCCTGCCTCCAACATACAACAGTTTTGTAGTTACCTAAAGAGAAGGACATGGTCTTGGACCTCCTTTTGTGGTGTCTAGCAGAGACAGGAGTGCACACTTTCAGACTTTGTGCTCCTTGTACCTTTGCCTACCTTCTCCTGTGAGCATACATCTACACTGCACACTTATTTCGGAATAAGCTATTGTGGAAGAAATACTTTGAAATAGCACATCTACACTATAGGGAAGCCTCAAAATTAATCCAAGGCAGGCTCCCCTAATGTGGATGCACTACCTCGATTTAGAGCCCCAGGAAGCACTGGGGAGTGATTATTGTAATTGGCCTCGGGGAGGTGCTATTTTGAAAAAGCAGCGGTTGAGCATCCACACTACAGCTATTTCAAAATAGCAGTTTCAGAAGAGGCGGTATTCCTCATGGAATGAGGTTTACAAAAGTCAGAATGAGCTGTTCGTCATTTCATGTATATTTCAAAATAATGGGATTGCTTTGTAGAGGCTCGCATTGTTATTTCGGAATAATGGCCATTATTCCAAAATAAGGCTGCTGTGTCAATGCACCCAAAGAGAACAGCTGTGATCAAGTATTAGTATACTAGGATCTATCCTTTCATCAGTATTATAAATTCACACAATGATTACATGAAATAGTAATCCGAGGTCATCTACTCTCTATATAAAATCACTATGCAAAAATCTTGATGTGACATTAGGATTTGATTTCACATCAAGTCACCCTTTTTGTGTTCTACATTATCTTATGCACAGACACTAAAAAGCACAGACCTCTTCTAGGCATACATCCAGGAATCCCACATCAGCCATTCATCTAGTAACTTAGGCAGCCAAATATGAAGTCTATTTTCTGACAGTGAATGACCTATAAACCCTTATGAGCAGTCATACATTTTCTCCAGAAAGTGGGGGCGGGGGGAGGAGAGGGGAGGAAAGGAAAATAATGTTAATTGTTCATAAGCAGTATAGCCTGTCCATTTAGCTTCTGCAATGGCTAAGTTAACAAGAAAACCATGATACAATACATCCTGTGAATGCTACACTTGTGAGGACAACCAGGTTTTTTGAATTATTGTAGCGAGTTACACAGGGAGCTGGTCAAATAATAAAATGTGAAACTATTGTTTTTAAAACACAAAAAGAATTGAAAAATTATTCTACAAGTATTTGCTACTATTATTCACCTAGGATAGGCAGAGGGGCGAATAGTGTATGAATGCTTTTACATGTGTATGTGAACTGTGTGAAGAAATTCAAGTGAAATATTTACAAATATTATTTGTCGTACTGTATTTCCCCAGCTCTGATTAGCAAATTGTAATCCATTTCCAAAAATGATAGGTCCAAGCCATGACTTTGGCACCTCTTCTCCAAGTTTAGCTGGCAAATATTTCCTAGGGGAAGTATGAGAGGCCAGGGCACTCTTTAAAATGTCGAAATGCAGTTTTAACTTCTTTAAATAAATCGAAGAAGCCAAGACTGAGTTCTGGTTGTCATCATACATACAGAAGTCCAATTATAGGCTCGCCTGCACTAAACAGACCTCATACTTATTTAGCTGTAAGTAAACATGCAGTAGTTAGACATGAAGGGGTTGGGTTTTTTGTTCTTTGAAGATTAGAAATATGTAATCCGCTACCTATTTTTTGCTTCCCCTCATGTTGAGTACATCACACTACTGTGTTGCATCGCTAGTATATTCTATCATCTGAAGAGACTCTTAAAAGCCTGATGGAAGCAGGGCTGACTGGAGGATGATAGAGCTCTTTGTGTGGCAACTTTTGAGGTTCTGAAGTTAGTTTTCATTCCAGTGTTCTAGTGGAAAGGGACGTGTGTGTTCTGTCGAACCTAGTGGTTGAACATTGGCTGGGGATATGGACTCAAGTCCTTGCTCTTTCCAATTCAAAGTATCTGGCTTTAGCACTTGACTTCAGGCAGGGAAGGCCTTGAATCGACGTCTCCCGCAGCCCAAGCAGGTGCCAAAAGCACCAAGCTACAGCTCACTTTTGTGTCTAAATATTTCCTTTTCAAAAAACAAAACCTCATAAAAGAGAAGACTGAGAGGGGACATGATAGCTAAAAGAGTGTCACAGGGAGAAGGGGGAAAATTGTTCTACTTAGCCTCTGAGGATAGTACAAGAAGCAATGAGCTTAAACTGCAGCAAAGGAGATTCAGGGTGGACTTTAGGAAAAGCTTCCTGCTTGTCAGGGTGGTTAAACACTGGAATAAATTGCTTAGGTGGCTTGTGGAATCTCTATCACTGGAGATATTTAAGAGCAGGTTAAACAGACATATGTCAGGGGTGATCTAGGCAGTGCTTGGTACTGCCATGAGGGCAGGAGACTGGACCTGATGATCTCTCGAGGCCCCCTCCAGTTCTAGTATTCTATGATATTTTGGGTGCCCCACCTCAGGCCTGATTTTTTCAGACATGCAGAACACCTATAGCTCTCACTGAATTGCAATGGAGTGTCAACACCTCTGATGAATTCCATTTTGTGTTGTCTCTGGTTAGACATCAGAAATAAAACCAAAATAAGTGCCTGCAATAAATACTGTTCCTATGTAATGGCCTGTCCCAGCAGTAAAATATTACTCAAGGGCCATAAAAGTGTAAGACTGAGATAATGTTAAAAACTTTTGTCTGGAACATCAGTGTGTCAAAATCAATATTTATCTTGAGGACAATTTTGCTATTGCTCAAAGTATGTCTTGGATTTAGGATTATGTATTATTTAAAAATATATATTTGAAAGCCTTTAGGGGACATACCAAAAATAGCTGGCTCACTAGCCAGTGCATAAGGAATGTTTGGTGGGTCAAGTGCTGTCTGGTATTCAAGTGTGGGAATATAATTTGAGATGGACTGCTTTGCTATTACTGTGTGTCTATGATGTGCATGCTCTCTGTCTCTCAAGAGGTCACTATCATAAATTGCAAAATCATGCACTCAAAAGTTAGGTAGTACCAGAATGAAAACTGCCTTGAGCAACTTTCATTAGCTCCCTAGTGCATGTGTGTTAGGATAGTCTTTAATGACATGATTATATACACTTTTCTCCCACGGGACCCTGCCTCATTTAGCGCATTGTATGGATGGTGCTTATTTAATGAGCAGATATTCAACATTCTGTTTTCTCCTAATTGTTAGTGTGTGGCCCCAGGCCTTATTTACTGCATACAATGCAAACCCTGCTCTGAAGACTGACTTACTCTTTTCATCATGGTTGTGGTGTACCTCACCGAATTATCTGAGGCCCAAATCCTCAAAAGTATTCAGGTGTTTAGGCACCCACATATCTTTGTAGGTGAATGTATTTGGATGACGTCCCTGGGAGGTAAATAATGGGGTAGGTGGGTCATCCCTATTTTACAGATAAGAACTGAGGCACAGACATATTAAGATGAAAAGGTGTCCAATAGTTTTGGGTATTCAATCTGAGATATCAAGGGTCTGCTTTTTTCCTGGAGAATGTGGTATTCTGTAGCATTGTATATGTTCAAAGCCCAGTTCCCTTTTCAGTTGCAGTGACATTTGCTTAGCACTTCTGCAAATCAGACCAAGGACCTTGAGTCAGGTACATAGAGTAGCATGCAATTAGTGGTCACCTATGAACATTTTGGTTTAAGTGATATGCCCAGCATCTCACAGAAATTCTGTGGCAGAGGTAGGGATAGAATTTCAGTTCTTCAGGCTGCATTCTTAACTATAAGACCTGTAATCTCCTTCCTTTTCATGACTCGCCTTCCTATTTCTGCAAAGGGAATCAGCAGAGGTCTTACAGTTTGCCTCCTTCACTACACAGCCTTGATTCATCCTCAGAGCAGGTGCACTGAATAAGGTGTTTTGTGTGTTGTGTATGGGTCGGGGGAGGCATATGATCAGGTATTAAAAACTGTCAAAAAGTCTGTGCAGATGGGGAACAAACTAAATGTGGTAAGGACAAACTGGGAGCAGGGCCTGCTCTAGGCACCAGCGAAACAATCAGGTGCTTGGGGCGGCACATTGTCAGGGGTGGCATTCTGGCCCGCAGGAGGAACAGGGCGGCGGGGAGCCTCCTGGAGGCTGCCCTGAGCTAGGAGCCCTGTGCCTGGCTGTTCAGAGCCTGCTCCTGGCCGTGGGGCACTGGGAGGGGAGGTCAGGATGGGGTGGAGCACTGGGAGGGCGGGGTGCCTGGCCCCGTGGCACGGGCAGGGCAGGGCAGGGTGGCCATGGCTGGTGATGCTGAGCCCAGCGGGGCAGGCAGCAGCCATGGTGTCTGCTCCCGGCAACTGGCTAACTGGAGCGAAGTTCAGGGGCTTGGTGGGCGGTGGGGCTCTGCTGTGACAGGGCCCCATCCCCTGAGTGGGGAGCCCCGTGGAGGCCACCCTAAGCTAGGAGCCCTGCACCCGGGTGCTCAGAGCCTGTGCCTGTGGCCCTGGAGTGCTGGGAGTGCGGTGTGGGGTAGCCACGGCTGGTGAGGCTGAGCCCGGTGGCCTCCTCTTTGCCTTCATGAGTGCAGCCCCCCCCACCCATGTGCCTCCCCTGGATGGCCACCCCTCCTCCCATGTGCCCTCCCTGCAACTCCCCCTCCTTCGACCCTCCACCTGTGTTCTCTCCCCCGCAACTCCCCTACCTGTGAACTCCCCCTTGCCCAGCTGTGCCCCTGCCCACTCTCCCGCAATCTCCCCCTACTACCTCCCCTCTCTTTGTCTCCCTTGGCTCGACCTCTGCCCAGCAACCCCACCTCCTAGCCCACTGCAACCCTGCTGGGACTCCGTCTCTTCTCTTCCCCTCCCCCCTGCCTCCCACCTGGATCCCCATCTCCTGTCTTGCTCTCTAAACGATCCCCCTTCCCTCTACACTCTGGGCCCTGATCCCTTCTCTCTCCCCCCCCATTGCGTGTGCGCGCGCGCGCGCGCACACACACACACACACACACACACACACACACACACACACACACACACACACACACCACACACACACACACACCCACCCACCCACCCACCTGCCCAGGAACCCAGCCCCCTTGTGCTGTGTCCTGACAACCTCACACCTGCCTGGGTGAATCACCCGGGTGATTCTTCCTCTCCCTTTGTCTGAGGAAGGGGAACTCTGGTGTTCCCAGTGCCCGTGTCCCCATGTCCCTTCCTGTCTGGGGCAGGAAAGCTTTATTAAAATTGGAATTGTGATCCTATTTAAATAGACTTTGTTTTAAATAATATATTTTTAAAATTAAATTAAAAATGGTTATGGCCTAAATTTATTATAGCCTATTTAAATAACTTATGAATTAAATTTAAAAATTAAATAGAACATATCTCCTGTCAACTTTTAAAGAAATTCTACCAGTTCACTAGTGTAAGTACCCAGAACCACAGTTTACATCAGCAGTAGCTTCTTCTGCAGGTGAAGAAGTATTGTTTTTATCATTTTGGTTTATTCAGCTAGTTCAGTCCAATGATTAGTTCATTCACGGTTGCAAAATCGAGAGTTGACAAAGCACCAAAAACTTGTTTTCCTCTTCTCTCGGTAAAATACTGGTTATGAGAGCATTCTAACATCTCGAACATGATGACTAGATTCGATCTGTTAAATTCACTATGGATATTTCCTTTGTTTAATAAATGATTTTTAGATGCAAAATGTGTTTGGATACTTTTTGTTATGTGTCCTTCACATTTAAGGTAGTTTTATTTCATACAAAAATTAAATGCTGGTTTTGTTTATTTTAAATAGAATTTCCATCCAGACAGAAGTAGATGCAAATCATACATTTTAAAAAAAGTAGCCACCACTTAGGTTTTACTCCATTTATTATTTTCTGTCTCTTAAGTGTTCCTATTACACACTATTTTGTAATAAAAATGTAAATATTCCTATTACATACTATTTTGTAATAAAAATGGAATAAAAATGTAAAAATTATGACTCTGATTACATCTGTTACACAATAATTTGGGCATTTATTTAGTTGGTAGCTGTACTGAGTGTATTCTCCTGGTTAGTAAATAGAATCACCAAATTTGGCATAAAGTTATATTTAGTTGTAAATCAACATGTTTTAAAGGTTGCTAATCAATAAGACTCAACCATCCTTTAGGAAAATATTTTAAAAGTATAATTTAAATGATTAATTGCTCATTTAAACCTAGGTTTTTCTGCTTGCTGGTTTAAATCATGATTACAATTAGAGACTTAAATCAAAGCTATTTAAATCAATCCACCCTGTTTCAGAGGCTGTTTGGTCCATCCCTGAAGGAGAAAGCACAGGGCTGCGCTCATGGACTAGGTCCTATGTTAGTGGGGGTTTGTTGTCTGGTGCCTGTCTTGTTCTGGATAGTTGAGCTGGGGAGTTGAAACAAAACTTCTCTTAATCCCTTTGAACTGTTTCATTGTATAGTGAGGCTGATTCTTATCTATGGACACCAAGAGTTGGACAGCTTATGTGTTGGAGTTAGTCTGAGTGATTATAGGCTTCTAATTATAAAATCTCTTTGAAGAGTGAGAAGTGGGACTGGGACTCCAGTACTAGGTGATGTGAACAGCTGCATGCTTTGGAAGTCTTTAACTGGCTTGCTGTGGATGAAACTGCCCTCCCATTGTCCTCATGTGGGGAGTCCCTGGCGCTCTCTTAGGAGATGATAATGCCCCAGGGTTTGGGCTCCCCCTGAAGCATGCGCCTTGCCCCAGGAAGCTGCACAAGCTGCATTTGCATGTGCATCCCCAGCAAGCTGTGCAAGATGCATTTGCGTTTGGACCCTTCCTGGACCAAAAAAAAAGTGGTGGGGGGGAGGGAGGGGGGCAAAATTTTTTTTGCTTGGTGCGGCAAAAAACCTAGAGCCAGCCCGAACTGGGAGGGCATGGCTCCTATATTGAGCAAATGAGCATATAAAGTCTGGTCACTCCTAGGAGCTGCCAAGGGGGGCCCAAATCTCTTGATTCTTTTTCTGTTGAGCGCTAACAGGTCTCTGATACTACAGCTGTAAACTGCAACTTTTCAAAGGACTATATCTTGGCCACATGTTCAGTTGTCCATAGGGACAACAACAGCTACATCCCTGACAAAAAGGCCACCCCCTGCCATATTTCAGGTGCTTTCTCCAAAGCAAAGGGGTGCTAAAGTCCATAAAAGCAATATTCGCCAGCGTTGTTTAACATGTATAAAACAATTCCCTTGCCTCTTTCCTTAAAACAGTTGAAGTATTGTGACTTTACTTTTCCAGTAACATTCACCTTGAGACAAACAGTCATCATGGAAAATTTCAGTAAATAGTTTTAAAAATTTTATAAACAACTGAAAGTGTCTTATGAGGAGTACCTAGTAACCCACAAAATAGGTAGGCAATGATGCCTATAATCAGGGTTTGCCAAGCGGCGGCGAACCCTGCTCGCCAGCCATGTGGTTTCGCGCGGTTCTTCACTCTGTGCATGTGCAGATCATTCTGTGCATGCGCAGATCACTCTGCACCGGCTCTTCCGGGTTGTAATCTACTTGCCATGAGTGAGTAGATTACATTATTTGTCGAGCCCTGCCTATAATAGAAGCACATGTACCTGGAATCTATGTGGAGAATCAAACCACCACATGCTATTTAACAAATGAGAACTTGTAGAACTGCACATTTGGGTGAATACTTATCTAGACATGTGTCAGGAGCAGAAAGACTACTCAGTCTACTTAATCCAGAATAAAATTACTCACATCTGAGGGGTAGAGGAGTGGGGTATTAGTCTGAAGGCCATGTGGCTTTTAGCTCATGCAGTAGCAGCTCCTACACTAAACCTCAAAAGGTGTCCGGTTTGCCTGCCTGTCTGTTATAAGGAAACAATGTAGTGTAACTCTAGCTTAACTAAGCATAAAAAAAAGGAAAATGCCTTCTTTAACAAAAGTGACTTAAAAATCTGTGATAAAAATCATTTTATCCTGTTCCCCATGCTTTATGTAAATCCAGTTGACTAAATGGAACCATTGTTGTACGACTCAAAAGCTGGTAGGATCCCTGCTTTGAATATGCATATTGATTTTTAATTACCTTAAGGCAAAAACGGAACATGCAAAGACAAAGGTGATAAATAAGCTACTGTATTCCATTTCCCAGTGTGTACTGCACATATATCATCCAGAGATTTGACCATGGTATGTCCTTCATGCTGCTGCCTCTAGTTGCTGTCATAAATATTCCTGCTATGAATGCGAACAGGAGAGAAGCTTGAGCAGGAATCATTAGATTTGTTCTGAGTCAAACTGATCCAGGAATTTTCAAATTACAGCAACTCCAGTTAGTATCTTAAGCTCCATTGTATTTAGGGTAGATATTGTAAACTCTGTGCACAGTCTAGCATATCAGCTGCATACAGTTAGCTGTGTGGATTCTCATCAACCAGTTAATGTACAGTGGTAAATGAAGACTTAATAAAATGTTGCCTTCTCTTTCTGAAAGCACATTGATTGAGGGTCCTAGCTAAGACTGTTATAGACAGGGAAGAACACTTTTAGCTATTTATTTTTACTAAAACTGTAGAGCAAAACTGCACTGTCTGCCGACCAATGTTTAGCAAAGAGGAGTTTTATTACAAAATAAAAATGGCATTAGCAAACCATGGTAGAATCAGGTCATTATATTTTGAACTAGCACCTACCACAGTAGGTCATTGATCTTGACTGAAGTTTCTGGCTGCTACAGTGAGACAAATGACAGCAAACAGCTAAGTGAATAAGGCACGCCTGGAATTTCTTTCAAGTCAAACCTTCTATTGATGTCAGTAGGTTGGGATTTCATCCATTATCTTTATAAAGGCTATTACCCATTGGGATTTAAACTGCTAACTTCAGCCTCTATTGTACGTTGTGGGAACTGGTGATCGGTTTGAATAATGGAAAATTGAGAATATAATGGGGATAATAGAAAAAGTAATTAACTGTTCTAAATTACTAAATGTACTTTCAAACTAGTTTGTTGACTTTTTAAAAAAAACTAACAGATTTAGTTGAAAATCCCCAGGAAATTCAGTTTTTCATGCAGATTACATGGTGTTACTTTGAGGAGACTATAATCTATACTTCATAGAAAAACCAAGGATGAATCCTTTCTTTTACAGTTTAAACCTGAATCCAATCTTAATACTGGAGGTGGTGTTGCACGTATATAATTATAATAAAAATGACATGGGGACCCAACAACACTTCTGATTCTGCCAGTGATTGTGCAAGGTTAAACTTGGAACATCTTCAGTGAGAGCTGGAGCTGGCCTAATGTTGTTTTTTCCAAATTTTCTACAAAATTTCTGAGGCAATGATGGAGACTGTTTTATAATACATAAATAAATATATACAGAAACAAGTGGAGGAAGAAGGCAGAGAAGGAAGTTGAGTAATAGGAGAAGGCAGGAAGGAATGTTGGCAACATTAGCTAGCTGTTGCCAAATTCCATCAGGAACTTTAAAACACTTCCTTTATTGTGTGAGTTGATTTAGACTGAGCTTTGTGGCACACAGTGATGCTGTATCCTCTTAGTCACATCTCCTATTCGAGTTTGAGGGATAGCCATGTTAGTCTGTTTCAACAAGAACAAGGAAGAGTCCTGTGGCACCTTTAAATACTAACACATTTATTTGGGCATTAGCTTTCATGGACTGGAATCCACTTTATCAGATACCACCATTGGCCATTACCCACAGCCCCCTGCCAAAGCCTCTCCAGCACATCATCAAGGATCTAAAATTATCCTAGATGACGACCCCACGCTTTCTCAGACCTTGTGAGGTAGACCAGTCCTTGCTTACAGACAGCCCCCAACCTGAAGCAAATACTCACAACCAACTACATGCCACACCACAGAAACACTAACCCAGGAACCAATCCCTGCAACAAACCCCGTTCCCAACTCTGTTCACGTGTCTACCTTAGTGACATCATCATAGAACCTAACCACATCAGCCATAGTATCAGGGGCTTCTTTACCTGCACATCTACTAATGTGCTATCATATGCCCGCAATGCCCTTCTGCCATGTACATTAGCCAAACTAGATTATGCAAAAGAATAAATGGACACAAATCAGACCTCCAAAACAGTGACATTCAAAAATCAGTAGGAGAATGCTTCAACCTCCCTGGATGCTCAGTAATAGATTCAAAAGTTGTCATACTCAAACCACAAATTTTTAAAACCAGACTGCTGCACGAAAGTGTAGAGCTGGGTCCCATAGGTAAACTTGACACTATCTAACTGGATCTGAATAGAGATTGAGAGAATTTTCCTCCTCCTTTTTTCCTTCCTCTTTTTGGTACTCACCTTCTCGTCAAATGTTGGGAATGGGTCACATCTCCCTGACTAAATTGACCTCATTCGCAATGGTCCTCCATGTAGTAGTGTAACACACCCATCTTTGTGTATACATCCCTGCCAAACTGAAGTTTTTACTTGATGCATCTGACAAAGTGGGCTCCAGCCCATGAAAGCTCATGCCCAAATTTGTTAGTCTTTAAGGTGCCACAGAATTCCTCTGTTTTATCTCTGTTAAAACTGGATTCCTCTGTTTAATCAGGTTTCGTACCCCTTTCTCTCCTGTAAGTGCTAACAGAGCATCTGTAGAGAGAGACACAAATAATATCCCATAAGATTTCTGAGAGCTATTCTAATTGCTACAGTGGAATATACTTTACCGGAGTTGAAATCTAACACTCTCTATGAATTTGATTTATACAATGAAGGCACATTTCTTTTTAAAAGCCATGACACATTTAAAAGAGGAAGGATGTCTTTATCCTAATTTGCCCTGTTATGCACTTTATCAATCAATTTGCAAAGTTAGAAGTCATAAAATGGGAAGAATGAAGTGAATCTGTACACTCAATACTGAGAATTTTCTCTTCCTCAACTTCCAATTCTGCCACAACCCTGGTTTCTCAATAGCACAGCGGAGCGTGTTGATGGTAACAAATGCTAAAGTGTTCATTGCACTTTCCATTCAAATGTCACAGGATCCTTAACAGATTATGAAAATTCTTCATCACATCTACTTTTCAGAAGAGGAAACTAAACTAGAAAAAAGTAATTTGCCCGAGGTGTCACAGAAAATCCTGTGTCAGAACTGGCAATTTGAATCCTCCTCTTGAGGAACGATCTTTTTCATAACATGATGCTTTTGAACTAATTAATTTTTGTTACTCCTCTGAAATGTGTCAAGGATTATTATTTTTTATTAAGCCTGCCTGAGGACCAACCAATCACAGGACCCCATTGTGTTAGTCACTGTACAAACAGAGTAGCAGACAGTCTCTGCACCAAAGAGCTTACAGATTAGAGCAGACAGAGCAGGGGCCAGAGTGGAACACGAGAGCAGAGTGATGGCACCAAATTTTGTTAGTTCTGACATGATGTTGTGTGGAGGATAGGGGAAGGGAACGAAGACTAGTTAGGAGAGGTTCTGCTAAAAGGGGAGGAGAGTGCAAGGAAAAAGGTAAGGGAACAGTTATAATGTGAAACTGAGGTGATGAATCTGATGGAAAGGGAAAGTTAGAGCAAACAACCAATCAGCATTGGATAAAGAATATCTAGTCAAAAGTATAGAAAACCCCTCTCTATGTACAGATGTTCCTGCTGTGGCTTCTTCTGCCCCTTTGGGCTATAGTCTCATGCTGGCTTCTCACTGGAGTTTTTCCCTAGACCACATGACAGAAGCAGGGAGAGCACTGATTTTGCATCTTTCTTTCCTTTTCAATCTGAGAACCCCTGGGCTTGATCACACACTATATCTTGTGCATTATCAGTTTCTTACCTGCTTTCTTGGATGAAGTCACTAGTATTTGCACTCTGTCCTTGACTGAGTATTTGAAATCCATTTTAGCCTGAGGCAGTGATGCAGAGCAGCAGAAGCTTTTCTCTGAGGTTTCTTGAAGCCCCCTGGAAGTTGTGACCTCCAGACTGAGGAAACACTGAACTAGGCAAATATCTATATTAATAGATGTACCCCCAAAAGACTTCTGTGTACTCGCAGAGGTAAGTGTGCCCCTGTTTGGGAACAATAATCGTAAGGGACATTTTGACTAACACAGAATTATTTTTGTTTAAGAAAGGAAAATTCCCCCCCATGATCAGAATTCTGGTGCAGCGGCAGTAATGTTTAGTTTCATCTGTATTCTTAGAGGAGGCCTGACAATTTCTTCCTAGTTCCTGGAAAACTGTCATATAATTTATGTAGTGGCTTAAATAATTACATCCCAACTTTACAAAGGAATTTTTGCTTCCTTAAAATTCAGTATCTGTAGTTGCACTGGCCCTGAGCTCTGTAGTTGTCCCACAGCTGGTACCAAGAAATTTAATGCTAAGAGGCATAAACTTGTTGAATCTAAACCATGCCTAAGGGTCACAACAAGATATGACCAAGGAAAAACTGGATTAATTGAAACATAAGACTTTCTGTACATCATGGCATGTGAACCCATGGGAACCAAATCTCACTAAATAAAGACAAACTTGTTTTGGATCTAGTCTGGAGGCTCATACAATCTAAATAGTCAAAGCTTATATAGTCAACTCCAAAACCTCAAAAGAATTACAGAACATGAAATGGCCCTAAAAGGCCTTAGAAGGCTCTCTTGAGTCCATTCCAGGAAAAAACATTTTTTTTCAGAGTATTAGAATTGTTGCACTGTAAATAATCCTCCTTTCTCGTATGATCTTGGCTTGTAGCTCTAACTTTTAAGCTTTGTGATAGTGAGCACAGAGAAGTTTTTGTATAACTCACAAAGGCAAGTTGGAATACAGAAGATCTCTGGGGACGCTACTGAAAGGGTAATATCAGGGTGAATTGCTTAGGGACAGGGGCTACTTATAGCCCAAGACTGGGGCCCCTCCACTATCAGGCACACCAAACGAGTCAGAGTACTTCTCCCTACACTGACTAGCAAGAAGTCCTACAAGTGATTCCATAGACACTCCAGTTCTCTGCTGCCACCAGCAGGACTACTCCTTAGACAGATGAGACTCTAAAATCTAAAGGTCTGCTTTAGACAATACTTGAGACTCTAAAATCTAAAGGTCTGCTTATAAGAAGAAAGAAAGGATGAAAGGGAATCAAATACATATGCCAATCACAAAGTTCTTGGTGCAGGCTTGTAGCAAAGATGGAATCATTTGCTGTCTTAGATCAAGTCTTTGTAATACATCCATTTCTGGGATGTGTTATCAGTCCCCTTTTCATGGTTCAGTTCATAGCAAAGCTCCTCAAAAGATAAGAAGCTAGGGTGAAAACAAAATGGTAGGACCTCCAGGGCCCTTTATTTATCCTAGGCCATATGGAGGGACTCCCATTGCGCTCTCTGGAAAAATACAGCTACATAACAGAGTTTGTCACATGAGCAAGTCACCTGGTCCCATTCTGGTCTGAAGGTTCTCAGATGTGAGTTGGCACCATCCAAGTCCCATCGTTAGATAAGCACATCTATTCACTTGACTCGTATCCCTCCTGTTATGTCTCCCAAAAGCAAATGTTTGAAATGAAAGTTATGTAGCCAATACTCATAACTTCAAGTACAAAAATGATACATGCATAAAAATAGTATAAACAGAATCCGTGAACCACAAGCTATACACAGACTTCTTGGTTGACCTGCTTTGTACATGATTTGTTGCAGTGCTATAACAGTGATTGCAACAATGATTTGTATATTCATATTGCAATTCAATAACGTCACATAAGGCAGTTGAGTTTTTGGCTCAACGAATCTGCAACTCACCCTATTGCTTATCAACATTAAATAGGGTTACCAACCCTCCCAGATTGTCCTGGAGTCTCCAGGATTTAAAAATTAATCTTTAGTTGAAGATTACATCGTGTGATTAAATTCATCCAACCAAAGTTGGCAGCCCTAACATTAAGTTGGCCACGGATGCCCCTCTGACAAGAATGATCTTCTGGGTGGCCATGTTCTGTGCAAAGGCTCAGAAGTGCTGACAGAAAAGACCTGCACTCTTTCCTTTATTGATTACAGAACAATCTGATATTCAGCATCCAATGTCAGTGTTTCCTTTTCTCTGATTTCAGGAAGATCTCTCATAACTTTGATGATAAACCCAGGGATTCAGCCTAGAAAAGATTGACTGCAGCCATGCCCTGTAGGTAATACTGTGAGATCTGTAATATAGATGAATGTATTATCAGTATGCAAGTTTCTTCACAGTTTAATTTGTTTTAGAATCTTGCCCCAATTAATTATTCACGCTTGAAGCATGGTAGAAGGTACAGAAAGTGAATCTTACTGAACAGATTCCATATGCTTACTGCTATTCTAAATCTTTTCAGGCTGTTATAATACTGTATTGTATATGATAGTACCTAACTGCAATTTCACAATTGAATTGCTTCCTATTTCAAAATTGTCTTTCTCTAATCTTCAGTCTTCCTTTCATTTTCTCACTTGCTCATGCACAGTGGTAAGAACTCACTTATGTATAACTGCATTGATTGCAGAAAAAAATTAACAGTGAAGTTAACAAAATACAACTTTACCCTAAAATGAGATTTTTTTTCACGAGGTCATGCAGACAAGAAATCTAGTAAGATTCAGAGTCTTTATTAACAGGCTACATTCTAAACTAGCTAAGTGAGAAGTTGCCTGTTGTTTTCTGGTACTTGCGAAACATGTTGCCAATTATTGTTTTAGACTTAAATTTAACTGTAATCTCTCTCATATTTAAATGAGAACTGTTTTTTGGCAGGCCTTCTCTTGTGGAAATCAAGAACTATATTAAGAAAAAAATGACAAAATGGCAACTCGAGTGCTCAACAATCTCTCCAAGAGCTTTATTTTAAGTTTATCCCCTTTAGACAGAGTCTTGAAATCATGCATTGTTACAGCATGTTCTAAAAGTCAACCGATTTAAATTTGGTCAGACTAACAAGGGAAGTGAACCTCAGAATGGAGACTCCTCTTCTAAGAACTCTGCCTCCCTAAAAGATGTACAATGCTTCTAAGCATACTCAGTGACAACATCTCAGATGATTTCAAGATATCACCACTTTAAATCACATATTGCTTTACTGATCAAATGACAAACGCATGGAATTTTCTCCTTTTATTAGGGTTCTTTGTAGAATCTCTGATCATAGTACCACACCTGGAAATGACCTGGAGGCTAATAGTCTGGAGAGTAGCTGGGTAATATGCTCTTTGAGACGCAACATTAAGAAAGAAATGAATGTGGTAAAGAGGCTTAAATCCTTTTTAAAAAGAAATAACTTATCTTTAATTTTTGTGTTCATAGGTGTTCAAAAGAATTTTGATTTGTGCACAAGAAATAAAGCTGAATACCTGGCCGAAGGCTCACGAACACAAATGAGTGCTAACATGACAGTAAGAGGATAACTTAAACATAAGAGTCTATCCCAGTCTGATACTTGCAATTACATTTACCTTATTACAGGCAATGTGCAGCCAGCAGTTGTAGGGCAAATGAACATTAATTCCAGACATTTTAGAAGAAAAGCTTGCATAGCTTTGGAAACCACATGTACTGCAGATCTGACAACTTTCCCTCAGGATATACAGGTGCTTACATTTGGTGCAGATTTATCAACTCTACCATTTAAGTAGAGCCATTCATTCGCCGTAATTTATTATTTTAACATTGCTTTTTCTGTCATAGCATCGCTGTTTGTCATAAGGCTTAGGAAGTATTTCCATTATAATCTCCCTGTTTTCAGAGAGTTACACTTAAAGTTAAAATGGTTGCTGAGATCTCATTCCCCACAGTTCATGGCTTCCATGAACAGTAATCGGTGTAATTCCATTGACTTAAATCAAGCAGTCATAAAGACCATTAATGCCTTTGTTGCATAATAACACAGATATGCTCTTTAAAATCTTAGAAGAGGTGTAATTAACCTAAATACGTGCCACTTTCTCCATGCCAACATTTTCAAAAGTAGCCAAAGACTGCGTGCCTTTGTTCTTTGGATGAATAATTCAAGACAATGTTAGTCCTACATTTTCAGAAGCATTGAATATCTCCAGTTGAAATTGGTGTACTCTGCTATTCTGTAGTTCAAACTACTGCTCAGGTGAAAGATTTTTTTTTTTTGGGTGGTGGCCAAACCAAAAATCCAGGAAAAAAAATGCCAATTTTCTGGTTGGTCTTAACAAAACACAAAAATTGAAGAAAATTTAGTTTTGGGTCCAACAAAATATTTTATTTGACCTGAAACTAAAATTTAAAAAAAAAAAGAGAGCTTTTTACTGTTTAAAATCCTGCTAAAACTTTGACTTCTTGTTTCAAAATATTGTATTTAATATTTCAATATTTTTCAAAATATTTTTCCCCATTTTTATTTGGCCAAAACTATTTGCCAGATTCAACTCAAATTTGTGAGTGGTTTCAATTGACCCAAAATTCCCTTGAGGGGAGGGGGTAAATATTTGTAGCAAAAAAAAAAAAAAAAAAAAAAAATCACTTTATCTTCTCAACATCTGTATGCCAAGTCTATGTTTTCTCAAGCAGGGCTTCCAAAAATTGAGGCATTCCATATCTCTGGCTGCTTTGGAAAATGTGGGTCTTAGATGTCTGGTGGCTGTTGTTGTTTAATTTGTACAACAATAGTCTAAGGAATGTAGAGGGCAAATTTAAAATACACATGCTTTGGAAAGCAATCAGAGTTCTGTTCAGGGAACAAAAGATGTTCGCATATGATAGATACTCCATCCTGATTGCACATTATAGAATAAATGACAAAAGCATATATAGGGCAAAAGGTTTTCCAGATGATCTGAATGATATTTGTCTTCTGCTGTGATCTCTCTTGAATGCGACAAGGTTAAAAAGTTAATCTTTTATGGGAGTTTGTTATGAGGACAGGAAAACCCTCAAATTGTAGTTTTCACTGAGGTAGAAAATCAGTTCATTGCATTGCTTGGAAAACCTTTTATCTAGTATTTCATTTTAAAATAAGCGGTTACAGTGTATGCTCTGGAGGTTTGGGCTGAAAAGCGTACAGTCTGCATGCATTTTTAGAGGGACATAAAGACAGACAGCCTATTTCCAGGGCCGTCCTTTGGATTTTATGTGGCCCTATGCAGGATTATAAAATGGTGCCCAATTATGTCAAGGGGGCACAGCCATTGGATAAAACCTGTGTGGGGGGTCAGATTGCTCCATGCCAGCCCACTTGCTCACCCTCCTTACATGCAGAGCCCCTGTGCTGCTGCCCAGAGCTGGAGATCCCCCATAGCTTGTGCAGAGAGCCAGGTCAGATGAGTGGAACGACCTCACCCTGACTCGGAGCCGTGCTCCCCACATTCCTGGCCTGGCTCAGCTCCTTCACCCAATGCCGTCCACCTGCTGTCAGCTGGTTTTTTCAAGGCCAGGGCTAATGACATTGGCTTGGGCCAATGGGAGCAGCGAGGGGACAGGTGGTTGCAGGGGTGATGTGTGGGGGCATGAACGGCCATGTGCCCCCAACATTGTGGAGGGAGGGGCAAAGGGCCAACAGCCAGTGGTGTATTCCTGTCCATTGGTCATTTGGGACAATCTCTCTGGGCCCTGCGCTTTGGGGTGGAGGATCTTGCACCATCAGCTGGGGTCCAGTGCCTCCTATGGGTACTGGTAAGGGGGGGCTGAGCAGGGAGAACTGTGTGTCTCCCACAGGGGTGTTGCAGAGGAGGGTGGGTTGGGGCACGGGAATGGGATCTTCAGGTGCTCTCTGGCTGGGGTCTGGGCTGAGGGGACTTACCTGGAGCAGAGAGCTCCCATGTGTTGGGGTGTCCATCCGGAAGGTGCCTCCAGTCTCCGTGTTAAAATAATAGTGGGGCCAGGGTGGAGGCATGTGCATGGGGCAAAGAGGGGGAACTGCACTGCAGCATCCTCCACCAGTGCTGCCCCAGGCCTGGCAGGGGCCCGAGAGCGTGAGGAGGAGATGAGGGCTGGGCCATGGGGGAACTCAGGACACACAACAACCAGAGCCCCCCCCCCCCACCTGTTGCTGAGTTTCCCCTGCCTTCCCCCCCGCCAATCTTCTTCCTTCACGCCTACAAGTGGTAGAAGCCTCTCTGGGGAGAGGAGGTGGGGCTGGAGCACAGCCACAGAGGTGGAACAGGGCTTCTCCCTGTGGTAGCCGACAGCCCGGCTGAGAGAAGCTGGAGAAGAGAGGGCAGCCCTGCCACTGGCTGCCAGGATGGTGGGGATGCTGGAAGGGGGAGGGGCAGGGAAAAGGCAGCCTAGCCTTGCCTCTAAGTGCAGCCTCAGGGTGCATGGTGGGTGCACCCAAAAGATTGGGACATCATATTTTGAGTTCCCTATGCAGCTGCATATTTCACATATGCATAGGCTCTAAATTGGGCAGAAGTAAATATCTAAGCTGAGTCTTTATTTAAAACTTTACAAATATCTTAAGTCAACTATTGTGAATAGATATGGACATCTCAAAGTAGGGTGCATGCATAAACTAGCTAGCTCTTAGTCTTATAAAAGGATATTAATAAAGGAAGCTTTAATGGTACAGGGTCTGCCTTTTTTGACTGTTTGCTGTAATATCCAGTGTCATATTGCAGAAGGAATCCACTGTCTTTTTCTTAAGAGACTTAGAATGCACAGGTCCTCCTGCTACGATAGTGGGAGTGAATAAAGTGTATTTTGTTGTGGGTGAGATTTGGTGGCCCTCCCAAAAAAGGCTGCAGTAATTTCATGGAAAATGTTTAAAAACCATTACATACTTAAATTTAAGCAGGGAAGAAAAAGATTTGACTATTGTATAACAGGAGTTAAAATATTTGTACATGGTTTAAGCAAGATTTCTTTTACTCTTCTAGTGGTTAAAAGTGTCTGAATTCTGTATGTATGGGGGTGTGTACAGTATTTATAAATATAAACATAAGCTGACTTTTTCCCTATTTTGTTTTTAGTAGCAAGGGGGGAGTCTCTCTCTTGTGGGATCTAAGGTTTTTGCAGGCACGGGTGGGTTAAAAAAGCAAGAAACACTGCAGGAGCAGATGGGAGTGGGTATTATGCTATTGTATATTGGGGAAAATCCTGTCACAGTAAAGGAATATAAACAAGTCCTTGAAGGAAGGATGGTCAATTTCAGTAGAGGTGCTTCCATTTGTAAAAGGATGAAATGCACATGAGGCAACATCCTCTACTGTGGCCCATGTGCTTTGCACTGCTCTCGGGGTACAAAGGGCTAGAAAACAGCTGGATCTCCCGATGGGATGATTTTGGTCTCTGACACAACCACCCTACATTTCAACATTGGGGATATACCGGGGCTGCAGCTGGGGTTACCAGCCATCAAGGTTTCACCTGAATAGTCTAGTTGTTGGCTTCTGTGCCTCGGTGCCATTTAGGGTTATCATAGAACTGGAAGGGACCTCAAGAGGTAATTTACTCCAGTCCCTTGCAGGTTGCCTGTTTTTTTTTTTTTTTTTTTTTTTTTTTTACCAGAAAGTCTGACAGTGACAGGAGCATAGGAAAAGAGGACCAAGTGATGAGGCAGGGCCTCAGAATTTCAGTTGCCAGAGATTAAAAGATGGCAACCCTGGGTGCAGCTGAAGCACTGTGGTGGTCTTAGCTGATACAATAGCATAGTTTTCAGCAACCCTAGAGCTACTCTAAATTATATTAGGGCTTGGGACAATTTAGAAACAGCCCCAAAAGTGAGTGAGAGCTGCCAGCTTCTTTGTAGCTCATTTACCCTTCAGCTGCACCAGGAAATGCTGGAGACAGCTGAGAATCTGGCCCAGGTATTGAGGTATTTTGTTGGAACTCCAAAGCACACGCTCCTTATGAGTCCTTATGTGCTTGTAATGCATTCAAGTAAGGGAGGAGTAGAAAATGGGTTACTTACGTGACTAGCAATGATGCTGATGTCAAACTATCTCCCTTTATATGAAGACTGGCAGATATCCCCAGTTTCCAATTACCTGGACGTCACTCTGAAGAGAAACTCTGAAGAGAAACTCTGACTCTCTCCAAGTGAGGAAACGGTTTGTCTGTCATGTTCGCTGGAACAACAGAAGAGCAGTGAAATCGAGCAATCCCCCTTTATTGTGCAGGGCTGAATTACAATAGAAATTGTCTGAATTCTTGCCAGAGCTCTGGCTTCCTATTTGACTTAGTCTTTTTGGTCCAAGATTTTGATACACGCTGTCAATCATTTGCAGCTGCTGGGAGTGGGACACAATGAGATCTAGATGGGCTAAACAAGGTATTCTGGGGAAGTGAGCATGCTGAAAGACAAATCCATGACCTAGGATATCAGATTCAGTCCTAGCTAGAGAACTGTGAATAAGAGCAGAAGTATGAGCAAACAGCAGCTGCTAGGATGAATATATATTGGTTTCCTGCTACTTGCTATTCTACTTTAGAAACAACTTTGCATTTTCCCACTAGATTGTAAATAAATCCCACACGCAGTAGCAAATTAACTGAATATCTAAAGGTAACACACTCCTGCAGCTTTACTTCTTTCCAGTGACTGACAGGGGTCAGGTAACCAAATACAACCTAACAGCTAATCAAACATGAAAAAAACACAGAGAAAGCTACTATTATTGAAAAGGCACGGGACCAAAATCTGGTTTTAGGAACCCCTCTTGAGATCTGAAATAATCCCGCTGACTTAGTGGGAGCTATTCTAGACTGACAAGAATTAAAAACAGAATTTTGCTCATTGATTCTACAAATAGGGTTCAATACTGTTTCAGTAGAAGTGTTTGGCCTTTAGTTTAGATCAGGATTTTAAGGGATCAAAACACCATTACTGTTGCATAGGGTAGATATCGTCTACCTATTCATCAGGGAGCAGGAAAAAAAAAAGCCTTCCAGCATCTGCCTACTTTGCTGCTGGGAAGTGTGATTCCCAGTGCAGATAGATAGACTTACACTAGCTCATCTTGAGCTAACTGCCAGAGTCCAAGCCTGTTTAACCCCCTGGGGGAGGAGAGTAAGTTTGGGTGACTAGTGCAAACAAGCACCTGCACGGCAATATCTGTGTTGCTATTTTTAATGTGCTATCTCAGCTAGAACTAGTTTGCAACAGCCTACCACTGCTGAGAATCAAAGCTCCCAGTTGCAATGTAGACAGAGAGAGTGGCTTCAAAGCTATAAAAAGCCAACCCCTGCTAGTGTAATTACTTACAGGCAGATTTGAACCTGAGACCTCCGGAGCATGAGCTATAAAGCCACCTGGCTTACAACATTCATTGTGGAGCTTACTCATTCTTATCTCTCGCTTAGTGTACATGGTCTAAGTGCCACTATGAGACAGTGAGCCATACTCAATCAGGTATGTGAGTTACACTAGCAACAGCAACACTGCAGTATTTTGGCCTATTACTGTGTCCCAATGTCTTTGGGGGGCTAGGTGTGAAGGGGGAGTCCTGAATTCTTGCTGCCAGGGAGGAGAGCAAGTGAATGTTCTGATGCCCACTGTTCCAATTATACAATAGCAACAGTACAAGAAGGTTGAAAATCAACTTTCTGTGCTGCTGAAAGCCATTACTTCTGTGCAGGAAGGTAGAAAGCAGCTGATGTGACAGACATTGGGGAAATGCATAGGAGAAGCGAGCTCCAGCATTACCATTCTAGTCACATCTTTTCAGAGAAAAGAGAAGAATGATTAGCCATGCTGAAATACAGTGATGAGCTGCTGTAAGGCTGAAACAGTCTCCTCTGGGTGGTGGGTGTAAGAGGCAAGAAGAGGCAATGCCTTCCCTCGGTCTTAGTGCTCAACCTGTCCTTTCTTGCTATCCCTATTCTGACCATTCCTGAAGGTTCCCACAGCAAGCTCTTGCTGCTTGCAAATTAATGACGGTTCCCCTGAAGTGGATCTGTTAATGTAAACGTGAAAAAGCCTTCCGGCTTGTCAGACCTATTAGTATAACATTGAACCTGCGAAAGAGCCATTAAGTGGTAATGAAACCATTTAACAGGTAGTGCCAACCCTGAATTTACTGACAAACAGTTGTGCATTACTGCCTCTACAGGACCTTCGTTTAAAATTTACTTTAAATATTTCATTAGTTTCTTGCTGAAGATTATGCAATCACTTCTCTCAAAATCCTTGCATAGATATTTAGAAGCACAGTCTGAGTATTCAGCTTTTTTGAGATGGTGACCTCATCTGTATGCAGTACCATGGTTTTCTGTCTTATTCTCTATCCCTTTTTAAATGATTCCTAACATTGTTTGCTTTTTTGACTTCCACTCAGTGTGCAGTGGATGTTTTCAGAGAACTATCCACAATGACTCCAAGATCTCTCTCTTGAGTAGTTGTAGTTAATTTGGTTCCCATCATATTGTATGTATAGTTGGGATTATTTTTTTTCCAATGTGCATTACTTTACATTTATCCACATTACATTTCATTTACCGTTTTGTTGCCCAATCACTTAGTTTAGTAAGATCTTTTTGAAGCTCTTCACAGTCTGCTTTGGTCTTAACTGTCTTGAGCAGTTTAGTATCATCTGCAAATGTTGCCACCTCACTACTTACCCCTTTCTCCAGATCATTTATAAATAGATTTGATAGGATTGGTCCCAGTACAGACCACTGCAGGATACCACTAATTACCGTCTCCATTCTGAAAACTTACCATGTATAACTACCCTTTGTTTCCTGTCTTAACCAGTTATCAGTCCATGAGAGGACTTTCCTTATCTCATGACAACTAACTTTACTTAAGAGCCTTTGGTGAGGGACCTTCTTAAAGGCTTTCTGGAAATCTAAGTACACCATATCTGCTGGATCCTGCTTGTCCACATGTTTGTTGACCCCTTCAAAGACCTACGAGTGCTTTCAGCAGAAAATATGCTAATGAGAGACTCATTAGCATAACTCACTATCTCATTAGCATATTTTCTGCTATTTCTTTTTGTGCAATGGGTTTTTCTGCTGGAAGAACTTGCAGTGAAGATGAAGCCTAATAGGCTAGTAAGGCATGATTTCCCTTTACAGAAACCACATTGACTTTCCCTCAACAAATTACGTTCATCTGTGTGCCTGACAATGTATTCTTTACTATAGTTTCAACTAATTGCCCAGTACTGTTGTTAGACTTACCAGTCTATAATTGCCAGGATCACCTCTAGAGCCCTTTTAAAATATTGGTGTCATGCTAGCTATCTTCCAGTCATTAGATACAGAAGCCGATTTAAAGGCTAGGTTACAAAGTTAATAGTTATGCAATTTCCTATTTGAGTTCTTTCTGAACTCTTGGGCAAATGCCATCTGGTCCCAGTAACTTGTTGCTGTGAAGTTCATCAGTTTGTTCTAAGATCATCTCTAATGACACCTCAATCTGGGACAATTCCTCAGATTAGTCTCCTAAAAAGAATGGCTCTTCATTTGTAAAATGGAAGGGATGGGGAGGGGGGAGGTGTTATCGGGGAAAAGTCCCTGAAACTGAAACCTCAACTTCTCTGGGGGTTTTTTAAATTGGCTAAAGGTTGTTTTTTGAAATATGGAACATTTTTGTGTGTGTGAAAAGCCTTTCATTTTTCACCCAGTTACAGTATTTAGTGCATATTTAGGTCCCTTTTCAATTTTCAGTGAAGGAAGACAGTCTATGATGTGACCAGTCAACTCTTTACAGGCCTGGCAAGTTCCCACAGATAACAAGTAATCTACAATAACAGCATGGGGACTGCTGCTTTAAGTAATCCCAGAATAAAGAAAGAGGAATAAAATGACTATTACTTCCTAACCCTTTAGCATTCCAGCAATGCCTTTTCCTCAAGAGATTTGGAGCTGCTTAAACATATTCACACCTCTCCAGAGATGGTTAGAAACGTGGTAGCCTGTGGAAAGCATTCTGTGATTGGTCCTCTCATTTGCTAAATAAAAATGTATTAATCTCTCTGTGATCAAAGTCAGTTATCTAGAGAATTAAAATGGTAAGCTCTTGGGTATCAGATGCGCAGAGCTACATATAATGTATGGTGCCTTCTAGTTCATGCCAGATTAAAATGGAAGTTTTATTGTACAGATCAAGTATGTAGTCCAGTGGTCACCAACCAGTAGATTGGGATCTACTGGTAGATCTTGGAGTCTCCGACCAGGGATCTGGACTGGTTTGGCCAAGAGGTCACCAAGTCCACCACTTTAGCTGGCCCTCCTCCCCCCCCACGCACAGACTGCTGAGCATTTCCTGCCC
The DNA here is from genome assembly GCF_052426305.1 of Pelodiscus sinensis. Taxonomy (NCBI): domain Eukaryota; kingdom Metazoa; phylum Chordata; order Testudines; family Trionychidae; genus Pelodiscus; species Pelodiscus sinensis. The sequence goes on along the minus strand of NC_143054.1, from coordinate 133,454,422 downwards.
TTTGCTTTGGAGCTGTCCCCTCAGGAACCTCCTGCTTTCTGTTCAGGGCAGGAGAGACAGAGGAGGGGTGCTGATGTCAAGATTCTTCCTCTCTCCCCCTGTATCCTATCTCCACAGAGTAGAGAGGGGGGCACAACAGGACTTGGGAGGGAGTTTGCTGGCTGTTTTAGAGAGTGGTGCAGGGCTGGGACAAGGGTGAGACTGCCTTAGCCCCACTGCACCACTACCCAGGAGCCACCTGAGGTAAGTAGTGCCCAGTCGGAGCCCACATCCCAAAACTGTATCCCAGTCATGTACCTCCTCCTGCAACCCAAGCCCCTGCCATACCGCTGAGCACCCCTGCATCCAAACACCTCCCACATCCTGCACCTAGAACCCCCTCTGGCACCTTAACTGCCTGCCCCAAGCTCAGTTCAGAGCCCCTCTCACACGCCGAATCCCTTAATCCAAGACCCGAGCTTGCACCCTAACTCTCTGCCCCTGCCTGGTGAAAGGGAGGGAGGACAGGGGATGGGGGGAGAATGGAGTGAGCAGGGGTGGGGCCTCAGAGAAGGGGCACAAAGGAGGCGGGGCCAATGGAGGTGGGGCAAGGACTTTTGGGTTTGAGGTAGATCTTGGATTGCACTTAAATTCAGAAAGTGATCTCTTGTTTAAAAAGGTTGGAGACCCCTGATATAGTCCTATATGTGGAGTCATCTGAGACTGTCTGTTAGCTTATCAGAGTTTTAATTAGCTGTAATTTAATAGCCTAGAAATGTCAGTTCTGGAAGCTATTGATTTAGACTGGATCATACAATTAAATTTAAAAAAGCTCTGCAGGCTTCAATACTGATTACATTTTTCATTTACATAAAGAGTTTATGTAATCCTTTGTAAAATGACATTTTGTAATATCTGAGTACCGAAAGGAAACATCTCCTCCCTGTAAGATTTTTATTAAACTGGAACATCATTATTTTTGGGTACATCCAGACTACATACTTCTTTCAAAAGAGATTGTCTAGACAGCCACAACTTTTTTCAAAAAAGTGATCCACTTTTTCGAAAGGGCACCCAGGCAATCTGGATGCTTTCTTTCAAAAAAGCCCTGTTTGCGGTCAAGAACACTTTTTTTTGAAAGAGCTATTTCGAAAAAAGGGATTCTTCCTCGTAAAATGAGGCTTACCGCTGTCAAAAAACTCACTGCGTTCTTTCAATTTAATTTCAAAGGAACGCGGCAGCAGTCTAGACGCAGGTGAAGTTTTTTCGAAAGGCCACCTTTTTCGGGAAAAAAAAAACCTTGTAGTCTAGACGTAGCCTTTGAGCGAGGAGAGAGTAACTATCCATCTGAATAACAAACGGTGCTTACAGTAAAAGTTTTACCTGTCATAAAGGTCCATATACAAACACTGACAATGCTAATTCAATCTGGATGTGTGAAGTACTCATCAAAAACAGATGATTTGTAGATGCTAAAAGTGGATTTGATTGATTGTTTCAGATCAGTCAGATGAACTGCAACTCGAGTGAACGAGTATCAAGAGGATTTCTTTGTGGAAGGCACTCAGTGTATTTTGCACAACTTTCTGGAGCAAGAACTTCTTTAGCAAAGTATAAATGGTACAGAGGGAGGAGACTGGTGTCTTGTGCAGGTGGGTTTGGGGTGGGAAGGGATAGCTCAGTGGTTTGGGAATTGGCCTGCTAAACCCAGAATTGTGAGTTCAGCCCTTGAGGGGGCCATTTAGGGATAGTACTTGGTCCTGCTGTGAAGGCAGGGGACTAGACTCAATGACTTGTCAAGATCCTTTCCAGTTCTATGAAATGGTATATATTATTATATTATTATTTCTGATTGCATCAGTAAGCTTTGCCATGTCTGGTCATCCGCTGAGCCTTAGTTTCTTCAATTGTGGAGTCTTCCCTATTGTTGTGAGTGCTTTGAGGTGTATGAAGGGAAATTCCACATGAGGTGTTTATGACTGTGTTTATCAGTAAGTTGTACTTCACAAGCAGAGTTTTTTGTTAGTTCTCTCATTACTTTTCCTTCTTTTGATGGAAAGAGAGTTGCATTTTTGTAACAGTTATCAGCTCCATATCACAATCTCATCCACAGAAGAGGAATTTTCCCTCTTAAAAAATGACAGACATACCTGAAAAAGAGCTCAGTGGTGCTCAAAGGCATGTCTCTTGCATCAGCAGAAGTCGGTCCACTAAAAGATGTGATGTGTTGGAATAAGATAGAGTATATCTTATTGCCTCTATATAGAACCCTGGTATGCCCACACCTTAAATACAGTGTACAGATGTAGGACGCCTCATCTCAAAAAAGATATATTGGCATTGGAAAAGGTTCAGAAAAGGGAAAAAATTATGATTAGCGGTTTGGAACGGGTCCCATATGAAGAGAGATTAAAAAGACTGGGAGTTTTCAGTTTAGAAAAGGAGACTAAGGGGGGGGGGAGATATAAAATCATGACTGGTATGTGGAAAAAGCGAATAAGGAAAAGTTATTTACTTATTCCCACAATATAAGAACTAGGGCTGACCAAATGAAATTAATAGGCAGCAGGTTTAAAACAAACAAAAGGAAGTTTTTCTTCACTCAGCACACAGTCAACCTGTGGAACTCCTTGCCAGAGGATGTGGTGAAGGCTAGGATTTGAACAGGGCTCAAAAAAGAGCTAGATAGATTCATGGAGGTTAGGTCTATCAACTGTTATTAGCCAGGATGAGTAGGAATGGTGTTCCTAGCCTCTGTTTGTCTGGAAATGGATGACAGGAGAGGGAGGAGTACCTGTTGTTCTCTCCCTCTGGGGCATCTGGCATTGGCCACTGTCAGCAGACAGGATACTGGGCTAAATGGACCTTTGGTCTGACCCAGTATCGCCATTCTTATGTTCTTAATACACCCCTGTGTTCACATCTTCCATGTTATTGTGATAACCTTTGTATAATGTGTGCCTTGTAAGTTACTGTTTGTAAACTATATGTTAGTCCATATGGTCCTGATAAAATGTGTAGCTACATTTTATGTGAATTTAAATCCCCTGTGTGATGGCATTAATACATAATTTAAACCCCCTATCTCTGCCCATGCTAAAGTCATCTCTGTCCTAAACAAAACAAGGAATGTATGCTAACCTTAGATGTACATTGCCATCAAGCACGGAGGGAAAATAAAGGAAATTCAGACATGTGGGGAAATAAACTCAGCAGGGAATATCCTTCCCTATACTATCTCCTATAAAATGGATGCACATTCCTTCCTGTCTGCCTCATTCTCTGTATCTGAGATGACAAAAGGAACAGCCATTGGATCCCGAGGCAGGTTCTGATCTGAAATCTTGCTCAGTAAACTGCTGTAGCATGCTGTGAGAATATTTGCTTTGTAGCATCAAATAATTTTAGAAGATAACAATAAGCATTTATCTGTGTTTTTCCTGTAACCATTTCTGGCTTTTATGCCTCATTACCTGTACTCACTTAAAATCTCTCTTTCTAGTTAATACACTTGTTTTACTGCATTATCTAATCCAGTGTGTTTAATTTGAAGTGTCCTGGTAATGATTTAAGTTAATAAACTGGCATACTATTCCCTTAGAGGAATAATAGACTTAATATGTTTGTACTATTCAGAAAAGGGCTGGGCAGTATAAGAAATACATTGCAAGAGGAAGATTCAGGACTCAGGGTGTATAGAGGTCACCAGGGATTATTAACCAAGACAGATGCGGTTACATGTAGACAGAGCTTGCATGCTGGAAGGCTGCTTGTGAGTGGTACAGGTGGGAGTTACTCCAGCAAGGCATTGTAAGGCACCACAGGCTTCAAGGCAGGGATAAAAAATCCCATTAATCTAGATTTGGCCTAGTATGTCACAGTGGCTCAGCAAAATCAGGTTTAAACACAACTTGGGCATCGCATAGATATAATAATTCTAAGTGAGTCTCAAGTGTGGTTGCTGGAAACAGTCAAAGAGGTTACAATTTCATTTTCTGTTTTTTTTTTTTCCAGGTAGAAAATAAAAACAGCTAAACTTAAACATGGATTTCAGTGAAATATCTTGACCCATCCACTTCAGGAAAAGTATGAAAGCTTTGTAGAACCGTGTTTTTTTTTTCTTTTTTAAATCAGACTATTTCAAAGCCTACTCAATCTGGATTTCATGAAATATGTTTAAAGTTTTACCTGAGAGTGCCCTTTAGGTATTTACCTGAGAGTGCCCTTTAGGTAGTTCGAACTAGGAGGGTAGTGTAGACATACCCAATGTTATTTATAAAAAAAAATCTTATGAATCTTGACTCTCAGTTGCATGTTTAAGGTTGGCAAATCTGGATAGCAATTTTGGAGCAGCAAAGTGAGCTAGGTTCAATGTGTGTGTTTGACAGTATGGTAGTTCTTAGCTAGTTGCAATGTACATCATGAGCAGTGAAAAAATAGTTTAAAATAGAATCTATAATTTTACGAAGTTCATTAATTTGGGGGCCAATTTTTTGGGGGAACTGATTCATGTTTTTGGAATAGTCAGCGCTGGTAATGCTAGGAACATGGAACAAGGAATCACACAGAGCACCAAAATGGGAGGAGAACTCATGGGTTTTATAAGATGGAAGTCTCCTGCTCAGGTCCATTCCTGGGTTCCTTGTTTTCAAGATGTGCACCATAATGTCTAATAGTGCTGGTATTAGTTATAATGTCATACTAAAGAAAATTGTGCCATAGTGCACTTGTAGTATAATTTTAAAAGATCAGCATTAGGTAGGCAATTCCTTAGAATTTCTCTAAAATCTTTAAAATTGCAACAATTTGTTCTTTTGTAGCTATAATTAAATTTTATTAGAACACACTGGGTAGTGAGACTATAAAATTCAAAGCAAGAGTAGCACAAAAGGATATACCTGCTGTATATTAGAGCTATATCTGCAACCAAACTCCTTTTACTTGATGAATGTATGCCTCTGTATGTGAGTTAAGATATAGTCTATCAGTTTTCTAAAGAAGCTCACTTCATTTTTAATGCCTGTTCTGTATTAATTTTTTTGTCATCTAGAGAGCTGTTTTTATTTCTTGTTCGAGCTTTGCCTACAGTATATATGCTATATACCCAACAATCCTTAATCTCATCTGTCTGATCAGAGTGGAACAGATGTTGTGAAGTTCCATTTGTTTTCACTGACTCATTTCCTACCACCCTCCACACTATTTTTAGCAAAACTGTTCATCAAGGAGATAAAGCTCATCAACCAACAGATTAGAATACAGAATTGTTTTAAGCAAACTCTATGACATGGTAGCGTGGTGCTGCATCTTCTTTCAAAGTGCATAAATTGTTGCATAATCTGTCAAAAAGAAAATAAAGGCAGTCCAAGTAAACAGCCCTCTTTGGTCATATGGCAAGTTCATTTCAGTGACCACTGGCCAAAGTGCAGACTGTGTGGGCTGCATGTAGCCCTTCCAGATTTCTAATGCACCTCAGGTGGGTTGGTAGCAGTATGGGTATGTCTACATGACAGCGTTATTTCAAAATATCTTATTTTGAAATAGTTATTTCGAAATAGCTTATTTTGAAATAACGCAGCTAGACACAAAATGCATTTTGAAATAGTGTTTTTCTATTTCGAAATAGCGTGTCCACACTGATAAGATGCTGAATTGCATTTTAAGGCCGGCCAGAACCGGTTCTGGCAGGGCATCAGGTCAGGAGTTACCTTGTGTGGCTGCTGCCTGAGGTTATCTGAGACCTGTGCTTAAATGGACCGAGCCCGCCCTCCTCTCGGACAGCCGGTTCTAAAGTTTCCCTGCTTGCTTGCCTACCTCGCTGAGGGACAGCAATGCATTTTTTTCTCTGCGTGCTCTGGTTGCCCTCACTCAGGACACCACAACACTATGCAGCATGGAACCAGAACCACCCCTGGGCACTCTGGTGCTTCTCCTAGACATGTTGCTGCGAGTCTGGCAGCACGTTCTGCAGGCAGTAACAGTCTCCCTGGTGTGCCCCACTGGGGGCTTGTGCCACATTCTTCCCTCACGTCCTTCCACTTACCCCTTCCTAACCCCCCTTCCTGCTGTACAATAAAAGACACATGTGTTCATTACAACAAAGCCTCTCTATTGAACAAAACTGGGGGGGGGGAATGAAACTGAGGTGAGACTGGGAAAAGAAGGTGGGAGAGGAAGGGTAGGAGAGGGGAGGGGGAAACCCAGGAGGAGGGAGCTGGCAGGGGAAGGCAAGGGAAAGAAGTGGGAGGAGAAGCTCAGGACTCAGGGTTGGGGATCTTGCTGGCCCAACTATCTCCCAGCACAGTGGATGCAGGGGCCGCAGAGTCCCTCGGGGTGTGGGGAGGGTGGGGAGGAAGAATCAGGAGGGGGAGAAGGAGAAGGAGTAGGAGTAGGAGCAGTAGCTGGGGAGGCAACAGGGGCTGGAACAGCATGAGGCAGCAAACTCTGCCCCAGGGTTGATCACCTGAGAGGCATGGACCATTCTGCCTCCCAGGATGCCATTAATGGCATCAAAATGGGGGAAGGGGTCGGGTCTGCCCCTGGTTGGGAGCTGCCACCTGTGGCCCTGGCATACTCTTACCGGAGTGCCTTTATTTTCATGTGAACCTGCTCCTTGGTTTGCATGTAGCCTTTAGTGGCCAGACTGACAGCCATCCACCTGTAGATAGTTGCATTCCTCCATTTAGTAAAGAGATCATGGATGTTGAAGGCATCCCCCCGAACCTGAATTAGGTCCATGATCTCTGCACTGGACCAGGCAGGCACCCACCTTTTCCAGCCCCTGGTAGGCTCCTGGGAGCTGGCAGACTGGTCCTGGGGAGCGGTGGAGGGCTGGCTGGCACTGGATGCCTGGCTCATGCTGGGGCCACTGGGTCAGGTGCAGCAACTGCTGGCTCTGGGCTGGCAGGCTTGGAGTTGGCACAGACATTGTGGCCAGAGTTTACCCCTTTAATGGCTCTGGGAGGAAGAGGTGGGGAGGGAGAAGAGTTTTCTTGGTTGTGCCCAGAGTTGCCACCAGAGCACCCTGGGAGGGGCTGGAGGCCCCTTATTTTGAAATAAGCGTCTACACAGCGCTTATTTCGAAATAGCAATTTTGAAATTGGTGATATTCCTCGTGGAATGAGGTTTAACAATTTCGCAATAAGCCCTCCGCTATTTCAATTTAATTTTGAAATAGCAGTTTGGCTGTGTAGATGCTGGTAAAGTTATTTTGAAATAACTTTGTTGTGTAGACATCCTATTTTTTAATTACCTGTTTGCTGGTCCTTGACCCTTCCTTTCCTGTCTGATTGATGGTCCTGTGATCCCACCTGAAAGTGGCTTAGCTGAACTCAGTGCCTTTTGTTGGTTAGGGCACAGTGTAGCTTCATTCATTGCAGGTGGTGCTGCTTCCAACTAACCTCCTTCTGCCTGGCTCATCAATACATCGAAAGAGCAGCAAAATAGATGAACACTGTGGAGGAAAATCAGCAAGGGCTGTAGAGAAGAGGAAAAGAAAAGTGGAATGCTGCGGAAGGGAGAAAAGCAAAAAGGACAGACCTCCACAGAGAATCCATGGTTGAGATTTTCAAAGTTATCTAGAAGGCTGAGAGAGACAGTGTGGGTGGAGTAACATATTTAATTGGACCAACTTGTGTCAGTGAGGGAGACAAGCTTTTGAGCTTACACAGGGTACGTCTAGACTACAGAGTTTTGTCGACAGAAGTTTTGTTGACAGATACTGTTGACAAAGCTTCTGTCGACAAAGAGCGTCTAGACTACATTCAGTTCTGTCGACAAAGCAAGCTGCTTTGTCGACATGGCAGTGTAGACGCAAGGGCAGTTTACATGCAATAACACCTTCTGTCGACAGAACTCTGTCGACAGAAGGCGTTATGCCTCGTAAAATGAGGTTTACCAGCGTCGACAAAACTGCTGAGTTCTGTCGACATAATGTCGACAGAACTCAGCGGTAGTGTAGACGCAGGTATAGTTTTGTCGACAAAAGTCTACTTTTGTCGACAAAACTCTGTAGACACGCACAGAGCTCTTCTTCAGGTCTGGGAAAAGTCTCAGTGTGTCACTGCTAAGTACAAGATAGAACAAATTATTTAGCAAAAGTAGTTAAAAGATACTTCATGGAACCATTCAAGGTGAAGTGGGCAGTTAACCCATCTGCAGTTATAGGATAAAAAAAGAGTTAGTGGCCGTAGATAAACATAAAGCCAATATCTCTGAGTCCATGATTTTTTATGTCTAGCACATTATGAACTGAAGTTCCCAGACTTGTCTTTTGAAAATGCTTTACAGGTTTGCTTTGAGGATGAGGACAGAAAGGTCAGGTGTGGAATGAGTGATTTGTGAAAAATGTTTGCACACATGTGAGACGGTGCATTGGTTTTTGCCTTTATCCTGTGTGAGTTCATTTGAGAGCAAAGTAATTGGTCTGGGTTCACCCTCATAATTGTTTTGGGAGTATTTAGTGCCTTGGATGTGGTACATCTCATGCTGTCATAGGCATGTATGGGGTCCATGGATCTTAAAGTGAGTTGTATGGGGTATTGATCATAATAACAGTGAAAACATGTATACAGGTTTGGTATCTGTTGCTCTGGTACTGCTTTGAGTTGGTGTATCCTGGGCTGTGGGGAACCTTGCTTCTAATGATGAGTTGGGGGAAGGGGAGTGGTTGTTTGAAGGCCAGAAGAGGGAGTTTAGGAATGTGGTTTTCACTAAGTACTGGCTATAATAGTTTAATGATGCCCATACGGGTCCCAGCATTGGGTGGTGCAATTCAACCTCTTTGCTTTGTATGTAGAATGTAACATATCCCTGCATTACAGTGCATTGAAATCTTGTGCATAAACTACACTGAAAGAATAGGGGATGTTATTTATTAATTTGTAACTTTATCATTATTATTCATTACTGATAGTTTGTTCTCCAGTACAAATCTCTTTTTTTCAGAGAATTTTCTTGGGTTTGCTTTTTTTTTTCCTTTCAGGTTTTATTTTGGTTTGTCTTAGCCTTTTCAATAGTTTTGTTTCTCAGTTGCAGTGGTAATTCAGAGCACATTTTATTTGTTTGAACAAAATTGAAGTGCTGAGGGGGGAAAATGCAGAAGTTTAATCTCCAGGGAGCTGATCCTCTTTCCGAGAATTGGATAACCTTTTAGATGAGTTTGGTTTTTTTTTGTAAAGCCTCATAATGTGCCCTAGGATCCCATACTTTACCCAAGTACTATAAACTTTGGATCTGTTCCACTCAGTAATAATGTACGTATATAATGTATTGCATTCAGAGGGAACTAAAAGGTTTGAACAGATATTGTACAAGTTTGTATTGTATGTATGAACACGAGATGTCTTGCCACCAAACTGCAAGGTAAATTGATGGGGCAAAAGATGGGGATTTGAGAGATCACCTCCCTTTATCTTGGGCTTGACCCTGTACAGCACAGGTGAGGAGCCCTGCGCATATAACACGCTCAAGGTTAAAAAGAGCACCAAAAAAAACTTGATTCTCTATGAAGGACAACCCTGCTGCACAACTATCACATTAATCCTCCCTAGCGGTGGGAGAGCGTAGCCTAACAGGGAAATGCATACCAAATCCACTCTGTTCTGAGGCCTGGCCTCCTGTTTTAACCAATGTGTTCGTGATTCAAGATAGCAGGTGCACCTTGCTTTTAGGCTATTTGATGTGGAGGACGAAGCTTGCTGTTGAACCTTACAGTTACTATTTCTATCTGACACTCTGACACTCTGGGGACTCACATGCTGATATATGTACATGCTTCTAATGCTTTTGGAATACAACTAGCTTGAGTATTCTGCTCAAACATGTGCTGGTGTGTGACAGCAATGGGAAATTGTTGATTTCCTCCCATCTTTGTTGGTGAAATAAATTTACATCTGCAGCAAAATAATTTGAATTCCACTTATTTTCTTCTTTTTAAGATCCTCATGGGGAAACTCATCTTTACTAATCATGGAGACTGCCTAATGATCTTTAAGTAAGGGGAAATTCATGATAGATTCTGAGATTTTGTTTGCAGGGCCAGAAGGGGCTATTTGAGTCATCTAGTCTGATTTCCTGCATAACACAGGTCATGCCCATCATCCAGTAATTGAGTTCAAGGTCTAGAAAATATATTTTCAAACGGCATCCCATCTTGATTTAAAGACTTAATTAGATTTCTTGAAAATATATTTCCCTCAGTGAAATAGATACATAAAGACTAAATGATAGCTTCTAGCTTCTGTTTAATGAAAGGCATAATGACAAAGACTGAGTCAGTGCCATTTGAATGAGTTACAATCCCTCCTTGGTTTACTTAAAACTAATTACAGAAATGCTAATATCTGAAAATGATCCAGTCTCCTATCAAAGTTGGATTAATAAATTAGCATAGTGGTAGCTGCCAACTGATTTTTAACTATCTAAAACCACGCCCCTTGGTAGTATGTAAGCCCTTGAGCCACTGCTTTTTGAGCTAGAAAACTTCTGCTACCAAGACTTCATCACCCTCTGTTTCTGGCCAGCTGCCCCTAGAGCCAGAGAGACCACTACACTGAACTGGTTAATAGGAGGGACCAATAGTACCATCTATTAATAATGTTTGCTGATGCTTCCCATTATAAGACCCTATTTTCAGTTGCATTTAACTTTGCCAAATGTTAACAGTTTGGGTGGAAATTTTCCATGTCAGGTATCTACCTTATGACGAAATTCTTTTTCTTTTTTATTTATTTATTTGGAAAACTTTAGCCAAAATTGCTCAGTCATTACTGACAATTAGATGTTGCTTGTCCCATTTTAAATTCCGGTGATCTTTTCTTTTCCTGGATGTTTGGAGAAGAGACTCAAAATTTGGCAAGAGGTGGCCTTTATGTCACCGAACAGATGCAAGGGCCAGAGCTCTTGCAAGCTGAAAAAACAGGGTCCTTCAACCAAGAGGGTTGAAGTCTCTGGGAATAGAATATAAGTTAAAACCTGGTTAAGGTGCAAAGATCTTTCACTTTAGAGGATATTAGCTACCAGCATGTTATACGTCTGTGGAACGTCCTGACTGAGAGAACCAGGGCCAAGGAAAGGAAAAGAATGGTTAAAAAAAATCAACCTTGAACTGAAGCTGTAGCTTGTAGAGTTAAGTCTAAACCACTAGAAAGCATATTTTACATTTGTTTGCTTTGAAACCATTTGGTCTTTATACCTTGTACTTTTGTTCATAGCCTACATCTTTTTTGTTCAGCTTGTTTTACTTTTCAACTAAATTACCCAGTGCCATGTTGGAATTGAAGTGGTTGTTCACCCCAGTTAAAGCAACAAGCTGCTGTGCTTTGTCTCTGTAAAGGAGTGATTGAACCTTACCACTCCTCTGAATGTTTCACGACAGGTCAGGAAAATGTGGGACTGTGTGTGTAAGGGTCACTTGTCTAGTAGTAACTAAGGCTGGTGAGGACCAGAATTGTAGGCAGGCTGCTTGGGTCAGAGTGCTGAACCAGGACTACACAGCCTCAGGAAACTGCGTGCTTGTCTGCTGGCTGTTGGTTTTCAGGTTGAGAGTTACAACAGACCTTTCAAGGCACCCAGAGTTACAGGATGTGTGATGAAGCAACATGTCTCCAGTCTGGACTGCACCTCAGAACATGACACCACTGCAAAGGCCTTTGTCTGCCCATTGTCCTAGACCTTGTAAAACTGGATTATGCAGCACACCCAGGGGTTAAGGGGTGTGTGTGTGGGGAGGGAGGAGAGGACGGTGGGACTTGCAAGCAATTATTTGTAAGCATTGTCTTTTATCAGTAAATGGAAGCTACTAGAAATACTTGCCCTGTTTCCCATTCACAAATACCCTTAACCTATGCCTGATTCAATCCTTTGGAGTACCGGGGACAACCCCATAAGAATCAGACCAGAAGATGGGCATGTAGTATTCACAAAATATTACAGGTATCTCCCATGACCTTCATAACACTCTCCATCTATTGCCGAATGTTCCTCTTACTTAACTATAGCCTTCCCCCCATATACTCCTTAAATTTATCATAAATGCTTCCATTCTTTCAAGGGTAAAGTGTTAAAAATCTGGTGCTTTAACACACCAAGAAAATGACCTAGATAAACAGTTTTTTAAGCAGCTCTCTTTCGGAGGACATTTTTAACATCTCTCTAACAATACTTGGTTTCAGAGAGCATCCTGCCTGTCTCGGAACATCTTATATAAACCGGATACATTAATAGACAGACAAGAGAATGAGGTTTTATTATTACAGATTTATGCATTTCCACTTTTGGTTCATATATTAATGATCAATAAGCATATGGCGCCCTACCCTGGAAGTTATTAGTCTTAATATCTGTTGTAATTATCTTGGAAAAAAACTATCATGATATATTTCAAACACATCCAAATAGGGACTCATTAAAAACAGAGACTCCTTGGCAGCCAGTTAGCAGCTGTATGTTCCAAATGAGTTTCCCATTGCTATATTTACTTGTATTGGCTGTCACCAGAAAAGCTACATCTGTGCTATAACCGGGATCGACAGAGTGGAGGTCGATCCAGTGGCAGCTGATTTAGTGGGTCTAGTGAAGGCCCACCAAATTGATTGCAGATTGTTCTCCAGTAGATCCCCTGTACTCTATCCAATATTAAAAGAGTAAGGGAAGTCAACAGGAGTGTCCTGGAGTAATTCTCAGACCTGAGCACACCAGATGTCCCATTGAGGGAAACTTTGGGGGCCTTAGTGCATCATGTTCTCTGCCCCATCCCCATTTCACTTCATTTACACAGACATTACAGATGTTTTGCTCTTTGCCTCCCCCCGAGCTCCAGGCCCTGATACTTTTGTCCCTCCTTTCCCCCTCAGCCAGCTCTGAGGATCCCCAAAGTGATATGCTGGCATGATGTGTCCTGCCCTCAATTCCCTTTCTGACCAGTGATAGGTTAGTTTTTGATTGCAGCCTCTAGCTCTTTTCTTCCTTCTCTGCAGCTGCTACTAATCTCTCTCTGAACGTGCTGGCAATCAGCTGTAGGTTCCTCAGGGTGGGTGGGAATCTGACACCTCATTTTCTGTCCAAGTCTGCTATCCTGTCTCCATGACCTTCTCCCTGTTTGGATTTGCTCAAGGGAGTAGAAAAAGGAAAAAACATTAGCTAGTAGTTACTGAGAAAAGAACTTGAAACGAAGTGGACAGACAGCTCCAGAGAAAAGGAAAAATAGCCAAAGGAACTCCCCCTGTCCCAGTGATAATACAGACTGCAGAATCATACAAGAATTGGAAGGGACACTCAAAATATCAAGTCCAGGCCCCTATCCTCATGGCAAGATTAAGCCCCATCTAGGTCATACATGATAGATGTTTATCCAACCTGCTCTTAAATATCTCGAGATTGAGATTCCACAACCTCCCTAGGCAATTTATTCCAGTGTTTAACCACCCTGACAGTTAGGAAGTTTTTTCTAATGTCCAATCAAAACCTCCCTTGCCACAATTTAAGCCCACTTCTTTTTGTCCTATCATCAGAGGGCTAGGAGAACAATTTTTCTCCCTCCTCCTTGTAATGCCCTTTTAGATACTTAAAAACTGCTATCATGTACCCTCTTGGTCTTCCCTTCTTTAAATTAAACAAGCCCAGTTCTTTCAAACTTCCCTCATAGGTTACGTTTTCTAGACCTTTAATCATTTTTTTGCTCTTCTCTGGACCTTCTCCAATTTCTCCACATCTTTCCTGAAATGTGGTGCCCAAAACTGGACATAGTACTCCAATTGAGGCCTAATCAGTGCAGAGTAGAGTGGAAGAATGACTTTTTGTATCTTGCTCACAACACTCCTGTTAATGCATCCCAGAATCACATTTGCTTGTTTTGCAACAGTGTCACGCTGTGGACTCATATTTAGCTTGTGGTCCACTATGATCCCTAGATCCCTTCCTGCAGTACTCCTTTCTAGACAGTCACTTTCCATTCTGTATGTGTAAAACGGATTCTTCCTTCCTAAGTGGAGTACTTTGCATTTGTCCTTATTAAACTTCATCCTATTTACCTCATACCATTTCTCTAGTTTGTCCAGATTATTTTGAATTAGGATCCTATACTCCAAAGCACTTGCAACCTCTCCCAGCTTAGCATCATCTGCCAGCTTAATAAGTGTACTCTTTATGCCATCATCTAGCAGAGAGCTGGTCAACAACTGCTGGATTTCAGTGAGAGAAGTGTCTAGTGTGTGTGTGGGGGGAGGGGGAGGTGAGCCGCGCTCTCTCACAACCTCTTGCTTTGCAGCAGAAGGTGAGTTCTTGTAGAAATTGCCTTCTTTCCCGGATTTCTACCACTGTTGTGTGGAAGAGAAAGAAACTGAGATTTTTCCTGGAGACCAAAATCAATTTTCTTGAATAACAATATGTAACTCTAGGTCCAAGATGTCAAAGGTGAGGGTTTTTTTTTTTTAATTTGTTGGGAAGCAGGTCTCAAATCCAAATCACGGGGAAGGCTGGAATTCCTGATATGTACCAGCTTTTGCAAAACAAATGTTTTTAGCTCTTCCCTGCTCCTCTGCCTCATGTGGGAACACACAAAGCTTCTGGAAAGCACCTGGAGCATCTAAGAGGTCACTTTCTAAATAGGGCATTTTTTCAGGTACCTTTTCATCAAGAGAAAAAGAAATTTCCATTTCAGGGACTTGTTGGAGCCTCACAATAACCCTAGGGCAATTCAAGGATTTTAACAAAGGATTGTATTTAATTTAGAAGAGAATGAGAACAGTAGCAAATAGATTCTTTTTAGAATTAATGACCTTTGAATGGATAGAGTGCCTAAAATACAAAATGCTTTTTATAAGAGGGGGAAATAAAATAATCTTTTTGTGGGTGGAAACTGCAGATATCTCAGCAGGAGCTGAACTTTACTTTGTTCATTCCCAGCCAGAACACTTACTCAACAAAAACATGTCACAATATTAATTCAAATAAAAAGCAAATACTAGAAGTAAAGAGGAAATGTATTTAGTGTTCACCCACCTTTTTATTCAGATTTTCATAAGAGGCTCTTTGGATGGTCTCACCACATCTCAAACCTCAGAACATACATCCATACTGGATATAAATGTAGTTATGTTAATCTTCAGACAGCAAAGCCAGTTGGCTTTCTTAAGGCTGTATAGCAGCTAGGATGCATAGTCACTAGCATCTGCTAGGGTATGTTGCAAAGCATGCCCTCTAACCCTTCCTTTTCCCCAGAAACCTCAGCATCTCAGTTTCTGTTTGTCTATTCCAGCTTCTGAACAACACAAATAATAAGAATTCCTTGTTTTGCTGTATAGCTGTTTAAATCATTGAACATTTTTTTCCATTGGAAAAGTATAAAAATTCATGACTATTGATCAAAATATATAAAAGGGGTTTCCTCAGGTTAGGACACTATGGGTACATCTACCCTGTGGGCTAAAGTCGAGTTAAGATTTACAACTTCAGCTACATTAATTGTGTAGCTGAAGTTGAAGTACCATAACTTGGCTTTAGGCGCTGTCTATATAGCAGGAAGTCGAAGGAAGAACACTCTTACTTCAGCTTCCCTTACTGATCATGAAATGAGGATTAAAGAAGGTGGAGTAAGAAGCTCATTATTTCAAAATTATTTTGAAATAACAGGCTTGCTGTGTAGATGCGCACTCTGTTATTACAAAATAAGTGTGCAGAGGCTCACTGTGAATCTGGAGCCCCACCATGTAAATATGCATTCATGTGCTTGTGTGTTAGTTTAGGCATCCATATTGAAAAACATTGGCCAATATTTACATTGAATTATTCAAACAGCTTTATTCCTGAAACTGGTTAGTCATTGCCGGCTGAATCCCAAGGAACCAGAACCAAAGGGAACTAAACTGCTAGGAAAGTGAATTATTTTCTGTAAATATTGTGTCTTCTGTTGGCACGTAGGTCGCAGTGACGGGTAAGTGTCCACAACGATGTTGGAGCCAAGACCTTGATCATTTGGTGGTGGACAGATTTCTGAGACACCAGTGAGCTTGTAATTAGTGAATTCTTTGACAAGAGCTGTCCTGACCTTGTGCTTTTCAGTGTGAACATGTTCCATGTGGAAAATGGAGACATGGAACATGCCTTTCACGTCTGATTTGGTGGTGATGTTGATGATTTAAGAGTGAGTACTACAGTGTTGCTTATACTAGTCATATGTATAAAGATTGCAACAAGGGGCCCAATTTAGTGGGACAGTGTGTAGGTTAAGATGACTAATTATCTCAGAAGTTGTTTTGGCAAGTGAAATTGCACTTTCTTCGATTAATTGTTTAATTGGTATCCTTTCACCAACTATAGTACTTGCTGTTGCTGTATTTTGCTATCCTTGTAGGAATTTGTACCGTGCTTCAGAATGGAAGGATAGTACTTCCATGGAAATGGGGGTGTGGGATCAGAAAAAGATATGCCAACTGTAATATTCACTTTAGGGTATGTCTATACAGCAGCATTATTTTGGAATAACTGACATTCTGAAATAACATAGTGCATCTACACTACAAGCCTTTATTTTGAAACAATGTCCTTCAGCTTGACTTCTTACTCCAACTCGTGATAACCCTCATTTCATGAGGAGTAAGGGAAGTCCAAGGAACAGTGTTCTTCCTTCAACTTTCTGCTGTATAGATAGCTCCAAAAGCTGAATTAAGCTATTTTGATTTCAGCAATACAATTGATGAAGCTGAAGTTGCATAGCTTAATTTGACTTTAGCCCTGCTTTATAGACCTACTCTTAGAATGTATGGTAAAGGGGAGTGATTACCAGGTGACTAGTAAATTACACTCAGGTTTTTTTTTGTTTTGTTTTATTTTTGCTTTCAAATTGTCACAAGACCGCTGTTCAGAAAAATAGAGAAAAAAGAAAACAAGGAAAATTACTGTTTTGCTGCTTTAATTTTCATTCCAAGGAAAAGAGAGGAAATACAAACAATGGAAAACAGAGGTAATTTTCCAGAGTTGTGCTTGCTTTTTGTGAAATATGATGAGCAATTTAAGTGAAAACTCCATGGTACATTTAACTTAACAAGCCATGGAATTCAAAATGAGTTGCTGCACGTTTCAGCTGACCTGGCAAAGAAACAGATCACCAAGAAAATGTAGACTGTTGGATCTTATTGACTGATTGCTGATGAAGGACAATCTAAAAGAAGAACAACTCTTAATCTATGTGTGCTATGTAGACATTAATTTAAATATACACAAGAGATTTCTCTTGTTTAAAGATTGCTGTGGCTCATGATGTGCAGAGGGAATTGACAATCATCTCAAAGAAGGCACAGAAACATTTGGAAAATGCACTGTTCCTATAGTGGCTCCAGTTTATGATTGGGTGAGTTTTTTTTATGTCAGGCAACCCTAATGGGATACAGCAAAAAAATAGAAATCACCCCCACAGCTATTTATATGGCTCACAAACCTAAGCTTGTTTTTGCAGATGCTTGTAAAATAAACTGAATTGTGTTGTGATTTTTCAACATTATGGAATCACTGTATTGCTATTTTGCTGTGCCCGCTGCCTTGCACCACAGACTATACAGCATTCACTAGGAATCAAACCTATTGAATAGACTAATTTGAGTGACCCACATAGGGCAAGCACATGAAAAAATGCCAGTGCATGCAAATTCACCTTGAAAACCGTCAACCAGTGTGTAAAGTCGCTCAGCCGGGCAGGAAGTAATCAACGCCTTGTTGAAGAAAATGGTTTATTTCAGCAAGTGTCAAAAAGTAGATTTTATTATATGCCTTGTAGTTTTTGATCATCTGCTGTCAGTCACGTTGCTCCAAAGGCACTGCAAGTCAAAGAGGCCGTGCTCTCCTCAGCAGCAAATCAGAAATGAAAAATTATTAAACAGAGTGTGGGCTGATGTCTTGCAACAGGCCAAAAGCGTTGGCAGTTTCATTGTAGGAGAGGAGTGGTCATGGAAGAGTTTAAAACGGAGCAATTTTGTGTTGTATTTGAGGTGTGGAGAGAGAGAGAGAACATCTTTCAGCTGAACCACAGAACTGTAAGCAAAAGTGTTGCCAGCAACTCCCCCCCTACCCTAGTTATTTATACACTAAAAAGAGAGATTTAAAAGGTTTTCTGAGGAAACATTAGTGCTTGCCAAAGTGCAGATGCTGTTCTCGCTTGTGAACTTGTCACAACTGAGAGAGTGCTGGAACTCTATGGGAAGATGATAGGAATCGATGCCAGTTTAGCAAAAGCTGAAATGCAGATTGCCTGTTCTGATATTGAGATGTTGTAACATTAGAAAAATCTGAGATCCACACAGACAAGCCTAGTTGGTACTTTACATTGCCTGTTGGCTTATAAAAGCCTGACATGTCCTTCACAGCTAGGCATCAAATGAAAATGTACTTCAGAACCAGGCAAGTTTATTTTGCTTTGGCTACCCTGAACTCTGAATCTATCTAATCTATCTAATCTCATCACCCAAAACACCGATTGTGCAGAAATTGTGAGAATTTGTGTTTCCATGGGGGAAACACAAATTCTATTGGAATAAAAAGCTAACAGCATGGTTTTTATTATCTATGTTTTTGCAAGCAGAATGTGCTTTTACTACTGACTTATGTGGGCTGAAAAAAGAATAACAGTATAGCAGGGAGAGTGGTCAAATGCTTTCTGCAGTAAACTCAAAACACTTTATTATTATTTAATAGCAGTCCCTTAGTTTAATGTATAGCTTGAATATATAGATGCCATCAGCAATAAAACTACTGAGGCACCAATCTGTGAGGCCCACCAGCAGGCAGGAGGCACTGGGGAAGCTAATAAGGAAGCAGCTAGTCAGTGCTCAGTGCCCATTAATTTTTCCCCATGGGTGCTCCAGCCTCAGAGCATCCGTGGAGTCAGAACCTGTGACACCATTAGTAGAGCGCTGTGCTGCAGATCTGATGACTCTTGGTAGTGAAATGATGTGTCTGAGAGATTTTGTCCCATTTTAAAACACCTAGGCTAAAAAATCTTCAGGACTGTAGTCTTAAGCACTCAAGAATTAGGAACATAAGAATGGCCATACTGGGTCAGATCAAAGGTCCATCCAGCCCTGTATCCTGTCTTTCCAACAGTGGCCAATGCCAGATGCCCCAGAGGGAGTGAACAGACAGGTAATCATCCCGTGATCCCTCTCCTGTCATCCATTCCCAGCCTCTGACAATGGCTATGGACACCATTCCTACTAGGGATGTTAAATATTGGTTAATTGAATAGTCAAGAAACCTCATTAATTCTTATCGGTTAGTTAACTATTCCAGTGTTTCTCAACCTTTTTTTATGAAGTACCTCTTAAAAAAATAAGTACCTACAGTTTTCAGACATACACTTTTTTTTCTACCATTGCAACACATTTGTTTAAACAACTTAATCGTAGCCAGGCGGGCGATGAAATTTTCGGGTGTAAAAAGTACAAAAATAATAAAGCACTGTAAAACTTAAAACAAACATTCAGTTTTCTCCAAATTTCAGTTGTGTTGATGTACCCCCCCCCCCAGATGTCTCGAGTACCCGTAAGGGTACTCGTACCACTGGTTGAGAAACACTGAACTATTCTACAGACCCTGGGGGCGGGGCCGGCAGCCAGTGTGCTCCGGCCTCATTCCTGAGAAGCCCTCTGCCACTCTGCATTGCTGCCTCTGCCTGTGCCTAGGAATGCCAGGCAGGCACTGGTCTGTGAGGGGAGCCAGTTGAAAAAACAGCTCCCGACACAGACCAGCTGCCTGACGCCCTGTGCTGCTGCCTCTGATAGTGGCAGCAGCTTGGGGTGGCAGCAGCCCCTGTCTAGGGGCGGGTCGGAACTCCCAGACCCAGTGCGAGCCAGAACTAAGCCAGGCTGCTGCTAACCTGCTAAAAAATTTACGTGTGTGTGTGGGGGGGGGGGGGGCGGGGGCGATAAATGTGTAGTCTCTAGCATTAACCTGTAAGCTTTAGTTTATCGGTTAATCCATTACACTATTATATCCCATATTCCTACCCATACTGGCTAATAGCCATTGATGGACCTCACCTCCATGAATTTATCTAGTTGTTTTTGAAGTGCCAGAATTTCAGGAAACCACATACTGTGGCAAATAATTATTTGGTTTCCAGGGCTCAGTGGATCCTTCCCATAGGTTTACGCCCACCCACCTCCTGGATTCCAGTAGGACTAGCCTACAGGTACTGCAGTCAACTGGTTTGGGTCGGTCACAAAACAAAAATAATTACATAAGAAGTTTAATGTTGCACAGTCAAGCACTCAAAAGTTAGCTGTCTATGCAACCTTAATTTGCCTCCTCCTTGTTTGTGCATGAGTGCACTTGTGACACAGTCTTTAATTTCATGTTCACATATCTTTTTCCATAAGCCCACCTCTTCCTCCTTCGCTGCCCAGGATGCACCCAATCTGGGAAATGAATCAGGGCTGTCTTATGAAGGAGACTGTTTTCTGTAAAACCTCCTCCTTTGTGTGTTGCAAAGGTGGAATGTGCTCAGTGAATGGCGAGGCAGAGGACTGACGGAAGGATATCCTGAAGCTTAAAGCAGGACAATGTAGCACTTTAAAGACTAACAAGATGGTTTATTAGATGATGAGCTTTCGTGGGCCAGACACACTTCCTCAGATCAAATAGTGGAAGAAAATAGTCACAACCATATATACCAAAGGATACAATTAAAAAAAAATGAACACATATGAAAAGGACAAATCACATTTCAGAACAGGAGGGGGATGCAGTGGGGGGGAAGGAAGGAAGGTAAGTGTCTGTGAATTGATGATATTAGAGGTGGGGAGAGTGGGATGTCTGTGAGTTAATGGTATTAGAGGTGATAATTGGGGGAGCTATCTTGGTAATGGGTAAGATAGTTTGAGTGTTTGTTCATTCCTTCCCGGAGAGTGTCGAATTTTAACATGAATGACAGTTCAGAGGATTCCCTTTCAAGTGCAGACGTAAAAGGTCTTTGTAGCAGAATGCAGGTGGTGAAGTCATTGAGAGAGTGTCCTTTCTGGTTAAAATGGCAAGAGACTGTTTTTTCTTTGTGATCTTGTCTGATATCTGTTTTGTGGGCATTAATCCTTTGGCGAAGTGTCTGAGATGTTTGTCCAATGTACATAGCAGACGGACACTTTCGGCACATGATAGCATAAATTATATTTCTGGATGCGCAAGAATATGTGTTCTTGATCTTATAACTCACTTGGTTAGGTCCAATAATGGTATCAGCAGAATGAATATGTGGACAAAGCTGGCAACGGGGTTTGTTGCAAGGGAAGGTACCAGTCTTTAGAGTGCTACATTGTCATGCATTTTGCTTCAGCTACCCCAGACTAACACGGCTACATTTCTATCACTATTCTGAAGCTTAAGGCAGTTGAGTACTACCCTGAAGAATTTGATTCTGTTAGGAACTCTGTGGCAGGGATACAATGTGAGGCTGGGCAAGTCATGGAAATCAGCATTTTCACAGGTGACCACTGTGTGCTCCTCAATTCCTGGGAGTATTTGTTTAAACCCTGCAGTCTGATTTGCAGAAGTGCTGATCACACACGAGAGCTCCTCTCTGAACATGTAAAGTGCTGTAAAATGCTAAGTACTGGTAAAGAGAAGGTACCAGGCATCTCAAATTGTACACCCACAGTTACTGAATGGGGTTGACTTTAATGCCTCAGTTCCTCATCTGTGAAGTGGAGATAATGTCCTCACATCTCAGAGGGGTTTTGTGAAAGCAAAATCATTTGTATGTGAGCTGTAGTAATCAGCATCATAGAACAGAGCATGAAGAAATTAAGAGTGCTGTCTTCAGAGGTTTGACAAGCATGCTATTAATAAGCCCTGGGGCCAGCCACGGAACAGAAAATATTGAATAGCTGTTTCTTACATAAGCATGGTCCATCGTATGCATTCAAAGAGGTAGTGAAAACATAGTAACACTTGAAAACATAGTAACACGATCACTTAAAGACTGTATCATAATTTATATACAAGGTACTTCCTAATTTGAGTGCTTAGGCCTGCACTCCTAAAGTTCTTTTAACATACATAGTTTTAGAAAAAAGGGACAAAACCTCTCAACCCACATCATTTTTCTCCCTCAGTGAAATAGTATACTCCCAATTGTTTAATATTATCCTATTCCTCTGTTTATTATTATGTTTATTTATGTAGCACTCAGTGCAAGAACAGACATGGGTAAAGATTGGCACAAACCAAAAAGATCTTAGAATTCAATGGCTCACCTAGACTATTCTGAAGTTTCTTTCGGCGCACTGCTCCCCCTTTTTCGGAAAAGTTGCATAAACCTCATTTTTTGAGGAAAAGTAGGCTTTTCAAAAAAGGGGGGGAGTTGCCAAAAAACCACGCGTCCCGACTACTTTCACTTTCAAAAGCTCCTCTTTCGAAACTTCAGCGTAATCTAGACATAGCCCAAGTGGATAAAAAAGGCAAGAGACAGAAAGAAGTAAATGAACAAGCATAGTGAGTTAGGTGGTGTTTGGCATACATCTTTGGAAGTCCATAATTTCTTTGTTTACTTTTTTGCAAAATATACTGATATTTTGGAAATAAACTCAAGAAATTCCCTGTAGAACAACTATTGTGGTAGAGACTTTAATCTCCACCAACTGTTAGCACATTCTATTCTCAAATCCTTATGCTTAATCCTCTAAATAAGTGGTTTTAAAACAGAGATATGCGTAACTCCTAGGAAGTACACACACACTTTCCATAGGGTACATCTACTGATTTAGATATTTGCTTAGTTTTACAACAGGCTACATGAAAATGCTCTAGCAAAGTCAGTACAAACTAATATTTCATACTGACAATGACTTGTGTATACTCTTCTCTATATATATATACACTTGAAATGTAAATATGTTTATACTCCAAATTGATTTTATTTTACAGTTTTATAGTAAAAATGAGAAAGTAACCAATTTTTCAGTAACAGGATTCAGTGACACTTTTGTATTTGGTATGTCTGATTTTGTAAGCAAGTAGTTTTTAAATGAGGAGAAACTTGGGGTAACGCAAATCAGACTTCTGAAAGGGGTACAGTAGCCTGGAAAGATTGAGAGTCACTGCTCCAAATAAAATATTTTTTAGGAGACCAAATTTTTTTTTACTTCAGTACTAAAGGGAAAAATGAGCCCATATTCTGAAATATCTTGAACTAGATGCTTCTGCTGTTAATATGTATGTATGGGAGATTGATTTGCTGAATGAAACTTCAGCTATAACTTCATGTTATCCACCCCAACAAAGTGTCATTTGGTCTAGAGTTTCACTAACACTCAATATTTTTGTATCTGAAAATCTCTCAGTAATAAAACATAATCACAATGTCTCGAGCAACAAAGGCTGTGGACAATGTCATACGTCAGCCTGAGAAAATGCACTGCCGTGTGATGCTGCCAGGAATAGCGAGTCACCGCTATATTGTTTATTCTATCAGGTCTGTGGTGCTCATTAGTCAATGAATGCCCTAATAGATTACCTAATTGCTTTTGGTTCTACTTTTTGCAGAGCTTGCACAAAAGCTTCCTCTCAAGGATGCTTCCTCTCTTTACAATCTCCCTGCTTCTACTACTCCAATTTGTCCTCCTGTTTTCCTCTGGATCACAGCTTGGGCAGTATCTTTTCTTCAGAGCTGTAATTCTATGTTGAAGTGGATGTCCCAGCCTTTGTTTCCCTGTGTTTATTAAAAGCCCTATGTTCCTGACTTCAAGATCTCTGTCGATTACAGGGGGTTAGCAATTAGGCCTCAAGTCCATTGTTTCAATCTGCATTTTGCCATAACATTTGCCTTTGAAATGTTACCATTTTTAAATGAGTGCTAACCAAAAGCGTTTTGTGTAATATGTGGCACCCATCTAATACGTGGCACCTTTGATACCAATCATTCTAAGATCCTTTTAGTAGTCACTACTATTACCCTTTTTTCCTGGCTTATCTTAAATCCCATCTCTGTTAATGGTGACACACTAGATAAACCATGGGTTTCAAAACTAATTGAGGGTTGCCTGTGGAACCTATCCTCTTTCATCAGCAAATTTTCTTCATCACTGTCGCATCCCTTGCTGCAATTCCATACATCAGCTTAGAATGACTAAACCCAGCAATAACCAACACTAAAATCACTTTGTTCTTTCCAGCAGTGACAACACCTGTTTATTTTCCCATCCCTGCGCTGTGCTTACCATTTTTAGAGGCTATGAAGTCAGTACTCTGCTCCAAACAATTCCCTCTGACTGAACTGGCTCCTCTGTTAAATCTGTCTCTCCATCTTCAGAATAAAGTTTAGAACCAGAGGATGTTTCCCTAAGAGGATTCTGTGAGCTGAAAAGTCTTTTTCTGGTAGGATATAACAAAGTTTGCTAGGACTATAACAGAGTTTAAAAAAGAGCTAGATAAATTTAATGGAGGTTAGGTCCATAAAAGGCTATTAGCCAGGGGGTAAGGAATTGTGTCCCTGGCCTCTGTTTGTCAAAGGCTGGAGAAGGATGGCAGGAGACAAATCGCTTGATCATTGTCTTAGGTCCACTCCCTCTAGGGCACCTGGCACTGGCCCCTGTCGGCAGACAGGATACTGGGCTAAACAGACCTTTGATCTGACCCAGTATGGCCGTTCTTATGTTCTTATGGCATCTTTTAAGAAGTTAATATGTGGCTTCTTGCATATGCACCAATTCCAGGGCTGCAGCTACAAGCTCTAACTTTCTAATATGCCTGGCAGAGGGGGGTGCTCATTGCTTAGCTACTGATTCTGCCCCAGGCTCTGCCCCCATCCTTAATCCCTCCCTTAAGCCTGGTGCACCATCACTCCTCTACCCCCAGAGCCTCCTGCATGTCATGAAACAGCTGATCATGATAGGCAGGAGCATAGATACTGGAACTAGGCATATTGTGGAGGCTGCCACACCCCCAGATTTGAAGGGGTTTCCATCATATACAGGATTTACAGTTTGGTTCAATGACTTTTCACACTCTCACTGTACATATTGTTCCAGAACCCTTGAGGGATGCATGGGGAAGGAAGTGGGGAGTCACTAATCAGTAGGGCTGCTGGTGGGCAGGAGGTGGGGAGTTGATGGGGCTGCTGATATACTACTATGCTCTTTGGCAATATACATTGATCAATTCTGGTTTCTCAAACTCAGGTTTCCCTGCCTTAGCCAATACAAACATTTACTTTTATGAATACAGAATTACTTACTCTAACAGGGTAAGTAAGATAGTCAATTGACATGCTTGAAACTGCTACACATGAATATTTAGTACACAGGATAGAAGGCTAAATAAAAATATAATTTTGAAAAAAATAGCATTTCAATGAAGCAATTAGCAGCGTCAGACACTCATTTTGTTCCATTAATTTTGATACTGGTGAGGTTTGGAGGTGAGGTCAGGTTTGGTGCACTCACACTTAGCTGAATGCTCTTCTCTCTAGTATGTATTCCTTGTATTCTTGTGCTGCCAAGGAGTTTTAGTCATGGGCTGGAGTCCCAGTGTTTTGGGAACTGTTAAATCACAGAACAAGGTAGCCCTTGCTCCAGGGAGCTTAAAATCCAAGAAGAGATGATGGATGGATGGATGGATACAGACAGGGGAGTACAAGGAAAGTACTGGACAGCATAATAGGTTGCTGAAGTGCAGAGGGTCTCTTCTGAATTGTTAATTTTTTACACAGGCATCACCTCAAAGTAGAGTTTTGAGGGGGGATTTGAAGGTGAGTAAGTAGGTAGCTTTGACAATGTTTATGGAGAGAGCCCCAAGGGTGTAGAGCAGCAAGGGAGAAAGCACAAAGGTGCTTGTTTAAGTATATAACAAGCAGTCAGTGAAGGTAAGCATTGACAGCTTGGTAAGGACTGTCTGAGAGATGTTAGGCTGGGTGGGGATTGACGACAAAGGAGTTTGAAAGTGAACACAAACAGTTGATGCTTGATATGATAAGTGTGTGTGTGTGGGGCGGGGAGATGAGTGGAGGGCTTCAAGGAGAAGGGTGACTTGGTCAGAATGACAGGCCAGGATAATGATGTTCATGGCAGTATTCTGGATAAATATGAGCGAGCAAGATGGCATTTGTCAAGGCCAGAGAGGATAATGTTACAGTAATTGTGATGACCGCTGATGGGCTAGGAGAGCTTTAGCTGTGTGGATAGATAAGAGATCTCTGTTAGATATAGCGTTTCTTATCTACCTATGAATTATTTCTTTACCTCCCTTAGTATAGATTCCCCTCTTCCCCCACTGTCATGGTATAAGCAACAAATACAGTTTTATTTTTGCCATGGACTTCCATAAGGCCCATATTTCATTCTTGGTATCTTTGAAATGGAAATATCTGACACTAAATAATATACTACAAAACAATGCATAGATATCAGACACTGGAATATAAAGAATATAGACTATTGCAATAAGAGACCTTTTGGAAAAGGAATATGGATAAATTACTGGCTATTGGTTATTTTTAGGCTGTTAATTTTGCATGAATACACTAAATCTGTGATGCTCTGAAAGTAGGAATTTCACAGGTATATCTTGTGTGTTGCTTTCCTATTCTATTTATTTCTTGTGATGGAAAGAATGTTAAAGACATTAGAAAAATATCTCCCCTTTAAACCTCAGTTGTCAATTCCTGGGTAGTACAGTTTACATTGTGATTTAAAGACTTACCATCAAATCAGTTAATATTTGCTAAGTTACCTTTGTCTCATTGTAAGATGTCAGTATGGGACCCAAATAGCAAAAGTCTAATCTGACTTTTAACATGTTTACTCTCCCCTCCACTGTAATGAGCAACAACAGACTAAAATTCACACGGTTTTCCTTAAACTTCTTCCAGCTGTTTCATATAGTGTATCTTCTGCAAATATCAAACTTAATGAAATTGACCCTGCCGTTTGGAAAGCATACTAAACTGGGAATAGATTCTAACTGATGTTTACTATAATAAATGATTGAAACAGCTGTTAGGTTTTACATTTCTTATTAATTTTGGTCTTCAAAAAGTTAGAACTCATGAAAAGGCTATTTAGTTTTAAAACTGAGTAGATTAGCAGTAATCTCATTAATAGAGTTGTAATGTTTTGTTTGCCAAAGAGAGATTCCACTAATTTCAGTGAATGCCATTTGAAAATTTCCATCTGTCCTGGAGATTCTTAGATGTAGTATCCAATATTACCATCCTTTCATTTGTGTTTTAAATTAAGTGGGTGGATTTAAATTATATAACACGGAATTAGAGAAAACACATAATGACATATGATGAACTTTGAGGTTTTATTTTACTGAGAGAGGAATAAATGATTGCCTTTCTAAGGCAAGGTATTGAAACTAAATCATATTAATGAGCTAAATCTATCTCTGTAACTCTACTGAAGTCAATAGTTTTGTTGCACACAGTATTAACTAATTAATTAAAGTGAAAGTTGGGTAGCTGCATGGAATTTAAATTAAAAGATATTTGTTTTCTCCTTAAAAGCTAATGCTCTCTCAGTAAGGAAGAATATATGTATTTTAAAAATCATACGTGTATTCTCTCAACTCTATACACAACAGATTGGTTGTTACTTTAGACTAGTTACTTGTTTGTTTTGGAACAGAGTTTTCTTTCCCTTCTCTGGTACAAAAAGTTATTCATAAACTGAAACATTTTAAAGCTATGAAATTTTTTAAAATGTTTAAAACTGAATGCCATATAGCAGGGGTGAGAAACCTTTTTTTCGGTTGTGGGCTGCTGACCCACTAGAGTTGCCATATGGTTTAGACAAAAATACTGGACACACTTGATCTCAGATGGGGGGAAAACTGGCCGTGGGGGGAGAGGGGCTGGTGGGGGAGATTGGGGGAACCGGCCAGTGGGGAGCAGGGCTGGTCAGGCGGGAGCTGGGGGGAACAAGGCTGGCCAGAGAGATCGGGGCCGGGGGGAACTGGCTGGTGAAGAGTGGAGCTGGTCGGGAGGGGATTGGGGGGAACGGGGCTGGCTGGGGATATCGGGGGGGAAACTGGCTAGAGGGGAGCAGGGTTGGCCAGGAGGAGGTCGGAAGGAGCGGGGTTGGCTGGGGGGGAACTGGCTGGTGGAGAGCTGGGCTGGCTGGGAGGGACTGGGGGGAGTGATGCTGGCTGGGGGGGAAGAGTGGGAGGGAACCGGCTGGCGGGGAGCAGGGCTGGCTGGGAGGAGGTTAGGGGGAGTGGGGCTGGCTGGGAGGGGGTTGGGGGGAGCAGGGCTGTCCATGGGTGAAGAGAGGGTGGAACCGGCTGGTGAGAAGCGGGGTTGGTCCGGGCGCATGCAGAACCCAGGGTGCTGCCCATCCTGCGCATGGTCCCAGTAGACCACACAGGCGAGTCCGGTCCTGGGGATTCCATCCCGCCCCTATGTAGTTGCGCACTGCCAGGCTGGTAGACACACTCACACGGTGTGAACATGTCTACCAGCCAGGCAGTACGTAACTACGTACTTGTACTCATAATAATAAAACTTATTTAATTAGAAAATACCGTACATTTATATGTCCAGTATTTTTTCAATTTGTTTCCCAGACAGCAAGCTCCAAAACTGTACTGTCCAGTTCTAAACTGGGCACCTGGCAACTCTGTAACCCACAGAAAAATCAGTTGCGGGCCACACACAAGTGAGAAGCAGGGGAGGAGCTGGAGTGTCAGTACAGGCTCCCCAGTGCACTGGGAGTCCTGAGCCTCTGGGGGCTGGATCCAGGTAAGCTGGGGGCTGTATTCAGCCCCCGGGCCTGAGGTTCCTCATCCCTGTCATATAGGATAGTCATAATATATCATCACACTATTTAAAAAAATGAAAGCCTATGATCTGTTTCTAATCACACACTGCCATTTCATTCCCGGTGTAGTGTATTAGTTTAGAACAGTGGTCTCCAACCTTTTTGAGCACGAGATCACTTTTTTGAATTTAAGTGCAATCCAAGATCTACCTGAAATATAAATACCCTTGCCCCGCCTCCTTCCCACCCTTTTCTCCAGGGCTCCACCCCTGTTCACTCTATCCTCCCTCTTTTGCCCATCCTCACTCACTTTCAACAGGCTGGGGCAGAAGGTTGGGTTGAAGACTCTGGTCTTGGATTAAGGGATCTGGAGTGTGAAAGGGGCTCTGAGCTGAGCTTGGGGCAGGCAGTTGGTATGGAGGGGGGGTTCTGAGTGCAGGCTCTGGTGTGGCAGGAATGCTCAGGGCTAGGACAAAGGTTCGGGATGCAGGAGGGGGTTCATGACAGGGGTAGGAGTTTGGGATGTGGGTGCCAGCTGAACACTGCTGGTGGCTCCTGGTTGCTGGTGCAGTAGGGCTAAGGGAGGCTCACCCCTGCCCTGGCCCTGACCCACTCCCTAAAGCAGCTAGCAAACTCCATCCCGTGTCCTGTTGTGCCCCCTCTCTGCTCTGTGAAGAAAGGATACAGAGCGGGAGAGGGGCACCTGGACATCGGCACCCTTCCTCTCCCTCCCCTGCCCTGCACAGTGGGAGGGACAGCTCCAAGGCAAAGGGCAGGAGATGAGCAGCAGTGAGGGGAGGGGCATCTGAAGTGCTAGCACTTGATAGCCTCCTGGCCAAACTAGTCAGGATCACCTGTAAGAGGCTCCAAGATCTACTAGTAGATCCCGATCTACTGGTTGGTGATCACTAGTTTAGAAAGTGTGAGGCAACAACATTTTACCAAGTAGCTTCTCTCTATTTATTTTAAATATTTTGTGGGGTAATTTTTTATCCATCCATCCATCCATCCATCCATCCATCCATCCATCCACACACACTTTTTAAGTGAAACTGGCAGTTGTGCAAGTGGCTTGAATGATAACTCTGGAGACTGAAACCATCTTAAATATTTTACTAAAATCTACTCTTGTTTAATGTTTTTGTAGGTCAGTGCTAGTAGAGAAAGGAATAAAACAATCCTGCATCTTCCCCTCTT
The DNA here is from genome assembly GCF_052426305.1 of Pelodiscus sinensis. Taxonomy (NCBI): domain Eukaryota; kingdom Metazoa; phylum Chordata; order Testudines; family Trionychidae; genus Pelodiscus; species Pelodiscus sinensis. The sequence continues at coordinate 133,424,510 of NC_143054.1, read as the reverse complement.
CCCTCCACTCTTTAAAGAAAATAAAGAAGTAGCTGAAAAAAGGGTTAGATAAAGCACATCTTTTGTTGTGTAAAATGGCTTCAGTGGGAACTTCACAGTAGTGAATCAGTGGCTGAGATGAATCTCCCCCCTCCCCCCAGCATTTTTGGTAAGTGTAAATTGAAGCCATTGCTGTGTTCTTTAGTCAGCACTGTATTAACTCAGGGAAAAAATAATGCATGTGTGTTTCTCTTTATATCAAACATGGTGGCTAAAAAGGGAAAAGTTCAAATCGTTCCAGAGATTCTTCTAACACGTAGAGACTTCTGAATTCCAGTGTTTACTGCAGCAAGGATCAGTCAGACATAAAAGTTATGGTGCAGTAAACAGAGCAAGGAATAAAAAATGAAAAAGTGGCTCTTGCTGAAATGATCTTAGAAGAACAGGGTGAGAGAAAGTGGTACAGTTATACCATAAAGTACAGTATTTCTGTTTCTAGTGATATAGTAAGAGGAGTGTTCTATACATGTGTATCCATTTTAAGAATATGGGACATATTTTTCAGGGTGGTAGGAATGAATAATAAGCCACACTTAGTTTTACTTCAGAAACTGATAGGGCCCAATCCTATGGCCACTGAAGTCAATGGGAGTTTTACTGTTGACTTCACAGAGAACAAGTGCAGACATATAGTAAACAGATTCAACAATAATTGTAGTGGTTTGCAAAAAAGCATATTGGATGGTGTCTTTATGTAGTTGTGTATCATGTTGTTGTGTTGTTATGCTATGTTATAGCAACTAAATGAGACAACCCCCCCCCCCCACTCACAGCTTCCCTCATAAATGAATGGAAACCACAATCTCATATTGTTCCGTGTTGTAAAGTCAAGGACAGAGCCTAAGTATATTTGGGTGTATTTACCTATATCCTGTTAGAAGTTGAGCAATATAACCAAATTGTCTTGTAGACTATCTCTTTCACATCTAAATTTCTTTAATTATGAATGTGACTGTGTCTGGTTAACCGTAAGATTAAAGATGTGAGATACAACATGGCACGAATAAATATTATGAACATTGTCTTCAGCTTAATTAATATACTATATTGAAATACCACGGGGACCTGGCATGATGCGGCAGCAGTGGTCAGCCCCCCCTCCACATGGTGATGGGAGCCATTGGGAAGTGGAATGCATTTGACATGTGTACTCACTCGTGTTTCATTCCCCACAGCTACCACTACCAGAAAGTGCAAGAGGGCCAACTGCTGCTACTGCTTCAGGTCCCCTTCCAGCAATCCCTGAGACTTCTCCCTCTGGCGATGGGGTGTCGTAGAGGGAGAAGGTAGGACAATGATAGGAGGGTGTGTGGCTTGATGGATGGGAATGGAGATCTCCCCCTCTGGCCTGCTGGGATGCTTGGGTGGGATTGTGTAACTGCTCGGGATGAGGAATGGTCTGTGAGCTGAGTCTGAGACCCCTGGTCTAAGTTATAAGACTCAGGTCTTGATTATTCTGAAATTCTCATGGCAGAACTTGGACAGACTCTATGCCTGGACTGTTTATTGGACCCTTTATATTGATTCCAGGAAAACTTTTACAAATCAGCATCTCACCATCTCTGCTATGCTACTGATCTAAGAGCTTAAACATACTTGTTTGTGTATCCATCTTTTACCCATTTTCAGCTCTCTTCTTTCTTTTTTCTTTTATTATTAAATCTTGAGTTTTAGAGACTAGAGGATTAACATCAGTGTAATTATTGGGTAAGAGCTGAGACTCCTATTGACCTGGGAGAAGTGTCCAATCCTTTGGGCGTAGGTGAACCTCATGTATGGTGAATCAGGTTTTCATTAGCCCCTCACTACATTAGACTTGATTGTCTAGATGGGATCCATTAGCTGGCTTCTTAAAGAGAATGATGTTTGGCTTCTTATTGACCAGCATGGAATTGCAGGAATGGTTTTGGTTAGTAAATCTAAGTATAGAATAAACCACCAGTTTGAGGGGATTGTCTGCCCTATTTCTTGCAGTCTGCCCTGGGTGATGTAGTCTCAAGGACACATCCAGGCACCTGGTCACATTGTTTACTAGTCGTTTAGAGATATTAGAACAAACCAACCAACCCTATTGTACTCTAGTGAGACTGCAATGTAGAGCATCAAATTTTCTGCTTGTGTGTTTTTCTTTAAAGACTTATCAGGCCTTAATGCTTCCAGCTTTTTAGACAAGCACTGTGGCCCTGACAGCACTGAGGCTGAGCCTTTGAAGCTCAGTATTGCCAAAAGCACAGAGCAAATCCAATATTTTATCAGTTCAATAAGTATCAGTTCAGTAAGTATTCTCTATCTATAATATCACAGAGCTGTTTTGTTTCTCATTTATGGTTGTGGGTGTGAAATGAATGCCTCTGATATGGTGGTATTCTCCTTGTAACAATTTAACAATGTTTTACCAGGCAGACTGAACTTTTGATTGGAGTGGCACAGAGCACACACTATGCCTCGTTCATGAAGAGACACTCTTTGACCCAGTTTTCAACTCTATGAAATTTTCATGTAAAAGTGATGGAGGGATTGTGACCACATACCACTCTGGGTTTGTAATTCTTCTTTTGTGACCCTGCTTTGCCAGAGTGCGTTCACTCACATTAATTACAGCATTCAGTTTTTGTGATGATCTTCTACATACTGGATTGCTGCTCTCCCCCTGTCCCCTTTTAAAAAGTAGTGCCCTCACCTCCCTAAATAAATAGAAATAGCCATCTTATCAATGCCACTTAAAGATGACTACTGAAAACGGAAAAATAAATTTACATTATACCTGTTATATCAAAAGGAACCTTGTGGTAGTCTTTGGTTTAGTGAAATAAGACCCATCCCTCACAGGGACTCAACCAACCCCCCCAGATCCAAATTTGACCTTCATAGCTCTGTCACGGACTGACCCTGTCCTTTGTATTTCTATGGGGGCTTGACGTTTCTATTTCTGGATGAACCGAATCAAAATCCTACAACCTGAACACTCCTAAACTTTTGTTGTTGTGTTTTGAGACCAGGGAGGAGTGGAATTGAAACCTCCTAAACTTTCCAAATTTGTGGGGTGTTTGAATTTAGCTTGTTACAGAGAGCAAAACTGGAATATCAACCAATATTGCATTCTTGAATTACATAGTTGAAAAGCAAGTAGATCCCTAGATATTGTTCTTTAATTAATCATGTTCAAGTAGAGTAGATTATTATATTCCATTTTGAATGACAACTTTTGAGTTTTAACCTTAATTCTTCCAATTATTTTCTTTGTGGCCTTAATCCACTCACTTATTCTCTAGGGCTATGTCTAGACTGCAAGCCTCTTTCGAAAAATAGCATCTAGACAGCAAGCCGCTTTTTCGAAAGAGAGCACCCAGGCAGTCTGGATGCTCTCTTTCGAAAAACCCCTGTTTGCATTCAAGAACGCCTTTTTTCAAAAGAGCACTTTCAAAAAAAGGTGTTCTTCCTCGTGCAATGAGGTTTACCGCTGTCAAAAGAAAAGCCGCGTTATTTCGATTTAATTTCGAAAGAACGCAGCTGCAGTCTAGACGCAGGTGAAGTTTTTTCGAAAAAAACCCTGAGTCTGGACACAGCCTAGGTGTTGGGTTGCTCCTCTGTAAAATGGGGATTGTGATTCTTATCTAATTTTGTAAAGCTTCCTGTAGATGGAAAAAGAAGACTATAAATGCAAAGCATAGTAGAGAATTTTCTCCTCGCTATCCAATTTGATTTCTCTATTTGTCCCGTTTTGAAGAAAAGCAGTTGCATAGCTGACTGAAAATGGGAATTTTTGTTCCAGAGCAAATTTGGACAGGTCAACATTTCTCAGGATGAAAAGTGATGAAAAAATATTGATTTTTTTTTTTTTTAGAAAAGTTTTTAAATATTCTTATTTTGAGATTTTTTTCATTTAAATGAAATGTTTTGACATTCTTGAAACAGAAGCATTTCCTTTTCATTTGTTGAACTCAATTGAAAATGAATTGAAACGAGTCAGTCTGACATTAAACAGCATCTGTCTGTGGTGCCTTGAGGGAGTTGTCGTTGGGATGCCTTTTCTTCCATATATGCCAAGTTCCTTGGTTAGACTACAGCTCCCCATATGCATCACAGGCCTCAGTCAGATTTTTGCAGAAACGGATTTTCCACTGAAAATCACTGAGGTGGAAAATTCCCACCCACCTTTAGTAAATGTATAGTTGAAATGAAAACTTCATTCTTGGGATTCTTTAATCATAAGAGTAATGGTGATCTGAGTGGTGCAGGATGAGGTAGCCTCATTGAGCAGGAGCACACAATAACTGCTACAGGATCTGCAGTTCTGCCTACTCCCTCCCCCACATCAGGTGAAGTTTAAGATGTAGGTTTTGAGCTGTAAGGCATCAGTGTCTTGGGCCCTGCCTGAAATTGTCCATCTTCCCACATTGAACAAGAGTAGAGCTGACAAGAGACTTCTACATCTGTGAGAAGAGAGGAGGAGGAGCGAGATGTAGGAGGAAAAAGAGGTAGGGAACAGGAGCTGAGGGGAGGGAGAATGTTGCATCCTATTCTGGAGGCTAAGGTGTTGATGGGTCCATCAATATGGAAATTGGTATCTCGGAGGATTAATGTGGGAGATTGTGAGAGAGAAAAGAAACAGACCCAGGAGCTGAAATTAGAAAGGAAGGCTGGTGGGGAAGTGTTGGGCTGATGACTGCAATATGGGGCAGGGGGTGGAGGGGAGGGTGTTGCTCTATCAGGAGGCTTGGATACATTCAGTGAAGCCACACTGGGTGCATAAACATAAGAGGTTTTATTGTCAAAGCATATTACGCCTTACAGTCTTCACGCATTACTAAATATGTGCTTCTCAGCACAGAGAAGCAGGCAATTAAGCAAGCAAGCGAGCATTCAGGCAAGCAAGGATCCAATGCTTACGCCCCTTCTCCAGCTAACGCCAATCCCGGACCCTCCCATCCGTGCTCTCGAGGGCTGGTAGCGGGTGCTGCTCCAGCGTGGGGAACTCCTGGGCATCCACATGGCCTGGATCTACAGGTGAGACTGACCATTCAAGGTAGTGCCTTTCAGCTATTTTATAACTCTTTCCGAGAAGCACAAACATTCACAGGCAGATTCTAGCAGAAGCACCATGGCTATCCCATTCCCACACATGTCCTAGGGCTTAATTATCTCACAACTTGTTTATACAGCTAAGGAAGCCTTGTGCCAGTTCATCACCGGTTAGAACCAGCCCAGCGCCGGCTCCAACCGAGCCACCTGCAACAAACAGCAGGGATAACTAATGGTCACCCCTGACAAAGAGGAAGAATCTGATGCAGTGCTGTTAAAAAAGAAGAACAAGAGTAGAAAGATTGAGGAGGAACTGGAGAGGAGAAGCCCAGACCCTGCCACACTACAGTCTGACCCCGCCACACTCAGGAGGGCGGGGGAGAAATGTGAAATGAGGGAGAAATGTGAAATGAGATGAAGCCTCTGTAAAAGAGGACAGCTGCAGTAGTAGGGGGAGTCAAGAACTTTGCGAGAACCAGGTACTGAAAGGAGTGGAATTTAGCTCTTTCTAGGGATGGAATGAGTGTTCCAGAGGTAGCAAGAGAAGAGGAGGGTACTAAAGGGGCATGAGTTGATGATGGGGTTAAAAGTGGGAGGTGGAGAAGGTAGGTATGGATGGAGAACCTGGGTTGGGGCATGTGTCATCAGAGATGAAGAGAAGGAAGCAGAGGAAGCTGTGGATGTGGGAACTGGATTTATGCTTGTAGGAGGAGAGGGATGGATGGAGAGTGGGAAAGAAGCAGATAGAAGCGTAGAGGGTTGAGGTAGCAAGGATGGGGAAACAGAGCAACTGGAGGGAGGGTGGAAGGAGGAAGAGGACAGATGCCATGATGCAGAAGTGGGGCGTGGTGACTGATTGGTGAATGGCAGATGGACAAGATTGCAAAGAAAACAAAAAAGCAATTTGTTAATGTCTTCTGTAGCTAGACAATCTAGTGGCTAGATGGCTGGCCTTTCAGTCTATAGACCTCTCTACTAGGCTCCATCCCAGGGCCCCGAGTTTACCTCCCCTAAAAAAAGAAAGTTAGCATCATAGAATACTAGGACTGCAAGGGACCTCGAGAGGTCATCGAGTCTAGTCCCCTGCCCTCATAGCAGGACCAAATACAGTCTAGACCATCCCTGATAGACATTTATCTAACCTACTCTTAAATATCTCCATAGATGGAGATCCCACAACCTCCCTGGGCAATTTATTCCAGTGTTTGACTACCCTGACAGTTAGGAACTTTTTCCTAATATCCAACCTAAACCTCCCTTGCTGCAGTTTAAGCCCATTGCTTCTTGTTCTATCCCTAGAGGCCAAGATGAACAAGTTTTCTCCCTCCTCCTTATGACACCCTTTTTGATATCTGAAAACTGCTATCATGTCCCTCCTCAATCTTCTCTTTTCTAGACCAAACAAACCCAATTCCTTCAGCCTTCCCTCTTAGGTCATGTTCTCTAGGCCTTTAATCATTCTCGTTGCTCTTCTCTGGACCGTCTCCAATTTCTGCACATCTTTCTTGAAATGCGGTGCCCAGAACTGAACACAATACTCCAACTGAGGCCTAACCAGCACAGAAGAGCGGAAGAATGACTTCTCATGTCTTGCTCACAACACAGCTGTTAATGCATCCCAGAATCATGTTTGCTTTCTTTGCAACAGCACCACACTGCTGACTCATATTCAACTTGTGGTCCACTATAACCCCTAGATCCCTTTCTGCCGTACTCCTTCCCAGACAGTCGCTTCCCATTCTGTATGTATGAAACTGATTGTTCCTTCCTAAGTGGAGCACTTTGCATTTGTCTTTATTAAACTTCATCCTATTTACCTCAGACCATTTCTCCAATTTGTCCAGGTCATTTTGAATTATGACTCTATTCTCCAAATTAGTCACAACCCCTCCCAGCTTGGTATCATCTGCAAACTTAATAAGCGTACTTTCTATACCAATATCTAAATCGTTGATAAAGATATTGAACAGAGCTGGTCCCAAAACAGACCCCTGCAGAACTCCACTTGTTATGCCTTTCCAGCAGGATTGTGAACCGTTAATAACTACTCTCTGAGTACGGTTATCCAGCCAGTTATGCACCCACCTTATAGTAGCCTCATCTAAGTTGTATTTACCTAGTTTATTGATAAGAATATCATGCGAGACTGTATCAAACGCCTTACTAAAGTCTAAGTATACCACATCCACCACTTCTCCCTTATCCACAAGACTCGTTATCCTATTAAAGAAAGCTATCAGATTGGTTTGACATGATTTGTTCTTTACAAATCCATGCTGGCTGTTCCCTATCACCTTGCTACTTTCCAAGTGTTTACAGATGATTTCCTTAATTACTTGCTCCATAATCTTCCCTGACACAGAAGTTAAACTAACTGGTCTGTAGTTTCCTGTGTAGTTCTTATTTACCTTTTTATAGATGGGCACTATAGTTGCCCTTTTCCAGTCCTCGGGAATCTTTCCTGTCTCCCCTGATTTTCCAAAGATTATAGCTAGAGGCTCAGATACCTTCTCTATCAGTTCCTTAAGTATTCTAGGATGCATTTCATCAGGCCCTAGTGATTTGCAGGCATCTAACTTTTCTAGGTGATTTTGAACTTGCTCTTTTTTTATTTTATCTTCTAAACCTACCCCCTTCCCACTAGCATTCACTATGTTAGGCATTCCTACAGACTTCTCGGAGAAGACCAAAACAAAGAAGTCATTGAGCATCTCTGCCATTTCCAAGTTTCCTGTTACTGTTTCTCCTTCCTTACTGACCATTGGGCCAACCCTCTCCTTGGTCTTCCTCTTGCTTCTAATGTATTTATAAAAAGTCTTCTTGTTTCCCTTTATTCCCATAGCTAGTTTAAGCTCATTCTGTGCCTTTGCCTTTCTAATCTTGCCCCTGAATTCCTGTGCTGTTTGTCTATATTCATCCTTTGTAATTTCTCCTACTTTCCATTTTTTATATGACTCTTTTTATTTTTAGACCATGCAAGATTTCGTGATTAAGTCAAGGCGGTCTTTTGCCAAATTTTCTATCTTTCCGACACATCAGAATAGCTTGCTTTTGGGCCCTTAACAATGTCCCTTTGAAAAAATGCCAACTCTCCTCAGTTGTTTTTCCCCTCGGTCTCGATTCTCAGGGGATCTTACCTATCAGCTCTCTGAGCTCACCAAAATCCGCCTTCCTGAAATCTATTGTCTCTATTTTGCTGTTCTCCCTTCTACCCTTTCTTAGAATTGTGAACTCTATGACTTCATGATCACTTTCACCCAAGCTGCCTTCCACTTTAACATTTTCAACCAGTTCCTCCCTATTTGTAAGGATCAAATCTAGAACAGCTTCCCCCCTGGCAGGTTTTTCATCATTCTGAAATAAAAAGTTGTCTCCAGTACAGTCCAAGAACTTATTGGATAGTCTGTGCCCCGCAATGTTATTTTCCCAATATATATCTGGATAGTTGAAGACCCCCATCACCACCAAATCTTGGGCTTTGGATGATTTTGTTAGTTATTTAAAAAAAGTCTCATCCCTTTCTTCCACCTGGGTAGGTGGCCTGTAGTAGGTAGACTCCTAGCATGATATCACCTTTGTTTTTAATCTCTTTTAGCCTACCCCAGAGACTCTCAAGTCTTCCGTCTCCTATGTCCATCTCCACCTCACTCCAAGTGTGTTCATTTTTAATGTATAAGGCAACACCTCCTCCCTTTTTTCCCTGTCTATCCTTCCTGAGCAAGCTGTACCCTTGTCAGCCGATGGTCAGGGCAGTGTGTGTGTGTGTGTGTGTGTGTGTGTGTGTGTGTGTGTGTTACACCCGAGTCTTCAACTGCTGGGACACAAGATCCCGTCGCAGCAGGCAGCCTAGAGAAGGCTGACGAGTGCCCCGAGAAGTTTAACGTCCATGTCTTTGACTGCTAGGATACATGATCCCTTCGCAGCGGGCAGCCTAGGGAAGGCTGAGAGATGCCACTACGGATCTGTTCTCTGGAAGCGACACGATCCAAATGCCCAGCTCTGCCTGTATCTGTCCCTTATGACCGGCTGGAGTTCTTTTAAATTGTGCTTGGTTCTGTTACAGCAACTGAAGGAGTCAGGTTAAAGCTTAAACAGTTACAGGTTTATTAAAGAAGCTTATAAATCATATGGTTACAATGGATATTGCTCTATTTCTTAACTGCTAGCAAATATAGATCTTAAAAATGGTTACAAAGAAAATAAAGATAGAAATAATGGTACCAAGTGACAGCTTAATCTTTAAAGAGCTCTAAATCTATGTGTACACTTAAGACAAAGGACACATCCAGGTACAATTTTTACCCCCTTCTATGCCTCTCAACTCCAGCGTATCAGGCCAGGGCTGGTCCTTCAATTCCTAGGAAAGACGAATATGAGGTGGGCGTCTCCGTGGAACCTCGGGAGGCCAATCACCTAACCCAACCAGCGGATAGATGGTAGATTGACACTCAGAGTAAGTGTGCTGCTGGACCCATCTTTATACCCATAGGGGCCCGTATCCTCTTTCTTATCTAAGATGCCAAATTGTGTTGGTTCTTACAAGGGAGTTTCAAGTTAATTTACACTTGCAAGAGAGAGAACTAAATTGTGAGTACTGGACATTCTTTACTGGGCGGGAGATTCATCCCCCCAGATGAGTGTGTTTTCATATCAATATAGGTGCCAGCCAAGGCAGTTCTCGCAGCCTCGAGATTAACAATTGGCGTATCTCTGTTTACAGCCATCCAGGGTCACAGCAGCCAGCATATCCGGGCCTTCTGTCAAGGCTTCAAAGACTATGCAGATTTTATTGCTCTGTCTATGCCCTGTGTGCTCCAGGCAAGCAAAAATGGATGTTACCGGGGGGGAGGGGGGGTTCCTGTCTGGCTACAACCCTTCTATACAAACATTCCAGTCGTGTATTATCCCACCAAGCTTCTGTGATGCCAACAATGTCATAACTGTACTTATTTATTAGCACTTCCAGTTCTTCCTGCTTATTTCCCATACTTCTCGCATTTGTGTATAGGCATCTAAGATCCTGATTTGACCTTGCATCCCAGTTTTGCTCTGACCCTCCTTTCTCTCTGCCATTTTAGCCCACTCTCCCTCCCATTTCTGACCCATCTTCCAATGTTCTCCACTTACCTGTGGGCTTTGCTCACCTGTCCCCGTCGAACCTAGTTTAAAGCCCTCCTCACTAGGTTAGCCATTTTGTGTCCAAATAGGGTCTTCCCCATCCTTGAAAGGTGAACGCCATCCCTGCTTAGCAGTCCTTCCTGGAATAGCATCCCATGGTAGAGGAAGCCAAAGCTCTCCTGGTGACACTATCTTTGCAGCCAGGCATTCATCTCCAGGATCCACCTGTCTCTGCCTGGGCCCCTACCTTTGACAGGAAAGCTCGAAGAGAATACCACCTGGGCTCCAAACTCCTTCACCTGTACTCCCAAAGCCCTGTAGTCACTGTTGATTCACTCAGTGTCACACCTTGCAGTATCATTAGTGCCCACATGGATGAGTAGCATGGGGTAGTAGTCAGAGGGCCGGATAATCCTTGACAATGCCTCCATAACATCTCAGATACGGGCCCCCGGCAGACAGCATACCTCCAGAGATGAAATGTCAGGATGACATATGGGCGCCTCCATTCCCCTCAGAGTCTCCGACCACCACTTCCCTACTTTTCCCATTAGTAGTGGTGGAAGCAGACCTCCCAGCCTTGGGAGTATGGGGCTTCTCCTCCTCCGGTGTAGGGGGTGATAGTTATGCTCTTCTTTATACAGGAGATAAGCAGTTTCCTAGTACCATGGATGGAGGGTTCGGAGCAGGGGTGGAGCAGTGCCTACTGCCAGAAGTAACCAGCTGCCACTGTTCACCCTGAGCCGTCTCCTCCTCCACCAGTGGTATGTCCACAGTCCTGTGTACTGGGACAGCTAACTCAGCTGTCTCCTAATCAACACAGTCCAGGAATTTCTCATGGATTCAGATGCTCCTCAACCTAGCCACCTCCTCCTGTAGCTCTGCCACCTGCTGCCTGAGAGATTCCGCCAGCAGGCACCTTTCGGATTGGATGATCTTCCCAGCCTGGATATCAATAAGTGGGAATTGCAATCCACGGTCCCTGCAAAATCACACCAGGATCTGGGTAGAGGCATCCATTCTCAGGTGCTCTATCTGGCTACAGGTGCCGATGGAGGAGACAGAAGCAGTGCAGGCACAGGTGTTGCGGGTCTTCCTGACCATCATAGGCCTCCCTCTGCTAAACTTCCTCTCAAACTTTCATGTCTGCAGCTCCTGTCCACTTCGCTCCCTGGTCGTTCTGCCTCTGACTTTTAAAGCCTGCTTGTCTAGGCCAGGCCTGCCCCCTCGTGAGTCACACAGGGGAAGGCTGACCAGATGCAATCAAGAGAGCAATCGAGGGAACAAAAGGTCAGGCACTCAGTCCCAACTGCATCAGAAACTGAAACTGCAGTCACCTGAAATCAGAATCAGAATTTCACAGACAAAATTAAAACAGTTGAGCAAACTCACTCACACCAAAAGCGAGTACTCTCACCAAGTAGCCTGTTCAGCAGTGGGATCTCTTGAGGTTCCTCTCAAACTCCCCTGTCTGAAGATGGTGTCTCCCTTCCAGTAGAGAGTCAAGACCCGCTTCCTGGGCTGCTTCCTACACCACATCCATGCCCACACTTTGCCTTTCTGCTTAAGAGTAGGAAGAAGTCAGAGGAAATCAGTAATCTGTGTGGTGCTGCTTTATGGCACATTTCTTCTTCTGTCCTAAAACATGGTGTCTGCTTTGTTTAGTTCATTAATAAGAAATACAACAATCCCACATTATTTTAGTTCTGGGCCTAGAAGCTGAACAGATGACAGTCTGAACTGTGAGTACAGTGTGTTAATATTGCAAACACGGACTTGCTGATGAGCTATTTTGAGTTTGATTATACTGGGAATACCCTTAGTTGTTGGCTGAATCAGGCCTCTTAGCAAATGAAACCATGTGGCTGGCATGGTGTGTGTTAGTGCTACACTAATTTCATTTTCAATTTGATTTTCCTCCAATTTTTCAACCTTTTCCAGGGCTCATATGTTATTCACTAGCAGATTGAAGCTACAGCAAAACCTTGTTCAAATAGAGTACTTCCCATTCTCTATCAGAGTTAACAGAACAGCTAAAGGAAATTGCAATAACAATGTGTAAGTGAAACCTTTAACAAGAGTTAGAGAGGTGGCCATGTTAGTCTCTTTCAGTCCTGTGGCACCTTTAAGACCAAAATTTTTAGGGGACAACCCTTCATGGGCTGCAGCTCATGTCATCAGATGCATGAAGTGAAAGATTCAGATGGCAGGGATATATACATACACGTGGGCTCGTCTAGACTGGCATGATTTTGCGGAAATACTTTTAATGGAAAAGTTTTTCCGTTAAAAGTATTTCCGCAAAAGAGCGTCTAGATTGGCACGGATGCTTTTGCGCAAAAGCATCCGTGGCCGGTATAGACACGATTTTATGCAAGAAAGCTCCGATGGCCATTTTAGCCATCGGGCTTTCTTGCGCAAAAGATTAAGATGCCTATCTACACTGGACCTCTTGCGCAAGAACACTTGTGCAAGAGGGCTTTTTCTTAGAGGGAATGTGAAAGTATTTGCTCAAGAAGCACTGATTTTGTACATTATGAAGTCAGTGCTCTTGTGCAAATTCAAGCGGCCAGTGTAGACAGCTGGCAAGCTAGCAAAATCTTGCCAGTCTAAACGTACCCACGGAGATGGGAGTGTTATATCAGTGCTAATTCAATCGGGGTGGATATGTTCCACTTCCAACAGCGATAAAAAGGTGAGAACACCTAAAGGGGAAAAATTATCTGTTGTAATGAGAGAGCCAATCCCTATTGGCATTTTAAATGATCTACCTTCACTGATTTTGCATTCCACTTTAGTGGAGAAATGGGATTAAATAAGGACTGGCAGACTGGATTGTTTAGGGGATTGGTGATGGAATTTTCATCTTTATGTCACCAGTTAAATCAGCTGAGTTTCCTAGATGTCAGGGTGACTTTAAATGTGTTTAATAGTCTGAGTCCAGCTTCTAATGGACAGGTTTTTGTTATGTAAAACTTACCACCACAGGTGGCACTAATCAGCAAGTGTATTGGCAGCCTCAACAAAGTTGCCAAGTATTGAGTGGATGTGAAAACTAAATGCTATCCATCATGATGAGCTCTCAAGTACAGGACACAGTAGGGATACTTAAGCTGCTGCTGTCATAGTCATATCTGTTCTGCAGATTAATATCTGTCTTTGTGCTTCAGGGCTGCCAATCTGGCAACTTTTAGGAGCAATAAAAATCACTAAAGCAATAGAATATGGATAGCTAGCACTGTTAGAAGAGAAGTGAAAATGCCAGTTTGCAAAAGCCAGGCAGAGAGTTAGATCAGAAACCCTAAAATTCTTTAGAACTTGGGGGTGAGGGGAAACAAACAAAGGGGGAAAAAAGTAAGGAAACCCTCTTAAAGATATTTTTCTCCCTCTCTGGACGTATATAATTGGAGATAGAATTAGCCTTTTTTTCCATTTGCAAATCATTCGTTAATTCGAATAAGCTAATTCGAATTAACGCGTCTACACACAAAATGCAGTTCGAATTAGCATTTTGCTAATTCGAAATACTGCATCCACACTGTCTGGACACAGAATCGGATTTAAGGCCAGCCAGAACCAGGTCAGGCAGGGAATCAGGTCAAGAGTGTCTGTGTGTGGCTGCTGCCTGAGGCTATCTGACGCCTGTGCTTAAAGGGACAACCCCCTACCCTCTGGGCAGCCGGTTCTCAGGTGTCCCTGTTTGCTTGCCTGCCTTGACGAGGAACAGCAAAACATTTGTGTCTCTGTGTGCTCTGGTTGCCCTCATTCAGGACATGACATCACTTTGCAACACGGAGCCGGAGCTGCCCCTGGGCACTCTGGTGCTTCTCGTGGATGTGTTCCTGTGAGCCTGGCTGCACTTTCTCTGCGGAGATCATGGACCAAACCTGAATATGGTCCACCCTGATCTTCACCCTGGACCAGGGAGGTGCCCGCCTTCTCTGGGCCCTGGCAGGCTCCTGGGAGCTGGCAGACTGCTCCTGGGGAGAGGTGGAGGGCTGGCTGCCAGTGGCTTGCTGGCTCATGTTTTGGGGCCACTGGGTTGGGGCAGTGATTGCTGACTTTGGGCCAGCAGGCTTGGAGCTGGCGCAGGCACTGTGGCCAGAGTTTGCCCCTTTAAGGGCTCCGGGGCTGGTGGGAGGGAGAAGAGTTTTCCTGTTTTGACCCAGAGTGGCCATCAGGGGAAATTGGGAGGGCTGGGGGCCAGCTAATTTGGACTAAGCGTCTACACAGCGCTTAGTCCGAATTAGCTAATTCTAGTTTGGTGTTACTTCTCGTAGAATGAGGTTTACCAAACTCGAATTAAGCACCCTGCTATTCTGAATTTAATTTAATTTGAAATAGAGATTTGCTTGTGTAGACTCTATGGAAGTTAATTTGGAATAATGGCTGTTATTCCAAATTAACTTTGCAGTGTAGACGTACCCTTAGTGAACAATTTTTACTTTATGGGTGGTTCATGAACAGTTTGCCGTTAACTAGTCATCATTCCTTATTTATTTTTTATGATTGGTCCGTTCAGTCACATGATAGAGTATCTGTTCCCCAGCTGGATTTTTTTAAGCAAAAAATAATTAATTCTCAATATATAAAGTGATAGACAATAACAAATAATGTGAATTTTTAAACTAGCTAAAGAAAATGAAATTCTCACACGTGATGAACATTTTCAATTGACTTTTAAAATTCCACTTCTTCGCATATTTTGTTTGTCTCCTGTAAAACTGTTGTAACCAGTGTGATGCTGGTACAGCATGTGCCAGCTCTTGCCAAGACTGTAGGTGTCAGCTGAGCACTGACAAATTCATAGCTGGACACCACAGACCAGTTCACTTGTAGGTAAATATTGTTCAAGATAGGTGTTAAACTTGTAAGAGTATCAGAGGGGTAGCCGTGTTAGTCTGAATCTGCAAAAGCGACGAGGAGTCCTGTGGCACCTTATAGACTAAATGAAGTATAGGAGCATAAGCTTTCGTGGGCAAAGACCCACTTTGTGAGATGCATGTATCTGACATGCATATGATGAAGTGGGTCTTTGCCCACGAAAGCTTATGCTCCTACACTTCAGTTAGTCTATAAGGTTCCACAGGACTCCTCGTCGCTTTTGCAAACTTGTAAGAATGTGTTTAGACTCTCTAAAATGCTTGCAAAGTTGCTGCAGCATTAATATTATTGGTAATGTATGTATCCCATGCTATAAGGCAATATGTACATTTTGCTTTATCTCTAAAAAAATTTTTTCCTGCAGGATGAAAGTGATGTCATCACGTCACTCTGTGTCACCCCAGCCCCCCAGCCTCTGCACAGTCAGATGCGGAAGCAGCAGCCATGGCTCAGGCTCCCCCCAGGCCTCTTGTGGGGGGGGAGTGCCCTGGGCTCCCCACTGGCCCCCGGCTTCTCTGCAAGCGGGTGGGGGTGGCAGCGGTGACTCCTCACTGTGCTCTGGGATCCTGGCCAGAAGCAGCTTCAGCTCCCCGCTCGGCTGCCTGCTGCCAGACTCTGGCTCCCATGGCCCAGCCACCTCCTGCCCTGGATTTTGGGTTCCATCAGCAGCACCTTAATGAGGGATGGCCACAGGGTGCTCCCCCATCTCTGCTGCTTCCCCATCTCTGCTGCTTCCCATCCAGCCACCTCCGGTCTTACTTCTGCTTCCCGGTCCAGGGCCTTGATGCTCTGTGACCCAATGGGAACTGCCACCGCCTGCCTTGGGCCAGATGCTCGGGACACTCCCTGCCTCACCTGCCTGGTGCTCCAGCCCTGTGGCCCCCTGCAAGATTAGAATGCCAAGGAGAGGAGAGAAATCCCCCAGGCTCCACGCTGGGTCCAGCTTGTGGAGAAGCACGTTTGCTGTCGTTTCCCTTCCCTCTTCCCTGGCTGGGGACAGCAGCACAGGGAAGTGTTGCTGGAGGCTTTCCCCACAGCACCCATTGGAGCAGTGGGCAAAGCCTCTGGGCAAAAACAAATAAGTGCCCCCTCAACCCTTCATGACCAGACACTGTGCCTCAGCACCTGATGCACTCCCTCTCCAACCAAGACACTGCACTTCCAGCCTGCTCCTGCTCTCCCCTGGCCAGACACCCTGATCCCAGACCACTCCTGCACCGTCCCTCCTGGCCACTCATCCTGCCCCCATTCTGCTCCTGCCACCTTCCCCCAGCCAGTCATCCTGCCTCCAGACTGCTCCTGACTCCAAATATCCTATCCAATCAGGGCCCAGCCTCCATCTGGCCACAGCATCCTGTCCCCAACCCCAATCCTGGGGCAGGCCCTGTGGTCCAGCCCCCATCTGGCCACAGAAAGGGCTGGTGGCAGCCCCCATCCTGCTGTGGCATCGGTAAGAGAGGAGACCATGATCTGGCTGTGGCAGATAGAGGTGGGTTGGTGAGCTCTTGCACCCTCCCTTGCTCCTGCACCTCCCCCCTGGCCAGACACCCTATCCACCCCTGACCTGCTTCTGCACCCTCCCTTACTCCTGTCCCCTCTCACTGGCCACACACCCTACCCCCAACATGCTCCTGCACCCCACCTCCCACCCAGATTCTGCACCCCCCATTTCTATCCCATTCACTGGCAGTCCTGTCCCGCACACTGAACCCCTCATTTTTGCCCCCCCCCAAGCTTAGGGGGGGGCACAAAATCCACTAACCCTGGAACCGCAGAAGAGTTAATTTGGCCTGAAGTCTTGAACTTCTGTCTTCCCTCCCCACAGCATGGGGCTGGAGCACCAGAGGGGTGAAGTATTTCAGTTGGGAGCCACATCAGTGAGGCTTGAGGCTTTTTTTCTTTCTCACTTGTGTGGTCCCCAAATGACTTTTTTGTGGGCCAGTGGTCCTGACCCAAAAAAGATTCCCCACTCCTGCAATAAAGACAATGTTGAAACCTTTTTTTGTTGGACATAATATTTTACTTTATTTAAAATGAAATCTGGCCAACAAAGCCTCAATCAGGGCCAGTCCCCATCTGGCCGCAATGTCCTGTCCCTGACCCTGATGCTGGGAAGGCGTTGCTGTCCAGCCCCCATCTGGTTGCAGGAAGGGCTGGTAGCAGCCCCTCTCCTGCTGCAGATTGGCTTGGAGGGGTGGCCATGATCTGGCTGCAGCAGACCGAAGGGGATTGGCGAGCGTTGCGAGCAGGGGGTGCAGTCCCCTCGTAACTGTAAAAATGCATGCTCTGAACTTGTGAACCCAGACAGAAGTGGTTCCCTCACCCATAAAGAAAGATTATCAAACCCAAGTGGGCCGTTATGAAACATCATGATATAAAGACTGGGCAAAATGTCTCTCTCAACATTGGAGGATGTTAAAAGAATGAGGAGTCTTGTGATACCTTAAAGACTAACAGGTTTATTTGAGCATAAGCTTTTATGTATCTGAAAAGGTGGGGTTTTGTCTATGAAAGTTTATGCCCAAATAAATATTAGTCTTCAAGGTGCCACAGGACTCTTTGCTGTGTATGCTGATACAGAAGGGAGGCCAGTTGCTCATAGCTCAGATGCTCTAGCAGATGTCTCCTCTTCTGAATGCCATGCAGCCTGGGGGAGTCCTGTGTCCACAACCATAGGGCGAAGGCTACCCTGACCAATGCATGGCTCTTATTGCTGTGATCTGAACCAACAAGCATGTGATACTGCTTCATGTGGAAAGATGGGGGGAGGGATTTACAATTTTTAAAAAGGTATTAAACTAATCAAAATAATAACCCTATTATCATGAGCTTAATAAGCCAGTGGCTCAGTGTAATTAGCTTTAAATCATTTTCTAAAAAGGGATATTGTGTTTAAATCAAGAGCTCGGATGAACTAATGAGATATTTGAAAAGTGCATTGAATATAGTAGGAAGGATGGGCCTATAGTTGGAGGACTGGGATGCAGCCCTTGGAGAGTATGGTTTTGGGGCCAGAGCAGACTAAGGAATTTCAGGGAACGTTTTAGGTATGAATGGAGAGAACCCCGTTGATTTTTGCTGAAAACAGGAGCAACCTGATTTCACTAGTCTCACTATTATATAGACTCTGGATATGGGGGTTTAGGTAGTAACCTCAGGGTTTAGCTGCCAGAGAGCTTCCTCTGCTTTCAGCAGTATATTGGCATTAGAGGAGGGGGCGTGTTTCAGTGGAAATCAGGCTGTTGAAATCTTCTCAGCCTCCCCTAGCCAAGCCTCTCACCCCCACACTCCAGCTGCCTCCCTCTCCTGCCACAAAGGGTATGACACTCTAGCATAGAGTGCACAGGAGCAGCATCTGTCCTCAGTGAATGATGGTTAAAGTCCTGGGAAACCATGATTGTGACCACCCGGAAGATACTAGTATTGTGCTTAGGTAATGGTAATCTTTATAGCACTCCATGTGGGGTGTGTGTCTGGTGTTCTGTCTAGTGAGAATTTTTTTTTCTGAGACAGAGGGATTCATCAGAATACTAAAGGTTGGGAGGATCAATAGGAGGAGTCCAGGAAGGAAGCACTCTGAGGAGGGATTTGAAGAAGGGAAGTGTGGGTGGTTGGAGCACAGGGGAAACAGAAGATTTGTGTAAGAAGATATATGAAAGACAGCTGGAAGCAGAGAGTTGGAGAAAGAGAGAATAGTAACAGGAAGGACTGGGAGGAGCTTAATGAAAAAAGAGAGAGTCGGAAACAATGAGAACAGAGGAGGAGGGAAGCCAAAAGTATTCAGAGCCTTAAAAATATGAGGATCAGGACACTTCCTCAGCTCTCAGTGGGTGATGTGGCAGCTCTTGATAAGCAAATTGCTGTGGAAGATGTTGAAGATGTAATTTGGAATTTAAAATCCAATAAAGCTCTAGATCCCAATGGGTTTTAAAGCAAGTATTGGTATTTATCTGAATAGTTTAATGGTATACAGGCAGTCCCCGGGTTATGTACAAGATAGGAACTGTAGGTTTGTTCTTAAGTTGAATCTGTATGTAAGTCGGAACTGGCGTCCAGATTCAGCCGCTGTTGAAACTGATCAGTTTCAATAGCGGCTGAATCTGGACGCCAGTTCTGACTTAGGGTGTGTGTAGACTACTGAGTTTTGTCGACAAAAGTGGACTTTTGTCGACAAAACTATACCAGCGTCTACACTACCGCTGAGTTCTGTCGACTCAGCAGTTTTGTCGACGCTGGTATACCTCATTTTACGAGGCATAACACCTTCTGTCGACAGAGTTCTGTCGACAGAAGGTGTTATTGCCTGTAGGGTTGCGTTTAGACTACAGGGTTCTGTCAACAAAGCAGCTTGCTTTGTCAACAGAACTCAATGTGTCTGGACGCTCTTTGTCGACAAAACTTCTGTTTACAGATACTGTCGACAAAACTTCTGTTGACAAAACCCGGTAGTCTAGACGTACCCTTTCATACAGATTCAACTTAAGAACCCCAGGCATCCCCAAGTCAGCTGCTGCTGAAACTGATCAGCGGCTGATTCCAGGAAGCCTGGGGCAGGGGCTTCCTGTAGTCAGCCACTGGTCAGTTTCAGCAGCGGCTGACTTGGGGACGCCTGGGGCAGAGCAGCTGGGGTGCTGCTGGGTTGGTCCAGTAGCGCCGCCGCTCCTTGGCGCTACTGGAGCAACCCAGCAGCACCCCAGCTGCTCTGCCCCAGGTGTCCTGATTCAGCCGCTGCTGAAACTGATCAGCAGCGGCTGAATCAGGACTCCTGGGGCAGAGCAGCTGGGGTGCTGCCGGGTTGGTCCAGTAGCGCCAAGGAGCGGTGCTGTGGGACCAACCGGCAGCGCCCCACCTGCTCTACCACAGGCCTGGGGCTTTGCTCCACATCTCCCTGGTCTGCTGGGGGGGGCACTAGCTGCGCGCCCCCCCCCCCAGCAGACCAGGGACACGGGGAACAAAGCCGCAGCGGCGGCGGGGTGCCGCGCCTCTGAGGCTTTGCTCTGGCAGACCAGAGGTACTGGGAGCAAAGCGGCAGCGGCAGCGGAGTCCCGCGCCTCCCTGGCTTTGCCACAGCAAAGCCTCAGAGGCGCGGGACCCCTCCGCCTCCCCGGCTTTGCTCCGGGTGTCCCTGGTCTGCTGGAGATGGTCCCGCTGCCTGCGAGCTCCGGGGCAAGAAAGCCCCATTCGTAAGTGCGGATCCGACATAAGTCGGATCCGCGTAACTCGGGGACTGCCTGTACTGCAGAGGAAAAAGATTCCTGATTCATTGAAAGAGGCAAAATTGTGGTAATTCCTAAAGAAAGAAAGGATTGTACTAACTGTTCATCAGAGAAATCTATTTCTTTAACGTGGATGCTAAAATTCATGCCTAGGTTCTAGTAAATAGGTTTGGATGCCCAGATGCATTCACTTGGTCCAATCTGTGTTTGTTGCTGGTAATATCAGAAGAATCTGAATTTAATCTATAATGTTAATTCTGGCAATTCTTCCTGTGCACTGCTTTCTTTAGATTCTAAGAGAGCCTTTGATCATTTGGAGTAGGAGTACCACTTGGTACCTTGATAAGGTTTGGTTTAAGAAATCAATTTTATAGGGGCGTATCAGCCCTATATACTCATCCCTGAGCATCTGCCTTGGTTAATGATCATCGCATCTCTCCTTTGTCCATTATCTACCCTGCTGTTTGCTTTGACAGTTGGAGCCATTTTCAATAAATATGCGAAAAAATCCCTTAATGAAGGGCATCAAAACACCTCCTGGTTTAGAATATAAAATAAATGCATAGGCTGTTGATGTCTTCTTGTTACATTTGCAGGAAGTCTCATTAAAATTATTGGAAAAAATGACTTTGGAATCTGGGTTGTTATCAGGCCTTCTAAATCAACTATGAGGAATCTGAAATTTTTAGAACTCCTTCCCAGAAGGGTCAAAACAAATGGCTGTCAGCTGCATACATTTAAATCAGCAAAGGAATCTTTAAAGTATTTAGGAACAGGTATTGTGGAGAAATATAAAAAGCTTTAAGCCAAATTACACTCCAATGTGGAATAAAATAATAAAAGAGATGGAGGAATGGAATACAAAACCTCTTGGCTAGGTAGGACAGCCTTGGTAACAATAAATGTCCTCCCACTTATTTTTGTTTTAGTGCATCTATTGTTGTGCCAGGAATGCCATAACATGAAAAATATAACATTACAATTCCTATGAAAACAAATATCAGTAGTTAAACTCCAAAGTGCTTTATAAACCTACAAAGTGGGGTGGACTAGTTTTCCCTAATTTGAAATAATATGCATCATAATTAAAAGATGTGATCAAATGGCTTAAAAATAGACCATCCAAACAAAGGATAAAGTACAAACCAAACTGGAGTTCAAATACAGCTATTTATATTAATTATTCGATTAAAAAGATATTTAGGTTACCAAAAAAAAAAAAAAAACCCTACTTCTTCCAGATTACCATAGAAACTTTGGACAAATTTTCTGAATTCCTGTTCCTGAGGCTTCCCCTTTAGCTACTTTCATCAATTATCAGAAATATATCCCTAGGAAATAAAAAAAATGACTTGATAGTGCATCGTGGCACTAAGATTACTCATTTCAGATAGCTGCTCATGGGTCCTAATGTAACTCATGCCAATATCAATAATATAAAGATCCTATATTTTCACTGTATATAGTCAATCATTTCATTGTGAAATCTAAATATGAGGTGGTTCTAGCTAGACCTTTATGCACTTTTAAGAAGTTGACCCAGGAGCAAGTTGGAACAAAAGAATTGATTTCCAAGATATTGTGATGGGGTGGACTAGTCCCCAAAGCCTCCTGCTGGAGACTAGAGGCCTTGCCACACCCTGCCCCAGGAAGAGAGCAGTAGAGGAGTCCTCCAAGCTCTCTGGAATGGTGGTGAGAGAGGCAGCAAAACAGGTCCCAGCACACCAGTATAATGAGAGACACTGGGTCAGAGCCAATTAGTTACTCTTTGGAGCCCTAGGTGTGCACACTGGGGCTATGTCTACACTCGCAGCTTCTTGCACGAGTAATATGCAAATGAGGCTAAGCGTGGAATATCGCCGAGCCTCATTTGCATACCTAATGAGCCACCATTTTTTTCAGAAGAGGCTCTTGCGCAAGAAGGAGCATCTACACTGCCCCTTCTTGTGCAAGAAAAACCCTCTTGCGCAATGCTGATCTTCCTGTCAAGTAATAAGTGTGACGGCATTGCACAAGAGGGTTTTTCTTGAGCAAGAAGGGGCAGTGTAGACCCTCCTTCTTGTGCAAGAGCCTCTTCTGAAAAAAATGGTGGCTCATTAGGTATGCAAATGAGGCTTGGCGATATTCCATGCTTAGCCTCATTTGCATGTTACTCGCACAAGAAGCCACGAGTGTAGACATCGCCTGGGTGTCTGGCTGACTGAGCGAGCGGAAGTACCATGGACAGCTCACTGAAGAGGGCTCAGTACAGACCTGACTATAGTTTAGTGCAGCTATTGAAGACCAGAGCTTAGCTGATACAGTGGCATAGCAAGGGTGTTATGTGCCTCGGGTGGAGGGAGGGGGGGGAGAGGAAGGGGCGGGGCCAAAGGCAAAACTGCATTGAATTGCACAGCAGGTGCGACAGCAGCTCCTGAGCCAGGCACATTGGGGTCCTGGGCAGCCTTTGAAGTCTGCAAGGAGCAAGTGGCCTGGCAGCTAAATTGATGCCCCTCCCCCCCCCCAGCGTAGCACCATGGGGCAACTGTCCACCACCCCACCTTCACTATGCCACTGAGCTGATAGGAAGAACCTCAAAACCTGAAATAGGGTGCTTCTGGGACTTTGTTACCAAGTGCAGGGAACATGCATACATATTGATATGTATATAATTTTGAAAAGGCTGTTGATAAGAAAATTGAGATGATATGGTGGGAGAGAGATCTCAGCAAAGAAATTTATCTTCATAAGTGAATATCTATATGGGAAAGGGAATTGCCCTTTTCACTTTGTATAGCTTATAAAGAACATTTTTATAAATTATTGTATGGGTGGCATTTCACTGCAGTTAAGATCTATCATAGTCAGTCTATTGGAAGGGTTGTGTAGAATGGGAAAAATGCTCGCAGATGTGGTAGGAGTTTCGGGAATTGGTTTTGGGAGAAAATTACTAAAGAGATTCATCATATGATAAAGTGCCAGCTTCCTAAAGATCCACTGACCTGCTTATCTAATGTTAAGGTTGAAGGATCTGCATTTTAAGCAGGATGACAAATTGATTTTTGCTTTTTGCTAGCAGCTAGTGAGATATATATGTCTATATCCCACATTACTGGAATTGAATGACACCTCCTTCTAAGGATAGGGGTCCAAAAAGTACCTTTTTTAGTCCAGTGAAAAATCCAGTATTGCATATTCCAAGTATTCATTAGTCATATGTTCAATTCAAAAAATCATCAGATTGATTTAACATTCATGAGCTTTTTAAAAATATCCATAGGGTTGGGATTCTTTTTCAGATGTATTCTGGTTTCTGAGCTTTTAAGGTGGACACCCTCCATATTTTCAAGGTTTTCTCCAGAATTATGAGATCTTGAAGCTTACTTATTTCAAAAAAAAGTTTGAATTTCAGCTTCCAATCTTCTGATTCCAGCAGTTTAGGACCCCTTAAGAAAAGTAACAAATATTGTGAGACTTGCAGTTAGCATAAACTGGCCATCAACAAGTTTCTGCTTGAAATTAGAAACTTTCTAACCATCAGAAGAGTGAAGTTCTGGGACAGTGTTCCAAGTGAGTAGCGGGTGCAAAAAACCCTAACCGGTTTCAAGACGGATCTTGCTAAGTTTATGAAGGGGATGGTATGATGTGATTGCCCACAATGGCATGTAGCTGATCTGCAGTCACTCGTACCAAATATCCACAGTGGCTGGTGATAGGACAGTAAGGCTATGACTACACTGTGGCAGTTTGTCGGAAGAGGAAATGCAAATGGAGCGCTCATTTGCAAATCTCGCACTTTTATTTGCATATTCTCTTCCGATCCTTTTTGTGGAAGAGGTTTTTGTGACAAAGTCCAGTAAACCTCATTTTTTGAGGAATAAGGGATCTTACACAAAATGGGGTTTTTCCCAACAAATGGCCCCATCTATGCTGGGCTTTTTATTGTTAAAACCTCTTCTGCAAAAAGGATCGGAAGAGAATATGCAAATGAGAGCACGCGATTTGCAAATGAGTGCTCCATTTACATTTCCTCTTCTGACAAACTGCCACAGTGTAGACGTAGCCTAAATGGGGCGGGCTCCGAGCTATTACAGAGAATTTTCCCCAGGTGTCTGGTTGTTGGGTCTTGCCAACATGTTCAGGATCCAACTGATCACCATATTTGATTGTAGGGAGGAATTCCCCCCAGATCAGATTACTGGAGACCCTGTGGCTATTTCGTCTTTCTCTGGAAATGACCTATGTCACATGCTGAAAATAAGGATAAATGGTGGAGTCTCTAACTAGATGTTTTAAAATCATGATGTGAGGACATTAATAATTCAGCCAGAGTTATGGGTATATTACAGGAGTGGGTAGGTATGGCTCTGTGGCCTGGAATATGCAGGAGGTCAGATTAGATGACACTGATGGTCCCTTTAGACCAGGGGTGGGCAACAAACTAGAGGCAGTTCACCTGAGTTAGTCCCTGGCAGGCTGCCAATGCTTTATTTACCTGCACCTCCACAGTTATGGGAGTCTGCAGCTTCCATTGGCTGTAGTTCACTGTTCCCAGCCAATGGGAGCTGCAGAAAGCAGTGCAGACCAGAACACTACTTCCTGCTGTTCCCATTGACTGGCAATGGTGAGAAGCTACATGTGCCTGTACCTGCAGAGATGCAGGTAAGTAAAGCATTGGCAGCCTGCCAGGGATTTACCCTAGCAAACTGCATCCAGCCTGTGGGTTGGTTATTGCCCACTGCTGCGTTAGACTCTAAAAATCTGAACCATTCTAAGCTGGCCCAGTTTTGAGCAAGGGTTTACTGAAAGTGCAGAGAAATCACACATTTTTTGACTGTTGGTGAGAGCATAAAGAGCAGGTGTCTCAAATGTGTTCATACAGTTGTATATTCACAGGCACAGATTTTCCCCTTTAGCCAGGGGATGCTTGACACCTCCCCTTACATCTCATGCCTTGTCCTGACGTCACTCCTTCCTGTCCTGCCTCTCCCTACCCCTTCTTTGGGGTCATTTCTCATCTCCACTCCACTTCTTTCTCCCAAGCTCCTCTGCCCTTCCTCTTCCCAGCCCCAGCTTTGCCCTCACCCCGCCTCTTTCCACTCTCTCTCCCTTTGTGCTCCCTGTTCCTGCTTCTCCTCCTCCCTCCTGGAGTCTCCTGAACACAGTGAAACAGCTGTTCATGGTAGGTGGGAAGTGCTGGGAGAGATGGGGAGGAGTTGGTCTCATAGACTCATAGACTTTAAGGTCAGAAGGGACCATTTTGATCATCTAGTCTGACCCCCTGCACAGTGCAGGCCACAAAATCTCACCCACCCCTCCTAGAATAATCCTCTCACCTATATCTCAGATATTGAAACCTTCAAATACTTTGAAGACCCCAAGATGCAGAGAATCCTCTAGCTGTGATCTGTACCCCATGCTACAGAGGAAGGTGAAAAACCTCCATGGCCTCTGCCAATCTACCCTGGAGTAAAATTCCTTCCCGACCCCAAATATGGCGATCAACTAAATCCTGAGCATGTGGGCAAGACTCATCAGCCAGACACCCAGAAAGTTCTCTATAGTAATTTCTATCATCCCTCCAATCTCTTCAGCCTCTCCTCATATGGGACCCGTTCCAAACCCCTAATCATTTTAGTTGCTCTTTTCTGAACCTTTTCTAATGCCAAAATATGTTTTTGAGGTAAGGAGACCGCATCTGTACGCAGTATTCAAGATGTGGCCGTACTGTAGTTTCATATAGGGGCAGTAAGATATTCGTCTTATTTTCTATCCCTTTTTAAATAATTCCTAGCATCCTATTTGCTTTTTTAACTGCTGCTGCACGCTGCATGGACGTTTTCAGAGAACTGTCCACAATAACTCCAAGATCTCTTTCCTGATTAGTTGTAGCTAAATTAGCCCCCATTATATTGTATGCATAATTGGGGTTATTTTTTCTAATGTGCATTAATTTCTCTTATCCACATTAAATTTCATTTGCTATTTTGTTTCCTAATCACTCAGTTTGGTGAGATCTTTTTGAAATTCTTCACAGTCTCCTTTGGTCTTGTCCCATTCTATCTCTCTACTAACATCCTAGATGATACCTTCAAAGTCTAAACTATAAAAAATTACAAAATACACGGTGGCCCTAACTCCCCAGTTCCATGAGTGAACATACTAGAAGATTGGAAGAGTGTAAAATCCATTGTCTGCTCTCCCAAAAGAGCCTCTGCTCTCATCCACACTGGGGAATAAAAATGAAATAACAGGATTTCCAGTCCACATAGAAAGGATTGTTTGGGCCCAGTGGGTTTTCCTCATTGTCGTGGGACAGTATTGTTTCTGGACCACATCTGGGCTATGTCCAAGGAACGTGTCCTCTTTTCCAAAAAAAATGTCGGAAAAGCGAACGCATTTTGTTGGCATCCCAGTGAACCTCATTTTACGAGGAAGAAGGGATATTCTAAAAAAGGTTTTTTTTCCCAAAATTTGGCCCAGCGTGTCGCGAGAATCACAGGTCTGATGATGCATACCCAAGGTCAGTGAGGCTGTCGGTGCTGGAAGGGTGAGGAGAGGTGGGAGCTTGGCTGCTGGTGGCTTCTTGAGCTACCAGTAATATTTTTCTTCTCTGGGTGCTCCAGACTGCCCCAGAGCACCCACACATTCAGGCCCTATGTGTATATTCTATGCTGCCCGCCCTTCTGTGCTGCTACTAGGAGCAGCACTGCCTTCAGAGCTGGGTGTCCAGCCAGCAGCTGCTGCTTGCCCACTGCCCAGCACTGAAAACAGCACCACTGGCAGCAGCAGCACAGAAGTAAGAGGTGGCATGGTCTTCTATTACCATACTTACTCCTGCACATATTCATGGTGGTGTCATCGAAAGGTTCACAATCCCAGGCTCGATTTAGCTATACCTTTCTAATTGTACGGATATGGGTTCTTGACTGATACTGGCCAACAATGTTTCCTCCCTGCTATGCTGAGTTAAAAGTAATTTCCCTCTGTAAATGTTTTATATTGAAAAAGCAATGATGTTATAACAAGTGATAATGCTGATGAAGTTGGATATTGAATCCTTCAAGAATTACATCCATTGCTGACTGGTACAAAATTAATACTAGGCAGCTCTGAGGAGCTAATAACTCCTATATGGCCATGACTTCTGATCCCTCAGTTATCTTCCCTTAACTTTATAAAACTGCATGACCTGCCTTTTGAGAATTGGACCCTACAAATTACTTTACACTTGGTGATACAGCTGTCATTCAGCTGAGGATACCAAATGAGGAGTGGCTATGTAAACTATCATCATGGACCTACTGTGGAAACTATTGTGGTGTTTTAGTTTGGATGAGTAGCCTTTTGCTGTGCCCTTTTTAAAATACAATCAGTATGAATCCTCTTACTATGGACACATCAAGTTTTCAAATTGAGAGTCAGATTTCTTTTCGAGCTAACTGCATCAAATCTTATTCATTAGGCCCACTCTACTTTTTTTCCTAGACTGTTATGCCATAAATTTAATAAATGGTTGTAAAATAGGAGTAAAGTTCAAAACCAGTATAAAATACTCTTTTCAAATTGTAAATGCCTTGTTTGAGGTTTTCAGAAAATATTAATGTTGTAAAAACTGTATTTTATGTGCTCCCTATTGGCTTTTTGATTAACTACATGTAGACTTTGGATGTGCCTTGCTGCTTAGTTTGGGGTTTGGCATATGAAAACTAAATTATAGCCATATTTTAATATTCTATGTATATTTATTATTAACATGTGAAATCTCATTATAGGTGTAGTGCAGATTTTCAGTTGTATAAAATTTACTGGTAAAGTATTAGGTTTTGAATATAGATGCTTTATTTTATGGTGAGGGCATATGCAAGATAGATTTTGAAGATTAGCTCACAGGTGACACAATTGCCAATTTGTGATTGCCTCTGTAGGGCTCCAGCACTATAAAATTTAATATTATCTCACTGGTTCTTTCAACTTAGTAACTGGCTATCCAAGGGCCTATTGAAAGCTTCTCTGCTGATTGAACTCCTGTAGACTACTGATTGGGCCTTACTACTTATCTATCAAAGTGTTACTTTGATAATGAGATGAAAACTAGATAGCTGGCTATTGCTTTCATCTTACTGAAGTTGGAAGGTACTGAGGTAATAAAGTAATTCCAACCATGCTAAGTGCATTGGATGATTAAATCATCTTAACTTCAGTACTCAAAGATTATGGGGCAAATAAAAAAATTAACTTGTAAGTACCTAAAGGAAAACAATAATAAACAGTTTACATGGACTTATCAAGAACAATTGCTGTCAAACCAGCCTAATCATTTTCTTTAACAGGATAAGTAATTTTGTGGACGGGGGAAAGTGGGAGTTGTTATATATCTTGATTTTAGTAAGCCTTTTGATACAGTTTCTCAAGACCTTATAAAAAACTTGAGAAATATAACCTAGATCAGGAGTGGGGAAGGATTTTTGGGTCAGGAGTCACTGACCCACAGAAAAAAAATCATCAGGAGACTCATGCAAGTGAGACGCAAAGGAAAACACCTAATGGATGTGGCCCCCAACTGATGATCAGGAAAAAAAAGAAACACTCATCTCACTCACGCAACTCATGGCACCAGGATTCCCCTTGCTTTCCAGCTCCATGTTGGGGAGGTACCAAGGCTCAGGGCTTGCCTCCCAGGGTTGGATTAGCTCTTCTGGGGGCCTGAAGCTAGTATATTTTGCGGGATCCCCTAGGCTCTGGGGCAGAGCCAAAATGAGAAGCTCAGTGTATGAGAGAGGGCAACTTGGACCCTCTTCCTCCATAGCTTGGAGAGAGACTCTGCTTCTCCTGGCCCTGAAGCTTTTTATAGAAGCTAGCCTGCCCGATTGGCCTTCAGCCTCTTTCTGATTGGCTGCCGCCCCAGCCCTCTACAAGGGCTGGCTTAAACCCCTTGTACTCCAGTGCAGGGCCACCACCCTATCAGTCCTTCTGAAATATAAACATAGCTTACTGAATTGTTCACCAATATCTTCAGGGTCTATAGAAATCTGGTTATCTCCACGAATTAGGGAGGAGTTGGCATCTTGTTTTTCTCTAATTCTATTTCATCTGTTGTCTTGCTTTATTTCCCCATTTATAACACTGTTGCTTAATTCTCAGAATAAATTAAGTTTGGCTAAATAATCATTCAGTGTTACTATTTAGAATTGATAAATAATTGCAGCAGGTCCTTATTAGTTGGGTTGTCTTCATCTCTTCCTTTTTCTTGTTATATGCAACTGGACACATCCTGCAAGTAGCTCTTGACTCAAATGAACCATCATTTTCCTTCATAAAACAAAGTATAATTGTTTCGATTTGAGTATAAAAGGCAGGATCCCTCATCAGAGAGGTTTTAAATTGCCGTATACTTTAGAAGTTCTTGTATGTAGTCTCTAGGATTAGTAAGATTGGGGCGTGATCAGAAATTGATGAATAGTCTATGTCTGCACTCAATCATGAAGGAACTACTACTGTAGCACAAACCACTACACAGTCTGTTCTTGACTATGTCTCATTTCTCTAAAAAGAGTAAACCGAATTCTTCATGGTCACTGAGTTATCAATTGTCCTTTAAAATTGTTAAATGTCTTAATGTTGGATCCTGTAACCTATGATCTTTCTGAATCCTTGTTTGCAACAGGGTTCCATCTCCCTGCTGACACTTGAAAATCTTTTTAAAGGTATAAAATTTGAGAAATTTTCTTGGCCAGCTTAGAATTTTTCCACATATCCTAAAAGAATTATTTAGCACATCTGCAACCTTTAGTTATCATATTCTAGTCCTCTGAATCACTTCAAGATTTCATACATTGAAATATTACCATTTTGTGAATTAAAGAAGTAGAGGCATGGTTCTGCTATCTTACTAAGTTTTAAAAATTCTATTTGTATGACTTTTCATCGGGTGTTTCTTGCAACATTGCAGTTTTGACGATTCATAATTTGATATAATAAAATTTCTGCTCTCTGTCATGGTTCATTAAGGCATGCATTTTCCAGGAATGTTTTTTTAATTATTATTATGCTTTTGTGAGTAGTATGGGTGAATAGATGCTGAGGTTTTCGAATTGGCTATTTATTTTGTCAACATATGTAACTGTATATCACAAATCTATTGATCTGTGATCTATTATACTTCTGTCCCTGCCGATTTTGGAAAGAATACTATGTTAATACAAATAATTTATCTTGAAACAAAAGAGAGAGAAAAAGTTTAGCTTAAAGGAATTCAGAATATTTTGATGACCATGATTCCATCAACATTTTCTCCCCCCCAAAACCTCTATCAACATCTTACCATACTTATATAAACAGACTTCACAATGGAGGTTAGAATGACTTTGTAAACCATTCTAATATGAACTAATTATTCTGTAATGAAAAGTGTAACAGTCACATATGTTTTACTCCAATGTTTCCAAAAGTATGGGACGGGTGCCCCTATATGTCTGCAATATGCCTGTGGGGGCAAAGAGCATGAAAGATGTACAAATCAAGCATGGTCTGTTTTAATGACAAGATGGCAGAGATGTAAAGGAATGGGGAATGGAATTCTGCTTTCATTTTCCTGAATGAGATGCATTTCTCAGACCTTTGAAAGCTGTAAGTGGGACCATTTTGATAAAAATTAACCATATCCCTAAAAGAAAAATTTTTAGCTCTCAAAATTTTTCAAGGAAATAATATTTTACTACCAAATTTTATTATAAACATTTACATTAATACCCAATGACAATTAAGTACAGTAGGACATTAAATCATTTACCTTAGTGGAGAAAGGTAACATTTATTAATATATTTATAATAAATATATATATATATTTATATATTTATAAACTGTCTGTCAAATATATTTAACTGGGGTAAAATATTTTTATTATTTATAAATGCAGTGGCATAGTGGGTAGGGTGTTCACCTGCGGAGCATAGGGTGGTGGGCTCAAGTCCTGCCCCCCTTGGGAACCTCTGGACAGCCAACACAGGCTGCCCCATGGATGGACCAGAAGTATCCCAAAATAGCTATTCCTTGTCCATTGAATCAGCCTGTTATTTCAAAATAACAGGCAATTTATTCCAACATTCCAATAACCCTCATTCAATGAGCGTTTAGAGGAATTTTGGAATAGTGAGTTATTTCAAAAGTTGGCACTGTGTAGACCGCACTAAATTACGAAATAAACTAGTTTGAAATAGCATTGAAATAAGCTACGCAATTTGTGTAGCGCAAATTACATAGCTTATTTTGAGCTAAGGTGCTGTGTAGATGCACCCTTACATGTTCTCGAATCTAGCAGAGAAAGGTAATGAACAGTCCTGTGGCTAGATCAAATGGAAAATTAGGTATACATTTTTAACAGTCAGGATAATCAAATATTGGAAGACTTGTGGTGTATTCTCCATCATTGGCAATTTCAAAATCAAGACCGAATTACAGGAGGCCCCCAACTTGCGACCGCCCGCGTTCCAACCCTCCCCCCCACTTACAACCATTTTTGTAAGTGCGAAAGGGGCCCAAAACCCCCAACTTACATCCTCGGCCCGCATTTACAATGGCACACGGCACCTATTGTAAATGAAGGTTCAAGTTACGATGCCCCCAACTTGCAACGCTTCCCCTGGAACCAATCACGTCGCAAGTCAGGGGCCTCCAGTATTTACTGAAGTGTGTGCTTTAAGAATTATTTGAGGGAAGTTCTCTGGTCTGTTTTATAAATGATGGTCAGACAAGATGATTACATTGGTCCCTTTTGGTCTTGGAATCTATGACTCTCCATAGCCTATGGATGGATTTATTTAATGAATGCCTATTTAGTTAATATATAACATCTTCAGCTGCATGTATACATAGTTACTGGTCTTAACTTACGATATTAAGAGAATTGTTTCAATTGCTTAGAAATGAATCCTGAAAAGATCTAAATTAGCACCTGAAAGGGAGGATGTATATTTAAAAGTATTTAAGACCATGGCGCGGCATCATTTGTGTTTTAGGGCACATATTGTGCATAGCTACTCTTGAGATTTTACCTGAATCTGCAAATCTTTAGATGCATACACTGTGAAAAAAGTGTGAATAGCATCTTATAATATGATGGATGTTGGGGAAGAACTCTAAAGCAACTAAGACTGGATATTTTATTAACATCAGAGAGCATCATCTGTCAGTGTTTTGACAGTGTAATGCATTACTTAAGGTAATTAAGACAATTAACACACTTCAATGTGATCTTTTCTACAAGGGTAAACTTCTAGGGAAAAAAATGTAGAGAGAGAGTCATTTTTGATAATGGAGAGGTGTTGGATCACGCCAGTACTTTGAGAACCAGAGGAAAGGGCAATGCCTTATTATCAAAGGGTCTATAAATCTAGGGGTCAGTCTGATCTTTAATAAAGCCCAAATAGTTTGGAAATGTAGGTGCAGCTCTGGATACTATGAGGTGGCACAGTTTGTGCCATGTCTTGTCTGTCTTTGTGCTTCTGACAAAAATGGGACTCAGTAGAATCCTAGCAGTTGAGGCCAGAAGGGTCCATCATCTAGTCTGAGTTCCTATATATCACAAACCATCCACACACACTGAACTCAGCAACTGAAACTACACTAAGTATTACAACCCACAGGAGACTAAGATAAAATTCCCAGTACTTCCAGGATTGCCCCAGAGTCTCCAGAGCTACGTCTACACTGGCAGTTTCTTGTGCAAGAACTCTTCTGCAGAAGAGTTCTTGTGCAAAACCTCTTCCAGAAGAGAGCGTCTACACTGGCATGTGCCTTTGCGCAAGAGCATCCATGCCAGTGTAGATGCTCTCTTGCGCAAGAAAACTCTGATGGCCATTTTAGCCATAGGCTTTCTTGTGCAAGTAATTCATGTTGCCTGTCTACACTGGCGTCTTCTGGAAGAGCTCTTGCACAAGAGGTCTTCTTCCTGAGAGGGAATGTCAGAGTTCTTTCGCAAGAAGTCCTGATTTCATACATTAGAACGTCAGTTTACTTGCGCAAGAACATGCGGCCAGTGTAGACAGGCAGCAAGTTTTTGTGCAAGAGCAGCCACTTTGGCGCAAGATCGCGCCAGTGTAGACACAGCCCTGCAGGGTTTAAAGATTAATCTTTAATTAAAGAATATGTCATGTGATGAAATCTCCAGGAATATATCCAACCCAAATTTGGTAATCCTACTAGACTATTGTGTGGCCCAGGATGAGACTAGGAGGATCGAGGTCTCCACAATGACAGGGAAATGATTAAATGAGCTATATACAGATAAGCCTGGCAAGTGACCTACGCCCCCATGAGCAGAGAAAGGTGAAAAACCCAAGGTCATTGCCAATCTAACATGCTGCAGTACTCAGGTAAATCACTTATTGTAATCAATTTAGACCCAAAATCATACCTAGAATGTGAGATCCAGTAAATTCAGGCTGATTTGGAGAGAATGCTGCATGCACACAGAGACATTGGTATGAATTAGGTGACAGGTTTCTCTGCAGTCCTTATTTTCTGTGGTTTTAAAATTATTTTTTCATGTAAATCTCCATATGCTATTTTTGCTATCACTGAATAAAGCCTTTAGCTAATGAGGGAACCTGTAAATTTCCATGAATGCAACCAAAAACTCTGCAGCTGAATGGATGAAATTGCTGTATCATTGTATTTCAAAGACAAGGCATTAAAATTCTGTTAAGGTTATCCCTTTATTCAGAATTTCTTTGAACTATTTTCCATTCATGCAATTAATTAATTTTTAACATTTTTTAATATAGCAATGCTTTTAATTTCGCAAAAAAGGAGGTGCAATACATTATACATAATTAACA
Organism: Pelodiscus sinensis; assembly: GCF_052426305.1. Taxonomy (NCBI): domain Eukaryota; kingdom Metazoa; phylum Chordata; order Testudines; family Trionychidae; genus Pelodiscus; species Pelodiscus sinensis. Next base: position 133,390,413 of record NC_143054.1, on the reverse strand, counting down.
TTGCTTTTCTGAATACATTCATAGCTAGGGTCATAAAGTTAATTCAGATTATAGGAACTGTCTAATCATTGCTCAGCGTTCAGTCCTCCTGGGCATACATGGACTGCAACCTCATTTATAAATTGCTCTGTGTTGCTCCAAAGGATCTAGCATGGGGCTTAAGATTAGGCTGTGAGAAATGTGTTTCTTGTTCTATAAATGCTGTAATACATAATGTATAGCAACTGTGACTCTTTATTGGTGCTCTGTGAATGTTAAACAACAAGCATACCATGAACAATAAAACCTCTGAACCACAAAACAATACTATAAACTTTGGATAGCCCATAGCACATACATTGCCAAGATTAGCTTCAGTAACACACAACACAATGGATCAAATTCAGCCATGATGTACACAGGCAAAATTCTATTGACATCAGTAGAATTCAGCATGCTTAAACCAGGGCTTTATTTGGCCCAAACTGAATTTTCTCCTGTCTCCACCGTACCAGTGTTAACAACGCCTGGAATGAAGCCTTTTTGCTTTGCAGTCATTGCATAGCTATGCAAACCATGTGGGAGTCTATGCAGGATGAAAGTTCACAAAAGTGAATCACTACACACTTTGATTTCACAGCTGTTCAGAAGTCCTTTTCATTTATCATGTCTGAAGTTGTTAAATATGAAAAATATCTTCACCACCAAAACAAAAAGGAAAAGAACCACAAATAGTTAAAACTCAGTCTAGTTTCTAATCCGTCATAGGCATAGTACTTTATTTTGGTCAGTTTGTCAGTGTTCATGTCTTGTTGTTCCCTGTGTGATTCATGCTTTTGGTAAAACATTTTTGGTATTAAAACAATTGATAAATGAAAGACTGTAAGAATAACATGTTGTTTTCATCCATCTGACCGTTAATTCAGTTCCTTATGTAGTCTTGTTGTGTCTATTTGTATTGAAAAGACCAATGAAAAGTTGGGGGACTAAAAAAATTAAATAAATTAAAATATCGACCCTAAACATCTTCACCATTAATATTTTATATGGCAGCTATTCATTGGTCAGGCTGGCACGTTTCCCTCTGAGTTGTCCAATTCCCAAACAGATGTACATCCCAATGAATCCAATGTGAGTTTGTTCTCACTTTGCACCTCTGTATATCAGACCAACAGCTTTCAGAAAGGCTAATATTTAAAAAAAGATGGTAGCAATGTAACCTTTAATTTGCATAATAAATTAGACTAAATACAATCAGAGATATGGTTCTGTCTGCTGAACTAAATAATTTCTATAGCTGGACAAAGTTACAATCAGAGAAAATAATGAACTATAGAAAAAATGGCTGACCAGAGGGAATTATAACTGAGAATCATAATTCTCTCCTTGCACTAGTTACATTTCTCCTGAAGCCAGCCATTGATTACGCACAGATTGCTTTCTTCCAGGGCCAGATTAAAGCATAGGTACTACAGGCCTGTTGCCTAGAGCTCAAGGTCTTGGAATCCTGTAATTATACCAGAATTTCAGCTTTCACTTAAAAAAAAAACTACTTTTTTTTCCTGTCCTTTGGAATGTGCAGCAAAACTCTGAAACGTGACCTGAGAGTAAGGAAGATTGTCTGTCTGAGGTCAGATTACAATGATGAATGTGGACTTGTGACTTTTTAACAGAATAACCTATGCACACTTTAAAGATGTAGCAGCAAGAAAATAGCAGCCTTCCTCAGTGCCTTCTAGTGCTCAAGAACAGGTTTGCTTCACAGAATATTAGCTCTTCTTCATTTGAAACAGGTCATCTCATAGTAAACACATCTGGTTACTACTAGCATGGGCAGGCCCACCAACAGTGACATCTGCTGGAAACTGCAGACAACATGAAACAAGTTTTGAGAGTGGTGAACAGCTCAAATTCATATCAATAGGGCATTATCTCCAAGATCCACTGCTCTGAGAGGGATTCCCCGCTTATACTACCTTTGTAGTAGGATATCTCTATCTTCTTATATATCAGAGCAGCTATTTGACAAAGTTTTAATTACATTAAAATAATGCAAATCTCTCTCTTTTTTGTTAAATAACTCAGTGATTTTAGTAATAATTTGAGTCAGATTTTAGAATCAGTGTTTATTTTATCCCTCACTTGCTTATAAGTAGGCCTACTTTTCTACATTTCCCCCAGATAAATATTCAAAGAGTGCAAGGCCAGAAGGAATCATTAGTGTCATTTAGGCTGACCACTTGCATAACACAGACAATGGAATTCATAGATTCAGAGATCCCAAATCCAGACGAAATCATCAATTTATCTTAATCTGATCTCTTGCATAACACAGGCCATTAACTTCTCCAAAACAATTTCTACCATTTATTTTTTAAAAAAACATTCAATCTTGATTTAAAAGTAGTCTCAGATGGAGAATCCACCACAATCCTTGGTAAATTGTTCCGCTGATTCATTACTGCTGCTGTTAAAAATGTATTCTTTATTTCTGATGAGAATTTCATGGAGTTATACCTGCATCTAGCTCCATGACATCTAGTTTGAGCCCTAGTATATCTTTTAGAAAGGCATGCAGTCTTGATATAAAGGCTCCAAAGGATGGAGAATTTGTCACATTTCCTGATGATCTGTTCCAATGTACTCACCATTAAAAATGTGTATCTTATTTCAAAGTTTTAACTTTGATTGTCAGTCATTGTTTCTGGGTAAATCCTTTCCCATTCATCATAACGTTGTTAGCTAGCATTAACTCACTATGATTGTGATATGCAAGGAAAAGCTAGAGGGCAGATAGGACGTGGTGGAACCTGAAGGAGACAAGTGCCAAGATCTGGTGTCATGATCCTTTCACCACACCTTTCTCCTTGGCCAATGAGAAAAGCGCCTAGGCAAAACTAATGAACTTCTATCTTTTCCACCCTGTGGTAAGAGATCTGGGGAGCAGTAATGGGGGTCTCCACATCCTGTTCCCTTGACAAGGACTGCATTAGCATTTTTTTGAAAGTTGGCTAGTGTTTGTGAGATCATGATACCATAAAGTGCCAACTAGCTCTTCCTGAGCCATTTTCTCCCTCTTGTAGAATAGCCCAGACTGCCGTTGGAGGAATACTGTATCCCTTTTCATGCCCACTAGCCCCTTAGATTTGTTAGGTTCTGTGCTCTTCTGCAAGGCAAATGGAATGCAATAACCCAGTATGTGATAATCCAGAATGCACTTCTTTCTGTGCATAAGAAACATAATTTAAAGGATTTAACCTCACAAATAATGGTGCACATTGCTTGCTCATGACACAACTGTTGTTGCTCACATAACTGTATAAAAATCAGGCCCTAAAATCTGAAATGTAGGTGGATTTTTGTTTCGTTGTGTCTGGGGCTCATTTTAAAATGCTTCCTCTCAGGGTATAGATAATTTAGCATCACAAACACATTGCTTGGGGCTTGGCATTTTGTTCCAACATTTGAAAGCATTTAACCTGAATGTTAATTCAAGAGCTGGCCCAAGGTATGCCATTTTCCCATTATTTCTGTTCTGAGTAATACCTTCTGGCAGTTATAGGATGGTGCTGGGTATGAGAGTGAAAAATGAATCAATCTTGATATAGGGGAAACATGAGCTCAAGGAGTGCTACTTGGATACAAAATTGATATTACATTAATGTTCCCGAATATATTTCCTCAAAATACTATTTGCTAATGTAAAGCTAGAAAATAAGGCTAGAACTGTTCTAGCCCCGAGGCTTTCTACAGGCTGTGGGAAAGAAATAAACACAGTTTAGTAGCAATAAAAAGAGACAAATCAATCACTTTCTAGTGGAAAGGTGAAAACCAGAGAGCAATGTAAATGAAGGGAAAGAGGGATATGAGCAGATAGGAAGTTTTTTTGCTTTCCCAACATACTTACTACATTGCACCTGTACTCTGAATTATTGTCTATAGATTTCTATTGTCTCAGTAGCCTTCCCTCCTCCACTTCTTGGTGTACCCACTCCTGAACAGAAAAACGCAAAAATAATTTTCACTTTTCAGGATGGATTTAAGAAAAATGAAAGCCTATTAGTAATTGCTTTCACCAAGACTCATCTGTCTCTGGGATGCTGTTCTGTCCTCTCCTCCTCTTTGACTTTTGTTCTGATATGTAGCCTCTTTTTTAATGCTATACCTCTGTTTTATGTTGGAGTGCAGGTAGCTTGGTTTCAGCATAATATTCATCCAAATATCCTACAGTTAACTGGGCCTCTAAGATAAATTAAGAGAGAAGGAAGACTGTCTGAGGTCAGATTATAATAATGAATGTGGATTTGTGACTTTTTAACATAATCTATGTACACTTTAAAGATGTAGCAGTAAGAAAATAGCAGCCTTCCTCAGTGCCTTCTAGCGCTCAAAGAACTGGTTTGTTTCACAGAATATTAGCTCTTCTTCATTTGAAATAGGCCATCAGATAGTCACCACATCTGGTTACTACTGGCATGGGCAGGCCTGCCAACAGGAGAGGGGGAGGGCAAAGGGGGCAGTTGCCCTGGGGCCAAATAATTCAAAGGGACCCAGGGCTCTGGCCACCACCACTGCCACAGTAGCAGCAGCTGAAGCTCCAGGCCCCTTTGAATTGCTGCCAGAGTGCTTCTCTGCGTGGTTCTGAGAGCTGGGGGGCAGGCCCAGTGCTGCAACTTGGACAGCACTGAGGGGCCCTGCCCCTTTTGTCTGAGGCCCTGTCCTTTCTGGGAGTGCAAAACTGGCCCCCCCGTCACACCTTGCTCTGGGGCTACTGTGGTTGTTGGCCCGCCTGGGCATGGGCCACATTTAAACCAATTATCAAGGCAAAAGAGTCACTATCCATGAACAAGCCCCTGCTTATTCAGTTCCTAAGCAATTGGAGGTGACTCTTTTACATGAAGATTTCCTGAGATGCCATCAAGGGTGTTGAGACTTTGGGCTGCCTATCATCAATGTGCTCAATATATAAGTTATAACTTAAGTCTGCTCCTGCTTTTTTCATTTTCTTGAGATTGCATTTGTAATGCTTTGCCTTTAGGATCAAATTGTTAAAGTAGCTGCTAGATTAATGTGAAATGACCTATTAGAGATATCCAACTATTCTCTCCATATCATGTCTTATCATCAAGTACCTATTCCTGCAGTATATATTAAAATTTGTAAATTGTAGTGTCTCAGCTTAGCTATGCTAGGGTTGAGTAGAGGCCTATGAATACAGAACCTTAACATTTCTCATGTCCTGCATACAATTTCTGTCCAGCAGAGGGAATTACACTGATTTTCCTGAGAATGGGGAGGGGGAAACCCTTAAAGCAGAACGCAAAACAAATGAATAAAAATAACCCTGACTGCATTCCTGCAGGACATACATTTTAAGTCCTGGTCTGTAGCTTCCAAAATAATTACTTCCTTTGGCCATATGCATAGAAATACTCTTCCTCTAGCATTAACAAGAGCATTAAGCCTATAATGAATGTATGCAGCTGATAATATGCAGCCTCTAGATCAGAAAAGCCCTAGAAGATTCATAATTGGTATGTGTGGGCTATGTACCTCCAGACAAATAACGTTTTCATAAGAAGAGGAGATTTTCAGCAATTTCAGATGCTGTATTTAGTAACGGGCAGTTTTTTTTGTTTTAAAAAAAAAGTGCCAGTACTCCAGGGGATAAGTTTTTAAGCTCTGACTGGAGGTGCCGGTACTATATCTGGAGGTGCAGTACCATCATAAAAAAAGCACTGGTAATGGGCATATCCATAACACTGAACAAAAGCTGCCATACAGTGAATTTATTTTTTCTTAAAAAAGAGCATGAGATTCCTTTCCATATTCCCTGCTTTGTTAGTTTCCCTTTCTACTACTTACATTTGTCTCATTCATTGACGCTTCTGCCCCCAACAACATCTAGAATTATTCTCAAGATAATGCTCATCCAAGCAGGTATAGGCAAAAGAGGAGTTGCTTTGCCTTTCCAGCATCCTGCTTTTCTCCTCCACTTTTATAAACAGCTACAGCTCATTTGATCTTGGGTTTGTCAACGTCAAGGTGGAGTTTAGCTGAGGGATGTGCCTCACTGGAGGAAGAGTCAGCGCTCACTGAGAGGTTCACTCTTTCAAGAAGGCTGAAGGTAGGGAGAATGCTCATTTGCAAACTCCATGGTCACATTATAAAGACACATCTCAATCTCATCTGTGTTGCATGGACGTTGTGTTACATGGCCAGCTCTCCCCTTTTCTTTCTGACGGGGCATGCAGAGCATGTATCCCCTCTCAGAGGATCACTTAAACACAAAAGCCCTTCTCTTTCTTAGTTTTTCAACTGAAAAATGTTTATTCGGAAATAATTGATAGAATAAATATGGAACTCCAAAGAGACATTTTCAGAATTATCTTTCTGAGAAGAACTGCACTTTAAGTTCTTGTATGGAATCTTTTAGCTCTTAATAAGGGGAACTGATAGCTTCTCTGCAGTTTTCTCTGCTTTCCTCCATGCATCTTTTGTACATGAACGGCTATCGTGATCAAAGTAGTTAGAGAAAGAAAAAGCTTTTTAAATCCATCTGAGACACCTCTTAAAAGGGAGGAGATACTCCCCAAGAGAGACTGTATCAGATTTTGCACTGACACTACTCTTGAGTATAGGCAAAATGCCAAGAAGATTTATGCAGCTTTCCCTAATACTGTAATAAAACAGCCTTAATTATCCTCCTCCTATTGCTTCCAAAGCACGCAAAGAAAAATAAACTAAAAATGTCAATATTTCAACTGTCTGTGCAATTAAAGTGGGGAGGAAATTAGTTCTTAGTTCTCTTTGGGTAATTTGGTAAATTCTTCTCAGGAGACCTAGGATTAGATCCTGATTTAGAAAATGAGGGACTAAGCCAAAACCTCAAAAACAACTGAGGAATCATCATTCCAAGACCAGCCAATCCCAGATGCCAAGCACCAGAAGAACAGGATGAAGAAGCTGAAAAAGCTCATTGCTTAATCTAATGACTATTCAGGTATGTGCTGCCATAAATGCTTTGATTTTATAGTGTCTCAGAATATTTGGAATATATTTTCTTATAGCTGCAGCTTCTAGAGTCATGTGAATACATGGGAAACTAAGCTTTAATTAAAAATACTGTACATTTCTGGCCTATGATTGCAGAGAAAAGTTTTAAATATGACCCACCTCAACTGTAAAGATTCAAAACCCAGGAGGTAAATGAAAAGAACCATAATATATTGTTTAAAAATGCCATGATCATTGGAGCGCTGATTGATGATTTTAGAACTCTTGGAGATTGCAATCCTTTTCGTGTAAGAGTTGAAGGACTGGGTCTATGATGGTAAGAGTATCCCATACGGGCTCTGAATGGTTCGATGTGAGCCTGAGAGGCCAGTTACTGGGCTACATCTGAGAAGTGGGCTGGCTTAATGAAGGACCTGGAAGAGGACAATCTATAAAGGAAGTTCAGAGCAGAAGGAGGTTGCAGGCCTGGGAAGAGGGTTGGTTTTGGGATCCTGTCCCAAGTAGAGAAGTCTGACAGGAGGCCAGGAGAGAGAGGAAAGAGCAACTAGGAGTGGATTTCCAAAGGGGGAGACTGGAAGGCATTTAAATGTAATCTAGAGTAAGAGGAAACTAAAAGGTGATGAAGAGTCAAGCCCAGGGAGTGCAGGAGTTGGGCTTATGTTTACACTTTTAATTTGGGATTTTGTTGGGGCTTTCCGGGGAGAGGCCCAAGAGAAAGTTGAACGTAGAAAGGTTGTGGGAGAAAGGGCCTGAGAGAGGACATGGTAAGGAGAAGACAAGCAAATCAGCTGTAAGGAGCTGGCCTGAGCTTTGCTGCTGGTGATAGATTTTCTTGGGCTGGAGTTGGTGTAGTGGGAGGTCTTGGGTTCCACTACCAGCTACTGTTATGGTGGCATGAGGCCAGAGAAGGAGGCAACAATGACAAAGAACCTTGAGAAAGTGAGGTGAGGACCACAGGACCCAGAGTCCAAGACTTATATGAGGTCTTGGACACTGGTTTGTTAGAGATTTTGTTAATCTGGAAGGGGTGGACTTAAAATGTGACCTACACAGAGAAGTGAGTCACAGAAAGAAGTGGACAACTGGAGGACCAGAGAGGCTGTCAAGAGGTGGTGCAAGGCAGGGAAAGAGCTGCTATGCTATGCCTGGCCATGGGAGGAACTCTGGTGGTGAGTCCCAACCTTTATAGAGTCCTTTGAGTTTTAACCTTAAAATATATTAATGGCTTAATAGATAAAAGCATCATTTAAGGCACCTGATCAAAAAGCATAACTGTATGTATTGCAAGGCCATGTTATTGATAGTGTTTCAATTGAGTCAGGACAAATTGATATACTGTACTTGCTCTTTTCTTGTAGTCCAACAACTTATGCAAAATTCATACTTTCCTATCAAGAACAAAGTCCACAACTTTCCACCTATTGTGGTCAGTTAATACTCAGAGGCCTTTCTTCACAAAGTTCCATTCTTTTACTCAGCCTACAGATAGAAAACTACACACTGTATCTGCGGCTACTAATGTACTTCATTCATCTCAGTGCATGCCAACTCTGAAGACTAATGATGCTATTTTAAATGACTTCTATTTCACGGTGGATCATTTTTGGCAGGATCACATAACATAGTCAGGATTGGAACTAGAGCTAGTTTAAATTGCTACCATCCCTTCCCCCCGAGTCTATCCCCCCTGGTTATTGTATGTGGTGGATTAACAAACTTTATACCAAAAACTATAATGTGATTTGTTTGCTGAAAAATAAATAAATAAATGGTTTCTAAATGGAATCTTTCCCAGAAATATAACTTGAAATAGAAGATTAGTGAAATATCTGTCTTTGTAAACTATTCTTGTTTCTTATTCGCAAAGCTGTTGGAGATCACTTCAGATAGGCATAGAAAGTCAGTTCAAGACATTTTCCCCATTATGGCAAATGAAGAAAACAGTAGGCCAGATTTCACTGACTCTCATTAAACTGATTCCTGTATATACTTAAAAGATAGGGGGAAGTATTCAAAATCCATTCATTAACTTTTAGGCATCATTAATTGCTGGCCAGTAGACTTGTACATCAATCAGTACCCATATAACTTTGAGAAATAATATATTAGGACTACTTTGAAACAGATTCACTTCTGCTTCTGTGTCTGTGGTTCAAGCAAAATTATTGAGCCATATTCAACCCTTTTACATCCACACTAAAGTCAATGGCAATAAAACAGAGATGAAAACTGGTGAATCACCTTGAAGTCTTTATCAAAGAGCAGTATTTGTGTTGATATTAAATGACATTCTTTAGAAATGCACATTACTGAACTGATTCAAGCTATTTCTTTGACTCTAAAAATATTGATCAGCTTGGCATAATGACAACATGCTTGTTTAAAAGGGTTTAGGCTGCCAGTAAAGTTCACTGGTATGGTATAATAAAGCACAGTATTCCATTACCTCTCCCCCTTCACATTCTACATTCCTTTTGTTCACAAAATATATATTGGCATTCTATCTTTAAAGTTCAATATGGATCAGCCTGTTGAGTGCCTCTGAGTTATACTGGCTTTCTAAAAGCCAAAATGTACTGAAGTTTAATACTTCTTTCAGTGGTTTTGTCGTATATTAACAGGTATCAGTGGGTACTGTAGATATCATCCAGGTTATTCACCATCAGTACATGTCTAATTTCTGATATATTAATTGATGCAGTCCATTCTCTCATTACTTTTACTGTCTCAGAGCTAGGACTGATTCCATCTTTGTTAATCACCTGTCCCAAAATCTCAGTTTGTTGTAGGTGGAAGATCTAGATAACAGAATATTGTCCATGATATGAACAATTTCAGAGAATGCTGTCAGGGACATCCTGGACTCATTGGCCAGCCTAAATTTGGCCGTTAGGAACTCTTTTACCTTCCCCTACATCACTGATCCCTACGTGTACAATGATTTCTAATTCTACCCCCCTCATACTAGAACTGCACATAAATCCATCGAGATGTCCACAGTCTTTGCACCTTTAAGACAGCTTACCATGTGGTTCTTCCAGTCGTCATAAGTTAGATGACTTGTCTATATTTCTAATAATTAAGTTCCCCTTTACTATTATCTAGCTCTTTCTAATAAATTGGGTTCCCTCTCTTGGAGTGGTATCCTTAGTGAAGAGGATGTCATGATATCGTCTGGAAGAAGGGTAACACCTCTGGGATTGTTTCCCTCCACTCCACTATGATGATCTCCTCTCCTGAGACTTGCATTCTCCTCAACAGCACTGATGCTGTTAGACTGTAGATGGAATTGCTCTATGGCATCCCAGAATGTCTCATTTATGTGCCTCTCTGACTTTCTTAGCTCCTCTGCTTCAGCCATTCTGGCCCCAAGAGCCCATGCTCTGTCTAAGAGCCAGGAGCTGCTTGCACCAAAGGTACATATCACAGCAAAAACACGCAACAAATTGTCAGCATTAAAATGAATAATTTTGGCTTCCTTTAACAAAATGTTAACATAGCAAACAGCAATTTAAGGACAGCACAAAACAAGACATTCATTCATAGCATTTGCTGATATCTGCTGTGCAATAAAAATAATTTACAGAGACTGAAAATGTTTGCTCATCATTTGAACTGGCTCACAATAAGGTATTAATTTTACTATTGAGGCGCTAGTCCAGGGGGATGTTGTGCGTGGGTGAGTGAGCCAGTTGTACAGTTAGTTGGGATGCCAAGTAAAAGATGTAAGCAATTATTGAAAGCCCAGAATTATTCTCACATCTATACACAAATTGTTGCATGGAGACTTATGGTTAATATCCTGCCAGGAAAGGTTTTGTGCTTTGTATATATTTGCTATTCAGGGTATTTGTGACTGTACAGCCTCCTCTTCCTCAATTAACAGAACACACGTTATATAATATTTGAAGCACTACAAGCTTTTGAGCTTACAGTTTGGCTGTCATGATACAAGGTATCTAATTGCTTGTCTACCCTATGGAGAAGATTGATGCTGCCACAGACTAGACCTGCTAATTCGAACTGAGGGGGCACTGCTGTCAGTGCCAGTAGTCCTGCTCCTCACGAGGAGTAAGGGAGGTCAACAGGAGCATGTGTCCTGTCGACCTGCCACTGTGTGGACAGCACCAAAACATGGTTTAAGATACTTTGACTCCAGCTACATAATTAATGTAACTGGAGTTGTGTATCATAAGTCAGCTTTCCCCTTTCGTATATATCAGGCCAAAATGTATCAGATGTACCATGTCACTCAACTCAACTCTCAAAGAGGGAAGGGGAAAATACAGCAAAAGAAAAGAATGGGTAAGGTAACTTTGAATTTAGGTGTTACACTCATACTTCACGCGAGTGTCTTTTTTTCCAGAGAAGCAGAGCATAAAAAAGTCTGAACATAAGTTTTATTTTGTGTGAAATACTTTAAACATCTTATATAACACTGAATCCTAACTATTGTTACTGACGACTCAGAATCAATAGACTTTTCTCAATATATTTTATATAAGTGACATCTTGAGGAAAAGGTATTAATAACACTGGAAAAGAGAAATCTTTTTAACACTTAGCCCTTCGGGCAGGGGTGGGCAATAATTTTTTGCTGGGGGCCACTTCAGAAATTTTTGGAAGGGGCGGGGTATCAAGCGGAAGGGGCGGGGCCAAGATACTTTCTGGTTCCCCACCCCAAGACAATGATTGGTCTGGGGGTGACGGAGTGTCTTTGCCTCTCCTGAACATTCCTCGTAGGTGCCCATGCCCCTGGTGTGGGAGGAGACTTCCCAAACTCCTCTGTCCCTAGGCCAAATAGCGCCAGGGGGTGGGGGAATGCGCGAAGCCACCTCTGTTCTGCCCCCACCCTGCAAGCAGTGTGCAGTGCTTCAAAACGCCATGTGCTCCTGGCGGAGCTGTAGGAGGCTTTGTGCAATCCCCAGGCCCTAATTGGCCTGGGGGTGGGGGAGCAGTAGAGCCTCCATGAGCCAGATCCACTCACTTGGCCCATTCCTGCGTTAGGGTGACAAAATACTGCATACTTGTATATAGTTCCTTGTCAGCAATAATTTGTATGGTAATAATTTGGTAAGGTGGGCCCAGCTTTAATTTACAATAAAGGAATTTGTGTCCTGCCATAAAATAGGTTTTCCAGTCATTTCATTCTTTTCTATTGCTAAATCCTAATAATCTACTCTTGTAATAAACCTGATTCGATCCCTGATCAACAAGTCAGAATTAGTATACAAGTACTATCCTGATACTTGTTACTAGAGTCATAATCTAAAATCACTATTATTTCACTTTATTTAACTTCTTCCAGCCTTTTCTTTTTACTTGGTAATGGAGGTGCATGGAAACCTATTTAGAGATCTGGTACTGGATATGAAAATTGATATCCCCTTATTAATTCAAACAAGTCTTTGATATACTGCAATTGAGTGATTAACTTGAATACATCTTCTCAATATTGCTTTGTTGCATGAGAGAATATATATTCGATTACAACAAATCAAAGACATGCAAGAGATTTTTCCATCTACAAATAATTACCAAAAAGAAATGTCTCCCACCCCCATCAATTGATCTTGTTCACTTAAGAACATTAATTTCTACCCTATAACAGTTGTTGTAAGTCTGACAAACACTCCCCTAATTTCAGTTGCTTCATAAGACTGTGGGTTAGATTGACAGAATGCTCAGTAGAAGAGGGTGGTATATAGCTGTATCAATTCAGGGAGCCTCCCAGAGAAGGCTTCAGAGGCACAATACCTTCCCTTCTCCCTCCTTGCTATGGGTAAATATCCTGCTTCTTGGTCCTTTGCAGAAGCAGAAGCTAAGTCCTCTCTCCTGATGCCAGTTCAGCTATGCTGGTCAGTAAAGTAGGAGACAGATGAGTCTGTGCATCTTCCCAGTCTATTTGGATGTAGGGAAGCAGTGGACACGCAGACCCTGCTTATCTTTTCCCAGACCCAACTTCTGGGATGTCTGCATGGGAACATGTATATGTAGGGCTTCCACTACTCAGTTGGCTTCCACTACTCAGTTATGCCCCTGTATAGTTTGGGTCATGATCTGGCACTGCATTTTAGTAAGTTGTCTAAAAAAGCAACACATAATAAGAATCATAGACCCTAAGTGTGTGTGTGTGTGTGTGTGTGTGCGCGTGCGCGCGCGCACACACACACACACACACACACACACACACACACACACACACACACACACACACAAAATAATATAATTAGCCACATAGAAGAAAAAACTTGCAGTAGATTAGTGGCTTATTCAGATGAATATCCTATGAAGTCTACTTCAGACAGGGTTATATCTTTTTTTCCCAGTTGGTATGACTAATTTGCAAGTCATCAAGTGACTGAGCTAAAATAGTTCCAAGGTTTTTCAAAGAAACGGTCCAGTGGGTTCTGAACAGTAGGAAAATTGAGTAAATAGTCCTTTTTAGTGCACATCTTTTGAAATGTATGTTACTTAGTGATAAAATCCAGAAGTTAATTGAAAATTTAGACCATCTGTCCAGTAGTGCATAACTAATTTAAGAGACATTATAATAAGAATGTCAATTATCCTTTTGATATAGGAAGCAGTATGTTTATTTAAATATTTGAGTGAAAAGACTAATTTTAACAGTATTCTTATCACTTTCTTTTTTCATATAGAAATTCCTTCTGCAAATAAGGAAACAAACTGACATTCATCAATCATGTCTTTGAACACTCTGAGCATAATTGTGCTCCTATTGTACAGAAGAGAGAGACTGATATCTATCAGGGATGATCTAGATCGTGCTTGATCCTGCTGTGAGGGCAGGGGACTGGACTCGATGACCTCTTGAGGTCCCTTCCAGTTCTAGTGTTCTATGATTCTATGATATCTTCTTTACGGAAACTGAAAAAAATGCTACTTACCGAAATGTGACATTAAAAGGGGGAAGTTTGGATATTGACGCAGAATGAAATGTTCATATTTTCTTCCAACTCTGTTGTAATTTATAGTACTCTGTACATCATTTACATTATTCTGTAGACTACTTTAGTGCAAATTAGGACACTTTAAATTTGTGCCTACAGCACCTACATGGGGGAGGAGTTACAGTACAGAACTTCAATATGCACAGAAATGTGAATGCGTGAGTAGAAGACTACAAAGAAACATCTGTAATCTTTCTTTGTATTTAGTTATACTCTTGATTTTTTTGAGTTTTTTTTATTGTTTTAAGTTTCATTTATTTTAACCAAGAAGTGGTTGGTTAGAATATCCCAAACAATTGACTCAGGTGATGGACATAACTATCAACTAATTATTAAAGGTCCTTCAGAAAAAAAGAAACTGCTACCAGAAAAAAAAAAACTTTCCTGGCCTCTGACTGGACAAGGAATAAATACTGACACAGAAAGGAAGGGAATAGAATTGTCTTGCACTGCAGGTGTGACAGTATTCTATTGTAGTGACTGGTGTCCCTCAAGGCCCCAGCTCACCTGCCCCAGAAAAGAGAAGAGGACTTCTCCAGGGAGCCATGAGCAGCTTCAGTGAAGCAATGAATTAGAGTGACTCCAGGAGAGGCCAATCAGGGGCCAGTAGGTCCCTATAAAAAGTAAGCAGCAGTGGCAGAACAGTCAGTTTCTGCCTGGAGCTTGAAGAGGAAGACATGAGTGCCTGGCTAGTTGGAAAAGCCGCAGCACCACGGACAGATCACTTCAGGTGTATGGAAGGCTACTAAAGACTAGGTGCCTGCTGTCTGGCTGGAAGAGCAGCATGGCCATGGAAAGGCCAATGTAGGCAGGCTGTGCACAGAACCTAGCCAGACCAGGCAAGGGTACTGTGATGGGCCCTCGTCTGGTTGAAAACTATGGTCAGGAAGTGCTGCTGAAAGGCACCTACTGAGGGTAATGAGATGGGCCTCTGTTAGAATGTTAAAGGAGACTATGTCTCCAGAAAGTAACCCTTGGTGCTATGGGCCCAGTCCAGGGTTGTGGGCAAGAATTAAAGAATGTATACCCAGAATAATGCAGAACTGTACAACATTCCATCCAGTCATTTTTATTGCCGTGGAGAATTGGGGTCTCCTTAATTCCCTTATACCAAGCCTGTTTACTTGGGTATGCTGCAGGGACTAGTATTTGGTGCCACATAATGTAGAATGCCATTGGTTTCATTAAAAAAATGTGTTGTGGCAAAGTATAGCAAGCATGGCTACAGAAACCCATTGTGCAGAGCCGAACAGTTTTGGGTGCCAGCACAGCATTGTGTTCCCATGCATGGCCTATAGCTATATGTACACACAATAATGATTTAAACATCTCTTTGCAGTGTAACAGAAAGCCCACAACATTTTCAAATGGCACCTGTGTGCTATCCCCACAGAGAATGCAGGATAATGTTCCCTTTCTAGCACCTCATTTTAATGCTCTGAAGTACAGAGTCCTGTCTTTCAGAAAGCAACTGTCAAAGAACTCTAGTAGCTCCTATATTTATAACCCTTCTCCTTGTGCTCTGACTCAGCTCTCAGAATGACACTCAGATTCCTGCCCATGATGATGTCTTCAAAGGAGACTGCTGAATATGTTCTGTAAGTAACTACCACACCTCTTTTCGGGCTTATTCTGGCCATATATAGCTGAGTCTCTTGATGTGCTTTTTGTGAAGAAACACATTTCCCACAAACCCATGATTCCATCTTAGTGCTGCTCTTCATTTCTCTGATCTTAAAAAAAAATCTGATTTGATAAAAGCATGAGTTACATTTCCAGATACTGATAGCTTGCTGCTGCCTGAGGCATCTGCACCTTCCAATGTCTTTTATGTAGTAGTTATATTTTTATTTCCCAGGGTAACATACATAGTAATTTTCTTGGCTCCTTCTACTCTTTCACAAACAGACTGTTTGTGGTGTTTGCTGATCCTCTATGATTCTTCTTTGTGATAAACAATCTTTCTATTAATATCAAGTAGCAGATGGGCAAATGTTTGGGCTCTTTAGACTGGCTTTAGACTGAGACAGAAACAAGAAACTTACAATACTTGTCTGTCTTGCTGGGTAAGGATAATAATCGCATGGAAATAATAGTGCTGCCAACCTCACACATGCAAAGGTCTTGAGTCAGATGTCCAGAAATGGAAATGAGACTAAACAAATAATCCATTAGGGTTTCTTTCCATTTACATTTTGGGTCTTGAACCTCTGGGTACTCATAGGTCACATCTTAGGTCTTTTCCTCCTCAATCATGAAGGCTGGAAACTTACTTTGTTTTAAATTAAATCTGTGTGAAATTAAAGTGAAAATTTTCAAAAGACTCCAGGAGCTGTTTTTTTTAAAAGAACCCAAATATGTTGAGAACTAGTAATGATGTAATAATTGATCATCTTAATTTAGTTCTCAAATGGGTATCCTCCCTTCTAATTAAAAAAGCCCCAACTCCTGCTCACCTTTCTCCTGTTAGAAGATAGCTGTGCTGTCTGAAGGAATAATAATAGAAATGTAGCCGTGTTAATCTGGTGTAGCTGAAGCAAAATACAGGACTATGTAGCACTATGAAGGAATAAGGCACTCAAGATGTGGGCTAAAAACAGATTTTGAAGGTTTCAGAATGGACATACCAGACATGATGCAGTAAGCCTTCATTTAGGATCCCTTCCCCCAGCCCTTGTTCATTTTTTTAAAAAATTGCTTGATGGGGAATTTTGCCCAGGCATATACTTCAGGACCAATCCATTAGCTGGTGTTTATTATTCAACATACTCAAGTGCTCTTCTGATATTTTGGCAGACTAACTGGGCTGGATTTCCGAAGCTTATAAATAACCAAACCTAAAATATTAATTGCCTGCTTGATAATACTTAGCACTTTTATACTAAATAAAATCTCCTATAAATTAATCTCTTGAGTGTTGGTTGGACATGGTGGCTAATGGTCTATTAGTAATAACCACCACAGTTTCAGTATCTATACAGAGTGGCGGTGAAATAGGATAATATAACTTTACCTGTATCCTTCCCCTTGTCAAAAACAATGTGATATCAACCACATGTATTGAATTGGGCAAAGTGCCCTAGAATTATTGAGCATGTCTGAAGACAATTGAAGCTGATCTCAACAAATGAATACAACTTTATCCCTAATGCATAAAAGCTGGTACCTTCATATTTTTAATGACTGGGATGCTCTTGAAAATATTTTTAATTTTAAAATGTTTATTTTGGGCCCAGTTTTTTCTAAACAAATTAGTCAACATTAAAAGTTATCATTAGCCAAAAGTGATATTTATAATACATTTCCCTTCCCTTCTGCCCCCATAGTTAGAATAAGAATTTAATGATGTTGTCTGTCTGTCAGCAAATATTGATAACTTTTCTAGGGATAATCAGCTCACCTGAAATGTTTCTGCTCTAAGAACTTGCCATTACAGTTCACCTTGAAGTCCAGAAGTTGCTCATATTAAGTTAGAAAAATAACATTTTCTGCAAGGGACTGAACTTGGTGGGGAAGCTGAATAGAGAATAGTATTGAGTACTATAATCTTATTCTTTTGGGGGTTTTGCTGCATATCAATTACTCAGTATTCCATACAAAAAATAATCATACGCTCTCTCAGATATTTACACTCAAACACTTGTTTTTAGAGTGATTTTACTGAATCATTCCTGATTGCTTCTTTGGTATTGTATTATGAATGATGTTTTAAGTGATATAGTCTAGTGTGTGAGAGAGAGCAAGTAGCATGAAAGCAGAGATTAGTAATGGAAAATCAGTCATGAGTGGAGGGGGAAGGAAAGGCTTGAAGGAGGTTGGTTGGTAAATAAGAAGAGGGAGGTTATTCTAGTCATAGGTGTCTTTAACAAAACCAGGAGTGAGAGAAGAGAACAGGAGTGGACTAAGCAAAGGGTACAAAATTGAGAACAAGAACATGAGACACAGCTGTGTTGAGCCTTGAAATTGTAAACCAGCTGTCAAATTCAAAACTGGTACAGCTGCAATGAAATTGCAAATATGTTATGGATTTGATTGAAATATCTGGAATCTTGCCAAATTATGACAGAGATTGATTTGGTCCTTTTTTAATTTAAATTTTGTATAATGTCCAATGAAGAGGTATGCATTTTGAGAGAGACAATCTTGGCTGTAGACTTTTGGATGTATTAGAGAAGACAGGAAGCAGAAGAGAAGGACAATATTGTGGCTGAGGTGGTAAACCAATCAAGGAAAGAACAATCTGTAGAACTGAGAATACTGTCACTCACCCATGTGTCTTTTAGCAGATTCCTGGGCTTTCTGTGCATCCAGCTTAATATGGAGAGAAGGCATGATAAGTCTTCTCAAAAAGTGCTTAGAGATGTTTCCATGAAATGGGCTGTAAGTGCTGATTATTAGTAATATAGTCATGCTAATAATTATAGGTGTATTTGATACTTCTACAATTTTTAGCTGCTTAAGATATATAAAAAATGACTAAGATTTATTTGGGCATAAGCTTTTGTGGGTAAAATCATTTCATGTTTTTCTTGTCTCAGTCCTTGAGTATGTAATAACTTGTGGGATGAAGGAGGGGAAAGGATAGGCTGACAGATTTATTACAGTTTCATTATTAATAACCCAGTATTTAAAAACCTTATTTCATGGAAAAATTGTTCAAAGTGGATTAACTTAATTTATTCATAAATATTAAAGCGTTGTGGGTTTAGAAGAGTAAATAAAAAATTCCTAGAGAAAGTTTTGTCCATTTGATTCTCAGAATGAAGCTGATGGATATGAAAACTATGTGTTGAAAGATGCTGCTGTCTTCTACAAAGAAAAATTTAGAGTGGTGAAATATGGAATTTCACCCCACTCTGGCTCTTTTATGCCAGGTAAGGAGGCCCCAAAACATCCTCCAAGTTCTGGCACTACAGAAAACTACCATTGGACCCCTCGTGAAACTTGGTCTTAACAGGGTAGCCACTGATGTTTCTATAGTTGTATGCAGAACATCTGGACCAACGTACCCTCTCCCCTCCTGCCTAAGTCCACCATCCTCCCTGTTAGTACGATGAAGTCATGCTCCCTGAGATATGCCATTTTACAGAGTGCACTGACCTGGTATGGAGCAGCTTGCTGTGCAAAATAGTATCCTTTCATGTCCACGTTATTAGACAAAACAACATTTGAAACCAGATGTAAAATCTTATAAAGAAAAAACTCATAAAACTCTTTTGTTGGGTTTGGCTAATATGAGCTGCTGAGAGTACATTGCTATAATACAGGGGGATTCTGAGGCACCGCTGAGAGGGTTAATTCAGGGTGAATTGCTCAGACAGGGCTGCTTACAGCCCAAGACTGGGGGTCCTCCACTGTAAGACAAACTAAACCAGTCACAATGAGGACATCTATCACCACACTGGCTAATATGAAACCATACAAGCAATTCCCTAGACACTCAAGTTCTCCTGTGCCAACACCAGCACCACTCCTTATACAGAGCAGAAGTTATGAAAACTAATCTCACCAAATGAAAAGCTGCTTCTGATTCCCAAAGGACCAGCCACATTCTCAGATCAATTTATAATTCAGATCTTACTCAAAAAGCATGCTGTTGGCCAGTCCTTTTAAATCTAAGCATTTATTTGTAGAAAGAAAGGGTGAGAGTTAAAATGGTTAAAAGAATCAAATTACAGACACCAACTGCAAAGTTATTGGTGCAGGCTTGTGGTAACAGAGCTGGAATGATCTGCTGGCTTAAATGAAGTCTCTGGAATGCATCCATCCTTAGAATGAGTCATTAGTCCTTTTTTCAAGCTTCAGTTCATAATCCACCAGAGGTGAAAAGCTGGGTTGAAGACAAAATGGAGGAACCTCCAGGGCCCTTTTATATCCTCAGCCATATGGAGGGACTCTCATTGTTCTCCTGTGTAAAAATATATCCCAAAATGAATTTTTCATATTGGCAATTTACTGTCCATGCATGACTCAGTTCTTTGCAGGTGGGTGCCATTGCTTCCATGCTAGTCTGAACATTCACAGAAAAGTTCATCTGATGTGCATTGCCATCACCCAAGGCCCATTGTTAGTCAAGTACGTCTATTCACTTGACTAGTAATCTATTCACAATAGGCTGGCCAACCCTCCTGTTAATGTCTCCCAGAAGCAAACATGTGAAATACAAAACTTATAACTTTAAATACAAAAAAATGTTACATGCACACAACTAGCACAAGCATAGCCAATGAATCATAAGCTTCTTATAGACACCTCACTTGGCCCTCTTTGTGTAAGATTTGTTGCAAACATACAATAATGGTTGCAACAATGATGTGAAGGTTCACATTTTAATCTACTATCACAATTGCTCATAAAAGTAAATTTGAAAACAGTTACCACTGCCAACTCTCTGGGATGCAGCTCTTACCTAAGAGTTATTAAATATACAGAATGTAACAGATTTACACATAATAGATGTGGCAGATGAAAACACCCAATAGGCCATATTGTTCATCCCCCGAGTAGCACAGGATAATTGTCTGTTTTACAACTTTCAGTGGTTTGATCAGTTTAGTTATTTATTTGGCATTTTTTAACCTTTTGCACAGTGCCATACATGTAGAGCCCTATGTGGGTCCACATCTGCATCTGTAGCCACAGATATCTGTGGATGCAGATACCTGCAGATATGAAGCAGTTATCTGAAGATTTGTTGGGCTCTACACATATGGCAGCATATAAGTAATAAAAAGGATATGAGCAATTGAACTTCCACTAAGTCTCTTGGGAGAATAGATTTATGAATTAATGCCATAGCATCACCGATGGTCAGTAAAGATATAGGGGTACATTCTGATCACATTGTCACTGTCTAGCTAAAAATCAAAATTTGCCCATGGATACTACAAATATGAAAGTCCTTTTTCAATTCTGGCTTAAAAGAGACCCATGTGGCACTCTAGACATGCTCACATTTAAATTTCTTTTTGGTTTGAAAGCAATAGAGAATGTATTGAAGCAAACTATCCTAGAATGGCAGAGAGACACTGAAGACTGAATAAGCGTTTCCATCTATAGCTTTTATAATTCTGTGCTTCAGACACAAACACTAGAATTGAATAGCTGTGTACTATAGGAGTATTGAGTAGGGGCTCCATACTCCAGTCTGAGAGCAAATGGCAATGCTAGAGAGGAAGAAAGTGGGACATTTGGACTACTTAATTGTGACATCTCCCAAGTGATCACCTGTCACCCAGCTTTTTCAGGACAATGTTCATGAGTGTGCTCCAGGAACAACCTGAAAACACTGAATGTGCTAATGAACTCTTTTAGTCAAACTACACAGAAAAGAACTATAAATGGAAAAAGGTGCTAGCACATGAGTCCTGTGACAGAAGAAGAATTAGTAAGCCACATTGTCCATGATTTTGATACATTGAGTCAAATGTATTCTTGTTCTATATTCACTTCTGTCAAATGATTTATTCTGGGGCTGATTTGGGGTCCAGTAAATGCACTATGAGTTCTTTCTTGGTAGTTGGATTGTGCTGCTTTGATTAGACAGCTGGTTAATTATCTCCTGGCATATCAGAAATATGTAAAGACCATTCATCATCATTGAATTTGCTGGATAAGCAGCAGTTTGAGGCAGTGATATTTCTCAATCTTTGCCTTTTATGGCCACATTCTCTTATCAGTTCTTTCCCTAGTTCAATCTGTCGTGCCTTTTATTTTCCTGTTTTTGTTTTTTTTGTATTCTTTATGTCCTTGAAGGTTTTATTTTAGCAGCCTTTTCTTTGAGGAAAAAAGAAATGTTTGGGGAGTACTAAGCCTGAAAACTGCCCACCAGTTGCTGCTATAGCTCCTACAATTGCTGCCTCTGGGTTAGCTGGCGCTCTGTTAACACTATGCAGACCATTGTTCTTTATCCTCACTCTCCTGTGCTCAGCAGACCTCCTTGTTCACCCCAGATGCCAGAATAATGTGTGCTATTTCAACAAGTTAATATGAATCCCCATGCACATCATGGCCTGTGTTATAGAGAACATCAAATTAGTGGTCAAGGTTGGCTTTATAATCTGAATCCAGGTCATTAACTTTGGATTTGTCTCACTGGACGTAAAGCAAAAAGAATAGGTATGTCCTGACTTAATTGTCCTTCTCAGGCTACGTCTAGATAGCGGCACTATTTTGGGACACTGGAAGTATCCCGAAATAACTATTCTGTATCTTTAAATGCACATGTTATTTTGAAATAATGGGCTCACTAGTCTGGTGTCCCTGTAAACCTTATTCCACGAGGGTTAAAGGACTTGTCAGAATAGCGCTTTATTTTGAAATTAACTTCAAATAAGCATATTTCGAAATAAGGGTGCAGTGTAGACACACTCTCAGTGGCTGCAGTGATCTAGCTCCTGTGGCAGTCTTCGAGGATAAGGGTAAAACGCACTTATTTAGGAAGCCTTACAAGCAAGGTTTCGTTTTTTGTGAAGTAGGAGAGATGTGTGCCAATGAATAGTTCTTTCTTACAACACTAGAGGTGATAAGGCCTTGGTATACAGGATGATAATGTTTATTTAATATAAATTATTCTTTTAGATAATAGTGATGAGTAGCACATTCCAGATACTTAAAAACTAAATATGATCTATGAATGTGAGGAAGTCCATGCCAACACAAATGAGGGAAGGCTAACAATAGCTGGAATTGAGGATGTGTCTAGACTACAGAGTTTTGTCGACAAAAGTGGACTTTTGTCGACAAAACTATACCTGCGTCTACACTACCACTGAGTTCTGTCGACATAACATCGACAGAACTCAGCAGTTTTGTTGACACTGGTAAACCTCATTTTACGAGGCATAACGCCTTCTGTCGACAGAGTTCTGTCGACAGAAGGTGTTATTGCATGTAGGGTTGTATCTAGACTACAGGGTTTTGTCGACAAAGCAGCTTGCTTTGTTGACAGAACTGAATGTAGTCTAGATGCTCTTTGTCGACAGAAGCTAAAACTTCTGTCGACAAAACCCTGTAGTCTAGACGTACCCTAAGTTCCACAAAAAAGTGTTACTTTTGTGCTGTTATTTAGAAGTGCAAATCTAATCTCCCAAATACTAAGTAGAAATATTCCTTTCCCAAACCTGAAGAAGAGCTCTGTGTGGCTCAAAATCACACCACTCACCAACAGAAGTAAGTCCAGTAAACCCGTGTTGTTTGAGCATAAATGATACTATATTCGTGTACATGACACTCTTTCTCTGTTCTTCAAGTGTGTGCACACCTGCAAAAATTATATATTCCTTGTAGTGTAGGCCTGTTGTATAAAATGACTATGAAGCATCTAGTATAGTTTTGTGTGCTATATAAATAATTATATACACATACAAAACTATGTTAAAAACATTATTAAAGTAGCACGGTTAAGAACTCAAAAGTTAAGAAACACTGACATTCAGGCCGTCTGTGCAATCTTAATTTGGCCTTGTCGTGAACTTTCATTATGGTAGAGTCTTTAATTACATGATCACATATTACTCTTTTAATGAGACCCCTGCCTCATTCAATGTACAGGAGAGCTAATGCTCACTGAGCAATGTGATGTTTTTGTAGTCCTAGGTCTTATTTATTGTACACTATCAAACCCTGCTCTGAAGACAGAATATTTTCTCGTGTGCTTTTCTATGGCACTCATCACTTCGGCTTCTGCGGACCAAATCCTCAAAAGGTCTTTAGGCACTTTTGAGGATCTGGGAAGGAATACTTTACAAATATTAATGAATTTATTCTCACAACATCCCTGAGAGGAGAGTGCGTGGTATTAACCCCGTTTCTCAAATGGGGAACTGTGGCACAGGAAAAATTGAGGTCAATAGTGTCTACTAATCTTGAGTACCCAATTTCAGATACCTATGGCCTAATTTTTCAAAGTACTTAACATCTAGCACTGAATATGTTTAAAACATGGTTCCCCTGGCTTCAGTTAGAGTTGCAAGTGATCAGCACTTCCTCACATCAGATCAATGGTCTCAAGTCAGGTACCCAGAGTTTGAGGAACACACAACTAGTGACCACTTGTAAAACATTTTTGGTTGCAGTGACTTGCCAGCGTCACAGGAACGTGGTGGCTGATTCGGGAATAGAATGCAATTCACTAGGGCAGCATTCAACCACCTTCACTAAGGAACTTTTAATAGAGATGTAGGCGTGTTAGTCTGGTCTTGCTGAAACAAAAGACAGGACTATGCAGCACTTTAAAGACTAACAAGATGGTTTATTAGGTGATGAGTTTTAGTGGGCCAGACTCACGTCCTCACATCAAATTGTGGAAGAAATTGGTCAATTTTCTTCCACGCTTTGATCTGAGGAAGTGGGTCTGGCCCACGAAAGCTCATCACCTAATAAACCATCTTGTTAGTCTTTAAAGTGCTGCGTAGTCCTGTGTTTTATGGAACTTTTGTCTCCTTGCAATCCACTGACTCATTCATGACACTTACTCACTTCTGCAAAACATTAAGCAGAAGTACACCAGCTTCTTTGCTGCATAGTCCATTCTGTGCAATAAATAAAGAAAGGGACCTATGGGGAAAAATAGCACGTGATCATCTAAATAAAGATTGTATCATCATGTGTATGTACAATAGTGTGTGGGGGTAGGAGTGAGAACAGAGGTTGCATAGAATCCTTAATTCTGGCATTTCCTTATTTTTGAGCACTTGACTTTGCAATGCCCTCCCATGTGATTTTCTAGGTTTAAAACAAAACAAACAAAACAGAAGAAACAAAGTAGCTTCACATTGAAACCTCCATGGTTCATTAGCAGAGCTGGGTTTCTTCAGATCTCTGCCACTTGAACTAATGGGCTACGTCTAGAGTGGCATGATTTTCCGCAAATGCTTTTAACGGAAAAGTTTTTCCGTTAAAAGCATTTGCGGAAAAGAGTGTCTAGATTGGCATGGACACTTTTCCGCAAAAGCTCTTTTTGCGGAAAAGCGTCCATGCCAATCTAGACGCGGTTTTGCACAAGAAAGTTCCGATCGCCATTTTCGTGATCGGGGCTTTTTTGCGCAAAACAATACCACATTGTCTACACTGGCCCTCTTGCGCAAAAGCATTTGTGCAAGAGAGCTTTTGCCCGAATGGGAGCAGCATAGCATTTCCGCAAGAACACTGACAATCTTACATGAGATCGTCAGTGTTCTTGCGGAAATTCAAGCGACCAGTGTAGATAGCTGGCAAGTTTTTCCGCAAAAGCAGTTGCTTTTGCGGAAAAACTAGCCAGTCTAGATGCAGTGATGGAGTAACTGATAACAATAGTAGATTGTCATCCTCTACAGGCCAGCACTATAGGGAGATAGGATACTTTTCCTGTGCGTTTTACATATTTACTGATAGCAGAGGAAGGGTTAGACTTAGAAATCCTGGGTTTAATTTCAAGCACTAGAGGGAATGGTGCATACAGCCTCCCTGCCTCCAGTTTAAAGGCTTTCTGTAAAGCATGGTGGTGCTAAACTTCTCAAAGAAATAGTCAGAAGAACTTTTTAACTTGTTTGAGGATCAATGATTGTATTATATACTGGTTTTCATTAGAATCAGGAGTATACCAGGGATACAGAATTCCTGTTGAAGCTAGTTAAGAGGTTCTGACTGTGCAAGATTGGACAAGAGCATGATTGCTGTAGCTTTAGTGACTTCTATTGTTAATTTCACTTGTTTTTTACATAGTGAACATATCAATAGCAACATTTGAATAATAAAAAGAGAATTAAATATTTTATGGAAAAGAAACAGGCTCTAAGACAGTCCTGAGGTAAGGGAAGGAAAATGTAGACAACATAATGAATACTTTTTTTCTATCTTTTTGCTGCATCAGTTATGTTCTACCTGTTCACAAGGACCAACATAATCACAAATATTTTCAGAATGAAAAGGTCTGACTGATCTTTAAATGAAGCTTATGCATCAGTGAACTACTTGATGTATACCTCCAACTTCCGTCTGATGTCATCTCTGTATTATAAAAAGAAACATCTTTGTATCATAGTGTTTTTCAGAGGAGGCTATTATAGCTTATCAAGAACATCCACAAGGACTTCTAGGCATGCCTGGTGAACAATAACTTGCTTTGACAGAAGTTTATTAACTAGGATTTCATTATGTAGATATTTATTCTGCTCTGCCTCCAAAGAAAGTTCTGATATTTATTTCTTTATAATAAAGTAGATGAGACAAAACTGGTAATGCAGTTGTTCACCTGATACAGTAGACCTAATTTTTAAAAAATGAAAGTTTTCCAAGTTTCTATTCTTAGCTTTTAATTAATACTTTTTCGGACTCTCTAAAATTAGACCAGGAAGAGACTTCTTCATGAAAATTAGAATTTCCAGTAAATGCTGTAAATTTAAGGAGGATTTACTCAAGTGAAATGTACTTTGTCCATGATATTCATTCCGTTACTTAGCTGAGTAGAAACCAAACTGGTGGTGGATTTTTCCTGTACTATGTGCTGGATAATAACATGAGAGAACATCATTCTTATTACATAAAATTAGCTTTTTAATAAAGCAGCTATTTACAGAGTGGCTTCAACTGCAGCTTAAGATTCCTAGCTAGTTGCACAGAGACTGGGAAAAAATTCTGTTGAGGGGAAAAAAAAGAGGGGGGGAGACCAAAGTTGTTGAACGAACAAACAAACAAAAACAACCAGCATTAAAACAGCATGGCCCCTTTCAGAGTGCCTGCAGAGTCAGAATAGGGATAGGAACAGGGGAGCGGTTGAGCACTAAGACCTAGGGAAGGCATTGCTTCCCCTTAGTCTTTAGGCTTTTTTGCCAGTGGCCATTTTTTCTTGATCAGGCCAGAATACAGCTTCCCTGCAAAACCAGGTAAGCAGGAGGTCCGGGGGCAGAGACCTAGGGGGAGGGGGAGACAGGGAAGGCCAGGGGCTGGGCCCGGTTGCTGAGTATGTTGTAGGGTTGCCAGGTATTTTCACCCCCTGCCCAGGAAAAAAATCAGAAAATACTGGACATTTTAGGTGTCTGGTATTTTCTGAATTTTTTTTACTGGACAGGAGGTGAAAATACCAGACTGTCCAGGTCAATACCAGACACCTGGCAACCCTATCTAGAAAACACATACATGGCAGAAGGAGTATAAGGAAGACTTTTCTTCCCAACTGAAGCTGCACCAACAATCATGGCTAAGCTACTGCTATCTCTCTTGGCTACGTCTACATTGGCCCCTTTTCCGGAAGGGGCATGTTAATTTCACAAGTCGTAATAGGGAAATCCGTGGGGGATTTAAATATCCCCCGCGGCATTTAAATAAAAATGTCCGCCGCTTTTTTCCGGCTTTTAGAAAAGCCGGAAAAGAGCGTCTACACTGGCCCAGATCCTCCGGAAAAAAAGCCCTTTTCCGGAGGATCTTATTCTACTTCGAAGTAGGAATAAGATCCTCCGGAAAAGGGCTTTTTTTTCGGAGGATCTGGGCCAGTGTAGACGCTCTTTTCCGGCTTTTCTAAAAGCCGGAAAAAAGCGGCGGACATTTTTATTTAAATGCCGCGGGGGATATTTAAATCCCCCGCGGATTTCCCTATTACGACTTGTGAAATTAACATGCCCCTTCCGGAAAAGGGGCGAATGTAGACGTAGCCTCTATGATAGGAATCAGGAGCAGTCTTCTGATGCAATTTTCTTTGTGCTAATTTGCATATCCCATATTTGCAAGCCATAGCGACCGTGTGTGCATATAACCCCAAATAATCTGGGCATAATGTTGTTTATCAAGCAGATTTGAGCCAGCAGCATCCTGCCTTGCTTTTGTACCATATGTGCACTTATTTGGGAGCCATTATGTTAGCTGGCAGGCACTCTTTTACTATGGTGTAAGAAGCTAGCTATAGATCTAGATAAAACATGGCCCACACTTCACAAAGTGTTGTGTGATGGATGACACTGTATAAACTTAAAATAAATTTCTTATTTGCCAGATGGAGCTTGGTTTGGCAGTAGTTTTATTACATGAAACTATGTTGTTTTTTTCAACCAGATCAAAACAATATGATTTTAGCAAAGTCTGGACTGAAAAGGAAAACTCAGAACTGAAGTTCACTTGGCTAACTCAGCTGCAATTGATGTTTGATTATCTAATCATTTGCAGTCCTTTGGTAGCAGAAGGGAATAAAGTACTTCTTGCTTGGTCAAAAACAGAAAGCACTAACTATTCATTTCCTGTGGGTTATGTACTACTCTCTGGGTATGTCTAAACCGCAGTTGTGAGGTGTGAGTGCCGTTTGCATAGACACATCTAAATTAACTTTAATCTTTTAAGTTCAGCTAGCAAAGCAGAAAAGACATGAGACATACATTATAGAATTTGCTAGCTCCAAACAAGTAATTGCCAAGGTTTTTGGGTGGGCTTTTACAACTTGTATGGAACTGCATACTCCTCAGGCTTCACTGCTAGCATGACAGACCAAGCTAGATTAAAGATAGTTGAGGTAAGTCCACTTGAGCTTCATCATAGACATATTCTGTGTGAACTACACTGCTGGTGCAGTCTGTGATCCCTTCTCCCCAGCCAGGAAAAATGAACACCGCACCCACAGTCTTCTAGAGACCCTTCTATCAAGGAATAGTTTTATTCTTTAAACATAAAACTTAGGCAAAACATAAAGGGTGTGTCTAGACTACAGGGTTTTTTCAAAAAAAGTAGCCTTTTTTGAAAAAACTTCCCCTGCGTCTAGACTGCTGCCGCATTCTTTCGAAAGTAAATCAAACGAATACTGCAGTTTTTTCGACCACGGAAAACCTCATTTTACGAGGAAGAACACCTTTTTTCGAAAGTGCTCTTTTGAAAAAAGGCTCTATGTAATGCAAACTGTGCTTTTTCGAATGAGAGCATCCAGACTGCCGGGTGCTCTCTTTCGAAAAAGCAGCTTGCTTTTCTGGTTGTACTGGTTGTAGTCTAGATGCTCTTTTTCGAAAGAGGCTTTTTCAAATGTATCTTTCGAAAAAGGCTTGCAGTCTACACGTAGCCAAACAGTTTTTCTGTCCACCATCAGCTATGGCGCCCAGGGACTCTGTCCTCTTTTCAGCACTGAGACAAGGGAAAATCTCATTCCTTCAATTGCCAAAGCATACTGTAGGAGCCCATCTCTTTCCTACAGGCACTCCCTCAACTTGGCCACCTGCTTGTTTTTATAGTTACTTGCCCTCTTCACAGGTGGGTCTGGTAATAGAACAGGGCTGGCTGGCCCCAGACCCTTAATGAGGCAGAGCACCCAGTTTTGGAAGTTCTGCCATTGATTGGAAGCATCCCTGGTGTGTGGCCAGACAACACACAGATTGTGGCTGACCCAGTAGGGAAAACAGATTGCCTTCTTCATGGTAAAAGAGGTTGCAGCTTGCATATCTCTCCTGTGTTGCACCAGAGAGACTGGGGGAAGAAAAAAAAGGGTGATTAAGCCTTGATGAGGACCAATACCTCCCCAAGCTATCCATGGGACAGGGATGCTTTCCTCCACCCCAGCACTGGTCCATGCCATTAAAAGCAAACATTAGGCATTAAATATGTAATTTCATTACAGATGTTCATGGCTGTTTACAGGCACTTAAAAGACTTTACCCTCAGAAATTCAAGTCAATACGAGATGTGTATTCCAGTTCTGATCCAGCAAAGCACATAGGCATATGCTTAAAAATTTCACGTACTAAATTAAATACTGCAAACGCCAACACTGACATGGGCTATAATCTAATTTTAGGGTAGGGGGAAAAAAGAGACTAGCATACACTTTTTTTGTCCCTGACTGGCAACTTTTATCTGGCCTATGGGATAACTCCTTGGCTGTGTCTAGACTGGTCAGTTTTTCCGGAAAATCAGCCGCTTTTCCGGAAAAACTTGCCAGCTGTCTACACTGGCCGCTTGAATTTCTGCAAAAGCACTGACTTCCTACTGTAAGAAATCAGTGCTTTCTGCAGAAATACTATGCTGCTCCCGTTCGGGAGAAAGTCCCTTTTGTGCAAAACCTTTGCGCAAAAGGGCCAGTGTAGACAGCTGAGATTTGTTTTGCGCAAAAAAGCCCTGATCGCGAAAATGGCGATCGGGGCTTTTTTGCACAAAAGCGCGTCTAGATTGGCCATGGATGCTTTTCCGCAAAAAGTGCTTTTGCGGAAAAGCGTCCGTGCCAATCTAGATGCTCTTTTCCAAAAATGCTTTTAACGGAAAACTTTTTCATTAAAAGCATTTCCGGAAAATCATGCAGTCTAGACGTAGCCTTTTTGTTTCTAAGGATGTGACTCCTGTGCTCACACAGATGGGTGGAAAATGGGTTGGCAGGGGCAGAGTATCTTTGGAGTCTTAATTCTGATCACTTATTACAGCAGACAACACAGGTGAGCTAATGGGAGTAACTGCATGTTCTTGGGCAAATTATTTCCTCACTATTGCCAATGCATGTGATTTTTTTTATTCTGATTTCTGAGATAGTCAGTGTTTTTCCCTAACATCCCAGCTCTTGGATTACTATTCAAGAGTCTTAACTTTTATTTAAAATTAAAGTAGATTTCCAGCCCTCATCATGGCATGGAAAAGCTCAAGAACCTCACTTATGTGAACTTTAAAAACTCAGAAACCAAAAGACAAATAAAAGGAATCCAAACTGTATTAAAAAAAACTAACAAAGAAAAACCTCATAATTTTAAGCCAGTCTTATGATTTTTAGGCATAACTCATGATTATTGGACTTCTGGGATTGGCAGTCCTGCTTTCCCCCTGGATCAAATGGAAGCCAGTGCCTGAATTGTCACTCAAAACAGTTCAATCCCAGCTTCTGGGACATTGCAGCTACATACTACACTTTATTCAGAGCAGATTACTTTTGCTGGAGAACCCTTACAATGTTGCTCTGGGGAAGGAATGTGTTTCCAGATTGTTGATGGAAAAAAAAAATCTCACGGTCAAAACAGGATTAGTTTTTTATTTGATTTGCACTCCTGAAGCTCACAAACTGGCTTAAAGCCAGTTTTGAATGTTGCATTCCTTTTCCGTGGAATAATACTCCTTGTTTCTAATCCTTTATTATCTCCATTATGTTACACTGTTTTGGGATTTCTACGTAGAAAAGCTGAAACATGTCAAAATCTCCAGGGAAGAGGATCTGTGTAATTTAATATTAAGTAAAAACATGAAGAAGGCTATAAGAAAACAGCTGTCAATGAAAGTCTCTCTCAATATTTTGGGAGATAGTCATCTATCAGCCTGACCATGGTGTGTCCCTACTACCAATCACCACAGTATCTAAGCACTAACAGAAGACAGAGGGTGACATTTCTGTTCCTACTATTGGCAATGGGAATTTACTATTTATTTCAGTGGGCCCAGGATTTCACCTATGGAGTTTAATGGTGGAGAAAAGACAGTCTCGTGGCTAAACTCTGAGACTACGTCTACACTGCAGGCTTCTTGC
This sequence comes from Pelodiscus sinensis, assembly GCF_052426305.1. Classification (NCBI taxonomy): domain Eukaryota; kingdom Metazoa; phylum Chordata; order Testudines; family Trionychidae; genus Pelodiscus; species Pelodiscus sinensis. Next base: position 133,358,997 of record NC_143054.1, on the reverse strand, counting down.
ACAAGAAGAAGCCTTTTGCGCAAGAGTTTTTGTGCAAAAACTTCTTGCGCAAGAGTACGTCCACACCTCAAAGCTCATTGCAAATGTGATGTGCTTTTGCGCAAGAGAGCGTCCACACTGCATGGACACTCTTGCACAAGAAGCTCTGATGGCCATTCACAGAATGGCCATCAGATCACCTGTGCTTTTTCCCATAGGGGTTTGTTGTGCAAGAAACCCCTCTGGAGCAGACACACCTGCCTTTTTTGCACAATAGCTGTAGCACAAAAAGGAGTTCTGCCTCATAGAAGTAGAAGCAAAATGCAGGACTATGTAGCACTTTAAAGACTAACAAGATGGTTTATTAGATGATGAGCTTTCGTGGGCCAGACCCACTTTTCGTGGGTCTGGCCCACGAAAGCTCATCATCTAATAAACCATCTTGTTAGTCTTTAAAGTGCTACATAGTCCTGCATTTTGCTTCAGCTACACCAGACTAACACGGCTACATTTCTATTACTATCATAGAAGTAGGTTTACCTACACTGGCAAAAGCCCTCTGTTCTGCCATTTTACTGCTGATTTATTTGCGCAAAGCGCATTTGAGGTGTGAATGCTCTGCAGGTTTTTGCGCAAAAACCAGCCATTTTGTGCAAAAACCTTGCAGTGTAGACATAGCCTGAGTTAAGACATGGAAGGACTGAAGAAATGGAAGGTGGAAATTGGTGGAAGAATTCTTCCATTGATCTTGCCATAGAAACATAGAATCATAGAACTGGAAGAGACCTCAGGAGGTCATCAAGTCCACCCCCCTGCCCAAGGCAGGACGAATCCCAACTAAATCAACCCAGCCAGCGCTTTGTCAAGCTGAGATTTACAATGTTTACACTGGGGTTAGGCTGATCTAACTGTGTTGCTCAAGGAAGCAACATTTTCATAGCCCTGAGCAACATAGCAAGGGTTATTTAATGTGAAGTGTAGACCATACCTATAGTCTAATCCATTGCATAATTAAGCATGTGTTTAAGGCCAAGTAAATCCATAGTCTCAGTTGTGTGTGTTCTTAAGGTTTTTTTTTGGATCAAGTTCCTAAAAATGTACTGATGATGATAAAGTTAAAGCAGGTACACTAAATCACATTTCATCTTCCTTTAGATGCTGTCATATCAATAAGTTTATCTATTTGAGTAGTACTAAAACACATCAGTAATCTCACTCTTGTTGTAAAGCAAGAAATATTTCTACTGCTGGACAAAAACTGATACAGCTTTTTTGATGAAAGTTGTTACTTGCTCACTTTTCCTAAATGGAAATATTCTAGTAAATGAAAAGTGACATTTTCGCCAGCACTTCTTTGGACTCTGGTGGCTTGACTCTTACAAATATTTAGGTGCAAAGTGTTTGAAGTCAGGCTGATATATTGTACATGGGAATGCACAAATAAAGATGAATGACTTATCCTTATAAGCTTTATTTGTATTAGAAAACAGTTTGTGTTAAAGCTCCAGATACTCTAATTTCATGACTAAGCCTGCAGATAAATACTGGTGAGTTAGTAGCTTTGGAGCAACTTCAGAAGGTCGGTTTGGGATATTCTGTTTTTCAATCTATTCTATACTATAAAATTAGGTAGATTATGCTGCTGGATAGTTTGGTGGCATATGTTTCTAGACTAAATTCTCTTACAGATTTTAAAATATTTACCTTTTATATCACAGACATAAGATCTTGTTTAGAAATCTTACTTGGTGAGCAAGCTCTTTAAAAACCTTTTCGGTAAAATATTTTTAATTTTGTAAAATAAGTTACAGCAAACTAATGCTAATAATGACCAATTTATAATAGTGTGAGAGTGTGTTAGTTATTTTTTAAAAATGAAAAAATAGCTCTCCAAGCTGCTATTTGTTTTTTAAAATGTGTTATCTCAGTGTTTCTCAACCAGTGATAATGAGTACTCTTAGGGGTACTTGACAGAAGTCGGGCGGGGAGGGGTATGTCAACTCAACTAAGATTTGGAGAAAACTGAATTTGTTTTAAGTTTTACAGCGCTTTATTATTTTTGTACTTTTTACACCCAAAAATTTCTTGGCCCCCGGCTACGATTAAGTTGTTTAAACAAATATGTTGTAATGGTAGAAAAAAAATTGTGTGAAAGTGAAAAAACTTTAGGTACCGGGGCACTCAATTTTTTTTTTAAATAAAAGGGGTACTTTATTAAAAAAAAAGGTTGAGAAACACTGTTATCCCATCTCAGTGCACAAAAGCACAGTGACAATTTTGTTTTTGCCTGGCATTGTAGAGTGAGAACCCTAAAACAAATACTTTCCCATTTGATCATACAAATAACAATCCCTGAACCATTTTATTTCTTTTTTGGGCTGGTTATAGGTTATTATTTATCTTTTTTGTTTACATAACATCACCCATACAAGGCTATTTTTTTAAATTCTCTCCTCCCTTTTTGCACTTCACATTATATGAGAATAGGGCACAGGTCCTGTTTTATGGGTCATAATTTATACATATATTTAAAATCTCCCTCTGCCCCTGAGATTCTTTACTGCACTGACACAGATCCTTCTTGCTCTTCTAGGTTTCAGCTCCAATGAAGATACTTGATTGAAAAAAGGCTTATCTCTAACAATGTTTTTCCTAGGATGACTTTCACTCTTCTGAAACTATTTTAACTGCTCTTATCACAGCAGGAGTATACCAGAATGCTCAGATCTTGTCAGCATACTCTGTTGCACTAAGCTGAACCAGTGGGAGAAACTCAGTACAAAGAAACAAGAATGAAGTAGACACACCCATTACTCGTGACTGGAAAAGTGTATCAGCGTTTGAATGTCTGAGAGACCGCTTGCTGTAAATTCATTTAAAAATATAGGCCAAGTTTTGCCTATTGTTACATCCTATTTACACAGTTATTGTCTCCGGGGTCCATTATGGAAGGCAGAATTTGACCCCAATAGTCTTTGCTATTAATGAATGTTTTTGCTTCTAGTACCTACATGTTGTTTGAAGATGCAAGATGAAAATTAATAAAGTCCAAATTTGAAACTGTACTTGCCAACTTAATGACTTTGAAGAGGGAGTATTATATGACATTTTTTCTGCTCAGAGCTTCTGGGACCTGGTCCAGACCTTGGCAAAAGTAGATCTCAGGCTGCTCCAACATATGCTCAGATCCAAAGAGCTGTGCAGCATCTTAGAATAGTTGGAGTGCAAATTTAACCTAGGTACTCTCCCATGCCAGTAGCTGGGCGGGTGGGGTTGTTAGCATGAAGAGCCAAAATCTTGACTGATAAGTAATCGCCGCACTTCATCGTACTGGCAGGGTAATATTTGAGTTTCAGATTATGAGAATCATTAGATGAATTTTTGATCTTTTAAAAAAATCCCCTAAGGAAGATTCTAAGTTATGTACAAAAAGCTAAATTATTTATATCCAAATGACAGTCAGTGCAAATAGCCCAGCTGTCTCTCTTGCCTTACAGTGAAGATGGTGAAAGCAGAAAGACACCTACCTTACAAATGCAGCTAAAGTCTTAGTGTTACCTTTCCCCCGCAATCCTTTCTTTCAGCTATCCAAGGAGAACACATGGAGGCTGGGGTTGGCGATATCTGAAGGAAAAGAATGTGAAAGGTGGAGCATGGAATGGAAGACATGGTCAAGGAAGATGAGACTGCCAGGCACGGAGGGAGCAGGAGAGATAGGTAGGAACAGATCCTGTAGTCTGAGGTCCCGAAGTAAATGCTAACAATCCAGCAGCTATTTGAACTGCCTGGAGGAAGGAACTGTAGCTGTTTGGTAAAAAGGGGTAGAGAGAGAAGGCTATTGGTGGGAGAGGGAAGGAAGTTGTCTCTATAAAGAGGAAGGTCTGAGTGAGGTATTTAACTCAAGTATAGTAGCAAGCAATTTCTGGCATGCCACTAAAGGGCTTAAAGTGACAATGTTGTATTACCTCTATCCAGGGCCGGCTTGAGCCATTCCTGGGCAGCGGGCGTGCGACGTATGCGCGGCTCCGCCCCTGGGTGCACGGCGCATTCGCAGCCCCACCCCTTAGCACACTGCGCACCTTACAGCTGCAAATGGGTGCACGGCACCTGATGGCCGCTCTAAGGGGCGCCATTTGGTCCCTAGCCCCGGGCGCGTGGCGCCTGATGGCAGCTCTAAGGGGCGCCGCGCGGCTGGGCACATGGTGCCCCTTACAGCTGCCATCAGGCACCCCCCATAGGTTGGTGCCCCGGGCAGCTGCCTGGCTAGCCCCTCCCTTAATCCGGCCCTGCCTCTATCAGATCCTGATGTACGAGTGTGGCATTTACATGAAACAAATTCCATTCTCAAATTTACATTCTCCAACCTCAGGCACACACGCTGGCCTGTTTTGCTTTTCAGAATATGTTATCTGCAAGTTTGAACTTAATCGTGACAACTGTGCTGTGCCACATGTGTGCTGTGTTATACCCTTGATACTCCATATATATATATATATATATATATATATACACACACACACACACACACACACACACACACTTTTTCCATGGATTTCTGCAGCTCCTGGGCTTCCTTCCATGCAACGGAATTGGTCATGAACCAGTATGTTCCACTCATTACAATTCCACGTGACATGAGAGAGCAGGATGACCAGCTGCTGCTGCATCTTGAAAACATCCACATTTAGGGCATGTCTACATGCCAGAGAAGATGGATCCTCCAGAGGTTGATCTTCTACGGTTCAATTTAGCACGTCTAGTGTAGACTCCCAAATCAAATGCTGAAGGCAAACCCCACCGGCATCCGGCACTCCTCATTCTGAGAGGAGTAACAGAAGCTGACAGGAGTGTTACATGTCATAACCAGGTGTTGACCAGCACCTGGTGATTAAGGGGTTAACTCTGCACCAAAGTATCAGGTGGTCAGCCAATAACAATGTAGGTAGGAATTTCTTCCAAGTACTGAGGGAGATGGGAGACACTTCTTTCTCCAAGAATGGACTTCTTACAGTGTTTAAGTAGAGAAAAGTTTAGCTAGTCCATCAGGATTTGTTGTTTTCCTTGTTTGGGGATGTGGAAATAATGTGTGAGCTTGATAAGAGGTTCTCTTTCCCCCGCCTTTTGTAACTAAGTCCTGGGAAAAGCCCAGGGATTTTCCCTGAGTATCTGTATCAAATGGTGGCTTTTTCCATCTAGCCAATTCACTATGCTTGGAACTGTAGCTTTGTTTTGATAATAAAAGTTTGTTCTTTTTTCTAAATTAGCTGGTATTGTTGATATTTGTGTCCTGGAATGGCAGTTTGTGTGTATCTGCATGCCTGACCGAGGGGTCAAATACCACTGACTGCAGCTTGTTTTTCCTCTCTTTTTTCAAGCTCTTTTGGGGAAAAAGAGCTTGGAGTACCCCTGGGGTTGGTTTCAAGTGTCCTCCCCTGTTTGTGGATGGCAGTGGATTCCCCAAAATCTGGATAATAGGATTTGGGGGAGGGAGGAGTTTTTGTACCAGAGCCTATAGAGGCAAGATTTTGGAGTGCTCTTATGGGCCCCCAACTCCTTGGCTGCATCTAGACTGGCAAGCTTTTCCGGAAAAACTTGCCAGGTATCTACACTGGCCGCTTGAATTTCCGCAAGAACACTGATGATCTCATGTAAGATTGTCAGTGTTCTTGCGGAAATACTATGCTGCTCCCGTTCGGGCAAAAGCCCTCTTGCGCAAATGCTTTTGTGCAAAATGCGGTATTGTTTTGCGCAAAAAAGCCCCGATCACGAAAATGGCGATCGGGGCTTTCTTGCGCAAAACTGCCTCTAGATTGGCACGGACGCTTTTCCGCAAAAAGTGCTTTTGCGGAAAAGCGTCTGTGGCAATCTAGATGCTTTTTTCTGCAAATGCTTTTAACGGAAAAATTTTCATTAAAAGCATTTGCGGAAAATCATGCCAGTCTAGACGTAGCCCTGCATTCTTCATGCTAGAGTGGGGACGATCCTTGACAATATGCCACGGCTGCTTGGCTTAAGGTAAGCTGATTCCAGCTACGCATTTTGCATGGTGGGATGGCGTACCTTAAGCCGACCTGCCAGGTCTAGTGTAGACCAGGCCTTACTGTATTGTCAAGAGAACAGACAAAGATACAGAGACATTCAAACTATTGGGAAATGTGGGAATCCTATCAACTTCTGAGTGAAAAATTTTCACATTCAGCATCTATGTTTTTGTTGTTCAAGTCATCAAAAACACAAAATACAACCAAACAGTACATATTATGTAACAGTATTTTTGTTACTTTTAGAACAAAACACCAAAAAAAAATCTATTCCGATGTGTCGGAAAGATAGAAAATATGGCAAAAGACCACCTTGGCTTAACCATGAGATCTTGCATGATCTAAAAATAAAAAAGGAGTCATATAAAAATTGGAATAGGAAAAATTACAAAGGATGAATATAGGAAACAGCACAGGAATGCAGGGGCAAGATTAGAAAGGCAAAGGCACAGAATGAGCTCAGACTAGCTATGGGAATAAAGGGAAACAAGAAGGCTGTGTCTAGACTGGCATGATTTTGCGCAAATGCTTTTAATGGAAAAACTTTTCAGTTAAAAGTATTTGTGCAAGAGAGCATCTATACTGGCATGTGCCTTTGCGCAAAAGATTTGCTATTGCGCAAAAGCATCAGTGCCAGTGTAGATGCTCTCTTGGGCAAGAAATTAACTTGGCTGTCTACACCAGCCCTCTTGCGCAAGAATACTTTTGCAAGAAGGCTTCTCTGAGCAGGAGCGTTGGCGTATTTGCGCAAGAACCACTGACTTTGTACAGTACAAAGTCAGTGTTCTTGCGCAAATACTCGTAGCCAGTGTAGACAGGCGGCAAGATTTTGCGCAAAATCTTGCCAGTCTAGTTGCAGCAGAAGACTTTTTATAAATACATTAGAAGCAAGAGAAAGACCAAGGAGAGGGTAGCCCAATGGTCAGTGAGGAGGGAGAACAGTAACAGTAAACTTGGAAAGGGCAGAGATGCTCAATGACTTCTTTGTTTTGGCCTTCACCGAGAAGTCTGTAGGAATGCCTAACATAGTGAATGCTAGTGGGAAGGCGATAGTTTTAGAAGGTAAAATTTAAAAAAAAGTCAAAAAATCACCAAGAAAAGTTAGATGCCTGCAAGTCACCAGGGCCTGATGAAATGCATCCTAGAATACTCAGAGCTGATAGAGGAAGTATCTGAGCCTCTAGCTATCATCTTTGGAAAACTAGGGGAGACAGGAGAGATTCCAGAGGACTGGAAAAGGGCAAATATAGTGCCTATCTATAAAAAGGGAAATAAGAACAACCCAGGAAACTACAGACCAGTTAGTTTAACTTCTGTGCCAGGGAAGATAATGAAGCAAGTAATTAAGGAAAGCATCTGTAAACACTTGGAAAGTGGCAAGGTGATAGGGAACAGCCAGCATGGATTTGTAAAGAACAAATCATGTCAAACCAATCTGATAGCTTTCTTTAATAGGATAACGAGTCTTGTGGATAAGGGAGAAGTGGTGGATGTGGTATACCTAGACTTTAGTAAGGCATTTGATACGGTCTCCCATGATATTCTTATCAATAAACTAGGTAAATACAACTTAGATGGGGCTACTATAAGGTGTGTACATAACTGGCTGGATAACAGTACTCAGAGAGTAGTTATTAATGGTTCACAATCCTGCTGGAAAGGCATAATAAGTGGGGTTCCACAGGGGTCTGTTTTGGGACCGGCTCTGTTCAATATCTTCATCAACGATTTAGATATTGGTATAGAAAGTACGCTTATTAAGTTTGCAGATGATACCAAGCTGGGAGGGGTTGCGACTAATCTGGAGGATAGGGTCATAATTCAAAATGACCTGGACAAATTGGAGAAATGGTCTGAGGTAAATAGGATGAAGTTTAATAAAGACAAATGCAAAGTGCTCCACTTAGGAAGGAACAATCAGTTTCATACATACAGAATGGGAAGCGACTGTCTGGGAAGGAGTACAGCAGAAAGGGATCTAGGGGTTATAGTGGACCACAAGTTGAATATGAGTCAACAGTGTGATGCTGTTGCAAAGAAAGCAAACATGATTCTGGGATGCATTAACAGGTGTGTTGTGAGCAAGACACGAGAAGTCATTCTTCTGCTCTACTCTGTGCTGGTTAGGCCTCTAGTTGGAGTACTGTGTCCAGTTCTGGCACCACATTTCAAGAAAGATGTGGAGAAATTGGAGAGGGTCCAGAGAAGAGCAACGAGAATGATTAAAGGTCTAGAGAAGACTGAAGGAATTGGGTTTGTTTAGTTTAGAAAAAAGAAGGTTGAGGGGGGACATGATAGCAGTTTTCAGATATCTAAAAGGGTGTCATAAGGAGGAAGGAGAAAACTTGTTCAACTTGGCCTCTGGGGATAGAACAAGAAGCAATGGGCTTAAACTGCAGCAAGGGAAGTTTAGGTTGGACATTAGGAAAAAGTTCCTAACTGTCAGGGTAGTCAAACACTGGAATAAATTGCCCAGGGAGGTTGTGGAATCTCCATCTCTGAAGATATTTAAGAGTAGGTTAGATAAATGTCTATCAGGGATGGTCTAGACAGTTATTTGGTCTTGCCATGAGGGCAGGGGACTGGACTTGAATGATTTTCACCCATCTCCCTTGCTAAATATATATATATATATATATATACAGAGCTTTGTGTTAGTCTGTTGAGTATATTTTTATTTCTCTCTGTATTTCATAAACACTAAGAAAAAAGGTTCATTGCCACATATCTACTTGCATAGTTGGGTTAACTCTGAAGTCTTTCTTTCAAAGTTCTCTTTCAGACGGGTATCATAATGATTTAAATGCACCATTGACTTGATCGTACCACCAATGGAATATATCTATTGATAGGAGCAGGATGGGCCCATATGCACTTAGTTTATATAAAATTATCAGAATCTAATCTTACTACTTTTACTATTTAAAAGGGGGAGCTTAAATTAACTGTACACTTTCGTATTTTAGTTTAATGCCACTTTTTTTAATAAAACGACACCAGTTTAATTCTTTAGCAAAACAACTTTTTAATTCTCTTCATAAAGATGTGCTTGCAATCATTTGTCAGAGAAACTGACATGCAATTCTGAGCTACAATAATTATTTCTTAGTGCTGCATGAGAAAGTTGGAATTTCTTCTCTGTGCTTAATATAGCATTGCAGAGTGTGGGCAGTTAGTGCGCTAGTTCTGCATGCTGTGAGAAGGAAATTACTCTGAGTTTATTTTTGTTAAATACTGATATATTTCAGCCTCTGCTAAAAGAGAGGACAGTGGATTACAGCAAAGAGATCACCATCAAAACAAATGGCTTATTTCCTCATAAAAGTACTACAGTACCGAATATTATATTCTACACACAATGGCCCAGAACACTTCAGTAATTTTGTTGTCATGTTTGAGCCATTATTGTGGAATTCTGTCATGTTTTTAATCAGTGCAGGACCTTATAAAGAAACAGTGATTTTGTGATGAAGGCTGTGAGTCTGAAAACCTAGGTTTCCTGCCACTGGGTAAGCAAGGTTGTGCACACCATCACTTAATTTCTTTGTCTCAGTTTCTCCATTTGTCAAACAGGATAATAGTGGTTTCACTCAAGGCCCACTATGAGGTTTAATCCATTAATACCCTTAAAGTGCTTAGAGCTCTTCGGAAGTTGCTCCATAAATGCATTAGTGAATTGTTTCCATGCATTATTCTATTGTATGCAAATATATGATTAGCGCTGTTGAAACATCTCTGAAAAAGACAGTATGCAGAACAGGCAGAAGATTCCTCCCATGTGATTCTTTACCTGCCTTTGTGTTTACAGGATTGGTTTTGTCTTGAATCAGTGCTGCCTCGGGGTATTGTCTAACAAAGATCATTCCCCTGGGGGCTCGTTTGTCATCCTTCTCTTGGCTACCTTAGGATGCTGTCGATCCCACCAAGCCTTGTTTCCTGTGTGCAAATAGAGCTGTTTAGGTGCTGAGCCTAGTCCAGATTCCGGTCCGTGCAAGTCGTGAACAGGACTCGAGTCCTGCGGGCCTTGTAACCTGTGCACGCTGCAAGGAAAGCAGAAGGCAACATTAGAGCTTGCGACGTGAGCTGACTGCACCTAGCCCTGCACAGGGGCGTTCGGGATGGGCGGACGAGACGAGCCCACCCTACTGAGGGGAAGGGGGGAGGCTCCTCGCGCAATACCACGCGCGCCTGGAGCGGCTCTTGCTCAGTGCTCATCCCCCCCCCCCCCCCGCACAGGTGGCTGCTCAGGAGTGGCTCGTGCCGATTGCTCCCCGGGGGCTGGCTGGGGAAGCGGGACGCGCGTTCCCTGCCTGGGGAGCCGCCGAACTTTTCCAGCCCCGGGAAGGCAGGGGCGGGGGCCGGGGTCCTCCCCGTCAGACAATCTCGCCTGGACTCAGCAGCCAGCACCTCGGTGGGAAGCAGCCCGCAGCCCCGGGAGGAGGCAGGTCGGCTCCGCTCCGACGAGCCCCCGGGGGGCTGGTGAAGGGCTCCCCGCCGGGGGCTGCTGGGAGGAGCTGAACTATTGTCAGCAGGGAGCGAGGCAGGCGGCAGCAGCAGCTCCAGCCCCTCCACTGCACCAACCTGCGGGCTGGCTGGCGAGTGAGCCCGGCCCCTCCCTCTTTAGCAGCAGCCGCCGCCGCTCCCCGCCTCTCTCCAGCCCGGGGTCCCAGCCAGCGCCGCGAGAACCCTCTGGGCTGCGGCTGTCTGCGGCCGCGGCTAACAAGCTGCACCTCGCAGCATCTGCTCTCCTGAACCCCCCTTCTCCTCTCCCCCCCCCCGCAGGTGTTCTCTTCTCCCCCCCCCGCAGGTGTTCTTCCTTTCAGTCTCCCCCCTGCAGCTGTTCTTCCATCCAGCCTCCCCCCCCCACCTGCAGGTGTTCTCCTCCCTCTCCCTCCTTCTTAATTATTCCCCCCCACCCACCGTCCCCACATTCCCTGTTTTCCCTTGGCTGTGCTTGGACCCTGCCTTGTCATGTCAAGATGGAAGTCAGGCATGACTGGCTCGCCTCTTCCCCCCACGAGGGCTTCGAGCAGCTGAGGCTGAAGAGCCGCCCCAAAGAGCCATCCCCGAGCCTCCCCAGAGTAGGGGCCAACTTCTACAGCTCTGTCAAGCAGCAGGACTTCAGTGCCAGTGTCTGGCTGAGGAGGAAAGACCATCTGGAGCAGGTAAGCCAGCTTCTCAGTCCTCTTCTTTCCTTCCAGGGCTGGGCTCCTCCAGCCTAGCCTAGGTGAGCTTCAGTGATCTGGTGGAGAAATACCCAAAGGGCAGAGGACAGAAACTTGTCCAAGGTTCTGAAGAGACCCACCCTGGTGAACAGCCGGTGGGAATATATTCCCCACACCGCTGTGCAAAATGTGTGTGGAAAAGTTATGCCCAGCCTGGGAAGTTACTGAACATTCCCGCATCACTTCCTAGCCTTCCACAAACTGAGCACTGAGGACAGTGTAGATGTATTGGGAAGGTGGCACTGGGGCTGACTGCTGTTGGCTTGTAATGTATCTAATGTTGGACTGAGGTGGCTTAAAAATAGTCTAGATTTCCCCCCTCTTCCTATGTGGGGCTTTAAAATGTTAATTCTGTGTGGAGTCCTGGAGATTTCCCTGAAGGATCAATTCCTGCAGCAGTACTGCACTTCAGTAGGTGGCTTAGGGCCACAGCATAACTGATGCTGAGGATGGCTGGAGTGAATATTTTATGAGGTTCAGAGGTGCTTGTAAGTATTTCTGTGATTCATATGTTTTAAAGCAGTGTTTCTTTGTTTTGTGTAACTTTTAAAAGAAAGGAACTGAGTTGAGATGAAATGCACGCTGTGTTAGTTTTCTGAGCAGATTTTTAGATAGAGCCTGCAGTCTGTAGTACAACCAAAATAGGGAGAGAAATGAGTATAGATAGGGAGGCAAAAGAGGTTGGATGGGTTTACATGATGCAACAGACTGCAAATTATTTGCTGTTGGAAAGGATGGGAGATGGTGACATACTGTTAAAAATGACCAAAGGACATAGAGAATTATTACATTACATGCAAGCCATGTTAGGGCTTTTTTAGGTAGAAATCCACCTGTGAAAAGCATAACGCGCTTATTGTTGCAAGAAAATTATAGAGTACTTTAGCACCTGTTTAAGAGGAAACTTGAAAAACAACTGGATATGGTGTTAAATTTCTTCTGCACCAAACTATATAATATAAAAATACTTCTTTTGAAGCATTTGCCCATTATGAAATATAGGTTATGTTTATTGTTCTAATAAAACCACAATAACTGATGATCTACTGAAAATAGAAATAGATACTTCTCAAACATTTGAAATGTTCTATCTACCTTACTACACATTTCACATTTCCCTGAATTCTTCACACTAATAACAAGGCTTCACAGTAGTAAGCTAGTAAGCAGAGTGAATTAAGAAGAAAGGTCATTACTTTATCTCAGGAGGATTGAACGTTAATACATAAAAAGCACAGAAATCTAACCATTGGGTTTGTAACAGGTATTTGCTTGTAATACCTACATGTCGATTATAATTTGCCAAGACATAACACAACTCCCCCATGTATAATCGATCAACAGATAATTAGACACCATTCTGATATCTGAACATTAGCATGCCCAAATATATATATATGAAACATAATAAAAAACCTGTCCCATAGTATTGCCTAGTATGGGCTAAATAGACCTTACTTGTTCAAAGACTGGATAGCCCCCTTTTCCGTTCTTATTTATCAAAAAGTTTGAAAAAGTCTAATAGCTGCAACATCACTTTGAAATGCTTTCCTGTAATCAGTTTCATATGTCTGTATGCCACTTGAGACTATATATTCTCATTTTTGTCCAGCTATTTCATTCCTATATTGTAGTGCATTTGAACAATGACTAGAAAAAATAATTCCTTGCACACAATGAAATATTTGAGTACGCATTTAGTGACTATGTTTACTATGAATACATTGCAGTATACTGTATGTACCAAGTCTATACATGTGAAGTACATACTTTACTTTTATGATTTATGATAAATGTAAGACTCAGAAGTGGTGGACTACAGACACAAATTATTATATAGCTCCCCTTAATGAGTATTTAAGCCCAACATTATGTTTATAAAATACTTGATACCATGCATTATTTTAAAAAGGTTGGTAGTGCTTACTTAGCCTTTCTGCCTTTTTTTTTTAACAAAGGTTAATACTTTGATGCACATCATTTTTAATATCCTGTTAACCCATGTAGTAATGTTGCTGACTGAGATAAGATACTTTAGGTATATATGTTGTGTGACGAGGATGGAGGATATTAGGGATGTAGAATCTCTTGTAATCAGTTAACAAGATTAACTGGGCCACTGGTTAATGGGGAACCGATAAACATCCCCTGGTAAGGGTGATGCTTATTGGTTAACCAGTGACCTCTCTAGAGGATATGTATAACTTCAGTTTGCAGCTCTTCTTGGATATAATGACGCTCTTTAATTTGTACTAAGAAAATCATTTCACATTCTGTGTATATGGTTCAGTCATTTCTAATGCTGCCTGTGCGATTGTTGGCCTGGTAAGAGAGACAACTGATTGAAGATGTCTGAAAATCTTTAGGTCTCCTTTGTGTGAGTATTCTTTTTAATAGGGAGGGGTCTCCGTTACTTCTATCCCATATTTTATCTTTTCAGTGAGATTTGAACTGGAGTGAGTGAGTGTGTATGTGGTGGAGGGAGGTTTAAGAAATATTGTGGGTGACCTTTGAAAGGCCTTAGTTTTGCTGATAACTATCTGCAGCATTGGATTAAGTTGTCCGCTGTTCTTCATGCTCATTCAGCAACTTGGTCTCTGTGGTAACAACAAAAGAATATACATTTATTCAGCACCTTCCATATGGGTATTGTAAGATATGTTATAATAAAATGATCAGTTTTTAAACCAGAGAATAAACTGTTTAAAATTATCAGTTTTTAAATTCAAAGGAAATGTTTTTTGATTTTTTTTTAAACTGTAACAAGTTAGAAACTGAGACTAGAAACATAGTTCTACAGTGGAGAACTATTATGAAATCATCCTAATTAAGGGTACATTGAGATTTTCACTTAAAACAGAGATTCAGCCTCTTTGTTTTGTGTGATAAATATACTGTTTCCTTTTAAAAATATACACAAGTAATGGTGAACAAAGACCGCATTTTCTAGTGCTTTAGAAAGAAACTTGTTAATTATTTTGGGTTAAAATGTAACTATAAATGGGCCTCAACAATTTGCCTTTAGGTTATAACTTTTTTGTGGGACTTGGTAGTCAAAAATCCTCTCTTATGCACAAACATAACATGCATTAACACTACTGTTCTCAATTAAAATATATTTAAAAAACAAATAAACCCGAACAACCAAACAAAAAACTACAGCAAAATATTAGGTTGTAATTAAGCAAAGTTAATAATAATGACATTATCATCTTTCTACATTTGTATTCAGAGCTAGATCTGTTGTGACATCAGAGGTAACTTACCCAATCATCACTACTCATTTAATTAGCATGCTGCAGTTTTATTGGCTGCAGGGAGGAATTGTGTGTCAGGTAATAGACTCAGAGTTCCAATGCACTAATGTTATGCCTTTAGATGTTTTACAATACTGTGACTGACATGTACATAGAGAGCTAAGACATTGTCTTGAGTTTTATGGCCATAACAAAATTTAAATACCCTATCCTACATTTCACCTCTCTGTTAGTTGAAATTTGACTGTTACAAATTACATGTTTATGATTGCAAAGCTATTTAAAATTTTCTTGTTAGCACCTGTTTGTGCCTAACGTCTGTCCTTACATAACGAAGTATATGCAATAAAAAACTAGGCAATTCATAAGCAAACTACTTTTAGAGACCATAAAGATATCAACAACATTTGTTAAAACACATTTAAGTGAATATTCTGCATGTAGTAAGAGACCATATGCATAACAATGACACATTACATAAGGGGAATGAAGGTGCTGACTTTGATTTCTGAAAAAAATATCACATCACAAAGCAGGAAATTCATAACTACACCAATCCACAGTAACTACTGCCAGAGACATATATCATAACTAGGACTCGAACAAAGTCAATTTAGTGCCCAACAATAGACTGAAAATATGCCAAAAGAATTCTAGGTATGGAAGTGACAGTGGCTGGAAGGTATAACAAAAGTAAGAGTGGTAAAATTCCTGAATCAGCAGACTAAAGGAGTCTGTGCTGTGATGTGCTCGACAATATGACTAGCATATGAGTTAAATGGAACAACATGAGTTTATATCAGAATATAAATCACTTTTTCAAGCACCTGAAGTGGGAATGAAATAAATAATAGATGTCTGAAACCGTTGCAACAAAGGAGCTATTAATGCTTGTTTAAAGTTAGGTGGAATATTACCATGTCCCAAGGAAGAACTGACTGACTTTTTATAGTATCATTTATTAAATTAAACTAGGAAAGAGAATTCAGGAAACTGATTTGGCAGACAGTTTTGGTTCCAGTATCAGGAGCTTATTCATGAAACAACTGCAGTCCTTACAACAAATTTCCATTTGGCATAGAAGCCTGAGCAAATACCCATTGGACTCAATTTAATTATATTGACCTCAGTGGGTTTTAGATCTACTCTAGGAGACTAATGATTTGAAAAAGGGTAATTGGGAAGCCCTCCCTATAGTAGTGTTACCAGAGCACGATGCTACCTCTTGATGCTTTTGCTTGAAGCAAAGCACATTTGTGCAGTTTTCATGTCACAGAAAGTCTGTTTTTTTTTATTTATTTTTTTTAATGGTATTTTGCCTCAAGATATCACTCTGTTTGAAGACCACAAAACAGAGGTAACCAAAGAAAGTAATGATGCAGGGGAAAAGCCAAAGAATACAGAAAAATGGTAGCTATTTAACAGTAAGGACATATTCCAAAACCTTTTAAGATGGTAAATGGAAACATTCTTTTTCTTCTGTTAAAATTACAGAGGGAAGTTAGGGCAACGCCCTGGAGGGTGATGAGGGCAGGAGGAACTTATTCACTGGCGTTATTGCTATTCACGCATGTAGTCAGTCAGAATATAGTTTTTGAGGCTGCAGTTTGGTTTGGGTTATTCTCCTGGTCTTACAAAAAGTATCCTGTGATCTTGAAATCCCAGTAAAAAGCCTAATACATAGAATTAAGATAATATATTAAGATGTAAAATAACATTATTGAAATACTGTAGTTGTAAAGACAGATGATGTAAAACAGAAAGAATTCAAATCTAAAGTTAAATTGTTTGAAAGTCTCATGATTGTTGTTGTATTTAAAGAAGCCTACACATCAGTTTCCAACACGAGTCTTTATAGTTTTCCTCTTTTTGTGTCTTATCCTGTACGTGCTAATGGTAGACCCCTACCAGTTGCCATACTTAAATTCCTTAATTTTATGATGTTGTTTTAAAAAGATATCAATCCATAACCTTAACTCAGTTACAGTAAAGTTCTTTGACTGAAAATTTCCTAGTTTTTAAGAGAAGAAAACTATAATTTCTAAGTTGGTGGTTCTATTTTTTTTAATAGTGAAGTTTCTAACATTTTTAAAAGCTAATTTTCCTTATCCGTTTTCTTGGAAAAAGTCTTCAATCTAAAGAAAAATCATAATACCTTTATATGTGATGGTTGCCGTTAAACAGTTGATATTTAACTACTATTAACATGCAGTAGTACCTGACACAGAGAGGTTATTTCCTATCTACTATATATTTTAGACAATTTGTCTGTTTGTGATTGTGTATCTCTATCTATCAGAGTGTCTGTTTGAAAACTCTTCCTAGAATGTAAGAGCAAGGGCCACCAAATTTGATTTGCAGCTTCCTCTTTTAATAACTTGAAGCGAGATCAGGGTTTAGTTGTGCCAGAACAATGGCATGTGCATGGAATGTGATTCTTTCTCATCCAACTTATAGGGAGGGCTGTGATAGGAGGGATAATTATACTGCAGAATGACCAGAGGGGGACAGCAAGCAAGCTCCCTCCTGCCCCATCAGCCCCACTGAGCTGTAGAGCAGCCAGCAGCCAGGCTGTACATCTCCTGCCACCCCAGGCTGCCCCTAGGGAGCAGCCATCAACTGGGCTACATGGCCCCTGCTGCCTTTGTGCTGCAGCTAGCGGCTGTGCCACATGGCCCCCACCGGCCCTGTGCAGTGGCCGGTACTCTCTCTCCTGAGCCTCCTGCCATGACTCCTGCACCCTCCTCTGCCCTGAGTCACCCCACACTTCCCAGTACCTAGACTCCATTATCTCTGCCCTGAGTCCCCCACCTTCTGCACCCCCAACCCTTTGCCCTGAGTCTCTCCTCATCTCCCAACCCTGACACCTGCTCCCCCACACCCTCCAATGCTGACTCCTGCTCTCCCAGCCCCCTGTTCAGAGCGCCTTCTGCACTCCGTCCCCCAACTCCTGCACACCACACAACCCTCAGCCCTAAGTCCTGCTCCCACCTCACACCAAGTTCCTTGTCCTGAGCCCTTCTTCACCCCCAACTAGGGATGTGAACAGTTAACCATAACTGGTGATGCTTATTGGTTATCTGGTGTGCTGGAGCAGCCCCTACCCACTGTGGTAGGGAGCAGCCCCCATCTGGGGTGGCCCTAGCCCGGCGCTCCACAAGCAGGAGTGGTGGGGAGGCTGCTCCAGCCCAACTGCTATGGAAGGTGCAGCTTATTCTAGCCCAGCTATGCCGGAGGCTGGAGGGCCCATCCACCTGCCCTCTTTTATAATCTGTTAAGCAGTTAAAATAATGTTTAACTGGGAGTTTACATCCCTTCCCCCAACCCTGACTCTTGCACCCCCATGCTCCCAGCCCCTGCCCTGACTGCTGCACAGCACACCCCACAACACCCGCAGCCCCCTGCTATGAAGGACATGAGCATCACTGGTAAATCTTCTAGTATTAAATAAGAAGAGAAACTGTGGGATCTTGTATGCCACTGTTTTGAAATATGCTGATTAAAACAGAAATAAACTACAGTCTCTCTCAATTAATCCCCAGTTTAGCCAATCAGCTGTGTTCAGTAGCCAATAAGAATTTAAGTAGAATAGGCTTGCATGTGAATACACATGACTGTAGCAAACTGGAGCCCAAACACTAGAGTAAAGATGATCTGCAGGGGAGTATATGAAAAACATGTCATGGTTGCAAGGCCACAGCTATACTTACTATATTTATCTAATAAACACCCACTAAATTGAATGTTGAGGGTGTTCCCATCAACTGCAGTACTCCTTGTAACTGTGAAGAGAGAGGTAATTCGCCGGGAGAGTGTCTCCCATCTACCTCCTGCAGTGGGGATGGTGCCGAAACATGGTTTAAGGTACGTCAAATCCAGCTATGTTGTTTGCATAGCTGGAGTTGCATACATTAAGCTGACCTTCTCCCCCTCCGCCCCACCCCCCGTGTACGTCTGCCCATAGAAGTTCCACTAAGCAGTTCTGACTGCAATCTTGATCCTATAATAGAGTTTACAAACTCCGCAGGTGATGGAGTTTTGCCTTTTTGCTTCTGCTCCCTCCTGTTTTCATCTTCAGTCAGCACACCAGGTATTAATTCCAAGGAAGAAACATGTACTCAAGTAGTAAACTGAGATGAGTACTATCATCTCTGGTACAATGGACATTAAGGCACTTATACTACAAGGGTACGTCTACACTGGCCCCTTTTCCGAAAGGGGCATGCTAATTTTCAACTTCAGAATAGGGAAATCCACGGGGGATTTAAATATCCCCCGCGGGATTTAAATAAAGATGTCCGCCGCTTTTTTCCGGCTTGGGGAATAGCTGGAAAAAAGCGTCCTATTCAAAGTAGGAATAAGAGATCCTCCGGAATAGGGCTTTATTCCGGAGGATCGGGCCAGTCTAGACGCTTTTTTCCGGCTTTTCCCCAAGCCAGAAAAAAGCGGCGGTCATCTTTATTTAAATCCTGCGGGGGATATTTAAATCCCCCGCGGATTTCCCTATTCTGAAGTTGAAAATTAGCATGCCCCTTTCGGAAAAGGGGCCAGTGTAGACGTAGCCCAAGGGACTTCAGCATGAGCTTACCTATGATTTTATGAATAAGTAATCCCATTAAAGTTCAGGTAAATAATGAGCATAATACTAATGTTTTCACAATGTCTTAGGGTCAGAAGTTCTGCATGAAAATTCTATTCCCGTAACTATTCATCATTGTGTACAGCTACAAATCTCTTTTAATAATCAGACAGGCACAGACAAGGGCACCAAGAGAATTTATGAAGCAAGACTACATCAAAGTACAGATGCAGGCTAAACCCTGTCTATGTTGGGCTGATAGGATCATATACAAGGTGGAATCACTGCAGGCATGCTAAAATATTTACATAACACAGTATAAAACATTTTTTGTGTTCATAATGCCATGGAATTTTCATCTTTTACTACAGAATAGCAATTTACTTTAACTCTAGAGATAATTTAGTTTAACTAGTCAGGAGGACTCAATTTAATCATGGTTTTCTACATAAAAGTGCATTCTTGTGGGTTATTAAAATTTTAATACATATTCTTCACAACTCAGAGAGATGTAGGTTTCATTTTTAGAAAGTACACATTATACGTTTTTTAAGAGTGATTTATTTTGAAAACTTTTGAGATCAGTTTTACAGCTATTTCTCACTCAGTTCCTTCCAAATTTCCGCAGCATCAGCAAGAAAACAGCTATTTCCCTACATTTTGTTCAAGGCTACAGAAATAGGCTTCAGGGAACTCAGCATGTGTTCCACATTGCTCTTAAATCCAATTTTGAGAACTTTGGCTGTGACAGTGCCATCTATTATTAATTTTTTTTTTTTTGCGATTTTGTTCACAAACGGTCATCAGATTAGGCCATTTCTCGATAGAGTGCTCAAAACAGTTCACTGCAATGCATGTCTTGTGGGAGAGTTAGTTGAGTTACTCCCACTTTTTTCAGAGCAGCTGCTACAATATGGTTGTTCCAGAAGTGTTCTGCAATTTCAACACACATGAAAGTGTAATGATATTATTTGCAACACTGTTGTCTTTAATACCTTGGCACTGACATGGCTAAAGGGTAGGTAGCAATGGAGATATGTCTGCAAGTTTTGCACCTATTGTTTTGGTGTCACTTTGAGTAGGTGTGTTCTGGTCTGTGTGGAGTAGAGTTCCCAATTTTGGTTGTCTGTGTTACTGAAAGTTTCATCGCATGATAGAATGTTTAATTCCTGGAGGCGTGGCTACCCAAATGGGGAGCTAATTTTTGAAGATGAACCTGGGGAGGTTAGGGAAAAGGGGGCCAAACTATGGCCTTCAGTCCAGCCCCTGAGTTCCCACCAGGAAGGAGGACCCAGTCCAACTCCTGGGCAGCTCAGAAAGCATGGGCGAGTAGCTCACAGCTCCTCACTTTCTATTACATGTTCCCTGGAGCTTCAGCTCCTACAGCCTGTGGGTGTCATGTTTGCTATGTCGTGAGCCCCAGTGCTCATGGAGGTATGGCTGCAGCTCCAACCAGGGGGCAGGGCTGCAGTGCTGCCAGCCTCAGTGCTCTGGAAGGTGTAGTTGGGGGCAGGGAGTAGGGGGAGTTGGATAAAGGGTGGATGATCCCAGGATGGTAGTTGGGGGTGAGGAAAACAGAGAGTTGGAATGGGGCTCGAGGTCCCAGGGCTAGTAAGGGGGTGGGGAGCACAGGCAGTTGGATAGGAGGTGCCCCCCCCTAGTATTCCCTACCCAGCCCTCCAAATAATTGCCCTACCTGATGTGGCCCTTAGGCCAAAAATGTTGCCCACCTCTGGCTTAGAGGGTTGTTTGAAGGCCAGGAGATAGTGTTTGGGAAAGATTTTCTTTAGTATGTGATCCCTATTGGGCAAGGATTGTAACTGTTTAATGGTATCCCCTATAGGTTCTAATGTGGGGAAGTAGATGACGAGGGGTGTATAGTTGGAGGTTTTTCCCCCTGAATTGAAACAAGTTTTCTCAGGATCTTTAGGTGGCTGTTCCAGGATGCAATCTACTTTTTTGGTGGGGTGGCCTGGTTTGGTGAAGGCAGTTTTATGTGTGCTAAGGTGTGTATTCAAGATTTTTCTCCTCTGAACATAGTTTGTGGTATCTGAATGCCTGGCTGTAGGGTGTGTGTGTGTGTGTGTGTGTGTGTGTGTGTGTGTGTGTGTGTGTGTGAGAGAGAGAGAAAAGGTCACAGCTTCTTTATGAACAAAAACATTGCACTGGGAGATGGGGAAAAAAACCACCTCACATCCCAAGCAGGCTTCTGTCAGGAGACGAGCAGCACCAGGAAAACAGGTGCTGGTACGCGTGGGGGGAAATGCTATTCCTTCGCTGTGTGCTGGGAAAATAGTACTGGGCTGTACCATTACCAAAAAAAAAAAAAAAAAAAAAAAACCATTGGCTGTAGGTAACTGATTTCTTGGTGTGTTTGGGGTAGTTACCTGACAATACTAAGATATCCTCCCCCAACACATTATCAAACTCTGCCATTTCATCCCCACCCAAAACAATGTTACAGTGGGCTTTAGGATGGTTCTCCTATATGCCAATCTCTTTATGGACCATCTTGAGGAAGAATTTCTGGACAAGTGCATCACAACACCAGTGATATACTTGGGAAACACTCGCTAAGTTTCATGCTCTGGACCGACAACCTAAACTTTATAAACTTACACTACAACTTCAAGCATCACCACCCATCCATCATACATTCTTTAGAACACTCCCATGCTAGCATCAACTTCCTGTTAGGGATGTAAGTGAGTAGTCGAGTACTTGACTACCCAATAAGCTTAAGCTTATCAGGTAATTGAGTCGAGTACTCAACTACTTGCCTCCCTCCACCCCTTGCTGCCTCTGTATGAGGGGCAGCAAGGGGAGGGGGACAGGAGCCAATGCTGGGGGAGCTGGCTTCAAAGCCAGTTCCCTCCAACATTGTCTGCCAAGTGCTGCCTGCCCACCCCGTGCTGCTGCCTCTAACAGAGACAGCAGTAGGGGGAGGGGAAATGCTCTGGCAGCAGCCCCTACTGACAGCCAGACTGGACCACCGTGAACAGGGGCTACAGGACCTGGCGCAAGTTGGGAATGCTCGGCTCCATATTTTAAATGTAGTAAGAGGCACCCGGCTCTTATTACATTTAAAATGCAGATCTACAGTGGACCTGGACCTGGGGGTTAGTTCTCAGACCTGGTGCAAGCCAGAACTGAGCACTCCTGGCTTGTGCCGGTCCAGGACCACTGTGGCTCTGCAGTTTACATGTAGTAGGAGCCGGGCTGCCTGTGCACCTGGTTCCTACTGCATTTACACTGCAGAGCTGCAGCAGGAGTAGCTCTTGTACCGTTACGAGCTGGGACAGAGCATCTTCCCTTATCGACTAATCGTGTAGTCAATACAAATTGTATTGACTTTATGATTAGTCAGTTACCCATTTTTTAACATCCTTACTTCCTGTACCACCACTATCACCTTTGGAAGTGGAAACCTACAGACAATAATACCAAGAAACCCATGGATCAACACACTTGATCATGTCTGTCACACCATGTACAGTCTAGTGCATTAAATGTTCGAAGAACTAAGTGGGCGAGATGAAACAATCACTGCATCCTCAAATGAATTCACACAGAAAAATCACACAAAACAAGAACATAGGTGAACGCTTTTCACAAAACAGTCACTCCATATCTGACTTCTTTCGGTCTTCATCCACAAAAACAGCTAAACAATATCTTCTAACAATGAGCCCGAGATCTTAATTTAATAATTCTGATAAGATGCCAAAAATCCTGGATCCATAAAAACAGTCCTATGATTGCAGAAGTGTTAACTGCCCACTTTACCTTGAATGGTGAATGTTTGAATGTTAACTGCTAATGCTAAATAATCTCTTCAACCTTGTGTTTAGCTGTGACACTAAGGCCAGGTCTACACTAGACCTGGAAGGTCAGCTGAAGGTATGGAACTCCAGTTATGTAAATAATGTAACTGGAGTTGACATACCTTAAGCCAAACTTGGCGTTGTCCCCACAGTGGGAGGTTGATGGGAGCAAACACTCCCATTAGCTTCCCTTACTCATCGCAAATTGAGGACTACCAGCACCTACTGAGGGTGCCCTCAGTATTCAATTTAGTGGTTCCTTACTAACCCTAAATCGAATGCCAGAAGATTGATCTCTGGCGTGGCAAGTATAGACGTGGCCTGAGTATTTTTCCTAAAGTTGAAAAAGAACTTAGTGTAAAGCTCAAAAGCTTCTCTGTTTCACCAACAGACAATAGAACTACCTCACCTACTTTGTGTGTCTGATAATTATTATGTTAGTGAAATGGAATATAAATGGATACTTAAATCTGTTGTGCAATTTCTTTGCTAAGAAGCATGAGTTGCAAAAATATTACAGAAGGCCTTGTTTCTGATTGAACTAAGGCAATGTAATCAACAGTGTATTTCCTTATTTGTGTAGTTATTATAGAACGTAAATGGGTGTGTTAGTTTCTGTAGCTTTATGCATTTCGCTATTTTTTTTCTATTTGCAATAATAAAGCATGTAATAGAATAATAAAAAACAAAGACTTGCTTCTAATAAAGTGATGGCAATTCAATAGCTTCCTGCCATTCTGACAAATTGGACATCTTGAATTTCTCAAAGGGGCTTTAAACCCTATTTAGAATGGAAATATTAATATATAGTACTTGGAAGAGGATTGCAACATTAGCTGATAATAAGGTGATCAGTCACTCGTTTCCTGCACTGATTTGATTTCTGACATATTTTATGTATCCTTAAATGGTAATGAGGCAGTGGGGTCCTGATCTTGGTTTGGGTCCAGAAGTTCTATAATACAAGCAAATAATAATAATGAACTAATGTTAATTTCTGTTTTCAATATGTGACAGACCTATAGGGAATGAATTATGTACATCACGGTCATCAACTCTTCTAATTATGGTAAACACAGCATATCTTTAAATTCATTGCACAGTCACAGGAATCCTGCAGCTTTTTAATGGCTCCCATAAATCTGCTTCTCTCCAAGCAGGATTATTTTGCTGGGGGAGAATGTCTCTTTGGGGTTTCTCCTGAGCCATATCTTTCGACGTTGCCTCCAGTTAACACTCTGGCCAATTGTTGACCTGTGTGCTTAGGGAGGGTCTCAGTAGTTCAACCACTACTGAAATGGGAGAATCCAGCTGCCTTGCACCAGTGTAAGAGTGATGAAGGAGAGTCCAGCTGACAAAAGTCCTCATCTCTGGCTCTGTTCACCTCTAGCTTTCTGGACCATCAAGCCAACAGCTAGAGTCAGTGGCTTGACACCTTCTACACCCTACTCCACTGCCTCTCCAGCACATTATTGCAAGAGATACGAAACACTCAGGTATGAGGAGCAGCAGGTGTAAAGCTGGCAGGGAAAGGGCAACGTAGAAAATCTGATGGGAATCTTCCAGAAAAATTCAGACAGAGGACAGGGATTCAAATGTCAGGATGGGGTACAGAAAAGAAGGTGGCAGGGAGAAAATTGCTTAATTTTCAGATAGGTACATTTTCATTTCTTTCAGGTGCCATTACAATTAGCTATCACTGGTAATTAAATTTGTAGCCTTAAATTTGAGGTGCAGAAGGTTGGGGTGCCGGGGAGAGGGGTGGCAGGATTGTGAGGGCTTTGGCTGGGAATGCAGGCTCTGGGCTGGGGCCAGGAATGAGTGCTATAGGGTGCAGGAGAGGGCTCTTGGCTGGGACAGAGTTTTGAGTTATGGGAGTGAAGTGGAGGCTTTGGCTGGGACCAGAAATGAGGGGTCAAATGTGCAGGCAGGTGCAGGCTCTGGAGTAGGACCAACAGATCCACCAATGGGGGGCGGGGAGGGGCAGAGAGAAAGTCAGCGGTTACCTCAGGACCTGGTGTTTCAAGGGGGCCCCAGACTTCTGGCTGCCGCTGCCACGGTAACAGTGGCCAGAGCCCTGGGTCCCTTGGAATTGCTGCTAGAGTGCTATGCCAAGTACTCCATGCGGCTTTGAGGGCTAGTGTGAGCCAACACCATACTGCGGGTAGCGCTAAGGGCTGATTGCCCAAGGCCCCTCACTTTCTTCCTGAGGCCATGCCCCTTCCGTGGTGGGGAGCCAGCCCCCTCTCACCTTGCCCCCAGTCCCAGGATGGCTGTCGGCCCTCCTGGGAGTCAGGGATGAAGGGTTTGAGATGCAGGAAAGGGGTCATGGCTGGGGCAAAGGGTGGTGGCATTGGGGTTGTATGAGGTGGGGACGACAGTAGAGTTTGGCTGAGGGAGGGGGTTCAGCATTCTGGCATTGCTTTACTAGGGCTTCCAGGAGGTGGCCACCGGGACCCTGCAACCGCTACATGTAAGGAGGCTCCACATGCTGCTCTTGTGCCCGCAGGCAAGGTAGTGGCTTTTGGCCAATGGGAAATGCAGAGCTGGCACGTAGGGCAAGCACAGTGCATGGAGTCCCCTCTGCACACTGGAGCTGTAGCAATCTGGTGGTTGCTTCCAGGAGCCACATAAAGATGGGCAGGTAGGAAGCCTGCCTTCACCCTGGGTCCCCGCAGCACTGCCGATTGGATTTTTATGGCCCTGTTGGTGGTGCTGACTGGAACACTGGGGTGCCTTTATCAACCCGGCATTCTGGTTTAAAACTAGATGCCAGGCAGCTTTATGTGACCCATATGGTGCTAAAAATTCTATGGAAAGTCTTTCCCAGGGGAAACACAGTGCTTGCTTATAGATCTGGAAATTCTGAGTTTATGAGGCTAATATTCACAACTCTGTAAAATGTTGCCCCAAAAGTTTCAGTGGGTTCTAAAATGTATTATTTTTTCCTTTCTCTACCTAGGTTTAGACCAACTACATACATTTTTGTAGAAATAAAGGACAATTGTAGAAGTGTCACAGGATAGCATTTCTTTAAACTCCACCATCTTTTATCTCTGGTAGAAAATCATCTGAACCAGGGTGTTTCATTCTGTGTGTGATTTTTGCTGATATCTGGGTCAGTGTGTCTGGTGTTGTTTCGCTACAGGATTCAATTTATGGAGACTAGATAATGCATGTCCCTTAAATGTGATGTTCCTGACTATCCTGTCTGGTGCACTTTGTAGCCCATATCTGTAGTTTTGGGAATTATAATTTAATAGTCAAGCACTCAAAAGACTGGGGGGGTTCAGTCTCCAGATTAGTTATTACATTATGAGTGTTCTCAGGATAAGAGGACTGATGAGCACATGAGAACCTGTTTAGACTAATCGTATTTGCTTTAATAATCTTCTGAACTCATGAGTACTGCAATGACAAGGAAAATAAATATATTACCAAATGCCCCACACTGGATCCTGAAATATGTAGGGTGAATCGGCAGTCCTTCGTGTTCCAGCGAATGCTTCCTAGATGCTTCCTAAATCTTATGCATATTCCTACTATGTGTCTCTGCCCATCTTCCTTACTTATGTTTCTGCACTCTCTCTTTTGGGGTTATAGACTTTTAATAGGTTACTTGCTATTTACCTCACTTCCATGTATGTCAATTAGTTGCCATGGTATTTATGTGGTTAATGTGTAAGGTTTTTTTTAACCAGGCTTATTCCTTTATCCTAAAATATCAGCAATGTGATATTATTTCCCTATTTTATCCAAGGTTAAAGCATCAGTTAAATACAATTTATCCAATAATTATCTAGCCATTGTTGCCATGTTATTCTTAAGTCAAGCTACTTAGACCTTGATTAGTTATGTGAAGTAAATTACCTTGCAGGCCATGGGCCTGTTTATTTGCATTGCAGCATTAATCAATATTTATCTTACCTACATGTATTTATGTTGGCGTGATGGTACTAAGGGAGCACGCTTTATAGATGGAGGGAGAGTCTCTTTTGCCAGTGTTAAAATTCTGAAGTAATATCCCTGTATAATATATACAGAATCTGTGGTGAGGTATGGTTTTATTAGTGCTTCTTTTGGATGACTTTGTAAACTAGTTTATTGTACCAGTATGGGAAATAACCAGTGCCATGCCAAAGTCTTTTCAAGCCATGGCCTCAGGGCACAATTTATTGTCTGAACACAAACTTGTGAGCAGCATAAACCAAAGCAATTCCCCTGATCAATATAATCTGTAGCCCCCAGGAATGTTTCCCTTGTCTCAGTCCCCAGGAAAGAGGCTCCACAGTTTCCTTGAGTCCCCTGCTGAACCATGTGACTCATGAAGAGCCCTTAATATTTTCCTGGAAATTGTACTGTATCACACACTGCAGTTTTAGTCTTAATTTTGCTGCTAGTGAATAATCCAGCCATGCCAGTCATGCTGATAAAACTTTTATATCATGCAATGCTATCATGGATTATCTATTTATGTGGCATGTGGTCTTCAGACAGAATTAAATTCCTTTGTTTCTTCAGCAACGTGATACCTTAACAATTAGGACCAAATGTTTTTCCTTCAAGAAACTCTGATTTGTTGTTCTGAATTGACTCAAAAGCTGAGTTTTGATATTTCCTGTAAAAATGACAATTCAGAAGAACTTGGTTTTGAAACCCTGAAACGAGTTCCAATAACATCAAATTGACTTAGTAATATTGAAAATCTGCTGTTTAAGTAAGGTAAAAATGCAGTGTTTTGACTTTATCATTTTCATTAATTTTATTTTTGACCTTTATATTTAAAAAGTGAGGTTTAACACTCAGCTCAGTGGCATTTCTCTGTTTGTAACACAATAACTTTTTGAAGAACATATCTAATCAATTCCAAAATTTCTAGGTATCATTGGGAAGAAACCTATCAGTTTTGGTGATAGTGGAAAATACAGAACACTGGGAAAGCCTTTTTCCCAAACAGTGCCCATTTGATGTTGCACACAAAGAAGCACTGGTGAAGGCAATTCAGGGTTTGCCTACCCTTGAAACACTACAACTACTGTGGTGCTTCAGTGTAGATGCTATGTATGTTGATGAAAAGGGATCTCCTGTCACCATAGGTAATCCATCTCTCCAAGAGGCAGTAACTACTTTGATGGGAAGAGTTTTTCCCTCAGCTTGGCAGTGTCTACAGCAGGGGTTAGCTGAACTTAAGTATGCCACCCTGGGTGTGGATTTTTCACACCATTGAGTGATGTAGTGAGTGAGTGAGGATGTATGGGGGTCCAGGCCTGGACTGAGAGTGCTGCGTTAGATCAGGAGCTATATTAACTGAGTGAGCAGACGAGGCTGGATATTTGAATTGTGGCTACCTCCATACAATGCCTGTCTGAAGCAAGAACATTTACATTTGCCAAGTCTAAACTCTTTTAGTTCATCTAAACAGTGCCCATTTGGGGTTGAAGCCAGAGAGGCTCCTCTGCCTGCGGCACTAAAGAAGCACTGTTAAAGAGAGAGAGAGATGTCCAAAGCAGGCTGCAGGGGTGAAGTTTGGGTTTTAAGGTTAGGGTAAGAGGAGGGAGGGATGACTGGCTGAGTTCCCTCACATAACGCAATGCTACTCCTTAGTCTCCTCTGTCTGTATCACCAAATGGGTGCAATCAAGGGAAAATTGTTGACATGAAACTCCTAAAACAAAGTGAAGAGGAGCAGCTTAGATAATTTAACAATACAATTTAGGCTTAGTAGCAGTATCTTATAAAATAAGTACATGGGGTAGATACGGTTTTCTTATCCCTCTCACCACCTATCAGCTTGACTTAGATAAGCAACCTATGACCCGCTAGTATATTACAACATAAAAGTCTCATAGACTTTAAGGCCAGACGGAACCACTGTGGTCATGTAGTATCACCTTTTGCACATTGTAGGACACAGAACCTGGCCCCCTCACTCCTGTAATAAACCTTCAGCAAGTTGTCTTCTAGGAAATCGTCATGTTCCCTGTTGCGGCCGTTCTTTCTGCAGCTCTGCACACACTGGAGGTTTTGTTATCCTGTGCATGCAATGCTTATGACAATAGTGAAGAGCTGTGCAGACTACATGCTCCTGAGAGAGAGCAAAAAGTTCCATGTGTTTCGGTAACCAGGTTTGGTTCTTTAAAGGATTTGAAACCACAGACAGGGGAATACTTCTTTTTAGGGTCAAACAAAGATTTTTATTTTTCTATTTACTTTATAATTAATTTTTTATTTAAATCAATTCACTATCTTTGATTCTTTTAAGACAGTGTAATATGCAAATAAAAAGTAGAAAAACAGTACAGTTAAAAAAAAACAAGAAATAATAACTTCTCCTACAGATATACCCTCCTGATTTACTTTTAAACAATTTATGGAGTTAACAAATATATAATACTCACTTTAAGAAAGATAGAAGCATTGCTTAGATTCAGGAGATATTCTTTTCTTTATGTTTCTCCTTTTTTGGATTTTTCGTTGCAACTTACGACTGGTGGTGTTCCCCTTTCGGAGCTTATGTGTGGCAGCGAGATTCAGCACTGGGGAGGGAGCCCTGGTTGATCAGACTTAGCTTTTTGGATTCGCAACCCGTCCGCTCTTGGTCTGTTCCATCCAACATTATATACCCTATTTTGCTATTCCTCCACTCTTCTGACAATTGCTGATGTTAGATTTTTGTTGTCTCATTTTGCCCTTACAAAAACTTTCGTCTGCTCCTTTTGGGGTAATCAGCACTTTGTTGCATATTGCTGTCTGAGTGAGTTACTTCCCTAAAAGCGGGGTTACTGTTCATCCAATCAAATTTTGTTTTTATTTTACATCTCCTGTATCTCACGATGCTGCCTTTCCTTTACACTTACAATTAAACTGGTGCTCATTTGACATATTCTGGGAGGCCTCAATACCTTCCTTTCACAATGTGGTTTGCAGAATTTTTTTTTAAAGGCATGACCATTATGGAATACGGGTGGTATTATGAGATGCAGAAAGTTTCTTAATGGGTACTCGACGTCTTGCTTCTCTGTGCAGCGTATGGTGGGACAGAAATGAGTTGACAATATTGATCAAAAGACTGCACCTCAGGATGGTAAGTGTTAAATTGGAATACTTACACATGGTGCATACATTTTTACTCTCTGCAATGCCGAAGAAGGTGTGAGGAATTCCTTTCAGTTGCTGTGAAGAATACAAGTTGTTGCAGACATTTCATATCTTCACTACTGAAAGATATGTGGCAACAGAAAGTATTTTTCTAATTTCCAGGCTTTCGTTATTTGAATAAGTAACAAATTTCACATAGGAGCCCATTCTCTGGCCGGATTCTCTTCTCCTACCCTCCCCCCCCAACCCAAAAAAACCAAAACACCACCACCTCATGCTTTCCACGGGAAAGTGCTTTATCATCTTCTTACTATATATTTTAGAACTATGTTTCTGTCTGTCCCTCGGTCTGTGAGTCCATTTGTTCAAGTACTGCTCCTAAATGGTAAGAGTTGGGACCACCACATTTGGTATGCAGCATCCTCCTCTCATAACTTAAATCAGAAGTGTGAAAGTAAGCGGGGGCGCCCTTGTGCGCAGCTCCAGCAAGAGCTGGCAGAGCTGTGGCAAAAGCCAGCAGGGAGCTATTTAAAGAGCTGAGAGGGACTCAGACTGCAATAGGACAGTACCTGTGAGAAATTTTAAGTAACTTTCACTGCTGACTAAAACCAAGGTGAAGTGTTGCAGGAAAACGGGATGTGCTCGGAATGGGGCTGCTCTTCATAAAACCACACACAGAAAAGAGACAGAATCATCGGGCAGATGAAGGGGGCTGGCTGGGTGCCTGCCTTCCTCACTTTGTCCAGGACTGCCACAGCCCTAAGCTGGGGAGCATAGGGGGCAGACGAACCTGGACCTGCTCCAGCCAGGGGACATGCTTTCCCCCTGCTGTGCCCACTGGAGTTCTGGTGGCCATGGAAAGGTGCTTCTCATCTGGCACCAAGCTGCTGAGGTGAGAGAGGGTTGGAGGTGCACACTGGATTCCTCATCTCCAGCCCCACCCTGGATCAATGATTGAAAAATTAAGCATGTACGTTTTCAATTTATTAAAAAAAATA
This sequence comes from Pelodiscus sinensis, assembly GCF_052426305.1. Lineage (NCBI taxonomy): Eukaryota > Metazoa > Chordata > Testudines > Trionychidae > Pelodiscus > Pelodiscus sinensis. The sequence goes on along the minus strand of NC_143054.1, from coordinate 133,327,997 downwards.
ATTTAGTTACAGACCCGAGCAATGCTGAGTAAATCTTCTGGTATACAATATTAGTCCGTGTTGTGTTCTTCCTTATTAACTATGAACTTTAAGTGGAGGACCAGGAAGAATTTCTGAGTCCAGGATTTGCTGAAAAGGTTATTCAGCTGGCTCCTATTAATGTAGAATGCTGCTTTCTTCTCGGCATGTTTATTTTTTAAAATTTTCTCTGACTTGAGGCTTGCCTTGCCCCTTCTCCTTGAATTTAGGCATCACATTTTCCTTCCCTTTCACTAGATTGGCCTCTTGCTTTTTCTTAGTCTTTAGACTTGACTTTTTTCTTTTCTTTTTAACTTAAACTAGGACTTTTCTCTTCCCTTCGTTTTCAAACAAACCCTGTGTCCTGTTTATCTTGTAATTTGTTTATGACTCTTTGACTTATTCCCTACATAGCCTAGGATTCACCTGGATAGTTTGATTTAGCACTCAGAATTTCCTGACCAGGCTAACTATTTGAGCCAGTCCTTCAGATTTGTCATTGGGAGCTGTACAGCTTTAATCATAGCTTTTGTGTTTTGGAATGTAAAGCCTGGGTCTCATTGGAATTAAACCACAGTGTAAAAAGAGGAATTTCAGCATTCCTTTCTCAGGCATTGGGAGCACTGAAACTCTGTCTACTGTGGGTGTTCTATAAAACTCCAGTATTCCACTCTCTGGTGCTTTCCTGACATTCTCCTACTTGTCAGTCTGCCACTGACAGTTCTTTAACAAAGCCTTTTGAGGCCATCTCTTCTTCCTTAGTTCTATTTCATCTCTACTTGTTTTGACACATGTGACATAGTGGCCTTTTCCTCCCCTGCTATTTAGGGTATGTAGCTTCTCAGGCTGGGCACATTTTCCAGGAACAGTTGATATGTTTTGCCACATCTACATGTAGTTTCCCTTTTTTAGTACCTGTCTCCAAAGCCTTGTCTTGAAGCTGCTCATGATTTGTATTTTAGCTCTCCTACTAAACCTTATTACAGTTGAACTTACATTCTTGTATTTCCATCGGCTGTTCTGTAACTGGATTGCTCAGCTTTCCTAATGAAATGTAAGGGAACTAGTTTCTTCATCATTTCATATGAATTATGATCTGGATTTAGGCCTGGTGACATCTGCCTCATCTCTCCCTGTATAGACAAAACTTACTTGGTATGCACTGATCTTCTTGATGAATCCAAATGTAATGAGAAGCCACTTCAAGTGTTTTATTCATTTTGGCCACTCTGATTTATCAGCAAAGTTAGGGGGTTTTGGATGGATTGAAGGGAATAGTCAGTTAATTGGTCTTGAAAAATAATTACTGTTCCTTTTCAGACGTTTGGTGCTACTTCCCACCCTTTCTGCTTCTGTCTCTTTCATGCACCCTATTTGTCTTCTGTGAAGAGGTCCACTTTGTGGGGTCTGGGCCTCCATGCTGTAGCTGCTCTGGTTTTTGGCTGGCTGCACTGGTTGCTGGAAAGAGCTCCTTCTTAAAGTTAATTTTTCCTCTGCCTTGATCAATGTAATGTTTCTCTAATCTTCTTTTCAGGAAGCAAATCTTTCTAAGAACAGTGTTCAGAAATTCAAACCAACAAAAATAGTCCTGGCATGTTTATTAAACTGAGTTATTATTGGGCAGCCTAAGGTAAGACATTATTTTCATCCCTGCTGTGATACACCTTAAGGTACTGCATAATATCTTACCTATATCAGATAGGTGAAATATGTATTCTTAACTGGAACTTCCCAGCAGTGTGGAGTATTTGCACTTGTTGGAGGAGGCATACTCTTGGTTGAAAAATAATACTGAGTTGCTCCAATGTGAGAATATAGCCATTTTCAAGGAGTGAAATTAAGTTGTTCTGTGCCCCCCCCCCCCCCCCCACATTGCACTGGCATCCTTTGGGGGAAACTCTTGATATGCTTACCAAGTATTTCCCACCTCAGGCATTCAAAAGCCAAGACCTTACCATGAAAATAATGAGATTTAAAAATAACAGTAATAAACTTGATGTTCTGTTTATCTGCCTTCTGGTTTTTGAGTCTCTAGGGTATAGTTAGGTCACATTTTCAAGCCTTTCAATGAAATCCTGAGGACTGGAAATATATTTCTCCTCTTTAAACAAATGCTGAGATTCTCACCTATTGATGCACCTCCAGGAGATGGAACTTTAAGGGGAAAAAAAAACACAGCAAGACTTGCAATGAAAAGTGTTGTCGACACTGCAATAAAGGCTGCAAGCAGAACATCCCCTCAACCAAATAATACTATTGTACAGGGAGAGAGCTTCATGAGAGAATTTAATGGCGCACAGAAGGTTCAAAATCCTGACTTCCCTTCCATGCCATTTGGTTTTCTTTTCTCTCTCTTTTTCCTATCGTCTTACTTTTTCTACATATACCCATTTGATTTCCACCTTTTCACCGAACGCCTTTGTTCCCCCCATCTTTTCTTCATTACTTCTCATTCTTTTTCTTTTCTATTTCCCCCTTTCAAGCAAGCCTCTGCCTAAATCACTGCAGCCAAGCATCCTCTTTTCTCTATCTCTGCCCCTTTCTCTTCCCCTCTCTCCTTTTCTGATCAGTCACCCATGCTTCTCTGGTAAGCTCTCCACAGCGCTGTAAAAAGGGATCGAAAAGAAGTCTTATCAAGAACGAAAGCCCGTCTTTATGGAGAACTTTTATGTGCTGCTTTGACCTTGAAGTGATAGTTTTACCCAGTGCGCAGCTGCCTGTGAGGCACTCTGTATGAGTCATAGGAATTATGGGCAGCAGTGCACTGATTAGAACAATATGCCATATCCCAGTGTGCTGCCCACTGGCACCAACTCTCTTCTCCACTCCAGCAGCAACTCTCACCTCTTTGCTTTATAGATATTGTGCAGCGCACTACAAGCAGTTATAGCAGCTGGTGGGATGGGTTTTTTCCCTCCTCATGGAGGTCCAATTTTGTGAGTAGACAACACCAGCATCTTTTCAGTCTACCAAAAATGCATTCAATTGCCATTTTGCACCTCCGGAGCCAATAGTTGAATCTCTTCTTAGTGATGTCAAGGTGGCCACTGTCAAGTTTTTATGAAATTGGGGAGCAAGTTCTAGGCCGACTCCTCCAGGATCACTACTGGCATTTCAACGTTCCCAATGGTAATCTGCTGATCAGGAAAGAAAGTCCATGCTTGAAGCTTTCTGAGCACTAATCTTAAAGATGCAAACATTGATATAATTAACCAGCTAACATTGATATAAGTGATGCAACCCCTGTGATCCACCAACTATTGCATAACCATAGTAAGTAAGCACTTTTGCTGATGTGTTTTGTGGCAAGGTGTTGTAATGACAAACTGCAGATTGCTAGGAGTCACAGTTGTGCATAGCAGAAGTGATTAATGGACCTGCATTTTTCCGCGACAGTGGCTCCCAAAGTAGATTTTCCAGTTCCAAAATGTTTTTCCGCTGACAGTTAGCAATCCAGCGTTGAAAGTTTCCACAGCACTATTGCCACTCAACTCTCAGCAATCATCGCAGTTCTTATTCTGGTGTCCCTGCACTGGAGTGTTGGGGTGCACTCATCACACAGATCTAGAAATGTGGCCTTTCTCATTCAAAATTTCTGCAACTGCTCATTAGCCCAAGCCTATCTTAGAATGCGATCCCACATGTCAGTACTTGTTTCTTCTACCTGGAAGATGTGCTTCACCATCTGCAGCTGCTCCATGAATGACATTAACAATCTTGAATTGGTTCTCACAGCAATCCAATAAATAATTATATTTCCTGCTGATTGGGTGGTTCTTACAGTCTGAAAATACTACAAGGTTCTGCATTCCATGCTTGCAATGCTTATGACTGCTCTGTGTTTCTGTCATTAGTGGCAGACATTAAGAAGGGCCTTGCAGATTTCTAGGATTCTTTAAAAAGGCATGACAATTTTTGGGTATAGGTGATATGGGATGGAAACAATTGCATACTGGGGAGTTGACAGTTTCCAGTTACCTCTGTGGGACTTATTTTTGCCCCGCAACGCGTTTCCAAAATTTCCAAAACACTATGCACTAGAGAATGGCGAGCAGCATACTAGAATACCAACCCATGGTGGACTGCACTGTGTATCAACACAAGCATTCCTGCTAGGAGCTAAGTACACATGTACACACACAATATACTATCTGTAGCGGTTTTATACTGATGTAACTTGTGTTGACCTAAGTTTGCATTGTATTTATGGCCAGACACAAGATTTTCAGCTATACAGAGCTCTTCTTCAATTCTGGAAAAGGTAAGTGGAGTGTCACTGCTAAATATGAGGTAGAACAGATTATTAAGCATAGGAGTTAATGCATGTTGCAAATGGCCCACTTAATTTTGAATGGTTCTTTAACACCTCTGCAATCAGAACAAAGAGACATAAAACCAGTATCCCTTCTGAGTCCCTGATTTTTAGTGTCTAGTCCAGGCGATAAAAACAATGGACTGAAGAAAGCTAGTGGTTTCATTTCTCTTCTCAACAATCTCTTACCTCACTAACCCTTCTTTGTCCTGTGACTGCAGAAGTGTTCATGGACCATTTTATTTTGAATGATCCCTGGCAACTTCTGCTAACTCTTTTATGCTTAACAATCTGTTCTGCCTTGTATTGAGCTATCCTGCTCTGAGCCTCTGATTATCTTTATCAGACTTTTGAAGAGAAACTCTATGTAGTTCCAAAGCTTGTAAGTTTGTCCAATAAAAAATACTACCTCACTCACCTTGTGTCTCTCCTGTCCTGAGACTAATGTGGCTACAACACTGCAAAAGAAAATAATCATTATATTCTCTCTTATGTATATGTAAATAATACTGATAACTGAATTCTTAAGAACTAAAACCTGTAACTGTGCTGCTGGACGTACCGCAATTTTCATCTTTATTGACTCCTGGGAATGGAGAGACTCCCACATGCATCCTATTTAAAATAAATATAGTATTAAACTAGATGACAATGCTTACTTTTTTTTCCTAATTTGAGTTCTGCAGGTAATTAAGAGAGGAAAATATGGACTGAATTGATCCTGTTTCCAGTGAAGCTCTGGGTAGTATAAAGTTCAAAACCAATCAGGTTTATTGTAAGGTGTCCCCTGGATAGACATTTCTGAAGAAGTTTACTGATGAGGAGAAAAAGGAAAATGACCATGCTCTGAAATGGAACTATCTAGTTGAGAGAAAAAGAAAAAGCCGCACGGAAACAAAAAAAGCAGTGGCTCTTTGGTCATTCCCAAAATACGTACAACTTTTTAAATTAACAAGCATCCATCCTCTCCATTCATTGGAAGTCATGCATATTCTCTCTTTATTTGATTGGTTAAGAAGTCTTTCCATCATCATATGTGATTATGAACTCTGTAACCCCCAAAAGTAAAAATGGCGAAGAGAAAGAGACATGAAGAGTACCAGCATTTTCAAAAACAATGGACAGGCTTGTATGCATTTGTGGATAGGTCTAGATCTCCACACTGTCTCATTTGCAGAGAGAGACTGTGTTCTCAAACAACTCCCATCTTCGCTCCCCAAATTTCATAACAAAGCATGCAGCATTACTACAAAATAACCCAAGGACGATGCATGGGTGGGGAAAAAAAGCAACACAAAAATAAACATTGGACAAAATAGCCTGCTGGCATGGTCAAAAAAAAAGGTGGGAACTTAAACTCGGCAAGTTTTGCAAGCTCATATAGCATTATTCAAGAGGGAAGCCTTTCACTGACTGAGATTACATGGACGGATGCATGCTAAAAATTGGTCATGAACTATTTTGATGAGTTTCACAAGGACAAAATCTTACAGAAAATTCAAGACATGCCATTATTGGCAAAACCAGTTCATAACAGAGCTGTGAAAATGACCCATCAAACTGACAAGGAAGAAATGCAAAATTTGAGTACAGCTACTTATTTTTCGTTTGCTTTGGACAAGACAACCGACATATGTGACATTAATCAGTTGTGTGTTCTGGAAAAATATATTTGTGGAAATGCTATGCATGAAGAAATGATTGAGATATGGCCAATGTAAAATCAAACAAGGAGCAAAGACATGCTTAAAACTGTGCTGAACTTTGTCAATGAGAAATACAGTTGGATAATCTTGTGTCTGTGCATACAGATGGTACATTTAGCACTGTTGGCAAATAGGGGGGGATTCCTTACTCTTGTCAGGACAGCTGAACCACCTGCTTTTGAACATTGTGTATCAGGAGGCACTTTGTGTGCCATCTCGTGGAACCAAACTCAGAAATGTAATGGGCTTGGTCGTTCGTATTGTCTATGGATTCTTGCCTGAGTCCTTAATCACCATCAATTTCAGTCACTGATCGAGGAAGTAGACTCGGAATACACCTATCTACTAATGCACAATGTTTACTGGTTATCTCATGACAAAGGTCATTTGAATGAGTTGAATCTAAAGCTACAAGGGCAATGAAATACAGTCCTGACTCTGCAGCAGGCAGTATTTGGATGTGACTAAAAATTCACTGTCTTCATCAAAGATATCGAAGCGGGCAGACTGGCACATTTTAAAAGATTATGACTGTTTTATGGTTCGTATCAGAGAGAGAATCCAGATAATAGCCTTGATTTTCAGCAGCTTTCTGGGTTTGTTTTTGAGCTCTTGATGGTATTCGAGTCTTGTTTTGTTGACTTTTGCAAATACAGTGCTCTGTTTAAGTTTATGATTCGTCCACATAAAGTGTCTGTTGGAGAACTGGATTTGACAATCATTCCAGGCAGCTCAGTCAGTGATTTGGAAATGAAAATAGCAGATTTCAAGGAGTCGGATATCTGGGTGGAAAAATTTGTCAAGATGAATTCTGATTAAAAGCATCTTGCTTAACAATGTGAAGAATTGGCAAAATTGCACAAATGGGTTGACATGAAGAAATTGGAGCACAATGATAATCTGATTCTGTCAACTTGGAAAGAACTTCCTGTCACATACAACACCATGCAGAATGCTTGGCCTTACTTTCAGTGTTTGACTCCTCTTATATATATGAGCAGGCTTTCTCTCACTTGAATCCTATCAAAGGTAATTTGTGCTCAAGATTGACAGAAGACAGCCTGAATGCATGCATGAAGCTGAATTTCACCAGTTATGTTAACTTCAAAGAAATATGTGAAAAGATTCAGAAGCAGAAGTCCCATTAAATAAAGTCCTTGAATACAATGTTTCATTTATGCTATTATTAATCATCTTGTCAATTATTAGTAATATTAAGTTGCATAATTTTCAGTCATGCAAATGGAAATTTTTATTCTGGCTCTTTGTTGACCACTTGTTCTGATTTTTGATGTAGTTGACTCTTTGGTTTGAAAAGGTTGCCGACAACTGATCTAGAAGATTAAATTGACTGCTGTACTTTCACTCCCTGAACCCTGGTTTGAGTTCTGCCTCTCCTAAACTACTACCTTCCAGCCCACAGTCGGAGCTCTGAAATCTTCCCAAAATTTGTACGTTTGGTAGGGTAGTGTCACAAGATCCACTTTTACAGGAGGCATACTACCAATGCCTCTCAAACACTTTTGCCCTGGAACTACCCACTACCCAATGAAGCATTTACTCTGCAGTGGCAAAATCTTCCAAAGGTCATGTTAACATCTTGATGTTAATTTATTTTGGGAATCTTACAGTTCCATGTCCCTTCCCACAAGATCAGAGGTTCCTGTGAATCCCAGAGCTGGTACTCTGCTCTTCGGGGTCCCTCTGCTGTATTCAGTATACAGAAGAGGGGAGCAATAGGTCCACATTTTCAAAAGGATGTTTTCTGAGTCATTAGAAATAAGAAATACAAGAAACTATAACTACTCAGCTCTAGTATGAGTCAGTCACTTTTGCCACCTGCTGGACTTTGGATGCAATTTCAGCATAAGTTGCAATGATGGCTGTAACTTTTATTTTCTGCATATTAAATCATATATTCAGTGAAAATACTGAACATTGTTATAGGACATTAAAAATAGCAATTTCCAAACCAGTGCAAATAGCTGACTAAAACATTAAAAAAATCCCATCTGATGATACCAGTAGCTCAAGATAAATTAAGAAAAATATTTGAAACAAGCAATAGTCGTTGGCAAATATGGTTACTTACAATCCCATAGCACATTTTCCATAGCTTTTAAAAATATTTTCAGCAGATTATATGCAGAAATACCAAACTTTACAGTAGTGTCATAAGATGTACTTACGCTGAACAAGAAATGTGCACAACAGTGAGAAATGTTAGCTGTTTTTTTCTTCAGGATTTAAAGCATTGTCTGTTAAGAAACAGGGTTTATAAAAAAATGTAACTTGGAAATACATACTTTTCTTGGTAGTACTTACAAAAAGCTATATTTAATAACTGGGTCACTGAAATCAGGCAAACAAAATATTTAGCTCTCATTAAAAAAGCAATATTTAACTATGAAACAAATTATATATAGCGTGTTAGACAAAAAGTAGAAGATAAATATACATTGGTGTTTAAAGTACTTAGGTAAGATAGGGTATGTCTACACTACAAAGTTAGTTCGAACTAACGTCCGTTAGTTCGAACTAACTTTCCTAGGCGCTACACTAGCGCTCCGTTAGTTCGAACTTAATTCGAACTAACGGAGCGCTTAGTTCGAACTAGGTAAACCTCATTGTACGAGGACTAATGCCTAGTTCGAACTAGCTAGTTCGAATTAAGGGCTGAGTAGACCCTTAATTCGAACTAGTGGGAAGCTAAGGCTTCCCAGGTTTCCCTGGTGGCCACTCTGGCCAACACCAGGGAAACTCTATTGCCCCACTCCCGGCCCCGGAGCCCTTAAAGGGCCACGGGCTGGCTACTCACTTTGTGCCAGTTGCAAGGCTGCAAGCACCCGTGCCTGCACAGCCTGCACCTGCCACAGGATGAGCCAGCCATCCGAGGGCTCCCAGCCCTCCACTGCTCCCCAGGACCAGCCTGGCGGCTCCCAGGAGCCTGCCCGGGGGCACAAAAGGCGGGCACCCGCCTGGTCAAGTGTGGAGATCGTGGACCTCATCGAGGTTTGGGGGGAAGCCTCCAATGTCCACGATCTCCGCACTAGCCACCAGAACGCGGCCGTCTACGGACGCATGGCTGCCAGCCTGGCCGCCAGGGGCCACCAGCACAGCCGGGAGCAGGTGCGCTGCAAAATTAAGGACTTGCGGCAGTCCTACTCCCGGGCCTGCCTGCCAGGGGCTGACCCGGAGGCCTGTCCCCACTTCCATGCCCTGGACCGCATCCTGGGGCCTCATGCTATCCCTGCCCCCCGGGACGTGATTGACCCCAGGGCAGAGGGACCGCTCCTGGACACGGAGGAGGAGGAAGAGGGCTCTGAGAGCCAGGAGCCTGCCGCCAGCCTGCCCAGGACCCGGGACCCCCGAGGCACGCCACAGAGCCGCTCGCCTGCGTCGTCTGAGGCTGGGGAGGTGTCCACCTGTGAGTACCCTCGTGTTCCCCTTATGTGTACGGGGGGCTGGGGCGAGAGGGAGCCCCGGGACCGTGCGCCTGGGCCTTGCCCACCACAGAGCAGCAGCTGGGGATCCTGCAGGGGCCCTGGCCTTGCAGAGGGGAGCTGGGTTTCACACACCTGGGCCTCTGGGGTAATTGACCGCTGGTCTTCTTGCACCACAGCCGCAGCACCTGGGCCTGCAGGGCGCACCACCCTGCCTGCAGCAGCCGCCCGCGCCCGGGCAAGCAGGACAGCCAGGAACCAGGAGGACTACCAGAGGCGGCACCTCCGGTTCCTGGATCGACAGCTCCGTCTCCAGGACCACTGGGTCCAGGAGGACCTCATGCTGCGCCGGAGGAGTCTGGAGGCCCTGAAGGAGCAGGGCCGTGCTCTGCGAGGCCACCTCCAGAGCCTGCTGGACCGCTTCCCATTTCCTCCTCCACCTGCTCCTCCTCTTGCTCCCCCTGCTCCCGCTCCTGCTTCCGCTCCTGCTTCCTCCACACCCCCTGTCCCTCCTGCCCCCCCTCCACAACCATTCCCCACCGACGCCCCCGGACCCGCATTGTGGCGAGACGGGAGAGGCAGCCGGACTCCCACCCCTGAGCTTTCCTTTCCCTTCCTCCCTTCCCTCCCCTTCCCTTCCAGCTCCCTCGTCCCAGGTTTCCCCCTCCCCTCTCTCACCCTCATTCCTCCCTTCCCGCACCCAGTTATGTTAAATAAACAGACGTTTTTGTTTCAAAAACAGGTGTCTTTATTGTACAGTAGATAGGGAGGGGAAAAGGGAAGGGGGGTAGGGTGGAAGAAGGCCCCAGTGGGGCATGCAGGGAGAGGTCAGTCCTCCTCCTCCTCCTCCACCAGGAAGCTCTCCCGCAGGGCTTCCCGGATCCGGACGGCCCCCCGCTGGGCTTCCTGGATGGCGGTGGTGCAGGGCTGACCGTAGTGTCCAGCCATGCGGTCCGCCTCAGCCATCCAGGCTGGCAGGAAAGCCTCCCCCTTCCGCTCACACAAATTGTGGAGCACACAACATGCCGCCACCACGGGAGGGATGTTGTGCTCGGCCAGGTCCAGACGGGTGAGGAGGCATCGAAAGCGGGCTTTCAGTCGCCCGACGGCCCCCTCCACCACGATGCGGGCCCTGGTCAGCCTGGCATTGAAGGCCTGGCGGGAGGGATTGAGGTGCCCCGTGTAGGGCTTCATGAGCCAGGGCTGCAGTGGGTAGGCGGCATCCCCCACCAGGCACACAGGCATGTCCACGTCCCCGACCCTGATGTGGCGGTCGGGGAAGAAGGTCCCGTCCTGCAGCCGCTGGCACACGGAGGAGTTGCGGTACACCCGTGCGTCGTGTGCTTTGCCGGACCAGCCCACATTAATGTCCGTGAACTGTCCCCGGTGGTCACACACGGCCTGCAGGATCACAGAGAAGTACCCCTTTCTGTTGACGTACCGGGACGCCTGGTGTTCCGGGGCACGGATGGGGATGTGCGTCCCGTCGATGGCCCCCCCGTAGTTGGGGAAGCCGAGGGCGCCGAATCCCCGGATGATGGCGTCCGGGTCGGCGAGGCGGACCACCCTGCGGAGCAGCACCCGGTTGATGGCCTTGACCACCTGCGGAGAGAGACACAGCAAAGCGCCAATCAGTGGGGCGCCCAGGTGGCTGGGAGCGTGCGTGTCCTGGCAGTGCCCCGCGCCCCACTCCCGGAAGCAACCCCCCTGGCGGCGTGTAATACGGCCGGGACAGCCCGACCCCTCTGGTGCGGGGCACTTTCGCCTCCTCCCCCCCCCCCCTTTGTCCCTGGGGCGGCCCATCCCCTCCTCGCAGCCCACCTCCCCCCCGGCTCGGTGGCCGACGAGTGCCTTACCTGCATGAGCACCGCTCCGACGGTGGATCTCCCCACGCCGAACTGGTTCCCGACGGATCGGTAGCTGTCCGGCGTGGAGAGCTTCCAGAGGGCGATGGCCACCCACTTCTGGAGGGGGATGGCGGGTCTCATGCGAGTGTCCCTTCTCTGCAGGGCAGGGGCGAGCCACTCGCAGAGCTCCAGGAAGGTGTCCCTCCTCATCCTGAAGTTCTGGGTCCACTGTCGGTCTTCCCAGCGCTCCAGGACGATGCGGTCCCACCAGTCGCTGCTGGTGTCCAGAAGCCAGACGCGGCGGGGCACGCCGGTGCTGGGGCGCCTCCGCGGCTCCTCCACGGCCCCAAGGGCGGCCAGGCGGAGAGGCAGGGGGCTGACGTTCCCCAGGTGGTGCCAGGCAGCCTCGAGCCATTGCTGGCAGGCTTGCAGCAGCAAGTCCAGAAAGTGCACCAGAAGGTGCAGGGCGAGCTGTGGCTCCATGTTGCCACCTGCGGCGGCCCCCCCCGAAGGGAAGCACCGACACAGACGGGCACAGAGACCAACGCTTTGCTGTCCCTCGGCGAGGTTGGCAAGCAAGCAGGAAAAGCTGAGAACCGGCTGTCCAGGGGGGTCCCTTTAAGCACGAGCCTCAGATAGCCTCAGACAGCAGCCACGCAAAGCAACTACTGACCTGATGCCCTGCCAGAACCGGTTTCAGCTGCCCTTAAATGCCCCCTGCGTCCAATCAGTGTGGACGCGCTAGTTCGAATTAGCAAAACGCTAATTCGAACTAGTTTTTAGTTCTAGACGCGTTAGTTCGAATTAGCTTACTTCGAATTAACTAATTCGAACTAAGTTAGTTCGAACTAGTGCTGTAGTGTAGACATACCCTTAGATAGTTAGATTATCTAATCTTCCTCTTCCTATTGAATCTGCTTAATCTAGGTTTGCATTGTTACAGGTCAATATTAATACTGTTCAAGAAACAAGTATTGTATGTACTTATAAGTTCCTATGTATTTCTAACAAGTAACATTTTGCTTTTGATTGTACTGGTTTATCTGCAACTGAGTTAATAAGTCAATACTTGAAAGAAAGAGAAGATGTGTGCGCAGAGATTGCAGATGCCCACACCCAGAACAGGGCGCGGGATGGGCACAGACCCGGGGGGAAGACTCGGCTCCTATCCCCCCAGTCTAAACGGAGGGAGGGGTTCAGGAGCAGACCCGGCCCAGAATCCATCGAGGGGATGCAGAGGAGCCCCGAGAGCAGGGGTGCCCTCCTCAGGGATAGGCAAGCCAAGTGCTATCACTGTGGCCGATCTGGCCATATAAGGCCTGACTGTCCAGACCTAAGGAGCAGCCCCAGGCTGGGGGCTCCCAGCCGTTCTATAAGCACCAATTCAATTACAGTGTGCACGCAGGCTGGGCTCTTGGACCCCAGCGAGGCCCCTGACACCACCCTGGGTCCAGATGTGAGCGATGCAGTAGCTAATGTTAACAATGTAACCTACGGAGGAGTGAGGGGGGGCAGTGAGCTCACCCGGTATGTCAGGATGGAGGCGTGGAAGGGCAGTGAGAAGTTTATGGGGGAGGCGAAGGTCAATGGAGTTGGATGCAGTGGCTGGCGAGACACTGGCTCGGACATCACAATAGTCAAGGGGCACCTGGTGAGACCGGAGGACATGGTGCCCGGGGACAGTATAACCATAGTGGCCTTCTCGGAGTACTCGGTGAGCCTGCCTGTAGCTAGAGTCCATCTCGAGTGGGGGGACTTCAGGGGGCAGGTGTTGGTGGCTGTCCGGGACTTGATTCCCGCGGATGTCTTGGTGGGGTGTCGGAGGGGTTTTGCTCGGGAGGCTTCAGGCAGGCTGCTGAAGCGCTCTGTGAGACTGGTTTGTGGCCTGTTTGGAGAGGTCGCCAGTCAGGGGGACTGTAAGGAGCCCCGGATTTGAGCAATTCGCCCTGAGCGGACGCCCTCAGCTGTGCCCAGACACGGCCCGGTCCTTCACAGAGGGCCTGGACCCTGTTATCATATCCCCCTCCTTTTGATTGGTAGCCCTTCCTTCCAACTGACTTTGACCACTGGGCTGCACTGTCCTGGATACAAGGATTCTAGCCATTAGGCCACACTGCCCTGCTGAGAAAGCGGTGCAGTAAAGCCCAGCAGCCAAACAGGGGCAAATGGTTAAAGTTGGCAACTCAGGGTGAATTTACTGACTTTGGCCATTAGGCCTCATTGCCCTGTCAAGAAAGGCAAATTTATGGACTCAGACCACCCTGTCTTCCTGGGGTGAAGGTACTGATTAAAGCTGACCTAGGCCATCCCTGCTAAGAGAGGTAAACTGATTGACTTCGGGCATTGGGCCACATTGCCTAGCTAGCAGGAGTGAGTACATTGACTCTAGCCATTAGGCATCACTGTCCTGATGAGAAGGGTGACTCTATAGACTCTGGCCATCAAGCCTTACTCAGGACCATGCACCCCTTCAAAGAAGAGAAAGCATGTAGACTGGGGTTAGGATTGTAATGGGGTGCACTTGGCTCGCACTGGTCAGAATTTTCCCCAACCCTGTCACAAGGAGCAATTGCAGAAGCAGGTAAAGAAGGGATTGCAGCACCAGGAATGTAAAATGGGGCCACTACTTTCCCTAACAGCCCAGGAACCAGCACTGCTCAGGGGAGAACCCTACCACCACCCACGAGCTGTAGAAGCCAGATGGTGCCTCCCCCTGCCAATGTAGCCTTGAGGGAAAAACTTCAAAGAAGAGCCAGGCTGAGACTCCAGCCTGTAGGGACAGGAGCAACCAGCAGAGACCTCTGGGCATTCGAAACTGGCTGCAGTTCTGACTGGACTGTTTCTATCCTGTACTGATTGGCAATTTCCTTGAACCCCTGTTCCCAATCTCTTCACTTTAACTTCATTCCACACTTGCCTCTTTTATCTTCCCCTCTTCTTCCCTATCCTTTCCTCTTTGTCCCTTTCCCTCCTTTTTCTCCATTTAGTTGATTCCCCTTTGAACTAATCTCTCCTCTCCCCAAATAAACATGGTCCTAACAGGAGGTTTCTGGACATCACAGGCATTAATTGTAAACACTTAGGGACCAGGATTGTCTGTGACTCTGTACAGCACTTAGCACCATGAGGCCCTGTTCTTGATTGGCCCTTAGGCACTACTGTAATAAATGTATCAATTGAGCGTGTTGTTAGCACACTTGGAGTAGTTTGATCAAAATTTTCCAATAAGCTGTGTGTGTTGAAAAAGCCACTAGGAGGTAAAAATCCATTTTTACCTAAGGGCAGATATAAAAGAATGGTAGGTCTAATTAATTAGCACATTGGGGACTCGATTACAATGTTCCTGCATTCTACTCAGAATTGCAAGCTCTTTATTTTGGACAGTGTGTTTGCCATCCAAACACAGTAGACTCTCTCTCATGCTTATATATTTTGGCTTATAATGACAGGTGCCCAAAGTGCAGAGTTACATGAGTATGGCGAAAAGTAGGGAAACTGTAGGTTTGTATAATTCCACCTAAAGCAATGTCTACACTCCAAAATTAAGTTGACCTAATTACATCAGCATATAGCCACTGCAGTAATTACATCATTTGTGCACATTTATACTTTCTCCTTGTGTTGGTGGTGCACATCCTCGCCAGGAATGCTTGTATCGATTGTACTGTTAGAGTGGGGCATTGCGAGATCTCATGAAAGACAGTAATGATTGATGCAGGTAATGCAGTGTCTACACTGACATTGTGTCTGTCAACTGAAGTACATCAGGATTGATTCTATGTCACTCATAGAGATGGAGTTATTAACTTAGCATAGCTGGGCAGTTTCATTGAGGGGAACAAAATATAAGCGTAGAAACTTCCATAGTTAGGTTGATGTGAGCTGCCTTGCATTGACGTAAATCTGGTCTACACTACAGAGTTAACACCAATATTGGTCTGTCTCCTATTTGCGATTAAACCAATTCTAGCTGTTTTTGAGCCTGCTGCTGTATCCAAGTCAGGGCCTCTACTGGCAGAGCTGCATACATCACCACAGCTCACTCACAACTACTTCCAGTTCGGAGACAATTTGTATCTTCCAGTTAGCAGCACAGCCATGGGCATCCAAATGGCACCACAATATGCCAACATCTTCATGGTTGACCTTGAACAACATTTCCTCAGCTCTCGCCCCCCTAAGACTTCTACTCTACTTAAGCTACATCGATGACATCTTCATCATATGGACCCACAGGAAAGAAATCCTTGAAGAATTTCAGAGGGATTTTAACAACTTTCACCCCACCATCAACCTCAGTCTGGATCAGTCCACATGAGAAATCCACTTTCTTGACACTACAGTACAATTAAATGATGGACACATTTCCACCACCCTATACCAGAAACCTACTGACCGCTACACTTACTTTCATGCCTCTAGCTTCCATCCCAGACACATTTCCCAATCTGTTGTGTACAGCCCTAAGATACAACCATATTGGCTCCAATCCCACAGACAGAGACGAAACACCTACAGAATCTATATAGAGCATTCTTAAAACTAAAATACCCACCCGGAGAAGTGAAAAAACAGATTGACAGAGCCAAAAAAGTACCCAGACATGAGCTACTTCGAGAGTCCCAGAAGAGAAAACAACCGAATTCCACTTACCACCTACAGTCTTTAACTTAAGCCCCTCCAATGCATTATCAACAATTTACAACCTATCCTGGAAAATGATCCTTCACTCTGAGGCCTTGGGGGAAAGGCCAGTTCTCACTTATAGACAACCCCCTAGTCTCAAACAAATTCTTTCCAGTAGCCATGCAACACACTTCCATCATAATGATCCAGGAACCCACCCTTGCAATCAGCCCCGGTGCCAACTCTGTCCACACATCTACACAAGTGATTTCATCACTGGACCCAATGACATCAGCCACCAAATCAAAGGCTCATTTAACTGCACATCCATTAATGAGATCTATGCCAGCAATGCCCCAATGCCATGTATATTGGCCAAACTGGACATTCTCTACGGGAGAGTAAATGGATACAAATCAGATATTCGAAAAGGCAATATACAAAAACCTGTTGGAGAACACGTTAATCTTTCTGGACACTCATTAATGGCTCTCCAAGTTGACATTTTGTTTCAGACCAATTCCACAAGCCAAATATACAGAGAAGGATTGGAACTTAACTTCATTCACAAGTTTAATTCTTATGCTAACAGTCTGAACTGGGATAGAGGATGGCTTGCACTCTATCATCCACCTTTTAATGATTTAACCAACCAGTAGAGGTGCTAATGGTTCTTAACAGCCCCTTGTAACAATTTGAACTATCTACTCACTGTCTGTCTTTCTTTTTCTCCCCTCCCTTCCCTCCCCCCCCCCCCCGCCACTTCCCTTATTCATTCTTAGATCTGGACTTATTATACTCCAGTCATCTGAAGAAGTGGGTTTTGCCCACAAAAGCTCATGCCACCATCTACATGTTTTGTTAGTCTTTAAGGTGCTACTAGACTATTTGTTGTTTAAGTTTTTCCTGTTAGACTAACTCGGCTACCCCTCTGAAGCCATAGCTGCTGTGACCTTGATGCTTGGTGTACACCAAAGGGCCTCACTAACATGGGGAACACTGCTTAGAGATGTAAAAAGCGCCATTATCTAAAGTCGTTCCTCTAGTGCCTAAGAGACATTGTGGGTTGCACGGGCATAACACTTCCCTCCGCCACAGTTGGGTGCTGAATTTGAGTCTCCTTTCATTCTTTTTTCATAATTTAATCTTATTTATAAAGTGAATCCATCTACCTAGTCAGGCCCATGCTTCTCTGTAGGCCAACGGCCAAATTGTCTGATATGTAAATGACTGAAACTCCATTGAAGCCAAGGGAGCTGCTCCCATTTTCACTAGTAGGGAATTGAGATCACAAAAGATACCTAAGGTTCAGTGCACCTTCTGGGACTAGTTTCAGACTCTTCACAATCACTGGATGATTAAATCACTCATGAACTCGAATTATATTCTCAGTGGTTAGTTCATTAGGCTACTGCATTAAGCTAAGCTATCCAATATTAAACATCTGAACAATAGCTTTCAGCAACTCTGCAATGAATATGGCTATTAATCTAGTATGGTAAATGATTATAGCAGTTCATTGAAATTATACCAGACATACTGCACATGAAGACAAAACTCAGTTCCACAAGGCTGATATTATTAGACGGGGGACCAAATAATGTTGTAGTTAATAGCTACTTGTTAAAAAAAAAGCCATGTTACTGTGTTTGTACATATGTGGTTCGCTAGACCACACAGCTAAGAGAGCAGTCGGGTTGGGTTCAAGTATGTCAGCCCTACAATGGTAAAGGCCCTTTTCCCCATGAGGTGAAAAGTGGCTACCTCAGATCTACAACAGACACCTGAATGCATTAAGAATTACTTGTGACCTTTCACACTCCCTTTTGGTGAGAGAGGGAAGACAGACAAGCTCTCCTGACGAGTAGGCTAGTGGCAGCAGGGAGAAAATATTTTGCCTGGATGGAAAGCTGCTCTCATTCCTACAGGGGAAGCAACCAAGCCAGCTGCCTGTTAATGGAAGGATTGGAACCCCAGAGCCCCCATAACAAGGCAACACCCCACAGATGGGACAGGGAAAGATATGCCTTGTTCTGTTGTGCTTTTTGTGGATTTAGTTTGGCTGAAGAGTGCCCCTGGTGCCTATCCGGAGGCTTACCTTATGAAAAAGTAAAAAATAAAACACAAGGGGAGAATAAAAAGCCCCTCCGCTGCCAGAGGAGGAAATGCTGAGCTCAGTCAAGAGAAGAAGGTGCCTTCCCACAATATTAATGCTGAAGACATTTTTTAATAAAGAAGTTTTTATAAAACAAAAACAGGTTGTTGTTATACCAAATACTGCTTTGGAAAACATGCAGAGAATAGCATGTATTGTAGTTATTTGCTGAATAAATTCATTTCAAGTATTTGTTAGAGTTAATCGTATACTACTGCTTTTTTATATTTATAGTGCTGTTCAAGTTAAGAATTGGGACCTTGCAATGATATAGCTCTCCCTAGTGGTGAAAAATAGCTTTCATTTGTTTTTGTTTTTGAATCTGGCAAAAACAACCTATAAGAAGCATGGGGGAAAGAGAATGCAAGAAAGATTGTGCTAGATGATATTGATTCGTGTCCCTCACTTCGCTGTTTTGAATGTAGATAAACTGTGACAGCCTTTAGAACTAATAGTTACTGGAGGAAGTACAATTCTGCTATCCATGTCTCTTTGTAGTGAAACAAAACTTCCTAGCAGGTTCAGTAATACTTTGATTACACTGAAGTATATTTTGCTCCTAATCTTGCACCCACTGACTTCAGTGGCAGTATGCCTATTTATTTTGTTATGTGCAGGATCAGTCTCTTTGTGTTTCTTATTTACAGGCTTATGTTGAATAACTTTATAATGGAGAAGTACTTACGTGTGCTGTTTTGAACATTGTAATTGACATTTTAAGAGCCAGATCCTGCCCTTGTACATAGCAATAAGGGGCATGCAGGCTCTGTACTCAGATAGGGGAGCTCTGCTCTGGCATGACCATTCCTCAGCCCCAACTGGCTGGAGCAAAAGTGAAGAGGGATCAGAGTGGCTTCTCTCAGGGCTTGTTTACACTCGAGATGCTACAGCGGGACAACCGTACTGGTGTAACATTTCAGCATAGACACTATCTACACTGAAGAGAAGGGTTTCATCCTGTCTCCATTTTGGAGTGGTCAGCTGGCTGTGATATTTGGGACTGCCTGGAGTGTTTAAGGATCTCTATGCACATGGTGCTGGAGAGATTCTGCCTGTGTGTAAGTTCTTCTTGCCAGTGTCAATACTGATTTAAGTGTGCGGTTTAGTTGTTCTACCAGCCCCTGAAGAGAAGACTCCTATGTTTTTAAAGCTCTTTCCTTGCTGCAGAGCTCAGTGGGGTAGAAAATAATGCAAGGGTGGTCCCCCCCCCCCCCCATTGAAATATTTAACATAGGGTTATGGTTAGTTGATATGTTTTCCTTCTGCAGAGTGCTGAGTTGAGCAAAACTCCTTTATTGCACAGGTGTATAAAGGTTCAGACTTGAAACATCAGTGGTGGGTTGATCACCAGAGGCAGTGGAATTGGAACATTACCTCACACACCCAAGTATAAATTGGGTGCATTTAAATGCTCTTGTGATTTTTTTTCTTTACTGGTATAAGTGCACTATAAACCTTTCAAACGGTACATCTACACAAGTGAAGAAATTAGCACTTTCTTAAAAAACTTACAGTAATCTGAGTCCCCAAAAATACTAAATGAGTGCCATGCACTGTTTTTGATAAAATTTGCTGGATTTAGATTATTTTGCTCTGCATCATATCAATCTTTAGTTTTATCTCTAGCTCTGTGCACAAGAAACAAAGTTATTTAGAAACTTTTAAAAAGTTGAATGCTTCCCCTAAGGCTCATAACCTGTGGCTCAAATTAACTCAAATTTGGCTCATTAAACTTACTGCATGCTCTGGTAGGCATAGCAAACTTCATAGAAAATCCACTCAGGGTGGAGTTTTCAGAGAACACTTAGAAATGTTGTCCTTTTAGAAACAATGAAGGGATAAAGGCAGGAAAGGGATCCTTTACCCATCCAGCTACAGCACAGCAAAGTGTGAAGTGGTCCATTCCCAATGCCAAGCTCTCTGCTGAATGAGAACCTACATGGACATGAATACAATCTGAGACGTGAACTGCTCCATTCATCTGAGTGGGTGTCCCCATCCCCTTCCTGAGTGCTCTGACCCTGTGATATGCATGAGTATGCCCACTCTCAGCTCCCTACTCTATGACTTTCCCAGATCCTGGCTCACAGCAGAGTGAGGTCTTCAGATTCTCCATAAAACACAAATCCCTCCACGCCACAACCCAGCTTACATGAGGAAAGGTGTGTGTGGAGGGTCCAGCTCTTGTGGCTGGACATGGACCCACCAGATCCTGACACACCCAGGTAGCATAAGAGTGGCTCTTACATAACCTAGCTCATATGAGGAGGGAGGGAAGAGACACTCAGATCCTCCTGGAGGATAAGAACCCCCTAGAGCTGGAGAAAGCAGGGCTGTCAGAATTCTTCCACAGTTCCCCTCTACTGAACTCCTGTGCCTCCCTCACCTGAGTCTCCAGTCTCTCTTCCCTTCCTATAACTCTCACCCCTTACTGTATCTGCAAACACCTCTGCCCCACTGCTCCTCTCCTGAATACCACTCCCTGCCCTCACTGGTCTAATACTCCCCCCTCAGAAGACTTTGATTACTTCCCCTCCAGAATAAAATTTCCACCCATGACTCTGAAAATGTAGCAACTTCTCACCGCTCAGGCTAAAATTATTTTGTCTTAGGTGGGGGTTTTTGATAAATTTATTCTAAACCCATATTCATTGAAGAGTGAATTCACAGAAATCCATGTCAATGAGATGATTCATGCAGTCATTAGGACCTATCAATCTAACACTGAAAGGCAGCAGAAGGAAACGGTCTTTTGAGGAGTCCTTGAGCCTTTTGAGGGACCCTGCATGACGCATACCATATTTCATAGCAGTCTAAGTAATTGTTCACATTTTAGAGCACGTACTCTTCTTTTTTCTAATTTTAAAAAATGGGCAGAATGGAAACCCTCTAGCCATTTTTCTGCACCCTATAAAATGTAAATTTTCTTAAATACCTTTCACAATTTTGGGTTCCAATGTTTTAGTGGGGCTGTGCACTATCTGGGACTACAGTATTTACAAAGTAAGATGCTGGTTAGTAAATATGGTGGAATCTGGTCTTTAATTACTATCATGATTTATTAGTTACTAAATACTGTATTAGTGGGAAAACTAGTTACAAATTTGGATCATTGACCTCTTTCTCTTCCTTTCTCATTTTCCTTTACTTTGCCTTTCTCTTTCTTTATGCCTCTTCCTGCTCCTGCCATCTGCACTTCCATCTCTCCTGCCAGTTTCCTCTGTATTCTTTGTTCTCTCTCCATCTTATCTGCTAAACTGATGAGCAATGAAATAGTAATGTTGACATTTAAAGTGGTGTTGGTAGGTGTTAGAATCAACACACCACTAAGATTATGGGGGGATTAGGAGTCCTTGTTTCATGCTGCCTGTGCACTGAAGAAAATAGCACTGTTCAGATTTACACTTAGATCACATTTGGAAAAAATTCCTCACAACCATAAGGAACAGATACTTATTTTTTTAAAAATGAAAGTCTAGATTCTACAGCATCTGATTATATCATGCTGATCAAATGAATAGTGCAAGCAGCCTCGATGGGTGGGATAGCTTGACTGAACAAATGGATGTGGTGATACATTTAAAGCAAAGGAAAAAAATGCAGTTCAAAAGGAATCTTGACATTTATTATGCCAGCAGGATATCACAGCAAAACAAAAGAGAGAATTATGTAATGTATATAGTTCATTGGGTCCAGTTCTGAAACCTCAGAGAGGCTTTCCTTCAGGAAGGAGGGCATTCAACAAAAATCTCCCTGCTTTGTTTGATTGAACACCATTTTGGGTGTTCACAGGACCATTGCCTAACAACTGACCCTTGAAATCTGTAGGCACAGCCACTGATTGCACTCAGCCACAAGTCCATCTCTGTAAGTATGTAGGGCCACATTTTAAAAGGTGCTAGGACATCTACAGATGCAGATAGATGCCTAGTGGGATTTTCAAAAGCACCTAACACTTTGGAATTTTTTGGAAGTCCCTTGAGATGCCTCTGCGCCTGTAGGGACCCGAGTACCTTTAAAAATCTGGCCCTTTCTTCCATTTGCCTCATTTTCACCTTAACTCATTCCTAAAAAGGTGCAACATACATCTATTTAAAAAATGCAGTTGGTGAAATCCTGACTCGACAGAAGTCAATGGCAAAACCAATGATTAACTTCGGAGTAGCCAGGATATCACTCACTATAGTTACTGGAACAAAATACAGGACTATGTAGCACTTTAAAGACTAACATGATGGTTTATTAGATGATGAGCTTTTGTGGGCCAGACCCATTTCCTCAGATCAAATAGTGGAAGAAAATAGTCACAGCCATATATACCAAAGGATACAATTTAAAAAAATGAACACACATGAAAAGGACAAATCACATTTCAGAACAGAAGGAGGATGCAGGGGGTGGGGGAAGGATAAACTGGGGTCTTTCAAAGGGAATCCTCTGAACTGGCATTCATGCTAAAATTCGACACTCTCCGCGGGGGGCTGAACAAAGACCCCAGCTATCTTACCCATTACAAAGATAGCTTCCCCAATTATCATCTCTAATACTATTAACTCACAGACATCTACCCTTCCCCACCTCTAATATCATTAACTCACAGGCATTCACCTTCCTTCCCCCCCCCCCCCCCGCATCCCCCTTCTGTTCTGAAATGTGATTTGTCCTTTTCATATGTGTTCATTTTTTTTAATTGTATCCTTTGGTATATATGGCTGTGACTATTTTCTTCCACTATTTGATCTGAGGAAGTGGGTCTGGCCCACGAAAGCTCATCATCTAATAAACCATCATGTTAGTCTTTAAAGTGCTACATAGTCCTGTATTTTGTTTCAGCTACACGGCTACATTTCTATCACTATAGTTACTGGGTGACAGACACTGATGTAAACACAAGCAGCTAATGATTTCATTCCAATTGAACCTACATACACTAAGTCTGGATGTGGTTGGTTACCTTTTAGCAAGAAGTTGTAATTTTCTTTTTTTCTTTTATTCTTCATTATATATTTAGTGTTAAAAGAAATGTGTTAGGCCAATGGCTCTCAGTGAGGGCTATGTGTATCCCTGGGATTACTCTGAGGTCTTCCAGGGGGTACATCAACTCCTCCAGATAGTTGTCTAGTTTTTACACCAAGGCACTATAAAAAGTCCTAGCTAAGTAATTACAAACAAAAATTTCATAAACAACAATTTGTTTATACTGCTCTGTTTACTATTTACTGAAATGTAAGTACAATCTTTGTATTCTAATTGATTTATTTTATAATTATATGGGAAAAAGTGAGTCAACAATTTTATAGTAGTGGTGTGCTAGGACACTTTTTTGAAATGTATGTCTGATTTTTTTTGTAAGCTTCTAAGCAAGGTGAAACTTGCGGGTTCACAAGACAAATCAGAATCTTGAAGAAGTAAAACAGTCTAGAAAGGTTGAGAGGCACTGTGTTAGGCTGTTTGTAAACACAGAGGAAAATACAATATCTGCCCCAAAGAGTGCACATTTCTTATACGTACGTACCCAAAAAGCAAAAGCTTAAATGTTTGTTTGATCCACAACTCAGTAAAATTTCCGGTGGAAAAAGCAAATCTGATCCCCCACCCTGCTAATAAAGCCATGTTTTTGTCCACTCCATCTTGCACTGGGAACTGTCTGATGGTTGAAAGGGATGATATGGTGCAGCTTACTATAAGTTGAACCTCTTTCGCCTGGCATTCTTGAGACCTGACCGGTGCTGAACCAGACAATTTGCTGAACCACAGGAGGTGAATTTTGTCGTGAGTGGATCTCTTTTTATGTTTATTTTGCCAAGGCAAATAAAAGGAACAATCATTTCACTGCTTAATAATGTATGACACCACTGACTTATCCTACAGAAGCGTATGCCTAAAAAAGGCTTATCAACTCTCTTCGTAACATGGTGAGTTGTTACACAGTTTTACATGTGTTGGCACAAGGAAATAAGTAGATAAAGAGAACCAGGGCTGATGTCTGTAAACAAACTTTATGGGACCACAGGAAACTTGGCCATACCCATGATAAATAGACATTCAGCTAACTAAAATCATGCTGGACTTCAGATGTTGCCAGACCAGAGAGTGCCGCCGAACTAGAGAGGTTCAACCTGTATTTAGCTTTTGTGCTGAATCTGTAAGAAAGAAGAGCATATGAGCTCTAAAGTGTTCAGATGTCATGAATAAATTCCTTGATATAGAGAGATGTAATAACATGTAAAGGGCCTTGCTGTCATCACTAGCTGAGATAAGAGGACTTGGGAAAACTGTGCAAGGTTTCTCTGAGTTTCCATACCTGCCTCAGAGGAAAACAAGAGAGCCCAGAAATGGATGGAAAAAAACAAGTTTTAAGCCCATGAATTTTAGGTAACTTGGTTTAGAAGGTTTGAGTCTTTCAGTTCTGTCCTCCTCATAGCATTCCTCAGGCAGAAGTGGAAGCTTAGGGCTAAAATTATTTGGAAACTGTAGTATTTTCCTTTTTGCCAATAATTTATTGCTACCTAAAATTTTTATGGCACTTTATCTTCCTGCAGCTGACCTCTGCACTAAGAAAAATGTATAATTTAAATTAATACTGTAAGTAAAAAATGTTGGTCTCATACTTCTCTTAAGTGGGTATTTGTTTAGATTTTAAAAAAAACCCACATGCTGTTTGGCACAGTTAGGAGAGGTCCATGTTTGGAATAACAGGGTGTTGCAAGTCAGGATTCAGGTACCATGGCAGAGTTGTGTATGTAATCTGGCATAGTGCCTGTCTGTATAATGCCTAACTCTAGCTAGCGCTAAAGTTCCTTTTGTGAATAAGACATAAATCCATTTTGCAAAAGAAAAGGAAGAAAGAGGGAGCCCAAGATTTAATTATAATTTAGCAGATCTAAAAACAATGTAGTAGAGACACGAATAGTTTTTGAACCATGCCATGTGAAAATTCGGAGACTTCTAGTTGCAAAGCTCCCTTTTTTTACTTGGATTGGCTGATTTCCAAAGCATCAAGGCTAGCAACTGAGAGACTGAAATATAATCGGTGGCGATACATTTTTACCACATAAAATATTCTCTGCCTCCAAAGCCTCGGGTGTCTTTAGTAAGCAGTGCATCAGCAACAGCTCCTTGCTGCTGGACTCCAGAGGGAAACAAATTGTATCAGAATGGTAAGAAGCTCTTTAGTTTTCACCAGATCTAGATTATTACTTTTGAAAAGAATGTTTAGAACCTGATGGTGAAAATAGCAGTGAGTGGTGTTAAAAACCTAACAGCAAGTGACTAGGATATAGTGGCACTATCAATATTTTGCTGGAGGAGATCAACAAAGCAACTTGGAGACAAATATCTTTGGCACTGAATATACTATGCAGCTCAAATAAAATCTCTTAAATTGGGAACAGCACTAACTAAAATTAGATATAGAATGCCTGCTGCTGCTGCTTTCAATACAAATGGGTAGGTGTGTGATTTTTAAATATAATTTTGGTTTTAAATATACAAATGTAAACAATGTATGCTTACCATATATACAACACGTGAATCTATGTTTTCACTCAGTGATAAGGGGGGGAAAAAAGAGATGCTCTTATTCATGTAATGGACATCTAAAAATCCAAAATCACGTATATACATTTTTTTTCTTATTTTTGAATTTGTGTAGCCCAATTGTGCTCAGTGTGCTTCTGTAGTTGTTAGATTGACAAAAATAATTGTGCAAAACTTTTGGTTAGTTTTTAATCCTCTAAGAATTAAATATTCTACATTAATAAAAAACAAAGTTGACTATAAAATGCTTAAATGTAAACATCTGTAATTATTACAGACCAATAACATTGCCATTTAATACTTTGAAAATCTTTGGAAATTTCATTATAATGTTTTTATTTGCAAATTACTAGATACTAAACAATTAAGAGGTAGGAAGTAGGAGAAGAAGGAATGTCTTGCAGGCATTTACTGCATTCATTGTAGACAATAATCAGTGTCAAGATAAGACTTTCGTGTTGAAATATACACCAACCCAATCTCCTGTGTGGGAACTCAGGCATTCATTTAAGTGCGTATCAGAGTAAAGGAATAAACTGAGAAAAGAAAACAAATATCTACATAAAACTTAAGAGGAATGTACTAAAATATGCTTATTTGACCCCTAGCTGTAATGTGGGAAATTATTCTTTTTCTTACTCAAATCAGAGGGGGGAATTTGAAAACATATCTGTGAGAACTTTCAAAAGTGTTACACAGAAACCCCATAAATTACAAACTAGGTCTGTTTTGGTTTTTTAATCTAATTTGAATTTTTATTGTTGATCAGTAGAAGAAAAACAAGGATGTAAACATAAACTATGTGGTTTTTTTTTTAACTTTTTTTCCCCATCTTAACTGGCTTCATTTAAGGATAAGAAATATGATACTGAAAACTAGTATGATAATGAAGTAAATTATGTTATTTCAGCTGACATGTGCCAAGATATCATTATGAACACAGAGTGATACATTAAAGATTTAGACTTTTCTCTTCAATATGCAGCCTATGTAGAGAAATCAATAGCTATAAAGAAACAGGGCTTTTAGTGTTTTTGAATATAGTTTTAGTTAAATCTAGGCACCATGATATTTTCAGGGTTTACCTTTGGGGAAGAATGATGGGTGTGCTGATTATCATATAAATATTGGGGAGATTTCAGTTTATTATTGCTTCCTGGTCAGAAAGCAAACTCATTGGGGATTGGGGCAAGGACCTTTGTTTTCTTCTTTGTATTGCACACCACTGAACATAACAAATAATAAATGATAAATATATCTGCAATTGTATGATGTTCCCTCATTCCTCTGTAATTTCAATGTAGTTATATTTCTGTTATTGCAAATTAAGAAGAATATTGCCTTCTGGAAACACTAACAGAATATTGCCTTCTGTAGATGTCTGCACTGTAACAGCATGTCTAGTATAATAAAAGTTTAAGCCAAAATAAACTTGCTTTGAGTGAAGTTACACAAATTAGATGTGAGCATTTCACTCGACAGACATTTCTTTTATTAGTTCGATGGATTTGATATGATTAAAGTAGTAATGTTTGGTAATAAACTAGATGAATTTTGGTATTTAATATTCCGGTTATTCAGTTCCTTAAGAAATGTGTTACAGTGGTCACTATTAAAAACTCACCAGGTGCCTGAGTTAACTAAAAGTTAGTTATTTCCAGTATTCCCTGCAGTATGTTTAGGGATACTTGGGGAATATTCAAAATAATGTAGTTACCTTACTTAGTATCAAAGTTGGGACAATACAAATGTGACCACTTCACATTAAGTTTGTAATTAAAGACCTTGGGTGTATTAAAATTCATTTTAAGTGTTTTGCATGCTGATAAAAGTAAATAAAATTGATTCTATAATTGGATTAAAATAAATTCATGTTATAGCTCAGGACAAATGTGCATTTAAAGATACACAGTAAATTTAGAAATAGTTGGGGAAGGAGATGAGAAGAATGTAGCCCTGTATGAGGTATAACTTTAATTAATGTGTGTTAAGACTTGAATAATACCCTGTTACAATTATAGGGTTCAGTCCTGGAGCCCTTTCCCAGTGAGTGGTCAAATTGGCTGTAATGGTATTACTCATGAACAAGGACTGAAGGATGTGGCCCATATTCACCTAGGCTGTGTCTACACTGGCACCCTTTTCCGTAAAAGGGATGCTAATGAGACACTTCGGAATTGCAAATGCTGCAGGGGATTTAAATATCCCCCGCGGCATTTTCATGAACATGGCTGCCGCTTTTTTCTGGCTCAGGGTTTTGCCGGAGAAAAGCGCAAGTCTAGACGGGATCTTGCTGAAAATAAGCCCTTTTCCGCAAGATCCCTTATTCCTACTTTCAAGGAATTCCTACTTGAAAGTAGGAATAAGGGATCTTGCGGAAAAGGGCTTATTTTCCGCAAGATCCCACCTAGACTGGCGCTTTTCTCCGGCAAAACCCTGAGCTGGAAAAAAGCGGCAGCCATGTTCATGCAAATGCCGCGGGGGGTATTTAAATCCCCTGTGGCATTTGCAATTCCGACTGGTCTCATTAGCATCCCTTTTTCGGAAAGGGGTGCCAATGTAGACACAGCCCTAGATTTTCAACACGTTATGAAAGAACATAATGTATTGTACATTATTCAACATATGACTGGATTGGGTAACAGTTTGAGGCACATGTTTTTCAGCTGTGACATTACATATCTTGACTAGCTTTGGCATGGTGTAGCCTAAGTGATATGCTACTGCTGAAAAGCTGGCGTGTGACATGCTGTATCATGCACCATAAAGTACTGCAACCCTGTACATCAACGGTATGCCTACACAGCAGGGCTGAAGTCAAATTAAGCTACACAACTTCAGTTATGTCAATTGTGTAGCATAAGTCAAAATAGTTTAACTCATTTATAGGTACTGCTTACACAGTAGGAAGTTGATGGAAGAACACTTTACCTTCAACTTTCCTTACTCCTTTTTGAAACGATGGTTAACATGAGTCAGAGTAAGAAGTCCTCCATCTTGACATTATTTTGAAACAACGGCTTGCTCTGTAGATATGCACAGTGTTGTTATATATATATATAGTAGCCCAGTGTCTGTGACTCTGTAACACTGTAGATTACAGTCTTGCCTCTGGGGGGGTGCTGTTGCCTCCCCCCGTAGCACTCGGCTGACTTCTGTGCCACTCAGCCGGGCTGCCGCAGGGGAGCAAGCGGCACAAGAAGCCATTTGAGCTTCGCAGAGAGAGAGAGAGAGACCGATTTTATGACGGGCTATTGGCTAGTTTTGGAATAACGTCAGTTATTCTGAAATAATGCTGCTGAGTAGACGTACCCCAATTCTTTTTACGTCATACAGGACATTAAAACAAGTGAAAAAAATACAGCGCCAGTTTTGTTCTTCCCCAAAGCAACATATGTCAAAATGTGGCATTTCTTTCTACATATTTCTAAGTTTATTCATACTAAAAAATGCTTATTTTTTAAAATGTCAGCAGCCTCATTTGTTGTGCCTGCGTAGTTTCACGTAGAAAAGCATGACAAAAGAGCAGGGTTTATGCCTTTTCCAAACTAGCAAAATATTTGTATGGAATTAATTTAATCCACAAAGCACCCTTAACACACACGGAGTCAAACTCTTCTTTCACTCGTACCCATATAACCCTCTTGAACTCAATGCCAGAAGCCTGGCAGTCTATGATAAAATATGTTGCTCCTAGGAAAATATAGATTACTTGTTGTGGGGTACATAATGTATTAGCTTGCCTGCTACATCCATGCTCCAAAAAGCATTTTATTCCATGGAAGCCCCCTCTTCCCTGGTGCATGGTGAACATTTTTAGCACCAATTCACACCAGTAAATTAGATTAGTTTCTGTTTCAAAGAAACACAGTGAAGGTTGGTTGACGTGAGAAAATTATTCATGTCTTTAGGTAAAATAATTTATGGCAGCAACTCTTTCAAATGGTGGAGTTACCAGGCTGGTGGCTGGATTTTCACATGTCTGGTTAATTAGACTTGGAGGAGTAGTTGTATTAGTCTGTAATTTAAAAACAACAAGTAATCCTGTGTCACCTTGTAGACTAACAAAAATATATATAGCATCATGAACTTTCATGGGTAAAACCCACTTCAGATGATGAGCGAGAGAGGAAACAGGTTTTGCAATGGAAGCTATTGATACAAAAAGGAGTCCTTATATGTAGTATCTGGTTAATATTTGTTTTGGGGTCTGTGTACTAGCTCTTAAAAGAGTTGGGTCGAAATTCTATTGTCTCTCTCACGTAACTTATGGTTACCATAGAAAGATGAACTTACCCTTGCACATATAGTGCAATGTGTTTTAATCAATGATTCCACAGAAATCCAAGGGTGAGATTCTCTGCCCCATGCTGGCTCCTTTACAATTCATAAAATAAACCCAAAGGGGCATAAATGTATGCTAAAGGTCCTATATCCATCTAGTAGAGGATTTCCCCCATTACAGGTGTGTCAGGAGACAATCATAAGGGTGTCTCTGAATGATCCCTGACAAGCCGTGACATGGTAGGTGTGCTGAGAGCAGGACTGGAGGAGCTAATGTAGTGTGTAGATGTCAACCTGCAGCACACAGCATGGTAAAAATTCTGAGCAGCCGTGTACCCATATAAGAGCCTCGGGAGGCTGATGTTACTTATGCTCCCAGACCTGAATAATTCACAGAGAGGCCAGAGCAGCCCAGGATAAGGAGGATACACAGTTGGATTAAGCTTGGGTAGCGAGTTTAGAGCTGTTCACTTATAGGCTCAGGACAGGTGCTCACCTTAAGACTACCCTTCCAACTAAAGGATGTTAGTAACTGCCAGCTCTAAAAGCCAAGTTGTGATCTTTCCTTCCCATTCATCGTCAGCAGTAAAGATTTCATTGGCCACATTGCACCAGTGTAATCCTAATGTCTTTATAGGCTTCCCTGAAATTACATCTGTTGCCCTCTCAGTAATGTCACACAGCTGACAAGACAGAATTGTGTTCAGCAAATAGAATTTAGATAACTCTTACGTATGAGCTGCAAATGAATCTAGCTCACTCTCTTATAGCTGCATTGGCAATGCAATGCAAACAGGAGTAAAAGGAGTGTAAACATTTTCTTACCATGAAAATGAGCATATGTAACAATGAATACACACAAGAAGTCAATCTGTTGGGAATTAAGATGCTGCACTTGGTTATAATTTACACCGTTCTAGGGTGTAAAAGTCCACCTCCTTCTGCTAGAATCATTCTAACTTTCTAATTTTCTTACTTTTCTTAATTTGTTTTGATAGCCTTAATGCTCCTTTAATGTATTTTTTCATTTCTTATAATTGTTTGTTATAGAGTACAGTAGAACCTCAGAATTATGAACAGATTTGGACTGGAGGTTACTCATAACTTTAACATGTTCATAATTTTGTAGAAGACATTGATTGTTCTTTCAGAAGTTCACAGCTGAACATTGACTTAATACAGATTTGAAGCTTAACTATTGAGAAGAAAAATGCTGCTTTTAACAATCTTACTTTAAATGAAACAAGCACAGATAGAGTTTCTTTACCTTGTAAAATTTCCCTTTATAATTTTAGTATTTAACAGTCAGGTGAGCCAACAGACTCACCAGGCTCATGGGCAAAGTGTGTGTGTGGGGGGGGGGGAGGGCAGGGTTCGGCTCTGTGCTTCTGAAGGGGAAGAGATGGGGCAGACTTCAGTGCCTCCTGGACTGCGGCTCCCTGCTCTGTACCATCCAGAGTACAATGCCTGGAGCTCCGGCTACTACTACTGCCATGGTAGATTCTTACTAGCTTATTTCCTGCCACTCACTGGAATACAGTGAGGAGCATTTTATTTATTTTGTTGCATCTTAAATCATAAATTCTAAAATAGATATTTCCTGGAGGAGGGTTGGAATATATGCTGCTGTACCTGACGGTTAATTAAAATTCAGTGTTATTTGTTCTTGCTTAAATTAGTAGAGAATATTTTCTAGGAAAACCATAGAGAATAATGTTCTGAAGATTTCAAATTATTTTGAAAGATAAAATTCCCATAGCTCTATCCCTGAAAGAGCTGAGACTTAATTCAGATGCGTTTCTACCACCTGCACATTTTTCCATTTTTACAGTGAGTGTTTTCTGCTGCTTTATAAATAAAAAATATGACTGAATATGTAAGAGAGCTGTTTCCTTATTTCGCCAGGACATTATTTATTGAACTCTACAATATGGGAGCTGCATGCACACTTCTTACATGATAGCATTTTAACCCACGGTGACAGAGTGCATCTTCAGTGCAACTCCAGTCACAACAATAGGAATTGGCCATTAATGTCAAAGGCCATTTGAAAGCACAGATAACACAGGTTTTTGTTGTTGTTTTATCAGCAAAGTAAAATCATCATTTAGCCAGTCATTATCTACCTCTCCCTCTCTCTCTCTCTCACACACAAATGCAAGGACCAGTATAAAAATAAGTAAGCTTAAAGCTGTACTAATTAGTACTCCAGATGTCTGAATCCTGGCTTTAGAAAACAGCACGAGCTTATGTACTACTGAAATCAAAATTATTCAGAACAAAAACTCTTTCATGATGCCCATCTGCTGTGGTGTGCATTTCACTTTTCACATGGTAAGTAAGATTTCAAAGTAATTCTTTTAATTACTGCAAGATGGTTTGCTGCAAAGATTCTCATCCTTGCTACAAAGACTGACAACTGGAAGTTAAAAAGAAGGCAAGGCAGTATATTCATTTTAATTGTGAGGAATATTCACTGGATTCAATTCACTTGGCTTGCATAATTCCTCATCACTGTAGGAATGTATGGAGATCATCTCTGAAGCCTGAAAGGAGGGATAAGAGAAGATTCAGAGTCCTTCTGTGTGGGGTTGCTGCCACTGTTTCTCCCTGTGCTTCTGATGTACAGCTTTTAAACTGGTCTTCCATGGGCTGTCTCCAAATATGGCATATTAGGATCCTTTTAGATCTGTGGAGTCCAACCAGTTCTGAAGAAGTAGCCACTATAGTGGCTATTACTATAGGGTACATCTACATGGCACCCTAAACTTGAAATAAGATACGCAATTTGCGCTATGCAAATTGCATATCTTATTTCAAATCTATTTAGAAATAGCTTATTTTGAAATTTGGAGTGTCTACACGGGAATACGGACAGTTACTGAGATGCTGAAATAGCACACCCGTTATTTCAAAAAAATGTGTGACTTGTGTAAATGCGGGGTAGCTATTTTGGGATACCTCTGGTATACCTTTGGTATCCCAAAATAGACGTACCCATAGTGAACTAGCCATACTCAATTGGCCAAATAGCCACATGTAGCTCGTGGCTAGCATGCTGGACACTGTGGTTTTCGATCCAAGTTTACCTTTGTCTAGACAAGTATGTCTAATCTTACTGCCTTCCTGATTTTAGGGGCTTGACTTTCAGAGGATATGAACAACCACAGCTCCTAACGAGTGCAGTGATTTGTAAGTGTTCAGTATTAAAGGAGGGCAAATAACTGATTGTTCTGGTTCAGTAGGAGTTCTGAAATACTGGGGGGGGGGGGGGGGGAATTCAGCATGGGTTGAATCAAAACTGTTTTTGTTTTTTAAATTTTTGGTGAATCAGAAAAGTCCATTTTGGGTCTGTTCCAAAGCAGAGATTCACCTGAGTCTCCTAATCTCAAGTGAGTTCCATAGAAACTGGGTTAATGGTTGTAAAGAGGAGCAGCACTATGACCACCTCCTATTCCATCTCATGACTTATAAGGAAAGGCTGAAGGGACTGAGTTTGTTTAGTTTAGAAAAGAGAAGACTGAGAGGGGACGCGATAGCAGTTTTCAAGTACTTAAAAGGATGTTACAAGGAAGAGGGAGAAAAATTGTTCTTCTTGGCCTCTGATGATACGACAAGAAGCAATGGGCTTAAACTGCAGCAAGAGAGGTTTAGGTTGGACATTAGGAAAAACTTCCTAACTGTCAGAGTAGTTAAATACTGAAATAAATTGCCTAGGGAGGTTGTGGAATCTCCATCACTGGAGATATTCAAGAGCAGGCTGGACAGACATCTACCAGGGATGGTCCAGAAGGTGCTCGGTCCTGCCATGGGGCCAGGATACTGGACTCAATGACCTCTTTAAGTCCCTTTCAGGTCTATGGTTCCATGACAGTTTTGTGAGTGGCTGAAACTACTCATATCAAATTTGTGAATAGTTTTGAGTTGGCTGAAATTGCATTTTTCATTGAATAAACTCTATGGAAAAAATATGTCTAGCTCTACCATAGAATCATAGAGCTGGAAGAGACCTCAGGACGTCATCAAGTCCAGCCTCCTGCCCAAGCAGGACCAATCCCAATCCCTCTGAAATTAATGCCTTACTGTACCCAAGTCAGAATTCTGAATGGCTTCTGCCTAACTCTAGGCACCTAAATACCTGGTCATGACCCAATGTTTTCTCATTCACTAGGTGAAGATTGAATGGGCACAAATCATTCTGTGCCCCCTTCAGGATTGTAGCACGTTGACATACCAGCACGAGGAATCTCGAACCTTTCATGCTGTATCTTTTCTATAGACAGGCAGGCATCATCTGCCAGAAACTGTGAACACTGTAATTAATTGGCTCCTAGGAATCCAAATTCTACGGTGTTCTTTCAAACCTGGGTGCTTACAGTTACAGTCTTAAATTCACACTTAGGTTATGTCTACACTGTGGTGCTATTTCGGGATACCTTCAGTATCCCGAAAAAGCTATTCTGCGTCTCTTGAATGCACCTGTTATTTTGACATAATGGGTGCACTATTCCGACGTCCCTGTAACCCTCATTCCACGAGGGTTAAGGGACATTTCAGAATAGCAGTTTTAAGCTGTGCAATTTGCATAGGTCAAATTGCATAGCTTATTCTAGCCAAGGATGCTGTGTAGATGCACCCTCAGGCTCCTAAATATTTGTTTCAGGCTTGCAGGATATTTGGAAATGTATGCAACATCTCTCAACTGCACTTTTTCAGACAGACAGACAGGCTTCTCATCTGGGATCATGAGGCTTTCCATGGGTGTTACTAAGAGGTCTAGCTAATGATACAAATTTGCATTCAAAAATCTGTCTCTGAAAATACATGCCTACTTTAAAGGTATCACTGGATTTGTAGAAGAAATCATTCCTGGTTATATTTTGGAACTATAATGCTCCAGCCCTGCTTTCCATTTTCACCTGCTTTGCTTCCACAGCCAGAATCTAACAGATTTGCTACTTAGGAAGTAGATATTTTTGTATGTTACTTTGCAAAAGAAAACAAATGCATTGTTTGCAGAGTTTTATATTGTTGCTCATTCCACTGTTCTTAGATGGTTCACTGATTGCAGAGGGTGCCCTATTCCCTCTCAGTGTGCACATTGCCTAACTAGCCTCAGAAATGGTGTGCTTTCCTGGGGTACGGGGCAATCAGTCCACACTGTGTTTATGTGCTCCATGGCTGAGCAAACTCCACCCTACGTGTAGTTGTAAGAGTGTGTAACTATGGAATGTGCAACTTTACAGATGTAGTGGCCTATTCCCTTCACCTTTCCCAATGGAGAATGATTCAGGAGATGCTTTGTAGCTGGAGGACAAAGGTTGTGTCCCCTCCTCCTGCCATGTTTGTTTACTCTGGCTTGGCAAGGAATCACTGATTTGGCCTGCAAAAGGCAAGAATATTTACTTAGCATAAATTACAATGACAGCATTATGATTGTGGGAGA
This sequence comes from Pelodiscus sinensis, assembly GCF_052426305.1. Lineage (NCBI taxonomy): Eukaryota > Metazoa > Chordata > Testudines > Trionychidae > Pelodiscus > Pelodiscus sinensis. The sequence continues at coordinate 133,292,621 of NC_143054.1, read as the reverse complement.
AGCAATTGAAGTTGTTGTTTACAGTCTATCCTCTGGCGCTAGCTCAGATAGCTGAGGAGGCAGGCCATTCTTTGAGTGCTATTTTTAGGTCACTGAATCATTTTTCATAGTTTGTTCTATCAGGGTTTGCTTAGAAATTCTCCTCAGATTTCAAGAAAAAGTTGTAAATATAGGTTGGACCTGCCTGGTCTGGCAGGCTCAGGATCTGACTGATCCCAAACCAGGGAATTTTCTGGACCAGGTGAGGTCAATGTGCCAGTGGCTCTGCTTTTCCTCCTGGCCACCCCGCTACCATCCGGGGCTCTGCTGTCCTCACTGCAGCAGGGGTCTCCACTGCTGCCCGGGGCTCCCCGGTCTACCTGTTGGTTCTGCTACTGCCTGGGGAGTTGCACCTGTGCAACCTCTGTGCTCCCCCAGGCTTTTCTGATCGCTACCATCCTACCCCCAGTGACCAGGGGTTCTGTGCTCTGCCTGGTGGCTCTTGCTGCTATCTAGGGCTCCACTCTCTCAGCCCCCTAGTCTGGCAACACTCCTGGCCCTAGTCTGCTGGCTTATCCCTATAAGTGCTCTGTCAGTGTCACCCCAACGATGTTGGACCAGGGGTGTTGCTGGACAACGAAGTCCAGATTACGGAGTTTCAATCTGTACAATTGAAGAGATTTTATTTATTAGTGCCACAAGCTATAAAACTTCTCAACACCAAGTTACATCTTAGCTTTTATCAAGCCTCTAAACAATTCATCATGCATTCATGTAATTGTAATTGCACTGCTAACATCACCGCTACATAGGTGGCTTGCCCCCTTTAATTGAAGAGAAGCAGGGGAAGTGTATATACTTAATTCATGATCCACTCTGAAATTTATCCTTCCAGTCCTCTGAATCAGTAATCTTGGAAGACAAACATCCTTACATTTTGGTTTAATGCTTCAAAAATTAGAAGTGTTGTATTTGGAAAAGTAATTTTTAATGGGGTTGTATTTGGTAAAGATACAGAGCAAAATTTCCAAACGTGGCTATAATTACAAGCCTAATTCCAAATTTAAGTAGGTGCCAATGTCAGTGGATTGACTCTCAGAGTCTGCTGATCATTACTGGGTCTCACTATGGATTTATCTAAGTGCTTTGTAAAGATTCTCATTAGGGTTTACATGAGATTGACAAACAGTGTTGGAGCCTGCAGGTTCACCTGCTGTTTTGTTATTTATATTCCAGTGCTCTTGGTGCTGCCTGTCTAAATATATGAACACACAATCCTTGTCCCAACAATTTAAAAAATCACTCAATAGCTTATAAGGGTTGTTTTTTTTCCTCTTTAGGAGTTTTGAGAGACCTTGAAAAACCAAGTTCTTGTTTGGACTGATGTGTTCTCTTTAAGACTGATCCCACAGTCCATACTCAGGAAAAGCTCCCAGTGATTCCAGTGCTCTTAAATTTTAAAACTGAAAATAGAGTTGCCACCCACTGTCTCAGTTCTGAATCCCATATTTATCCCTGTGTGTCACCAATAAATCCTCACTACAAATGATAGGTTTGGATAGTCAGAAATTTTGTTAAATCCTCTGAAGATTTCCTGTATGTTTGTTTGTTTGCTTGTGTTATAGTATCTAGGAGTCCTGTCTTTGCACTGGCACCAGATTGTGTTTAGTGTTGTAGAAACACGCATGACAAAAAGACAGTCCCTGCCTTATAGAGCTTCCAATCTAAATGTAAAATAGGACACAACAGATGGATACAGATAGACTGATAAGGGAGTCCAAGGAAACATTGTGACACTATTTGTCAACATAATAAGCTGTGGTATCAGCAGAGCAGCAGCCTAACCAGTATCCATTTTTGTGTAGGAATCAGGGCAAAGGAGGGATTTGAAGGAGAACAAGGAGGTTTTTGTGGAAGTTTATGGGAAGCTCCTCCCAGATGTCAGTGGTGTCGCAACATGATAATGAGGTATCACAATCTCTTGCAAGCATCATCATATTGCAGTCAACAGATTTGTCCAACATGAGAAAATGACTAAAAATGACAATGAAAGCTGTCAAGAACACAGAACAAACTTTGCGAGTTGATGTTACCTCAAGTTTGCTCTTACTGTACTAATTGCTAGGTCTGCTCCCAAAGCAAATCATTTCAATGTAGGTTGCAGTGCTATGACATTAATTTGATGTTAATGTTGTTGATGTCAACAATGGAGTCAATATGACTGATATTTGTTTTATATATATATATATATATGGAAGTATTTGTATACATACACTGATGTGTAACTGTCTTAAAGAATTCTGATGGCCAAAATCTCTTGTCCTAGCAAAACCAAAACAATGCTTACTTAATTTCACCCAAATCTGTCATCATAGCATGATTGCTGGCTCCCTCTTGCATCATATAAATGCTTTAAATCTGCTCTAGGATTTTAATGTGAGACAGATGCAATTAATTGGTCTCGGCGTCCATACAAAATTTAACAGTGTGCTGCTGGGTCTACACAGGGAGAAGTCAAAATACATCCTGACAGAAGGCCACTGAGGTGGATGCAGTGTTGTGATATAAAGGAGCTACAACATCTCTTGTGCTGTGGGATTACCCAGGGCCAGTTTCAGCTCAGAAGTGAGTGGCACGTGCTTGGGAGAAAGACATAACTTAGGGTGAACTAGATTTATGGAGGGTGGAAATGTAAACCTTGTCTGCCTGTCCTTGGAGCGAATCCCTCCTGAGGGTATCCAGGTGCTGTACTGATTTGGTGTTGTATGATTGACACCTCTTTATGCCAGCTTGAGTGACATCTCTGCAGTATTTTCTTGTAGGATCAAGTGCCTTAATTGATCACTGGTTAGCACACACAGAAAAGTAAGCAAAAAGTTGGAAGGGAGCTTACATCATCAAATTCATTGTCTCCAGAGCATAGGGAATATGAGGGATATCTCCCAACGTTAATTTTCCTTCATGCTTTAGTCTTTTGTAAGTCCAGTTCTCCATATCTTACTCTGCCCATTTTAACTGGTCATCACCTGCTTCTTCCCCATCGGTGCCAAATGACACGGTTGTTTTAAAGGGAAAAAAGTTAAACAGAAGAGATTCCAGTATTTATAAATTATCGGAGAAGCCCTTAGCTTCAGCACTTAGCAGTTTCTAAGTGTAAGAGTCTCTTAAACATCGCTTTAAATATAATTTTAGTGACTACATTGTTTTTAATTGATTAGTTTGTTTATTTCACTTATTAAAACTATGGGAGTGGTAATGTTCCTGGAATATCATTGACTTTCCTGTGAAGAGCGGAGCTCATTTATCCACAGAAATGATACAGCACTCACATTGCCAGCCTCCCAAAACTGCTGCCAATGTGCCTCAGCCATGAGCAATGTTCTCTCTAATCTTTTTCATCCATGTATGGATATTTTCCATCCATGAGCAGATCTTTTAGTCATCAGAAGATAAGAATTTCTGATCATTACCAGTGTAGACCAGTAAACATCGGTACTTTAGAGGACAAATTCTGATCACCTTGAATCCGATCCAGCTCCCAGTGGTTCTTTGGGACTCTTTCCATAGACATTCATGGTGTTTCATGAGAGTAGCCCCATTAGATTCAGAGGGACTTGGCTGCATAAATGTGACAAACAGGCACTTTGTGTTGCTGAGACATATGTGAAACGTTGATGCTTTCATGAGACCCAGGGAGATCAAAATATACCCCAAAATATACCCTGATCCAATATTAACTGTGAAAATAAACAGACTAACTTCTTATAACACAGTGGCCTTTTGTGTATTCTGCATGTCCAAGTAATGTACATTATTTTATATGTACTGATTTTTCTTACACTGTGTATATTGATTTTTCTTTATACACATCAGTCAAAAAGGGAAAATCAAGTAAACAAGTTAGAATTTATCCTCATGCATGTTGTTTCCTGGATGCCTCTAAGATTTGCCTTAACACACAAGGAACGGGGGAGCTCCAAGGTCTTTTAATGTAATGGAAATAAACCCCATCCATCCTTGAAGACTGAGATCGATATATTTCTTGGTGGGCTTAGATTGATGGGTTAATTTTATGGCAGATTGAATGTTGAATTGGAATGCTGCTTGTTTTATTGTAGGTGGTGTTGATGCTAACATTGTTGCACTACAGTCAGTTTTCTAAATTTCTCTGAGCACAGACTTATCTGTGTATTTTAAAAATGTGCGTCTGTCTGTTGGTCTGTGAATCTGTTCAAGAACTCTTCCTAAATGGTAACAGCTAGGAACACCAAATTTGGTATGTAGATTCCTTTTATCCTAACTTAAAGCAAAGTAAGGGTTTGGAAGTGCCAATACCGGGACTGTATTCCATAACATGGAAAGGGAGGAGAACAGAAGGAGGGATGCAATGCTAAGAGTGGCCACTAGGTCAGCAAGTGCAGGGGAGAGCTATACTGCAGCGAGACCACAGGGGGCAGCCATACCACTAGACTGCAGACTGCAGGACTGGGGCTTGCCATCTTGCCTGGTAAGTAGCTCTTGCCCCAAACCTCCCTCCCTCCCTCCCCTGTCCCTTGGCTGCAGTACCGGGGAAGGGGGAGAGAGGGGAGAGAAAAGGTCCCTGGTGCCTCGGAGGAGACAGAAGGCCTCAGGCAGTTGTGGGGGGAAGGAGAGGGGCAGGGAAGGTAGCTGAAGGCTGAGGGGAGAGAGGCGGCCCCTGGAGGCTGGAGGAAGGAGGCTGGCGGACACAGAAGGCCCCACTTTAATGGGACCTCCTGCCTTAAGCCCCTTCTCATCCCCAAGCCTCACTCTCGTGCCCCCCACAGCCCCAGCCAGCAACATAACTAGGTGTATTTATGCGCAAGGCAAAATATTGTGTCCCCTGTCCTTAGGTTAGCATGCGTTGTTCTCTTTACTTTTGCAGCTTATTATTTTTACTTATTGCATCTTTGCACCCCTGATTATGATGCAACCCGGGTGAGCACCCTGTTTGCCCTGCCCTTGTTATGGCCCTGTCCCCAGCCTCCTGTTCTGCCCTCCCCCACATCCCCAAGGCCCTGCCCTGACTCCAGCACCTCCCACAGTGACAGCCCCTTGCCCTGAAGGACTCGAGCAATGCCAGGTAGGTTTTCTAGTTGTATATATTGCGGTTGCTGTTTACATTGTGGTCATTAATTTGAGTAAACCATAACAGTGTGAACATTTTAATATTACCATAAATCAATATATCAGTGGCCCTAAATATTTATAGTTTTTTCTGATGGAGTGTTAGGTTAATTTTTTTTTTTTTTTGCACCATTCATAAGGGAAAAAAGCAATTATTACTAAACAACCAGGGAGATGAGATTCTCTTCACTGATATACCTCCTTTATAATGGCTTCCACATAAAAAGTACAGAGAAATATTCATGCTTGTTCTTTCCTGCACCGCACACTAATGAGAAGCCTGGAACATCCTTTGGAATGTATGTTCCAATGAAGGGCCTAATTCAGTTAGAAAATACGACTCCACTATTTTCATTGACATCAATGGAAGGTTAGAGGATTCAGCATCTTGCAAGAGGAGCTTACCATCCTACAAAGGGAAATATTTTACCCGAGTGTTTGACTTCTTTTAGCTTAATATTGTTTTAAAATTACTTTATTCAGTTATTTTCTTTGCATTTTAAGGGTAAAATATAAAGACTAAGTTAATACACAGGTGGCCTTAATTAATCTATAATTTTGAAAATGCTGCCTTGTCAGAGATTTGCTGATCTGTAGAGCCCTTAATGGACTCAAAATAGATAATTGGATCTCTCTGGTCTGGCACCCTTGGGAGCTGACCGTTTCTGAATGAGGGAGTTTGCCAGACTAAGGGAGGTCAATTCTGGCCCCTCTGCAGCCAGCCTCTGGGCTCCCCTGGGGGGCTGCCAGCCTCTGCATAGGACCCCTTCCTGGAGGCTGGCCCAGACTCCCAGGTTCCCCTCCTAGTCATAGACCCTGCTGTCAGTCCCAGCCAGTGGGCTCTGCTTTTGGCCCCAGCCAGGCTGCCAGCCTGGTCCTACCACTGGCTGCTGGCTATGCCCCCAGCCACTGACCCTCTGCCGCTGGACTTCCAGCCAGCCCTGCTCCCGGCTTCTAGGACTCTGGTTCGGCAACATCCATAGTCCTGCTGGACCAGAGAGTCACAGACCAGAGAGATTCAACTGTTTATGTATCAGTATAAATAATTTGCAGATCTCCGCATCTGCAAATTTGCAGGGTTCTAGGTACAAAATGCGTATCCACATCCATATTTTTATTCTCAAGACTGAGCCATGGATATCTGCATCCATGTACATGGATGGGGATACCTATGGATTTAAAGCAGAAATCTGTGGATTTTCAGGAGTTTACTTATCCATTCACAATATTCAGAACACCCTAATTTAAATGATCTCTTCAGAAATAATTCTAATGTATATGCATAAGAAGCCAGTGTTAAATGCCATGGCTTTACATGTGCATTATGAATTTGCTTCAGATGTCATGCCCCCTCCTGCTCCTTCACCCTTGAAAGAAGGGCAAGAATGATGCAAAGGGCTCTAAAAGTCTTGGTTTCAACCAGTGAAAAAGTCCCTCAGCACAGGAACTGAGGAAGACAGCTAGAAGGTCCCTTCTAAACATCCTCTAGACTAGAAGGCATGTTGGAGGCAGGGTATGGGGGCAAGAGGGGCTTTCGGGTGGAGCTGCAGCACACAGCACCACAGAGATTCTGAACAGCGTGCTGTTGCCCAGATGGCATCCCGGGAAGGCTGTTCTAATTCAGAAAGCTTAATTATATTGGGGGCGGCTCCAGATGTCAGAGCTCTCCAGGATCTGAAGGTTTAAAATAGGGATGTAAAATCTCGGTTAACCGATTAAGTGGGATCCCACTCCTGTGCGGGATGAGGGGACACTGTCAGCAGAAGCTGGCAGCCCAGCGCGTAGGGATAGCAGGGGGCTGGTTCTGCTCCCAGCTCTCCCATGTGCAAGATTGCAAGTTCCTGCTCCCAGTCCCCTGCTTACCCACCTCACAACCCAACCCCTGTGGGGTGTCTTCCAATGTCCTCCGCTTGCGGCAGACCTCTCCCTACTATCAGCTAAATGGTATCTGGTGTGGAGGCAGGACCACACTGGTAAGCAACACTTGGTAACGGTGATGCTTACCGGTTAACTTGGTTACCTGTTCACTTCCTCAGTTTAAAGCCACCTTTGCCTTCCTTTCCCCAGGCAATGAGTTATATACTGTGTGGTCTGAGGCATAAAATCTCAACTGATTGTTTTTCTCCTCCCTTGGCCAGAAAACCAGCCACGTTTGACATCTCCATAATCAGCAATTATCTGTCTGAACAGTTTTTACAATTCCTTGTATCCTAAAAATGGCTGATCCAGTTTTTGTCTGTTAGGGTACATCTACACCGCAGGATTATTTCAGAATAACTGATGTTATTTCGAAATAACACACTGTGTGCCTACACAGAGAGCTGTTATTTTGAAATAATTTTGAGATGGCGGATTTCTTTGACTCCTATAACCCTCATTTCATGAGGAGTAAGGGAGGTCAAAGGAAGAGTCTTTTGTCCTTCAACTTCCTGCTGTGTAGACAGCGCCAAAAGCAGAATTAAGCTATTTTGACTTCAGCTACACAATTGACATAGCTGAAGTTGCGTATCTTTATTCAACTTTTGCCCTGCAGTGTAGACATGCCCTTAGAAAGCAACCAACCACACACCAATGTTCCCTCTAATCTTTTCCATCTGTGTGTAGATTTTTTTTCCATCCATGTGTGGAATAAATTTTGTTATGTTCACTAAGGCAGGTGCAAATGTGCATGACCCATAGAACCACATAACCTAACTGTGAGCTCTCTGGTAATCAACTGGGCAGCATTTGAATCTCTCCTGAATGGCCACACAAGTGCACAGTTTATAGGGAACACTGCTACTCAGGCACGTCTTCTTTTTATTGAGACCAAAGATGGACAGTTTCAACCCCAAATAGAGAGTTAGGAGCTAATGGGAAAAAAGTGGATGTTAGAAAGGAAGTTCGAGCACCCAATGCTTCCCTAACATGATGTGACAAAGTGTATCCATTTTGCATTTGAAAATAAGAGCCACAGGCATGTTTCTCCAGTGGTCTAACTCACAGAGCTCAAATACAATACGGGGTGCCATCCCTGCACTAGCCAAGCAGGGGAAGGTCTCCTTGTGCTCACTGAACAGAACCATGAAGAGAAGGGGAGGTCCCAAAAGGGCTCGCACTTTGCTTTCAGCAGAAGAGGGAGATTTGCACTCCATCCCTCACTGTGCTACTTTAACCCTAGAACAATCTGAATAAAGACTCTGCCAATATGGGTGAGGTTAGTTAAGATATTTTGCTCAATTTTCTGAGTTAGCATCATGATGGATTAGTAGTAAGTCATTCCTTAATTGTTGGAAGCAATGGTACAGAGAAGCTAGTGGGGATAAGATTCAAACGTACATAGGACTGAGATGTGAGTGAAGTATGAGTGTTGAGTGTCCTTAACAGAACATACTATCTGCAGAAGCACAGAAAAATATAAGTTGCTTTTTATTTTCAGCACTATCCCATTATTTTGCAGAAACTTTTATGTTGTCTGATACTACTATTTTGAAAGCATCATCAGTGCCCCAGGGCAACTTCATGAGGTGAAAAAGCAAGAAATGGGAAGGCAGACAAAAGCTTTTGCAGGATACACTGAGGCCTTGTGGCACATTGAACATCTCTGCTCAGAGAGTGTAAAACAATCTTTTTCAGTGGAAAAAGTGTTTTTTTTCACCCCGAAGGATGAATGCAGGAAACTTGCCAAAAGAGAGAGATCAGTCAATGGTAACAAAATATCAAGGCTGCAGAGGAAGAAGAAATGAGAAATACAGTGTCAATGAAATATAGAAATATTGTTTATTTTTTCCTTGATGTAGCAGACATTCTGGCTTCTATGATGAAAAATAAATTGAACAAGAAAAAGGACTGGAAAGAGACCTGCGTTGTCGTGTCTCAGACATGAATTTCAGACTCATTTTGATACCTGGTGTTCTATCCATAACCCTTCTTAACCTAATGTAGAATGAACATAAGTTCTACAGCTCATACTGTAGTCCAGAGGTAGTAGCTTTGAGAAAGGTGAAGATCATAGTGTTGCTGTTAGCCCTGCAGGATCCAAACTTGCCCACTTGGGCAAGCACCTTTGCAATCTCTTTATCCTTGACCAGTTCAGCACCATTTTTGCAGTATGAATTAGAGCAGTTTGGTGGCTGCCACAAACTGTGGTGATTGCCGACTGCCCCTAGGGGAATTGGGACAGTTCCTGGTGAATCAGGGGCAAAGGGCAGAGCAAACCAGGTTTTCTATTCGCTTGCCATGCTCTCACACCAGTATGCTACAGCAACTCATGACTGTTGAAAGAGAAGTCAGCAGAGTTGATGCATATGTGATCAGTAGTGAAGAATGTGGCATGGGTAAGCAGTTTGTATATTTTGAAAGCATCATCAGTGCCCTTGGGCAACTTCATGAAGTGCAAAAGCAAGAACTGGGAAGGCAAGCGGAGCCTTTTTGACTGTGGCAATGAAATAAAAAAATGAGACAGTTGATGCAAGAAATAAGATTATAATGTCCACATTATCATCTGCTTCTGAAATGTGGCAAATGCTAGAAACCCACAACAGAAAATGTAACCCATTCTGTCAGAAATGCTCACTAAGAATACTTGGCACCCATTGGTGGGATAAAGTATCCAATGCTGATGTGTTACAAAAAATGGCCATTGGGCTGGAGAGGCAGTGATTTGTAATAAAAGGCTGACATAGTTTGGACACATTGTATGAATGTTTATTGCTAGACAAACCCTTGATTGGATACCACCTGGTGAAAGATGAAAAGAAGGGGATAAAAAAAACATTGAGAAAGATGCTGCTGTCATAGAAACAGGTTGAAATGTGGCATTAGGTATATGAATGTGGAAAGACCTGGTTACCTCGTGTCACAAGGTCTGAGAGGATCTAATAAATAATATAGCACCTCTATGCTACATAAGGGTTCTCCTACACAGTTGGAATCCTTGATTGGCTAGTTCCATTAGTTTAGGGCAGTTCAACTCAGGTATACTGGTACAAAGTTACTCTAATGGACTGGAACATTGGACCTGTCACTTTGTGCAGAAACTAATGGATTTAAATTGATGTAAATCTGAAGTAGTTCAGTTAATTCAGTGGGATTTTTCCAGATTTAGATGGATTTGTACAAGTAGAATTTGGTCCCAAGCACACAGAGAAGCAAAGATGTTATCAGTCTCTTGTGGGAGCAATGCTGGTTCTTTCTAGTTTGCTATTAGCTTTTCTTAAGAGTGGGATTAAGCAATTAAGCGTTAGAAACAAATAACAAAATCAATTAAGGCTTTAAAATTCCCAAACCAACCTTCTATTCAAAGTAGACAAAGTGTGGAGTCTTACTCTTTCATGCCCTTTTAAAAGTACTTTAAAAGTCATGCAAAAGAATAAAGTCTGGAATAATGGAAAATCTGGCTATAGCAGGAGGCATTTGTTATAAAGGATGGCAAGGCAAATGAGCTAAAGAGAGACATAATTTTCTAAAAATGTTTGAAAACAAAGCAAAACTGAAACGCCATCTCTTCCTGGTAATATGTGGATACTTAAAAGGCTTCAGATGCTTTGAATTATCTGTTAGATTTTTGATCAGTGTGGCATAGCTGTAGCCATGTCAGTCCCAGGGTATGAGAGAAACAAGGTGGATAATATCTTTACTGGAGCAACTTCAATTGGGGAAGGAGGCAAGGTTTTGAGCTGCACAGAAAAAGAGCTCTGTGTGATGTGAAAGCTTGTCTCTCTTCCCAACAGAAGTTGCCTCAATAAAATTTTTTACCTTATCCACCTTGTGTCTGTAAGACTTTGATCAAGGCATTTATTAAAAAAAAATTCAGACTGATTACTGTCTAACGCCATAACTGACTCATAGAAATCACCTTATTTGCTAACAAGGTTCATCCCATGTTCATGTTAAACTAGTGATGGGCCTGAACTGGAAAGATATCACCAGGATATGTATTCTGAACACCCCCAAAAACAATAGGGTATTTAGATCCAGTGGCAGGGGTGGACTGGCCCGGTGGGCTGTCGTGTCCGTGCGCCGTTGCCCCTCACTGCGAGCGGCTCCGCATGTGCTCTGTATGTGGCAAGCAGAGCCCGACCCACCACCCGCGTGCTGGACATGACTCGGGGTGGGGCTTGAGGGGCACTCAGGGGTAACGTCATGGAGAGGGCCGTTCTCAACCTATATCCCGGGCCAGTTTTGATTGCCAGTACGCTCCTGTCCAGGGGTTTGATTCATTGGTACACTCTGAATCTGAGCTCAGAGCATTGATTCACATCTGGGCCTTGGCTTGGACCCATCTCCAGTTTTAACTTTCAAATGATCTAGGAAACTGGAGTTTGAGAGTCTGACAAAAGAACACAGAAGAAAATAAAAGGCTTTTCCTTGCAAAAGTTTTGCTGAGCAGGCTACTGATAGAGATTTCTTACAAAGGAAAACATAGTTTTATTTGTGAGAAGTCTGTCAGACTTTTACTCCAAATTGATGCTCGGGCAAGACAAATACAGTCTAGTATATTATTTGAGAAGTACACAACTATATAATTAAACACTGTACTGTAACAACTGTGCATGTGTGGGCAAAACTGAAGTGTGTTCAACCATAAGTTTTGTGCGTAATTGCATGTGAAGGTGGTTATGGCTCTCTTCCTTTCCATCAGAGAGGGAGAATAGCTCCCTTGCTACACTGCTTCTGGAGAGACTCAATTCAGAGGGAAATAAGCCAACAGTTAATAGGTCAAAGCCTGCACCAGGCAGCATGTTGGTCTGGGAGCCCTGGCACTTGGTCAGGGCAGAGCAAGCCAGTGAATGGCCCTGACCTGCAGTCAGGCAGCACAGCAGTGCATCTGGATGCCTGGGGTCAGCAAAGAGTTAATGACTCTAGCAGTCAGGCAGAGCAACACAGCAGTGTAGAGGGCTCAGTTCTCTGGTGAGACAGACAGCAAAACCATCTGGCATTGGGAAGGTGACAGACCAGTGCAGGCCTCTTGGCCTAAAGGTAGGGAGGCTGCCATCCCCGGGGATCAGGTGTCCGGTCCACCTGACTCCACTGTATCCCAGCCCAAAGCCCTAATAATGCTGGAGTGATCCATCAGTGGGTCAGGTCATCAGGGAAATCTGGCTGCAACATGCTGGCTGGCTTGCAGTTTGAACACAGCTGAACCTTTTTTGGCTTCCCTGGGTTCCTTTCTACACTCTCATTCAGGAAGCACCTTGGTTCCAGTGTCATTGTTCATTGCACTGGGGTAAACAGCTCTTTGGTGTTTCCGGTGCCTGGCAGCTCCAGCAGTTCCTCTAGGTCTCTGAAGCCGAAGTGGCTTCTGCGAAGTCCAGCAGCGGGGTAGGTGAAAGGAGAGACATCTTACACCTCTGGCTTCTGACCTTCAACTGAGCTAGAGAGCCTGCCTTTTATAGTTCCCATTGCTGTCCAACCCCTCTGCTTCTGGCAGGGAAGTTGCTGATGTCCTGGCTCTGCCCACCAAAGGGCAGTAGTGGCTCTGTCCCCATACATCAGGGAGCAAGACTATGCCCTCTTGTTACATACCGCGCTATGGAAAGGGAGGAGATGGCAGACACAGTGTGTAACAATGGTAGAGTGTAAGCTGAGACCTGACAGTGTTGGGAATAGGAATACCAAGACTTCTGGTGTAGAGAATGAGGAATTAGGCAAACACAGCATCAGCAGGTCAGATTATGGGCAGGTGAAAGATAAGGGCATCCAAAAATAATTGCCAAATTGCTTCAGTTATGTTCTTTCTACTTCATATGTTCTTTCTACTTCATATTGACAATGTGGGTGAATTCCATCGTGTAGGTGGAGAGGATTGAATGCCCTTTTAAGTGTGATTCATAATGGGAGCTCCCTCTAAGGCAACTTTTGAAGGCTGTTGTAGAGGAAAGACCTGTAGTAAATGGAGGCAATCTGTCCAGTTGAAGAACCAATTTTTGCTGTTGAGCCTTGTTTGACTTTTTGTTTGCGTTAATTAATTAGAACTACTTGAGATGTTGAAGTCAGTGCAATCTGTGCCCAGAGTTCTGGGTATCTTGCTGCCCCATATTTCAGAAATAAGCAAGATCAGTACATCATGTTATTCAGAAACTAGATTCAGACAGTCACGGCTACTAGAAGCTTGAGGATAAAACATAGAATCTTCAGCAGGTTTAGGTTCTTTCTCCTTTTCTATAAACAGTCATAAATCAAATCCAAAGGGACCACAATGGAGGACTGAAATGAACAGTCATTCTTGAGGTTTCCCCATGAGAAGTAGCATTTGTGGCATGGCTACAGGGAGTTGCTTTACGTTCTGCCTCTATTTGTATGCTATGGGGAGTGGTACCTCATTTCTTCTGACCCAAAGCACCATGGATCTGACTTTATTTGTACTGCCAGGAGAGAGAGGCCTCGAAGGTCCTTTTGTGCCACATTCTGTGCACATACATAATAAATAGATAGTTCTTGCCATAAAGGAATACAGTAATTCCTCATTTAACACTAAACGAAAACGTGCTAAGTGAGGTCAATTTTCCCATTAAAAATAATGGAAAAGGTGGGGGTTGCGTGTCAAGTGGTGGTGGCAAAGTCAATTTTTTGTTGGTGCTGAGTCATCAACATCAACATTAGATATCTAGCAACACAAGATATCTAGCAACACAAGTCGCTGCAGTTTGTTAAAACACAAAGATAAACACGTGAGTGAGTGGAGGAGTACTGTGACCGCGTGTATTCATCCACTCATGCATATTACTACTGTTTTCACCAACTTATATCGCTGCACGAAGTAGTCTGCCACTTGAATATTTTCATGTTATTTTGGGGACGGTCGTGTTATTCGAAAAACATTCCCTAAAAAAAATCGTGCTATTGTGAAAACGTGTTAAGCGGGCATGTGTTAAATGAGTAGTTACTGTAATGCAAGTATATGGGGAAACACAAGATAACCGTGAGATAATATGATAGGTTTAATGAGGCATGGTCAAAGCCTGGCAACTGCCTACCCATAAAAAACAAAGCAGAAATGGCCATCCGTGCTCACTGTGTCATATTTTTCAGCCAGTCAGTGTATTATGTAACAAATTGAATAACTTTTAGATATAAAATTACCGATAATACTCATTTAATTTTAAATACAAAATTTCATAAGATAAAATACATGGTTACTAAATTACCTCTCAATTTTGTCAAGTGAAATAAAAGCACAGATCAGATATACATAATCACTATAATTATCTAGTTTACCTTTATCTCCCTGGTTAGCTTTGGAACATCAGGCTTCTTATTTCCTTTATCTCTCTTTAAAGTAGATGTAATTTGTACTGTGAATGTGACATTGGTTATGTTCTCTGTAACAATGGATTTAGATTTGCCACTTAGCCAAGCAAGCTATTATTTCAATAAGAACTCACAATATAGTTAAAATTCAGAGAGAGAAAAAATAAGCAACCCAGATATTAGACTGTTTTCATTTCATGAATTTGTATCAGTTTATAAGCAGGCTAATATGATTGCTTTCCCCTCTAATTGTGCTCTGTGACATCAGGTGAAAGCAAATAGTTTTTTGAATAATTTGAAAACTCTTTGGGCCCTTAAACTCATTACACTCCATTATCAAAGGGAGGCTAGCAATTTATAATGTAGTCTATCTAAACACTGAGTTAAAAGTAGTTGTAAGTACAATTCTGCACTTGCTTCTGAGTGTTCTTGCCAATTTTATGGACTTCCAAGCACTCTTTTAAAAATGTTTTTCGTGTTGCTTTGAAAGATTCAGATAATCAACAAATGAAAATTGACTGGCCTTGAAAAACTTTCACTGACTCTACATACATTCTGGGCAAACAAAAAATAATGTCAAAGTATCATTTTCCCAAATTTCATTTAGTTATAAGGGCATGTCTACATTACTGGGAAGATTGACAGTGCAACAGTTGATCATCCAGCATTCAATTTAGTGGGTCTAGTGGGGACATGCTACGAACGCTGAGGGTGCCCCCGTCCATGCTGGTACTCCTTGCTGTTGCAAGGAGTAAGGAAAGCTGACGGGAGCATCTGGAAGACGGTGTCCTAGCTTGGCTTAAGGTACGTTGACTCCAGCTACATTATTTATGTAGCTGGAATTCCGTACTGTAAGACGCCCTTCTCTCATCATGTGGACCTACTCTAAAATTACTAAAACTAACTATATTAGGGAACATACTTCTAGGTAGGAATTTGTGTATGTGGTGGTTGTGTTTTATGTTGTTGGTGTTCTGTTAGCAGGGTTCACTAATTGAATGTTAGTTTGTCTGTCACCTTAATTGAAGGAAAAAAATAGCAAGCAAATGGTCTGGTAGCACCTTATAGACTAACAAAACATGTAGATGGTAGTCTCTAATGTGCTACCAGACCATTTGCTTGCTGTTTTTTTCTATAACAGACTAACTCGGCTATCCCCTGAAGCTCCTTAATTTAAGGAGTATTTTCCAATGTAAAGATGGCAAAAAATTACAATAATCTTTTTAAAAAACAGACCAATGGCTTTGCTGTATGTCAAGTGAAGTTCAAGAGTATAAAATTAATGTAATTCTCTATGCTTGTGCATAAATATAAACTTTTTTAATGGTGATAATCATCTTGTGGTTGTATCTGAGATATGAAGAATTTCTCCCTATGCTTTAAGATGACTGATACATACTACCCTGTGGTAATCACAGATTTGTGTTTTACTCTTAATAACTTTGATTAGCTTCAGAAAGCACAGCATTGTACCATTGTTAATTGTCTTTAACTTCCTTAAATGTCATGGGAGGTTTTGAAGCTGATCCCACAAAGAAGTGGACATCCTTTGCTACCACTGACTTCACTAGGAATTCAAGGAATTGAACATCTGGCGGGATTAGGCCTTATAGTGCTCAAAACATCCAGGGTGAAGCTTATACAAAGCAAGATAAATGTTGACATTTAACAAAGCAAAATGTCAGTTGAAAACTTTCCTCTGTCCAATATGGTAAAGCTGTTGGTCCATTAGAAAACTTTTGGAATGGGCTGGCTCTTGTAGGTTTGATTTCCCACTCTTACCAAACAACACAAAAACGTAACCTTGGGTGTGAAGGGTCCTACACGTGCTTGTGTTGGCGAGGGGGCTGACACAGTTATTGGCCCCTCGAAAAAGTATGGTGGGGATTGACTCTGTGCTCCTGGAAGGAGTGGACCCTAATCTGGAAGGGGCAGGGCTGGAGCATCCAGCCCTCAGTGCCACGCAGCTTGCGGTGATGTGTTCATGTCACACAACTAGTGTATTTGTTGGCATTTTCTTTAGCAGCACTACAGGCAGAACGGCCTTGTAAACAAAAAAAAGCATTATGCCCTTAGGCTGAACCCCGCCACATCAAAAATATAGCAAACGGATGTGATGAAAAGGGTGGACTGAGCTTATCGGGTCCATGTAAGGTATCACTATAACCTATGGCTAAGCCGCAGCTCCCATGGAATCCCTCAGTATGAGATCCCTGATATCCCAGCAAATATTGGCCTTGGCCACAATTTTAGAATTCACTCCTCATGGGAAGTCTGTTGTCATTTTTTTAAGAGTTTATTTTAAAAAATGCACAGAAGACGGGAGATGTGAGGCAACAGATTCCCAACAGTAATGTGGGGTTTTTTTTTGTATTTTTTAATTACAGCAGTTTATTGACTTTTGGCCTGGAGTATGGGCTTTGTTTTCACATTTGAAAACAGGCCCTATCCAGATATGGATTTGTAACTTAAAAGTAAGCATTGAAGTTTCAGAAGAAGGTTAAGGAACTTGTGGCCCAGGAGCACTTCCAAGATGACCGTCAGGCCGACTACAGAAAGAGTATGTACTACCTCTAGACTCGTGTCACTGCTTGTTCAGTTGCAAATAGGAGATGAATACACTAAGATTGCTTGGTTTAATAAATGTGGTTCGGGTATTTTCTAGGCAAGAAATTTTAGATACAAGGTAATAATTGAAAATGTATTAAATCTGTAACTGGTGGCAGCAATTTAGTTTTGTTTTCCTCTGTACGTTGTGTAATTTTTTTTCACCACTAGGAATGCATGGAGAAGCTGTAAGGGTAGTGCTATACACATGTCATTCATTACCTGAACTATCCATTTGTGCCAAATAAGATTGGGTAAGGCACATGGGTAAGGCACATGTCCAGCGGTCACTTTAAAAAGTTCATATGTATCTATAGTTACTGAACATTATATGAGAGTTACCACCACAATATTTCTTACTCTAAGCTTAAGAAAATGCTCTTCAACATTTTAATTAGGGCTGTCAAACAATTAAAGTGCTCACTTTATAGTATTGATTACAAATATTTGCACTGTAAAAAGACAAAATAATTTTTTTTCAGTTCATCTCACAAAATATGAATGTGGATTTTTTTTGTACATAACTGTACTAAAAAAAATCCCGTAAAACTTTAGAGGCTACAAGTCCACTCAATCCTACTTCTTGTTCGGCCAATCGCTAAGACAAATTTGTTTACATTTATAAGAAGGAGTGCTGCCTGCTCCATATTTACAGTGTCACCTGAAGAACAGGTATTTGTATGGCACTGTTGTAGTCAATGTTGCAAGGTATTTACATGCTACATATGCTAAACATTTATATAGCCCTTTGTGCTTCAACCACCATTCCCGAGGACACGATTCTATGCTAATAAGGGATTTTGCTTAATAATGATCGAAAGCAGTGAGGACCGACACATGTTAATTTTCATCTGAGTCAGATGCCTCTTTTTTGATGGTTCAGGTTCTGTAGTTTCTGCATCTGAATGCTGTTAAGTTTCCTGACAGCATGTTTCACACCTCATCCCTCTCGGATTTTGAAAGGCATTTCAGGTTCTTAAACCTCGAATTGAAAGATAGCTGTAGCTATCTTTAGAAATCTCACATTGTTATGTTCTTTGTGTTCTGTAAAAAATGAAATGAAAATATTTTTAAATCAAACAATATACACTGGGTTGCCATCTGAGACTGCCATGACACAAAATATATAGCAGAAGGTGGGCAAAAGCATGGAGAAAGAGACATACAATTCTTCCTCAAATATTTAACAAATAGTCTCTACACAGAAACATGGAATGGTGGCCAAATCATGATTGGACATACTAATGTTTAGCATATTTGGCATGTAAACACCTTTCAATGCCATCTTAAAAAATGACATGTAAATACCTGTTTTCACTTTCAGGTGACATTGTGAATGATATGTAAGCAGCATTCCCTCCCATAAATGTAAACAAACTTGTTTGTCTTAGCAATTGCCTGAACATGAAGTAGGACAGAGTGAACTTGTAAGCTATAAAGTTTAATATTATTTTGTTTTTAAGTGCAGTTATGTAACAAAAAAAATCTAAACTTTCACGATAAAGAGATTGCACTACAGTACTTGTAAGAGGTAAATTGGAAAATACTATCTCTTTTATCTTGTTTACAGTGCAAATATATGTGACAAAGTAATATAAAATGAGCACTGTACACTTCATATTCTATCTTATAATTTGAAATCAACACGTGAAAATGTAGGAAAAAATCCCAAAATATTTACAATATATTTCAGTTGGTATTCTATTATTGTTTAACACTATGATGAATTGTGATTATTTTAATCGATGTAATTTGTTTTTAATTGTTAACTGTAATGAATTAACAGGCCTAATGTTAATGTCAAGTACCACATACAGAAATAGGAAATTTTCTTTTGCTCTTTGGCCTTTAAGTTTGGCTTTTTTTTGTTTGTTTCAAGTAAACAAAAAAAGCTCTCAAGACTTATGCAAGTCCAAACTCTCATATATGTCCTATCTATGGTCCATAATCAGAAAGATATACTTAATGGAGGAATGGCTATTTTATTCAATAGTACTTTGCCCATGGTTCAGATGACAATTAGTTCAAATATCCTTATGTTGTTTGTGACATGAATTATTCAACAATGACTGCTACATTTAATGTAAACTTCAAGATGATACTGTAGGATGGAAATATTCTTTCAAAACCATCCTTAAGCATGTTTCATGTTGACAGTTGTGTCAGGAATATATTCAAAATGGTTTAGATCCCATTGAAAAGTGCAGTATCTCAGTTCATTGACAAAAAGATGCCCACTCCATGCAAACAATATGTATTTTTAATCTTCTCAATCTCTTTCAGTCCCAGCAAAAATGCATTGTGATCTTTGCTCTGGTGTGCTGCTTTGCAATTCTTGTTGCACTGATATTTTCGGCAGTGGATATAATGGGAGAAGATGAGGATGGACTTACAGAAAAGAATTGTCAAAATAACTGTCGGTAAGAGGTAACAAACAAAACTTCTCTTTTGGGGTGGGTGAGAATATTGAATGATGTGTTTCTGTAATGATGCTTAATAAAAAAGACAAAAGTACAACAGGGGTGGAGAAAATACTCTTTTCTCTGTAGCATTAAGTTTGGTTTGTTAACTCTGACAAAATAAAGCACAATAAGAACTCTTGCAGCTTACTCTTTCCCTCTCGTGTACACGCAGAATGAACATTAAAAAACCACAGGGCTGTTCTGAAATAGATTATTCCCTTTGGTCATCACTGGCACTTTGCAGTTGGCCGTTGGCATTATTGTCAGTTTCTCATAATTCTCTAGTGCACCAGTGTGCATTATTTTGGATGTAATTATTTTAAAGTTGATTCTCTTGGAGACTGTTCTGAAAATTAAATTTTATGCCGTGAAGATATGACTCTTGGCTTTTGAAAGTTAGTGCATTGGCCATAAAGTTCAGAGAACATGAAGTGAGATGGTTCACACATCTGGTAGATCTGCTTATCCCGCCTACTCTAGACACTTTTGAGCAAGCATGACAAAGATTTTGCAGCACTGTTATCTTCAGTGTAACCCATTGCTGTTCATTACACCCACACCACGTGCATAGGATTTGGGGGAGGGCAAATGAGAGGGTTTTTTGTCGTACTCTGAGCACAACTGACTCATGTAACTAGAGCAAGTGTGGTTTAGGGGGTGGTGGCTGTGATATCTTCAGATCTAACTCAGGCTTCTGCTAAAAAAAGTGCAGCCCAGCTGCAGATTCCTTTCAATCCCAGTAATTAGAGTAGATAACTCTTGAATCCTTCCACTGGCTCCCTATTTTCCAGCCCATCCATTTCATGCTTCTTGTTCTCACCATCAAGGCCCTTCACAACTGTTGCCCTTGATGCCACTATTTTCAAGTCATAGTCATCCGCAGCTGTCTCCAGTCCTCCTTCCACAGCTCATTTTACATGTGGAATGCCCTTGTGGTTCCTAAAAACATTACTTTCCTCTCCTCAAAGAACCACTTGTAACATGATGTCTGCAGAAGTTAGACTGACAATGGCTAGCTACAGAGCCAGGCAGGGATAATTAATATATGTATTTTGAAAATAGGTAAAGAAAACGTATTTTATCCTTTATAGCTAGATCTGCCTTTCTTTGCTGTCTTGGTGGTGAGATCAATGAGTCAAAGCCTTACTGGACACACCTGCCACAGACTAGTAGCTACCATAATATAAATAATAACTGAATTATTACTTAGATTCTGTTTTCACAGTTTTTCACTGCAAACAATGAGAGCTAAAATGTACTTTTGGTGGTGGCACTTATCTCATTTTGAGAACATTAAACATCTGTGTACAGGCAGTCCCCGACTTACGCGGATCCGACTTACGTCGGATCCGCACTTACGAACGGGGCTTTCTCGCCCCGGAAGTCGGGGCGAGAAAGCCCCGTTGGTAAGCTGCTCCGGTGCCCCTGGTCTGCTGGAGACCATCCCCAGCAGACCACAGGCTCCCGGACTGAAGCCGCAGCCACGGCGGGGTCCCTCGCCTCTGAGGCTTTGCCAGAGCAAAGCCTCAGAGGCTCTGCTCCCCGTGTCCCTGGTCTGCTGGGGAGGGGGGGGGCAGCTAGTGTGCTCCCCCCCCCAGCAGACCAGGCTTTTGTTTTGGACTCTGGGGCAGAGCAGATGGGGCGCTGCCGATTGGTCCTGCAGCGCCAGCTCTGGGCACTACTGGACCAACCCGGCAGCACCCCAGCTGCTCTGCCCCAGGTCCTGATTCAGCCGCTGCTGGTCAGTTTCAGCAGCGGCTGAATCAGGACGCCTGGGGCAGAGCAGATGGGGTGCTGCTAGGTTGGTCCAGTAGCACGCAGGAGCGGCGCTACTGGAGCAACCCATCAGCACCCCAGCTGCTCTGCCCCTGGCGTTCCCAAGTCAGCTTCTGCTGAAACTGACCAGCGCTGACTACAGGAAGCCCCAGGCAGAGTTGCTCTGCCCCGGGCTTCCTGGAATCAGCTGCTGATCAGTTTCAGCAGCAGCTGACTTGGGGACGCCTGGGGTTCTTAAGTTGATTCTGTATGTAAGTCAGAACTGGCGGTCAGTTTCAGCAGTGTCTGAATCTGGACGCCAGTTCCGACTTACATACAGATTCAACTTAAGAACAAACCTACAGTCCCTATCTTGTATGTAACTCGGGGACTGCCTGTACTATTGTGTTAGTTTCTGTTCAGAGGGCCAAAATCTAATCTTTTCTGAAATAAATCAAGTTTAAACCCATTGACTCCTGTTATGTTTAAAGTGAATGGGATTTCACTGCAATTACAGTGATGGAACTGAAATTAGACTTATTACTGTATGATCTAACTGCATGTTCTAACTGCTAACATTTGGTCCAGAAAACACACCAATACGGTCTGCATAATTTACCCAAGGTATTTCTAATAGGATCTGTCATGATAGTATATAAGTGCTGACCACTTGCTAACATGGAATGTGATCCACTCCTCTTAGGTGTGATGAAATTAGGCTCTCTTATGTATTTAACATATTGTAGATTTAACTAATATGGCGCAAGATCAATTGCTGGTCTGTGGTAGATCATTAATATGTTGGATTAAGCCCTATAAATAAGCAAGGCGAGAATGATAGAATTCTTATATTTCAGTTCTGAGTACTTTTGCTGACATTCCGGAGCTGCAGTTTATATATGCAGGATGTACTGATGCAGATGGGTGAAAAATCCAAAGTTCCCTTTTCTAAAAGGAATTACTGTGTAATGTAGGATTGTGTATGTTCTTTGACGCAAGTTTCTTTAGGCTTCTTGGACCATTTAAATTGATATTGTGTATGGGATGTGCTGCTCCTGCTCAGAAAAAAAATCTCAATGTTTTGTCTCAAATCTCTTGAAAGTCATCTTCAACTCTGAGATTTTTAGCCTAATTTTTTTTCTTCTCGCTCTCTCTCTCTCTCTCCCTCCCTCCCTCTCTCAAAAAAACAAAAACATAACCCACTACATATGCCAAAAATTAGCAGAGTGAAAACAAAGATTTTTCCCAGTTTTTCTTGATGTTCATCCCCCTTTTATAGACACTGAGAGGGAGCAGAATATTAACAGCCCCACTTACAAATGTTATATACCACTTATAAATAAGACTCATCTCTGAGCCTCAGCTCTCTTCTGCAAAAAGCATTTCACTGTATCCTAAATAACATTGCTATTTGTGAATACAGATCCTCTATATAGGATGCTTCCTTCAATATCAGTCGCGTCTTTCATTAATCATTTCATTTTTATTGTGCAAAGACATTTGATTGAGTATCTCATACAAATCATCTTAGCCTTCACTGCTTCTTGGAGTCTGTGTAACAAGAATATGTCAAGAGAGTGATGCTGTTATTTAGTAATAGAAATGTAGCTGTGTTAGTCTGGTGTAGCTGAAGCAAAATGCAGGACTATGTAGGACTAAAGTGCTACATAGTCCTGCATTTTGCTTCATGCTGTTATTTGGTATTTTTAAAGGAATACAGAACAGATTTTGCTCCGCATAATAAAAGGTGATAAAATAACCTTTTTTGAACAAATTGTGAAATATATATACGAGAATAATATTATTTGCATTCTTTCAGCGGTCATCTATGCATGGCTGAAAGTGATGTCATTTGTTATCCTAACTAGGGTCAAATTGTTAGGGACTGTAAGCCATTTTTCATTCTAATGGTTTAGCAATTGGAAAAGGCTTATTGTGTGATATTTAAATAATATATTTAATTTTAAAATACTTAATTTATTTGTTCCTTAATTTCCATTCCTCTAAAATGGTCCATGGCCCATTTCTCAAGCCTCTGGATGTATTGTGAAACCCCCCAGTTAATTAAAAAATACAAATATCCCAAGTAACAATTAAGAGAAAACAGACGCTTGGCTAAATTAATTATGAACCAGGATCATAAAGAAATAAAATGGAAAATGCCATCTCCAACCAACTCCAAAATAGCCCTTTTCATCCACATGGCACTGTTAATTATGAAAGCAAGCCTATCTGTTTTGCTAAGTGCAGCATTCTGAGGGCTGTAAGAGAATAAGCACTTCTTACTTACTTATTGTTACTCATTTACTTGTTGGGCCAATCCTAGAGATGCTGAGAGCTTTACCTTCCACTGAAGTCAGTAGAAACCAGCATGGAAAGTCATTTTTAGGCAAAGGCCCAATGAACGCATAGTTCCCACACCATGCTCAGAGGAGCAATAAAGTGAATTGTTAACAGAAGGGTGGCAGCTGAACTCAATTGATGGATAAAACTCTATTAAAGCAGGTGTAAGATATTCTTTTCCAATCTCTTCCATGGATTCCCACACTGGCACAGATCCACTCTTTATAACTAAACTGATTATTTTCAGTTTGTTTGGACAGGATCCTGAGAGGTGCTGAATGCCTGCAGTGTCTGTTGACTTCAGGGTAAGATTTCAGAACCTCTAGGATTTGACTGGCCCAATGAGCAATACTTGAGCACTTTCAGGATGCCTTGCTTAGAAACACAGATATTGCTGTCATTTTAAATAATTTGCATGGAAACTAATAACCCACATTTGCACTTTGGAAGTGAAATATAAAGTCCATTAACAAAATCGGTCATATCACATTAGAAAGTTGGTGTAGTCTGCCTGGTTTTGGTTACAAGTTTTTCTCCAGGGACATATATAGGAATATTGTTGAGAGGCATTGATAGATGAGGTTAGTTAAGAGGAGATGCTTAGCAGTCTGGGAACTCTGCCTAACTTGCTGTGGATCCATTACGCAGTGCATCTATAAGATTAAAGAGTACTATCATCAAATTACAATAATCTAATGTCAGAACCATTATTAATAAATCTTGGATAGTTTGTGATGTGCTATTAGCCAAGACATTATTGCCTTTACTGAAACTGGCTGGTAATTCTACAGTAAAATTATCCTGGTGAAGAACAAAGGCAAATCATAATAGCAAAATGTGTTCTTTGTGTCTCAGCTGTCTAAATTGAGGTGTCACAGGAAATCTCAATCCGTTCCCTATAGCATCATAGGTTAAATCTGACTCATCTCCTCCTCCTGGTGACAGAGGTTGCTGAAGCTTCTGCAGAGCCTGTGGCATCTTTGTCTCCAGATTTCCAGTGGTTTATCTATAGTGGCAAGAACAGTTGGCTGAGTGCTCCTTCCAGGCACCTTTGGAAGCTGGAAATCGAGCAGCATGGAAGAGGAATGGAGAGGATAATAAGCTATATGGAGCCTTTGCCTGTGTGTCTAAGGGCACACTTGGCTGATGTTGTGGTGACATTTTTAAAGTGTATGTATTGAGATCTTGCCTGTGTGTGAGATGGGTGGAGACCTGTGGGCTTTTTAGGGGTTTTCCTGTATGTGTGTGTTTTGAAGGGAATTTGCTTCTGTGGTTGTGCATAGGCCTGATGCTTTTTAGGGTATGTCTATGGAGCCCCTGGAAAGATGTTGCCCAGAGTGGCTATAACACAGACACGTTACCTTTGCTTGAGTTTCTGCACTAAAATAGCAGTCTGGCTGCCATGTCATGGGTAGTGGTTCAGGCCAGACAACCAAGTATGAACCTAGAATTAAATGTGAACTACCAGCCATGCTGCTACAGCTACCCTGCTATGGTGTTTTAAGGTTCCTAGTTTGCATTCATGTAGTAACCTTTTAGTTCACAACTGCAGCATCCAGAGGGGGAAGTTACAGCACAGCATTCTGGTGTACACTGCTATTTACAGCCATGTAGTACAAACTGCAGGGCAGTGTAGACAGAGCCTAAAAAGGAGGAGGTAGCCTCCTGGCATTTCTCACTCTGAAATGTAATGGGACCATCACTATATGAGGATTTAGATATCCTTTAGAATGTGTCCTTGCACATGTGTCTGTGGATGCATGGAGTTTTTGTTGGGATGCTACTAGACTCTAGGCTTCAGTTATATTCTGAGGCAAAGAGTTTCACAGCTAAAATTCTCTCTCCTCTCTCTCGTGAGGGAGATCTTCTCTAACACTACATGAATTCTACCAATTTTGTGGATTTTTTTTTATTAATTGGTTTTAATTTTAACACACAAAATGTGACAGGCATAATCACAGACTAAACAGAGCAGGATGTTCATGATTTTGAAAATATGCCTGTTAAAGAGCAGCTCAAGATTTCTGTTTACAATACACTTAAGCCAAGCAGCATAAAAATGCCTTCTCTCATTTTGGGGGATGAGTTGTAGAAATCCTTGTTTTTAAGATTACCCTCGTGGCCTGTCATCATCTTTATTTTTCAGCAGTAACAGAAAGAGAATCCTGTGGCCTTGCAGGGTACCTCCAGCAACCTGGTCATTATCCTGAGCCCCCATTGTAGTTAAAGGGAGTTGAGGATGTTTAGCACCTCAATGGAGGTGATTTAGAAGACACAAAGTTTGACTAGGTATCCCCCTCATCCCCTATTTATTTAGAAACTGGACCTTTAATAACTCCATTCATCTGAAAAAGTGGGTTGTGCCCACAAAAGCTCATGATACCATCTACGTATTTTGTTAGTCTTTAAGGTGCTGCAAGATTATTTGTTGTTTAAGTTTTTCCAGGTATCCAGTAGACAGAACTGTGTTGCCCAAGTGATCAGTTTTAGCTGGTCTGGGGTTACAGATGACTATTGAATGTGGAGATAATTAAATGTTGTTTCCTTTATTTTGTGAGTAAAGGGAAACAGCTATACTTAGCCTGTCCTGATCTCGTGAAGCAGGGGTTTTCGAACCGGAGTCCAGTGAAGACAGACAGAGAGTGGGGGCAGATGTTTGTCTGGTGGTGCGGGCTCTGGGGAAGGGTCACAGGCACCATTTGACCCATCCCTTTCCACTGTTCAAAGGCTGCACTGATTAGGTTTATTTGATAGACTTTCGTTTTGGTAAGTGATCTCTAGAGCCAAAATCACTGATAATCAGATACAACTGTTGAGCCTTAGCCTTGCTGTTGAGACAGTGTTTCTGTGGAAGAGACAGCCTAGCCTGCACTAGGAGTGAGGTTCCCCACTTGCTGCTGAAATCGCTGACAGCGGGGTGGAACATCAAGAGTCTGACTCGTCTAGGCAGGTGGCAGCAGTAAATGATGGCACAGGGCCACTGACAGTGCAGCAGGCAATGGCATGATAAATGGAGCAAGCAATGAATGGTGGCATGACAAATGATGGCAGCTGAGTGAATGCTGGTACAGCGGAGGCAGCATGAAGTGGCACAGAGTGAACCGGGGCAAGCGTGAGCCAGTCGCAGCAGCAAAGGCATTGTTCAATGTTCCTTTGCTCTCCCCACCCTGGATGGCAGATGAACTCACGTGAACGCACCTGTGAGCTCTGTGTCTTCACTGACCAAGGACAGCAGCTGTGAGTGGAGTGTTAAAAGGCCATTTGTTTCTTGGACTTTAACACCGTAAGGGGAGAAACAGAAGGAAAGGACATTGCCCAGTGTACTCTGAGATGGGAGATTTGCTCATGGTCAGATATGCTCAGGACATAGTTGTGGTGTGTTCCCAAATTAATGCAAAGCTACTTTCCCTTTGTTTATTAAGTTTTTCTCTGCTATGCACAGACTCTGTGTGTGAGAGTTGGGAAGCACTGCTCCATGGAGGCACCCAACGGTGAAGTTTAATTTATCCAGATTACAGGTGGGGGCTTGAGTCAGTTGTGTGTTATATTGTTAGACTCACCTTGAGAAAGCAGGTCCCTATCTCTTTGTAGAGCAACCTTTTCATTGTATGTGATTCTTTTCATCCTTGTTTTGTGGCCAGTGACCCACTTGTCTAGATTAAACTTTCTAGATCAATCTTCAGTATTGTTCTCTAAGGAAATGGCATTAGTTGCTGTTAAAATTTCCATGAGAATCTTTGAATTTTTGCTCTGCTCCTTTTTTTTTTTGACTATTCAACCAAGGCATATTCTTAACCTATGATTCTAGGCACCATCTGTGCCAATGACACCATTTATTTTTAATCACTTCTCCACCCTCAGAGCAATGAATCAAAGAGGTACATATAATCATTTAGATTTAGCCTTGTTTATTGCTCATGTAATGAGCTCTGAATTAAATGTAGGGCTAGGCTCTGTCGAATCACATAATGCTTTCTTACAGTCCCCCTTGGGCAGTGTGCTAGTGTACTAAACAGAGCTGGATGAAAGTAATCACAGACCCTAGCACCATGATAACACAGTGCCTCCTGTGTCTCTGGCTCATTCATCACTTGGAGGGCAGTGCTAGAGGGCTGCCTTCCGAAGGAGTCGAAACAGTGTTATGGAGTACACTTATGTAGCACCAAACAATACCGTTGCCAAAGTCAGGATTAGCAATCCTCTGATCAGTAATGTGCACAGACATCTTGCACATTGGCTCTGCTGCAGTGCTATTTAATGGCATACGCAGAGGTGTTGTTTGCATCACAAATTGGTCAGAGTTGAATAAAGCTCAACCATGTTCATCACTGCAGGCATCCTCCACTCCACTCCTATTCCATAGCTACCAATTCTGAGCAACACATTTGTCGCAGGGAGTTTCCCAGACTGGTGGGAAAGCAACATGCCAATCCAAGTTTCCCACTGGACACAGACACTTTGGGTACGTCTAAACTACATGCCTCCGTCAATGGAGGCATGTAGATTAGCCAGATCGGCAGAGGGAAATGAAGCCGCGATTAAAATAATCGCGGCTTCATTTAAATTTAAATGGCTGCCCCGCTCTGCTGATCAGCTGTTTGTCGGCAGATCGGGGCAGTCTGGATGCGCCGCGCCGACAAAGAAGCCTTTATTGATCGGCGCATCGCGGCTTCATTTCCCTCTGCCGATCTGGCTAATCTACATGCCTCCATCGACGGAGGCATGTAGTTTAGACACACCCTTTAAGTCACTCCAGAGCATGACTTACTTTTGAGGCATCTTCTTGGTCTCAAATACCAGATCGGAATCAGCAGCCCTAAGGGTTTGACCTGTCATGTTATCTCTGGACTTTGCTGAACCAGTTCTGAACTAGACAACTTCTACACGGGGAATCTGTGTGATGACCCACTTTGTCAATGCGGTATCTGTCAGTCAGCGGCACATGTTGTCCATGAATGTCAATTAACCAGACTTCATGGGGGCTTAGGGCCCTTCAGTCTGCTGATGAATCTGCTGTTGGGTGACTTGGCAAGCACTACAAATGCAAGAATACAAATCTACCCCATGATCAGCAGCAGAATTCCTCTCTCCACTGGAGAGCAGGAATGGTGGCAGGAGGACTTCTGTGGCTGATGGGATGAACCCTGGAAGAGACATCTGCTTGATTGGGTGAGCTGGATCCACTGCATTGGGACATGGACTCAGAGTCTCAGAGATGACACTACGTTGAGATGCATGAGGCAGTTAGCCCCTCTCAGAGGTGTTAGTTCAGGCTATCTGCAGGTATTTCTCCTTCAGTTACCTCCAAGTCACATTTTCAAGCTTTTCTTTGCAGCTATGAGCACTAGGAAATTTCTTTTCTCTTTTTAAATTAAAGTGTGGATTCTGATGTAATTGCCTGACACCAGGTGCCAGGGTCGTAAGCATTAAAGACAAGCAGAAAGTACTTGGGAAAGAAAAATCAAGTGCAAGCTAGGGAATAATTGTCTAGGCAGTAATGCTTCTGCAAACGACCTGGGGATTATAGAGGATCATAAATTAAATGCGTCAATAATGTGATGCAACTGCAAAAAAAAGCGAATGCTCTGGGGAGTATTAATGAAAGTGGGGGTATGTATGACATGAGATGCAATTATCCTACCCTGCTGCTTCCTGGTGGGGCCTCAGCTAGAGTACTGTGTCCATTTTAAGAAAGATAGGTACAAACTGGAGAGAGACTAGAGGGGAGCAACAAAAATGATAAAAAGTTTAGAGAACCTGAATGTTGAGGGAAAGTTAAATAAACTGAGTATGTTTCATCTTGAGAAAAGAAAACTGAAGGAGGACCCGATGAGCATTTTAAACTAATACTTTAATCAGTTAAAGATAAATTTAGTTCCAACATTTAACCATGCCCTACCACTATTGATCCCAGCTTGTCTGTGGAGAAAAATTTAGAGGTTTTGGTCCACTTCATTACCAAAATTGTTGTTTTTCCCATTTCACTTGGAGCCATTTTTTGACCCAAATGAAATTTCTTGTTTTCCTAACTTCAAAAATATATTGGTGTTTGCTAGCTAGAATTCTCTGTCTGACAAGTGCCTTTTTTTCCCTGCCTTATGATATGTGCTTTTCTGAGAAGCTTGGAGTGGCAGAACTTGTCTTTATGACATCACATTTGATTAGTGTAAAAGTAGATTTCGTTCTGCGCATAGTACTGAAATGGTCCTTCACAGGGCCATTAGTGATTTACCTGGCCTCCAAGAAGAAGGAGAGAACTTACCAGGCCTCTGAGGCTGGCAATGTGATGGATGTTAAAGGGCACTAGCTTGGACTTCTAGGGAAAAGAGCAAGATTTCTTTAACCTTTACAACTTTCAGGATGAATATGCTCTATTCATGCAGAGGCACAGATGATTTATGGATCTCCTCTTGTCAGTTTGAGTAGACTCTGACAAGAATGTAGATAAGGTCATTTATCATGTAGCTCATCTATCTTGACTGATCACTCTGCATCATTCTTTATACTCACTGCTTGGAACTACTCTTCAGTATTAGTCACTGGGTGCATATCTCTTGCTATTTGAGTTGAGACAGTGTCTAAAATGATAGGTTTGTTTTTACTGTTTGAGTACTGGAGAAAAATATGTGGAAAAATAATAGCTAAGAGATACAAAGCATGCACAAATACTTGCCAAAACTTTAAATGTAATAATACCTTAATCAGAATGCATTATCTATGAGTATGAACACTTTTAAAAATTTTGAAGACTCTTCTTATATAAATGTTTTTCTTCCAAAATCATCAGTATTGTGTGTATATACAGTAAACTCTGCCTTTTATGTGATCCCTCAAACAAATGAAAAAAATCAGTGAAGACAAGAAGCTAACACTTAGGATGCTAGCTTGAGACTTGGAAGACTCAGATTCAAGTCCCTGCTTGGCCAAAGATTCTCTGTGTGACATTGGAATAAAGTATCCAGTCCTTGCATCGACAAGTCAAGATAAATATTGATCTACTGCAAAAGGGTTTAGAGAAGAGCTACAAGAAGGGTTAAAGGAGTAGAAAAATGTGTCTAGCATTATCTAAGCTCTTTGAGTCTATCTGGTTAACTTTAACTAGGAGAAAGTTAAGGGGTAACTTAATTACAGTCTATTAGGTACCTGCATGGGGAGTGAAAACTTGATAATGGGCTCTTCATTCTCGCAGACAAAGCTGTATCCTGATAACATGGCTAGAGTTTGAAGCTAGACAAATTCAGACTAGAAATGAGGCATGGATTTTTAACAAGGAGGATAATTAAGCAGTGGAACAGTTTACCAGGAGATGTGTGTGGTGGGGTGTGGTCTCAGAAGACCTCATGGGGGGGCTTCCTGGAGTGCTGATAAGGCCACTACCACTCTCCTTCCTGCTCTCTGGGGCTTCTCTCTGCTGAGCCAGCTTGCTGGTCTCCCCCAACCAAGACACCATGCTGAGATCGCTACCTCCTCCTCCCCTGAGAATCAGTACAGACACTGAAACCCTTGAGGTCCAACGAAAATGCAATTTTGGACCAGACTTCCTGGGATAACACCCCCCAGATGGGATCAGAACCCCAAATAAATGATTTAGGTAAGCCTCCTTTAACAATGGAAGGGGGAATGTACACACTGGTTGCTCCCCCAGGTAACAATTATTTACACTGGGCTTGATAGTAAATGAAAGTGGTTTTATTAAGTACAAAGACTAGGATTTAAGTGGTAATAAGTGAGAACAGGCAGAACAAAGTAGATTACAAACTTAAAATAATGGAAAACGCTTAGTTAATTCCAACAGTAAAACCTCAGTACAAACTCACCCTAAAACTGTTCCTTTCCCAGCTAAGCATTCAAACCAGGGAAGTCTCCTTTTCCTTGGGGTCTCTGGTTCATTCCCTTAGGTGTGCCATGCCAGCCAAAGACAAAGACCTGTTAGTTTCCCATTGTTTTAAAGATTCCCACTTTTGGATGAGAAGTTACCTGGCCAGTCCCTACCAGTTAGGAAGGTCATGTGACTTCCTAAGACCAACTACTGCTAAGACTTAAGGACAAAAGGCTATTTATATATGATTGCCCAGACACTGAAGCATCCCAGCATTGGAAACACTCTTGATGGCTTTCCTTTGCACATTTAAAACCATAAACCATTCCATACTCTATATATCTAATACTACACATAAGAATGATACATACATCATAATAAGATAAAGGGAACCCGCAGATTACGATGAGATTGATATGTTACATGAGAGAGTTTGTCCAAAGCACCTTTAAGTTGGGCATAGCTGTGTCTACAAGTCCATTTCATAAAGCATGGGGGGTGTACCATCACAATGTGGTCAGTTCTTCATCACTGGAAATCTTTCTATCACTGTTAGATTTATTTTTTCCCTTTAGGATATAGTCTAGTTCAAACAAGAATTATAGACTCTGAAAAAGTGTTGCTGTCCATTTACTTAGGGAATGCTGGCTGCGAGAGAGCCTACAGCCTGGGTGGGGAGTGGTAGCTGCCTGCTCCCTCCCCAGGCTCAGCATTTGGGGGTAGGAGCCCACTTTGAGCTTGCCAAGGTGCGGGGGAATGGAGGGGCTCTGACTTGCACAGCCATTATTTTGGAAGCCAAGCCCGGCACACTCTCAGGCAGTTGCTGTGGCACATCAGACAAAGTACAGGAGTGGCTCTGTTCTGCTCCCTGCCCAGCTGTGGCTATCTGGGAGAACAGCTGAAAGTCTTGGGGGAGGAGCTGGGAGAGTGGAAGGACAGACCTTCCCCAGATAATCTGGGATGGGGAGGGGATAAGGAGAGCATGAGGCCCTGGAGCTGGGGGTGGGGTGGAGACCCATGCAGTGGTTGCATGGGGAGGTCACATGTTCTCTCCTTCAGCTGCCAGTATGTGGGAAGCAACAGTTATATCACTCTCCCTGCAATGGCCTGAGTTTGATTCATTGATTCTCCCTTCCTCTAAATTATTAATGGCATCTAAATCAACATAGACTTGTTTTATTTAACCCCTAATTGTATTAAAAGCCTCGTTATAGATGTTGGCTTCTGTAGCGATCAGCCTTCTCAGGGGCCTCTATGTTAGCACTCTTAGGGCATGTTGGAGAATTTCTATAATATTGTGTTTCTGTAACTTGAGTGTGGCATATATCTTTTGGGAATAGATGCACGGAGAGTACATTATTCCTTTCATTTGTGGATTTTTATTGCCATCTTTAGCTACAGTACATCTGCTGAATCAGCAGTGCTGCTTCCAAATACCTGCTGTCAGAGCTTTCTACATTTGATATTTTTTCCCTGATTGTTTTACAATATATCTTGTTTGGTCTCTGCACGAAGGATGTTATATTTAAGGAACTGCTGGAGTATATAAATGTTAGCAGAGTATAGTGGTCCCTTTGATCTGAGATGGGGTGGGAATTTCTTATTGCAAAGTTCCTCTGTTAGGATATGTCTACACTCGCAGCCTCTTTTGAGAGAGGTATGCAAATGAAGACATTCAAAATTGCGAATGAAGCCGGGCTTTAAATATCCCATGCTTCATTTGCATATTGACGTTATAGCACTATTTCGAAATAACAGATGCTGTTGAGATGCGTTTATTTCAAGAGAGAACCCTTCTCTCGGAATAATTGGTAAACATTCGTATTTCCCTTCACACTTCTGCTACCATTCCAGAGGACATGCTTCCATGCTAATGACACTTTAAAAAAAATAATTTAATTTAATTTGAGACTCAACTGCTCATGTCAAAATTTTGTGTCTTCTGCTCCATTTTACCTGCATTCTGCCATATATTTCATGTTACAGCAGTCTAGGATAATGACCCAGCAAATATTTGTTCATTTTAAGAACTGCAGATTTGAAAAAAATGCAAAGAAGTTACGACACCCAACCCAAGGTTTAATCTGTAGTGCCTTCCAAAATATGAGAGGGAAGAGATGTAGAGCATGCTTCTAGAAGTATGAAAAGAGCAATACTCCAATCCGGAAATTATAGAATTTAAACCACCAAAAAATAAATTTAACCTTTTGCTGGTTGCATCGAACTCAGATGATGAAAATGAACATGTCTCAGTCTGCTCTGCTTTGGATTGTTATTGAGCAGAACCCCTCCTCTTCTAGAATGATGGTTGAATATGGAGGGACATCTGATTCTTTAGTGCATCATTAGCATGTAAGTATCTTGAGACATTGGCTACAATCGTGCCATGTGAATACCGGTTCTCACTTTCAGAAACAGACAGTATTATCTCCTGCAAATGTAAACAAACTTGTTTGTCTGAGTGGTTGGCTGAACAAGAAGTAAGACTACATGGACTTGTAGGCTCTAAAGTTTTACATTGCTTTATTTTTGAATGCAAGTTTTTAAACATAATTCTACATTTGTAAAGTACTTGTATTAGGTGAATTGAAAAGCACTTTTTCTTTTATTTGCACAATGCAAATATTTTTAATTAAAATAAAGTGAGCGCTGTATACTTTGTAGCCTGTGTTGTAATTAAAACCAATATATTTGAAAATGTAGAAAACATTCAAAAATATTTAGTGTTGTATTATTGTTTAACAGTACAATTAATCATGCAATTAATCACAAATAATTATAATTTGTAATCACCTGACAGCCCTATTTATAAATAAGTCAGTGAATTTTTTTAAAACTTAAATTTTAATTTGGCTCAAAATACAGAATTTCCAAAAAGAAAACTAAGATCAATAGACACGGACTTTTTAAAAAATCCCAATTGAAACAATGCTCAGACATCACTGTTAGGTGCATTATGTGCCTCTAGATCGGGGTGGGGACCTAAGGCCCTGGGTTACCTGGATCTGACCCCAGAGGCTTAGGGCCTCCATAGTATTGGGGAGCCCATGCTGACACTCCAGTTCCCCCATCATCTCCCCGCAGTTCTTGTCCTTTGACTGATTTTTCTGTGGGTCAGTAGCCCCCCACCCAAAAAAGGTTCCCCTCCCTGCTCTAGATAGACAGAAACAAACAAGCTCGAACTCTATGTTAATGGCCCAGAGGATCAAAGATGACCAAAAAGTGACTGACTAAAAGTGAAACGGGAAATGACAAAAACTAAAAAAAAATACCTTTAATAATATAAACATATATTTCTGTACCCTGATAGTGTACCTAGAGTGTGGATGCTTTAAGCAGACAAACAAGTCAAATATTCAGTGGTTAATAAACATATCCCAAGGAACTTAAATGACAATATCAAGGCTAACAAGAGAATGAAATAAGTGTTTTATTGTTAGCACTTTGTTTGCATTTGATTTAATAAGTAACTCATAGATTAAATGTAATGAACAAAATTTCTCCATTTTGTATCTTTTCCAGTTGACGCCTTTTTAATCCTTGTTGCCTCCTCTTTCTTGGTTTCATTAAATCCCATAGTATAATCAGGAGAATTGAGCATAAAAATATGTCCCACGGAGATTTCACTCTAAGTAGCCATTTGGGACTTTGCCAGAATATACTCAGATTTCTCAGTGTCCATTCTAATCCTGCCATTGTGGTTTTTATACTCACCTTTCAGTATAATATCTGAGCACCTATCATTGCAAGGGAGTGTGGCATCTGTGGAAGATGAATTATTAGATCATTGTCTCTAAAATCAGGCATGGAAACAGCCTTTTCACCACCAAATACAGAGGTCCCCTTTAGAACAGGGATGCAAGTGGCTTCTTTTTTGCAGTGTGGTTTTCTTGATTTTTGTGTTTGTTTATTTTCTGGAACCATGTGTGTCATTACCATTACAGGAGAGCCAAGAAACAATAAATCTTTATTTACTGATTCCAGTCCCATGATATGGCATGAGGATTACAACAACAACAACAACAACAAAAGGAAAAAATAATAATACTTCTCTTAAATAGCAAAGATCAAACTC
The DNA here is from genome assembly GCF_052426305.1 of Pelodiscus sinensis. NCBI lineage: Eukaryota > Metazoa > Chordata > Testudines > Trionychidae > Pelodiscus > Pelodiscus sinensis. The sequence continues at coordinate 133,257,205 of NC_143054.1, read as the reverse complement.
TGCTGACTACATTAATCCAGTGGGTTTTTTTGCTATGAAAACTTCCTTCCCCTCTTCAGCCTCCTATTTTCTATGTTCCCTGGTCCAAACAAAAGCATGCTCATACATCTAGGAACAAGGAAAGTATGTCACATTTACATGATGGGGGACATTCTGGAAAGCAGTAACTCTGAAAAGAATGTAAGGGTTAGAAATATTTATAATGGGAATACAAAGCTGGAGATGTGATGTGTCTGTATTGATGCTGGTTCAGTACAGCTGTACACCTAAGTCTGTAACCAGCGGGACTTTGTGTAAATTTGAGGGATTTCTGAGAGATATTATATTAGCTGTAATTTGTTATAGGCAGACATCTAACCTTTGGGAATCATTATTTCCTTGAATCTATCCAACTCCTTGTTTCATCCTTTCATCCACCCCTTCCAAATTTAACCACCAATGCCAAAAAAACAAAACAAAAAAAAACCCAACCTCTGAACCCTGCTCAGATTTATATAGAACCCTGTGTACATGCCCTAACTCATTAATTCCAGCCCTTCACCTGTTTTGGGGAATTGCAGCAGGGATGCAAGGTTTAACAACCCTCTCTAACTCACATTCCCAGCACCTGAGGCAGATTTGGCTCTTACTCTGTGCCAGTTTTCTTTTTGCAAATAAGCCCAAGATTTCTCAGAAAGATGGAATCATGCTTGGATAAGTTGTACAAAGAATTATTTGCGAAATGAGGCAAACACGTCCCTTGGGGCTTGTCTACACTACAGAGAAAATTGAAGCTGCAGCAGTCGATATTCCAAGGTTCGAAATAGCAGATCTAGTCAAGACACACTAATTTGAACTGAGAGGGCGCGCCGCGCCTGTTGGTACTGGTAGTCCTGCTCCTATGAGGAGTAAGGGAAGTCGATGGGAGAGTGTGATCCCATTGACCTACCACTATGCAGATGGTGCCAAAATGTGATTTTAGATACTTTGACTTCAGCTTCATAATTAATGTAGCTGGAGCTGTGTATCTTTAGTGTAGACTAGGCCTGGGTGTTTTTAGAAGTATTTCTGCTTATTGACCTTAATTATAACTTGGCCTGGATGTTCTAATGAAATGTTGGAAGGAGGTGAAGGAGTCTTTTGATAGGTCTCCTTTCCCTTTTCATTTATTTTCTTCCTTCCTTGATAGATTTATCTGCCCTGCTTCTCTTTCTCCCTCCCCACATTCCTTCTGTTTATGGATTTCTTAGCTCCAGCAGCATACGTGTATTTCACTTAGGATTTTCCATGAGGGCTTTTCTGGGTCATGTTTAATCAGTGGCTCTGTTAGGGGTATAAAATATGGCTTTTTAAAAGAATTCCCAGGATGAATGAACAGCTCTTACACTTAGAGGGTAATGCCAATGCCAATGCCACTATTGGCAGTGGTGCAAATCTGGAATAGCATAGCTGAAATCTGTTTTCAGTTATACTGATGTAAATTGAATTGGCTCATTTCACTGTGGCTATGTCTAGACTACACCTGTCTGTCAACAGAGATGTAGATTAGGCACGTCGAAATTGCTAATGAAGCAGGGATTTAAATATCCTGCACTTCATTAGCATAAACATGGCCACCGCTTTTTTTTTTAAACGGAGGTTTTTCGCAAACAAACAAACCCCAGCAGTCTAGATGTGGATTTCTCGAAAATAAACCCTTTTTCAACAGAGCCTGTAAACCTCATTTTTTGAGGAATACAGGATCTGTCGAAAAAGGATTTATTTTCGACAGATCCGCGTCTAGACTGCCTTTTTTTACGAAAAAACTCCATTTCGGAAAAAAGCGATGGCCATGTTTTATGCTAATGAAGCATGGGGTATATAAATCTCTGCTTCATTAGCAATTTCGACGTGCCTAATCTACATCTCTCTGTCGACAGAGAGGTGTAGTCTAGACATAGCCTGTGTGTGTGTACAGGTATTACTGAGAGAAGAATGCATCTTATGATGGGTTATTAGGTAACTCTGCCTATGGGATGTCACTTTCGACTTGGACTTGGGGGTCATAGAACTTATGCTGTCACCCATCTAATAATGGTTCTTTGCCTGACTGCAGTTAGTGGATTGATCAATAGTTCAAGTTCAAGTGGAGTTCTCCCTGTCCCAGCCCAGGAGTGTGTGTGCAGGAGGGGAGGGGGGAAAGGAGAGGGGGAATGTGGAGTAGCTTTATTTTACCAATCCAAGGTGAGGAGGGGTAGCTGTCCCTCTGGTCTAAGCCTCTTGCTTCAACTCTGGGACTTAATTCATCGCTAGAGGCAGGATGGTCAAGAACAGATTATTCCTTTGAGGAAGAATAGTTAGTGAGAACTCCACCAAGGAAGGGTAGCTTTCTGCTCTGGCTGGGGCTCCATAGGAACTTTGTGAGGGACTCTTTCTGGGAGATGTGCAGAACATTTCCTAGGCTTCCAGATATCCCCTCATCCCTGGGTTGCTAGCCCTGCTTAACTTTGTAGGTTAACCACTATCTCCTGTCCCCGGGTGGAATAGCAGTTGCAGGCAGCTTGTACTTTTACAGCCTCCTCCAAAGTTGGCTTTCTGCAAGTGCCAGAGTCCTCCTAGCTTATTGGAGTTTATTGGACCTAATATTTCTATATTGTAAAAAAAGAATGTGCATAAGTATTTAGTATATGCAAATCAAAGTTGAAATCTGTAATGCTTTCTCCTTTATACACTTCTGGCAAACTTGCTTCCCAATATTAAGATCAAGCAATGATAGGTATTTTAATCTCCTTTCTGAACAGAGCCTATTGGTCATGAAATCATATGTGGTGATTATCTTTTAATGAAGAGAAAATTCATCCACAGAATATTCCCTGGAATACAAAGTCTAGTCAGGTCAACTGGCTTTTCTTGACTCATCAACCTTTATTCATTCCCCATCCCCACCAGTAATCATCTGTAGTACTGTAGTCCATTGGCCATCACTAAAAACTCCCTGCTCAGCTAAAAAGCCCATTACAATGTTTTAGTGCTGACAGGCAGAAATTCTGTAAAAATACAATTTTTCTTCTGCTGAAAGTCAAGAAGACTAATGCTTTTAAAAATATTTTCCTGCTGCATGAGAGCTTTGGAGAGTTTTTACAGCTAGAAATCAGAGTTCTGAGCATTTCTGCCTTTTGTAAGATCACTAGTATTTTGATTCTCTGTATATCAATACTTGGGTGCAGAATACTCATTTTCTATATCTTTCCTATTCTGCTGAAGAACAAAGACTCCCCAGTGCTCAAGAAAGCACTTGGATGGCTCCCAGCTACAGCTTAGATACCAGTCATAGTAACAGTAAAAGACCCTAAAACTGGAAACTGATTGCATACAATGTAAGCCCTTTGCAGCAGGACCTGTTCATTGGTGGCACCCATTGGATCTTCCCAGAGGATCAACAAAGTGCAGCTCCGATAACACCATATCAGGAGGGGTTGTTATAGCTTAGATACCACAGTAATAGTAAAAGAAAAAGATCTTGAAACAGGAAACCAATTGCACACAATGTAAGCCCCTTGCAGCAGGACCTGTTCACTGGTGGCACCCATTGGTTCTTTTGAGAGGATCAGCAAAGTGTAGCTCAGATAACACCATTCTGGGAGAGGTTGCTAGCACTTTGGAGGACAGCATTAGAATTTTTAAAAAGCTGAATACATTGGAAAACAGGTCTGCAATCAAAAGTTTGAGTCTTTAAGATGATATTTAATAAAAAATACAAATGCAAAGTACTTCACTCTGAAAGAAAAAAATCACATGCAAAATGGGGAAGAACTGTGTAGTTCTGCTGGAAAGGATATAGGGGTTGTAGTGGATCTGAAATTGATTATGACCTAGCTGTGTGTTGCTATTGTGAAAAAGACAGATACCATTCTGGAGTGAGGTGTTTCATAGGTACGACCCAGGCAGGTAAGTATTTTGTTCTTACAGCTTTTGTAAGTGTATTCAAAGCTGGGGATGCCTCAGTGGGAGAATTGTGTCTAGTTTTGGAAAGATGTAGACAATCTGGGAAGAGTCCAGAAGAGAGCAACAAAAATGATTAAAGGTGTAGAAAATTTGACCCACGAAAAAAAGACTGAAAAATAGGTTTGTTTAGTCTGGAGTAGGAAAGACTGAGGGGGTGCATAACAGGATTGACACAAGGAGAGTGAACAGTTGTTCTCATTAACTTCTGAAAGTAGGACAAGAAGCAATGGGCTTAAATTGTAACAAGAGATGTTTGTTTGACGTTAGAAAAACATAATAATTGTCCAGGCAAATAAACACTAGAACAAATTGTAGCAATGGGAGAGTGTTGAATCTGTCATTGGAGGTTTTGAAGAACAAGTTAGACAAACACTTGTCAGGTTATTACTTACCTAGTGTTATTACCTAGTTATTACTTAGTCCTGCAGTGAGGACCGAGCACTGTTGAGCTCTGTGTTTCTTTATCCACTGAAGGCAGCACAAGAATAATGGGCTTAATTTGCAGAAAGGGAGATTTGTTAGGGTATGTCTACACTACAGCGCTAGTTCGAACTAACTTAGTTCGAATTAGTTAATTCGAACTAAGCTAGTTCGAACTAACGCATCTAGAACTAAAAACTAGTTCGAACTAGCGTTTTGCTAATTCGAACTAGCAAGTCCACATTGAGTGGACTCTGAACAGGGCTGGCCGGAAGCAGTGCCGGCAGGGCATAAAAGGAGGACTTAGAGCGTGGAGATGCTGTCTCAGGCTAGCCGAGGGCTGTGCTTAAAGGGTCCCGACCCCCACCCCGGACACACAGTTCTAAGGGGTGCCCCGCTTGCAAAGAAGTTCTGGCTTGGAGTGCCCGGAGTGCCCACACTGGGCACATCACACCACTCGGCCATCAGCCCGGCTGCACTTGCCGCAGGCTGCCATCTGGGGAGAGGGGGCAATTGGGGGGCTGCAGGAGAGCTTCCACCCCCAGAAGCCCGCAGAGCCAGCCCAGTCCTCCCCATCGGGGGCTCGTACCCCATTCCTCCCTCACCTCCTTCCACTTACCCTTCCTTAGCCCCCCTTCTTATTGATGTACAAAATAAAGATAACGTTTCTTCCAACATTGACTCTGTCTTTATTGAAAAAAAACTGGGGGAGACTGGGAAAAGGAGGTGGGAGAGGGGAAGAGAAAGGCTGGGAGAGGGGAGGGCAACTAACATGATCAGGGGTTGGGAACAGGTCCCAGATGAAGAAAGGCTACAGAGACTGGGACTGTTCAGCTTAGAAAAGAGGAGACGGAGGGGGGACAGGATAGAGGTCTCTAAAAGCAGGGGTTGGGTGGAGAGGGTGCATTCAGAAAAGTTCTTCCTGAGTTCCCATAAAGAAGGACTAGAGGACACCAAAGGAAAGGAATGGGTAGCAGGCTTGAAACTAGTAAGAGAAAGTTGTTGTTCTTGACAAAGCAAATAGTTAACCTGTGGAACTCCTTGCTGCAGGAGGCTGTGAAGGCTACAACTAGAACAGAGTTTAAAGGGAAGTGAGATAAAGTGATGGAGGTTGGGTCCATGGAGTCCTATTAGCCAGAGGGTAGGAGTGGTGTCCCTGCCCAAAGTTTGTGGAAGGCTGGAGAGGGATGGCACGAGACAAATGGCTTGGTCACTGTCTTCGGTCCATCCCCTCCAGGGTCCCTAGGGTTGGCCGCTGTTGGCAGACAGGCTACTGGGCTAGATGGACCTTTGGTCTGACCCAGTACGGCCATTGTAAGCTCAGGGCTCAGGGTCGGGGGTCTCAGTGGACCCCCTTGATTTTCATGCACACCTGGTCCTGGGTGGCCAGGCTGGCAGCTCTCCTGCCCTAGACGGCCACTTTCCTGTGCCTAGTGCGGAGATCGTGGACGAGGTCCACGATGTCCGCACTAGCCCAGGAAGGTGCCCGCCTCTTGCAGTCCAGGGCAAGCTCCCGGGAGCCGCCAGCCTGGTCCCGGCAAGAAGGGGTGGGCTGGGGGGCATTGGGTGGGTGGCTCTGTGCCGTGCCAGGTGCAGGGTCTGCTGGCTGGGTGCTGGCAGGCTTGCACCTGGCACGGGCACCGTAGCCAGCCCGTGCCCCTTTAAGGGGTCCGGGGCCGGGAGGGGGGCATAGAGTTTCCCTGGTGTTGGCCAGAGTGGCCACCAGGGAAACCTGGGGAGGGCTAGCCTCCCACTAGTTCGAACTAAAGGGCTACACAGCCCTTAGTTCGAACTAGCTAGTTCGAACTAGGCGTTAGTCCTCGTAAAATGAGGTTTACCTAGTTCGAACTAAGCGCTCCGCTAGTTCGATTCAAATTCGAACTAGCGGAGCGCTAGTGTAGCACCTATTAAAGTTAGTTCGAACTAACGTCTGTTAGTTCGAACTAACTTTGTAGTGTAGACATACCCTTAGATATTAAGATAAATTTTCTAATTACAATGCTAGTTAAATTCTGGAATAAGCTTGCAAGAGAGTTTGTAGAATCCCCATCTTTGGAGGTTTTTAAGGACAGATTAGACACACACACCTGTCAGAAACGGTCTTGATTTATCTTGTTCTGCCTCAGTGCAGGGCACTGGAGTAGATAAATTCTCAAGATCCCTTCCAGCCGTACATTTCCAGGATTCCAAGAAGAGCTTAATACTTTTGGCTTTGCCAGTAGAGTACTGTCATAATGAAGTTCTTGTGGGGTTTTTTCTCTAAAAGGTAGATGCAATAAGCGAAATGATGTGAGGGTTTTATTTCAAAGGGAATATAAAATTAGCATGCTGATCCAGTTTGGCATAGCCAGCCAACTTTGATCAGAAAATAACACACGATGAAATAGTCATACTGATTTTCTTTTTTATCTCTCAGTTTCATGGTTTGAAATAGCACAGTGCCTGTTTATTAGTTGATAACCAGAATTATTTCAAAGGATGTTTCACACTCCCCAAAATCAGGAATTAAAATGTACAGAAAATAATGATAGTACAAAACACGCATTCTGCCCCTCCAGCCCAGCTCGGTTAGAGTGTCCCTCCCCGTTTAACTGATAAACTAATTAAACAGGATTTTATATCCCTAGTTCCCAGTCCCCTAAAATGAGACATACTGCTCAGATACAAAGTGAAGATGACACGTTCTCAGAAAAGCTGTCTTTTACATCAGGTACAGTTAAAATAACATATTTCTTCTCTACTTCCAGTATATATATTAAACCTCATTTAACAGATCACTTGGGCTTTTGTCAGCTCAGCAAGATGTTACTTTTTCAGGTAGCTGTCATCCTGGTATCCAAAATAAAAGCTGTTTGAAAAATAAAGTAGCTACTCCTTATGTCTGAGACTACAGACACACTGAAACAATAGCTCAGAGAAGTGTGAACTGCTTCTATTGATATCAGATATGTTATTATGAAAGTAATACATAAATGAATAAATTAATATCAACATTAATTATTTCACTTCCAGGCACTGCACACAAAAAGGAGAGACACACTCATATTCTGAAGAGCTGCACAATATACTTGAGTAGCATGTGAGCCATACCAGAGAGAAGACAGAGTATCCAGAAGTTAATGAAATATATGAGTAAATACCAATAGAAGGTAAACCTAGAGTGCAGAGAAGTCCAGCTAAGTCCATCCAAGCCCCAATTCGGTGAAACAAGATTAGAGTCTATTGGGACATCTGATAACCACAGAGAGGCAGCTAAGCCTGAGGAGTTATGCACAGCATGCATGAGCGTATTCTGAATATATGCAGAAGCTACTGTGAGTGCCTTCTCGTTTTGTAATCTCAAATAAGCAGAATTTGCTTTGTAGACAGGGCTTAGAAGTGTTCCATTATATCATGACTACTCAACTTTGGAAGCCCTGGGGGCTACAATGATACTCATAGCACATGCCGAGGGCCACAACTTAAGTGTGGTTGCATATACATGCAAATATATACAAATGGATTCTTTCTCACTGATGGGCATGAATACAAAGACTAAGGCAAGACTACACAACATGCAGGCCCCATTTAAGTCTGTTCTGCTGATATTAAAAGCAGTATTTACCCTATTTCCACCCACATGACATCATTTTTAATGAGCAATGACAGTCCAAGAATTTAACTACTAAAATGCATATCAACAGAAGACCATTATATTGACTCGCCGTTGTGGAGCATGTTCTCAGTGGAGTCTGTGTTCAAAGGATTCCACTTGCAGGCTGTGTGTTGAGCCCCGCGTAAACCCAAACTGCACCATGGGTCACAAACAAATGGGCCGTGGGCCACATGTTGAGTAGCCCTTCATTATATGGTACCTGGTCCTTTCCGGAGTGCAGGGGACTGGATTTGATGATTTCTGAAGGTCCCTTCCAGTCTATGGTTCTATTTTTATAATCGCTCAATTTACATCTGCCTCACTTACTATAAAGATAGATCTAGGAGAAACCTCCCACCCATCACATACTCCTACCAAATAGAAATCAGATTGCCTACGCCTGAAACTACTTATGTATAGTGAAAATCTCTAACATCTCTCCTCTTATTTCCAGAAGCCAGTCAATTGTCCACAGTCTGGCTGTAAATCAGAGAGTCCATTTAATCTCATCTACACAACAAAGTATACATCTAGTTGTAGTCCATTACACTACCCTTATTCATTCTTGAACCATAATAGAAACACAGAACTGTGTGGGTAGATGGTTGTTATTAAGGCTGGTACAGAGTAGATGATTAATGTGTTGTAGATTTTTAAAAATGTATATATTGAATTGTTTTTCACAGTGTTTGTCCAGCTAAACTTTTGCTGTATGTTTGTTGATCAGTGTAATCTCTGCTTTTTCACCAGCTCTAGATATTTATCTTGTATGGCAACAAGATAAGTGTGACATTACAGAAATATGGAGTCAGAGTTAAAGATATTTGTGGAAACTTTACTGTGAATTTCCATACTTTAAAAGTATTGTTTTATTCTCAGTGTCTCATCTGTAAATAGGAACAGATCTTTAACTCATAATTTCCAAACTTTGGAACCTTTTTTTTAATGTATTGAAGTGTTTGTAATGTAGTTTTTTAAGGGTTTGATTCAAAACCCCACCGAAGACAATGAGGACTTTTTATGGACATCTTGGGTCAGATCCAAAGCCTGTTAGATGTCTTCACATCTTGCTTTGTTCTTGTCTAGGAATAACCAACTATTTTATGCACTCTGCTCTTTGCTTAAACATTTATTTCACTATCAGTTCTTTGACTCCCAAGCAATTTGCAGTGGTGAAGGCATGTGTAAATGTATTGGTCTTTAAATAAAGTTAAGTCCATTGAATTAATTTGCTAATACTCTAGTAATGAAGATGGACAATTGTTTGATTTGTTTCAGATTGTCTTAATATCTAGCTTGCTGTCCTCTGATATGATCCAGATGAGACGTACATGCTGTAACACGGATGCTTTTTGGCATTAGATAGAGGTTAGGAGAAGATGCAGGTCTGAGGCATAGCTAAAGGCAACTCTGGTTGGTTATGACTCATTAATCCCTAGGAAATGCCGTGTCCATCATTTTTTCTGTTAAGATAAATATAATAAAATGTTGAATCCTCTTGTCCATTGTACCTCCCCCCCATTATAATTGCACATTAGGGATGTTATCCCATTGTTTGTTGAGTTCTAGAGAATCTTGCATGAAATAATATCATATTCATTGTTTGTCAGCATTATGCTTAGCTTTGAGTTTGTTTAAATGTAATGGGGTTTAATGCAGTTGTAACAAAAGTACTGTATCTCTATGTCAGAGACAGGAAGCGACAAAGCAAAGCTCTTTAGTGTTGTTCATGAGGCTGGATTGTATTTCTGTTGCAAGTTAAAATGCAACTGTCAACACTTTCTTTCACAAAACATATGAAATTAGGACTATGAGCCCTTTTCTCTTTAATGAGCAGAGTGTAAAATTGTTTTAGGCACAGCAATACCCATTCTATTTTGGGGTTCTGTGATACTAATACAATCCTGGCATAAGCTCTGACTGAACAGAATTAGAGCTGACCTAAAATGGAATTTATAATTATTCATGATCAGAGATAATTTTTTACATCAACTGTGGACCTTTTAAATTCAATCAAGCCTTTATATTATATCAGTAAAGCGACCATCTCCACCTGTGAGTCTCTTCCCAAAATATACCTTTCTCATACAGTAAAGGGAGCCTGGTACAGGCCGTCCTTGCTATAAGTTCAAGATTCGTTCAAAAAAACTGGCGAAATGGGAGCACTTATAATGCATCAGTTCCTACAAATGTCAATGACTTTAGTGTGGAACAGATGTATACCAGGGCGACTTATAGTGGGGATGCCTTGTAATGGCTAGGTAGGTGCTAAGCTGTGGTTGCTGCACTAACTAGCCAAGAGTTGGTCACACAGCCTATCATTTTTATTACCCTATTTCCAAACTGCACCCCAAGCTGCTTGGTTATTTGATTCACCAGTTTTTCATTTCTGTTTTAGATGAGTAAGATTTTTTTGGGGCACAGATTATCATGTTTGCACAGTGCTTAGCACAATGGTGTACCCAACTGGGTATCAGGCCCTACCGTAATATAAATATATAATATTGACAGAAAGTTGCCAGTTGAGTGGAAGCACAGAAGAGAATTAGCATTAAAAGTTTATAAGCCCAGACCTGTATAATCTTGAGAGATCATGGCCTTCAGAGATCACTAATGAAGTACTATGTTGGAGTATAGATTGAGTCACACCTATCAAGACTCCCATTATTTCATGCTGATCTGAAGGTAGTTTTTCAAAGTAGTGCCCTCTTAACAAGGGGGTGTCAAACAAAACATTTAAGATGTCACAGATTTTTTTTTTTTCAAATCTGCTTCATTTGAATTGTGCTGCTTGATTGCCCTGCAAATGATAGGGATTGAGAGTGGTGACTAACTGGGCAGCAGTAAAATGTCTGTTTTCATTGAATCATTGTTTGTTTCTCAAACAAGAAAGGTCACTTTACTTTAATATGGTGTTTGATATGAGAAATATTCCCAACAAATGATGGACTTCTTGCAATCTGAGTTACTTGGCATTCAGTCACAAACTCAAAAATCATCTTATTTCATAATAAGATTTACCAAGTTTTGTTAAATGTCAACTGCCAATGAAAATGAATCCATTTACAAGTAACAATAAGTATCTTTGAAATGAAATACGTCTCTACAACGTGAACTTTGAAATTTTTCATATTGGAAATTTGAAAGAAAAGTCTCTTGTGGGTTTTTGCAGATCAAAATCTGGGTGGTGAGAAATTGCCTAATACAAAGAAGCAAAGTAGCTAAATAAAATTTTGTGGAAATTTTTTCCGCAGTTTCCTATGGTTCAATGAATGATACAGGCCATGAATTTTTTCTCAGTAGTTGGGAGGATGGTTAGCTTTATTTGCATAATCCTGAAATAAATCATCAGAATAGGAAACAAGTACCCATAGCTTTCACATCTTGCAATTTTATCACAGTTTTCAAATCAGCACATGAAAATGTGATGAAAGGCACAAACTCATTAATTTTCCCTTATTCAAATTCCAAATGAGGTACTACTGTCAATGGAGTGGAAGCCAGCAAGATGGCTGCCATTTCTCTGCACTCTATATGGAAGTGAGATTACCCTTAATAAAGTTGACTGCACTTTTTCACTGTTTTCAGTGAGATTGAAGGCATTGTTACAGGCAAAATGATTGCCAGTCTCGTGACCTTTAAGGGTCCAACTAATGATTTCAGATCTCTTGAGGCTGGTAATACTGAATACTTAATACTCAAAACAAGCTTACATTTGACCAAATACAACTGAATAATAGTAACTCTCAGCCGACAACCATTCCATCAGTTTCCATCAGTCCTCTCATAGCTTCCTGAAACTCTCCTTCCTCCATTTCCCTTCTCTAGTTTTCTCTCTCTTCCTTATTTACCCTTCCCTGGGCCTTTGATCCTCTATCATTCCCTGTCTTCTCCTTATCTCTCCTTGCTCATTCTATTCCACCTACTCCACAGAGTCTATGTCTCTTCCATTATTTTGCTCCTTCCATATATCTCTGAACCTTTCACTTACAGAAGCAAAAAAAAAAAGGCAAAAAAATAAAAATAAAAATAAAGGCACAATTCCGGGGTTGTTCACATGGAGATGCAGTGCTTAGCAATGTGGGGTGTAAATCTACAGCACAGTAGCCTGCTGTGCGCTCAGTCACTGTTTAGACCCTGTTGCCGTGCATGGTAAATTACAGAGAGTGCTTTTGGCCTATTGTGGTTTGTAGGTCAAAGTGCACTACAGAACTTTTAGTGTCCAGAAATAAGGTCCAATTAGCCACTTACTGTGCTGCATGCTAATATCTTGTAGATTTAAACTCCATTTTGCTGTGAACTAAGGATGGTTACATTGCAATTCAAAACCCGTGAGTGTTCTGTGCCAAATGACTCCGGCTTGCAGGGCTCGGGCTGCGGGACTGTTTAATTTAGGTGTACATATTAGGGCTCAGGCTGCAGCCCAGGCAGGATGTAGGACTCTGCAGAGGCAGGAAGGTTCCTTAGTTTGCAGCCTGAACCCAAACATTTTACACCATAGTTAAACAGCCTCTTAGCCTGAGCGATGTGAGCACACCTCAGCTGGGAGGGCCAGCCTCAGGTGTCTAATTGCAGTGTAGACATATCTTTTGTCTTCGTCTGGACAGGTACTGAGTTACATAATAGCAGTAGAAGACACCGATATTTTCATTACTGATTGCTAAAAAGCAGAAGTGTGGAGTTCTGCTCTAAAACTGGCTTTTACAATAGCTCCATCTTAGCTAACCTACCTTTTGTGTTTGGGCAGAGTAGAGCTGCTAAAAGAATAAATTCTGAGTTACTTTAAACTCCCAGGCTACGTCTACACTGGCCCCTTTTCCGAAAGGGGCATGCTAATTTTAAACTTCAGAATAGGGAAATCCACGGGGGATTTAAATATTCCCTGCGGGATTTAAATAAAGATGTCCGCCGCTTTTTTCCGGCTTGTAGATAAGCCGGAAAAAAGCGTCTAGACTGGCCCGATCCTCCGGAATAAAGCCCTATTCTGGAGGATCTCTTCAAAATAGGAATAAGAGATCCTCTGGAATAGGGCTTTATTCCAGAGGATCGGGTCAGTCTAGACGCTTTTTTCCGGCTTATCTACAAGCCGGAAAAAAGCGGCAGACATCTTTATTTAAATCCCCCGGGGGATATTTAAATCCCCCATGGATTTCCCTATTCTGAAGTTTAAAATTAGCATGCCCCTTTCGGAAAAGGGGCCAGTGTAGACGTAGCCCCATTGAGTCTGCAGAACCGGGTTAGGGTTAGGGTGGGAGAAGGAATTGAAAGAGGAATGCAATGTAGACATATCCTGAGGCTGGCTGAAGGAGCTACAGGAGCTCAGACAGAGCAGTGCTAGCAGAGATGGAGGATTGAGAAGGCACTAACATAGGCTTCCATTGGACTTACCTATATTGACTAAACTTGCAGTCTCATCAAATAGATCTCAAGTTGGTTTGACATGATCTATTTTCCATAAAGCCAGGTTGATTTGCATTATTTTACTTTCCTTTAATTCTTGTCAAGTCCTTTATCAGATACTCCATTATCTTGCCTAAGGCCAATAATAGGCTCACAGGCTGATAATAAGTACTCAGGTCATCTCATTTACCAATTTTAACACTTGGCACAACATCAGTTTTCTTCCAGACTTATGTAATTTCCTCAGAGCTATAAGGCTTTTTGAAAATTAACGGTCCAGTGAACTCCACAGCTACCTTTTCTAAAACTCTTGGATGCAAATGATCTGTACTTGGTGATTTTAAAATGTCAGATTTTAATTGCTTCTATTTAAAACCCTGCGGAGTTTGAAGAAAGTTAATCATCACCATATGATAAGACTTTTTTTTCCTCAAATACAGAAAAGAAATATTTATTGAATGCTGCTTTCTTTTCTGCATGTTGTTAATGATTCTATCATTTCTGTCTAGTAATTGATTGATACACTATTGGCGCTCCACCCCCCCAATATTAAATACTCTTTTTATTGTCTTTAAGTCAGTTTTTATGTTCAGTACTTTCCAATCTCCCTTCTTCCATTTGTTTATATATATATATATATTATTTTATTTTATTTTAGAATTACCTTCACTCCCTCCCCCCCCAAACCAGGTCAATTTTTTTTAACCAGCACACCTTTCTTTGATTGTGGGGTTTTACGCATATAGTAAAGTGTTCTTAAATTACTCCCAATCATTCAGATTTTACTGATTAAATTCTTTCTAACCGATTTGGCTCCTAAATTCTTTCAGCTTTGTGAAGCTGGCCCTTTTAAGCCACCAAGCATATATATGACTGCTCTGGACTTTATTGTGCTTGCATATTATAAATGTGATGAAGTCATGATTGCTTGTACCTAAGCATCATTCATTTTTAGTGTGATCAGTTCCTCTTCATCTGTCAGGATGAAGTCTAATGAAGAAAAAAGTTCTGTCTTGTGTGACATTGGAGAAGTCACTTAAGCTCTGTGTGTTTCCGTTTTCCCGCAAATATAATATGGAAAAAATATTTCTCTGCTAAGACCAGCATGGAGGCTTTACTAAAGTTTATGATCAGTAGATGAGAAACATTATATTAATATAAATTAAATGATGCTTTTAAAGAGGTGATTTGTCTTGTAACATGAAAAACAGTTTGGGGACATTACAGGTTTGTTGTTAGCCTCAAGTGGCTGAGTTGTAATTCTTTAAACTTAATTTCAGGTGTTGAGGCCCTCTCTGTATTATCAGATTAATGATACAAAATGTGAAGCCATGCAGAATGCTTGTCTTGCACTTATTACACCTTTAGTTCATGTGCCCTTTGGGGGTTAAGAGGAAGGCAGTGATCTGACTTTTTTTTTTTTTTTAAACATGCAAGGTCCTTAAAGCAGAAGTAATTTCAGCTTCATGAACCCATATAATTCTGGATCAGTGATGTAAACGGCACTTCTATTTCTTCAGTGGGAACTGGATTAATGAACAGGGGAACATTTCAAGTTTTAAGAGAGATGGGTTCAAACTGCCAAATCTATTCTATCTCTAGTTTTAAAGTACTTCAAATAGTGATTTGGTTAAGTCTCCTTCCCAAATCGTAACAAATACAAGATAAATATATTTTATATTTAAAATAATGCAAATGTGGCTTGTAAAATGCCTTCTACCAAAGGTCTCAATAACTAAAATACAATAACTTATTACGGATAATATTCATTTTTATTGTAGTTTAATGATCAAAGCAGCAGAACTAGTAAAAAGAAAACCCCAAGGATATGCCTCTTATAGCTACTAGATTCTAATCTTAGGTGCACCACTGTCTTGTGTGATGTTGGAAAAGTTGCCTAACCTCTCTGAGCTTTCGTTTCTCCCAAATGTAATATAGGGAAAATATTCCTCCATTGTGCCCCATCTCTAAAAGTGTAGAAACTTAATGTTTACAAGGAACTTAGCAATTATCATTACTTAAATGCTATACATGAAAAGTACCATGGCTAAATTCCTACCCATATGGCAAGGTACTGTTTTGTATTGGAACAATTTTTATGGAAGAGTAAATAAAAGATAAGCTTATATGTTTATTAATCTAATTTTGACATGCCATTCACTCAACGCCTTTCTTCCACTACTTTGTTTGTCTTTTGGGCTATCATTATAAGTGAGAGATATAAAGGCCTTTGAGCATTTTAAATATATTTACAATTAATCTGAGTGAGTCATGTAGAAGTGCTGCTTTAACTTGGCACATGAAACATGACTGCAATACTGCCAGCTATGCTTGCAACATTTTGGTTTGTTTAGTAGGATATAATTACCTAGTTTTTCCTTTATTTTATTGGCAAACTACTAGTAGATTTTCTGGGCATGGGTATTAAGCAAAGTGAATCTGTCCTCTGGATAAAATTCAAATCAGTTTATGGTTTACTTATGACAAAGCAAACTTAAATTGTGTTTTAGCCTGTTTTTCCCTTGAGACATATATGATCTATTCAGATCCTTCTGTATGGAGGTATTGTTAACTGTGTGTTTTCTGAGATGCCTTTTAGGTAGAATCACCCTACTAAGCTTGCTATAAACTAGAATCATTCTCCCACACTCCTTTTTGATTTTTGGTTGCCAGCTAATCATATGTATGGGCTGTGTGAGTTTTAAAGCTATGTTAAGTGATGCAAGAATTTTTCTTTTTTATTTGCTATTATTGAACATAGTTTCCTCTACTAACATATAATATGTCTACAGAGTTAAATTTTAAAATAAAGCAAGCACTATCTTGCAGCTCCTCAGCTCCACTCTCTATCTCCTATTCCTTTGTTTTCATTTTATTTGTCAGTGCTTGTTTCCACTGGCAAGATGTAGATACATTGGATCCACTTCCACTTGTCAGTGGTTAATAGCTCTGTTCCATGTTTGAACATTTGTGTGTATATTGAAGGAATTTGTAGCAATGCACTGTGTTTGTACACACTCGCCTATTCTTATTTTGTCCATGATCTTATCCATTCCTCCCTTTTTTTGTATTAAATATTTTGCAGTTTTCTTTCCACTTATGCCTTAGAAATGATTTGTTACTTGTTAAAACTTACTGAATTTAATATTGATTTATGGTTCTTTCTTTCCAGTTAAATACTTAATTGTTTTTACAATGGTACAATATTCACAAAAATATTTATTTTATTTCACGTGTATACAGGGGTTCTTTTATTTTTGCTTTCAGTATTACTTACACAGAATAGGACCAGCAGCTAAGTCTTGGAAGGCAAAGGAGTTCTGGCTACAGAAGATTGTAATCAGTGTAGTTAGTACCAGTGGAAGATGTTTTCAAGGGGAAAACCATCTCTGATGAGATGCAAGCATACTTACTCTAGCTTCATAACTGAAGAGAATTCTGATGCCAGTTGTGCAAAACAATGCAATAATAATCATGTATTCAGATGTTCAATATGGTGATATCATCTTGTGTCTGTGAACTCCTGTGTGAAGTGACATTTGGTGAATCTGAGATTACCTAGGATTTTTTTGACTGTGCTTGTTAGTTTTTTGGTTTTGAGAATCAAAACAATGGGCCATTTTGCTATTGAAAATAGAAACTTACTAAAATCCAGACCCTGCTCTTCGGCTATGTCTACACTACAGGGATTTATTAGAAAAAGGTATGCAAATTGTGCCCCGCAATTTGCGTACATTTTTCTGATAGTTTTTTCGGAAAAGGCTTTTCTGAAAGTTGGCCTGAAATTTGTAGAATTAGTGTTGCTACTGACTTCCATGGCCACAGGAACAAGTCCAGTCATCTATAGGAAAAAATCTGCAGCTGCTTGAGCTTGAGATAATAGTTGTTGCTTGATGTATTGATTTGTGTATTCATTGATTACTCCACTAATTGATTCTCCATTAATATTCTAAAATTTAGCAGATAGATCAGGCAATATAATCCTCCTGATTCTGCACATAAGATCACCATCTGATGTCAGGAAATTAATCATTGCATTATTAACTATATTAACCTACTGCATTATACTTTTTTCTGAAGGATTAAGCCCTGAAGTAGACAAAATGGTGGTGGCTTAGTAGACAAGATGGCAGATTGACCTCTTCCAATATGGCTAACCCTGACATTTATTTATTTAATTTATCTGTTCAGCATTGTTTTTAACCATTTTTTAAACTTTAGATTTATTTTTGAAGATTGTGTGATCCTTTTACATTGGTATAGTTTTGTATAGAAATGGACTTTGCACTTGGAAATATTGTCTCCAGGAACATAATAGTTAGGTATT
Organism: Pelodiscus sinensis; assembly: GCF_052426305.1. Lineage (NCBI taxonomy): Eukaryota > Metazoa > Chordata > Testudines > Trionychidae > Pelodiscus > Pelodiscus sinensis. The sequence continues at coordinate 133,239,461 of NC_143054.1, read as the reverse complement.
TGGTGCTGCTTAAAATTGACACCTACACATAATTTGATTAGTCAACCATTAAATGATTATTGATATAGAAAATTCTCACTTCGTAATCTTAATGTCTTACAAGTTAAAATATTCATGAGATTTCCATGTCATGTGTATTTTATTTCTCATAGGACATGAGAACAAGCATAAAGTCTACAAGAATACGTCAAGCATTAATAAGATGATAGAAGAGGGCATCTGTAGAAACTTTTATGTTTTGCTTTTGAAGGCTTATTTGAAATAAAAAAATTACAGCTAAATTCTTTAGTTAAAGTGGGAATTCTATCATTCTTTTCAATGAAAGCAGAGTTGGCCCCTAATTTTATTTTATATAAATGGCAAGTTTATAATGTATAATGCAGTTGAGCATAAACTCCCTCTAGGACGTAATCTGTGTGTTGTAATGACTGTAGGTGTAACTGTTTGTTGAAATTCACTTGACAAAGTGTGAGGTAGTGTATGACATATCTGCAGCAAAGACAAAAAGAGATTAAGTTGTGAAGTTACAATGACAGTACTATTAGTTATTGGTACAGTTGTGATTGGACTTGTGTGTCCTGGACATTACCAAAGCTGGGTCTTGAACCAGGATACATGTGAGCTGAAGACAGCAACTTAGCCAGGTGAGCCAAAAATGAACCTCCTTTAGACTGGGACAATGGAAGCTGGGATAAGTTTGTATTCGCTGAAAAATGCTCTTCAAATATAAGGGTGGTTTGTGCCTGTAGTTTTGCATGGAGAAATATATGTAGTCTTAGTAATTGTGTGGAGGTTTTATGGATGTAGTACAGGTAAAGACTATAATTATGGTAGACAATTATCATAGATATTGATTATGTATTTGATAGATGGGGCATATGTTGGAGTAGCTGGAACAATAGGATTATATAGAGGTAGCTTTTGTACCAGTGTCCTGCTATTTTGCCACTTTGGCTGAGATGTAAATGGTACAAATACCTTACAGATTTGTGTGTCTTCCCTTCCAGCTTGGTGCAACAAGCAACAAAGTTGTGCAGCTATAGTTCTTCACAATGGTGAAACACCTTGCTCAAGGTTACACAGTAAGGGTGTGTCTAAACTACACCTCTCTGTCGGCAGACAGATGTAGATTAGGCCCATCGAAATTGCTAATGAAGCCGGGATTTAAATATCCCGAGCCTCATTGTATAAACATGGCCGCCGCTTTTTTCGAAACTGAGGTTTTTTGAAAAAAATAAGGCAGTCTAGATGTGGATCTGTCGAAAATAAAGCCTTTTTCGACAGATCCTGTATTCCTCAAAAAATGAGGTTTACAGGATCTGTCAAAAGGCTTTATTTTTGACAGATCCATGTCTAAACTGCCGTTTTTTCAAAAAACCTCCATTTCAAAAAAAGTGGTGGCCATGTTTATGCTAATGAGGCATGTGATATTTAAATTCCAGCTTCATTAGCAATTTCGATGTGCTTTGATTTGTATCCCTCTGTTGACAGAGGGATGAAGTCTAGAGGTAGCCTAAGTCAGCAGCTTAACTGGGGACTGAAACTAGCTCTCCTGACTTGCCAGAACATGACCTCTATGTTTGCATTTTTGTCCTGTCTTCTGATATGCTGGTCATCTGTGAGAGGAGAACAGGTTGACACCAAGATCTAACTCCTGCAAACATGTACTTGTGTTTGGAGCCAAACTTTCAGAGATTTGTAGTGGATCGTTTGTAGTACATCTTAGTTTTGAGCTCATTATATGGAAGCAGCAAGCATATTTGTAAACTTTCATTTAAAAAAAAAAAAGCTAAATTAGACTTTCTTCACACATCTCTGGGCAAGCATTACTCTATTTTTCAGTCTCTTGAATATTTCCATACTCTAACTTGGAATCGCATAGAATCCACATCTCTTCTGTTTTACAGTAGTTAATGAGTCCAGATGAGAATGGACCCCAAACAGGCAACAGGTTTTGCTGGGCCCTAGGCAATGTGTGTGGGGGGGACTTGGCTCCAGGCTCCCGAAAGGAGCATCCCTTAGGCGGAAGGGATGGGGCTAAGGGCAGCCAACTCTCAGTGCCACCTGCACTGCCCATTGTTTCCCCAGCCAGCCCTCAGATCTGCCTGGGCCACTCTGTGTGGGGCTCTGACAGTGATTTAAATGGGACATGAGTCCTGGGCCCTTTTAAATTACTGGGCTGCAGGGCAACTGTCACTATTGCCCCTCCCCCTTCCACCCCTCCCCCCGTTGGTGACCTGACCCCATGCTAGCATTGTCCAAACACAGAGTAGCAGACAGTTCCTGCCTGGAAGAGCTTGCGGTCTAAACACAGAAGACAGACATATGGGAAGAGGATGAGATAAGAACCTACAAGAAGAGTGATGATTTGAAAATATTATGCTAGTGCCAGGATGTATGCATGTTTGCTATTTGAGTGCTTTGGATGGATTTAGAATGAGAGGGTGATTAGCTAGATGGGTGGGGGGTGCAAGAGGAAGGAGGGATCAGAAAGCGATGAGGGCTCATGGAGAGCAGGTGGAGTGAGGCTGGAAGAAGGGTGGCAGGAATAGGGATGTGAGCAGATAACTGGCTATCTAGTAAGAATCACCCTTAACGGGTAATGGTTAACTGGTGCCTGGGAGCAGCCCCTGCCTGCAGTTTCGTGCAGGCGGCGGGAGCCAGAGCCGGGACCCTGACACCACTCGTGCAGGAGCTCTATTGGGCACTTGGGGGAGGAGGAGTGAGTACCCAGCAACAAAATAGGGGGGAATTGGGGATGAATGCAAGGGAAGAGAAGCAAGGACTTGCATGGGGAATGCTCTAAGGAAAAAGAAAACTTGGACTGGCAGGCTGTGCTGTGTTGAACTACCTATGATTTGTCACAGTGGTTATGTGCTCTTAATTATAAGAGCTGTGATCACAGATAGACACCAATATCTGTGACAATTAATATGACGACATCCTTTGTCTTTGCGGTATTCAAGCATAGCTTCTTCTGCCATATTATTTTTTAATACTGTATATGAGAAAAGACAGTCTAAAATGGCATTGTTCTTCTGAGTTGTGACAGTAAGCTGTGGCACTTAGTCAGATGTTTTACGCATGACAGAGAAGTACTAGCTATGTTCACACACCAGCTTTGTCACTTCTGTATCATACCCAGACCGTGCCATACCAAGAGGCTCATGGAAATGTTTAAAGAAAGCCAAAATGCTTGGCAGGAACAGATGGTCATTTTCTTTTTCATATTTTGTCCATTGAATGGATTTTGTGCATATCCCCCAGGCTTTTGTCTGTAACACACTAAGGGTATGTCTAGACTAAAGGGTTTTGTCAACAAAAGTGGACTTTTGTTGACAAAACTATACCTGCATCTACACTACCACCGAGTTCTGTCGACAATAAGTTGACAGAACGTGGCAGTTTTGTCGATGGTGGTATGTTCTACGAGGCATAACGCCTTTTGTCGACAGAATTCTGTCGACAAAAGGTGCTATTGCATTCACACTGTGCTTTTTCAAAAGAGAGCATCTAGACTCTGTCGAAAAATCAGCTTGCTTTGTCGACAGAACTGGCTGTAGTCTAGACGCTCTTTGTTGACAGAGGCTTTGTAGCCTAGACGTACCCAAAGATAACAGTGAGCATAAAACATCATGAGCAACATTTGACCTTTATATTCTTATGTCTTTAATATTTGAGACTTTATGTTCTAACCCACTCTGCAATGAATGATGATTTCGTATCCTTGAGTATAACCCCTTTTCTTTACAATAGTGGTGCTTCTACTCTTTGTATGAAAAAAGTTTGAGTGTTTCATGAAGATTTTCAGTGAGACAAGGTTATTTTTAAACCTTCAAATACTTGTTTCAGGTAACAATATATCTATCCTTCAGCAAAACCCTTTGAAAATCAAAGGTTTGATGCTTGATAAGGAATAGTAGGCCCCATGTGTTCAGATTATGATGGGCTTTTAATTGATTAGTAATCTTGAAATGTCGCTGTCCATCAACACATTAGGAGAGATCGCATGGTGATCTATGAATTTAGTTCACATTTTGCCTGGCTAACACCTCCAGGGGGCTTATCAGTCAGTCCAGGCATACTTCCATTTTATGTTGAGTTCTGAATGAATTTATTTAGGCATTGAACCTAGGTCAGTTTGAGAGCTTTAGTGCATTACAACTTTGAATGAGTTTAACAGATACATAGGAGTTACAGAAGGTGTCAGCAATTATTTTCCGTCCTAGTTCGCTAAGCCGGAAATCTGGTTGTTTCATATTTACTCTATGGAATAAATCACAACTGAGAGCACCTATCTCAAGGCAGATTGTTAGAAAATAAGGACGGACACCCCAAACTTGTGGCATTGTCTATAATTTGATTTCACTAATTCAGTAACAAATGTGAACTCCTGGATCACTGTCCCAGTCTTGCCATAGAGTCAGACTCTCCAGTCTATATTGCCACCCAAACAAATTAGACTTTGTGATACCAGATTATTCAAGCCTAAAATCACTACATCTCAGTCTGCTCCAAGTCATAAGAGACCATCCACCTACCCCAGATCCATAATTACTCCATATCTTACACTAAATATAACACTGGCAACCAATTTCATCAGACTTCATCTGAACACACACTCACACATCAAACCATTACTTTGAGCTACATGAGTGAATTGACCTGAATACAATCTAGATTAAGCCATTGTCACTTCTACATGTTATGTTTTCTATAAGATTCCTCTTAAATATAAATGATTAAACAAAAAGCAGTTGGGTTTTACTGGAGGTAAAACTTGGATTTCATGATAACTCCCAATACAGTTACAACTGCCCTGAGTCCTGTTGAATAGCTCCAGTTTTGTGCAGCCATGGAATATAAATTTTAGTAGGGACTAGTTTATTGGATTTGTGCCCAGCTCTGCTCCCATTGAATCCACTAGTAAAACATCCATTGATGTCAGTGGGGGTTGGTCCTGCTTTGAACAGGGAGTTGGACTAGACCTCCTGAGGTCTCTTCCAACCCTAATCTTCTTTGACACCATGATTCAGGTCCTTTGTCTTCTGGGGCCAAATTTTGCCTTAATTTACATAGATTGAATATGGAGCTTTAGAAATGGTGAATTGAAGGTAGTTTTTTAGGTTCCAGTTTGGCTCTCCAATCTGGTTTTCCCTCCATCTATTCCATTTTAAAACCTTTAAAAATAATAATAAAAAAACAGTCAGAGTCTTTCATTCCTTTTCACCCACAATGGCACCTTAGTATGAAAAGGGTCCTGTTCATGTTGGAGTCTATCTGTGGAGTAAGGTGTTATTCAAAGTGAGTAAGGTGAGCACAGTTTGGCCCTAAAGTAATAAAGAAAAAAAATGCTACTCTTTGTACAATATTAATTTGTTTGTTTGATGCTGAGCAAGTGATTTCATATATGAAAAATAGTTCAGTATCAATCAATTAATGTTAATTTAAAACAATTATAAATGTGAAAGGATAATAAAGTAAATAACATGCAATAATAAATACAGTGAAATACTTCAGATACAGAGGATTCTACTTCATATATTCCTCTTGAGTTAGAATGTATGGGACAGTAATACTAGGCGTTGTGTGTTCCTATCTGTCTAATATGTTTCAGGTTTTAATACCACAGCCCATCAGTGTGGTAGCTGAGCAACTTCCACATAAAATCAATAGTAATAGGGAACTGTTTTTCCTGATTGGGAAATAAAAGTTTGCTCAGGACAAGTTTTTTAATTTTGACTTTTTCAATCATTTTTATTGGTGGTTGTTTCACTATTGTGACTGTCATTCTTAAAGCATGTTCAAAGAGGTGGCTATGTTTCCTAGCGGTTTTCATTCTGTGCACTCACCTGATAGCCTTTAGAAGTTTGTTCTCTAGCCAAATCCCTCTGACCAAGAATGTTTTATGCATAGAACTAATCTGGGCTTTATGATCTGTGTTTTCCTAGAGGAGTGCAGTATGGTGATTCACAGATTCAGTCTTTCATGGATTTCTTTGAAAATTAGGCCTACAGCCTTTAGCTAGCATTGAAAGTTGATAGAGCCTATGTAGGGACTTGAGCATGGGCCTCACATGCCCATAGTGGCCCAAGTCACTGATAACGTGGGCAGCCGCCTTCTGTACTGGGTGGAGCCTGTGCATTACAATAAATACAATAAATTATTAACATTTTTAAACCATCTGGGAACCTGCTCTGAGACCTTTAGACTCTATCAAGCTTAAGCATTATATGTGGTGCCTAGACATTGTGGTAAGCTTTTAAGTGTGGCTGCTTGGATGAATGGACAGAGCTGCAAGGTATGTGGGAATGGCAATGAGAAACCGACTGAATTTGACCGTAGAAAAAGTTAACAAGCATGGAGTGAGTGGACAGGAGCTAAAAGGGAGTCCAAATAATACATAAAATAATAACTAGTGTAAATAACTAATATAAATAAAGGCTAAAGAGTTAGGTAGATATAAAATGAGGGCTAATCATTAGGTATTTCTTTGCATAGGGACCTCAGACTATAAACTGGGGTCAGCGATAACAAGGCCTGAGAATACTTTCTAGGATGACCTCTTGTTTAGCAAAATTTGAAAAAAAATAAAATAAAAGCAGCTTCATGGCTTAAAGATAGCATTGTCCTATTCCACCTATAATCCAAATCTTCAAAAACAACCAGAGGTACAAATAGGAATCCCCAGGTCCCAATTCTAAGTTTGAGCAGAAAGATCTCTATTTAGCTACAGAAATCTGAAGATACCTGCCTGCAGTCACTGAAGGTCTAATTAAAAATACTAGCTGAAACAATCCGTTCACATTCATATATTTTTGTCTGTGGATCAAAGGCATCAGGCCCAAAATACAGAGATCAGAAAATCAAGTGACTTCCGGAAGTAAGAAAGAAGGGAAATGAAGAAAGGAGGAGGAGATGTAGAGAATTCCAAGGCTGAGATTATACATACAGGTCTGCAATACAGCTTGTGCTGGTGTCCAATTGATGGTAATTAAATAGCTTCCTTTTTATTTTTACTGAGAGTCCACATATGGTTTAAATCCCAAATTCACTTCAAAATCAATCCGTGATATAATACAGTTATTAAAAATATGAAAATATATTTTACTCATGCAAGAAATGATCAAGTTAGACTGCATAGTGGTAACTACCATGAATAATCACAGAAACCTTTGCAATTCAATAGAAATAAAAAACAAGAGACCCATTCGTTATGTTTCCTTTCTTTATTCTCTTATACAATATCAAAAACAAGATACCAAAGTGAAAGATGTTTAATATCATGTTTGTGGATTTTAACCATCAATGAACTCAGATGTCATAGCAACCCTCAAGTGCATCAGGACTGGATGTTCTCCAGGATGATGATGATGTCTGAATTGAGAAAAGACTTCCGATAAACTGGACTACACACTTCTTCAGATAATTTCAAATACAGTGAAGACTGGAATACCAAGAAAGCTTGCCTTTCATACTCCTGTATTTATTACAAATAAATAGCCAATAAAAAAAGCTTTGCAGGGACACACACATGATCTGGGAGCACAGGCAGTATCCAAGTGCTGATTTTGACATCAACAACACCATTGTAAATTAGGAGTACAGTATCTGCATTGTTTATGCATAGTATAAAATTGGGGTAAGTGAGATCAGAATCAGCCATTTGAGATTTCTTTCCAGATGATTATGTCCAAGATAAAGGAATGGCCCGAAGACTGGGGCAGAAGTTCCTGGGAATTAATTTAGCATGAGTCATATGGCAGAGTTCACAGATTTCATTAACAAGATCTAGCTCTGTTCTTTCATCGGGTTTTAAATATGGCTGCATTGATTATTGTATTTTTGCTATATAACAGGAGTTTGACTCCTTACTCTGGCACTGACTCCCTCTGCAACTTTTGAAAAGTCATTTACATCTTCTGTTCATGTTCTTCATCTCTATAAAATGTCCTACATCTCTCACAAAGATGTTATGAAAGGTAATCAGATCAAGAACTTAGAGAGTATCAAAACATAGAAAAAGTGGTCCCTTCAAGATGTTGTCATCTCCTATTAGTGACTTTGTGATCATGAAATGGTTCATTTTAGCAAAAAGATTAGATGTGCTCTGCTCTGCTTTGCTTTGTTTTTAATATTCTGTTATTGAAAGATTGATTGTTTCATCATGACCGATCTGCCGTTCCCATAAATGAGAGCTTAAATGAGATGTCTTTCTAAATTGTATACTATAACTCAAACAGAAGTTATGGCCTTGATGAATTAATTATTAGGCAAGTTTCTATGTCCTGTACTATGCAAGATATTTGACTAACTGATCATAAAGATCTCCTTTTACCTTGACATCTATATGATCATCAGGGTCAGAGAGCAGTATCCAGGCCTTAGTACTCAGCCATTTAAAATTCCACCAAACCCGTTGAAAAAAATTAATCACATAATCTAAATCATTCTTATAAAGAAAAAACCCCTAGGGGGAAAAAGTAGATTAGGCTGTTGGTGTAGTGTTTCCAAACACTAAATATTAATTTTCAAATAGTGATGGTTCCTATTTCCAATCCAATCCTGAATAGTTGCCTTAAAAGGTACATGAACTGATCATAATTTTACATGAATTAACCCATCATTCTTTGTGTCATGTTCTTAGGGGAGGTTCAGATCAGTAAGGGGTTGCGTCACTGCCTGCTCTACAACTCTGGGTGCTTTTAATGCTCTGCTGTGCTGCGTGCTTCCAAGCAATATCATGCAGTGTGAGTGAGTGAGTGCGTTCGTTCGTTCATTTGTTCTGGCTTACATGAGTCCAGAAGCATTCTTTTGCATCTCAGTTAGTTGATGACAGCTGAATCTGCCAATCCCAAGTTTCCCAAAACCATGTCTATTCCTCTCTTGAACCATTCAGAGAGCGATCTGGGTTTGCTTGTTCCTTTAAAGATAGAATACCCAGAAGCTTATCACATTGACTGAAGTTCACCTACACTTACAATCAAACACAGCACTGTGTCAATTTAGATTAAAGGTAAAAGAAGTTCATTAATAGGATTTTATGAGTTCAGATATAAAGAATAGTGTTAGAAATGGATAGAGTTAGAAATGGTTTACGAGCAATTCAAAGTGAAAATGCTTTCCAGAGACTAACGCTTAACAAAACTGCAGTGACAGTTCAAGGTAAGAGTCTTATCACACTACATTCCAGTAAGGTGGCTGATCACACCTGTGATGAGGAGCTCTGACAAAGTTCACTTCCTTTGTTGCCTTAGATGGAAGTTCACTTGGCGGTTTCCCCCTTTCTTTTATAGTCCAGAAAAATCCATTTCAAAAGTTCGCTTAAGATTAGCTGCTTCCCCACAAGATAAAGCTCATTCAAGCTATGTGGAATGTGACATGGAGTCTCCTGGTATAGAAGGTTTTCTCCACCCCCCCCCCCCCCCAACTGATATTTGCTAAAATGCAAATGGCTCTTTTACTACAATCTCTTTCCCTTGCAATGATGCTGAGTGATTGTTTCCTCTCTCTTTTTTGGCTTGATGGTTTTGTTTACCTTCTATATAATTAAATACCTTGGAAAATGTCTTCGAGGTGGCAGAACCCTGTTCCTTTGTGTAGGGAAGGGTAACTTTTAGTCCCATCTGGCAGGCATGCTTTACTAACGTGATTTCCATTATGTTTGTAATTTTGAATTTGTCCTTTGTACATTATATCCTGAAATAATGTTAATAATTAATATGTTCACTTTCAATTGATCTCTTACATGACACTTTTTAGATACAGTTATGACATAAGTGAGTTGGGTACCTTGAACTGGTCAAGAATCTAAAACAATCAGGGTATGTCTACACTACCCCGCTAGTTCGAACTAGCGGGGTAATGTATGCATACCGCACTTGCTAATGAAGCCCGGGATTTGAATTTCCCGGGCTTCATTAGCATAAGCGGGGAGCCGCCATTTTTAAATCCCCGCTGCTTCGAACCCCGTGTAGCGCGGCTACACGGGGCTCGAACTAGGTAGTTCGGACTAGGGTCCTATTCCGAACTACCGTTACTCCTCGTGAAACGAGGTGTACCGGTAGTTCGGAATAGGCACCCTAGTCCGAACTACCTAGTTCGAGCCCCGTGTAGCCGCGCTACACGGGGTTCGAAGCAGCGGGGATTTAAAAATGGCGGCTCCCCGCTTATGCTAATGAAGCCCGGGAAATTCAAATCCCGGGCTTCATTAGCAAGTGCGGTATGCATACATTACCCTCCTAGTTCGAACTAGGAGGGTAGTGTAGACATACCCTCAGATACCAAAGAGTTCCTTGTCCTCTTGCATTGGAATGCTGTTGGATCACGATTTGGAACAGAAACAAAGATTGAGGCTCTATGTTTTTTATTGGAAAGAGTCATAATTGCCAAGAATTAATTATTTTGGGGATTTCCCTCAAGAGGGCTTGTTCAGCTACTTTCATATCCTCTGTGTCCCAATTAAAAAAACTCAGCTGTTTATCAAAGAACATAATTGGATCTGTTTCAAATAAACTATTTTTTTCAAAAGAAGGGCTTTATAATTTGCTAAAGTTTTCAATCTGAGGAAATCAAAAAGTGAAGCTGTACGCTGAATTAATTGCCTGACAGAGAGTGATCTGTCTTGAACAATTGTTTAGAGCAGTGATTGCCACACTTTTGGATATGCAGAGACATGTAATTTGCAAGTGGCAGGCAGACTATAGAAAACAATTTCAAGGGAGTTTCCCAAAAGAAGTAGGTGCAAAAAGAGGAAAAGACACAAGATGAGATACAAGTATTGACTTGCCTTTCTTTGCTGCTGGATCCTGATCACTGCATCCTGTAGATAAACAAGCAGGGTGGGTGGCTGAGAGCAGAAACTAGTAATGGAGACTTACTAATCTGAGCCTAGCACCTGAAAAAAAGAACAGTTGTAAGGGCAGGTAAGGGTGCTGGGGAGTATGTGTCTTCCAAATGGAGCAGGGGAGCATATAAGAGAAGCAGTGCTCAAGTAAGAGGGTGGGAGATGGTACTGGTGGTGGGGTAAAATGGAGATGGGAGATGAGTTTAATTGATTAATATCCTTAAGATGAATGTACTCATTCCTACTGTGTTAAGAGTTAATTAGCCAGTTGTGTATGTAGGATTACATTACTTCAAAGACTAACAAAATATGTAGATGGTATCATGAGCTTTCGTGGGCACAACCCACTTCTTCAGATGACCTCAGTGTTGAAAGTCCAGATCCAAGAAACTTCCAAAACTCTGGTCATCTGAAGAAGTGGGTTGTGACCACGAAAGCTCATGATACCATCTACATGTTTTGTTAGTCTTTGAAATCCTACTAGACTGTTTATTGTTTTTTAAGTTTTTCCTGTTGTAGACTAACTCAGGTACCCCTCTGAAGCTTACAATAACAACTTCAGAAATCTCATTAACTATATTGGATTAAATACTGTTCATATCCATGTTTACTGATCTTGAGAAGTACTGACCACTAGCAATTCTTAGGGTGTGTCCATACTGCCCACCTGTGTCGGTAGACAAACATGTGCTGACTTTGCTTGAGGTGGTGCACTACATATTATAGTGTAGCCAGGGAGCCATGAGCTAGCCACCTGAGTACAAACATGTCCAGATTCTCTGGGTACACTCTCAGGCAACTAGCCCAAGTTGACATCTGAGCAATCCCTGGCTACACAGCTATTTTTACTGTGCTAACTCAAGTAAAGCTGCTGTAAGTCAGTCTACTAGTGCTGGGAAGCATTTTCCCAGCTGTAGTTTAGACCAACCTTTAGTGAGTTGACTGAGGATATGTCTACACAGCAACATTAGTGTTATTTCAAAATAATGTCCAAATACTGTCAAGCTGGAGGACTTCTTACTCCGACTCCTGTAACCCTCATTGTACAAAGAATAAGGGAAGTCGGAGGAAGAGTGCTTTATTTCAAAATCAATTCTGTGTAGATGCTCCCAACTACAAAATAAGCTATTTCAAAAAAACCTATGCAATTGACGCAGCTCAAATTGCATAGCTTATTTTGAGTTAAGCCCCGCTGTGTAGACATACCCTGAGACTTGTTTTTTGGAGCGCATGTGATGACTCAAAATCACAAGTGTGATAAACAGTCCACCAAACTAAAAATACTTTTATGGAATGAGAGATTTTTTTAAGTGGTTTATTAAATGTCTTCCCCCCCCCCCTTCTCTTCCTAGGGTTGCTCTTGTGGAAAACATTCCCGAAGGTGTAAACTATTCTGACAGTGCACCATCCCACTTGTCTCTTTTTCAAGGCTGGATGAATTTGCTGAATATAGCAGAAAAGTCTGTTGACATAGTATCTTCCCAATGGGACCTCCATCACAATCATCCATCTGCATGCCAGGTATGTTTCAGTCTAAACTGTCACACCTCTGTTCAGAATCTAGTTTTATGTCTTAACTGCTCATGTCCTTTCTTTCTTGAGCTACTTGGTTTAACAAAGCTGCAGGTTGAATATTGTGTGCCAGGATCTGAGGGGGCAGGAATACCCATCTTTGCTACACCTTATGGGAGTCTAGGGTCGGGTTAGTTATACAAACATGGGGTCATTTGAACAAGGGGCCCCTGAGTTACTGCCACCTAGAAAAAAAATCTTACCAAGTTCATAGATTCTAGCAACTTTGTAACCCATCTGGAGAGACATCCGAGAATGAACTGTAAACATTTAGGAAAAATCTGTCACTGTCAAGTTGTGTGGTGTGTTTTTCTGTTTTTTTTTTAAAGAAATCTGAGCACAATGGAATATTCAGAAGGTGCTGAAATTCTTGAAAAGCTAATTACATATGCAGATGTTCACTGGGGAGGGGAGGCGTGTTGAGCTGGGAATGAGGGAGAAAGATTTGTGTCTATTGAGGGTTAGAGATATTATGAGAGGGGATGAATGGAATGGGTGGTAAGGTAGCAAAGAGGAGCTGGAGGGCTCAGGTAGGTAGGAAGGGATAACAATTAGGGGAGTGGGAGGAACATGATGGGCAATATTGGAGAATGTGTGTAGTAGCAGAGTAATATGGGTGTTATAGGAGGGTTGCATCCAATAATAAAATATATCCTGTATGTTTAGGATATAGAAATATTAATTAATTTAAATGTTAAGTAATGTTGTTATTCAGGACCTGCAGGCCTCGAGCCTGTAAAACATTTAGCTTAGCCAGTGAAAACTTCAGATCTAATGATAAGATGACTTATCATTTAGTTACTCATGCTAGCCTAAGAATATAAGAATGGCTATACAAGGTCAGACCAAAGGTCTATCTAGCCCAGTGTTCTGTCTTCTGACAGTGGCCAATGCCAAGTACCCCAGAGGAAATGAACAGAACTAGTAATCATCAATTGATCCATCCCCTGTTGCCCATTCCCAGCTTCTGACAAACTGTAAATAAGGACACCATTGTCAGCCGACGGTCAGAGCAGTGTGTGTGTATATGCTTCCGAGAAAAGGTTTAACGTCTGTGTCTTTACTGCTAGGACCGGGGTCCCATCGTAGAGGGTGGCCAGCAGGCCAACAGACGCCCCGTTATATAGGAAGAGCTTATTACACCTTAGATTTTAACTGCTAGAACACAAAGTTCCTTCGTAGCGGGCAGCCTGGGAAAGGCTGGAAAGGTGCCCCAATGGATCTTGTCACCTGGGAGCGACACAGATCCAAACGCCCAAGCTCTCCCTATGTCTGTCCCTTTATGACCGGCTGAAGTTCTTTTAAATTGTGCTTGGTTCTGTTACAGCAACTGAAGGAGTCAGGTTAAAGCTTAAACAGTTACAGGTTTATTAAAAGACTTATAAAAGCATATGGTTACAATGGCTATTGCTCTATTTCTTAAATGCTAACAAATACAGATTTTTAAAATGGTTACAAAGAAAATAAAGATAGAAAATAGAAATAATGGTACCAAGTGACAGCTTAATCTTTAAAGAGCTCTAAGTCTATGTATATATATACTTAAACAAAGGACCACATCCAGGTACAATTTTTACCCCTTTCTGTGCCTCTCAACTCCAGCGTGTCAGGCCAGGGCCGGTCTCTCAATTCCTAGGAAAGACGAATACGAGGTGGGCGTCCCCTTGGAACCTCGGGAGATCAAACACCTAACCCGACCAGCAGATAGATGGTAGATTGACACTCAGAGAAAATATGCTGCTGGACCCATCTATATACCCCTGGGGGCCCGTATCCTCTTTCTTATCTAAGATGCCGAATTCTACTGGTCCATTTTGTGGCGCCAGTTCTTACAAGCAAGTTTCAAGTTAATTTACACTTGCAAGAGAGATAACTAAATTGTGAATACTAGACATTTTTTTTACTGGGCGAGAGATTCCTCCCCCCGCGGATGGATGTGTGTTCGTATCAATATGGGTTTCAGTCAAGGGCACTCCTTGGCAGCCTCTTGGTCAGCAATTGGCGTATCTCTGTTTACAGCCATTCACGGTCACACAGCCTGGGCCTTCTGCTCTGTGTGCCCTGTATGCTCCAGGCAAGCAAAAATGGATGTTACAAGGGGGTTCCTGTCTGGCTACAACCATCCCTGCCCATATTGGTTCATAGCCATTGATAGACCACAAATTTGTCTAGGTCTTTTTTTTAACCTTGTTATAGTCTTGGTCTTCACAACACCCTCTTACAAGTATTTCCACAGATCAACTGTGTTGTGTTGTGTGAAGAACTTCCTTTTTTTTTTTATTTTTAATCCTGGTACTGATTAATATCTTTTGGTAACCCCTAGGTTTTTTGTTATGGGAAGGAGTAAATAACTTTTCTTTATTCACTTTCTCCTCACCAGTCATGATTTGATAGTCCCCTATCATGCCCTGTTAGTTGTCTCTTTTCCAAGCTAAAAAGTCCCAGTTTCATTAATCTCTCTTTATATGGCAGCTGTTCCATACCACTCATCATTTTTGTTTCTCCTTTCTGAACTTTTTTCAATGCCAAAATAACTTTTTTTTAGAGGGGACAACATCATCTGCGTATGGTATTCAAGATGTGGGAGTATCATGGATTTAAACAGAGGCAATAAAATCTTCTGTGTCTTATTCTCTATCACTTTCTTAATTATTCCTAACATTGTTTGCTTTTTTAAAAAAAAACTGTTGCTGCACATTGAGTGGATATTTTCAGAGAACTATTCATAATGATTCCAAGATCTCATTCTGGAGTCGTAATAGTTAATTTAGTTCCTATCATTTTATATGTATAGTTACGGTTATGCTTGCCAGTATGCATTACTTTCAATTTATGAACATTGAGTTTCATCTGTCATTTTTGTTGCTCAGTCACCTACTTTTATGAGATCCTTTTGAAGCTCTTCTCAGTTTGCTTTGGACTTAACTATCCCAAGCAGTTTTGTTTCATCTGAAAATGTTGCTACCTCATTGTTTGCCCCTTTCTCCAGAACATTTATGAATATGCTGAATAGAATTGGTCCCAGTACAGACCACTTGAGGATACCACTAGTTACCTCTCTCCATTCTGAAAACTAAAGTTTATGTTATGAGATGAAATTTAGCTGTGCTAAGTGCTGTTATTTAGGAAATATATATAGCAAGTGCCAACTAAAGCCCAATAGAATATTATTGGGATTTTTGCAAACATAAGGTGTCAGCAATGTGCTAACAGCAAGTTGTTATGGTGACTGAGTGACATAAATATTAATAAGTACAAGAACTAACAAGTTAGTCTATAAAAGTGGCCACTTGATACTGAGTGGGCAGTGGAAGTATAGATAAAGAAAGGGAGTTAAAAACCTTCAATAAATATGTACAAACTGAAGTGGGTGTCAGAACAACACATTATAAAGGCTGTATCCGGGCCTGTGTGCCTTGGAAGACACCAGATTGACACTCTCTCCTGAGGAGGAGGCGGAGGAGGAGGAGGAAGATAATGACTGACAGTCCAGGATTCCCCAGTAAGAGATATGAGTGAGGATAGTCATAGGCAGGGCTCGACAAATAATACAGTCTACTCACCCGTGGCGAGTAGATTGCAACCCAGAAGAACCTGGTTCTGGCGATCTGCGCATGCGCAGATCACCAGACAGCACGGCTGGCGAGCAGGGCTCACCGCAGTTCGGTGAGCCATGGTCATAGGGATAACCACTTTTCACTGTTTTTCTATCTGCTGTTGAACCTCAGTGTTCTGTGATTTGTTTATTTGTTTAATGTATCTGAAAATAAAGGAACTTGTGAAAAATTGTAGTTGTTTTTTGTGTGTTCCTCAGACCTTTCATTCTAATGATCTGGAAATTTTGGAAGATAATCATGTAAGATGATAATTTTCCGGATGCTGAAGACACTCTGGAGACAGAATCCTTATTGACCGCTGCAGTCTACACAGCTGGGCAAAAGTTGAATTAAGCTACGCAACTTCAGCTATGTCAATTACATTGTTTAAATTGAAATAGCTTAATTCAGCTTTTGGCACTGTCTACACAGCAGGAAGTCAAAGGAAGAACATACTTCCTTTGACTTCCCTTACTCCTCGTGAAATGAGGGTTACCATGAGGAGGAGTAGGAAGCCCTTCAGCTTGACACTATTTCAAAATAAATATAGTGTAGACATGCTTGTAGTGTAGACATGCACTACGTTATTTCGGAATAACATAAGTTATTCCAAAATAACACTGCTGTGTAGATATACCCTAAGAGAGTAATCAGTTTACAAATCCATCAGTTAGGTTACAGATTTGTTACCCCAGATGGGACCATAAAGAGCCACCACCTTGCAGTTCAGTAAGGCTAGGTCAAGGAGATCATCACTGGCGTTAGTTTACGGATAAAATCCTTGTCATAATCTGATTTAGAGCAGAGCAAACTGACGTGGCTGTGTAATCACACTGGAATGGCACTTCTTTTCAGTTCCTGTTTTGTTCTTGTGCAGTTCTATCTCTTTTTCTGTTGTCATTGTGAAATTATGAACCAATAAAGAAAATAAAGCATAATAAAAAAAAAGTAGAGAAGTGAAAGATAAGAATTAAGGGAATGGGTGTGAGCATCCTCTTGTTTCTCAAGAAGATAAACACAGGTTGGAATTCCTTAAGAAATGGTTGTGGGGAGGGTCTTCTGTGAACAAGAAGTGAATTGTAATTAGTCATTTCACGATGTCTTCAGAAGGAAATTATTTTGTTTTATATGTGCAGATGTTAATGGGTAGATATTGTGATTTATGAATAGCAGTGCCAGATATTAAGCAAATAAGCAGTAATGTTGGGGTCCCACAGCTATTTACAAACCAGAGAGTCCCTGAGATGTGAGATTTCTCTGGGCTGTGCCTTGACAGAGGATTAAGGAAAGCTCTGTGGGACACATTGGTCACAACACTCCAAGTGGTGGTTAAACATTACCAGCCCACCTTGAATGGAAGAATTTCTGGCCATTAGTAGGTGAAGAGAAAGAAGGCATTGCAAGTTCTTCCTAGCTGTGGGTAGAGAAAGGGAGGAAATGGTAGATAGTCCCTGAAATGAATTGTGGAGTATTTTAAAGAGATTTCACTTAAAAATAATCACTTGACTAAGAGAGCAAATAAGGATATGAAAGAGACATCTTTCTGAGAATATCAAAAAGCCCTGGAGCTGGACTCTATAATAACTTTAGTTAGCTTCTTTTCATTAAAGTGCTGGTATTATTATTTTTATTTAGTAGGGACATCCTTATAGTACTAGTTGGAATCCCTACACATAAAAATTATGTGAAAGAATGGTCAGTGAGTTGGAGTCTCAAAAACCAAAAAGAATAAAATCTGTTTATCAGAAAATAATGGAAGCTTAGTTACTCTCAGGTCTTACAGACCTCAAAACTATGTACAGTATTTTGTAATCTAATGGGGGATGACTGCCAGCTGCAATAAAGGCAGAAAAATTATGTAAAGTGTATATATGAAATAAATTACTTTTTATAAGATTCCATTAAGTATCCATGCATACATCTCAATAATTTATCAAGGAATTATAACATCAAAGATATTAATTCTGTGGTCTTAATTTATAATTCCTAGGTAATCGTCATTTTTTAAAAAACACTGATAGAAACCAATAAAAAGTAATTAAAAGTCTTTGGCTAAAAGCCAATATATTGCTGTATACTAAAGGGGAAGTAACTTTCCTAGCAGTCTGTATGGAAAAAGAAAAACAGACAAAGCAAATTGCTTTTAACATAAATTTGGCTTAAAATTAAATTGGTTGCCTATAAATCTACATTAAAAATCTTTATTTTTAAATATAGATAATGTATACTATAAGCTAATTAACACTATTTGCATTTGGGGATGTTTAATGTAGTATTTTAGTAATATAGCAATGATTTATAAGGTTTTGCGTCTTTTTGAGCAAGGTTGATGAAAATGTAAAAGGTACTTTAGGCTATATCTATACTAGCTCTTTTGTCAGTATAATATAAGTCACTTGGATGTGGAAAAATATACCCCTGAGACACATACAGAATGGGAAGTGACTGTCTAGGAAAGAGTACTGTACCACAGAAAGGGATTTAGGGTCATAGTGGCCCACAAGCTAAATATCAGTCAACAGTGTGACACTATTGCAAAAAAAGCAAACATGATTCTGGGATGCATTAACAGGAGTGTTGTGAACAAGACACGAGAAGTCATTCTTCCGCCCTACTCTGCACTGATTAGACCGCAGTTGGAGTATTGTGTACAATTCTGGGCACCACATTTCGAGAAAGATGTGGATAAATTGGAAAAAGTCCAGAGAAAAGCAACAAAAATGACTAAAGATCTAGAAAACATGACCTATGAAGGAAGACTGAAAGAACTGGGCTAGTTTAGTTTAGAAAAGAGAAGACTGAGAGGGGACATGATAGCAGGTTTCAAGTATCTAAAAGAGTGTTACAAGGACGAGGGAGAAAAATTGTTCCCCTTTGCCTCTGATGATAAGACAAGAAGCAATGGGCTTAAACTACAGGAAGGGAGGTTTAAGTTAGACATTAGGAAAAACTTCGTAACTGTCAGGGTGGTTAAACACTGGAATAAATTGCCCAGGGAGGTTGTTGGAATCTCCATCTCTGGAGGTATTTAAGAGCAGGTTGGACAGACCTCTATCAGGGATGATTTAGCCAGTGCTTAGGCTGCTGTGAGGCTAGGGGACTGGACTTGATGAGCTCTCGAGATCCCAGTTCTAGCATTCTATGATTAGTTACTCTGTCTGCACTACTGTTAACAGTGCTGTGCTGCCACCACATCACACTGATACCAGAGTGGGACATAGGACCAACCCCTGGGGGAAAATGGGTTTTGGGAGAATTGGTAGGGCTGCTGCCCCAGCAACAGTCTGGCATGGCTGAGACCCAGAGAGCACTGATTGAAGTCCAGCAAGAGGCTCAGCAGGCTGCCCCAAAACAGCAGGATGTACTCCTGGAGCTGCTTCAGCTGCAGCAGCAATGGCAAAAGCAGGAGCAGCAGTTTCAGGAGGCACTTGGGCAGCAGTTAACTGTTTCAGTGCCCCTTAACCATTGAACTCAGGGTTGGGGATATCCCTGTCCAACTTGGGGCCACATGATTATCCAGGGGCTTATTCAGATACTTTTGAGCAGGTAGCCACGACTGCTGGTTGGGAACAAATCACCTGGGCCGCTTACCTGATGCTGTTCCTGTCTGGGGAAGCTGCCATACTTGACTGCCTGGGAATATCCCCAGAGATCTATTGACACAGGTTCTGCTCAGAACGTTTTCCTGCAGTGGCTCTACCTAGACTCATAGACTTTAAGGTCAGAAGGGACCATTATGATCATCTAGTCTGACCCCCTGCACAATGCAGGCCACAGAATCTCACCCACCCACTGCTAGAATATTCCTCTCACCTATATCTCAGATTCTGAAGTCCTCAAACGATGGTTTAAAGACCCCAAGATGCAGAAAATCCTCCCACAAGTGACCCGTTCCCCATGCTTCAGAGGAAGGCAAAAAACCTCCAGGGCCTCTGCCAATCTACCCTGGAGGAAAATTCCTTCCCCACCCCAAATATGGTGATCCAGTGGTAGCCCAGTGTTTTAAAGATTAGAATGTCCGTTGGCTATGCCCTGAGGTCTGTACAACCCCAGAGATTATTGATTCCATAGTCCTAGTCCAGTATTTAGAGATACTACCAGTACCAATTCAAATTTACTTATTAATGCAGTACAGACTACTAAGGATTTCCTACTCGCCGCCAGGCCTAGCAAATCTACCCTTCCATGGCCCAACACCTGGCAGGCCCAGGGCTCAGAAGATCCACCCCGGGCCCAAGAAAGGATGCCCCAGAGACCCAGACTGACCAAACGGGAAGTCCCTTTAGATTTGGTGCTGGAGTACTGTACCCCAAAGGGGCCTGCTCCCACTCCCCATCATCCCTGAATTGCACTCCAGAAACCCCAAGAAGAAGGGGGTAATTTAGGCCCTACACCAGGTTTGTTGATGTGCTTTTGCTGTGGGAAGCTGAGGCACTTCAGCCAATCCTGTCCTGGAATGTGACTACCTGAATTGTTGTTATAGTGGGATTAGACAGTGAGATTCTACTTGTAGACTCAGAATGTGAATGCACCCTCGTTCAGGAAGACCAGGTTATACAACTGGCCTAGACTGACACATCCGAGTACATGTTTCTTGTATGCATTGGGTGGGAATAGAGGTATAAGACCAGAGAGCTTAACTGCAGGTCGGAGTGGTCAGGGAGCTGACATGACCTGTAATCTTGGGAGGAGACTGGGTGGGCTACTCAACCCTCATGTGGAAAGGCCCAGGATAATGACCCACGGCAGAAAGGGTCCAGATCTATCTGGGAAAGAAAACAGAGGAGCTGAGAGCTGTAGTGAGGAAACCTCAAAAAAAAGTTCAGACACAGGACAAGAAGGGGCCCAATATGAGGGATCTGCTGAGAAAATGCCAATAGGAACTGGAATAGACTAACCTCTCCAGACACAAGAGTTATTGGTCAGCTGATCTGTGTATAACAGAAATTGGCCAGGGTGCAGATGGACGTCGAGGGCAGAAGGGACAAAACTAGGCTCTGCAGGCAGCATTGGCGCAGGCCTGGAGGGAGAAGGGTCAGAGGGCTCAGCAGGATACCAAAGAAGTCCAGATCAAAGTAAAAATCCAGAAAAATGCTGTGGGGGCGTAGGTTAAAATACACAGTGGGCTGATTAGCAAAGAATTACAGACAGATTCACTCCAGATAGGAGAGGTGAATGAGAGGGGTTGGAAGGCCCAGATAGATTCACCTCAGTTGTGGGAAGTGAAGAAAACGGGCTAGAATAAAAAGCAGGACTCTAGCATAGGGAAGAGGGTAGAGCTTTATGAGCTCCCTCCTGGGAAAAAATGACTCGATAAAACAACTACAGGCAGCAAGAGAGGAACAAAGCAATGAGCAGTTGAGTAAAGAACTCCAGGTCACCAAGCAGGAAAAGGGCTGTTTGCTCCATACAGTGAGACACAGTTACAGGTTCTGTATCCAGGAGCCTGAGAGAAAAAGACTCTGGTAGATGGGGGCACTGAAAGAGTATAAGTAATGGCCTTCTAGACAGAAGAGTCTGGGAGAGTGAAGACTGCTGATGTGAGGCAAAAATGGAGTACAATGGGGGAGTGCCTTCTATAGAATTACTACCCCACTTACATTAAGAAGGAGAGAAGTGTGAAGGGGTGGACTAGGACCCCTTAGGGCCCTGCCACACCCTGCCCAGAAAAGGCAGTAGAAAGGTCCTCCAAAGGAGCTAGAGTGGCCGCAGAGGAAGCAGCCGGTCAGCAAGACCGTGAAAAGGAATCTGCTGGTCCAGAGTGAGGCTGTTCCTCTTTGGAGCTCAAGAGGTGCAGACTCAGCTGGAGGGCTGAATCACAGGAGGGCTGTGATAGTACCGAGTGCAGGCACATACACTTGACCAAGGGGGGGGGGGCGCTTACATGAAGTGAGCACCAGCCCATCACACAGAGTGAGGAGGAACACTTAAGAATCACACAGCAACTTTGTGACTGAGGGGAAATACCAGGACCATTTCTTGATCTGCTTGTGGCCCTCTGGATGACATTTACTAAGTCACGTCCTTGCTCTGTGCCTCAGTTACCCCATATGTAAAATGGGTTAATGATGTAAAGCTCTTTGATACCTAATGATAAAAAAGAACAATATCAAAGCTAGGCCTTTTGATTTTATTACCTAGCAATCAAATAGAGGAGCAAGTACAGTAAAACTTGCACTATCCAGAATTTAAGCAACCAGAAAACTGTAGAAACCGGCAAATTTCTGGAAAAAGCAAAAAAAAAAAAAAAAGGAAACTGACTCTTTAAATGCCAGGCCGCCTCACAGATGAGCGTGCAGCATGTACCTGGGGGAGGGGCGAATGGCAGCCAGAAGCAAGCAGCAGGCATCTTGGCCAACTTGGGGCCACATGATTATCCAGGGGCTTAACATATAGCGCCCCCCATGGGCCCCACATGGTGGCTCCTCTCCCCCCGATAACCAGAATTTTTAGGTTACCAGCACATCCTAATCCCCAGGCATGCTGGATAACACAGATTTAACTATAATTTAGATTATTTTTCCAGTAAAAATAGATGAACAGAATTACATGCACAAAAAGGAGTCAATTGCTATTCTTTTTCTTTCTAGTCTTGTTCACAGTACATAGTCAGTATTCCATTTACTGTATGACAAACAAGGATCCATATTCTAAACTAAATATGGTGTTTTGGATGGCCAATTTTTTTAGTCATTAACTCTTTCTTCTTAAACAGGAGGTTTATAACCTCAATATACTTGTGTATAATTCGATTCCTTCCTGCAAACATATAGAACACATGCTACCCTAAAATGTGCATTTATATGTTGATTTAAATGAGTGAAAAACTGAAGTGGGCAACCAAAGGGACACTTGATCCCATCCTGGTCTTTTAAGAGTAAACTCAGTACAGGTCAAAACAGCGAGACATTCTACAATGTAATTATTTTTCTACCTTTATTTAAAATTCTTTTAAAGATATTTAAAACCCAGGCACTGTCATTCAAGCAGGTTAATTGGAAGAAAAAATGTCTTAGATGTTCATATGTATTAGAATATGCATGAATTTAAAAAAAAAGAAAAAGTTCAATATGTCTCTTACTTCTGAGCCAACAGAGCCTAACAAATCCAAACAGAGAACAGAAATAGCAAACTGAAAAATTGGGAGTTGAGCATCAAATTCATTCATTGTGGTGCAGTCAGATGTAAAACAAAAATTATAACTATGGGTGTCATTAGCAGACTAGGTAAGGTGTGAGATTGAAAGTGTGCGAATTTGTTCCCTCTCGCTCAATGCAAAGTTTAAATAAGCGAAAGTAAATGTATTTTTCATAATGTGCAACTCTGTTTATTTCTGACTGCTGATAGATTTATAACAGTGACTACTTCAGCTTTCTCGGGGGAAGTTTACACTACAGCGCTACGTGAACACAACTACACCAATGCAGCTAGGCTGGTGTGGCATATCTGTTGAAAATGCACGGTGCCGTCAAGAGAGCATTCTCCCATTGACATAATTACTTCATCTCTGCCAGAAGCATCAGCTTTGTCAGTGGGAGAGTATCTCATGCAGACATAGCACTGGTGCGAACAGTGCAAAACATGCATCTCTGAGATTAGGGGTTTGGAACAGGTCCCATATGAGGAGATGTTAAAGCGACTGGGACTTTTCAGTTTAGAAAAGAGAAGACTGAGGGGGGATATGATAGAGATATATAAAATCATGAGTGGTGTGGAGAGGGCCGATAAAGAAAAGTTATTTCTTAGTTCCCTAAATAGAACTAGAGGACACCAAATGAAATTAATGGGTAGCAGGTTTAAAACTAATAAAAGAAAGCTCTTCTTCACACAGCATGTAGTCAACCTGTGGAACTCCTTGCCAGAGGAGGCTGTGAAGGCTAGGACTTTAATAGAGTTTAAAGAGAAGCTAGATAATTTCATGGAGGTTAGGTCCATAAAAGGCTATTAGCCAGGGGATAAAATGGTGTCCTTGGCCTCTGTTTGTCAGAGGCTGGAGAGGGATGGCAGGAGACAAATCGCTTGATCATTGTCTTCGGTCTACCCTCTCTGGGGCACCTGGTGCTGGCCACTGTTTGCAGACAGGATACTGGGCTAGATGGACCTTTGGTCTGACCCAATACGGCCGTTCTTATGTTCTTACGTTATATTCTTATGCTCTTGTGTAGAGGTGCTTTTTCACATCCTTGAGTGACATAACTTAGATTGGCTTAACTAGAACTGTAAACCTACCTTCGCTTGAACAGCAAAATATACTATAGTGGTTGATAGGTCTTTTTTATCAGAACAATTTTGTTCATCCCAAAAGGCTAATAACTGCCCTTAAAATCATAGAATCATAGGACTGGAAGGGACCTCGAGAGGTCATTGAGTCCAGCCCCCCGCCCTCAAGGCAGGACCAAGCTCTGTCTACACCATCCCTGACAGATGTCTATCTAACCCAGTGGTCCCCAACCTTTTCAGGTTGTCAGGCGCCAGGGGGTGTGGCCGTTTGCCCGCCGGGCGCCTGGGGGTGGGGACACGTGCCCGCCCGGGGGCGGGGCCCCCACCCTCAAGCACTGCGCGCCCGGGGCTGGTGCTCCCCCCGTAAGCTCCGTGCGCCCGGGGCCAGCGCCCCCCCCGCCGAGCGCCATGTGCCCGGGGCCGGCGCTCCCCCCCACCAAGCGCCACGCGCCCAGGGCCGGCGCTCTCCCCCGTAAGCGCCGCGCGCCCGGGGCTGGCACTCCCCCCGTAAGCTCCGCACGCCCGGGGCCGGCGCCCCCCCCGCCGAGCGCCGCGCGCCCGGGGCCGGCGCCCCTCCCCACCGAGCGCGTCCTCCCCCCCGCAAGCGCCCGTGCGCCATGTGCCCGGGGCCAGGCCAGCCCCGAGCACCTGGCTGGCGCATTCAAATGCCCCCGCGGGCACCATGGCGCCCGCGGGCACCGTGTTGGGGACCACGGATCTAACCTGTTCTTAAATATCTCCAGAGAGGGAGATTCCACCACCTCCCTTGGCAATTTATTCCAATATTTGACCACCCTGACAGTTAGGAATTTTTTCCTAATGTCCAGTCTAAACCTCCCTTGCTGCACTTTAAGCCCATTACTCCTTGTCCTGTCCTCAGAAACCAAGAGGAACAAATTTTCTCCTTCCTCCTTGTGACACCCTTTTAGATATTTGAAAACTGCTATCATTTCCCCCCTTAATCTTCTTTTTTCCAAACTAAACAAGCCCAGTTCATGAAGCCTGGCTTCATAGGTCATGTTCTCTAGACCTTTAATCATTCTTGTCGCTCTTCTCTGTACCCTTTCCAATTTCTCCACATCTTTCTTGAAATGTGGCGCCCAGAACTGGACACAGTACTCCAGCTGAGGCCTAACTAGTGCAGAGTAGAGCGGCAGAATGACTTCACGAGTTTTGCTTACAACATACCTGTTGATACAACCTAGAATCATATTTGCTTTTTTTGCAACAGCATCACACTGTTGACTCATATTCAACTTGTGGTCCACTATGACCCTTAGATCCCTTTCCGCCATGCTCCTTCCTAGACAGTCGCTTCCCATCTTGTATGTATGGAACAAATTGTTCCTTCCAAAGGGTGTGTCTAGACTACATGCCTCCGTCGACGGAGGCATGTAGATTAGCCAGATCGGCAGAGGGAAATGAAGCCGCGATTAAAGTAATCGCGGCTTCATTTAAATTTAAATGGCTGCCCCACTCTGCCAATCAGCTGTTTGTCGGCAGATCGGGGCAGTCTGGACGCGCCGCGCCGACAAAGAAGCCTTTCTTGATCGGCACAGGTATGCCTTGTGAAACCAGGTTTACCTGTGCCGATCAAGAAAGGCTTCTTTGTCGGCGCGGCGCGTCCAGACTGCCCCGATCTGCCGACAAACAGCTGATCGGCAGAGCAGGGCAGCCATTTAAATTTAAATGAAGCCGCGATTATTTTAATCGCAGCTTCATTTCCCTCTGCCGATCTGGCTAATCTACATGCCTCCGTCGATGGAGGCATGTAGTTTAGACGTACCCTAAGTGGAGCACTTTGCATTTCTCTTTATTAAACCTCATCCTGTTTACCTCTGACCATTTCTCTAACTTGCTAAGGTCATTTTGAATTATGTCCCTATCCTCCAAAGAAGTTGCAACCCCACCCAGTTTGGTATCATCTGCAAACTTAATAAGTGTACTCTCTATCCCAATATCTACGTCATTGATGAAGATATTGAACAGTACGGGTCCCAAAACAGACCCTTGCGGAACTCCACTTGTTATCCCTTTCCAGTAGGATTTAGCACAGTTAACAACAACTCTCTGACTATGGTTATCCAGCCAATTATGCACCCACCTTATTGTGGCCCTATCCAAGTTATATTTGCCTAGTTTATCAATAAGAATATCATGCGAGATCGTATCAAATGACTTACTAAAGTCTAAGTATATGACATCCACCGCTTCTCCCTTATCCACAAGGCAACGTTATCCTATCAAAGAAAGCTATCAGATTAGTTTGGCATGACTTGTTCTTCACAAACCCATGTTAGTCTATGTGCTGAAGAAATCTTTGGAGATGGATTCCAAGCATGATGACAATGTATCTTCCACCCGAAACATGCATCCAGGTTATTGCAGAAAAGAAAAAAAAATTACTTAGCTAAATAAGAGTTCTTCTGCATTTTCTTATCTGGGAAAATCAAAGTTCCTTGTCAAATGGGAGACTAATCACAGAGGAGATGGGAATTTTTTATAATTGCAATCTAATTGTGATGTTGCACCCCGATATTGTACATAAATGTGGTTATGAATATGCATACCCTGAAGATGCTTTTTGCAAAATATATCTTGTGTTTCCATCATTAGAAAAAGTTGTACTCTACTGAATGGATATACAGTATTCTATTTTTGTGCATATATCATTACTTTACTTGAAGTTAGAAATATGAAGTGTAAACCTGTTTAATAAGCTAGTTG